>NC_088912.1:92259894-94659894 GCF_963576675.1 Euphorbia lathyris | reverse complement strand
ATCATGGGTCTAGGCTGTTGTTTCTAATTAATTCTATATGGGTCTTAAATTATCATTTTTATTATATTTAAATTATCATTTTTTTATTGTATGTAAATATATATTTACGAGTTTTTATCGAGCTTGTTCATGAACTTGTTCACGAGCCTCTAATCGAACTTGCTCGCGAGCTTTCGAACCGAACTTGGGTCTGCTCAAACTCGGCTCGTTTATAAACCGAGCTTGAGAATCGTGCTCACGAACGGCTCGTTTATAAATCGAACAGAACCGAGCTTTTATCGAGCCGCTCGGCTCATTTACAACTCTAGTAAGGATGGATAAGGATTTAGAGGAGTCAACATCATGGGTTAGTGAGAAAAATAACTAAACGAGTTTTACCTATAAATAGAACCACTTGCCTTAATTTCAAATCTCACCCAACCAACACAAATGACAACATCAAAAACAAAACTCAATAAAAACAATACACTTTAAACAACCAATACAGACCAAATCCTCTTCCAATTCCAACAGATTTTCAAGCTCCCAAACTTCAATTCTTTGTTTCTCAAACAATTCAAAAATCATTTCCTTTGTTTGCTTGCCTTTGCTATCCGCCACATCGACGCTGCCAGACCACGAACTTACGAGAGTTTGGTCATTTCCCCCAAACGGCGTGATTAAAATAAATAGTGACGCCAAATATGGGGGCCAAGGCCAAGCGTGTAGGGTTGGTTTGGTGGCCCGAGACTCGTTGGGGCAAATAAAGGCGTCCGCTGGTATCCCGATACAAAGTTGTGCTTCAGTTGAAGAAGCTGAGTTGCAAGCTATTCTTGAGGGTATTTACCTAGCGAGAGATTGCAGCTTCAACAAGATTATTATTAAATCAGATGCAAAGATAGTAGTGGATGCGCTAAAATCGGGATCTCCCCCGAAATCGCATATACTGTTTATTTATCAGGATGTTCTAGAATGGTGCTCGATCTTCCGCGAAGTGACATTTTCTTTTGTTCCTAGAGAGGGTAATCGTGTAGCTCACGCAATGGCTGAGTGGGCGACACCATTAACCCAGCCTCTATTTTTTATTGAGGATGTCTCTGCCCCTATTTGGCACTTGGCACATTCTGATGTAAACTTTCATGAAGATTAATCTACTATCTCTTTCCAATCAAAAAAAAAAAAATTGATCCAATTCGACTAATTACAATTTCAATTAATCGTTAGCCTCATTTCCTTTCCGGGTTCCTTATTCTATTCGGCTATATAACCTTTGCCAAGTCTTCATTTTCACAATCAATTTCATTCTAGTTAATTACTGAGCTTAGCAACTTACACATTATGTACTCCTCAATCTTTACTTGTAAGGGCATCTCCAACCCTCACCAATTTGAGGGTTGGAGATGGAAATTGGCGGTGGTTGGCCCGCCAAAACTCCACGCCTCATTGGCGTGGAGTGCCAACTTCAACCAATTTTGGTTGAAGTTGGTTGTTCCACCAAATGGGTGGAACAACTAAAATATATATATATATTTTTTTAAATTCTGTAACTTTTAGTTAATGAAAATTCTTAATTTGTTTTTTCTCAAAGCAATATTTTGTTAATTTAGGTTTAATTTTAAAGGTTTTTTTAATTAAATGTTATTAAAAATTAGAGGGTTAAGATGCAAAAATACCCTAATATTTTGGATCATGAGCAATTTTACCCTTAACGTTTAAAATGGTACAATTTTATCCCTAGCGTTTGTAGTCAAGAGTAATTTTACCCCTAACGTTGATAATTTGGGATTAAATTATTTTCCAAATTGACCCAAATCATCAACGTTAGGTATAAAATTGCTCGTGGCTAAAACTATAGGGGTAAAATTGCATCATTTTAGACGTTAGGGATAAAATTGCACCTGACCCAAAACGGTAGGAGTATTTTTGCATCTTAACCCATAATTATATTGTGTAGTATATATTTTTTTAGTTAACTCTTTAATTAATTTTTATTATAGATTATTGATAATAATAATATATGTAAAAAAAATAATAAAATATTAATAAAAGTGTTAGGTATGATGGAATAAAGTAGAGAATATTCTTTTTGATGTAATAAATGATGTAGTGGGTTGGAGAAAAAATAAGATTTGATGTATAAAAAATGGAGATAGAAATAGCGTAATGGTTTGGAGATGACCAAATAGACAGCCTTAACATCGACCATTCGACATCCAAGTGACAACACAAGTTCGTTAAATTTGCTTATAATTCTTGCTTATATTTTATCACATTTAATTTCGCACAAGTTCATATTTATTTACAAACTTGAGATAGAACTATGATCATGTTGATAAATTATTTCTATTTGCAATCGCTTCCATTTATTTCCAATTGTAACAAAAAAAAAAAATTAAAAAAACTTCTTTATGTGTCTTTTTTCATTCACGATCCAATAAACGGTTTAATATAATTGAACTTATGTTTTGTGCAACTAGAAAACCAAGAGAAATTATTTTCTCAATCCTTGCATTTCCGGTCCAATCGTCGCGATCCTTTAGAAATCAAGTTATTAGACGTTTATTTCATTTGTTTTCATAAACATAATTTGAGAATCTAATTATCTGGCACGCCCGCACACATCTCACACGAGCCAATATTGAAAATTAACATCATTAGTAAAATATCACTAACAGTAAATAAACCTAGGCAATGATGTTTCCTCCAATTGAAGAAAAGAAAAAAAAAATCATTAAAATTGCCCAATTATGTTAAATAGCAAACCCTTTGAATAAAATTCTAGCAGTTTTAGTACTAGTTATTCTCTCTAAACAGAACTCTCACGATATTATTTCTATAGACAACTTTGTGCATTGTAGATTATTATATCTGCATCACTAAAACCATGTCATTTGAATAACTAAAAACCAGGTCATTTTAGACCCTCTGCATCACTACAAATAATATAGACTGAAAATTGGCAACTATGATCTATTCAACTCAAATTGATTTTACTCCAAACATCTACTTTTTTTTTTAGAACACTTACTATTTTACTCGAAACAATGAGCCTAATAATTGCAAACTTGTGGGGCTTATGTTGCACGAAAGAAACGGACACCAAGAAACTATTTTACCCCAAACAATGAGCCTAATAATTGAAAAAAACATCGCTAGGAAATGCTACTAAAGAGTAGTTCTCGTGCAACAAAGCTGGGGTAATTTCCTATTCGAAAAGACATTCTTAATAGTCTTTCTTCAGACTTATTTGATTCAACGGTTGTTGTGGTCATTAGCTGCGAGATAGTAACTGATTTCCCGTTCAAAATAGCTATACCAACTGTTTCTCAATCCTAATCAAACACTTTATATCTATTTGTTTGGAGTAAAACAACAACAAAAGTAAAGAGAACAAAATGAGCACTTCATCTACCAAAACAGAACTTTGAGGATCTTGTTGCAAGTGTAACTGAATTTATCCAAATGACTTCCAAAAGTAATCCTTAATTTCCCCCAAATAGAAATTCTCAATTGAAAATAATAGAGAAAGGAATATTGGCAACAGTGCCTATCACCTAAATATGCAGAAAGAAAGTGCAAAATGTACACACGATAACAAAACATCTTCTTGCTCTCTTTCATAGAAAACCCAGAATTACATAACATATGTTGATTCTTCCAATTTGCCTCATCTAACTAAATTCCATATCACATATTTTTCCAAGAAACATCTCTCTGCACATATGACCTTATTACTTATGCTTGAATCCAATTTAACCAGACCAGAAACTGAATAACTGTAGAATCTAAACCCAATTTGCTAACAGTGCCTGTTACTAAGAATGATGAACAAAATGCAGACACTGTAACACAAGACAAAAAAACATTTGTTTGCTTTCGAAGCATAGAAAAACCAGAATCAGAATTGGACTCGAAAAGACAAACAATAGCAAATGTTTCGCATAACATATTTCAACGACTAACTCTTCTTTCTACCTCTTCGTTTTGCATATTGTACCAAATGGAGGATGGCTAGCATACCAGCATTAAAGAAAAGATATGCGTCATCTTGTTGGTCATGAACATCCATACCAGCATTGACCTTCTCCTTTAAGGATGTCTCATTAGAGTTCTGGACTCGCTTAACTAACCTCTTATTGCTACGTGGTAGCATAATAAGGGATTTGGGCAAGTTGAAACGCATACCACTTTAAGCAAGTTAATGAGATAATAGGTCACTTTAAGCAAGTTAATGAGATAACAGGTCACTTTAAGTAAGTTGAGAGGGTCAATAGGTCACTTTAAGCAAGTTCAAAATACTAATGAAACATCTCCTAAGTTCAGGGGCCAATAGTTTTTTGGACCAAGTTCGGGATACCCTAATGTGTTTAGCTTTTCTTTTTTATACTTTTTGTTTTTTTGGATGAGAAGACCTCACAAGTCACAAACACTTGGAATGTTACCTCTCTTAAACCTATATCTTCCCGTGAGCTGAGTAGCAATTCAAGGAAAGTGTTGTGAAACAAAAGGAAGAGCATCATTTATTCTGATAGTAGGATTATTATAGACATGAAGTTTAGATATGAAAATTCATTGGATTTAAACAAAAGTAAACTACATACACTATTTATGCTTTTATTTACTATAACCAAATGCCTCACAGAAAACAACTTTCTAATCATAAATCTCAAGCAAGAAAAACAAGTTGTTTTTCAAATACATTTATAATTAGCCTTTTGAGTGCTAGTTGGAGGGGTTGAGTATATATTAAGCTTTTTAAAATTTCAAATTTATCCATAACCATTTCAATTTGTTAGTCTGAATACTTAGTACCCTGTTTAGTTCTCCTTTTCTTAACTACATTTTGCTTTTTCACACCAAACAGTAGAATCGAAACGTTTGATTAGAATTCAGGAACAATTGTTAATAGTTATTTCGGAATAAAAATCAGCTAGCTTATACCAGCTACTAGCAACAAGAAAAAGTAAACAGCTAACAACAACTACAAGCTTCTAAAACCAACTAAAGTTACAAAACGTTAATTTTTGTGAACTATATTTATCAAAACTACTTTGCAAGAAAATATTAATATGTTTATATACATCATATAGTCAGAAAATATAAACATCTTACCAACAGAGCAAAACCACAACATAGCAATTCTAAGAGAAGCAGAAGAACTACCTTATCCTTTCCCCTTAGAACCGATTTTGAATAGAGCTTAATTAAGGCATTTCCATGTCATGCTTCATCTTTTCCAGATTCCTTTGTATCAGAAAGATTTAACTTCTCGTTGTACAACTTAATTGAATGAGGAGCTTCCTGGTGGCATTTCACATATTTTTCCAAGAAATGCCTCTCTGGACATTTGAACAGAGTAGTTATAGTTGCACCCAATTTAACCGGACCCTTGGATGATAGATATTGAATAACAGCACCTCTTGGAATGAGTCTCTTCTTCAAGCTAAATCCAAGTAATGAGTCTAAACCCAATTTGTTGACATAATCATTAGCTTATCCTCAGAGACCATGAAACTCAATGGATACTTCTTCAAAGCTGTAATAATATCTTTGTCGGACCAACCCCACCTTTTATAAACCTCAATCCTTTCATCCCTCTTCGATTTGTTCACTGATGTGAATACCTTGATTGCTATAACAAACTGCGACTTCAAAGGATCGAATCCCATTTCCTTCACTTCTTCCACGATCTTTCTGAATCTGGTTGGATTTGATCCAATGCATACCCAATGATAAGAAACTAGCAGCAAAATATTTGATGCAGACACTCCATTTTCTCTCAAAGTGTAGATATTAGGTACCATACCAGCTTCGAGACTATTAGATAGAACCCAAGGATTTCCTTTAATTACTTCAATGGCTTTTTCATCCGACTGGAACATCTCAATTGAAATATTAAAAGTACGAAGCAAACGATTTTCTAAGCTGCTTCTCAAGATTCAGGGGTTGGCAATGAAGATTTTTACAAGTTCAGGGGTTGAAGCTCCTCTGGAGAGGAAGAACTCAAGTTTGGGGGAAATGATCTTCTCCGGATCGCAACATAACATTACTGGGAACTTTTTGATCATTTTATAGATTTGGATTTTTTGAGAACCCGAGGATTCAAATCGGACAGTTTTAGAAGCTGAAAGAGCTGATTTTGGAGAGAGGCCACATGTTTTAGTTAGGTAAGAAAGAGTAAAAGAGTGTGGATTATCAGCATCGCTGGACAAGTATCTGAATATTAATGAAACCACCATTGATGGGTTATGAGGTGTGAGAGTGTACCGATTTCTAGAAAGGAGAAGCGTTTTGAATATACAATGAAACATGATTACTGAAACTCGAGATGTGAAACTGAGAAAGCTCACCTTTTTTTGAGATCGAGAGAAGCTACCAACAAATGCAATTCCAATTCCAGTTCCAGCAGATGAAGTTCAGAAACTACTACGAAGAAAAGCAAAACCCTAACCCTTTGTTCGGTAGTTTTGAGGTCAAAGGAGGTGAGAGTTAAATGAGTTAATGGGAAGGGAAGTTAAAAATGAGGTTAAATGTGTTTTAGAGTTTAAATATGGAGAAGGAGGAAGTTAAATATGGAACCGGTCATTATTCCGGGTCGGAGGTGATTCGGTTTTTAAATACTTGAAAACCGGTTAGAACTGTCTAACTCGGCCGGTTGAATCGTGACCCGTCTGAACCGGTCGCGGTTAATTGGACTGGTCCGGTTATATTTTATACTTAATAAAAAGAAGGGTAAATTTCAAAAAAACCATGTGGTTTCACTTATTGACAAAAAAAGATCTGTGCTTTTTCTTTTGTCAAAATGGGGATTGTGTTTAAGACCGTTAACCAAAACGCGGAAAAACAGCTAACCCCGTCAACTGAGCTGACGTGGCAGAGGGTATTTTTGTCCAATTTTTTTTCCTTTCATATAAAAGGCATCCCTTTCCATCAATAATCGATCACCAATTTAATTTAGGGTTTTTCCCCAATTTAGGATTTAACTTCTAGGGTTTCTCAATCTATGAAGAAATTGGGGAAAAAACCCTAAATTGAATTGGTGATCGATTATTGATGGAAAGAGAGACATTTTATATGAAAGAAAAAAAAAACTGGACAAAAATACCCTCTGCTACGTCAGCTCAGTTGACGGGGTTAGCTGTTTTTTCGCGTTTTGGTTAACGGTCTTAAAAACAATTCTCATTTTGACAAAAGAAAAAACACAGATCTTTTTTTGTCAACAAGTAAAACCACAAGGGTTTTTTTTGGAATTTACCCTAAAAAGAAATTTGCTTTTCCAGGGATTCCAATATAGGATCTTTGAATAAGGAATGACTACTTAACCACTATACCACTTATTAACTTATGTTTAATCTTAACAATATAGATATATACTCCCTCAATTTTAAAATAATTGTCACATTTGACCAAAGCACACATATTAAGAAAATGATTGATTTGCATTAAATTTATGCAACATGGACTAGAATACCCTCTATCTCTCTTCATTAATAATTATCATTTTTTGTGTCTCTCATTAAATTGAACCTCTCTCCATACATTCAAAACTTAAAATAGTAAAAGGTGTAATTAATATTAAGCTCATTAATAGGGGTAAAATAGGAAAAAGTTGCATTAGAAACTAAACCTGACAAATAATATAAAATGGAAAAATTTAATCAAAAGTGACAATTATTTTGAAATGGAGGGAATATAATCATTATACAAATTAAATATTTAAAATATTATTTATTTATTATTCTTTTTTATATTTCTCTTTTTTATTCAATTTTTTTATATTTCTATAAATATTATACAAACATTATTTTATCATTTCAATACTTATAATATTTTATTAATATTTAAATATTTCATAAAATAAAATTTAAAACTCTAAAAATTATATAATAACTATTTTATTATACTTATATATTATGTTAATAATAATACTAATTATTTAGTTTTAAAAAATATGTAATTTATATTTTTTTTTTTTGAAAACGGAATAGATTAATGAGCCACAATCAGGCAAAAGTTCAACAAACTAGAAGAGATTACATCCGGAATAACATCATAAATAAAAGGAATAGCATGTAAACAGGAAAGCCGAGCAAAAGCATCAGCTAAACCGTTAGCTAAACGTTTGACAAAACGGACCGAAAAACCATTGTTGAGACTGAGTAAAGATTTACACTGAGCAATGATATCACCAAACTCGCTTTCGTCAGGTAGAGACGAATTAACTGCTTAAACAACAGTTAACGAATCTGATTCGAGAAACACATGCTCAAAACCAACCGATTTAATCCAATTAAGTGCATTCAACAGAGCCGTAGCTTCCCCTTCGTGCACCAGCTGAAGACCATCTGCAGAATTAACCCGAGCAGACAAAAAGCGCCCCTCATCTGATCGGAGAACAGCAGCAGAACCAGTTTTTCCTGCTGCAGCAAAAAACGCAGCATCAACGCTGCAGCAAACCAGACCCTGAGGAGGGCGATGCCACTTCGAGCAGACCACAGGCCGATCCTGCTGAATAGCAATATTCCTAAGATTACGGGAAGCCACCCAATTGGACTGGCAATCCAAACCCCGCATAATAACCTGACAGCTCCTAGTTATTTTGCATTTCCATAGCTTATCATTACGAGCTTTCCACCAGCTCCACAAAATCATTAAGAATTTGCAGCATATATCTTTAGATTGAGTATTGATGATTTCGAAGAATAAAGAATTAAAACCATCAGCATCCAAAGACAAAGAATCAATTAGATTAAGCAGATTACTGTCAGCCCATATTTCCCTTATATACGGACATGCAACAAATAGATGCCAAAGGTCCTCATATCCAGTATTACAGTGCACACAAGTAGAGGGAATTGACAAACCTCGTGACAATAGATTAGCACGAACCGGTAAACAGTTTCGGGCAACTCTCCAACAGAAGTAGCAAACTTTTGCTGGCATCTCCATGCTCCACATTTTCCTCCAATTACCCGCTGCCCTCCACTGGTCATTTTGAGCCACTACTTCCGTTCCCAGTCGATATGCACTCTTAACCGAGTAGAGACCATTTTGCGTTTCATTCCATATAATTTTATCGATAGTACCAGGTCTGTTCATGGGAATGTTCTGGATTGCTAGCACATCCCTGGGGATAAATATTTCGTTTAACATTTCCACATCCCATTCGCGAGTTCCCGGGATAAAAAGATCACAGACCTTTAAATTCTCCAATCCTGCAATCATCGGGGTTTCAATCTTTTTTCCAGCATCTTTTCTCAGCCAAGGATCCGACCAAACATTAACAGAATTACCGTCTCCAATTTTCCACCTTATACCTTCACGAATGATAATTTGAGATCCCCAGATACTTTTCCATATAAAACTAGGAGAGTGACCAAGTCTTGCTCTCAAGAAATCCGTTTGACGGTAATATTTAGCTTTGAAGATACGACTGGTTAAAGAATCTGGAGAGGATAGCATAGACCACCCTTGCTTACCCAACATCGCCACATTGAAGGCAGTGAAGTCACGGAAACTCAACCCTCCTTGACACTTGGGGATACAGAGCCGCTCCCAAGACATCCAATTAAGACCTCGAGACCCATCTTGCTTATTACCCCACCAGAAGGAGTTAAGCATTCTTTGAAGTTCAGTAGCAGTAGAGACCGGCAATAGAAATACGCTCATGAAGTAGATAGGAATGGCTTGTCCAGCTGCCCGAATGAGAGTCGCCCTGCCAGCTTTGGACAGATTACGACCCCTCCAACTCTGAAGTTTATTCCAAAGCCTATCTCTGAAGTGAGCAAAAATAGCAGATTTTTTCCTACCCACAAGGGAAGGGAGCCCAAGATATTTGCCCGAATCTAGTGAATTATCAACCCCAATGATTTGTGATATAGCATAAGCCAGAAGAGGGTTCACATTGTTGCTACACTTAATTCCGGATTTCGAGAAGTTAACCGCTTGACCCGAAGCCTTTTCATATATAGATAGAATATGCTTTATTTCTCTGGCTTCCTCAATCGACGCCCTAAAGAACAGGAATGCATCGTCAGCAAATAACAAGTGAGACACCGAAGGAGCTCCTTTAACAACTCAATTACCATGTAATCTTCCTTCTGATTCGGCACGCTTTAGTAAAGCAGACAAGCCTTCACCACAGATAAGGAAAAGGTAAGGAGATAATGGGTCACCTTGTCTTATTCCCCGTTCTGGGACGAAGGGTCCAATCACTTTGTCATTAACTTTTACTGAATACCGAACAGAAGTAACACAGAGCATAATTAAGTGCACCCAAGCTTCATTAAAGCCAAGTTTTAACATAATTGCCTTTAAAAAATTCCAATCCACCCTGTCATAGGCTTTGCTTATGTCAATTTTAAGAGCCACATCACCCTGTTTTTTAGCCACATTACATCTCATACTGTGAATAGTTTCAAAGGCAATCATGACATTATCAAGAATTGAACGACCTTTGAGAAAAGCCGACTGGTTTTCAGAAATAATGTCAGATAATACTCCTTTCAATCTATTAGCCAATACCTTTGAAACAATTTTATAAAGCACATTACACAGAGCGATAGGGCGAAGGTCTCTTTTTTCTCTATTTACAAATTAAATTTTTAATTCACGATTGGATCTATAAATTTAATATTTTTAATTTTATTTATATAATTTTTATAAGTTAAAATATGGATAAAATATTATTTTTCACATAATTTTTTTAATACCGATTGAACCTCGATTAAACCCCGATTGAACCTCTAACTCTTGACCCTTTATCATTTCCGGTTCTTTAACCGGTTCGGTTTTGATAACCATGCTTTTTTACTTAAATTTCGAAAGTAAATTTATTTTTTAAAAAAAAAAATCGAAAGTATATGCTACGCTTCGTACGTTCCCCTTTTTATTCACTTTAATCAACAAAACTCATATCTTACTTTTCTAGCCGATCCATTTGAGAGATCCATTAACATATTTGACATACTTTTATCTCATTTTACTAAAGTATATATTTTCATTATTCTAGACAAAAATACCCTAACTTCTCCCAACGTCCTTCTCCTTTTCATTTCTTTCAAATTCTTAAGATAAAATTCAATAAAAAAAAATTAAACCACGATAAAATTCAATAATTCAACCCAATATTTAAGCATACCCATACATTATTCAAGTTCATTTAAGTATTACATACACATTATTCAAATACACAGTTGGTTAGTTGAATGTTTTCTCATTGAACCCGTCATTTCTGTCGCATCGATAGTTGTTCATGTCCCATTTGTGACGAAATTTGTCACATCCGCCACAACAGTTGTCGCATTTGCTGCGAAATTTATCGTATTTGCGACAAAATTGCTCCTGTAGCAGATGCGGTAGCGAAGTTGTGACCAATTTCATAATAGATGCGACAAATTTCGTCACAAATGCAATAAAAATGGAGGAAATTAAAATGATACCGTTGCAGATGAAGTAAGATACAAGACCAGCGAGAAGAGCAGACGTATAAGCTAAAAGCATACCGTTTCTACTAGAAAGTTTCATCTGTTTTGTGTTTCCTTTGCAAAATTTAGAATACTTCAATAATCTCAAAATCGCTAACGAAACCGAACTCAATACACATATTCCAATGATCAACAAATTCAAAGGACATTCATACAAATATTTCATACCTACCTTTGGTTGATTGTGGCTCTCTTTGACTTTTTTTTTTTCTATTTTGGTTTGGGGGTGGCAAAGAAGACATTTGAGAGTTTGGAGAAGAAGGTGAATTGATATCATTTTCTTGTATCCCAGCAATAACATATGATTTTCTAGAGGATCAGCCGCCAAATATTCTGAAGGGCCAAGATTTTGTTCCTCTTAATTTTTTTGAACAATCTCAACTTGTTGACTGCTATCACTTTTAACACTATATTTTGAATCTGATGCCTCCGTTTCCCTGATATTAATATCAAATTCTAAACAAACAAATATATAAATCAAGTTCATCATGTCTTCTAATATTGACATAATTAAATACTTTGTTTGGTTTTTCAAGTTGTTAGTATAAAAGTAAACACTAAGATACCTAGAATGACAACAAAGGAATTCCAGAGAAAATGTAAGGAAATCATGCATCCCTTTTATTCATCATAATTGGAAAACAAGAAAAAGAATCTGATTGGAATCCCATTTCCTTCACTTCTTCCACTATCTTTCTGAATCTGATTGGATTTGATCCAATGCATACCCAATGATAAGAAACTAGCAGCAAAATATTTGATGCATGCACTCCATTTTCTCTCAAAGTGTTGATATTAGGTATCATACCAGCTTCGAGACTATTAGATAGAACCCAAGGATTTCCTTTAATTACTTCAATGGCTTTTTCATCCAACTGGAACATCTCAATTAAAATATTAAAAGTACGAAGCAAACGATTTTCTAAGCTGCTTCTCAAGATCCAGGGGTTGGCAATGAAGATTTTTACAAGTTCAGGGGTTGAAGCTCCTCTGGAGAGGAAGAACTCAAGTTTGGGGGAAATGATCTTCTCCGGATCGCAACATAGCATTGCTGGGAACTTTTTGATCATTTTATAGATTTGGATTTTTGAGAAGCCAAACTTTTCGGAGGCTGATAGGACTGAATCAGGCTGCTCCGAGGATTCAAATCGGACAGTTTTAGAAGCTGAAAGAGCCGATTTTGGAAAGAGGCCACATGTTTTAGTTAGGTAAGAAAGAGTAAAAGAGTGTGGATTATCAGCGTCACTGGACAAGTATCTGAATATTAATGAAACCACCATTGATGGGTTATGAGGTGCGACAGTGTACCGATTTCTAGAAAGGAGAAGCGTTTTGTAGATAGAATGAAACATGATTACTGAAACCCGAGATGTGAAACTGAGAAAGCTCGCCTTTTTTGAGATTGATAGAAGCTACCAACAAATGCAATTCCAATTCCAGCAGATGAAGTTCGGAAACTACGATGAAGAAAAGCAAAACCCTAAGTAAAACTACATCGTTTGCTGGGATTTCCACCCACGGCTGACTGCAGTACAAGGCATGTGTATTAATTAGTAAAACGATATCGTGAAAACTTTTTTACTTAAATTTCGAAAGTA
The DNA here is from genome assembly GCF_963576675.1 of Euphorbia lathyris. Classification (NCBI taxonomy): domain Eukaryota; kingdom Viridiplantae; phylum Streptophyta; class Magnoliopsida; order Malpighiales; family Euphorbiaceae; genus Euphorbia; species Euphorbia lathyris. Next base: position 94,646,831 of record NC_088912.1, on the reverse strand, counting down.
AATGCTATGCTTTCTTACATTCCCTTTTTATGGGAAAATTATAAAATTGGGTTAAATGGGAGACCCATTTATATATTTAACCCATTTATTCAACCTACTATATATCTAGACTGTTTTTGTGTAACTTTCCCAAAATACCCTCAATATATTTGTAATTTTACGGTGCGGTTGTCTTCCTCACGTCTGACTTTGCTGATTCTAGCATATGCGAAGCCTGCGAAGCGAATGTTTGGTTTAGTTGATGATTTTAATTAGCATATGCGAACTGTGGATGTGTTTTTAACAAAATTCGCTAAGTGGTATATAACAAAAAAATGGCAAACAACAACGGATTCTACCATTAAAATCATAACGTTATCAAAATTTACAACAAGATTGCCACAATAACCACATTAAAATCATAACTTTATCAAAGTATGCTAATTAGAAGACTTCGCATATTGCACAATATGTGAAGTGAGATGTAACATTCAAATCATAACAATCGTCGTAAACGCCTTAATCCGTGGTGTTGCACGCTAGCTTTCATTTTCTACATCGCTCAACCTATTTCCCCTGATTCCTCATTCGTATATAAATATCACTCAAAGCCAAAATTAACATTAATCAGAAATGGATACTCTCTGTTTAAAAACAGGGATTCACGGTATTGCTCTGTCGATCTCCATCAGTGGATCTTTGGAGGCTCGTATAAACACATTGCACGTAAGTAAGTTGAATTGAGAGAAATCTACAGTGGCTGCCGCTCAGCCTCAAAAAGCGGCGTCTAAATTCTCTTTTAAGTATCTTTGCCATCTTTATGGCTCGGCGGAGGTAAAAGTAATAGGTCTAATGGATTGGCTGTAGACGATGTTGTCTTAGTTGAGAATGGAGAAAGAGGTGCGGAAAACATGTTGAAGATTTTGTAGGTTAGATCCCCGTGGAAGGAGGAAGAGGAGCCATTTTGGGTGACGCCACAAGAGAAAGGGGAAAGGGAAAAGGGAAGATGAAAGATTGGGGTATTTTGGAAAAGTCACAAAAATAAAGTCTAGATATGTAATAGATTGAGTAAATGGGTTAAATATGTTAATGAGCCTCCCATTTGACACAATTTTGTAATTTCCCCCCTTTTTATTCACTTTAATCAACAAAACCTATATCTTACTTTTCTAGCCCATCCGAGAGATCCATTAATATATTTGATACACTTTCATTTCATTTTACTAAATTATACACTTTCATTATTCTAGAAAAAAATACCCTAACTTCTCCCAACGTCCTTCTCCTTTTCTTTTCTTTCAAATTCTAATGATAAAATTCAATAAATAAAAAAATTAACCACGATAAAAATTCAATAATTCAACCCAAGATTTAAGCATATTCATACATTATTCAAGTTCATTTAAGTATCCTTTCTTCATTTTACATACACATTATTCAAGTAGACAGTTGGTTAGTTGAATCCATCATTTCTGGTTCCCTCCATTTTTGTCGCATCGATAGTTGTTCCTGTCCCATTTGTGATGAAATTTGTCGCATCCGCGACAACAGTTATTGCATTTGTTGCGAAATTTATTGTATTTACGATAAAATTGCTCCTATAGCAGATGTGGTAGCGAAGTTGTGACCAATTTCATCGCAGATGAGACAAATTTCGTCACAAATGCGATAAAAATGGAGGAAATTGAAATGCTACCGTTGCAGATGAAGTAAGATACAAGACCAGTGAGAAAACCAGGCATATAAGCTAAAAGCATACCGTTTCTACTAGAAAGTTCCATCTGTTTTGTATTTCCTTTGCAAAATTTAGAATACTTCAATAATCTCAAAATCGCTAATGAAACCGAATCCAACACACATATTCCTATGATCAACAAATTCAAAGGACATTCATACAAATATTTCATATCTACCTTTGGTTTTGGTTGTGGCTCTCTTTGACTTTTTTTTTTCTATTTTGGTTTGGGGTGGCGAAGAAGATATTTGAGAGTCTAGAGAAGAATGTGAATTGATATCATTTTCTTGTATCCCAGAAATAACATATGATTTTCTAGAGGATCACCCGCCAAATATTCTTAAGGACCAAGATTTTGTTCCTCTTAATTTTTTTTTGAACAATCTCAACTTATTAACTACTATCACTTTGAACACTATATTTTGAATATTATGCATCCATTTTCCTGATATCAATATCAAATTCTAAACAAACAAATATATAAATCAAGTTCATCATGTCTTGTAATAGCGGCATAATTAAATACTTTGTTTGGTTTTTCAAGTTGCTAGTACAGAAGTAAACACTAAGACACCTAGAATGACAACAAAGGAATTCCAGAGAAAATGTAAGGAAATCATGGATCCCTTTTATTCATCATAATTTCAAAACAAGAAAAATAAGCCTATAAAGGTAGCAATAAAGCTACAGACAAAGTAGGATAACCAACCTAAAAAAAAGCCACCACATGTCCAAAACAACAAAAACAAAACGGTCATAAAAAAGGCAAAATACAAGTTCAGTACTCCAAACATTACATATAATAAGAAAAGTCATCTTAATTAAAGTGAAAATGCTTAAACACCCCTGAATACTCCCCCTCAAGTTGGATACGAAGTAGATGCTGAAGTTCCAAGCTTGTCAATATGACATTGATGATCATTGACAAGAAGCAGTTTAGTAAACACATCTGCAATCTAATATGCAAAAGACATATGAATAGGAATGATAGTGCCAACAACAACTATCACATGCATAATGATAATCTACTTCAATGTGCTTAGTGCTAAGATAGTTTTTCCCGATCTCCATCCCATCCCCATTACGAGAGAAAAAATTATCCCCATTCCCGTTCGATGGGGATTCTTATCGAGGAATCCATACCCTATTTACATGCCTAATGTCACACCCGACCCTAAACGGCATCGGGTATGAAGGGAAAACAGGTTAACCAACTTCTAACAGTTTGAAAGGCGAACCGATTACTAATAGATAAAAAAAATTATTAGAACCACCTAGAGTTTTATTAATTATTTGGCTTGGACTTGATAATCCTATCAAGCTTCCTACGTATCCCGAATGTCTTTTGATATTTAAATCGGGAATCAAAGCCACGTAGTTCTACCTATTTTAGGTAGTTTTAATAGGTAGTTCTCTTAACTTATTAACTCGTTTTAACCTATTGAGACGTTAATAACATTTAACTGTATATTTCACCTTATAACTATATAATGTTATATATATAACTCATTTTGTCAAAACGAATCAAATCAAATAAACGTTCCGTTTATCATCAAAACGAATAACGTTTCGTCAAACCGACGCTTTATTAAACCAAATCGTAATCAAAGAAACATTTTATCAAACCAACTCGTAATCAAATAAACATTTTATCAAACAAACTCGTAATCAAATAAATTGCTTTAACAAACCAACTCGTAATCAATCAAACGTAAAACATTATAATTCAAATCATCAAGCATTTCCAAAACGTAATATAAAATTTGTGTGTCTATCCTCGAATTCCACCCGTGTAGCTTATCATAATATCAATCATATCAATAATCGAGATATCTCATTTATATCTCGCCTTGCCTAACGTTAGGACTACAAGCCGTGCACTCTGACCATACCGCCCTTAGGTATGGTCTTACAACTTACAACTCCTACCCCGGGCAATCCTAGATGGACAAAACCATTTTATCTTTCTTTCAGATTATCACAAAATAAAATCATATTTGGACTTTAATCCAAAATAATAACCACAATCGTAACAAATTTCTCAATCCAAAAACAATTCGTATAAAATCATCAGATTCGTTATCTCGGCCGAATTTCCAAAATACCACCGTAATAAATAATTATTATTCAAATAATCAAAATCAGAAGTACATAAATATTTTAAACAAGATATCTTAAATAATTTAATAAAACGTATTCAAAACCACATATTATATAAATAGTTTAAAACTAATGTTAAACCACATACTTTTATACGACTTATTTTTATCTGTCACCGGAATAGTTATGGATAACACTAAACCAGTATAGTTAATTTAGACCGAATATATCGTTAGACTCGTTATATTGTTTTAAATCTGTTTGAACTAACTTTATATTTAAATTATTGTACTAATTTTATATTTAACTTTATACCGACTCTAATTGGCAAATATCGGTATTAGTCCTTATTTTAATTCGACAAATTAAACTCACTTAATTATTATATAAAACTAAATTTTAAACCAAACACTTTTATGAAACTATTTATGTTTGTCACCATATGAGACTATCTATGTTTGTCGCTAAAATTGTAACGTGTAACACTAAACGGTATCATTAATTCCGACTTAAGATTCAGTTAGACTATCGTGAATTCCGACTTAAGGTTCAGTTAGACTCGTGTTACTGCTACTAGTCTATCCGTACAAATTTTTAGTTTCAACATCTTCCTATTATTATTATTATTTTTCAATATATAATGATTTAGACCGTGACAATTCAATAATTAACTAGCGACAACTATTTTTTTTTTCTGTGACCGTAACCGAAACCTCTAATTAATCGTCTATTAAATTCTGATTATCGAAAACTAACAGTATAAAATCGTCTATTAAATTCTGATTATCGGAAACTAACAGTATGAAATTGGACATACCTCGACTTCGTCGCCTAAAATACATTAAGGGGGTCTTTCCTTTCTTTCTTTTTTTCCCTTTCCCAACCTTCACATTGTTCTATTTATAATAATTTCCTAACCTTCACATTATTTTATTTAGAATAATTAAGGGTGTGTCTTATTCAATTGAAATGTGTCATTTTTATACACAATTAGAAATAATTTTTTGACAAGTGGGTTTTTTTGAGTAAACGCTGGCAACTGGCAAGAGTGAACGGTGAGCATCCCAATTAGGTCGGCACCCCCTCCTGAACACCCGAAACCAGAGCCAATATTATTAAAGGAAAAAGAAGTTATTACAAGCAACCAAAATCAGCTGAAACAGTAAATATGTCTACCACTTAAATTACAAAAGTAAGCCGACGAACAGAACGTCGGAATATTGCTCCACCAGACCGTGTCGGATGCTGTCCGGCCGAAGTTTGCTAACTAATCCGCGCACTGATTGCCCTCCCTGTAGATGTGAGAAACTGCCAATCGCATTGAGTCGATTCTTGAAGAGCAAAGTGACCACTCCTGCCGCAATGCCCATGGGATCACCATGTTATGGTTGCGAAGAAAACCAACGACATAGGTAGAGTCTGATTCCAACCATAAATTCCTGTACCCTCGATCCAAGGCCGTATTTATGGCGAAAATTGCCGCCGCTAGTTCAACAACGTAAGAGAAAGTAGGCGCCATAGGGAATGCAAACGCGCTGACAAAATTCCATGTAGCATCTCTGAACAAACCCCCACATCCAGCTTCACCCGGACATCCCAATACAGACGCGTCTGTATTAACTTTCAGCCAGTCCAGCGGGGGAGGCTGCCAATTAACCGGGATAATGCGTGGGGCTTTTGCTGGCTGGCGAGGCACTCCAAGTTCACTGAGTATATGAATTTCAACGGACGAATTCCAGGCAGTACCGATTCCAAACGTGGAGGACTCTCTGATTGCATGCCATATCCTGTAGAGGGAAAAATGTTATGTTGGATATCTCACCTTCGAAAATGGCTCTGTTCCTGGTGTCCCAAATCACCCAAACTGCATTAATTACCCCAGCAGACCATAACGCATCGATCTGACTGCTAAACCGATGCTCCGAGGCTCGGAGAACCGTTTCTTCTAAAGACGACATAATCCGAATCTCCCGGCCAAACAATGCTCCCAAAGATCGCCAAATCTCCTTAGAGAATGGACAAGCCAAGAACAGGTGATAACTTGTTTCAGAATCAGCTTCACAAAGGCAGCAGCGCGATGTTAGTGCAAGACCCCGAGCCCTTAACCGATCGTGCGTAGGCAGTTTACGTTGAATTTCTCTCCAACAAACTAAAGACCTTGCTGGTGGTATGTTCCTAGCCCAGACAAAGCGATGCCATTTGACAGTTGGGGTGGACGGGGTCAACCAAGCGTAAAACAGCCTGGTACTGAACACGCCATTCACTGCCGGTTTCCAAACACAGAGATCGTGATCCTCAGCCATTCTCTTGATATTTGCAATATCCGCCACCAAGCTGGGCGGAAGCGATGGCAGATTGTTCCATCCATCATTAGTAAGGAACTCGTCCACATTCCAATTAAGCCGTCTCCTTTCCTTTTCAGAAATCCCGATCTGCTCTGCTATAGGAGGATTAATCCATGCGCTGTTCTAGAAGTTTAGAGCTGAAGTCCTTCCTATCCACCAGCAGCAATGCTCAATCAAAGCGTGATAGGATTGTTTTATTGAACACCAAACAGTAGAGTTAACCACCACCCCCCGGGGAAAGTCCGCTATCAGAATCCGCGATCTCAGTAGACGAAAGCAATAATCCTGACTTTGAATGAACCCCCAGGACAATTTCCCCAGCATTGCTGTGTTCAGATTCTTGAGATCCTTAAGACCTAGCCCTCCTTCATGAATCGGTTTGCAATAGATGCTCCAAGGGACCACGACCAGCTTCCTATCGATGATCAAGCCAGACCAGACAAAATTTCTGATGCTCCTGCAGAGCTGCTTGAGAAGCGCGGCTGGCCACCTATACACAAGGAAGGAATGGATAAAACTTCCATGAATCGCCGAATTGACAAGTGCAATACGGCCTGCCATTGATAGGTTTCTCCCTTTCCATTTTGAAAATTTTGCAACCAGTTTATCCTTAAGACAGACAAGGTATTTGGTCCTCGGAGCCCCAATAAACAAGGGAACTCCTAGATACCGAAAAGGCAAATCCCCTCTCCGAATATTGATTAAGCTGGCTAGCCGCCGCGCTCTCAATGGGGTAATGTCAGACCCAAGATAGAGCTCAGATTTAGTCCAGTTAACCTCTTGACCAGATAAAGCACCATAGAGAGAAAAGGCATTTCTGATAACCTTAATGTTCCCAATAGAAGCTTTGCAGAAAACCAGCACATCATCTGCATACAAGAGGTGTGTGGGAAACACGTGTGTTTTGGAATATCCCATCGGCTGCAGTTTGTCAGAAAGTCTGAGCCTGGAGATCCAACGACTCAGGAAATCTTCCGTAATCCCAAACAAGAGAGGCGATAAGGGGTCCCCTTGACGAACGCCTCTTGAACACCCAAAATACCCAGTAGTTCCAGATCCAGATAATACCGAGATCCTAGCTGATGACAGAATATTCTGAATCCAGTCCCTGAACTGCAAAGAGAACCCAAAAGCCTCCAGCACTGCAAGTAAAAAATTCCAGCTTAGCGTATCAAACGCTTTCCGAATATCAATTTTTAGAGCCATGTTTCCTCCAAAGCACCGCTTGTTGAGCATATTCGTGCCTTCAGACGCAATAGTTATACACTGATGAATGCTTCTGCCAGGTATGAATCCATATTGGTTGGGAGAGACGATCCTAGAAGCAATTTTTGCAAGCCTCTGAGCCAATAACTTAGCAATCACCTTGTAGCCAAAATTACTCATAGCCACAGGACGGAACTGATCAAGAGAGATGGCTCCATCAATTTTTGGTAAAAGTGCCATTATGCTCGAATTGAGACCCGGGGTGATACAGCCCGTGTTGAAGAAACCATGAACCATTGCCATCACATCCTCCCCGACGATGTCCCAGAAAACCTGAAAGAATTCCCCCGTGAAGCCGTCTGGCCCCGGGGCACTGTTCCTATCCATTGCGAATACCACGCCTCAGATTTCCTCCATGTCCGGATAGCTCACAAGGTTCTCATTTTCAGAATCAGATACTAGCCGAGGGATTACTTCAAAGACCTCATCAAAGGAGCGGCTATTCTCAGTCTCATTACGGAACAACGAAGCATAAAAATCTCTCACATGAATATCAATTTGCTCCTTATCTGTTGTGAGGTTACCGCTGATCTTAAGTGCTTGAATACCATTGGACGCTTTACGGACATCAGCCATTTGGTGGAAAAAGGCGGAGTTCCTATCCCCATCACGCAGCCAGGTAATATGGCTTTTATCCCGAAGATATGTTTCCTTCCTCAGCAGCGCTAAATCCAGACAAGCATGCGCTTCTAGCTCATTTTTGCGCAACTGATCAGAATACCCCATCCTCGCAATCTCCAATTGAATCTCAGTCAGGTTGTTGGTTGAATCAGCAATCGCCGTATCTATATTACCAAAAGTATCCTTATTCCACTTGCGCAGAATCTGTCTGAGATGTTTCAGTTTCTCACTAAGCCGCTGCATTGGGGGAAGCCGTTGATGAGGGCCCAGCCAGAAATCCCAAATGACCTCCCTGAGCCCGGGGTGACCGATCCACATAGATTGGAAACGGAACCGAGAAGGAACCTTATTAGAATTATTGCACTGAAGGAGAATTGGGCTATGGTCCGAGTGGTGCCTTGCCAAGGCAGTGCTGCTAAAAGAATCCCAAAAATCTGCAAAATCACTCGAAAAAACCGTTTTGTCCAGTCTGCTCTCTACCTTCGAGTTCCCACTTCTACCATTGCTCTAGGTATAGAAAAGACCAGAAGCCGGAGTGTCCATGAGATCCCCTGTATCTAGAAAGTTACGGAAATCCCTACAAGGCTGTGGAGCAGGCGCACGCCCTGTTTTTTCATGAGAGCCAAGAACGGTGTTGAAGTCCCCCAAAATGGCCCATCTGCCCTTCAGCAATTCTAACTGTTCAATAATATTGTCAAACATAACTGATCGTCTATTAGCCCAAATACTACCGTAGACAAAGCAAAGGTAATTTGAGCCTCCGAACCCCTACAAATTAGCCAAAATATACTGATCGGTCCTCTGACAGATACTGACTGAAGAAGCTAATCTAGCAACCACAAAGACCCAGAGAGTTGGTTTATCTTTTGAATTCATTGCAACGAGCTGTAGTCCCAAACGAGACCAAAATTTTGAATTAACTGTTTCATATTCCACCATTGGTTCTGCTAAACATACAAAGTCCGGCTTATGCAAAAAACATAAATTAACAAGGTGACGTTGAGTACTCTTATTCTGAATACCCCTACAATTCCAATAAAGGACATTCATTTAAACCTTATCAGTACCTTAGCTGTCCGTTTGGGTCGGACTGCGGATCCCTCTGCTTGTTTACGCCTTTCTTTCTGTTTGGCACCCTTCTTTTGCACTATTTCCCATTCCTCAGAGTTTTCTTCCTCTACTATATCGGCCCATGGCTTGTAATCCAACTGCAAAGGGGTGACAGCGGCATCCTGTTCATTGCACAGCTCAGGCCCTTCATAAACTGTTATCTCCAAACCAGTCTCAGTCGTCTCCTTAAACTCGCATATGGACAGATTGTCATTTCCTGGGGAAGGGAGTCTATCGTGCATTTCGTCACAGTCACTACCTTGACCTTGCGGGCTACTCGGGAGTTTCGGTTCAACTGAGACGGTAGCTTCATGTTGCGTGTCCTCGAGGATGCGTTGAATTATGCTAGTAACCGGCACCTCTTGCCGATTAATTTTTTGTTTCTTCTCTAAAACTCTATTAGCATCCCCTTCTTTCTTACCATCTTGCTGAGGTGGTTTACGGTTGCGTCGACAGTCATACTCCATATGTCCTATCGAGGAACACACCTTACAAAAACTGGGAAGTTTTTCATAAACAACTTCAATCCATAATTTCTTTCCATTCCTTTCTATACCCAGTTTCACTGGCAATTCCGACGCCAAATCGACATCCACCAACATACGAGCGAAGTGCCCAAAATCCCCTTCAATCGTAGCTCTGTCAAAATGCAACAATCCTCCAATACCTTTAGCTATGTCTGACAATATTTGTGTATCCCAGTACTCCCAAGGAAGGGAGTATAGTCTCACCCAAACCTGTGCGTTTGTAGATTTTTCGGCAAGAGGATCGAAGTCAGGTACCCAGGGTTGAAGGCGAAACGTACCCGGCCTTGTATTAATGATGCCCTTGGCAAAAATACTGGACTTAGCTCCGGCCGTATTAAGAATTACATGAAAATAACCTCTCCCGATCGAGATTAAACGCCACTCTTCCTGTAAACCCCAAATCTGAGTGAGGTTTCTTTTTAAATCCGCAACTTTCCAAGGGTTGTCTCCCTTATTTAGGATCAATCGACCTATCCATGAGTTTGCACACAACGCAATTCTTCTGTCATATGCCGACTGCGTTATTTTGACCGATTTAATGCCCCTATGTCTGAGATTGTGGCAGAGGATGGGGGAGTATCGACCACGTTTTTCTTAAGGGCTCCGGCGTACGAATTAGCCACAGGAGCATTTGCGCCGAAACGCAACTTTGGATTGAAGAGAGTTCTGATGTTAACATAGTCATCTGTATAAGGGATAGCGGGCTCTAGAACGGTGGCCATTGCGGTGGAATCAGTGACCGATGGAGGCGGCGACAGGGTAGGCGGCGGCTAGGTCATCTTTTTTCCGAGAGAGAGAGAGAGAGAGAGATTTTATCGAGACAAGTGGGTTTTTAATCTTTTACAAATTTCAACAAGTGTTTACCACTTTGTAATTACTTGCCACGTTTTTTCTATTTTATACGAATCCTAAATTTTTAGTTTAATTTGTATCATATAAATATTATAAACTTATATATACACACACATATATCTAAGTGAATTTGTACTTAGAAATAAAATATTAATTTTACTCATCTTAATTGATAAACTTTTTATAAAATTCACCCAAAACTTTTAAATTGCTCCTAAACACATTAAATTGAACTTAATAGTATACTTAAAATCATAACTAATTAATACCGTCTATTTCGAAAATAAAGATTAGAATTTTCTTTTAGACACGGTCGTGACAATTCTACCCACCTTAAAGAATTTCGTCCTCGAAATTCATATCGATTTTTACTTAGCACAATTAATCGTTACAATTTCTTAATTACAGCTCACTATCGAACTGTATAACTTTCAAAATTTCGATTCCCAAATATTCGTATTTCTAAATCACCACCCACACTAGGTCCGAAGAAAATAACCTAGAGCTCTGATACCAAATTGTCACACCCGACCCTAAACGGCATCAGGTATGAAGGGAAAACAGGTTAACCAACTTCTAACAGTCTGAAAGGCGAACCGATAGTTAATAGATAAAAAAATTATTAGAACCACCTAGAGTTTTATTAATTATTTGGCTTGGACATGATAATTCTATCAAACTTCCTACGTATCCCGAACGTCTTTTGATATTTAAATCGGGAATCAAAGCCACGTAGTTCTACCTATTTTAGGTAGTTTTAATAGGTAGTTCTCTTAACTTATTAACTCGTTTTAACCTCTTGAGACGTTAATAACATTTAACTGTATATTTCACCTTATAACTATATAATGTTATATATATAACTCATTTCGTCAAAACGAATCAAATCAAATAAACGTTCCGTTTATCATCAAAACGAATAACGTTTCATCAAACCGACGCTTTATTAAACCAAATCGTAATCAAAGAAACATTTTATCAAACCAACTCGTAATCAAATAAACATTTTATCAAACAAACTCGTAATCAAATAAATTGCTTTAACAAACCAACTCGTAATCAATCAAACGTAAAACATTATAATTCAAATCATAAAGCATTTCCAAAACGTAATATAAAAATTGTGTGTCCATCCTCGAATTCCACCCGTGTAGCTTATCATAACATCAATCATATCAATAATCGAGATATCTCATTTATATCTCGCATTGCCTAACGTTAGGACTACCAGCCGTGCACTCTGACCATACCGCCCTTAGGTATGGTCTTACAACTTACAACTCCTACCCCGGGCAATCCTAGATGGACAAAACCATTTTATCTTTCTTTCAGATTATCACAAAATAAAATCATATTTGGACTTTAATCCAAAATAATAACCACAATCGTAACAACTTTCTCAATCCAAAAACAATTCGTATAAAATCATCAGATTCGTTATCTCGGCCGAATTTCCAAAATACCACCGTAATAAATAATTATTATTCAAATAATCAAAATCAGAAGTACATAAATATTTTAAACAAGATATCTTAAATAATTTAATAAAACGTATTCAAAACCACATATTATATAAATAGTTTAAAACTAATGTTAAACCACATACTTTTATACGACTTATTTTTATCTGTCACCGAAATAGTTATGGATAACACTAAACCGGTATAGTTAATTTAGACCGAATATATCGTTAGACTCGTTATATTGTTTTAAATCTGTTTGAACTAACTTTATATTTAAATTATTGTACTAATTTTATATTTAACTTTATACCGACTCTAATTGGTAAATATCGGTATTAGTCCTTCTTATTTTAATTCGACAAATTAAACTCACTTAATTATTATATAAAACTAAATTTTAAACCAAACACTTTTATGAAACTATTTATGTTTGTCACCATATGAGACTATCTATGTTTGTCGCTAAAATTGTAACGTGTAACACTAAACGGTATCATTAATTCCGACTTAAGATTCAGTTAGACTATCGTGAATTCCGACTTAAGGTTCAGTTAGACTCGTGTTACTGCTACGAGTCTATCCGTACAAATTTTTAGTTTCAACATCTTCCTATTATTATTATTATTTTTCAATATATAATGATTTAGACCATGACAATTCAATAATTAACTAGCGACAACTATTTTTTTCCGTGACCGTAACCGAAACCTCTAATTAATCGTCTATTAAATTCTGATTATCGAAAACTAACAGTATAAAATCGTCTATTAAATTCTGATTATCGGAAACTAACAGTATGAAATCGGACATAGCTCGACTTCGTCGCCTAAAATACATTAAGGGGGTCTTTCCTTTCTTTTTTTTTTTCCTTTTCCTAACCTTCACATTGTTCTATTTATAATAATTTCCTAACCTTCAAATTATTTTTTTTAGAATAATTAAGGGTGTGTCTTATTCAATTGAAATGTGTCATTTTTATACACAATTAGAAATAATTTTTTGACAAGTGGGTTTTTAATCTTTTACAAATTTCAACAAGTGTTTACCACTTTGTAATTACTTGCCACGTTTTTTCTATTACAAATCCTAAATTTTTAGTTTAATTTGTATCATATAAATATTATAAACTTATATATACACACACATATATCTAAGTGAATTTGTACTTAGAAATAAAATATTAATTTTACTCATCTTAATTGATAAACTTTTTATAAAATTCACCCAAAACTTTTAAATTGCTCCTAAACACATTAAATTGAACTTAATAGTATACTTAAAATCATAACTAATTAATACCGTCTATTTCGAAAATAAAGATTAGAATTTTCTTTTAGATACGGTCGTGACAATTCTACCCACCTTAAAGAATTTCGTCCTCGAAATTCATATCGATTTTTACTTAGCACAATTAATCGTTACAATTTCTTAATTACAGCTCACTATCGAACTGTATAACTTTCAAAATTTCGATTCCCAAATATTCGTATTTCTAAATCACCACCCACACTAGGTCCGAAGAAAATAACCTAGAGCTCTGATACCAAATTGTCACACCCGACCCTAAACGGCATCAGGTATGAAGGGAAAACAGGTTAACCAACTTCTAACAGTCTGAAAGGCGAACCGCTAGTTAATAGATAAAAAAATTATTAGAACCACCTAGAGTTTTATTAATTATTTGGCTTGGACATGATAATTCTATCAAACTTCCTACGTATCCCGAACGTCTTTTGATATTTAAATCGGGAATCAAAGCCACGTAGTTCTACCTATTTTAGGTAGTTTTAATAGGTAGTTCTCTTAACTTATTAACTCGTTTTAACCTATTGAGACGTTAATAACATTTAACTGTATATTTCACCTTATAACTATATAATGTTATATATATAACTCATTTCGTCAAAACGAATCAAATCAAATAAACGTTCCGTTTATCATCAAAACGAATAACGTTTCATCAAACCGACGCTTTATTAAACCAAATCGTAATCAAAGAAACATTTTATCAAACCAACTCGTAATCAAATAAACATTTTATCAAACAAACTCGTAATCAAATAAATTGCTTTAACAAACCAACTCGTAATCAATCAAACGTAAAACATTATAATTCAAATCATAAAGCATTTCCAAAACGTAATATAAAAATTGTGTGTCCATCCTCGAATTCCACCCGTGTAGCTTATCATAACATCAATCATATCAATAATCGAGATATCTCATTTATATCTCGCATTGCCTAACGTTAGGACTACCAGCCGTGCACTCTGACCATACCGCCCTTAGGTATGGTCTTACAACTTACAACTCCTACCCCGGGCAATCCTAGATGGACAAAACCATTTTATCTTTCTTTCAGATTATCACAAAATAAAATCATATTTGGACTTTAATCCAAAATAATAACCACAATCGTAACAACTTTCTCAATCCAAAAACAATGCGTATAAAATCATCAGATTCGTTATCTCGGCCGAATTTCCAAAATACCACCGTAATAAATAATTATTATTCAAATAATCAAAATCAGAAGTACATAAATATTTTAAACAAGATATCTTAAATAATTTAATAAAACGTATTCAAAACCACATATTATATAAATAGTTTAAAACTAATGTTAAACCACATACTTTTATACGACTTATTTTTATCTGTCACCGAAATAGTTATGGATAACACTAAACCGGTATAGTTAATTTAGACCGAATATATCGTTAGACTCGTTATATTGTTTTAAATCTGTTTGAACTAACTTTATATTTAAATTATTGTACTAATTTTATATTTAACTTTATACCGACTCTAATTGGTAAATATCGGTATTAGTCCTTCTTATTTTAATTCGACAAATTAAACTCACTTAATTATTATATAAAACTAAATTTTAAACCAAACACTTTTATGAAACTATTTATGTTTGTCACCATATGAGACTATCTATGTTTGTCGCTAAAATTGTAACGTGTAACACTAAACGGTATCATTAATTCCGACTTAAGATTCAGTTAGACTATCGTGAATTCCGACTTAAGGTTCAGTTAGACTCGTGTTACTGCTACGAGTCTATCCGTACAAATTTTTAGTTTCAACATCTTCCTATTATTATTATTATTTTTCAATATATAATGATTTAGACCATGACAATTCAATAATTAACTAGCGACAACTATTTTTTTCCGTGACCGTAACCGAAACCTCTAATTAATCGTCTATTAAATTCTGATTATCGAAAACTAACAGTATAAAATCGTCTATTAAATTCTGATTATCGGAAACTAACAGTATGAAATCGGACATAGCTCGACTTCGTCGCCTAAAATACATTAAGGGGGTCTTTCCTTTCTTTTTTTTTTTCCTTTTCCTAACCTTCACATTGTTCTATTTATAATAATTTCCTAACCTTCAAATTATTTTTTTTAGAATAATTAAGGGTGTGTCTTATTCAATTGAAATGTGTCATTTTTATACACAATTAGAAATAATTTTTTGACAAGTGGGTTTTTAATCTTTTACAAATTTCAACAAGTGTTTACCACTTTGTAATTACTTGCCACGTTTTTTCTATTACAAATCCTAAATTTTTAGTTTAATTTGTATCATATAAATATTATAAACTTATATATACACACACATATATCTAAGTGAATTTGTACTTAGAAATAAAATATTAATTTTACTCATCTTAATTGATAAACTTTTTATAAAATTCACCCAAAACTTTTAAATTGCTCCTAAACACATTAAATTGAACTTAATAGTATACTTAAAATCATAACTAATTAATACCGTCTATTTCGAAAATAAAGATTAGAATTTTCTTTTAGATACGGTCGTGACAATTCTACCCACCTTAAAGAATTTCGTCCTCGAAATTCATATCGATTTTTACTTAGCACAATTAATCGTTACAATTTCTTAATTACAGCTCACTATCGAACTGTATAACTTTCAAAATTTCGATTCCCAAATATTCGTATTTCTAAATCACCACCCACACTAGGTCCGAAGAAAATAACCTAGAGCTCTGATACCAAATTGTCACACCCGACCCTAAACGGCATCAGGTATGAAGGGAAAACAGGTTAACCAACTTCTAACAGTCTGAAAGGCGAACCGCTAGTTAATAGATAAAAAAATTATTAGAACCACCTAGAGTTTTATTAATTATTTGGCTTGGACATGATAATTCTATCAAACTTCCTACGTATCCCGAACGTCTTTTGATATTTAAATCGGGAATCAAAGCCACGTAGTTCTACCTATTTTAGGTAGTTTTAATAGGTAGTTCTCTTAACTTATTAACTCGTTTTAACCTATTGAGACGTTAATAACATTTAACTGTATATTTCACCTTATAACTATATAATGTTATATATATAACTCATTTCGTCAAAACGAATCAAATCAAATAAACGTTCCGTTTATCATCAAAACGAATAACGTTTCATCAAACCGACGCTTTATTAAACCAAATCGTAATCAAAGAAACATTTTATCAAACCAACTCGTAATCAAATAAACATTTTATCAAACAAACTCGTAATCAAATAAATTGCTTTAACAAACCAACTCGTAATCAATCAAACGTAAAACATTATAATTCAAATCATAAAGCATTTCCAAAACGTAATATAAAAATTGTGTGTCCATCCTCGAATTCCACCCGTGTAGCTTATCATAACATCAATCATATCAATAATCGAGATATCTCATTTATATCTCGCATTGCCTAACGTTAGGACTACCAGCCGTGCACTCTGACCATACCGCCCTTAGGTATGGTCTTACAACTTACAACTCCTACCCCGGGCAATCCTAGATGGACAAAACCATTTTATCTTTCTTTCAGATTATCACAAAATAAAATCATATTTGGACTTTAATCCAAAATAATAACCACAATCGTAACAACTTTCTCAATCCAAAAACAATTCGTATAAAATCATCAGATTCGTTATCTCGGCCGAATTTCCAAAATACCACCGTAATAAATAATTATTATTCAAATAATCAAAATCAGAAGTACATAAATATTTTAAACAAGATATCTTAAATAATTTAATAAAACGTATTCAAAACCACATATTATATAAATAGTTTAAAACTAATGTTAAACCACATACTTTTATACGACTTATTTTTATCTGTCACCGAAATAGTTATGGATAACACTAAACCGGTATAGTTAATTTAGACCGAATATATCGTTAGACTCGTTATATTGTTTTAAATCTGTTTGAACTAACTTTATATTTAAATTATTGTACTAATTTTATATTTAACTTTATACCGACTCTAATTGGTAAATATCGGTATTAGTCCTTCTTATTTTAATTCGACAAATTAAACTCACTTAATTATTATATAAAACTAAATTTTAAACCAAACACTTTTATGAAACTATTTATGTTTGTCACCATATGAGACTATCTATGTTTGTCGCTAAAATTGTAACGTGTAACACTAAACGGTATCATTAATTCCGACTTAAGATTCAGTTAGACTATCGTGAATTCCGACTTAAGGTTCAGTTAGACTCGTGTTACTGCTACGAGTCTATCCGTACAAATTTTTAGTTTCAACATCTTCCTATTATTATTATTATTTTTCAATATATAATGATTTAGACCATGACAATTCAATAATTAACTAGCGACAACTATTTTTTTCCGTGACCGTAACCGAAACCTCTAATTAATCGTCTATTAAATTCTGATTATCGAAAACTAACAGTATAAAATCGTCTATTAAATTCTGATTATCGGAAACTAACAGTATGAAATCGGACATAGCTCGACTTCGTCGCCTAAAATACATTAAGGGGGTCTTTCCTTTCTTTTTTTTTTTCCTTTTCCTAACCTTCACATTGTTCTATTTATAATAATTTCCTAACCTTCAAATTATTTTTTTTTAGAATAATTAAGGGTGTGTCTTATTCAATTGAAATGTGTCATTTTTATACACAATTAGAAATAATTTTTTGACAAGTGGGTTTTTAATCTTTTACAAATTTCAACAAGTGTTTACCACTTTGTAATTACTTGCCACGTTTTTTCTATTACAAATCCTAAATTTTTAGTTTAATTTGTATCATATAAATATTATAAACTTATATATACACACACATATATCTAAGTGAATTTGTACTTAGAAATAAAATATTAATTTTACTCATCTTAATTGATAAACTTTTTATAAAATTCACCCAAAACTTTTAAATTGCTCCTAAACACATTAAATTGAACTTAATAGTATACTTAAAATCATAACTAATTAATACCGTCTATTTCGAAAATAAAGATTAGAATTTTCTTTTAGATACGGTCGTGACAATTCTACCCACCTTAAAGAATTTCGTCCTCGAAATTCATATCGATTTTTACTTAGCACAATTAATCGTTACAATTTCTTAATTACAGCTCACTATCGAACTGTATAACTTTCAAAATTTCGATTCCCAAATATTCGTATTTCTAAATCACCACCCACACTAGGTCCGAAGAAAATAACCTAGAGCTCTGATACCAAATTGTCACACCCGACCCTAAACGGCATCAGGTATGAAGGGAAAACAGGTTAACCAACTTCTAACAGTCTGAAAGGCGAACCGCTAGTTAATAGATAAAAAAATTATTAGAACCACCTAGAGTTTTATTAATTATTTGGCTTGGACATGATAATTCTATCAAACTTCCTACGTATCCCGAACGTCTTTTGATATTTAAATCGGGAATCAAAGCCACGTAGTTCTACCTATTTTAGGTAGTTTTAATAGGTAGTTCTCTTAACTTATTAACTCGTTTTAACCTATTGAGACGTTAATAACATTTAACTGTATATTTCACCTTATAACTATATAATGTTATATATATAACTCATTTCGTCAAAACGAATCAAATCAAATAAACGTTCCGTTTATCATCAAAACGAATAACGTTTCATCAAACCGACGCTTTATTAAACCAAATCGTAATCAAAGAAACATTTTATCAAACCAACTCGTAATCAAATAAACATTTTATCAAACAAACTCGTAATCAAATAAATTGCTTTAACAAACCAACTCGTAATCAATCAAACGTAAAACATTATAATTCAAATCATAAAGCATTTCCAAAACGTAATATAAAAATTGTGTGTCCATCCTCGAATTCCACCCGTGTAGCTTATCATAACATCAATCATATCAATAATCGAGATATCTCATTTATATCTCGCATTGCCTAACGTTAGGACTACCAGCCGTGCACTCTGACCATACCGCCCTTAGGTATGGTCTTACAACTTACAACTCCTACCCCGGGCAATCCTAGATGGACAAAACCATTTTATCTTTCTTTCAGATTATCACAAAATAAAATCATATTTGGACTTTAATCCAAAATAATAACCACAATCGTAACAACTTTCTCAATCCAAAAACAATTCGTATAAAATCATCAGATTCGTTATCTCGGCCGAATTTCCAAAATACCACCGTAATAAATAATTATTATTCAAATAATCAAAATCAGAAGTACATAAATATTTTAAACAAGATATCTTAAATAATTTAATAAAACGTATTCAAAACCACATATTATATAAATAGTTTAAAACTAATGTTAAACCACATACTTTTATACGACTTATTTTTATCTGTCACCGAAATAGTTATGGATAACACTAAACCGGTATAGTTAATTTAGACCGAATATATCGTTAGACTCGTTATATTGTTTTAAATCTGTTTGAACTAACTTTATATTTAAATTATTGTACTAATTTTATATTTAACTTTATACCGACTCTAATTGGTAAATATCGGTATTAGTCCTTCTTATTTTAATTCGACAAATTAAACTCACTTAATTATTATATAAAACTAAATTTTAAACCAAACACTTTTATGAAACTATTTATGTTTGTCACCATATGAGACTATCTATGTTTGTCGCTAAAATTGTAACGTGTAACACTAAACGGTATCATTAATTCCGACTTAAGATTCAGTTAGACTATCGTGAATTCCGACTTAAGGTTCAGTTAGACTCGTGTTACTGCTACGAGTCTATCCGTACAAATTTTTAGTTTCAACATCTTCCTATTATTATTATTATTTTTCAATATATAATGATTTAGACCATGACAATTCAATAATTAACTAGCGACAACTATTTTTTTCCGTGACCGTAACCGAAACCTCTAATTAATCGTCTATTAAATTCTGATTATCGAAAACTAACAGTATAAAATCGTCTATTAAATTCTGATTATCGGAAACTAACAGTATGAAATCGGACATAGCTCGACTTCGTCGCCTAAAATACATTAAGGGGGTCTTTCCTTTCTTTTTTTTTTTCCTTTTCCTAACCTTCACATTGTTCTATTTATAATAATTTCCTAACCTTCAAATTATTTTTTTTAGAATAATTAAGGGTGTGTCTTATTCAATTGAAATGTGTCATTTTTATACACAATTAGAAATAATTTTTTGACAAGTGGGTTTTTAATCTTTTACAAATTTCAACAAGTGTTTACCACTTTGTAATTACTTGCCACGTTTTTTCTATTACAAATCCTAAATTTTTAGTTTAATTTGTATCATATAAATATTATAAACTTATATATACACACACATATATCTAAGTGAATTTGTACTTAGAAATAAAATATTAATTTTACTCATCTTAATTGATAAACTTTTTATAAAATTCACCCAAAACTTTTAAATTGCTCCTAAACACATTAAATTGAACTTAATAGTATACTTAAAATCATAACTAATTAATACCGTCTATTTCGAAAATAAAGATTAGAATTTTCTTTTAGATACGGTCGTGACAATTCTACCCACCTTAAAGAATTTCGTCCTCGAAATTCATATCGATTTTTACTTAGCACAATTAATCGTTACAATTTCTTAATTACAGCTCACTATCGAACTGTATAACTTTCAAAATTTCGATTCCCAAATATTCGTATTTCTAAATCACCACCCACACTAGGTCCGAAGAAAATAACCTAGAGCTCTGATACCAAATTGTCACACCCGACCCTAAACGGCATCAGGTATGAAGGGAAAACAGGTTAACCAACTTCTAACAGTCTGAAAGGCGAACCGCTAGTTAATAGATAAAAAAATTATTAGAACCACCTAGAGTTTTATTAATTATTTGGCTTGGACATGATAATTCTATCAAACTTCCTACGTATCCCGAACGTCTTTTGATATTTAAATCGGGAATCAAAGCCACGTAGTTCTACCTATTTTAGGTAGTTTTAATAGGTAGTTCTCTTAACTTATTAACTCGTTTTAACCTATTGAGACGTTAATAACATTTAACTGTATATTTCACCTTATAACTATATAATGTTATATATATAACTCATTTCGTCAAAACGAATCAAATCAAATAAACGTTCCGTTTATCATCAAAACGAATAACGTTTCATCAAACCGACGCTTTATTAAACCAAATCGTAATCAAAGAAACATTTTATCAAACCAACTCGTAATCAAATAAACATTTTATCAAACAAACTCGTAATCAAATAAATTGCTTTAACAAACCAACTCGTAATCAATCAAACGTAAAACATTATAATTCAAATCATAAAGCATTTCCAAAACGTAATATAAAAATTGTGTGTCCATCCTCGAATTCCACCCGTGTAGCTTATCATAACATCAATCATATCAATAATCGAGATATCTCATTTATATCTCGCATTGCCTAACGTTAGGACTACCAGCCGTGCACTCTGACCATACCGCCCTTAGGTATGGTCTTACAACTTACAACTCCTACCCCGGGCAATCCTAGATGGACAAAACCATTTTATCTTTCTTTCAGATTATCACAAAATAAAATCATATTTGGACTTTAATCCAAAATAATAACCACAATCGTAACAACTTTCTCAATCCAAAAACAATGCGTATAAAATCATCAGATTCGTTATCTCGGCCGAATTTCCAAAATACCACCGTAATAAATAATTATTATTCAAATAATCAAAATCAGAAGTACATAAATATTTTAAACAAGATATCTTAAATAATTTAATAAAGCGTATTCAAAACCACATATTATATAAATAGTTTAAAACTAATGTTAAACCACATACTTTTATACGACTTATTTTTATCTGTCACCGAAATAGTTATGGATAACACTAAACCGGTATAGTTAATTTAGACCGAATATATCGTTAGACTCGTTATATTGTTTTAAATCTGTTTGAACTAACTTTATATTTAAATTATTGTACTAATTTTATATTTAACTTTATACCGACTCTAATTGGTAAATATCGGTATTAGTCCTTCTTATTTTAATTCGACAAATTAAACTCACTTAATTATTATATAAAACTAAATTTTAAACCAAACACTTTTATGAAACTATTTATGTTTGTCACCATATGAGACTATCTATGTTTGTCGCTAAAATTGTAACGTGTAACACTAAACGGTATCATTAATTCCGACTTAAGATTCAGTTAGACTATCGTGAATTCCGACTTAAGGTTCAGTTAGACTCGTGTTACTGCTACGAGTCTATCCGTACAAATTTTTAGTTTCAACATCTTCCTATTATTATTATTATTTTTCAATATATAATGATTTAGACCATGACAATTCAATAATTAACTAGCGACAACTATTTTTTTCCGTGACCGTAACCGAAACCTCTAATTAATCGTCTATTAAATTCTGATTATCGAAAACTAACAGTATAAAATCGTCTATTAAATTCTGATTATCGGAAACTAACAGTATGAAATCGGACATAGCTCGACTTCGTCGCCTAAAATACATTAAGGGGGTCTTTCCTTTCTTTTTTTTTTTCCTTTTCCTAACCTTCACATTGTTCTATTTATAATAATTTCCTAACCTTCAAATTATTTTTTTTAGAATAATTAAGGGTGTGTCTTATTCAATTGAAATGTGTCATTTTTATACACAATTAGAAATAATTTTTTGACAAGTGGGTTTTTAATCTTTTACAAATTTCAACAAGTGTTTACCACTTTGTAATTACTTGCCACGTTTTTTCTATTACAAATCCTAAATTTTTAGTTTAATTTGTATCATATAAATATTATAAACTTATATATACACACACATATATCTAAGTGAATTTGTACTTAGAAATAAAATATTAATTTTACTCATCTTAATTGATAAACTTTTTATAAAATTCACCCAAAACTTTTAAATTGCTCCTAAACACATTAAATTGAACTTAATAGTATACTTAAAATCATAACTAATTAATACCGTCTATTTCGAAAATAAAGATTAGAATTTTCTTTTAGATACGGTCGTGACAATTCTACCCACCTTAAAGAATTTCGTCCTCGAAATTCATATCGATTTTTACTTAGCACAATTAATCGTTACAATTTCTTAATTACAGCTCACTATCGAACTGTATAACTTTCAAAATTTCGATTCCCAAATATTCGTATTTCTAAATCACCACCCACACTAGGTCCGAAGAAAATAACCTAGAGCTCTGATACCAAATTGTCACACCCGACCCTAAACGGCATCAGGTATGAAGGGAAAACAGGTTAACCAACTTCTAACAGTCTGAAAGGCGAACCGCTAGTTAATAGATAAAAAAATTATTAGAACCACCTAGAGTTTTATTAATTATTTGGCTTGGACATGATAATTCTATCAAACTTCCTACGTATCCCGAACGTCTTTTGATATTTAAATCGGGAATCAAAGCCACGTAGTTCTACCTATTTTAGGTAGTTTTAATAGGTAGTTCTCTTAACTTATTAACTCGTTTTAACCTATTGAGACGTTAATAACATTTAACTGTATATTTCACCTTATAACTATATAATGTTATATATATAACTCATTTCGTCAAAACGAATCAAATCAAATAAACGTTCCGTTTATCATCAAAACGAATAACGTTTCATCAAACCGACGCTTTATTAAACCAAATCGTAATCAAAGAAACATTTTATCAAACCAACTCGTAATCAAATAAACATTTTATCAAACAAACTCGTAATCAAATAAATTGCTTTAACAAACCAACTCGTAATCAATCAAACGTAAAACATTATAATTCAAATCATAAAGCATTTCCAAAACGTAATATAAAAATTGTGTGTCCATCCTCGAATTCCACCCGTGTAGCTTATCATAACATCAATCATATCAATAATCGAGATATCTCATTTATATCTCGCATTGCCTAACGTTAGGACTACCAGCCGTGCACTCTGACCATACCGCCCTTAGGTATGGTCTTACAACTTACAACTCCTACCCCGGGCAATCCTAGATGGACAAAACCATTTTATCTTTCTTTCAGATTATCACAAAATAAAATCATATTTGGACTTTAATCCAAAATAATAACCACAATCGTAACAACTTTCTCAATCCAAAAACAATTCGTATAAAATCATCAGATTCGTTATCTCGGCCGAATTTCCAAAATACCACCGTAATAAATAATTATTATTCAAATAATCAAAATCAGAAGTACATAAATATTTTAAACAAGATATCTTAAATAATTTAATAAAACGTATTCAAAACCACATATTATATAAATAGTTTAAAACTAATGTTAAACCACATACTTTTATACGACTTATTTTTATCTGTCACCGAAATAGTTATGGATAACACTAAACCGGTATAGTTAATTTAGACCGAATATATCGTTAGACTCGTTATATTGTTTTAAATCTGTTTGAACTAACTTTATATTTAAATTATTGTACTAATTTTATATTTAACTTTATACCGACTCTAATTGGTAAATATCGGTATTAGTCCTTTTTATTTTAATTCGACAAATTAAACTCACTTAATTATTATATAAAACTAAATTTTAAACCAAACACTTTTATGAAACTATTTATGTTTGTCACCATATGAGACTATCTATGTTTGTCGCTAAAATTGTAACGTGTAACACTAAACGGTATCATTAATTCCGACTTAAGATTCAGTTAGACTATCGTGAATTCCGACTTAAGGTTCAGTTAGACTCGTGTTACTGCTACGAGTCTATCCGTACAAATTTTTAGTTTCAACATCTTCCTATTATTATTATTATTTTTCAATATATAATGATTTAGACCATGACAATTCAATAATTAACTAGCGACAACTATTTTTTTCCGTGACCGTAACCGAAACCTCTAATTAATCGTCTATTAAATTCTGATTATCGAAAACTAACAGTATAAAATCGTCTATTAAATTCTGATTATCGGAAACTAACAGTATGAAATCGGACATAGCTCGACTTCGTCGCCTAAAATACATTAAGGGGGTCTTTCCTTTCTTTTTTTTTTTCCTTTTCCTAACCTTCACATTGTTCTATTTATAATAATTTCCTAACCTTCAAATTATTTTTTTTTAGAATAATTAAGGGTGTGTCTTATTCAATTGAAATGTGTCATTTTTATACACAATTAGAAATAATTTTTTGACAAGTGGGTTTTTAATCTTTTACAAATTTCAACAAGTGTTTACCACTTTGTAATTACTTGCCACGTTTTTTCTATTACAAATCCTAAATTTTTAGTTTAATTTGTATCATATAAATATTATAAACTTATATATACACACACATATATCTAAGTGAATTTGTACTTAGAAATAAAATATTAATTTTACTCATCTTAATTGATAAACTTTTTATAAAATTCACCCAAAACTTTTAAATTGCTCCTAAACACATTAAATTGAACTTAATAGTATACTTAAAATCATAACTAATTAATACCGTCTATTTCGAAAATAAAGATTAGAATTTTCTTTTAGACACGGTCGTGACAATTCTACCCACCTTAAAGAATTTCGTCCTCGAAATTCATATCGATTTTTACTTAGCACAATTAATCGTTACAATTTCTTAATTACAGCTCACTATCGAACTGTATAACTTTCAAAATTTCGATTCCCAAATATTCGTATTTCTAAATCACCACCCACACTAGGTCCGAAGAAAATAACCTAGAGCTCTGATACCAAATTGTCACACCCGACCCTAAACGGCATCAGGTATGAAGGGAAAACAGGTTAACCAACTTCTAACAGTCTGAAAGGCGAACCGATAGTTAATAGATAAAAAAATTATTAGAACCACCTAGAGTTTTATTAATTATTTGGCTTGGACATGATAATTCTATCAAACTTCCTACGTATCCCGAACGTCTTTTGATATTTAAATCGGGAATCAAAGCCACGTAGTTCTACCTATTTTAGGTAGTTTTAATAGGTAGTTCTCTTAACTTATTAACTCGTTTTAACCTATTGAGACGTTAATAACATTTAACTGTATATTTCACCTTATAACTATATAATGTTATATATATAACTCATTTCGTCAAAACGAATCAAATCAAATAAACGTTCCGTTTATCATCAAAACGAATAACGTTTCATCAAACCGACGCTTTATTAAACCAAATCGTAATCAAAGAAACATTTTATCAAACCAACTCGTAATCAAATAAACATTTTATCAAACAAACTCGTAATCAAATAAATTGCTTTAACAAACCAACTCGTAATCAATCAAACGTAAAACATTGAGAGTGCAGTGCTGGGTGTTTGGTTGTAAACATTCAGTGGTAGAGAAATCTAGGTGCTGGGCTGTAGCACTTAGTAGGAGTTGAGTAGATGAATAGAGGAAGGTACTCTTGCATATTCAACTGCCTTGTAATTGGTTTGTGCTCTACCTTTAAAGAGCTCAGTATTGGATTCTAAAAGCCCGGAGGACTCTAGGGACTGGACGTAGGCAGAGAGGCCGAACCAGGATAAGCGATACTGAGTAATCTCTAAACTCTCTCTCAAATATATATATATATATATATATATATGTGCATGTGTTATATATGAAGTTTACTCAGCATATAAAATTGTTTAAAGTTGACTCTGAGTAATTTCAAGTGCTAAGTTAGAAGCTGACCTCCAAAGAGTGTCAATATCTAACTTATAAATAAAACAGCTTTAGTCAATATCCGGCCAAAGCTGTCTTATAGCATATCTGGCCAAGCTGACCAAAAGTTGAGTTGACAAACTCGCAAAATAACTAAGTCAGCATACAATTAAATGAAAAAAAATTATATTAGTTCCTAACCCCCCCTTGGAACTAATCACACGGGACCAACAAGTGGTATCAGAGCCTAAGCTCGCTACTCAAAGATATAACTATCTTGAGTGGATCCCCATAAATGGCTGAGAACAGCACTCGTTTCCTTCTAGGGAACCAAACAACACAGATACTTCCTGAGGGATTATCAATCACTAGACCTCCCCTATTCTTTGGATCTAATTATACATTCTAGAAGAATAGGATGAAAAACTTTATTCAAGCCACAAACATGAGTGCATGGCTTGCAATTGTTCAAGTTCCACATGTGCCATATAAAACTGTTAACAATGAGAAAATTGTTAAGAGCGAAGATGAGTGGACAGAGGATGACCTCAGAAAATTACAAAGTAATGCTTCGACTATAAATATGCTTCACTATGCTTTAGATGCTGCAGAATACAATAAGATTTCAGGTTGTGAGTCAGCACAAGAGATTTGGAAAAAGCTTGAAGTGACCTATGAAGGCACCAATAAGGTTAAGGAGTCCAAAGTCAATCAGCATATGAGACTCTACGAGCTGTTCGAGATGAACGAAAACGAAGACATCTCAGAAATGAACTCAAGATTCACCAACATCATAAATGAGCTTAAAAGGCTTGGAAAGAACTTCACTGAAGAAGAACAAGTGAAGAAGATCTTGAAAAGCTTACCTAAGAGTTGGCAAGCAAAGAAAACAGCTGTAGAAGAAGCTCAGGACTTGACTACTTACAAATATGATGAGCTAATCGGATCCCTGCTGACTCACGAGATCTCTATGAAAAACTTTGAGGAAAAAGAAAAATCTGAAGATAAGAAACAGAAATCTCTAGTGATGAAAGCTGACTCCACAGAAGCTGAGTCAACTGATGATGAGGAAATAGCCATGTTCACTAGAAAGATGAAGAAGCTGTTCAGAAGAAATGACAGGAACAGCAAAAGGCCATACAAAAGAGGTGACAAGTATAAAGCTGAGCCAAGTGACAACAGGTATAAGAAAGATAGCTCCAAGTGTGTCACTTGCTTCGAGTGTCACCAAACTGGGCATATCAAGTCAAGCTGTCCTAATTTAAAGAAAGAAAAGAAAGGAAGAAAAAAGGCAATGGTGGCAACATGGAGTGATAGTGATGAGTCAACCTCATCAGAGGCTGAGCAAAATGAAACTGCCAATATATGTTTCATGGCAGATGATGGAGCTGACCAATCCCAATCTGAGCAAGCTGACCTCTCTGATGAAACTGACCAGGAGGAACACAACAATGAGGTAACATCCCTACTTTTGCTTAGAAACGAAATGGTAAATGCCTTGAGTGATTTGTATACACTAACAAAAAAGAGCAACAAGAAAATCAAATCACTCAGCAGGCGGTGTGACGAGATTGAAGAGGTCAAGCTGAGTGACCTCCGATATCTCCTCCAAGACAACTCAGATTTACATACCAACATGCAAATAATGCATAAGCTTGTCACGGAGGTTCAATATGAGTCAAAGAAACTTAGAAAGGATGTCACAATCTTACAGAGTCAAATAAAAGGCTCTAAAAAAGGCAAACCCCATGCTGTGTACACAAGTACCAGTCAGCATAAGCAGTTCACTCAATGTGAATGTTGTGGAAAAAGGGGGCACATAAAAGAAGTGTGTTGGCATAACAAGCGAGTTGTCCAATGTGACTTCTGCGGAAGAAAAGGGCATTCCACAAAGGTATGCTGGCATGCTCAGCACAACAATGCTGACCATACTCAGTACAACCCCCAAAGGGTAAAATTTTGTGACTTTTGTGGTAAGCCAGGCCACACTATAAAAGTATGTCGTCACAAATTAAAATATGATTTTGCACCTGTTTACACTAACAAGAAAGGACCCAAAAAGAATTGGGTACCTAAAAATGAATAGTTTAAAATGCAGGTTAGCTTGACATGCAAGTCAAAGCTGTGGTATATAGACAGCGCATGCTCAAGACACATGACAGGTGATGAAACACAATTCATCACACTAGAGCTTAAACGAGGTGGAAGTGTAAGCTTTGGAGACAATAAGAAGGGTAAGATAGTCGGCTCAGGTACTATCGGAGGTAACCCAACTATTGAGTCTGTCTCCCTAGTTAAAGGTCTCAAATACAATCTGCTATGTGTAGCTCAGCTTTGCAAGAGCGGCAGAATGGTTGTATTCGATGATACTAAGTGTCAAATACTCGAGGGGAACACAAATGAATTGATTTTAACTGCCCCTCGCATAGATAATGTATACATGCTAAACTTAGAAAAACAGTTTTCCAAAAACATATGCTTAGTGTCTAAAGAGGATAACTCCTGGCTATGGCATAGAAGACTTGGGCATGTCAGCATGGACCTTCTTGCCAAATTAGCTAGAAAGCAATTAGTTGAGGGATTACCCAAATTGAAATTTGAGAAAGATCAATTATGTAAAGATTGTCAGCAAGGGAAACAAACCAAAAAGCCATTTCAAAGTAAAAATATTGTCTCAACCAAGAGACCATTGGAATTACTACACTTGGATCTTTTCAGACCTATCCAGCCACTCAGCTTGGGAGGTAAGAAATTTTCCTTGGTCATTGTAGACGATTTCTCTCGGTACACTTGGATCATCTTGCTGAGTAGCAAGGATGAAACTTTTGAGATGTTCACTACACTTATTAAAAAGCTTGAAATTGACAAAGACCTAAAAGTAGCTCATATTAGAAGCGACAATGGTGGAGAATTAAAAAACCAACAGTTTGATGAATTCTGTGAAACCAGTGGTATTGACCACAATTTCTCTGCTCCTAGAACACCTCAACAGAATGGGGTTGTTGAAAGGAAGAACAGAACAATTGTCGAAATTGCTAAAACCATGCTGAGTGAAAATAGGCTTCCAAAGTACTTCTGGGGTGAAGCTGTCCACACAGCATGCTATATACTGAATAGGACTCTAGTAAGACCTATACTTAAGAAAACCCCATATGAACTTTGGAAAGGACGAAAGCCCAACATTGGTTACTTTCGTGCTTTTGGGTGTAAATGTTTCATACTTAATACAAAGGACAATCTTGCAAAATTTGATGCTAAAGCTGACGAAGCGGTCTTCTTAGGGTACTCAACAAACAGTAAAGCATATAGAGTCTATAATAAACGAACTCAGGTTGTAGAAGAATCTGTTCATATTGAGTTCGATGAAGCTGACCCTGCAGGAAAGACAACTCAGCTCACTGAAGATGAACCAAGCTCGGCTTCCGCTGATCAAAATGGAGCCTCTGAATCATCAATACAAGGGCTGACCAAAGGTAAGCAAGAAGTTGAAATAACATTTACTGACCAATCTATTCCTGTAGAGATTGCAGAAACACCTGTTCCAAATGACTCAACATTGCCCAAAGAAATAAAAATCCCAAGAGGACATTCAGAAAAGTCCATTCTTGATACTGCTGACAACAAGCTGATGACCAGAGATCAGCTTAGGAAATACCTCAGCAATGTTGCATTCGTCTCAATACACGAACCAAAGAACTTTGCTGATGCTGAGCACGATGAATATTGGATCAACGCCATGCAAGAAGAACTTGACCAATTCACCAGAAATGAGGTATGGGATTTAGTGCCTAGACCTAGGGATCAAAAGCCTATAGGAACTAAGTGGGTTTTTAGAAACAAACTAGATGAGCATGGAAATGTGATAAGGAACAAAGCTCGACTTGTAGCCCAAGGCTATAGTCAGCAAGAGGGAATTGACTATGGGGAAACATTTGCACCTGTTGCTAGGTTAGAAGCAATACGTATATTGTGTGCCTATGCCAGTTTCATGAACTTCAAGTTATACCAAATGGACGTCAAAAGTGCATTTCTTAATGGTTTCATAAACGAAGAGGTATATGTTAATCAACCTCCTGGGTTTGAAGATCCAAAATTTCCAAACCACGTTTATAAACTTAAAAAGGCCCTGTACAGCCTAAAACAAGCTCCAAGAGCTTGGTATGAGAGGTTGACTAACTTCCTGCTAACCAGGAACTATGTCAGGAGAAAAGCTGACACAACCTTGTTCATTAAGAAAAAGGGAAAACATACCCTACTTGCACAAATATATGTAGATGATATAATATTTGGTGCTACTGACGAATCTTTGTGCAAAGAATTTAGCAAACAGATGCAAACTGAGTTCGAGATGTCCATGATGGGGGAACTCAACTTCTTCCTTGGACTCCAAATCAAGCAAGGTAAGAATGGCATCTTCATAAGTCAGTCCAAGTACACCAAAGAAATGTTAAAGAAATTCAGCATGGTAGATTGCAAACCCATATCAACCCCTGTGGGTACTGATACTGTCCTATGCAAAGATGAGAAAAGTAAGTCAATAGATAGTAAACTCTATCGAGGTATGATAGGTTCCCTACTTTATCTCACAGCTAGTAGACCTGATATACAGTACTCAGTATGTTATTGTGCGAGATATCAAGCTGACCCCAGAGAATCTCATCTAACGGCTGTAAAAAGAATCTTTAGATATTTGCAGAGCTCAATTGATGCAGGTCTATGGTATCCAACTTCAAATGACTTCACACTCATTGGATATACTGATGCTGACTATGGACGAGATAAGCTAGAACGTAAAAGCACTTCGGGAGGATGTCACTTCCTTGGAAGCTGTCTAGTATCTTGGTTCAGCAAGAAGGAATCATCCGTAGCCCTGTCTACAACTGAAGCTGAGTACGTGGGTGCTAGAAGCTGTGTTGCTCAAGTTCTATAGATAAAGCAACAGCTTGAGGATTATGGAGTAAAGACTGAAACAATAGAGATCAAATGTGACAACAAGAGTGCCATTGATCTGTCCAAAAATCCAATCCAACATAGCAGGATGAAGCATGTCAGCATAAGGCATCACTTCATCAGAGATCACGTACTAAAAGATGAGATCAAGCTGACCTATGTGCCAACAAATGAACAGCTTGCAGATATCTTCACCAAGCCTTTGGCACGTGAACAATTCAACATACTAAGGGAAGCTATCGGTATGTCTAATCCCCTTCAATAAATTTCTAAGTAAATATTGTATGACTGCCATGCTGAGTGAAAAGTTGAACCTTGTGCAAATGCCATGCTGAGTAAAGTAAACTACTACTATGCCCAAAATGTAGAAAAATCACCTCATACTGAGTTGACATACATGTGGTATGATTATCCTAAGCAGGTACATATACTGAGCAATTATCATATACTAAGGTAGGAATTCACCTCGATAAGAACGAGGTTCTCAGTATCGCAAACGGTTCATATTCTAGGAAAACTGCGCTTAAACCCACTTGCACCATTAAATGCCTACACGTGTAATAAAAGGCACCTAGGAGAGGCAAACAATTATGAGACAACCCATGCGCCGGAAATGTCATAAATGACAGAATCTCTGTCGGTTGAACGCCCCAAGGAAAAACGGCTAGTTCAATTAATAGGACCGTTTTAGGTATATATAAATAATAGATGAATTACTCCTCAAATCTCTTCACGCGTAAATCCTTTGGTATCCAGAATCTCTATCTCTCAAATCTTCCACAAAAATCTCTGAAAATGACAAACACTCAGAAAATCTCCGGTGAAAATTCTGGAAAATTGTTCACCGATGAAAGCCCTAAATCTCCTCCTCAGTCTAACCTAACTCCAAGCAAACGCCGTCAAACGGACCCGGCAAGTTCCTCAAAGCAGAAGAAACCCAAGGCTAGAACCATGGTGAAGGTTCACTCAAAAGTCCACAACCTGGAAATCCTCAAATGCCGCTGGTTCTCTCCCAGCTTTGTTACCACCGAAAAGCCATTCTGTGAATGGATTGAGAAGAACGAATGGTCAGGCCTCTTCTCTCTCCCCGGAACCACCTATCCTCGGTTGGTTAGGGAATTCTACTCAGGTCTCCATGTTGACAAGGATGATGCTGATTATTTGGAGACGCACGTTAAAGGTCACAAAATTGTCATCACTCCGTCCTACTTAGCAACCTTACTCAACCTGCCTAACAAAGGAACCGAGTTTAGAACAACAAAAGAAAAGGTATCAATGGAAATGCTTGACCAGATGAAGGGGTTTTGCAAACCCAAAAATTACAAAAGAGAAATACCCAGCATGAGTATGGGGCAAAACCAGAAGATGGCGCACTACATCTTAACAAACTTCATCTTCCCTAAACTCAACTCAGCTTCGTCTGCCTCCAATTTCGAGCAGTGCTTTATATGGGACATGCTAATTTATTGCCCACTAAATATGCCTGTGTTTTTGATTGGTGTTCTCCAACGAGGAGGTAAGAAACTTCGACTAGGTTCTCTAATCTCCAAAATTCTCGAAGATCACAAGATCGAGACAATCTCTAAGACTAAGGGTTTGGGATCAGAAATAACTGCAGCTCTGTTATTTGGGTTGTTATTTAACCAACCTTTAAGGGGAGTTGAAGATGCTGAGGAAGATGAGGAAGAAAACGATGCTGAGCAAGAAATTGAAACTAAGCTAGCAGCAGATCATGCTGAGCCAGAAGTTGAACCAGAGGAAGTTCCTGCCGATTCTCCCAAAGCAAAGAAGAAGAGAAAGACACTTGCCACTTGTGCAAAGGATATTGAAACTGTGCCCAGGAAGAGGAGGGCTATGACCAGAGGAAAGAATATTGATGCTGACCTACCTCAGGTTACACCTGAGTCAGCAGAGAAAAGGAAAGGGCAAGCTGAGCCCGAGGAAGAAAGTGAAGAATCCCCAGAACAGCCGCTAAAGAAGAAAAGTAGAAATTATGGGATGAAAATAGTTGAGGCTGACCCCATTGATTGGGTTGTGACACCCAAATCTCACTGCACCCAGAACATTGGGATTGATCTTGAAAAAAACTCCAGTTGAGCAAGCTGATGAAGGTGAAGAACAAAGACAGGTTGATGCTCAGCTTAATGCTGAAGGAAATGATCATGCTGAGCTGGATAATGTTGAGGAAAATCAGGAGGCACATATTGAACAAGAACAAGAAGAACATCAAGGAGAGGATCTGAATGTTGAAGCTGAGGTTGAGGATGTAGATGTTCAAACTGACCCGTCACCTCCAAAAACTAAGTCACTCAGAAGACTGAAAAAGAAAGCTGTCAAAACTCCTCTCATTGATCTCATGGCAGAGTCTCCCTCTTTGGAGCAAACTATGGATCCATCCAATATCAGGTTTGAGTATTTTTCCCACCATGTTGAGTCTCCTCCCAAGGAATCGGAGCAAAATCAATCCTTTGTTACTCGTAGTGAGGAACATGCCAAGACTCCACAGAATCCAAATCCTACCGAGCAAGAGCTCGATGAACCAGCCACTCAACATGGGGAGAAAGCTTTGGATCCACCTGTTCCACCTCAACATCTTGGTACTACACCTCATCAAGCCCCAATTTCTCAAGCTAGTAAGCAGCCAACTCCACCACCATCCAGCTCCACCTCCATTCATGTGTCTGAGCCAACCTCCACTGAGCAACATGCATACCTCAGTGCAACTCAGTCTGGCCGATGTATCATTGAAACGGCTCAATCTATTCTCCAGGAGTTCACCACTTCTGATGCTGCTAGGTCTGTTAATCCTGAGTCAACCAATATCTCTGCCATCACTCAACTTCTCACGGAAATTAAGGGACTCAAGGATCTTATCAGTATTGTAACCACCATCCAATCACAGCAACCTAAGCAAGACCATATTGCCAAGCTGACTGAGCTATTCCTTCTGATGATCAACCACATGAACTCCCTTGAAGGTAAAATCAATAATCTCTCTGCCCCTAATCCAGGATATGCAACTTCAGCTGAGTTAGATCAACCATTTGCCAAACTGAGAGCAGAACTACCCAACCTTGGGACAACGGCCAATCCTGAGTATGCCACATCTGCTGAGTTGCAGGGATGCTTTGCCAAGCTGACTGCCGACCTTACATGTACACGGGAGCTCGTTTCCTCCACTTCTCAATGTACAATTGATCAACTCAGTGAAGTCGTGAGTCTTCTCAGTGTCAACAAAGCTCAGATGGATGTTGACCCTATCAATTATAAACTTTCACAAGGACTTCTGCAGGCCATTCGCTATGACAATGCTCAACGCATCTTCTATGATTCTGCCCTATTGAAGATGTATCATCAATCCTTTGCTCAGATCAGCAGCTCCCTTACTTGGCTTAGCAAGTCCCATGAGTGTATTATCAACCTGATCACTTGGTCTATCCCCGTTCCTCGAAATGTTCGAGATGATTGCGTTCCCGTGATAGGTGGCTTGAGTGAGAGCACGAAGCGTTTACAACGCTATTCGAATGTTCTATCCTCAGCTGCAAGAAATGACACCTTTGTTTACAAACCCGATGCTGGCAAAA
The DNA here is from genome assembly GCF_963576675.1 of Euphorbia lathyris. Classification (NCBI taxonomy): domain Eukaryota; kingdom Viridiplantae; phylum Streptophyta; class Magnoliopsida; order Malpighiales; family Euphorbiaceae; genus Euphorbia; species Euphorbia lathyris. The sequence continues at coordinate 94,611,375 of NC_088912.1, read as the reverse complement.
CGGGGGAGAGAACTCAACCTGGAACTCAACAACAGACATGTGCATCAGGAAGCAAAGTGAAAGGAAAGGGTAAGGCAGTAGAATGAGAAATCAAAAGGCAAGGCTGTGTGAAGAAGTGAAATTTAAGTTTTTGTTTAAAAATCTATCTTGTGGGCACAAGTACTGTGTATGTGAATGTTTTATTTTATTCAATGAACTGTTTTTTATTCTGTTCAAATGTCATGCTTGTCAAGACACATTAACACAAACATTGAACAAACAAATACTCAGTATACACAATAAATCAAACTGAGTATTCAAGCATTTCTGAAAGCTGACCTAGACTCAAAATAAATTAGAACTAAATCTAGTCAGTACACACATTCTTAGTTTGTCTCAAATAAATCTTGAAAGGTTTAAGAGGTAAATTAACAGATGCAACCCTTATGGGGGAGAAATTTCAGAAATACAAAAATAAATCAATCATGGGGAATTTCAAAACTGAGTTCCATAATTATGCATTTTGCCAACATCAAAATGGAGGAGTTTGTTGAAACACCTTTCCACAAGATTTTGATTTGACAAAATCATCCATGATTAAGAGACAATTAAATTTAAGTGCTTTATTTTAATTGTACTAATCCGTTTGTTCAATGTTGAGTATAAATATAAATAAGGACAAATATAAAAAGTAAGACAGGAAGAGGTCAGCATAGAAGCATAAAATGTCAAGCTGAGTGGAATCAAACTTAGCATCAAAAGACCAAGGCATACACGACCACAACAACTGCCTCACGAAGCTGAGCTGACTAGAATTATACTTAGCTTGGAAATTGCCGATGACAATAATTTATGCAGTATAAGCTGAGTGATTCTTCAGAACAGCATGAAAAAAGACGTTTGCTAAAAGACAATGATTACCGCCCCTCTGAACCAATAATTGAATCCTTGGAAATACACAGAAGACATATTCCGAGATGTATGGGTCAATGGATTATTGGTAAAGGACAACTGACACAAAAAGACAAGCCAGACGTAAGAGGACAAGCCTGACGTCTGAAGAAATGCAGAGGAAGGGAATGGCCGGAACAGTCTGAAGCTGACCAGAATCTGTCCCCTAAAAGAGCCATTTTAACATTAACGGCTACATCATTTCAAAATGATCTGATTCCAGATTTTCTCCTATATAAGGACAATCAAAATCCTTGGATCATTGCCGAATCAGAAAAGGAAAAATACAAGAGAGAAAAGATACAAAAGCACTTAGTTACAAAAATAGATCTTACACCCATCTTCTATTCCTTGTGTAAATGCTAGAGTGATTACTTGTAATCTTCTAAAGTGTTCTTTATTTGAAAAGGAACAAGTGTTTATCAATTGTAAAATTGAGAGTGCAGTGCTGAGTGTTTGGTTGTAAACATTCAGTGGTAGAGAAATCTAGGTGCTGGGCTGTAGCACTTAGTAGGAGTTGAGTAGACGAATAGAGGAAGGTACTCTTGCATATTCAACTGCCTTGTAATTGGTTTGTGCTCTACCTTTAAAGAGCTCAGTATTGGATTCTAAAAGCCCGGAGGACTATGGGGACTGGACGTAGGCAGAGAGGCCGAACCAGGATAAGTGATACTGAGTAATCTCTAAACTCTCTCTCAAATATATATATATATATATATATATATATATATATATATATATATATATATATGTGCATGTGTTATATGTGAAGTTTACTCCGCATATAAAATTGTTTAAAGTTGACTCTGAGTAATTTCAAGTGCTAAGTTAGAAGCTGACCTCAAAAGAGTGTCAATATCTAACTTATAAATAAAACAACTTTAGTCAATATCCGGCCAAAGCTGTCTTATAGCATATTTGGCCAAGCTGACCAAAAGCTGAGTTGACAAACTCGCAAAATAACTAAGTCAGCATACAATTAAACGAAAAAAAATTATATTAGTTCCTAACCCCCCTTGGAACTAATCACACGGGACCAACACAAAGCTGAGTCCAGCGACAACACGTACAAGAAGGACAGCTCAAAGCCCATTACATGCTTTGAATGTCATCAAACTGGCCATATCAAATCAAGCTGTCCTACCTTGAGGAAGGAAAAGAAAAACGGCAAGAAGGCAATGGTGGCAACCTAGAGTGATAGTGATGAGTCATCATCATCTGAAGCTGATGCCACTGAGTCAGCAAAGATCTGTTTCATGGCAGATGAGCTTGCTGAGCCTTGTACTTCTGAGCACGCTGACCCCTCCATTGCATCAGACGATGAGACACACTCAAATGAGGTAATATCACTACCTTTGCTCAGAAATGAAATGATTAATGCCCTGAGTGACCTCTATACACTTGTCAAAAAGTGTAACAAAAAGGTTAGAGCACTCAGCAGGCGATGTGACGAGATTGAAGAGGTCAAACTGAGTGACCTTCGATATCTTCTCCAAGACAAATCAACTTTGCATAGTAACGTAGAAATTATGCATAAGTTTGTCTCTGAGGTCTAATCAGATTCTAAGAAACTGAAAAAGGACGTCACATCTATTCAGAACCAGCTAAATATTCCGAATAAAAGAAATATTCCTCTGAACACTCAGTACCGTGGTACTAGTCAGCAGAGATGGAATCCCCAGCGGAATGTCCAGTGTGACTTTTATGGGAAGAAATGACACACCACAAAGGTGTGCTGGCATGCTCAGCACTGGGGTGCTGACCAGTCAGTGAGATATCCTAAACGGAAGGTCAGCTGTGACTTCTGTGGGAAAAATGGACACACTGTCCAAGTCTGTCGTCATAAAATTAAATATGATGCTTTACCTGTTGAACCTAACAAACAAGGACCCAAAAAGAATTGGGTACCTAAAAGTAACTAGCTATATTGCAGGTAAGCCTGAGGTGTGCTGAGAAGTCAAAGATGTGGTATATTGACAGCGCATGCTCGAGGCATATGACTGGTGATGAAACTCAGTTCATCACACTTGTGCGTAAACGAGGTGGAAGTGTAAGTTTTGGAGACAACAAAAAGGGTAAGATAGTAGGGTCAGGAACCGTTGGTGGTAATCCTACTATTGAGTCAGTCTCCCTAGTCAGCGGACTCAAATATAACTTACTCAGCGTAGCTCATCTATGTGATCATGGGAGAAAAGTTATATTTGATAACACTGGATGTAAAATACTCGAGGGTAAAACAAATGAGTTGATTTTAACTGCCTCTCGCATTGATAATGTCTTTATGCTGAACTTAGAAAAGAAGTTTTCAAAAACCGTATGCTTAGTGTCAAAGGAAGAAAATTCCTGGCTATGGCACATGAGACTTGGTCATGTAAGCATGGACCTCCTGGCCAAATTAGCAAGAAAGCAATTAGTTGAGGGACTGCCAGAACTTAAGTTCGAAAAAGATCAATTATGCAACGCTTGTCAAGCTGGAAAACAAACCAAACAATCTTTTTATAGTAAAAATATTGTCTCAACTAAGCGTCCATTAGAGTTGCTACACTTGGATCTCTTCGGACCAGTCCAGCCGTTGAGCTTGGGTGGTAGGAGATTTTCCTTGGTCATTGTAGATGACTTTTCTCGATACACTTGGATCATCTTGCTGAGTAGCAAGGATGAAACATTTGAGACGTTTACAACTTTAGTAAGAAAACTTGAAAATGATAAAGACCTAAAGTTGGTTCACATCCGAAGTGATAATGGTGGAGAATTCAAAAACCAACAGTTTGTTGAATTCTGTGAAGCCAGCGGCATTGACCATAATTTTTCTGCTCCTAAAACGCCTCAACAAAATGGGGTTGTTGAAAGGAAAAACAGAACATTGGTTGAAATAGCCAGGACAATGCTGAGTGAGCATAGGCTTCCAAAGTACTTCTGGGGAGAAGCTGTCAACTAGATCTGGGCATGGGCCGGGCCGGGCCTATCGGGCTTTTCATAAAGCCTGCTGAGCCCAAGCCCAGCCCAGCCCGCAGGAAATTTATCGGGCTCGGGCTGGACTCGGGCCTGAGATACGAATCCCAAGCCCGCCCGTCCAAGCCCATCTGTATTTAAAAATATATATAATTAAATTTAAAAAATAGATATTTGTCTAGCAAAAAAAAAATGTACAACATGGAGGAAGATTGGGTTAAGAAAATGATTTTGATTTTTTTATATAATTATATTATAATAAATCATTAATAATAATATTTATACAATTAATAATAATATTTAAAACAATATATATTGTATCAGGCCGGGCCGGGCCGTGGCTATATGGTTCGTCCGGGGGAGAGATCGAGCTTCAAGAAATAGTGAATGGCCTTATCAATACACAAATGTATAACTCCCCAGGAATTTCAATTGCGCTTATATTCATCACTGTAGGAATTGGGTTCAAGCTTTCCCCAGCCCCTTCTCATCAATGGACTCCTGACGTATACGAAGGAGTGTGGTTCGTTCGAAAAATTCCTACCTCTCTATCTATCTCTGAGATGCTTGGATTTTTCAAAACTCCATGGACATGCAGAAGAGAAATGCTATCCCCACTCGGACCAAGACATAACTTTGACTTGTTCAAATAACAATTAAGGTGAAGCAGGGTCAGGAACAACGAATCTCTTTAGCCCGATGTAATATATGCAAAGCCTAAGCCCGCCCAGTTTTTAACGGGCTTATACGGGCTTGGGCCGGGCCGGGCCTGAATACATTTTTATGTGTCCAGGCCCGGCTAAATGGGCCTGGGCCTGGGCCGACCGGGCGGGCTCGCTGGCCCATGCCCAGGTCTACTGTCAACACAGCTTGCTACATACTTAATAGGACTCTAGTTAGACCCATATTAAAGAAAACTCCCTACGAACTTTGGAAAGGACGAAAGCCCAATATTGGATACTTTCGTGCCTTCGGTTGTAAATGCTTTATTCTAAATACTAAAGACAGCCTTGCTAAGTTTGATTCAAAAGCTGATGAAGCTATCTTTTTAGGCTACTCAACAAACAGCAAAGCATAGAGAGTTTTCAATAAACGAACTCAGGTCTTAGAAGAGTCAGTACACGTTGAGTTCGATGAAACTAACCCTGCAGGAAGAGACATGCAGCTGACTGAGGATGATCCACACTCAGCGCCCGCTGACCAAGAAACAGCCGCTGAGTCACTGCCTCAAGGGCTGACCAAAGGTAAAAGCGAAACTCAAATTGTTTTCACTGACCAATCTACACCTGCAGAGATTGTTGAAACACAACCAGCACAAGACATCAATCTACCAAAAGAAATCAAAATACCAAGAGGACACTCAGAGAGTGCCATTCTTGATGCCGCTGAGAATACCCTGATGACAAGAAATCAACTCTGGAGATACCTCAGCAACGTAGCATTCGTCTCAGTTCAGGAACCAAAGAACTTCGCTGAAGCTGAGCACGATGAGTTCTGGATGAGTCCAATGCAAGAAGAACTTGATCAATTTAGAAGAAATGAAGTATGGGACTTAGTGCCACATCCAAGAAGTCAGAAGACCATAGGAACAAGATGGGTCTACTGCAACAAGCTGGATGAACAAGGGAATATGGTCAGGAACAAAGCAAGACTTGTAGCTCAGGGCTACAGTCAGCAAGAAGGTATTGACTACGGTGAGACCTTCGCCCCAGTGGCAAGGCTAGAGGCTATAAGAATTCTATGTGCATATGCATCTTATATGAATTTTAAATTATTCCAAATGGATGTTAAGAGTGCATTCCTTAATGGAGTTATAAACGAGGAAGTTTATGTTAATCAACCTCTAGGGTTTGAGGACCCCAAGTTCCCAAACCGCGTTTATAAACTCAAAAAGGCTCTGTATGGCCTCAAGCAAGCACCACGTGCTTGGTATGAGAGGCTGACCAGTTTCCTGCTGACTAGAAATTATGTTAGAGGTAAAGCTGATACAACCTTATTCATTAAGAGGAAGGGTAAAGATACCCTACTGGCTCAGATATATGTGGATGACATTATTTTTGGTGCCACTAACGAGTCAATGTGCAAGGAATTTAGTAAGCAGATGCAGACTGAGTTTGAAATGTCAATGATGGGAGAACTCAACTTCTTCCTTGGACTTCAAATCAAACAAGGGAAAAATGGCATTTTCATCAGTCAAACTAAATATGCCAAGGAGATATTGAAAAAGTATGAACTCGATAATTGCAAGCCAATATCTACCCCTATGGGCACTGATACTGTCCTCTACGCTGACGAGAATGGTAAGTCAGTAGACAGCAAATTGTACCGAGGTATGATTGGCTCTCTACTTTACTTAACTGCCAGTAGACCGGACATTCAGTTCTCAGTATGTTATTATGCTAGATATCAATCTAACCCTAAGGAATCTCATTACATAGCTGTAAAAAGAATCCTTAGATATTTGCAAGGCTCAGTGAATGCAGGTTTATGGTATCCTAACACTTATGATTTCACACTCATTGGATACACTGACGCTGACTACGGACGAGACAAACTTGAACGAAAAAGCACCTCAGGAGGATGTCATTTTCTTGGGAGCTGTTTTGTATCTTGGTTCAGTAAGAAGCAGTCGTCAGTAGCCCTGTCAACCACTAAAGCTGAGTACATTGCTGCTGGAAGCTGTGTTGCTCAAGTCCTCTGGATTAAGCAACAGCTAGAAGATTATGGTGTTCAGACTAAAACAATTGAAATCAAATGTGACAATAAAAGTGCAATTGACCTATCAAAGAACCCAATCCAGCACAGCAGGATGAAGCATGTCAGCATAAGACATCACTTCATTAGAGACCATGTACTCAAGGGTGAGATCAAGCTAACCTATGTCCCAACGGATGATCAGCTTGCGGATATCTTCACAAAGCCACTGGCTCGTGAGCAATTCAACATACTGAGAGAAGCCATTGGTATGTTTAACCCTCTTTAGTAAATTTCAAGTATGATGTGTGATATATGCATGCTAAGTTAATTACCATGCTGAGTGATTTATGCTAAATCAATGTCTATTACATGCTGAGTAGATATACACACTGAGTGATTAAACATACGAATTATTCCTTGACTACTCAGAACATTAAACGTTTGAAATCCTTAACACTGAGTAAAGATCCATTTGCAAAACTTAATGCAAAACACGCGAATTAAGTAGCCACCTAGGATGACGTAAGCGCAATAATTAGAATATACACGCGCCGAATGTGCATAAATGCCAGAATCTTTGTCGATTGAGTATCTCGAGGCCAAACGGCCACCTCAACGCTTTAGATCAACTCGACACCTCTATAAATAGTGGATGAATTCCCACTTTTATCTCTTTACGCTTAGAAATCTCTGGTATTCAAATACTCTCTTCTCTAAAAATTCCCAAACTTCTCAAACTTCTCTAAGAATCATGACAAAAGCTTTTTAGAACGTCTTCGGTGCCGGTTACGCCGTTAATCGCTCCAATGAAAACCCTTCATCTCCTGCCCAGCGTGACCACTCTAAGGTCACTACACCGAGCAAGCAAACCAAAGCTGATCAAGCTACTTCCTCAAAAGGAAAACAAAAGCAGGACAAGGCAAAGAAACCAGTGGAACGCACCTACTCACTGGTCTACGAGAGTGTTAGGGGCTATAAGATTGACCACTACCACTGGTTCTCGAAGGGATTTGTGGAAGCTGAGCAACCCTTCTATGAGTGGATCTCAAAGAACGGCTGGGCCGAGCTGTTCTCAATTCGTGAAGCTACCTATCCTGAGTTAGTGAAGGAATTTTACGCTACCCTAAGATTTGCCGATGACAACCGGGACTACATGGTTACCAAGGTTCAAGGGAAGGATATCTTCATCAACCCTTCTTACCTTGCCTCACTACTAAAGCTCAAAAACGAAGGAGCAATACTCAGAAAATCGGGTGACCAAGACAAGATTGACTATCCCGTTGAATTCTGCAAGCCCACTGATCACGTATGAGAGATATCCAGCACCTCCATGGGTCGGCATCAGAAGATGGCCCATTATATATTGACCAACTTCATCTTCCCCAAGATCAACTACACCAGCTCAGCGACGAACTTCGAGCAGTGCTTCATTTATCACATGCTGAACTACCAGCCGATCAATATGCCAGTCTTCTTAATCGCTGGCTTTCAAAGAAGCACTGGAACCCTTAGATTAGGCTCCCTCATTACCAGAATCCTCAAGGATCATCAAGTGAGTCTGGTTAAGGAAATCCACACCTGGGGTACAGAAATCACTGCAGCTGTGTTGTTCGGATTGGCATACGATCAACCGATTGTGCCCAAGAAAGCGAAAGGGGCCGCTGTTGAGGACACCGAGGTGATGGTAACCAGAAAAGGAAAGAAAGAAAGGACAGTTCAAGCTGACAAGACAGATAGAAAGAGGAAAGATGTTCTAAGTCCTTCCACAGAAGCTAAGACTCCACCGAAGAAGATTAAGTTTGTGTCAAGAGGAACTAAGCCTCAAATTCAACAAGGTCGGGATGGACCTAAGTCAGCTGAGAAAAGACCAAGGCAAGTTGAGCCTGAGGTAGAAGAAAGAGAGGACACTGATGAGCAACCACTCATGAAGAAGAAGAATTGGGTGGTCAGGTTGACACTGAGGAGACAGTGAATGTTGAGGAAACACAGGTTGAACAGGAAGAAGAAGAAGAAGAAGAAGGAGAATTGGGTGGTCAGGATGACACTGAGGAGACAGCAGAAGATGAGCAATATGAACCAACCAACACTGAGCTGGTTGATGATGAAGCCGAGCCAACAGCAAATGATCCCGCTGATCAAGGGGCACCTTCACCTACCGACTCCATTGAGTCCATTCCTGCTGACCCCACTCCTCCATAGACCAAGAGATTAAGGAGACTTAAGAAGAAGGCTCACAAGTCCCCAGTGATTGACCTTCTACATGATTCACCACTAAGGGATCCAATCACTGATCTCTCTGATAAACAGTTCAAGTTCTTCTCCAATCCCACCGAGTCTCCACTAGAGCAACAGGAAAAGCAAGCCTCTGTTTCTCAGCCAAACGAACATGCCGACTCAACTGCTCCCAAAGAACCAGTCAATTCCGAGCAAATCCTCAAAGTTCCTAATGCTCAACACACTGAGTTAGCTAAGGAAATGCCTGCTCAGGTCAGTGCTAAAACACCTCAGCCTCCTCAAACCAGTCAGCTTCAGCCTGACTCTGAGCAAGTGCAAATCTCTGCCGATCAACCACTTCCACAACCACCAGTGCAGACTATCCATTCAAGTCTAGCCGCTGATCATGCTGGCACTTCTAATCTTGAGCAGAACCAAACACCGCCTCCATTCGGTTCTACTCGTCTTCCGGCATCTGGGCCAATAAATGATGGATCCTTCAGTTATCTTACTGCCTCTGAGTCTAGTCGAAGAATCATTGCCTCAGCTCAAGCCCTTCTCCAGGACCTCCATCAATCAAACGCCGATGCCGCTGGGTCTATTAATGTTGAGCCAACTCAGTTTTCGTCTGTCACTCAGCTTCTCACCGAGATAAAAGGTCTTAAGGATCTTCTAAACGTCATGACTTCACTCCAATCTCAACAACCCAGGCATGAATCAATTACAAAGCTGGCCGAACTCCAGCTGACTATGGTGAATCATATAAACTCTCTTCAGGGTCAAATTCAAGCTATGTCAGCTGCAAACTCAATGTATGCAACTTCTGCTGAAGTTCATCAACTCTTCAACCAGCTTCACACTGAGCAAGCCAAAACCAACCATCAACTCTCTTCCTCCTCCCAATGCTCCATTGAGCAAATTAACGAGGTTGTTCGTCTACTCAACTTGAGTAAGGAAGATATGGAAACTGACCAACTCAAAACAAATGAGCTGCTACAATACTCCAACACCATTTTCAAACATGTGCGCCATTCAAATGCTCAACGTCAGTACTATGACTCGACACTGCTTAAAATGTTTCATCAAGTCTTTGCCATGCTGACTGACAGTATCACTTGGGTTGGAAAGTCTCAGGAATACATCCTTAGTATGCTCAGTGCTTCGAATCTTAGGGTTCCCCGAGAAGTCTTGGATGATGGTATTCCTGTGTTTGACGGTATAAATGAAAGCACACGCAAGCTAAAGGCATTCTCTGCACGATTAACTCATGCTTCTATTCATGATACTTTCATTGCTCCTCCTCTCGATGCTAGCAAAACGGGGGAGAAAGTACAAGATGAAAGAACTCAGCATACTGGGGAGGCATCTCGAAGTCAGCAAAAACAAAAGGGAATAGCCAAACAGCATCCTGTCCAGATCAACTATAAGAAAAAATAGCTTGACTAGGAATGACTAGATATGCTTAGCCTTTTGTTAAACTTTAAACTTTTTTTGTGTACTTTGTTATGCTGACTTCAATTCAAAACTATGCTTGCATCTCTTATTCATACTGACCAATCTTATATGATACTTACTTATGTTTTATGATAATTGTTAAACACATCTTCATTAAATCAATTGTGCTAATTGTCTACACTGCTTTATGATTGTCCGTTGTATTGATCAAAATGTTGACCACTTCTTATACATGCTCTTAACTAAAACTCATTGAACAAAGATATACTCAGCGCTCTCTGATATCTAAAATCTTCCGCACAAACTGAGTTAAAAAGAATATGTTCCATGAGCTGACCTATTTCTGAAAACTGGCCTTAGACTTACTCGATTAAACCTTGAAATGTTTAGAGTAAAACTAAGTCAGTAGCTCAACCCTTACGGGGGAGTAACTTGAGTAATATAAGGTCAACTATCATAGGCGAGCTCAACACTGAGTTCTTCACTGAATATTTTTGCCAACATCAAAATGGGGGAGTTTGTTGAAACACCTTTCCACATGATTTTGATTTGACAAAATTATTTAAGTATATGATAAAAAATATTCTGAACACATTAAGTTTAAATGCTTTGATTTATTCATACTAATGTGTTTGTTCAATGTTGAGTTTATTGTTTATAAGACTTTAAGATAAAAAGCTTAAAGGCCCATAAGTGGAAGTCAAGCCCAAGTCAACAGATCAACACCACTCGGCCCAAGATTTCAAAACGCGGTCGTTTGATACAAAGCACAAGCTCAGCATGAAGAAGGATCGAGAAGCCTTCTCTCAATTGCTTCAAGATGAAGCTGCTGAGTGGAACGACAAGAAGTACAAGTCAGCGGCAGACAAGAACCAACTTCTAGACAAAGTATTTCTACTTTGGGTAAAGTTCAGAAGGCGCAGGAAGCTGTCTGGAAGACTTTGCCTTTGATGACAAGTAGAGAAATTCCGATCAACTTCCGTCCCTGTGGGGGAGTCGTTGGGTTCGACGGGGGGAAGCTCCGATGCCAAAGTCAATAAGGATGAACAGAAAGGCAAACTGAAGTGACAAAGGGTAAAGGATATGTGTGTGTACCTGGATAGCCTGAGACGTAGGCTATATATAGCTAGAAAGTCGTAACCTTCAGAAACTAGAAAGCCTCCATTAATGCTCCATTAATGGCGGTTACAAGTTATCCTTAAGCTGGCGGTTAGCTAATTGATAGCTCATTAATGGTCTTTATGGCCAGGTCGGCTCAGCCGTTATAATGGCAAATGAGTGTCCAAAGAGATTCGCCTCATAGGTTCGCCGGCGGATCTCTTTTAATGGGCCCTTGGAGATCCGGTGATCCGCCAAGCGGATCTCATCAATACGCGGCGTTTTCTTAGGTGAATATCCCCTTAAGTCCTCGGGATAATATCTCAATATTATCAGAAGCCCCCCCAAAGTTCCTTTAAAGTCCTTTAGGGCTTTTGAACTTCTGGGCGCCGTCATGATTACCTACATTAATGAGCACTCTGTTCGATGCCAATCGTAGAGTGACACGTGTAACGTGCGCTTTGTTCAAGGAAAGAGAAGACGCCTTCTTCTTCTTCTCCCTCTTTTCCCCATTCCGTCTTCATTTTCATTTGCTCGAAGCTTTTTCTGGGATTTCAGAGTTCAAAGTTTTACGATTTCATGTAAGTTCATCTTTCCTTACTCTAATTGTTCTGAATGTTTAGGAGTTCTTCATCATCTTCTAGATCAACCTCTGAACTCTTTAATTCGACCCCTTCTCCTGAAATTGTAGTTAATTTTAGTTGGACCACTTCGTCATCGGAAAATTCATCTCCCTCTGAGGACACAATTAGCTCCAATTTAGCTGGGTTATGTAACTCGGCGCGTAATCGTTATCAAACCCGTTCAACCAGAAGCCAAACTCTTTCTACTTCTGTCTCCGGTACTGCTCCGGCCGTTAAGCCTTGGTGTTTTTCGGCAATAATGGCTTCTCCTTCCGTCCAACCTAGGAAAAAGAATCCTCGAGTGGAGTCTACTCCGTCTCGTATGAGTGCCGCGGATTTAGCGGACCTGGCGGATCGCTTCCCTTGGATTGATAATTACGAGACTCAGTTAGCCGCAGCCCATCAACGACCCTCCTGTCCGCCTAGCGGTTTTCTAACCGTTGTTAGATGAGGTGCCGCGGCCTAATCTCCCGGGCGGACCGGGGGGTGGACACCTCATGGCAACGTAAGCGGTGATTGGCGCCGAAAGCAACCAATCATGGAATCAAGCTGCTCGGCAGGACCGGAGCTCGGAGATATGGAAGAGTCGCCACCCACGAATGGGAAAATGAACACCGATCCCTTGCGGGAGACTGGTGTGGGTTCAGGAAACTTAGGTACGAGCCGAGAAGGCTAGCTCCTTTCCGGAGAAAGGCTACTAGGCACCCCGACATCGCCCGGTTATGAACCACCGGCCTCCTACTCAGCATGTTAGGCGATAACGGACTAATCGTATACTTCTTTAAGTTTAAAATTCATTTGAAACCTTATCTTTCTCTTTTTGGAAACCGTTTTGAGCATATATTATTGAAAAGCCACTTTAGTAAAGAATCACCCACTTACATCAATTTGATATACATACAAAGAGAGGGGAGGAAGGAAGAAATGGTTTATTTACAATGTGATTTATATGTCGTGTTGCGACTTAATTCTACACTAACTTATTTCTCCAAAACGAGTTTATTTACATGGTTCGCACCTTAATCGCCATTGGAACGATTTAGGTGCGTTTTAAAACCCCGTTTGATGAAGTTCACCCGAATCGCCGTTGGAACGACTCGAGTGTTTGAAAACGTTGAGATAAAAAACCTTTAATAAGAAAACGTGGTTAAACATACAAGTCAATTTTATTTTGTACAAATCCTTTAAGAAAATGATTCAAAACTCTATTATTCACAAAGAAAACGATTTTAATTACAATGTTCGCTTAATCCGTCGTTGGAACGGACTAAGGTTTTAAAACGTGTTGTTTTGAGAAACGATTTGAAATGTCAAGAAAACTCTATTTATTTACATTAGGAACCTCTAAAAATTCATTAGTTTAAATAATTAAATTGAAAACTCTTTTGTGATTTATTTTCCCCTTTTCCTTAATGGATTCTCCACTTGTCATAATTACAATAAATAATAAATTGAATCTCAAACTCAATCAATCAAAACATTTTCCCCAAATAATATATATATACATATAAGAATTTTGAGAAGAAAAGGAGAAAGATATATATATATACATATACATATGTGACAAAATAAGTAATTAAAACAATAGAGAGAAAATAATGAACTTTGATGAATGAAAATAGTGATGAAAGTATTTAATAAGTATAATAACTTGCCATTCCAATCAAAAGCCAAAAAAGGAAATAAGTTATAAATAAGAAATTAATATTTAGCTTAAATGAAATGAGGAGAAAAATCTATATATACACATATATTTTATTAAGTTAAATTAATTGAAAATAAACATTATACCCCCTAAAATAACTATCATAATAAGTATATAAGAAATAACCCTCCCAAATATACATTAATATCAAAATGACTCCTAATCATCCTCAAAACACCTTCTAATTAATTACCCAAAATGCCCAAATGAATAATCTTCTAAAATAATACCCAATATGGTTTAAATGAATTAAATAGAAAATATATAAAATATAGTTTATAAAACCAAATTGATGAAAGAAAAGACATATGAAGACATTAAATAAATATATGTACAAAGTATTTAAAAATAGCTTAAAAATATATATTACATAACTATATATATGTATACAAAGAACCAAAAGCTTAAAAGTTAAGAAACAGGGACCAAAACAGCATTTTTTACATTCCAGCAGATTTACCGACGGAAAATCCGTCGGTAAACAGCAATTAGTGACAGAAATGGAAAATTACAGCAGCACTCCAATTGTTTCCAGATTTATTCAAAAGCTTTAAAGTAAGTCTAATTCAATCGTTTCGGATTTCCGAACTACCAAAAATGGGCCATAGTCAATAACGGAAGTTCCTAAAACGACGTTTTTATTTTAAAACATTATTTGGAAATTTCTTTAAATTAAAAACTTATAATTACAACGTTTTTAATACCCGAACTACCTTTTTATCGGATCACGGTTCGTATTGGGATATCAAAACGAGGTTTTTTATTTTAAAACAAAACCAAATTTTATTCAACACGAGACGAAAATTAAATAAATACGCAAAATTAAATAAAACGTGTTAAAATAAATGAATAACTAAATAAATAAAAACTATAACATAAAAATAAATAAAGGAAAGAAATAAATTAAATAAAATAAAGCGAGTCTAGTCCTCGGATAATACCTTAAGTTCGGTATCTGACCGTTGAAGCCGATTGATTCAACGAGTCGTGATTTTCCGTTTTTTTGTGTTTTTTAGTAAAAATTTAACTTTGGAAAAATTTGGATTTTTTTGGAAAAAAAAATATTTTCACCAAAAAATTGACTCTCTCTCTAAAAATGTTTAGAGTGAGAAAGCTCCAAAAGAATCCCCCTCTTCTTTGCATCGGGGCGCATCTCGCACCGTCGGGCGTGCACGCCCCGCGGCCGTCGAGCTCGCGCTCCGCGCCGTCGAGCGTCCACGCGTCATGACCGCCGGACGTGTGTTCCGCACTGCCTGGCGCACACGTCCCGTGGCCGACGAGCACACGCCTCGCGCCGCCAAGCCCGTGCATTGCTCGGACGTCGAGCGCGTGCTATTCGTGGTTGGATGCGTGCGTCCAACGGACGTCGAGCGCGCGCTTTACGTCGTCGAGCGGGCGTCCGACTGTCGTCAAATGCGCGCCGGCTGCCGCTAAGCACTCGCACCATGCCGTTAAGCATTCGCGAGCCATCCGATCAACAACAGCGACCCACCGTAACTTATTTATTTTATTTTTTTCGAAACTTTCGGAATCAATCGCTTCAACCGTCTTGTTTTCAGGTTTTCATCACAGATCCTCCGACTCGGTGTCTACAGTTGCCCCTACTTTTCTATTTTAATAGTGATGTGTGTGTTTTGAAAACGTTTTTTGCTAACGTAACACATGCAATGTAAAACATATAAAAGTAAAAGACACGTAAAGAGTAGGAGGGAACATACCTGACCTTCGCGCTGCGCGCTCTGGTGTCGTTCTCTGATTCCTTCCATCGTCGCCTCTGGAGTGGCCATCGATGAATGCTCTTTTCTCGGAATCTTGCGTACGTTGGTTATGGGTAAGAATGGCTCAAAAACAACCTCGGTCGTGGACCGTAGGTAAGATGGCTAAAAAGCTACCTCGGTCGTGAACCGTAGGTAAGATGGCTAAAAAGCTACCTCGGTCGTGAACCGTAGGTAAGATGGCTAAAAAGCTACCTCGGTCGTGAACCGTAGGTAAGATGGCTAAAAAGCTACCTCGGTCGTGAACCGTAGGTAAGATGGCTAAAAAGCTACATCGGTCGTAAACCATAGGTAAGGTGGCTCAAGGGCAAAGGGTTCTTTCTAACGATTCACACCGTTGTCTGTATTTTCTCACTGGAGCTAGTGTCCTGGAGGTTCGAATGGTTTGGTAGGAATGTCTTTTTGGTTTGGAATGATTCACATTGTCGATTATTTTTCTGTTGACTGTCGTCTGTATTTTGACTGGTGTCACTGTTCTGTAAAAATTGGTTATCGTCTGGAGTTCATATCTTGACAGTATTGGTTGCTGTCTGGGAGAAATGCAGGCTGAAACGGACTGCAAATCAGAGGTTTGTGCACCTGGTAATTAATTATTTATTTTTTACCTTTATGTCACATCGTACTTTTTTCACTATTTACGGGAATGCCATTCCCTCTTCCTATATAAGGTGGTGGGGTTTCATTTCAACCCCACACCTTCTCTCTCTTCTTTCTCTCTCTAGACTTTGATTTGGATTATCCTCGGGATGGATTTGGATGAATGCGATGGCACGAGAGGCATGGACGATGTTTACGTAAACCTAGATAGAGTGGATCCCTTCCACGACCCTACAACGCATCTGAGCCGGACATGCTGCAACGAGGTAAGTAATTTCTCACTTTTATTTGATTCAAACTCTAGGCTTTAGCATTCCTATCCGAACATGATTTGCATGCTAACCTTTAGATTGCCTTAGAGGACTTTAGCTAGAAAACATGAATTTCTTCACTTACAAGTAACACTTGTTTATTTCTGTGTGAGAATGCGCGCTATATGCATGTGAATAACGACACTACGAATTTATGCATGCTAACAGTAAAAATAACGTGAATAGTAAAAAGGTGAATAGTGCACATGAATAGTAAAAACGTGAATAGTGACAACTCAACTAATGCACGTGAATAGTGAGAACTTAACTAATGCATGTGAATAGTAAACTTAACTAATGCACGTGAATAGTAAAAACGTGAATAGTGCACGTGAATAGTAGAAACATGAATAGTGAAAACTTAACTAATGCACGTGAATAGTAAAAACGTGAATAGTTCACGTGAATAGTAAAAAAAACGTGAATAGTGAAAACTTAACTAATGCACATGAATAGTAAACTTAATCTATGCTCTTTGTCAATGCGGACGAGAGTGGATTAAAGAATTAACTAAACCTTACATGAGCAACCCTAAGGGAGAGACTTTTACAAAAAGTTGGCCCTAATTGACCAGATGTCTCTAGGTTAGATAATGAAAGAATGCCTAGTCTTAACACGTCCTCATTGATTGCATGCTTTAGGAACTGTATTTAAATTTTCTTGTCTTGTTCTTTCTAGTTTATTGAGATTTCTGGGACCACCGCCGAGATTCACTCGTGGTATGCTAGGCTGGGCGCCGCGGCGAGAGCCCGCGTGCGCGAGGTGGGCTTCGAGCCTTTTATTGCAGCGTTGCCCCGCACCAACGGGGTATGCGACCGCTTTGGCTTACGCGCCTTATGTGAGCGGTGGGTTGACTCGACCCACACTTTCCACCTTTCTTTCGGGGAGATGACCATCTCGCCCAGAGATTTTTCACTGTTGACAGGATTGCGAGGGAGCAGCACTCCCGTTCCCCTTCATTTCGACATGATGCGACCGCGGGTCGACCTTGCTAGGCTCGCTGCTTTGATTGGACCAGGAGTTCGCCCATGCGCCAAATCTACTCCGGCGAAGTTTATTTCCACCGCGAGCCTTTTGAGTCGGCGAGATTTTTGCGAGACTAACGATACCGACTTGGCGGTTCGTAGTTTCTTGGTATATACTCAGTGAGACGATTTTCCGCACGAAGGGTGGGAAGGTACACGCGGGTCTTATTCAGGCACTCAGCGATCTGGATGCGGCAGCTTCCTATGATTGGGCGGGGGCAGGCTTAGCCTTTCTCTACAAGTTTTTGGATCTGACTTGCCGGAAGCGCAAGGATTTCGGTGGTTACACCTTCGCTTTGCTGGTACGCGATGCCTTTTTGACTTGCCCGTCTTATCTTCTTTGCGTCTTTCACACTCCTAATCCTTGTTTTTACCGCAGGTGTGGGCGTATGAGAGGCATATTCTTCCCAGCCGGTCTCGACCTCGACCGAGAGTACCGAGGCCGCCTTTCATGACCCGATGGAGAGATTTTGACTTGAGCACCGAGAGGAGTCGGGTGGTGCCGCGGCTCCTAGATTGGATCGACTCGCTGACCCTCAGACAGGTAGATTTTGCCTAGTCGTGCGAGATTTTTGTTTGAGTCTTTCTGACTTTCTCTTTGTGCATTTTTAGATTAAGTTCAGGTGGGATGACCTCGACTTCGATCCCGATTATACGTATGTATCTATGATCCAGGAGCAGCAGTGTGTGCTCACCGACCCCTGCGTGCGGGCGTGGTATTTGGGGGACCGAGGCATCACCGGAGTTAGTGACGCACATTGGACACCGGGTGAGATCCCCGTCTCTATGTTTGCGGTGCGGACCATGCCCCTATCGGTCGTTCGTCGGGACTTGTCTCGTCGGTTCGTTGGTAGAGCGGTGTGGGTTCACTCCGGGGGCCGCGAGCTTTACTTATCTACTCTGCTGAGCACGAGGGATGCCCCGGCGGCAGCAATGGAGGTGGATCCGGTGGTAGATGTATTTTCGAGGGAGGCTGTTGCTGCAGTCTTTGGTCAGGAGGAGGTCCCGGTAAGTGGTTCCGCCCCCTTCTCATTTTACCATTTGATTCATGAGACGTTTAGAGGTTTTTATTGTGTGTTTTTTTTGCAGGAGGGATCCTGGAGGAGTGCCTATTTATCCGATTTCTTTGACGGCACTCGAGCTCAGACGCCTGTGTGCGAGCAGCCCTACTATGTCGGCGAGTCCTCCAACGCTGCCCGACCGGAGAGGTCTTCCCTAGGTGTGCCCCTACCAGACTACGGGCGAGATTTTGCCACGATTCGTTATGACGAGTCCGAGGCAGCTTATGCGGGATTTGAGACAGCTCCTCCTATCTTCACCTCGAGGGTCCCCTTTGATCCCTCAGATGCTTCTCTGACTACGAGGGAGACCTGCACGGATTACGTGGGGCTGTCTGGTTATCTCCGAGATCGCCTCAGCTTGCGCTGCACCGATCACCTGGTATGTATCATTATTTTAATTTAGTGTAGTGGAAGGTATGCATGTATGTATGATTTATGTTCGTGCCTACGCTGCTTCTTATTTTTATCCGTTTTTCCTTTCTTTAGAGCGATCTGCATGCCCACGAGCGGAGGCAGAGCGAGTTGGTGCGGGAGGCCGACGCCCGGGTCGGTCAGGTGTATCAGGAGAGAAATGACCACTGGTCAGGGATGATGCGACGGGAGACTGAGGGTCGCCTTGCCGTTGAGGAGAGGGCGCGCGATGAGTCGATCGGATGCCTTGCTGCCGAGGAGAGAGCACGGGTCGCCGATGAGAGAGCACGAGTTGCTGATGAGCGAGCGCGAGCTGCCGAAGAGGCACTATCTGCGGAGCGGGCATCACACTTGAGAGATTTTGAGGACTATTGGGACTTCCCTCCGTATTAGGCTTGTTATGTATTGCTTTGTAGCTTTCATTATTGCCTTGTAACTTTTATTGGAGTTTCCCCGCTGTATAGCTGATGTATAGGGAGTGGGGTGGATAGTAGGTAGGCTTTTTGTGAAAAGTAGGATAGGAAATGTATAACTCGTGATTCATATTACCATGCATTCAGTAGATTATGATGATTCCAATCATTCTCGTCAAATATATCCATGCCTTTATTTATTTACAAACAACAGAAATACTTAGTCTCTTATACATTGTTTTTGTAATTGCTCCAGTCATAACTATTGTTACCAGGACCCGCCTTTCGATTTTCGGACCCCGGCGATTTTTCTCCTCTCCTTTTACTATCCCGGAATTTTTAAATGAGTGCCCTTTCGGGTTTTCACCCATTGGGATTTCCCTCATTGTTGCATAGGTCGCCCTTTGCGGGTTTTCAACCTATCGGGAATTTTTCTTTCTTTTTCTTTTTTTTTTTTTTTTTTTTTTTTTTTACGAAAAGTATTTCTTAAGCCTATCCAGGTTGGTAGGTTCAGAGAATTCCATGCCGTCCATGGTAGTTAACTTCACCGCTCCTTTGCTTAGTATCTTCTTCACGACGAATGGCCCTTCCCAGTTAGGCCTAAACTTCCCCCTTGGGTCGGTGTGCGTCACACGGATCTGTTTCAGCACCAAATCTCCTTCTTTGATAGGGCTGGTCTTGACTTTTTTATTGAAAGCCCGATCCATCCTTCTTTGATATAACTGTACGTGGTAAAGGGCTTCCATCCTTTTCTCGTCAACTAGAGCCAACTGCTCACATCGCCTCTTCACCCATTCCGTCTCGGGGATTTCTGCTTCCACTGCGGTTCTCAACGATCGCTTTTCAATCTCAATCGGCAGGACTGCTTCTGTTCCGTATACCAAGGAGAATGGCGTCGCCCCAGTCGAGGTTCTGATTGTCGTGCGATAAGCCCACAACGCGAGTGGGAGGTGCTCATGCCAGTTCCGACGTGATTCCACCGTCTTTACGAGAATCCTTTTAAGGTTCTTATTAGCTGCTTCTACTGCCCCATTAGCTTGTGGACGGTACGGAGAAGATCTGTGATGTTCAATGCCATATTCTCGGAAAAGATTCCTTACTTCCCCCTGAAACTGGACCTCGTTATCCGTAATCATGTGATGAGGCACTCCAAACCTGGTGATCAAGTGTTTTTCAATGAACTTTCTCATCTGCTTGGATCCCAGTTTGCTAAACGACTCTGCTTCTACCCACTTGGTGAAATAATCGATGGCGACAGCAATAAACTTATGTCCATTTGAAGCGTTAGGCCTTACTTCGCCGATGATGTCGATGCCCCAGGCAGCGAATGGCCAAATAGGTGCTAACACATGTAATTCCATGGCCGGAAGATGATTGCAATCGCCGTGGATTTGATAATCGTGACATTTCTTCGCATACTCATTACAATCTCTTTCCATGGTGAGCCAATAGAAGCCTTGCCTAATAATTTTCTTAGCTAGTACTGCTCCTCCCATATGGGCTCCACAAATTCCTGAATGTACTGATTCCATTGCCTCGCAGGCTTCTCCCGCATCCAAGCATCTTAGTTGTAACCCATCAATGTGCCTTTTGTAAAGCAAGTCGTTATGGATGACGAACTGATGAGCTAGCCTTCTAATCACAGCTTGATACCTAGGTTCTGACTCTGCCGGATATGTTCCATTTTTCATGAAGTTCACGATATCGAAATACCACGGTTTTTCATCTGCCTCTAACAGCATTACGTCCTCGTAGCATGGTTTGTGAGATTTCCTTAATACCAACGGTTTCGAGGCAAGGTTCCGGGGGTTGTCCCAAACTGACACCAAAGTGGCCAAGGCATCCACCGCCTGGTTCTGTGCTCGAGGAATATGATAGAAACGGCATTCTTTGAATCTTTGTGCCAACCCTTCTAGCTGATCGAGGTACGGACGTAGTCTTTCTTCTCTTACCTCCCAGTTTCCTTGTGCATGTTCGATGATCAACTTTGAGTCACCCCAAATTTCGACATATGACGCTCCCAGTGCCGCTAATGACTCTAAACCATAAATGCACGCTTCATACTCGGCCATATTATTGGTGAGAGGGAAGGATAACTTCCTGGCCATCGGGATCCTTTCTCCTTCTGGTGAGGTAAGTAGTACTCCTACTCCGGCTCCATTCGAATTAACTGCTCCGTCGAAGAACATTTTCCACGGTATAACTTCGATTACATTCAAGTGCTCATCGGGGAAATCATAGCTTATCTCTTCTTCCTCTGCATTCAGGGGTTGGTTGGCCAGAAATTCTGCCACGGCCCTCCCTTTGATAACCTTCTTCGTCACATATTCAATGTCAAACTCGGACAAAAGCAACAACCATCTGGCTAACTTCCCCGTCAAAGAGGGAGTTCGGTATAGGTACTTCACGGGGTCCATCCGAGAAATAATGATCACTTTATACGATTGGAAATAGTGCCGCAGTTTCTTTATCAACCATACTACTGCCACACATGTCTTTTCGATCATGTTGTACTTGAGCTCGTACTCCAGGAATTTCTTACTCAAATAATACACCGCGTGCTCCACACCGGTGTCTCCCTCTTGAGCCAACATTGCCCCAATAGATCGCTCCTCAATTGCTACATAGAGGAGAAGCGGCTTTCCCAGTTTAGGCGGTCTCAGCACTGGCAGATTAGACAAATAGTTCCGGACGCTCTCCAGAGCTTGCTGACACTTATCATTCCAAGTAGCGGGTTGGTCTTTCCTTAGCAACTTAAAGATTGGCTCGCAGATTGCAGTGAGTCTCGCTATGAACCGACTGATATACTGAACCTGCCCCAGAAACCCTCTCACTTCCTTCTCATTTCTCGGCGCCGGCATCTCCTGTATTGCCTTCACTTTATCAGGATCCACTTCGATTCCCTTATTTCCGATTACATAGCCTAAGATTTTCCCCGGCGAAACGCCGAAAAAGCACTTCTTCGGGTTTAACCTTAGCTTGAATTCTGCAATTCGGGCCAAAAACTTCTCGAGCGCGGCAAAATGCCCTTCTCTTGTCTCTGATTTGACCATCATATCGTCCACGTAGACTTCTACCTCCTTGTGTATCATATCATGGAACAGTGTTGTAGCCATTCGCTGGTAAGTTGCCCCGGCATTCTTCAAACCAAACGGCATTACCCTGTAGCAGTATGTTCCCCACTCAGTTGTGAACGAGGTTTTTGCTTTGTGCTTTTCGGCCATCTAAACTTGCATGTAACCCATGAAACCATCCACATTCGTGTGTAAGACGCTTGACGCTGCACCGTCGATCAATACGTCAATATGAGGCAATGCGAACTCATCCTTGGGTAATCAACGCACATTCTTACTTTGCCGTCCTTTTTTGCGATTGGCACCACATTTGCGACCCAAGGGGGATAGTCGATCACTTCGATGAATCCTGCTTCTAACTGCTTCTTCACCTCCTCCCTGATCTTATATGCCCATTCGGGTCTCATACGTCGGAGCTTCTGCTTTACGGGCTTTGCTTCGGGATAAGTTGGAATGCGGTGAGTTACGATAGATTGATCAATTCCAGGCATGTCTTCGTATGTCCAAGCGTACAATTTCGTATTTTTTAATTATTCTCTCAAATTCTTTTCTCTCTTCAATAGTTAATTCTTGAGCAATTTGTATAAGTTTAGGATTTTCATCCGTACCAAGATTGAAAGTTGACATTTCTATTGCATTGATTTCAAATGTAGGCATGTTATATGAATGAGAATACATGGAATGATCATGATCGACATCAAGCAAGTAAGCAAAATCAGAATTCATTTCATTGATAGCATGGGTGATTACATCATCTGATTCAAACAAAGCAGTAATACAATTTTCATCATCAGGGTCTTCGGATTTCTCATGAATTTTGGAGGTACTAGGCTCATCTCCCGCTCCTGCAGTTGCTTCAATGGTGATGACTTGCTCCTCGGTATTCAAATCCAGCATCATAATCTCCTCGACGAAGCAGCTCGCCTTTCCTTCGCCCCAGTCGGCAACATCATTGAAGATCTCAAAACCTGGCATAATCTTTCCTTCAGCGCTAATAGCCACTTCCGACTCATCATCAAACTCATGCCAGATGTTGATCGGAACCCTCTGATTGATACCTTCCTCATCGGAGGAACTTCCCCAAATGTCCACGACCATCAGATCCATTATGTGAGGGACATTCGGATTTATGTAGGAAGGGTCCGACGATCCATACCGAGCCCAGCCTATCAGTTCTTCATAGTCCTTGAGGAACACTCCATTCATTCTTCTAGCCACGAGTGGAACAGCACCCTTCCGGATGCACATGAGTTGCTCCTGATCACTCAAGGTGACCCGACACAAGGCATACTTGAACCTCCATCTTCTAGCATAATCCATGAATGCTTCCTCAGGAAACTGCTTGATTCTTTCTAAATCTTCCAACGACCCTGTCCACGGAATGTACCCCTCATACCTCTGCATAAAGGCCTCCATGAGGGATCCCCAGTCCCCTTTTGTCTTTGCCGAGAGCATTCGGTGCCACGTCAAAGCTTCTCCTATGAGTGTCTTTGGAAAATGCTGGACTAACTCACTTCGGTAGAGTCCCGCGTCAAACATGTAGGCACGGAAACGGTTTATGTGATCAATGGGGTTCTCATCTCCCTTATACTTAGACATGGCTGTTACTGCTTCAGGTGTCTCCTCTTCGGGTAATGCAGGCATTTCCTCTGGACATTCCCGTGCGGCGTATTTCTTGATGAATCTCTTAGTCATTTTTGCCCAATCTGCTTTAACGTGCATTGGAAGAGACCTGTACCACACTAGTGGATCTCCTGCCAATGAGTTGCAAAACAAGCTCGTGATCTCCTCCTCTTTGAAACCTAGAGGACCCATAGCCGACAGATAAAAATGCAAGTGCTCCATGGGGTCCTTCCCTTCATTATACTTGCTGACAGTCGGAAACGGACGTTTGATAGGCCCAATTTGCATCGCGCTATATTCCCCTGCCCGTATTTTGTCTCTTCGATACTTCATCAAAAACAAGCTTGACACCAGTGACCAATCAAGCTTAGTCGCGTCAGGTAGCGATTGAAACCACTTCAAAGGTTCGCCCACCAGCGAAAGATGGAACCATGGAGCGACTTCTTCCACTTTGTATGGCTCTCCAAACATAGCACACACGTATCCATACAAATGAGCTTCGGGGTCTTCTACCCCACTAAACAATTTCAACACAGGCATGATCCTCCGAGATGATACTTCCTCGGTTTCCTCAGTTTTAGTTCCATCGTCCACCACCTCTTCCGTTGGCTCTTCCTCCAAAACAGACACGTATAAACCATTTCCCACCTTCCTTTTCTCATCAGAGTCCAACAGCTCCTCCTTATCTTCATTGAAGGATTCCATGAATAAACTTGCTCCGAGCCTAGACCCGATCGTGCTCACCCTATGGTTAGGCAATGGATTACGCCTAGTGGAAGGGTTCGCTGACGAAGGATCATCTATCTTCTTTTCCTCAATCAAATCCTGAATCTCGTGTTTCAGTCTCTCACAGTTCTTAATAGTGTGCCCATAAATACCGTGGAACTCGCAGTATCCCCTAGCTTGTATCTGCGGAGCGGGCGGTGCCTTGTTATAATGAGTGAGGGCTTTCAACAACCCCTTTTTCTGCAACCGTTCGAAAACTTTCGCATAGGTCAGATCAAATTGGGCGAACTGCCTTTTCCCGATAGCGTTGAGTTCAATCACCTTTACCGCGGCAGGTTCTACATTAGAACTTGGCCCTCCGACACTATACCCCGACTTCGTCCGTTTAGCATAGGCTCTTTTCGGCTCTCCATCCCCTTCAACTGTTAAAGCATAGCCATACATCTGATTAAAATCGGTGAAAGGCATACACCGTAGCTCATTCCTAATATACGGCAAAGTATTACCGATTACCGCTCGGATCTTGTCCTGCTCCGACGGCTTCTGTTCCATAATTGTCGCCTTAGCTCTCCACCTACTCACAAAGTCGGACAAAGACTCCCCAGCCTGCTGCTTGGTGCTCTCTAGCTCCCTCAAAGTGACCTCAAACATAGTGTTGAATCTATATTGGGCGATGAATGACTTTACTAACTCCTTCCGATCCCTCTTTGTCACCAGCGGCAACGTGTGAAACCACACGAGGGCACCCCCTCTAGATAAGCACTGAACAGCCCCAAGATCTGTTCCTCAGTCAGAATTGTGTGCTCCATTGCTGCCACATATTGGTTCACATGGGCGGTAGGATCCCCAGTTCCATCAAACTTCTTCATGTCGGGAAGTCGGAACTTCAAAGGCAAAGCCGTTGTTGATGAATAGTTTTTCAGATTATAAAAGTCTTGACCTCCGGAGTTTACCCCACGTAGATCATGCACTTCCCGAGTGATGTGCTGCTTCCGTTCCTCTTCCCTTTGCTTTCTCTTCCCCAAATTGCTTGTTACGCAATCCTGATAGTTATCTCCAAAACGGGGACCCGTGCTCACAATGTTCTCAGCTAGTTTACTGCTACTCTTGTTACTCTTAATTGCAAGCTCGTCCAGCTGGACTAAAATTGCGGTTAACTGATCATTGAGGTTGTTCACCACTCTTTCTAACCTTGATATTCTCTCATCTGGCTTAGACATACTGACCGAATACTGAGCTGATTCGGACAACGATGATTTGGACGTCACAACTGCTGATTCGGAAGTGTCAACCCGTAGCTGATCAGACTGCCTGGCTAGTCGATTACTCTCGCGAAACCACAACCGCTTAATGATGAAGTCTGTGCCGACGGTCGTCCATTAGTATGTATGCATGATTTTATATGCATGATTCGTGGTGTGTGCGTTTATTTATTTACGATTATAAGATAAGAAGAACAAACGTTAGTCTAATTACACGTATCACAACATCTCTCTTCCACCCTTATTCCTCCACACACTCGTTGGTCCAGGTCTCTTTCCTAGGATTTTGGTTTTGGGCTCACATTGCGGTCCAGGGGACGCGTGATGTCGTCGATTGTTGCGGAAAAGTAAATCATTCACCATACAACACAGTTCGTTTTTGACGTATCCACGTTCAGTGACTAAGAAATCGACCAAGTTGGATTGTCCTTTCAGAATAACTCGTCTTTCGTCCTTTCGTGAGACGCATTAGTTCGGGTTTTAACTCCCTTTGAGCGCACCTCAGTTTTTAGACGTGGTACGAGTTATTCTTCTAGTCCAATTGTTCGTTATTGTCAATGACTCGTTCCCTTTTGTTCGCGCGGGTTCGTGTCTCGATTTTTGGATTACAACGGGATCTTTTGGATCTATCGAGAGACGTAACCACGTGTTTATTTGATGATGGAATCATTTTTGGATTTTATTTTAGGGAACGGACTCATCGCGTAACGTGTTTGTTCTTAGCGTCGAGGATTCGTTTGCTCATTTTGCTACACGAAAAGACGGCGAGTCTTATTTGAGCGCACGGTACTCTTTCGGCTAACAACAATCTCTTATTCTTTCCGATCTACGGGATATATCACCTTAGTGTGGTTATAGAAAATCAACGTTTCGTTGAATCGCATGTTTATTCGAGGCGAGGATATCACCGTTCTCTTTCCTTTAGGCGCGAATTAAGCAAACACGTATATCGGGCCATATTTCTTGCAGTTTTGGTAACGGTTGAAATGATCGAGTCGTTAGTCAAAACCCGCAGTCTCGTCCATATGGCGCAATTATATGGTTTGGCTTAATTCGGCTTCAAAGTTTTAAACGGGGTATATACTTGTTCGAGACACGTATTCAACGGCATTGGTTTATTTTCTTTAACTACTCTCGGGATTGAAATATATCGTAGACTCGGAATGATTTTGGTCGTTTAGTTTTTTCTTTTCTTTTATTTTCTTAGTCACCTTTGCGGACACATCCATTTCTCTTAAGAACGACACGAGGCATAACGTAAAAGCTCGTCTTTTATTCGGAAGGGACGGGCTACTTGTGCGAAACTTTTCACGTTACGATAGGGTCGTTCAAGACAAAAATGTTCTGCGTTTTCGTTTCATCATGATCTCGTTTTATCCCAACTTATTTAAAGAATGTGAATAACGGCTACTGTTAATATAGTCTTTTGTATCGAGATGTAACTATCCTTAACACCGAACGATTCATACTAATACGTGCTTACGTCATAACACATTTCCTTAATATGTGCCTTCGTAGGGACACCGAAAGGGACAAGGCGGGTCGCCCATGTTCATTCATATGAGATGACTAAGTCGTCTTTAGTTCAAATTGTTTCGATGTTTTAGGGTAATTAGTATGTCGATTCACGAGTATATATTAACACATCGTCTCATTTTCTTTACCTACTTTAGGATTAGACACGTATCGTGGCAGTTTGAAAACACGAATTGATTCATTTATCACATCAAAAATAGTAACGGGTAATCCTATGGAAACTTCTAAGGCTACTATATGCTGACACGGCTGACCGCGGGACCTCACAGGACTGCACAAATTCGCCCCTAACGAATGGATGGGGACCCTTTGGCGCCTTACTGTAAGGGGGAACTTACACTAGCCTCTTTCGAGCGACGAATGGACTCTCGCTAGAGGTTTCGCGGAAATTATCCAAAGGGTTTGCAATAATGCACATGAATCCATACGAAAAGAAGTAAAACGATCCGTCCTCGTTAAGGGCTTAATACACGCCTTCCGGAATCAAATTTCTCGCTTCCCCAGCAGAGTCGCCACTCGTTAGACGAGGTGCCGCGGCCTAATCTCCCGGGCGGACCGGGGGGTGGACACCTCATGGCGACGTAAGCGGTGATTGGCGCCGAAAGCAACCAATCGTGGAATCAAGCTGCTCGGCAGGACCGGAGCTCGGAGATATGGAAGAGTCGCCACCCACGAATGGGAAAATGAACACCGATCCCTTGCGGGAGATCGGTGTGGGTTCGGGAAACTTAGGTACGGGTCGAGAAGGCTAGCTCCTTTCCGGAGAAAGGCTACTAGGCACCCCGACATCGCCCGGTTATGAACCACCGGCCTCCTACTCAGCATGTTAGGCGATAACGGACTAATCGTATACTTCTTTAAGTTTAAAATTCATTTGAAACCTTTTCTTTCTCTTTTTGGAAACCGTTTTGAGCATATATTATTGAAAATCCACTTTAGTAAAGAATCACCCACTTACATCAATTTGATATACATACAAAGAGAGGGGAGGAAGGAAGAAATGGTTTATTTATAATGTGATTTATATGTCGTGTTGCGAGTTAATTCTACACTAACTTATTTCCCCAAAACGAGTTTATTTACATGGTTCGCACCTTAATCGCCATTGGAACGATTTAGGTGCGTTTTAAAACCCCGTTTGATGAAGTTCACCCGAATCGCCGTTGGAACGACTCGAGCGTTTGAAAACGTTGAGATAAAAAACCTTTAATAAGAAAACGTGGTTAAACATACAAGTCAATTTTATTTTTGTACAAATCCTTTAAGAAAATGATTCAAAACTCTATTATTCACAAAGAAAACGATTTTAATTACAATGTTCGCTTAATCCGTCGTTGGAACGGACTAAGGTTTTAAAACGTGTTGTTTTGAGAAACGATTTGAAATGTCAAGAAAACTCTATTTATTTACATTAGGAACCTCTAAAAATTCATTAGTTTAAATAATTAAATTGAAAACTCTTTTGTGATTTATTTTTCCCTTTTCCTCAATGGATTCTCCACTTGTCATAATTACAATAAATAATAAATTGAATCTCAAACCCAATCAATCAAAACATTTTCCCCAAATAATATATATATACATATAAGAATTTTGAGAAGAAAATGAGAAAGATATATATATACATATACATATGTGACAAAATAAGTAATTTTTTTTTTTGGTAAGAAAACAAAATAAGTAATTAAAACAATAGAGAGAAAATAATGAACTTTGATGAATGAAAATAGTGATGAAAGTATTTAATAAGTATAATAACTTGCCATTCCAATCAAAAGCCAAAAAAGGAAATAAGTTATAAATAAGAAATTAATATTTAGCTTAAATGAAATGAGAAGAAAAATCTATATATACACATATATTTTATTAAGTTAAATTAATTGAAAATAAACATTATACCCCCTAAAATAACTATCATAATAAGTATATAAGAAATAACCCTCCCAAATATACATTAATATCAAAATGACTCCTAATCATCCTCAAAACACCTTCTAATTAATTACCCAAAATGCCCAAATGAATAATCTTCTAAAATAATACCCAATATGGTTTAAATGAATTAAATAGAAAATATATAAAATATAGTTTATAAAACCAAATTGATGAAAGAAAAGACATATGAAGACATTAAATAAATATATGTACAAAGTATTTAAAAATAGCTTAAAAATATATATTACATAACTATATATATGTATACAAAGAACCAAAAGCTTAAAAGTTAAGAAACAGGGACCAAAACAGCATTTTTTACATTCTAGCAGATTTACCGACGGAAAATCCGTCGGTAAACAGCAATTAGTGACAGAAACGGAAAATTACAGCAGCACTCCAATTGTTTCCAGATTTATTCAAAAGCTTTAAATTAAGTCTAATTCAATCGTTTCGGATTTCCAAACTACCAAAAATGGGTCATAGTCAATAACGGAAGTTCCTAAAACGACGTTTTTATTTTAAAACATTATTTGGAAATTTCTTTAAATTAAAAACTTATAATTACAACGTTTTTAATACCCGAACTACCTTTTTATCGGATCACGGTTCGTATTGGGATATCAAAACGAGGTTTTTTATTTTAAAACAAAACCAAATTTTATTCAACACGAGAGGAAAATTAAATAAATACGCAAAATTAAATAAAACGTGTTAAAATAAATGAATAACTAAATAAATAAAAACTATAACATAAAAATAAATAAAGGAAAGAAATAAATTAAATAAAATAAATAAAATAAAGCGAGTCTAGTCCTCGGATAATACCTTAAGTTCGGTATCTGACCGTTGAAGCCGATTGATTCCACGAGTCGTGATTTTCCGTTTGTTTGTGCTTTTTAGTAAAAATTTAACTTTGGAAAAATTTGGATTTTTTTGGAAAAAAAATATTTTCACCAAAAAATTGACTTTCTCTCTCTAAAAATGTTTAGAGTGAGAAAGCTCCAAAAGAATCCCCCTCTTCTTTGCATGGGGATCCGTGCCTTTTATAGGTAAACGGATCCCCGACGGAATGGGCGACGCCCGAAGAGAATTGGGCGTCGCCCAAGGGGGTTGGGCGGCCGCCCAAGGCATGTTGGGCGGCCGCCCAACCTTGCGTTGGGCTACCGCCCAACATTGTTGGGCGGCCGCCCAACGATTGTTGGGCGATCGCCCAACGATTGTTGGGCGGTCGCCCAACAGCGTTGGGCGAGCGCCCAACGCGAGGTTGGGCGCGCGCGCCCAACTGCCGTTGGGCGTCCGCCCGACGCGGTTGGGCGCTCGCCCAACGGCCGTCGGGGCGCGTCTCGCACCGTCGGGCGTGCACGCCCCGCGGCCGTCGAGCTCGCGCTCCGCGCCGTCGGGCGTCCACGCGTCGTGACCGTCAAATGTATGTTCCGCACTGCCTGGCGCACACGTCCCGTGGCCGACGAGCACACGCCTCGCGCCGCCAAGCCCGTGCATTGCTCGGACGTCGAGCGCGTGCTATTCGTGGTTGGATGCGTGCATCCAACGGACGTCGAGCGCGTGCTTTGCGTCGTCGAGCGGGCGTCCGACTGTCGTCGAATGCGCGCCGGCTGCCGCTAAGCACTCGCACCATGCCGTTAAGCATTCGCGAGCCATCCGATCAACAACAGCGACCCACCGTAACTTATTTATTTTATTTTTTTCGAAACTTTCGGAATCAATCGCTTCAACCGTCTTGTTTTCAGGTTTTCATCACAGGTCCTCCGACTCGGTGTCTACAACCGTATATTGTAGTCATGTTGAGAGAGGGTTCCGACTTCCTCTCCCAAAGATGATGGCGGACATCCTCTCTTACTTCGATATTACTGCCAGCCAACTACACCCCAACGGTTGGTTGGACATCGCTTTAGACTGCTACCTCGCCTCAAATTTAGGAGTGGTATATACGGGTCGTGTCTTTAGAGCTTTCCATAAACCCTCAAAACGGAAGTCCGAGTCTTATCTCACTTTCGCAAAATTTGGAGTGTATTCGCCATTCAGTGACAAAATGTCCAATGTCCACTGTTGGGATGAGAAATTCTTCTATGTGAAGATAAAAGAGGGCGAATCACATGGTTTTCCCTCGTTTTGGAATCCCAAGCCTTTACACATGACGGGCGATATGCGAATATTGACCGATAGCGATGAAGTGGTGGCGGAGCTCATGAAGAAGGTCAAGGCGGATGCATGGACATATGCGGACGCTTTAGCCTTCATGATGAGTGATATACCGTTGATTCGCCGAGAGGGGGAGCAGTTCATTTACTCCAAGATTGCGCAATTTGATCAAGGTAACTTTTATTTCTTCTTGATCCTTGATTACTTTATTGTGTTCTTTGGCAGGGGTTTATCTAAGGTCAATCACGCTATTGCAGAGAAGCGTAGGAAGTTCCTAGAAGCTGAGGCGCGTAGGAAAGGTCAAGCGGCGAATCCTCCAAAGGATGCCGGGAAACGTCCCGCTGGAGCAATGGTTGACCCGCCACTAAAAAGGAGGAAGCCTACAGCTACTGGAGGCCCTAAGCTTATGGCGGATGCCATGAAGTCCCCAATGCCCGCAGTGGAGATGGAACAGGTAGGTTGTCTTTTTATTTTTCCCTGTTCATTAAGTTTAGGATCTGAGTTTTGATCCTTGAATATTTGTGTAGATGGCGAAGCCTGATCTGGGCGGATACTGGTCCGCCAAGTATGGGGCCCAAGGATCTTTGGAGAATGAGTCCGTTATAAATGACCTAGATGAGGCTCTGGGCCAGTTGGGTGAAGTGCAAAGGAATCAGAACCAGATCCCCGGTTCCACTCATGCGCAAAAGGGGAAAACGGAGCTCCTCACGGTAAGCCCCCCGACTAAAAAGGATTTCTTTTTATAGACAACGTTGTTCCTTTGCTCTTTTCTTTTGACGAAACTGTTTGTCTTTGATAGATGTACACTCGCATACGTGCTATGGAGGCTGAGCTCCTTCAAGGCGTGGCGGATAAGGCCACCATTGAAAAGTTAGAGAAAGAGGTAGCGGATGCCAATACGAACCTCGCCTCTGCCAATGCAAACATTGCCTCAGCCGTGTCCGCCTTGGCTCTTAAAGACGCAGAGATCAAGAAGCTAAAGGACAAGATCGCGACAGACACTAAGAACTATGAGGTGGCTATAGGAGAGGCAGAGTATACGGCTGGTGAGCAAGCTTTCTATTATGGCGAACTGCTCATGGCGTACATCTCCCTGGCACATCCCAAAATTGATTTCATAGACCCGCAGTTCGCCGTCCCTGACCCAGATGATGTAGCCAAATATAACAAAATGCCAGACGCTAAGGACTACCTCCGCGATTATGTTCGGAGATGGATGAAGGGACCCATGGAAGAAAGCAAACCCCCCACTGACGTCGAGCTAGTGGAGCTTGAGGAAGTGCCCCCCAAGGCGGGTGAAGAACCGATCATCGATAATGCCCTTCCTCTTGGTCCAACATCTTCCGTGGAGAAGGAGGTACCCTTTGTAGGCGTATCTGAGGCTGTGGAGAAGGAAGCTTCTCAAGCAAGTGCCGTAAGCGAGAAGAGTGCAAAGGAGGATGATCCCATTATTACTTAGTCTTTTATTCTTGGGTTGTAATAAAAAAACCTTAAGTACAATTTGTTTAATCCTTTATGGCAGCTACTTATTTTGCTATTACGTTTGCGTAAGTAAATATATAGGCATTTAGGATTTATTTTGAAGTAGGTGGCCAGCCATACTCAATCGTATGAACCTTTGTGAAGGTTAGGAGCTGTTTTATTCCATTGGAGGAAGTAAAGCTGCCTAGGGGATCAATTTGCTACCTGTCTTTGAGGTAAAGTGATCCGCCCATAGGACTTGTGAATCCTTTTTTGGGAAGGATGTAAGAGAGTGTAAAGACCTTGCGTCCAATGATCGTTTTAACTCTATCTGAGGAGAAAAAGTAGCTATGAGATAGCAGTACTTTTTAATGCGGAGAGCGTTGGATGCCCCCCTTCTTTTTAAGACTGGAATATTAATATTGCTGTAAGAAAAACTTTAAAAAGAAGATAGAGAATAGAACAATTGATGTTTATTGATAGGAGAAATGCTTTATTACAGTAAGCAGGTCTTACATGTGAGCCTCGTTAAAACCTTTAATAAGAAAAACCACATGGAAAAAAGCTTACTAAAGGAAAAAGAGTACTCAAGACCGCATGCACTCTTTATTTTCTGACAAAATATTTGCGGAGATTTTGGAGGTTCCAGGTGCGGGGCAATGTGTTTCCCTCCATGTCTTGAATTTTAAATGTGGCGAATCCAATCTTGTCTACTATTTGATATGGTCCCGTCCAGGTGAGCCCTAGCTTGCCCTTCCCTTCTCGAGACTGGATTTTGTCCGCCTTACGGAGCACAAGGTCTCCTACATTCAGGTCTACAGGTTTGGCATTTTTGTCATGGTAAGCGGCGATCCGCTGCTTGTATGCCGCCATACGTACGTAAGCCTTGTCTCTTCGCTCCTCTACTAGATCAAGACTCTCTGTTAGTCTGTGGTTGTTGGCCTCCTCGTAATAGAAAGCAACTCTATCACTTGGGACTAGTATTTCAACCGGGATCACAGCTTCCACGCCATGAGAAAGGGCAAATGGTGTTTCTCCTGTGGCCGTTCTAGGAGTGGTGCGATACGCTCATAAGATGCTTGTCAACTGATCCGCCCACTTCTTATCATGTTCCCCCAATCTTTTCTTTATTCCTTTTACGATTGTCTGATTCGTAACTTCAGTCATACCGTTGGATTGAGGATAATAAACGGAGGCGAATCTATTCAAAATGCCCAATTTCTCACAGAAAGTTTTAAATTCGTCACAGTTGAACTGTGTTCCGTTATCAGTGATGATGTTGTGGGGTACGCCATACCTTCCCATGATATTTTCTTTGACAAATTCCACCATTCGTTCGGTCGTGATGGAGGAGACAGCTTCGGCCTCTACCCACTTGGTGAAGTGATCCACTGCCACTACCACATATTTCCTCTATCTACGAGTTGGAGGAAACGGTCCAACGATGTCAATTCCCCAGATGGTAAAGGGTCGCCCTTCAATGATAGGCCTCTGGAGATGTTTGGCCGTGTGTGATTCATTCGCATGAATCTGACAACTATGGCATGATTCCACCAATTTCTGTGCATCTAGCTCGGCGGTGGGCCAATAAAACCCTGCTCACCTTGATTTGTTTACGATAGTGGCGGATGCCTCATGGGCCCCACATGATCCCTCGTGCAGCTCCTTGAGGACCTGTTGTCCCTCTTCTGGCAGAATGCATTTTAACCACAGATGGCTAAATGACTTTCTATAGAGGCAATCATTGATCATGGAGAAATAGGCCGCTTTTCTAACAATCCACCGAGCCTCCTCCTTATCGATGGGTAGAGCTCCATCTGACAAATACTAGCGAAGGGTTGTCCGCCAATCATCTTCTACTTTTGTGAGTAAGGATACTTCTTCGGAGACGAATGCCAGAGCTGCTTTAACCTCAAAGGGACACTGCGGATCTGTCCAGCTTTCCTCACTGGAAGCCATTTTTGCTAGGTGGTCGGCTTCAGTGTTTGATTCTCGGGGCACATGGACCAATTCCCATTTGGTTTCTTTAGCTTCGAGGTGGTCCAGCAACTTTTTGACCTTGGCAACATATTTGGCCAGAACGTCATCCTTCACCTCATAATTTTTTATCACTTGATTGACCATCAACTTGGAGTCACTATAGATCACGATCCGCTCGGGAGTGATTTCCTTAAGCAGGCGTAACCCTAATATTAGAGCCTCATATTCTGCGGCATTGTTGGTGGCATGGAAATCCAACCTTGCTGCGTACCGCAATTTTATGTATTGGGGGCCTTTGATCACGCTACCTATGCCAGCTCCATCCGCAGAGGAAGCCCCATCCGTGTACATCGTCCACTCCTCTACTGGAGATTTAGG
The DNA here is from genome assembly GCF_963576675.1 of Euphorbia lathyris. Classification (NCBI taxonomy): domain Eukaryota; kingdom Viridiplantae; phylum Streptophyta; class Magnoliopsida; order Malpighiales; family Euphorbiaceae; genus Euphorbia; species Euphorbia lathyris. The sequence goes on along the minus strand of NC_088912.1, from coordinate 94,575,970 downwards.
GAGATTCACCCCTTCTTCTGTGAATTCATTCACAAAGTCTGCCAAGACCTGACTTTTTAAGGCGGTCCTGCTCTCATATCGCACATCAAATTCTCCGAGGCGAATTGCCCATTCCATCAATCTCCCTGAAGTGTCCGGCTTTTGCAATACCTTTCTCATATGGCCTAAGGCGGATTGCCGTGGTGACGACGGCCAGAGCCATTTTATCAAGTTTAGAATACCTGGTTTCAGCATCCTTCAAAACTTTGCTCACATAATAGATAGGATACTGCTGGCCATCCTCTTCTCTTATCATGACTGTGCACACAGCTTTCTCTGTAACTGAGACATACATGTAGAGATTTTCACCTTTTAGAGGTCGGCTCATCATGGGCGGTTCCGTGAGAAACCGTTTGATCCCCTCGAAAGCCCTTTCACAATCCTCATTCCACTCGAATGCCTTTTGCTTCTTGATGACTTCATAAAAGGGCTGACACCTACGAGCTGAACAGGAAATAAACCTGCCCAAGGCCACGATCTGCCCGTTGAGGCGTTGCACTTCCCTGATGTTCCGTGGTGCCTGCATTTCCAGAACGGCCTTAACTTTGTCGGGATTTGGGCTCACACCTTTTTCGCTAATCATGAATCCCAGGAACTTTCCATATGTTTCACCGAAAGTACATTTTTCCGGGTTTAGCTTAATATTGTGGCATTGGAGTACGACCAGTACCTCCCTTACATCATCAGCATGCTTTTCCACAGTGGTGCTTTTGATGATCATGTCATCTACATAGACAGAGTAGTTATCACCTTTGCTTTCTGTGAATATTTTGTTCATCATCCGCTGATAGGTGGCGCCTGCGTTCTTGAGCCCAAAGGGCATGACCTTGAAACAATAAGTGGCTTGGTGAGTCACGAACGAGGTCTTGATTCTATCCGAAGGCTCCATGGGAATTTGATGATAACTCGACTTCACGTCAGTAAGGAGTACATGGCATGCCCGGCGGTTCCGTCCATGAGTATGTCGATACATGGCAGAGGGTAGTTGTCCTTGGGACAACCCTTGTTAAGATCTGTAAAGTCAATACACATACGGTAGGATCCGCCTGCCTTCTTCACCAAAACGACGTTCGCCAACCATTGAGTGTAAAGTACCTCCTCAATGGCGTCCGCCCGTTGGAGCTTGGTGATCTCTTCCTCTATCACCTTCTGTCTTTCAAGACCATGGTTTCTCCATTTCTGAGCTACGGGAACTACATCTTTGTCAATGTTAAGCTTGTGAGTGATCACGTCTGGACTGATCCCGGGGAGGATCTCATCCTTCCATGCAAAGACGTCCTCCGCTTCATGGAGAACCTTAGTGATTGCGTCTTTAATTTCTCCTTTTAGCCCTTTAGCCATTCGCACCTGTTTTTCATCCGCCATGAGGTACATTTCTGTCTTGCCCAAGGCCATTGTGACGATCTCTTCTTCATCCTCCTTCTTAGATTAGGGGCAGATCATTAGGGATGCCGAATACGTCTCCTGAGCCATTTTTTGGTTCCCTCTGATCATTACACCTCCCTTGGCCGTGGGGATGTAAAGTGTTAAATGGCGTATGGAGATAAGGGCTGCTGCTTCGGAAATAAAGGGCCGTCCAAGGATGATATTGTAAGCTAACTGACCATCCAAGACAGAAAATTCCAGATCACCTTTCCAAACCTGATCATCGTCTGCAAGCTCGCAATCCAAAGTGACTTGGCCTTTTGTTTGGACGGTGTGTCCTGTCACTCCCAGGATATCTACCACAGTTGGCTCTACTTGGACTGGATCAATCATAAGTTTGGCGAAAGCTCCTCTGGTGATGACATTGCACGAACTCCCAGTATCAATCATCACTCTTTTCATCTCCCAGCCTTCCACCATTATAGTAACGACCAATGCATCCGCATGGGGAGAGATCTCAGGACCTACATCGACAAAGTGGCGATTCAATGATGCTCTGTCAAGAGCAGTGGTCTTTGCCTTTTTCAGCATCGGTTGGTATCCAGGTCCGCCTGCTATGACATTAATGGTACCCTTTCCCTTCTTCTTTGGGTCTTCTCTGGATCTATCGCCATCTCCCTTCTTGCCATCATTTTGGATGAACCGATCCAATTTGCCTCTCTCAATGAGACGCTCAATTTCCCGGGCTAACTTCCAACACGCATCGGTGTCATGGCCATTTTTCCTGTGATATTTACAATAATTTTTAGGATTTTTACTAGTATTGGTGTACTCCCCCCATTTTGGTTCGGGGTATGAAATGCTCCGCTTGTGTTGACTATTCTCAATCCACATAAGCACTTCACTTTTGGAAGCATTGAGAGGTGTGAAGGAGGTGACAAATGCCGATTTGTTTTTAGAACCTCTTCGCCTACCTCGAGAGGAGGAATCCTGATGTTTGTCCTTTTCCCTATCTCGATGATGAGATTCGCTTTTGTCCCTCCCAGGCGGAGATGCTGATTCACGGCGAATGTCATCTACCTCCATAAAGTCCTTGCAGCGCTCTATGAGTTCTGCCATGTTGGTAGGCTTCTTGCGAATTAGATCCTCCTGTAAACTCTTACAAGTGGTATTTTTTACCAGAGATTCCACTGCCATGGAGATATCTACATCCACAATTTGTATACATAATTTGTTGAAGGAGTTTATGTAATCTCGAAGGGATTCATTCGCCTTCTGCTTTAATTCAAAGAGCTTCCTGGACTTGACCACTGGAGGGATACAGCCAGCGAATTTAGCACAAAATTCTCTGCTTAGTTGGTCCCAACTATCTATCGAGCCGGGTGGTAATGATTGGAACCAGCCATAAGCGGGACCTCCTAACGTGGTGACAAACATTTTGCACAGCACTGGCTCAGTTGCACGGTTGAGGCGAAGCAATATTCGGTATTTTCGGACATGGGCCTCTGGGTTGTCAACACCCGTGTATATGGTGAGATTTGGTATTTTAAAATGCCTATCCATTTCTTCTGCCTCAATCCAAACCGTGAAGGGGGAATCTCGATTGGCGAACGGATTGTGCATGGCGTTCTCCTCATTCATGCGGAGCACCGTAGCTCGAACTCTGTCGTCAAAATTCTCCGGATCCGCCCTTGGACGACCCCTTTGTGGGGATCTACTTGGAGAAGATGATGAACTAGATCCCGAAGATGGATCTGAAGGTGATCGTCCGCCACGTCTGCCTCCGTTTCCACGTCCGCCACTTCCTCCACCTCCACCTCTTCCACCCGGGGGAGCCTGACCGTTACCCCCTCCAGAGCCTCCCGAAGGAACGTGTCCATCATTCCTGTGGTGTAGTGGTGATGGTGATGGCGCGTTTGGATGTGGCGCGTCTACTGGTCTTTTGCTCTGTCTACGCCCAGTAGGTGGGGGTGATCGGCCCTTGCGGGAGGATCTCGGTCTTCGGGGCGAGGGCGATTCGGACCGCCTACTTTTCTCTTTTCTACGTTTTTTGTGTTTTCGCCCCTCCGAGCCACCCAATGAGAGATTTGACCGTGGCCGCCTTGGGATACCCGATCCGCCCAGATTGATCCCATGGCTAGTAGATCCACCTGCTAGAATTTGATTGTTCATTTGACTTCCTCCTGCGCCAGCAGGGAATAACTCCCGATTGATCGGTCATTCTCCCAACGCCGCCGTGGTAGTTACTATAGATTCTGTATTGTGGGCTTGGAGAAACGAAGAATTGTGGGCGTTTGGTCCCAAGTTCATCTGGGGCCAAGAAGATATCGTAGATGAAGGCGCTAAACTCCAAACCGGAGGAATGGTCATAAATGACCGTAGGCGATCACCTATTTCAGAGCCAAATCTTTCCCTTATAGCTTCCGCACACATGTTAATGAATGCGTCCGGTGGCATACTACTTTCAGCTTGTGTTGTGGGAATATTCGAATCAGTGCGACCAGCACTCGTTATTGGCGGTGTTTCAACCCCTGAGGAGGGGTTATGATCTCCATTTGTCATATTTCTTATAACCGTGAATGAAAACCCTTTATTTGTTTAAGGATTTCCACGTTCACCGCACCAATTGATGATAAGTAGAGAAATTCCGATCAACTTCCGTCCCTGTGGGGGCGTCGTTGGGTTCGACGGGGGGAAGCTCCGATGCCAAAGTCAGTAAGGATGAACAGAAAGGCAAACTGAAGTGACAAAGGGTAAAGGATATGTGTGTGTACCTGGATAGCCTGAGACGTAGGCTATATATAGCTAGAAAGTCGTAACCTTCAGAAACTAGAAAGCCTCCATTAATGCTCCATTAATGGCGGTTACAAGTTATCCTTAAGCTGGTGGTTAGCTAATTGATAGCTCATTAATGGTCTTTATGGCCAGGTCGGCTCAGCCGTTATAATGGCGAATGAGTGTCCAAAGAGATTCGCCTCATAGGTTCACCGGCGGATCTCTTTTAATGGGCCCTTGGAGATCCGGTGATCCGCCAGGCGGATCTCATCAATACGCGGCGTTTCCTTAGGTGAATATCCCCTTAAGTCCTCGGGATAATATCTCAATGTTATCAGCCTTAAATGTCGAAACATTCTGTTCATCGGACGAAAAGCTGCTGAGCACTGCCGTAGACAGAAGATGCAAGAATCCCATTGGCCAACGACACTGAGCACGCCCAGAGTGACAACGACAGGAAGCCGTTTGCCTCCAACGGTTATTTCGAAATTCGAAATTACCGGTGCTTGAAGTGTCACTATATAAAGGCCTCTCATTTGCTTCAATCGATGCAGATCTTCAATTAGTCGAAACGCTGACCAAATTCATACTTGAAGTTCTATGAGAAAAGCAAAGCAAAAATCTTACACCAATTTCCAATCATTGTGTAAAAGTCTAGAGTGATTTCAATTCATCTAAAGTGTCTTAGCAATTGTTGTTTAGGACAAACACTTTATCATTTCTAGAAGAATAAAAAGGAGAGGATGAGTACTCGGTTATAGTACTCAGCGGTAGAAATAGGAGTGAGTAGAGGTATAGAGGAATGTACTCTTGTATACTCAGCTTCTATTGTAAAAGGTTTCGTGCTCTACCTTTAAAGAGCTCAGTAGAGAATTCAAAAAGCTCGGAACGCGTTCCGGGGACTGGACGTAGGCAGAGAGGCCGAACCAGGATATGTCTGCTGAGTAACATCTTTCTAACCCTTAAACTCCTTTATATATTGCTTGCTATAAAACTGACTAAGTAACGAACTCACGCTGAGTTGAGTGCACTAAGAAGCTGAGTTCAGGAATAGACTCTAAGTGCTATCTCCTGACTCAAGGAAAGAAGCAGACTTAGTCACAAGTTGACTAAGCTTGTGTCTTAAACTAGTTAGCACCGCTGTGTAAACCTTTTCTTAAGAAAAGAAGTCAGCCTTAACGGACAAAATTTTAAATAGTTCCTATCCCCCCCCTTGGAACTAAACTTGTCACGTTATAAGGGACCAACAGATTTTTCCAGGGCTTTATGGGTCATCTTATTCAAAACTAAGGATCAGGTTCCTAGATTAATTGAACAATTTCTGCTCATGGTTCAAACACAATTTGGTGCGATTGTTAAGATTGTGCGATCTGACAACGGGACGAAATTTACAAGACAACAGACATAGTCCATCTTTTCTAGATTGGGAATCATTCATCATAGATCATGTGCATACACCCCTCAACAAAATGGAGTTATTGAGAGAAGGCATAGAAGTCTGCTGGTTACTGCTAGGGCATTATTAAAACAGGCACAATTGCCTCTCAAGTTTTGGGGAGAAGAAATTTTGAAGGCTACAATTTTAATCAATGTTCATCCCACTGTAGTTTTGAGCTGGAAATCACCCTATCGGTTACTGCATAACCATGAACCTGATTACAGTAAGTTGAGAGTATTTGGGTGCATTGCTTATGCTGTCAATCATAATAGTAAAGGCAAATTTGATGATAGGTCTCATAAATGCATTTATCTAGGTCATTCCCCAGGGAAAAAGGGTTGGAAACTGTATAATGTTCATACACACAAGATATGCGTATCTAGAGATGTTCATTTTGTTGAGTCTCAATTTTTCTACACTAATCCTAGCCCTTCTACTATGGAAACGTCAAATTCCCCTTTACCTGCAGTTTTTCCAGTTCCTGTGTCAAACAATTTTAGTTGTCCTCCTACTTCTCCTATTTCACTCACAAAAGTTTCAAATTCAGAAATTTCTGTTACATCCCCAGTGGCAGTCAGTGAAACTCAAATTTCAAGTGATCAAACATCAGACACATTTCATCCTTCTAATTCATCTCCAGTGGTTTCATCTCTAACTCCAATTAGGAGATCAACTAGAGTTCATCAAGCACCCAAATGGACTTATGACTTTGTCACTAATTATGTGTCTACTACTGCCAAAAATTAATTAACCATTTTACCTGCCTATACTAATCAACAATATGCTTTTCTTAGCAATTTGACTAGTATTCCAGAACCATCAACATATCAAGCAGCTAGTACTAATTCACATTGGGTCAAAGCTATGGAAATGGAATTAGAAGCATTGGAGACCAATGACACTTGGGAATTAACTAGTTTACCAAAAGGGAAGAAGCCTATCGCATCTAGATGGATTTTCAAGGTAAAGTATAAGGCTGAGGTAGCCTGGATAAGTATAAAGCCAGGTTAGTAGCCAAGGGATACAACCAGCAGTGGGGTATAGACTATCATGACAGTTTTTCCCCAGTAGCTAAAGTGGTGACAGTGAGATTGTTTTTAGCATTGGCAGCTCATTTTGCTTGGGATATCTATCAAGTGGATGTGAACAATGCTTATTTGCATGGTTTCATTGAGGAAGAACTATATATGAAACCACCAGAAGGCTATACTAAGGCTAAGGAAGGGCAGGTTTGTAGGTTGGTGAAGTCCCTATATGGTCTTAAGCAGGCCGGGAGACAATGGAATAAAGAATTCACTACTGTGTTGATCAAAATGGGTTTTGAATGATCTGTGCATGATTATTGTTTGTTCACAAGGACACAAGGAGGAGAATTTATAGCCTTAGTTGTCTATGTAGATGATATCTTATTGACTGGAACTTCAGTTCAACAAATTGCAGATATTAAACAACAATTACATCAGATTTTTACTATTAAGGATCTAGGAATTGCCAAGTATTTCCTAGGTATTGAGCTAACTAGGCCAGCACAGGGGTTGATATTATCTCAGCATAAATATATTAGAGATATGATCAAAGAAGTTGGTTTGCAGGATGCTTCAGTTTCAGCAAGCCCTTTTCCAGTAGGAATAGATCTAACATCTGATAGTCCTGATCTTAAACATAGTGATCAATACAGAAGGATCATTGGGAAATTGCTGTACTTGGGCTTTACTAGACCAGATTTGTGTTATATCACTCAGCAACTAAGTCAATTTTTACAAAAACCAACACAATTACACATGGAGGCAGCTATCCATATCCTCAGGTACCTTAAAGGGACTGCAACAATGGGATTGTTTTATCCTACCCGAACAGAGTTACAACTTCAGGCATTTTGCAAGAATGATTTTCAGACACATGAAGACATGATGAAGGTAGCAGCATATAGTGATGCTGATTGGGCAAGATGCAAAAAAACTAGAAAGTCTGTGGGAGGCTATTGCATTTTTTTAGGGGATTCTTTAATTTTATGGAAGGCAAAAAAACAAGCAACTGTAAGCAAATCTTCTGCTGAAGCGGAATATAGGGCCATGGCAACAACTGTCTGTGAGGTGAAATGGTTAACTTTTTTGTTAAAAGACTTAACTGTCTTAGTACAGAAACCTATATCATTGTTTTGTGATAACAAGGTTGCTATACATATTGATGAGAACCTAGTGTTCCATGAAAGAACCAAGCATCTAGATATAGATTGCCACATAGTTCGAGAACATTTGCAAACAGGATTAATCACCACTCCTTTTGTTTCTTCCGCAAATCAAACTGTTGATATATTCACTAAGCCCTTGTCCTATAATCAAATGGCTCCTACATTAAAGAAAATGGGTTTGGTTTTCTTACCTATAACTTCATGAACGCTGCAGCTGTTTCTCACGTGAGGAGGGGGTGATAAAAATAAAACACGTGAGTCATGAAGGGTACTAGTTTGTTAGAGCTGGTTACTAGAAGAACAGAAATTAACAGCTGTAAATTTGTACAGCTGTCATGAATATTTTGTATAAATACCTACTGTAACTATTCTGTTTTCAATAAGAAAGAATACAATTTCATTTTGTCTTCTCTAATAGTTTGTTAGCATATTGTTAACTTGAAGAGACCTAATCAGGCTTCTCAGGGGATTGGGAACTGTGGATTATCAAAATTAGTTGAAAAGTATCTGATGAGTGATAATGAAACCACCATTGATGGATTATGAGGTGTGACAGCATACCCATTTCTAGAATGGTGAAGGGTTTTATACAGTAAATGAAATATGAAAACTGAACTGAGAAAGCTAACCTTTTTTGAGAGTCGAGAGAAGCTAAGAATTCCAATTCCAGTAGATGAAGTTCAGAAACTAAGAAGAAAGCAAAACCCTAATTTGATTATTACCCAAATGCAATTCCAACAGATGAAATTCAAGCAAGCAAAACCCTAACGACGAAAGGGAGTAAAACGATGTCATTCTACTATGACTCATATTTGGATATCTTTATGTATTAGGCCCGGACTTATCCTGGTTTGAACTAAATTAACTTTTGAGAAAATTACATATCGGGTGTGCATCGGTTCAAAATTGAACCGAACCGAAAAAACTTAAAAACTTAATACTGAAATTACTAAATTAATTCACACCGACACTAAACCAAATAACATATAAAACCGAATATTTTTTAGCTTTCAAGACTCCCATAGTATAATACAAAATGACTATACTACTCTATTATTTTCTGTTTGTCTCTCAAATATAATGGTTAAAAATCTAAAAGAAATAGACAGACAAGATTTCTGGTAAATCACTCATTGATTCGTCTGGTTTCTAAATATATGATGATTCATTTAGAAATTTACTAGATTGAAATTTTATGACGTTAAATTTTTTTTTAATCCAATGTCACATTCAGTCAAAATTTATGATACATGTATATGGTGTACTGAAAATATTGGATCTCCGCCTACACAAGTAAATTGTTGATAAAACTCCAAAACGGCATTTTCCTTTGACCAATTTTTTTTCCTTATCATTCAGGAGATCAAAGGGTTATTGACAAAAGATAGGGACCCTATAAAATGTTTTTCAAAATAGGAGGACTCAACAGTGTGTTAGGTAAAAATGAAGGGACTAATAAATTATTTACCCATAAAGAGGATAAAGAGGTACGGAGAAAGAGGATCTCCTTGCCTAATACCCCTATATGGTACAATTGACTCAGCTAATTGGTCATTTACTCGAACCCGGTAGTTAACAGTGGTGACACATGACATGATCAGATTTACCCACGGTTCAGCAAAACCCAATTTTAACATCACATCCCGTAGATAATGCCAATCAACACGGTCGTATGCTTTACTAATGTCGATCTTCAACGCGACATCCCCCTGTTTTTTATTCACATTTCGCTTCATACTATGGATGACTTCAAAGGCAACCAGGACATTGTCAGTGATGGCCTGACCCTTCAAAAATGCAGATTGTGTTTCCGTGATGACTCTAGGTAGTACTACCTTCAGACGGTTTGCAATTACCTTGGACATAACCTTGTATATGACGTTGCATAATGTAATAGGCCAGAGATCTTTCATTGTCGAAGGAGCATGCTGTTTTGGGATTAAAGCAATCACCGTATCGTTCAATTGAGGTGGAATTTCTCCTTGTATCAACCACTCGTACCCCGCTTTGAAAATAGACTCCCTTAACACAGGCCAAAATCGCTGATAGAACCCCGGGTTAAAACTGTCGGGTCTCGGGGCTTTATCCGGATGCATTTGGAAGAGTGCATCTCGGAATTCAATCAACGTTACTCGGCCATCAGAAACTGATTGTCCTCTGGCTCGATTTTTGGAGTGATAAGGTCCGTAATTAGTTGGAATTGTGCATTGCTGTGAGAAAATAATGAACCAAAGTAATTAGTAGCTACAGTGCATAGATCTCTATCACTGCTAACCCAATTTCCGGCCTCATCCTACAATTTGGAAATTCTGTTATGCCTCCGCCTCCCATTAGCAAAAGCGTGAAAGAACTTTATGTTGGAGTCACCCTCCTATAACCAATGGCATTTTGAACGTTGCTTCCAATGATCTTCTTGTTGGAGTAGTAAGGACACCAACCGCTGTTTCGCCATATCGAGTTCCTCGACCTGATGAGCATGTGAACAGCCTCTGAGTTGATTGATTTTCAAGTTACATTCCATTACTGCTTGTCGGAAGTCCACATTCAAGTTCCGCCCCCATTTTTTCAATGAGTCTGCCATCAACTGTAATCTATCCAACAAACGAAGATTATTAGACCCCATCCACGCATGTTCGACCAGTTCCTTAATGTCCGGTTCTCGCAGCCATTTCTTCTCAAACATAAAGTGCCTAGGCCTCCCTACCCGAGTAGTTTTCGTTGTTTGGAGCACAATTGGTGTGTGTTCAGATACCGGAGCCGATGTGTTATATGAAGATCCGTGTGGAAATCTGGCAAGCCATGCCTCAAAAATTAAAACTCTGTCCAATTTTTCCTGAACTTCATTTGGTTTGCCAAGGTGTCGGACCCAAGTGAATGGATACCCGGACATCTGTAAATCAAACAATCCACATTCAGCAATGGTTTCACGGAAGCCGTTAATGCACCAAGTCGGATGCTCAACCATTCCTTTCTTTTTCGTGTTTGATAAGAGATCGTTGAAGTCACCAAGCATTGCCCAAGGTAAGTCAGAAGTGTTAACCAGACTTAACAAAATGTTCCAAGACTCCATCCTACGGCTTCGCTCCAGGCATCCATAGTATCCGGGGAGACACCAGTCCCCCTCTCCGGTGCTACTCATTCTAAGATCAATATGGTTCCTAGAGAAACTGATAAGAGAGTATAACGACGCCGTCTTCCATAACATACACAAACCCCCACTGTGATCGATGCAGTCCACAGCATAACACCCCTCAAACCTGATTTGAACTCTAATTTGTTCGATATGGGACAGACAAACCAACGTTTCCATTAAAAAGATTACCTCAGGCTTGTGAGCTCTGATTAGCTCACGGAGAACTGGAACTGCCCGTGTGTTGCCCAAGCCACGGTAGTTCCAACTCAATATTCTCATGAATCTTTGCAGACCCGAGAACCCAGGTCTGCTTTGTCTTTCAGTTTTAAATCCTGATTACCTTGCTGCAGGGTCTGATTCTGAGAATTCACCTTTCTTGAGCCATCTATGTTATCAATGTCCATAGTTTTGAAGCTATATGTAGTCTCCTCCGTTGTCCCTTGAGTTCCAGCGGCCCTTTCACCTGTCTTTCTCCGACGTTTCCTTTCTTTAACAAATTCCAGGCCCTCCTCATTGCTAAGTAGATTAATTTGGGGTGGGGGATTCCCAGAGTCAATAAGACTAGCCCCAAGATTAAAGCGTAGAGCCATTAGGTTCTTTGGTGTGATAAAATTAGAGGTTGATCCTGCTTTTCCTGATCCTATGGTGATCGTTTGGCCCTTCTCCTCACTGCTCGGGCTATCGATCTCCTTTAACCAGCGTTCCCCACCAGGGAATTGACTTTGTCGCGGTGTGGCTCTCAGGGAGACATCCCAATTTCGTACAATTGTATCAGCTTGCATTTGATAGTAGTGACCACAATTTCTATTTATGTGGCCTATCCTTCCACAGATAAAACAAAAAGAAGGCAGCTTCTCATACTTAAACTTACATGTAATCCAGTCGCCCCCCATCTTCTGAACTTTCTTCTTGTTTAAGGGGTTCACGAACATCCAGGCGAACACGCAGCCGCATAACTTGTCGATCGTATGACCAAACATTCTTGATATCGTATGCCATAAAGGTTCCGATGTATTCTCCTAGGGCTTTCCCCACCATCTCTATAAAGAACCCCGATGGTAAATGATGAACTTGTACCCAGAATGTAGCGAAATGCAGAGGGACATCGGTAGGTAATTCCCCCTTTCGGAGTTCGTGCAGGACTAAAAGGTTGTTGTTGAAAGTCCACGGCCCGCCATCTACAACCCAGCGAAGGTCGTGGCTGTGATAGAAGCGAAAAAGAATCAGTTGGTGTCTAAGATCCGTAACCGTCAATCCCTGTCCCGGTTGCTAGATTTCCGCCAAACGGTGCTTCATGACAGAAAAATTGAACGGCCGATTAGTCAATAGCATTCCAATTACGTAGTTCTCAAAGGCTTGTGTCAGTTCCTCACCGATAAGAGAGGGGAATTCAAAGCCATCATCCACAATGGACATATCGCTACTTTGGTTATCCATGGCGAGGGAACAGTCGCCGCGGAAACAAGAGGGTTCAAGAAGACGACTCACAATAGGAGACCCGACTCTCAATAGGACCAATCGCCGCAAAAGCAAGAAGGTTCAAGAAGACGACTCTCAGGAGGAGTAACGACTCTCAAGAGGAGTAACTAACCAGTCAAAAGAAGTGCATGCATCAAATATTAAACAATAGAAGCTAAAAGGGCGTATATTAAGTAGTGCGCGATATAAAATACAAGAAAAACAATTGACTTAGTGGTAAGTAGTGTGGAGTGTAGGTGAAGAGTCCAAGGTTCGAACCTTATATCAATAGCAGTGTTTTTTTTAATTTTTCTACTCAAAACGACGTAGTTTTGAGTGTTCTAAATATAAGGAAGTGTCCTCACCTAAAAAATGGTTCTCACAAGAGTCCTCTCCTATATATATATATATATATATAGGAAAGTCTTATATGGTTTCAACTCATCCCATGGAACCTAGAAAAGTAGCCCCTCAATAAATGCACATCATATTTCTCCCATATAAAAGAACTAATGATGCACATATCACTTATTTACATGAAAAATGTCGTGGTTACTTATTTAGATGATGAAATCACATTGATTTAATCACGTGAGGCAAATTTGGCATATCATTTTTTTTTTGTATTCTATAAAGAACATATGATTTTTCAGAGGATCAACCGCCAAATATTTTGAAGGACTGAGAATTTACTCCTCTTAAACTATTTTAACAATCCCAATTTGTTCACTGCTGTCACTTTGAACACTATATTTTGAATCTAATGCATCCATTTCTCTCATATCAATATCAAATTTCAAACAAAGAAATATATATATCAAGTTCATCATGTCTTCTAATATTGACAGAATTAAATACCATATTTGATTTTTAAAGTTGCTAGCACATAGGTAAACACTAAGTTACCTAAAATGACAACGAAGGAAGTTTAGAGAAAAATGTAAGATACGTATAGATCGCTTTTATTCATCATAATTGCAAAACAAGAAAAATAAGTCTATAAAGGTAGCAATAAAGCTATAGACAAAATAGGATAACTAACTGAAAGAAAAGAGGACACCACTTGTCCATAATAACAAAAATAGAACGGTCATAAAAAGGTAAAATAAGGCAAAATACAAGTTCAGTGCTTCATACATAATAAGAAACGTTATCTTAGTTAAAGCGAAAAATGGTTGAACACCTCAGAATACCCCCATCAAGTTGGATACGAAGTAGATCTTTAAGTTCCAAGCTTGTCAATATGACATTGATGATCTTTGACAAGAAGCACTTTAGTAGCTAAACAGTGTATTACGTATAAATTAAAATAATTTATTAATGATCACGTGCATGTAATAGGTATTAAATTTGGTTAGTAAATAATCAGTATCCTTACCTAGTACTATATATATATAAATAATAAGTGTTACATGAAGTGTCATATCCATCTCTATAGCCACAGAACTTACACCAAAAACACAAAACAAAGGTTAGATTAACATATATCAATCTCTACTTTAATTATTATTTTGTTTTTTAATTTCTTATTAATTTCAGGAAACGTACATATAATAGAATTTTGGTATGAAATTTAAGATTAATAGAATATACATATAATAGAATTTTGGTATGAATTTAAGCTTAACTAATGATTAGCGATAGAGTTTGTGTGATAAAGTGTGACGTATTTGGATAAACATAATTTTCTTAATTAAGAAATAAAAAAACATATATATATGTGTGTATGTGTGAGAATAAGAGTTAGGCTAATTCATATTAAGTGCAATAGAACCTATATAGTCATAGAAGAAAAAGAGAGAATAAAAAAAAGTATGTTGCATGCAAGAAACAATCATTTAATTATAGTAGAATTAATTAATTTTAGTTTGTGGTAACTAACCGGGCTTGTAGTAGGATTAAGCACCTTACATTCACATTTATTTGGAAATATATACAATCTGAGTTTTTACTCATGTGACGTATAATTTTGTGTCTGTGCACGGTGATAGTAATGGTTAATTTATTAGTATAGTCATTGTTCATGTAATAGGTTGAAGTCTTTAATAACTCTGATTCTATTCCAAATAAGAAACAAGCTTTCAACCTTTAAAACTCCAATAGGTTTGATTACAAACTTTAATCTATAGTAAGAAACTCTATAAATATGAACGAAATTAGATGTTTTGCTTATTTATGGAACAAAACATAAAAGAACTAATGATGAACATATCACTTATTTACATGAAAAATGTCGTGGTTACATATTTAGATGATGAAATCACATTGATTTAATCACGCGAGGCATATTTGGCATATCATTTTTCTTGTATTCTATAAAGAACATATGATTTTCTAGAGGATCAACCGCCAAATATTCTGAAGGACTGAGAATTTATTCCTCTTAAACTATTTTAACAATCTCAATTTGTTCACTGCTATCACTTTGAACACTATATTTTGAATCTGATGTATCCATTTCCCTCATATCAATATAAAATTTCAAACAAAGAAATATATATACCAAGTTCATCATGTCTTCTAATATTGACAGAATTAAATATCATGTTTGGCTTTTAAAGTTGCTAATGTTAGAGATAATATTCGGTATTATCTCTACTATTATCTTCTGCATAATTAGAATTAAATACCTATACAATTATACTTGTACTACTACTCTTAGTAGTGTATTAGGTTTATACTTACTCTCTGCAGTAGTGTGATAGGACTATACATCTGTAATATAAATACTACCTATCAATAGAAACCCTAATCAAGGGAAATTAATACTGCAATTATTCTTAACCTAATTAAACTCTCTCTCTCTCTTTCTCTCACCGTCCGACTTTCTCCCTCTATCTCGACTGTTCTTCACAGTCAATCCTTAATCAAACATGGTATCAGAGAGCAGGTAACGGTTTGAACCTATCTGGTTCTGTTTTCGCAATCGTTTCCGCCAATCCCCCTACAACTCAAACGGCCACCGACACTGATCAAGAGGTGGCGTCGATTTTTTCTGCACCAACTGGTGCGGCAGAAACTTTTCCGGCCGGCGCTGTGTCTGGTGCGTCGTCCCTGCCGGCTGGTGGTTCCCTCAACGGAACTGAATATACGATCGCGATGGCTTCTGCTTCATCACTGCAGCCATCCTCGGGTTGGAGATTTGAGTCTCCCTTCACTACCGCGGAACAATCCACAATCACGTCCTTTTACTTGTTCGACAATCACGGCGGTGGTATTTTTCCTCGTCCGCGGCAACAAAATCACGCACCATTTTCTGTTCAGCAGGTGCGGCCCTTTTCGGCATCGGAGCCAGGTAACTTTTCTTACCCTATCATCAGACCTGGGTTTGGTCCTCCTCCCTCATACCATAGCTCCCAATTGCCTTCATCCTTCCTTCCTCATCATTCTGTCTCCAATCAGGCCCCGGACTTTCACTCTCAACAGCCCCACGCACAACTATCCTCCTCAAGTCATCCCCTATTTTCACCATCAATCACCACTCATACTACAATCCCTCGCAATCCTCCCTCTCATACATCCACACACATCAAACTCACCCCACATAATTACAAAGCCTGGAGGATGGCGATAGTATCCACCCTAAAACATCATCATTACTTTGAGCATATCACTAGCAATGTTTCGCCTCCTCCAAAAATTTTATCTCGGGGAAATTTTATGTCTGATGCTAACAATGTGTTGATTAATCCAGCTTATACTGTGTGGGATGATTTGGAAAATGCTGTTATGTCACTGTTGTTGCATTCTATAACTGAAGAAGTTTACTCTATAATCACATGCTTTCATTATTATCATGATATATGGATTGCACTTGAAAAAGCATATGGAATCATCACTGATTATAGACAATTTCAATTAAGTCGTGAGTTGCATGAGTTTGAACAGAATGATTTATCCATTGGTGCCTACATGCAAAAACTTAAAACTATTCTGGATGATCTAGCCGCATCTGGAAATCCGTATCCTATGCACCTCTTACCTGCCTTGCTATATAAGAATGTTGGTGAGGCCTTCAAATCCTCTATTCAGAACCTCATAACTCAAAAGGGCATACACATTGATTATTATGAACTATTAAGCACTCTGAACACCGTTGAAGGAATGGTCCAATCTACAAAGAAATCGGAATTCATAGTTCAGACACCACCTCTCATCACTCATGAAGCCAACATGTCTACTGTTTCAAATTCTGGTGCGCAAAAGACAAAAATAAGAAACGGAGAAGTGGAAAGTGTTTTAACTGTGGTGATCTTGATCATTGGGCGGACAAGTGCAAACGTCCGAAGGGATATGCAACACATCAGAATCGCGTTGGGGCGCAGGCACACATAGCCTGGCAAGCGCATTCGGACCCCTTTAGTGGCCCGCCTCAGCCTTGGTATCCAGACACCGGAGCCACCAATCACATGACGGCAAATCCTCTTCAACTACAACACATGTCTCCATATCCGGGTTATGATTCAGTTCAGTTTGGTAATGGTCAAGGTTTGAAAATTTCTCACTTTGGACAATCTAAAATCAATAACCTTGATATTTCTGATGTTTTGCTTGTTCCAAAACTTACTAAATCTTTGTTATCTGTTCAAAAATTCACTCGTGGTAATTCTTGTTTCTTTGAATTTTGGCCTAATTATTTTCTTGTGAAGGATCAAACAACTAGGGAAATCCTGTTACGCGGTCCGAGTAAGGATGGGCTCTATGTGCTTCCACCCAATCTGAAAGAGGCGCTAGTAGGCGAGAAGGTGTCTTTTGAACGGTGGCATGCACGACTCGGGCACTGTCAGAATCAAACAGTGAGCAAGATTCTGAAGGATAACAATCTATCAACAACAGCACCAAGTAGTAATTGTTCTTTTTGTCCCTTAGGAAAATTAGCCAAAACCCATTTACCTTCCATTGTTCGTTCTAGTACTTCTTGTTTTGAGAATCTTCATTTGGATGTTTGGGGCCCTGCTCCCGTTTTATCATTTTATGGGCATCGTTATTTTTTGATAATAACAAAAGTGATGTTGCAACTACATTTCAGAACTTTTATGCAATGATTAGAAATCAATACAATGCCAAAGTTAAAAATTTCTACTCCGACTTTGGAGGAGAATTTCAGAAACTTCAATCATTTTTTCAAACTCATGGTATTGTGCATAAAATTGCTTGTCCCCATACCCATGCTCAAAATGGTATTGCAGAAAGAAAAATAAGACATGTTGTGGACACTTGTTTAACTCTGCTTGCTCATGCTTCATTACCATTAGCATTCTGGAATTTTGCTATGATTCATAGTGTTCGTATGATCAATAACCTTCCCACTCCAACTCTTAGAAATAAATCACCTTTTTTTTCTATTTTACAAAAAACATCCCTCATATTCATCTCTTCGTATTTTTGGTAGTGGCATTTATCCCTTGCTTCGCCCCTACAATAAGAACAAATTTGATTTTCGGTCTAAACTCTGTGTTTATTTGGGACCTTCTCCAAATCATGCTGGAGATATTTGTCTATACCTCTCCTCTAACAGAATCTATATATGCAAATTCGTTCGTCATGATGAAGAAGTTTTTCCGGCAACGCAAAAAGACACCTTGCCTCGTACTTCTAGCGCCGGGTTAGACGTCACAATAATTGAGCTACCTTCATTGCTCGGTCCGTATCCAGGTAACGCCCTTCACTTGCATAACCCGTCTACATCTTTGTTCCCTTGTCCTTAAAACATCGCATCAGGTTCAAATTCTCCTGATCATTCTGCAACAGTAGTCTCAGATAGAGCTGCTAACAGCATTCCCATTACAACAGCAGTTACGGCAACTGCTACGCCGCGGTCGGTTCCTCATCCAATCCATGCAAATTCGATGAATCCCCCTGCTGTTGTCCCGCCTCTATTATCACCTACTGCTGCACCTGCACAAAAGCAAATCCCTGCTGCGGACGACTCACATAGGTAAACAGTAAGATACCTAGAATGACAATAAAGTAAGTTCAGAGAAAATGTAAGAAAATCATAGATCACTTTTATTCATCATAATTGCAAAACAAGAAAAAGAAGCCTATAAAGGTAGCAATAAAGCCACGGAAAAAATAGGATAACTGACCTAAAGAAAAGAGGACACCACTTGTCCATAATAACAAAAACAGAACGGTCATAAAAAGGCAAAATAAGGAAAAATATAAGTTCAGTAATTCAAACATTACATAATAAGAAAAGTTATCTTAGTTAAAGCGAAAAATGCTTGAACACCCCAGAATACCCCCCTCAAGAATAAGGGTAATTAATTAGTTTCCTAATTACCTACGTCACAAGAAACAAAAGAAAACTAGTATATATAAATAAGGGTTAGTTTAATGGTAATTTACAGTAGCCGCAGATGCTAGAGAGAAAACAAAAGAAGGGTTAGCTAGTGTTCATAATTTACATTAACATTTATATGTTCTTCCCTTCCACTTTATTTATTAGTATTTGTTCTTTAATTTCTTATATATATATATTATATATAAAGGCTAGTTTACATCTTCATCTGTATAGCCGCAGAAGTTAGATTAGAGGAGGAGAAAACTAAAGAAAGGTAAGGAATTCATTTGTTCTTTCCTTCCGCTTTATTTATTTATTACTAGTATTTATTCTTTTATTTCTTATTAATTTCAGTGATTATTTAAATTACCGCAAGCTTAAAGTTTATACTATATATAATGGCCAAATTTCTCTTCAAACTAGAATCTTGAAAATAATAATAGCTGGTCGACTTCTACATACTGATTAATTATTTATGTGTTCCATAAAAATCAGTAGAGAAAGATTGAAGAATGATTTAATTATTATCTTTTAAAAAAATAAGATAAAGCCCTTGAGTTTGTATACAATAAAACCTCAAACTTTTAGGATTTTGAGAAATAAGATCTTGAGTTCGTATATGTTGACCCATATTCACTAACAATTTAGTTAAAGAAACCCTACATGAAAATGAAGTTAAGGATTAACTTCTGACTTTTAATTCTAAAGAACCCTTAAAACTATTAATTTTAGAGACTAAAATATGTAAACATAGTTGGCCAACATTTTATTTATGTGCTGTAGAAAAATCAAATGCACAAAGATTGAAGAATGGCGAACAATATTTCTCTTCCTGTTGGGTTTCAATTCAGTCCCATTGATGAAGAACTTCTCCGAGTATTTCTTTCTCAAAGGGAAAACTTGCCTCCTTTTGACCATATCCAAGTTGATGATGTTTACGCAGACAAAGAGTCATGGCTGCTTTTCGATAAAGATGTGCAACAGATACATTATGTCTTTGTCGAGTTAAAGAAGAAGACTAATAATAGTAAAATGATTAAAAGGACTTCTGGATGCGACACCTGGAGTGGACAGAATGTTGCCAAACCGGTTAAAGATCGTTACGGGCTGTTACATGGGTTCAAGAAATTGCTGATTTTGGAATTTCCCAATGATGCCGGAGATAATGGTCATTGGATAATGCATGAGTATTCAAGCACTAAAAACAATGATGCTTATGTTCTTTGCGCTATCAGAAACAAACAACTCGATAATATTGTTAAACCGGCTACAAATGCAACCAAGAAGCGCAGCCTACAAAAGCGTGGAGAAATTCATCCGAGTAAAAGGACTTGCAATTCTGTCCAATTCGGTTCCATTAACCAAGGTACATTTCTATTATCCAGTCATTTTTAAGAATCCCTTTATTGCTACATATATCAGTATGAATATATACAAATGTTCACGTAGTTATCTAATCTTGTGTATTTCATTTTTTTCAGGTGCGATTGAAGAAATTGGAAATCAACAAAAAGCAAATCCAACGGAAGCTTGTAGATTATTGCAAAATCCAGCAGCCCAATCCAATCCCTTGAGGGGTGATGTGGATGTCCGATTCAATTTGAGTAACCAAGGTTAATTTCTATTACTTAATTGTGTGTCTATCGATTAATATTTCTATCATTTTTATGAAACTCATTAGTGCTATTTCATTCACTTTAGGAAACATATAAGTATTGTTAATATACATCTTCGAGTGGTTATTTAATCTTGTGTATTGCGATTTCATTTCAGGTGCGATTGAAGAAATTGGAAATCAACAAAAAGAAAATCTAACAGAAACAGAAGCTTGCAGATCACTGCAACCTTCAACTGCCCAATCCAATCCCTTGAGCGGTGATGTGGATGTCCGGTTCAATTTCAGTAACCAAGGTTAATTTCTACAACTTAATGGTGTGTCTATCAATTAATATTTCTGTGCTTTTTATGAAATTCATAATTGCTCTATCATTCACTTTAGGAATATTTATATATCTTCAGTAGTTATCTAATATTGTGTATTGGAATTTTAGGTGCTACGGAAGAAATTGGAAATCAACAAGAAGCAAATGCAATAGAATTAACGGAATCAGAACTATGGAGATTATTGCAATATCCAGTTGTCCCATTCAATCCGTTGAGTGATGATGTAGATGTTGGAACTTTGTTAGACACAACTTTTAAAGGTAGCAATAAAGCTACGAACAAAGTAGGATAACCAACCTAAAGAAAAAAGGTCACCACATGTCCAAAACAAGAAAAACAAAACGGTCATAAAAAGGCAAAATACAAGTTCAGTACTCCAAACATTATATAATAAGAAAAGTCATCTTAATTAAAGTGAAAAATGCTTAAACACCCCTGAATACTCCCCCTCAAGTTGTATACGAAGTAGATGCTGAAGTTCCAAGCTTGTCAATATGACATTGATGATCTTTGATAAGAAGCACTTTAGTAAACACATCTGCAATCTAATATACAGAAGACATATGAACAGGAATGATAATGCCAACATCAACTATCACACACATAATGATAATCTACTTTAATGTGTTTAGTGCTGAGATAATTTTTTGCGATCCCCATCCCATCCCCATTACGAGAGAAAAAATTATCCTCATTCCCATCTCATGGGGATTCTTATCGAGGAATCAATGCCCTATTTACATGCCTAGATTAAAATATTTTGTTAAAAAATTAATGAAATTAAAATATATATATATATATATATAGTTAATCTGAATTTGCACGCACGTACATATAATAGAATGTTGGTATGAAATTTCAAGCCTAACTAAAGATTAGTGATAGAGTTTGTGTGATAAAGTGTGACGTATTTGGATAAACATAATTTTCTTAATTAAGAAATAAATAAATATATGTATATGAATGAGAGTTAGGCTAATTCATATCAAGTGCAATGTAACCTATATAGTTGTAGAAGAAAAAGAGTGAATAAACTAAAAGAGGGTATGTGACATACAAGAAATAATCATTTTATAATAGAATTAATTAATTTGTAGTTTGTGGTAATTAACTGGGCTTTTGTAGGATTAAATAGCTTACATTCACATTTATTTGGAAATATATACAATCTGACATTTTATTCATGTGACGTATAATTTTATATCTGTGCGCGATGGTAATAATGTTTAATTTAGTAGTATGGTCATAGTTCATGTAATAAGTTAAAGTCTTTAATAATTTTGATTCTATTCCAAATAAGAAAACTAGCTTTCACCTGCCGCTTATGACGTTTCATTCTACAATTTAGGTATATTTTATATGTCTTTTAGCTTTTACGCATTTCATAGTTTTTGGTAATAAAAATGAGAACAAAATAAAAAGATACTAATCAATATAACAAAACGACAAAAAATACATTTTTTCCTATTTTTAATTAACTTTTTAATTTCCTTCGCATCTTATTTTATTGTTTTAAATAGGGTTAAGGTGCAAAAATACCCATAACGTTTTGGGTCAGGAGCAATTTTACCCCTAACGTCTAAAATGGTGCAATTTTACCCCTAATTTTGGAAGCCAAAAGCAATTTTACCTCTAACGTTGATAAATTGGATCAATTTGAGAAATAATTCATCAAACTGTCTTCTCGGTCAAGAATCTTGTCATCTACACTTCACACATGCGTTATTTTATCAGTAACAAATCACAAACATATGTTGGGATATGAAAAAAATAAAAAATAAAAAATATTATCTTTTGTACGAATTAGACAAAAAAAAATTCAAAAAATTCACGGAATTTATAAATATTAATCTCCAATTTTATTATTAAATTACAAAAAACATTATATCCTTTTTTTTAGAACAAGTTGATATGCAATTGGTGCAAAATAATGAAAAAAATGATTGTATTTTATAATAGTGTCTGAAATTGATCCAATTTATTAATGTTTGGGTAAAATTACTCTTGGCTACAAAAATTAGGGGTAAAATTGCACCATTTTAGAAATTAGAAGTAAAATTGCTCCTGGCCCAAAACATTAGGGGTATTTTTACACATTAACCCTTTTAAATATAAACATGTTCAGTATCTTCTATCTATATAATTTATCATTGTTACACTGACAAAACTCCAATAGGTTTGAATACAAACTTTAATCTATAGTAAGAAGCTCTATAAAAATGAACGAAATTAGATGTTTTGTATATTTATGAAGCAAAACACAAAAGAACCAATGATGCATAGATCACATATTTACATGAAAGATGTCATGGTTATATATTTAGATGATGAAATCACATTGATTTAATCACCTGAGGCATATTTGTCGTATCATTTTCTTGTATTCTACAAAGAACATATGATTTTCTAGAGGATCAACCGCCAAATATTCTAAAGACTTAGAATTTATACCTCTTAAACTTTTTTAACAATCTCAATTTGTTCACTGCTGTCACTTTGCACACTATATTTTGAATCTGATGTATCCATTTCCCTGATATCAATATCAAATATATATCAAGTTCATCATATCTTCTAATATTGACAGAATTAAATTCCTTATCTAGCTTTTAAAGTTGCTAGTACATAGATAAACACTAAGATACCTAAAATGAGAACAAATAAAGTTTAGAGAAAATGTAAGAAAATCATAGATCTATTTTATTCATCATAATTGCAAAACAAGAAAACGAAGCCTATAAAGTTAGCACGAAAGCTACGGACAAAATAGGATAACCAACCTAAAAAAAAGACACCACATTTCCATAATAACAAGAACAGAACGGTCATAAAAAGACAAAATAAGGCAAAAATACAAGTTCAGTACTCCAAACATTACATAATAAGAAAATTATCTTAATTAAACTGAAAAATGTTTGAACACCCATGAATACTCCCCCTCAAGTTGGATATGAAGTAGATCCTGAAGTTCTGAGCTTGTGAATACGGCAAATATTAAATTTAAGAGGAGAAAATTATTCTATTTTAATAGGTTCCACTGTAGCAACACATTTCGTGCTTTAGCATTTCTTTAGTTTCCTTGCCTATGATATCTAGCAAAAAATACCTAGTTAGTGGCCTGTAACACCACATTTAAAGTCACTCGTCCTAGCAATTGACATGTATGAATAATAATGCAAACAAAAAATACGTAGTAACTACCTTCATTCTGATCCTAATTTCAAATACATGAAATTGGAATTTCATAATTGAACTTCAAAAATACCATAACAAAAGCAACAACAAGATAAAATTATGTAGAAAGGAGATAGATAAAATGGATTTGTGATACCCAATCACGAACCAGAATTAATTTGTGTAGATTCTAGAGCTTCTTCAATCGTAGCAATTGGAACTAATGGTGAATCTAAATGAATAAGAATTTGGGAACTAACGGCGAGAATTTGAATCAATTAGAAAAGGTAGATTATGATAATAACATGAATCAATATAAATAGAATTTACAGCAACAAATTCTCCAAAAATCAAGGAACCATATCTGGAATCTCTCCCATATCTTGCATATCGTTCTCTCCAATAAAAAAAGAAGATAAGAAGACAAACTATACAGTAAAAAACAAGAATTCTATTAACTCTAGACTTCTTGTAGACAACCTGATGTATAGTTAAAGAAATGAAGAAACTATTGGAGGAAAAAAACAGATTTAACTAAAATCAAATAATAAAAACAGGTAGAATTTTAATGAAATTAAACTTTTATTATTTGCGAAAGTTAAGATATAAATATAAAATATAATTTGTGTGTTAAATTTTTTCATGTTATTTTTTTTACTAATATAAAATAAAAACTTATTTGATAATTATTAGTATATTGTCACATACTTTAATAATTTGTGACAATTATTTTAGATAGTCACACAATTAAATTCAATGACATATATAACTTTATTGTCACACATTTTAATTGGTTTTGTTACAACTATAAAATATAACAAAAAGATTATAGTTACAACTAAAATTAATTGTTACAAAAATAATAAATTATTTGTGATAATTTCTTTTAACTAGTCACAAAATAAATATTTGTAACAATTATAAATATATTATAACATTTGTTATATTTATCATTAAAATTGTAATTGTCAAATATAAATTTAAGTCACAAGTACAGATTTATTGTTATAAATTCATTTATTTATATGTGATAATTTTATAAAAATTGTAACACAATTAATTTTTGTGATAATTAAAAATTATTATCACAAATAATAGGTTTTTTGTTACAACAATTTATATGACAGTTAAATAGTTTCAAATAAACAAGGATTTCTTGTAGTGCCCATAAAGAACATGTGATTTTCTAGAAGATCATCCGCCAAATATTCTGAAGGATTGAGAATTTGTTCCACTTAATTTTTTTTGAACAATCTCAATTTGTTGACTGCTATCAATTTGAACACTATATTTTGAATCTGATGCATCCATTTCCCTGATATCAATATCAAATTCTAAACAAGTAAGTATATAAATCAAGTTCATCATGTCTTCTAATATTGGCAGAATTAAATGCCTTGTTTGGCTTTTCAAATTGCTAGTACAGAAGTAAACACTAAGATACCCAGAACAAAGAAATTTTAGAAAAAATGTAATAAAATCATAGATCATTTTTATTCATCATAATTGAAGAACAAGAGAAAGAAACATATAAAGGCAGCAATGACGCTATGGACAAAATATGATAATCAACCTAAATAAAAAAAATGACACCAACTATCCATAAGAACAAAAACAAAATGGTCATAAAAAGACAAAATAAGATAAAATACAAGTTCAGTACTCCAAACAGTACATAATAAGAAAAGTTATCTTAATTAATGTTTGAACACCCCTGATCTTTGACAAGAAGCACTTTAGTAAACATATCTACAATCTGATCTAAATAAGACACATGAACAGGAATGATAGTGCCCGCAGTAACTTGATCACACACATAATGACAATCTATTTCAATGTGCTCAGCGCCGAGATAATTTTCCCGATCCCCGCCCCATCCTCGTCTCGGGGGAAAAAATATCCCTATTCTCGTCCCATGGAGATCCTTATAGGGGAATCCCTTCCCCATTTACATTCCTAAATTAAAACATTTTGCTAACCAGATAATAAAATTAAAACAATAAATACATATATAGTTAATTTGAATTTGCATGCATGTACACATAATAGAATGTTGGTATGAAATTTCAAGCTTAACTAATGATTAGTGATAGAGTTCATGTGATAAAGTGAGACTTATTTGGATAAACATAGTTTTCTTAATTAAGAAATAAAAATCCTTATACATGTGAATAAGGGTTAGGCTAATTCATATTAAGTGATATAAAACCTATATAAAAGAAGAAGAAGAAGAAGAAGAAGAAGAAGAAGAAGAAGAAGAAGAAGAAGAAGAAGAAGAAGAAGAAGAAGAAGAAGAAGAAGAAGAAGCACGTCAGTAAATTTTTTTACAGAATGTTTTGACGGATGCTGACAGAACTTCCGTCAACGCTTTGACGTTTTTCTTGACCAACCATTTCCGTCAAAATATTTTGACGCTTTCCTTGACGTTAAAACCGCCAAAGTTGCTAACGAAATGTTTGACAATAATTTATTCCGTAGCATACTTAACATATTTCAGACGGAAGTTTATGTGAGTATGATTAAAATTAATTTTTTTAATAATTAATAATTGATTTATAATTGAAATTCATGAAAAGTAAATATTATTTGGACGGAAAAGAGCTAATAAATAAATACTAATCTTGTACAGAAAGAGCAATAGAGAAAAAGAAAATGATTAACTTATCCATAAATTTCATTACACATAGGTTACTGCTATTAATTAGTTAGTGATAAACTCTACTACCTAGAGATCCACCATATTATCATGAAACTTTTCTACATTTTTTATTTCTGTATTCTGTTTTCTCTATAATAACAAATCTAACTGCTACAATACCACTGATAGAAGTCCTAAAAGAGATGCTAGTAGCAGGGCCGGTCCTGGACTATGAAACGAGGGGCGCCCGCTGAGGGCCCATAACGGTTGGAATTTCGAACCTCATACTTTCCATTTTTTAGTTACTTTCAAATATTTTTTTCCTCCCTTACCTCATTTTATCACTATTAAATATATTTTTTCCGTTTAATTACTTTTTTCTCTGAAAGATGGGACGTGAAGACAGGTCTGACATCCCAACTAGGTTGGCACCCCCGTTTAATTACTTTCATGAATTGTTACTATAATTTCCATGTTTCCTTAAATCTAAATTATCAATTTATATATTCAATAAAAAATAACCATTTATTTTTTTCTCACCATTATTATTATTATCCAATTTCAATTTTTCTTTTTAAATTTAAATCTCAATTCATCTCAAAAAAAATATCAATATATATATTCAATAATAAAAAATAATATAGTTATTTACTTCTTGCAATTTTACATGACACAGATACTTATTATTTTGGCACACAAATAATTCTAGTTAGTATACTCGTTACTACTGCACTACTAATTTACTAGTTGGTGCAATTTCAAGCCTAGTTGATTAAAAATGAGTTTTTTTTATTAACATAAAATGCGCAACTTCAAACCATATTGAGTGACCAGAACAGTAGAGAATGGAGCAATGATAGAATAAGAAATTACACATAAAAAACCTCATGTTCATCAATTAAGTTTGAAAATGTATCAATTGATAAACATTAGGCTTAAAATTGCACTATTTTATATATGAATGCTAATTGCTCTCTCCTAATAACCATATGACTAAATCTGTACTTTATTCCTTGTAATAAAAAAATAATCCAGCTTCCAACTTAAAAAAAAAGTAGAATGTATATATAAGGGGCCCAAATTTATCATCTCGCACCGGGCCTCTAAAAGGTCAGGAACGGCCCTGGCTAGTAGCATCAACTTTTTCTTTTGTTTATGTTCTAACTTTTTACATGAAAGTATTCTATTCCCCTCTATTCCACGAACCAAACGAGCCCAAAGAATAAAAATATGATTAATTATTGCCTATACTGCCATAAAAAAAATACTTCATTAACCTTTATATAAAGAATATCATATAATTCATGTTACTTCAAGTAGTAAAAATGGGAGAAAAATTTAGAAATCCTATTAAACCCCGACGGATCCCTGTTAAGGGCCTGTCCGTCCGACTAGGGTCTAGCGTTTTTACAAATACGCTTATATCAAAGCATAATTTAAAGGGATAAGTGTTGAAACACCTTTTCACATGATTTTGATTTGACAAAATTATTTAAGTTAATCCATGATTAAGACAATTAAGTTTAAGTGCTTTGATTTAATTGTACTAATGTGTTTGTTCAATGTTGAGTATAAGAATATATATATATATATATATATAAGAACAGAAATCAAAATAAGACAGAACATAGTCAGCATGAGAACATAGCATGAGCTGAGTAAATTGTAACTCAGTATGAAAGAAGGAAAGTCTTCTTCAGAACTGAAGCTTGCAGTTGAAGGTGACCACAGAAGCTGAGTGGAACACAACTCAGCATAAAAGAAGAAAAGTCTTCTTCGGAACAAAGTCTTGCAGACGAAGCTGACCAAGAAAGATGAGTAGAAAGCAACTCAGTGTCGTAAATAGCAACAATCAAAGACAACGGCTATTGAAGTCAAGCTGAGTGCTCATCAGGACAGCACCAATGATCTGTTTGTTATAAGACAAGATCCGACAGAGATCTGTGCCAATTCAGAAGCTTTGGAATTATAAAAGGATACAGTTTCGAGACGCATGGGTCAACTGTCATCTAGCTAAAAGACGAAACTGTCACTAGAAGACAAACCTGCAAGAAGAAGATAAGCCTGGCGCCTGCTGAAATCAGACGATAGGATTGGCCTGCAAATCTGAAGCTGACCAGAACAATGACGCAAGAAAGAGCCATTTGAATTCAACGGATAGATCCAGATTCAAATGATTGTGTCTTCAGATTTCAACTATAAAAGTACAAGTTCATTTCTTGGATCTTTTGCCGATTGCCGAAAAACAAAAAGAGAAAAAGCATACATACAAAGCACTCTCAAACAAAGAAATTCTTACACCCAATTCCTATCTCTGTGTAAAAGCCTAGTTTGATTTTATAATCATCTAAAGTGTTCTTCATCTAGAAAGAACAAATTTGTATCATTTGTAAAGTGTGAGAAAGTGGTGCTGAGTACTCGGTTTTAGTACTCAGCGGTAGAGAAAATCTAAGTGCTGGGTTGTAGCGCTTAGTGGAGTTGAGTAGACAAATAGAGGACGGTACTCTTGCATATTCAACTGCCTTATAAACGGTTTATGCTCTACCTTTAAAGAGCTCAGTAATGGATTGAAAAAGCCCAGAGGGATTCTGGGGACTGGACGTAGGCGGAGAGACCGAACCAAGATAAGTCTGCTGAGTTATTTCTAACCCTTTCTCTTAATATATATCTGTATGTGTTGCTTGCTATATTTACTCAGCATATAAATTGTTTAAGCTGACACTGAGTAAATCAGAGTGCTGAGTTGGAAGCTGACCGCAAAAGTGTCAATTCCCAACTCACAAGTAAAACAGTTCTAGTCAGCCTCTGACTAAAGCTGTCTTACGCCTCACTCGGTCGTGCTGACCAAAACTAAGCTGAGAAATTCAAAAGAATTATATTAAGTCAGCATAATTAAACGAAAAAGTTATATTAGTTCCTAACCCCCCCTGGAACTAATTACACGGGGACCAACAATAAGTACAAAAAAAATGCATTGGTATACGCGTTTTGCGAACTCGAACCTGTGGTATTTTTTTTGCAAACAGAGGTACGTGTTACAGGCCGTTAGCAAACAGAGGCTAAATTGACTAACGGTGTTAAAATTCAAAGAGAAAAGAGTTAATTTGGTCCTTATATTTATTTATTTTATAAATTAACCCCCCTAATTATCTAATTATCACAAATAAACCCCAAAATCAAAAATAAAAATAAAAAATACCATCTTTTCCATCTCTTTTTCATTTTTTATTTTCCTTCTTCTTTCTCTCTCTTCTCTCTCTCTCCTCTCTTCTTCTTCTTCTTCTTCTCTTCTTCTTCTTCTTCTTCCTCCTTTCCTCTTCTTCTTCTTCTCTTCTTCTTCCTCCTCTCCTCTTCTTCTATTATTTTTTTCAAAATTTTGATTCCAGAATTCTGGAAAATTCCAGAAATTCCAGAATTCGGCCGCTTAGCTGCCATGCTCGGTCTCATTGCTTTTGCTCTTCTTATTCTCGCCTGTTCTTACTGGAAACTCTCTGGCTATTTGGGCAACAAAAACCACGACGCAGATAGAGATTTGGAGAGCGGAGAAGGAGAGAGTAAGAATGGTGATGCTCAGAAACAACCTGTGGTTTTTGAAGAGAAGATTTTGGTTATTATGGCTGGTGAACTTAAACCGACTTTCTTGGCTACTCCACTGTCTAGTAGATCGTCTTCTTTTGGAGATAGTAGTAGTACGAAAAGTTGTTGTTGCAATGAAAAGTGTGTGAAATTGGGTGAAAATGGTGTGAAATTGGGTGAAAGTGGTGAAAATAGACCTGAGTCTTCAGATCAAAGCCATTGAATAGAGGTTTTTGATGAATTTGGGGAAAATTATGTGGGTTTGTTTTGTGTAAATGAGGATATTAGTTTAGATTAGGTGAAGTTTTGGAATTAGCGGGAAATGTAAATTAATTTGAGATTCAATGAAGAATCAAGTGTTCTTAATTTTACTTGTTGTTTAATTTGATGTTATAGATCTGAAGAAGAAGAAGAAGGAAAATGAAAAATGAAAAAGAGAAAAAGAAGAAGAGAAGAGAGAGATAGAGAAAGAAGAAGGAAAATGAAAAATGAAAAAGAGATGAGAAGATGGTATTTTTTATTTTTATTTTTGATTTTGGGGTTTATTTGTGATAATTAGATAATTAGGGGGGTTAATTTATAAAATAAATAAATATAAGAACTAAATTAACTCTTTTCTCTTTGAATTTTAACACCGTTAGTCAATTTAGCCTTTGTTTGCTAACGGCCTGTAACACGTACCTCTGTTTGCAAAAAAAATACCACAGGTTCGAGTTCGCAAAACGCGTATACCACAGACATTTTTTTTGTACTTATCCCTAATTTAAAAGGACATCTTTTAAAGTTTTAAAATATCTAATGTGGTTCTAAATATTAGAGCAAAGACGTTCAGGATCTCGATAGTTATAATCACATACATATAAAAGAAACAAATATTAATCCTTAAAAACAAGGGAGGAACACAAGCAAACAACTAAAGAGGAAAAACGGAAAATTTAACAAGAGAAAAGAGTATGAATCTCACATTGAAGTCACCTGGAAATAAGAAGTAGAGATGATCCCCAGAAATAGAAAAAGCCTGAAGAAGAAGAGCCATCCGTAGAAGCAACCCAAATATTCCCATAAGCAACCTGACCCAGAGTTATTGGAGAAATCCGGAAAATTCCGTCAGTAATTAGGATTTTTCTTGTAGTGAAAATAGTATAAATATAGACTTAACGTTTAAAAAATGGTACCAATTTAGGCATCGATAATGGAACGTGACACGTTATTCATATTACTTTGTTAAGTTCTGATTTCTCTCTCCACGTACAATTTATAAAACTTAACGAAGTAATATGGATGGCGTGTCACGTTCCATTATCAAGGCCTACATTGATACTTTTTTTTTCAAATGTTGAGCCTATATTGATGCTATTTTATATGGGAGCCTAAATCGATACTTCTCCAAAAACCATAGGTTTATTTTGGTACCTTATCCCTATTAAATCAGGATAAATAATTTATTAGTCATGCATTTTTTAGCTAACACACTGTTTAGTCCTCATATTTTATTTATGCATTGTTTAGTTTTTAACTTTT
The DNA here is from genome assembly GCF_963576675.1 of Euphorbia lathyris. Taxonomy (NCBI): domain Eukaryota; kingdom Viridiplantae; phylum Streptophyta; class Magnoliopsida; order Malpighiales; family Euphorbiaceae; genus Euphorbia; species Euphorbia lathyris. Next base: position 94,544,432 of record NC_088912.1, on the reverse strand, counting down.
GTTACATTCATCTTTAGTCCCTCAAATGTTTGAATTTGTTAACAATTTAATCCTTCTAGAAGGGACTAAATTGTTGAATATAACAAAATTTAAACACTGTATTATTAAAACCCGATGACTAAACATTATGTTATGTAAAAAAGATAGAGACTAATAAAAATTTTACCCAATAAATAATGACATTAAGAATTGAGGGATTAAGACCTAATAAACTTTAGGGTGAAAATGTAATTGGCTCACAAATTTACTAATAGTAAGAAGGCCTAATATACAAATAACCCCTAAACATGTTCAAATGTTGCAACTGCCCCCTTCAACTTTCAATTGTAACAACTTACCTCTTAAACTTGTTCAATTGTAAAACATAACCCCAAATTGAAATTTTTTTACCCTGTACTTGAAGCAACAGTGAAAGCGTTTCTCCGGGTTCATATCACGCCAAAGATCTTATTATCACACTACACGAGCGTTGCAAATTTTGCATTTCACGTGTTTCTTCAATTGTAGTCCATGTCAGCAATTTGGGGTTATATTTTATAATTGGACAAGTTTAAGGGGTAAATTATTACAATTAGACAAGTTCGAGGGGCAAGTTGTTACAATTGAAAGTTGGAGGAGACAGTTGCAATATTTGGACAAGTTCAGGGGGTTATTTGTGTATTAAGCCTAGTAAAAAAGAATGAATCTTAGTTCTTAGCACAGGGAAAAGTACAAAAATAAACCTTGTGGTTAAATTTGTTTTCGATCAGCACCTTTATGGTTTAAAAGTTTACAAAATGATACATTGAGTTTCATTCCGTTAGCAAACACATACCAAATTGACTAACGATGTTAAAAGTCAAAAGGAAAAGAATTAGTTTGGTCTTTATATTTATTTATTTTATAAATTAACTACTCTTATTATCTAACTATCACAAACAAACCCCAAAATAAAAAATAAAAATCAATTATACAATCTTTTTCCTCGCTTTAATTTCTTATTTTTTTCCTTCTTTTTCTTTCTTCTCTCTCTAACGATGTTAAAAGTCAAAAGGAAAAGAGTTAATTTGGTCTTTCTCACTTGTTTTTCAATCGACTTCTCAATTACCTTCACTCATTCACAATTCAATGGAGAGGAGGCCTGCTCTTACTCGTGGAGGCGCACGGTAATAGAGGAAGAAATACCGCCGAGTATTATGGTGCAGTTGGTCCTGGTTGTGGCCGCACCAGTTTTCAGCAATACGATCATCAAGAGCAGTCGATGTTCGAAGATGGAAGGACTGAAGTCGAATGACATTCTAGTTCGGAACAGGTCGACGGTAGAGGTGGCAATGTTAGTTTCCGAGGACCTACTAGAACTTATGCTTCTTCTTCAGCTCAGTCAGGGAAAGAATCGCACAACTTATCTTTTGGAACTCTTCCTGGTAACTTTTTGATTATTTATTTATTGATTGATTATTTACAATTTTGATTTGCTGTTGATTTTGATTTGGTAAACAATAAGTTTTCTTATATTCAATTGATTTTAGAGAGAGAAAAAATTAAGAGAGAACAGAGAGAAATAAGGAAAAAATAAGAAATTAAAGAGAGATGGAAAAGATGGTTTAATTGATTTTTATTTTTTAATTTGGGTTTTTTTTTTATGATAATTAGATAATAAGAAAGGTTAGTTTATAAAATATATAAATACAATGACCAAATTAACTCTTTTTCCTTTGACTTTTAACACTATTAGTTAATTTGGTATGCGTTTGCTAACGGAATAAACCTCAAGATACCATTTTGTAAACTTTTAAACCACAAGGGTGCCGATCGAAAAGAGATGTAACTATAAAGTTTATTTTTGTACTTTTCCCAATAATTTTTTGTTTTTTTAAATAATATAAAATAAGGTCTATATTCTTTAGGGTTAAAATGTAAAAATACCCCTAAAATTTTGGGTTAGGAGCAATTATCCATAACGTCTAAAATGGTACAATTTTACCCCTAACATTGGAAGCCAAGAGTAATTTTATCCCTAATATTAATAAATTGGATCAATTTGAGAAATAATTCATCAAAATGTCTTATTGGTCATGAATCTTGTCATCTACATTTCACACGTGTGTCATTTTATCAGTAACAAATCACAAACATATGTTGGGATGTGAAAAAAAATATACTATCTTTTGTACGAATTAGACAAAAAAAATTAAAAAATTCACCGAATTTATAAATATTAATCTCTAACAACGTGACTATGCTGAAAACTATGATATGTTTGGTTAAAATAAATAAATAAATAAAAACACTAGAGAGTTTTTTTTGAACCAAATAAAAACACTAAAGAGTTAAACATTGTGTTATTTAAAAAAAGTCGAGACTAACAAATTAAACCTTTTTATTAAATAGGGATAAAGTACTAAATTTAACCAATCTTAAATCGGGATAAGGTACTAAATATTATGAGCATGTAATAGAATCTAAGGTAAATTTCAAATAAATTGTCAAAACGAGGGTTTAGGTTTTCAAGTTTAGTAAAATAAGGACTTTTTTTATTGATATTATTTTTTTTTTTTTAATTTGCGCATAATGCGATTACACATTAAAGAAGAAAGAAAAATACCCCCAGACCCAGATGTGATTCGAACCCATGACCTCCCTAGTCATAGGTAAGCTCTCAACCACTAGACTAAGAGCTTGATACTATTAAAATCACACTTGACGACTTCAAAAATGATATGTTTTAAGAACTACTAATATTCTAAGCAACTTTAATTCTTCAACTTTTTTATTTTGAGATTATTTAGATGATGCTTGGTAAAGAGAGAGAAAGTTAATGTTTAGAGAGAGAAAGTTCCAAAAAAGATGATTTTCGAAAATCGAAAATGTAGTTCCATAAAAAAATATGACATTGAACAATTTTAATTCTTGAAAGTTTTCAGTTTCAGGTCGTTAAAGATGGTTTTAATAGCATTAATCCAAGTACGAAACCTCAATCATCGTTTTGACAAAAAGTAAATCATAATCCTTTATCTGAAAATTAGTGAAACCGCGTGGGTTTTATTTGAAATTTACCCTAGAATCTATGTTGGTATTAAATTTCCTTATTAGAGTGTAGAAGTTGTGATAAAATTGAAACTCTTGGAATAATAGTATAAAGAATGTATAATTAGTTACCTTACCTACCTACGTAACAAGTATATATAAATAAGGTAATTTACATGAACTGCCGCAGAACCTACACCTGAAAAAACAAAACAAAGGTAATTTCCTTAATTAATTTCTTTAATTATTAGTTAGTTTTTGATTTCTTATTAATTTCTGGAAACTTAAACACTAATTAGACTTTATTAGTCGGAAAACTTACTGTAAATCAATCGGAAAAAAGATTATACTAATTTCTATATTGTGTTGCAGAAAGATTTAAAACCAGAAAACCTACACCATATTCATAATTTACATTAATATATTTCTGTTCTTTAATTATTAGTTAGCGTTGTATTTGTTGTTTGATTTTTTTATTAATTTCCTTAATTATTAGTGGGTGATAATATAATCAGCAAACCCAAATTTCTCTTAAGGCTATATAGATATACACTAATTTCTTATTTCTCTTTCACTTCCATTTGTTCTGTATTGTAGAAAAATCTTGAAAATAAATTATTTTATTGCTATGGACTGATTAGTTATTTTCGTGTTGTAGAAAAATCAGTAGAGAAAAATATAAGAATGGCAAACAATATTTCTGATAGACCACGAAGATCTCAACGATTGCCGAAGAGGAACTCACGATTTATTGATTAGGAACTGCCACGTTTACAAGGAATTGAAGTGGGTCAGTGATGGGTGCCGATTCCACCAAAAATAATCCCAACTTTCCCTAAACGAATAATTTGTAATAGAGCAAGTAGAGGTCGAACCCAAAGGAATAATATTGATTTAAAACTTCTAATGACCTAACAAAATAATTAAATGGGGGTTTGGAATTGTGAAGTTTATTAAATTTAAATGTAACAAGTCAAAAATCATAAGAAGAACAAAACAGAAATTAAAGAAGGTTTGTGAATAATATTTTGATGAATTCGGTCAAGGCGAATCACATGATAATTCTTACGTTAACGATCATTGACAGATAAAATTGTATTCTCATGTATTCACCGGGTCAGTTTGGCGTGTTCTTCCTTAATAGTGAACTAGTTAAGCACGGCAACTAACTTGTTCCTAATCAATAAACAATCCTATCTCAGCGCCTAAGATTTAATTTATTGACAGCTTAAGAATTAGAAGAACCTGATCTTAGTTAATCGTCTCTCAGCGTCGGCGATTTTGGACTAACTTATCTGTTCATTTGGCTCAGATAAACCCAACTAGATTCGTATTAATGTCACGTGGAAGACGAACTCAGGTTTGTCCGACTCGAGTCCGTTCTTCCAAATACGAAGCTAGCTTGATTTAAATAGTCAATAGCTACTTTGTTTGGCTATCTTAGGTGAAACTCTAATAAACCAAATCAGCCATATGATTATTCGATTCGACAAACAACCTGCAGTTATCATTCATAGAACAAACAGTCAATTGAGAATAATTCTCTAAACACGATGAATAAATAAACGGTTTAATAAATTGAGAAAAGTGAAATACAAGGATCTCACGATAACGGAGAAAAATCCCTTGAATTAACCCTTAACCGAAATTAAGAAATTAGCTATCAATAGCCATGGAACGTATGTGTTTTTCTGCTGGAAATATAAATGTAAAAACTGATGTTCTGAACTTGGAAAATCTGCCGTTCTTAAGTCTATTACGGCTCCTCAAAATAAGGAATTAAAATCCCTTCAAATTAGCTCTAGAATCCTTCTTCAAATTTGAAATTAATTGCCTCCTCATTTGTCTCCTACAAATTCGTGCTTTAGCTGAAAGTCTTGTTCTCAAATTGTCCAATCCGGATCAGGAAAGCAATCCTATTCGAACCAGGAAACTGTCAGCCCGTAACTGCCTTAGTCTTGTGCAAGACTAACTCTGGCTCAGACCAATATCTGCTCAATCAGCTCCGGATCACGACCCGACATCAGCTCGGCCCAAATTAAGCCCAATTCGTCTCCATTTAGTCATCATTGGCCTGTAGAGATGGAAATACCAAAAACAAACAATAAAACCCGCAAAAATAACAAAACACGACAATTATAAAGCACAAAAGCGGGGTAATTTATTGTTGAATTATGCACTTATCAAACACCTCACACTTGCCCAATGCTTGCCCTCAAGCATACCAGATCATGGCATTAACTTCGCATACTCTTAGGTTGTCTTGTCATTCATTCCTAATTCCCCTAAGCGTTATAAAGACATTGACTACCAATCATCCAAGTCAAGAATCTTTCGAACTTTAGAATACTTCTAACTCCCAAAAACGTCTCAACAACACCGCACGTAATGTGTAAAACAGGAAACTAGAAGCAACAACACCCTCACGTGATCACTCTATGCACTCTTGTGTTTAGGCTTATAATTCATTTTAGAGGATTCACTCAAGTCACAATCATAGAATGTAGTTACCATAGGCTTGCCAATCAATCGAACCTCCACCACATAGTATGAATTCAAATAGAAAATCAAAGGGACTTAACAGGGGTGTAACGTAGGTTAGGCTCAAAGGGATTCTTTTCTTTTCTTCTCTTTTTTTCTTTTTCTCTGTTTCTTTTTTTTTTCTTTGAGGCTTTTTCTTTTCTGTTTTTTTTTTCATTTTTTTTTTCTGCCTCTATTTTCTCTTTTTTTTCTATTTTTTCTTTTTTTTTCATAACCACAATAAGTAATTACAGAGCACAACAGTTTGTTGTCTCTTCTTTAAAGAGCTTGTGGTTCAAAATATGACACGAAACACAAAATCAAACGACCCAACATTTTGTACAAACTTCAATTGGACTCTGAAGGCTTAAAACTTATCCTTGGCCAAAGGAATAAACAAGGTATCAAAAATGGGGAAAAAGGCTCAAATTGGCAGTCTAAAGGCTGGTTAAATTTTGGTAAATTTTTTTCTTTTTCAGGGTTCAAAAGTGTGGAAAGGTTAACAGCAAAAGAAACCTAATGCCCTTATCATTTTAACAGTTCGAATTCATCAATCGGGTCTTGAAACATATGTCATGGAAAGTTCTAGAACTAACATACTATGCGGACGCACTCAGAAAAGAAAATAGAGCAAATGCGTAATGTGTTTGCTCTTTCCATTAGGCTCAAATGCTTACCAGAAATGGGGTGTAAAGTGGTGCTGCTGCTTCTAAGTCAACTTATTAAAACGAGTTTTCATGCAATGTTGGAAACAATTTAGTCCGTCAACGTGTAGGCAAAGCATTTACTTGACTCCGACTGTTCAGAAAGGTACTCGCAAGACTCGATAACACTTAGGGGACTTAGTACTACAACAACAAGCAACTTTATCAACTATTTGGAAGATAATGAGCTAGCAATGGTAAAATCTCAATGAAACAAAACAAAGGGCAGCCACCTCACACTAGTTCAAACACATTTTTTTTTCGAGACGACTACCTCACACTATTCTAAAATTATGCCAATAGTTTCACAGATTTCTAGCCTAAAGAGTGTATTAAACTAACAGAATGGACAGCAAAACGTCTATCAAAAGGCAACAAAATGCAACAACCATATTCACATAAAAGCACTTCTAATACATCATCCCTCCCCCGCTTTTCTCCTCGCACCGTCCTCGGTGCGGAATTTAATCAATTAGGGGCAAGGGCAGCAACCTCAACAACCAATGAAAAGATAAATAAATAAATAAACGAGTGATCAAGAAGCTTACTACCCTTTTTAGGGGAGGGGCCCCCGAGTGGTTGTGGAAGGGATGGAGTTCGGCTTCCGCTTTCGAGACGTTGTTGCAGCTCACGTAGGGGGTGCTCTTTGCTCCCTCGCCATCTCTGTTTCAGTTACTAGAGTGGCCGGTGTTGGAGAAAAAATCGCTAATGGTCGGAGCAGATTCACCGGCGACGGGTGTTCCGTCGTTTGAGGCGATGACGGTGGTGTGAGTTGAATGAGAGTGGGAGATGAAAGGAGAAAATTAGAATTTGAAGGATGTAGTGATGGCGAGGTCGAATTGGTGAGTGGTGGAATTAAATGAAATCAGAAAGTGGGAAATCAAAGAAATCAAAGGATTGAAAAAATTAAATTGGAAAATTAAAGAAATGGAGAGTGGGTGGTGAGTTTTGGTGGTGAAGAATCAAAAAGAAATTAAATTAAATCAAAGGGTTGGTGTAGGTAGGCTTGTAGGATATTAAATTTGGAAAAATCAAAGAAATGGAAAGTGGAGGTGGTGATGTTAAATGGAATCAGAAAGTGGGAGTAAGGAGTTGGAAGATGATGGCGTGAGTGGGAGATGAAGGGGGTGAAGGAAGGTGGCGGTGATTAAGAAATGTCCCCTTTTAATTTGGATAGGTCATAAGGGTAAAATGAGCCATTGACCTTTTTAACCTTTATTTTCTCAATGTTGGGCCTCCTTTTCTTTATTAAATTTCAAGCCACCTCTTAGCCCATGTATCTTAAATTACCATTTTTAACCTGCAAAAAGAAATTATCAAAGGAAAGACAGCCCACTGAAGAAGAAGATAACAGTTAAGTTAGTTAGTCCAAAATTAATAAAAATAAAAATAAAAGTAACAAAAGAGACAAGAACAAAGGATACGTGTTAGTCTTGAGCAAGACTAACTCTGGGCTGCCTCCCAGTAGCGCCTTTAGTTAACGTCTTCGGCTAGACACGCCCGAGCACTAAGGCTAGTCTCCTGGAACTTGTAGCTCCATAACTTCACCACTTTCAATCGGGATATTCTCATAAAACGGCGTGAGACGATGGCCATTTACTTTCTGCACTTTCCCGTTCTCCAAAAGCTGAATTTCCACTGGAAATAATTTCAAACGTGAATGGAATAGGAGCACTTTCTGTCCTATTTGAAATTGTTTCTGAACTATCATTTTGTCGTCATGGAATTTCTTGGTCTTCAATTTGTAAATCATTGAGCTCTCATTAGCTTCATTCTGTAGCTCTTCAAGCTCCTGTATTTGCAGCTTCCTGACACTTTCGATTTCAGTGCCTCCTTCAACAACCACCTGTAATTCATCTTCCCTATATGACTTAAAAGCATGTTCTGTTATTGGTTTGATAACATCTATACCACAAACGGAATGCACTTCGTTAGGAAATTCCATGGCATCATAAACATTAAATTGAACTGTTTTACCATCGAATTCCATAGTCAGTGTTCCTTTGTGAACATCTATCTTGGTCCGGGCGGTCGTTAGGAATGGTCTTCCTAACAAGATTTCTGATGCCTCCGAGGAATGATCATCATCTTCCATGTCAATAACAAAAAAGTCAGCTGGAAAAATTAATCCATCAACCTGCACCAAAACATCTTCCAACACCCCTTCGGGGTAAACAATAGATCTGTTAGCAAGCTGAATAACGACGCCAGTTTCCTCAAGAGGACCAGCATTTAAAGAGGAATAAACTGACTTAGGCATGACATTTATAGACGCTCCTAAATCACACATCGCCCTTTTAATACTAGTATTCCCAATCTGACATGGAACAGCAAACATACCTCTATCCTTACTTTTTTGGGGCATTTTCCCTTGGATTACAGCAGACACATTCTCACCCATGGAAATCTTTTCATACCCAACTCTCTTAGTTTTATTAGTGCACAAATCTTTAAGGAACTTAGCATATCGAGGAACTTGTCTAACGATATTAATTAATGGAATATTTACCTCGACCTTGCGAAATACCTCAAAGATGTCCTTCTCTTCCTTTTCCTTCTTCGATTTGTCGAACCGATTCGGGTAAGGTGCTTGGGTAACTAAAGGAGGAGGTCTATCTTGCTTTTGCACTTCTTCTTCAAGAATTTTATCTTCCTTGACGATGTTCTTCTTGCTGACCGGCTTGTTTAAAACGGGCTGCTCTATTTCTCTTCCGTTACGAAGGGTGATTGCGCTCACGTTTGGCTTTGGATTGTCCACCGGTTGAGAGGGCATCTTTCCTTGAGATTGAATCTCACTCAGAGCAGTAGCTATTTGAGTCATCTGTTTCTGGAGTTCCTGCACATTAGTTGCAAGATTATGGACAACATCAGTTAAAGGCATACCTGAGTTTTGGGTAGATTGGTGAGGCCGTGATTGATAATTTTGCTGTTTTGGTCCGTAGCTAAGGTTTGGATTATCACGCCACCCTGGGTTGTACGTATTAGAGTACGGATCGTACGTTCTTTGATTTTGCCCTTGGTACCCATTAAGTGCATTGGCTTGTTCCGAATTTTCTTCATACAGAACAGGGCATTCATCAGTGGCATGTTCAGTGGCAGTACAAATCCCACACTTCTTCACCTGAGCCGCCTTTCCGAGAGCTAATTTCTGCACAAGACTAGTCAGTTTATTCAATTTCTCTTCAATGTTAGAACTGTTTGCCTCATACGCCTTCTTGGGACCTTCCTGAACTTTCCCAAACTGTTGAGAAGTTGCTGCAATTACTCTGATCAATTCCTTAGCCGCGGTTGGTGTTTTGTCGAGGAAACATCCCCCACTCGCCGCGTCCACCATTTTTCTTTCCATGCAAAGCATCCCTTCATAGAAATACTGGATTAGGGAATTTTCAGCTATCCCGTGTTGAGGGCAATTTTCACATAGCTTCTTGAACCTCTCCCAATACTCATGAAGTGACTCCACATCTTTTTGCTTGATTCCACTGATTTCTCTCCGAATTAATGCCGCTCGGGAGGCTGGAAAATATTTGTCCAGGAACGATTGTACCATCTGGTTCCATGTAGTGATTGTTCCTGTTGGCAAATTTAAAAGCCAATCCTTGGCTGCATCTTCTAGTGAGAATGGGAATGCTCTCAACTTCACTTGTTCTTCCGTTACTCCTTGTGGTCTCATGCTGGAGCACACCACATGGAATTGCTTAAGATGCTTATGAGGACTTTCACTCTCCATGCCGTGAAACTTGGGCAACAAATGAATCAACCCGAATTTCAGCTCAAACGACACATCCAAGTTGGGATATGTGATGCATAGGGGCTGATTATTAACCTCTTGCGCCTGAAATTGTCTTAGAGTTCTGTCTGCCATTGTTTCCTCTTCTGATTGTTCACTTTCTTCACTGGATATTTCTTCTTTGTCACTAGAACTCGAAGTTTCAGCGCTTTGTAATTTTTGTAACCTTACTTCCTTGCGAAATCTCCGAGCCAGTAATTCAATTTCTGATTCAAAAAGAAGTTGTTCTGAATTGTTGGACCTGGTCATAAAAGAAATCAAATCAAATTAGATTATTCCCCGGCAACGGCGACAAAATTTGATGGGTGCCGATTCCACCAAAAATAATCCCAACTTTCCCTAAACGAATAATTTGTAATAGAGCAAGTAGAGGTCGAACCCAAAGGAATAATATTGATTTAAAACTTCTAATGACCTAACAAAATAATTAAATGGGGGGTTTGGAATTGTGAAGTTTATTAAATTTAAATGTAACAAGTCAAAAATCATAAGAAGAACAAAACAGAAATTAAAGAAGGTTTGTGAATAATATTTTGATGAATTCGGTCAAGGGGAATCACAGGATAATTCTTACGTTAACGATCATTGACAGATAAAATTGTATTCTCATGTATTCACCGGGTCAGTTTGGCGTGTTCTTCCTTAATAGTGAACTAGTTAAGCACGGCAAATAACTTGTTCCTAATCAATAAACAATCCTATCTCAGCGCCTAAGATTTAATTTATTGACAGCTTAAGAATTAGAAGAACCTGATCTTAGTTAATCGTCTCTCAGCGTCGGCGATTTTGGACTAACTTATCTGTTCATTTGGCTCAGATAAACCCAACTAGATTCGTATTAATGTCACGTGGAAGACGAACTCAGGTTTGTCCGACTCGAGTCCGTTCTTCCAAATACGAAGCTAGCTTGATTTAAATAGTCAATAGCTACTTTGTTTGGCTATCTTAGGTGAAACTCTAATAAACCAAATCAGCCATATGATTATTCGATTCGACAAACAACCTGCAGTTATCATTCATAGAACAAACAGTCAATTGAGAATAATTCTCTAAACACGATGAATAAATAAACGGTTTAATAAATTGAGAAAAGTGAAATACAACGATCTCACGATAACGGAGAAAAATCCCTTGAATTAACCCTTAACCGAAATTAAGAAATTAGCTATCAATAGCCATGGAACGTATGTGTTTTTCTGCTGGAAATATAAATGTAAAAACTGATGTTCTGAACTTGGAAAATCTACCGTTCTTAAGTCTATTACGGCTCCTCAAAATAAGGAATTAAAATCCCTTCAAATTAGCTCTAGAATCCTTCTTCAAATTTGAAATTAATTGCCTCCTCATTTGTCTCCTACAAATTCGTGCTTTAGCTGAAAGTCTTGTTCTCAAATTGTCCAATCCAGATCAGGAAAGCAATCCTATTCGAACCAGGAAACTGTCAGCCCGTAACTGCCTTAGTCTTGTGCAAGACTAACTCTGGCTCAGACCAATATCTGCTCAATCAGCTCCGGATCACGACCCGACATCAGCTCGGCCCAAATTAAGCCCAATTTGTCTCCATTTAGTCATCATTGGCCTGTAGAGATGGAAATACCAAAAACAAACAATAAAACCCGTAAAAATAACAAAACACGACAATTATAAAGCACAAAAGTGGGGTAATTTATTGTTGAATTATGCACTTATCAGTCAGTAAACTTAGAGTTCTAAAAGAAGTGGGGTTTATGGTTTGAATAAATTAAATCAGCAGCAACTGATTTTGTTTTGCTGAATAATAGGTCAAGTAGAATATCTTTATGTAACGTGCATTTGTTATTGTTTTCCTATTTTTTAGAGATAGCTGCTAGAAAATAGGGATAGTAGTTGAAATTTCTTTGTATTTAAACTCTGAATTAGAACTGAATAAAGGGAGAAAAAAATACTTTCAACAATTATTTGTGGTTAATTCTCACCCTAAGCAGAATATTTTCTTTGCCAATTGAGTAACCTGATTGGGACCTATCATTTGGTATCAGAGCTACGCAAGATGGCAACAAACAAAGAGCGAATTGAAAACCTGGAAACAGGCTTGGCAACTCTCCAAATTGGCTTTAGTAAGATGGAGGATGGTGTTAATGGCAAACTTCATCATCTGGAGGAGGCAATCAAAACGCTCACAGATACTGTAGTCAGAACCAAGTCTGGCTCTTCAAGCAACAATTCTGAGTTTCATTCTCATCCTCACAATAGCCGTGCTGGGTTCATGCGTGATGAATTTCGAGACCATAGTGATGGGGGTAGACAACTGTTTACTTCAAAACTGGCTAAAATTGAATTTCCTCGCTTTGTTGGTGATGATCCCACTGAATGGTTCACTCGGGTGGATCAATTCTTTGAATACCAAGGTACGATTGATTCACAAAAAGTACCATTGGCTTCGTTTCATCTACAGGGCGAAGCTAATCAATGGTGGCAATGGTTGAAGAAATCTTATAAGGAAGAAGAGAAGGAGGTGACTTGGGAGATATTCCAAGAAGAACTTTGGGCAAGTGTAGACACCGAGTCGGAGGACCTGTGACGAAAACCTGTAACAAGACGGTCGAAGCGGTTGATTCTGGAAGTTTTAAAACAAAAATATATAATAAAGAAAGGAAAAGTTGATGGGAGTCGCGGTCGTCAAGTGGACGGCTCGCGAGTGCTCAGCGACGTGGCGCGAGCGCCTAGCGGCAGCCGACGCGTGTCTGACGACAGTTGGACGCACGTCCGGCAGCGCGGAGCGCACGCTCGACGTCTGCTGGACGTGCATGCCCGGCAGCGCGGAGCGCGCGTTCGACGACCGTTGGGCGCGTGCGCCCGACAGCGCGGGGCGCACGCCCGACGGCCGCTGGGCGAGCGCGCCCGGCAGCCACTGGGCGAGCGCCCAGCGACGTTGGGCAGACGCCCAACGCTCGTTGGGCGAACGCCCAACATCAGTTGGGCGCGCGCCCAACTGAGGTTGGGCGTACGCCCAACGATAGTTGGGCGTCCGCCCAACATAATTTGGGCGTCCGCCCAACTAGGTTGGGCGTCCGTCCAACTAGGTTGGGCGTTCGCCCAACTGGCTTTGGGCGACGCCCAATTTTATTTGGGCGTCGCCCAAAGCTTCCAAGATCCGTTGCCTATTTAAGGCACGGATCCCCATGCATTTGAGGGAGGAATTTGGGAGAGCTTTCTCACTCTAGACATTTTTAGAGAGAGAAAGTGAATTTTTTTGAGAAAAATATTTTTTTTTCAAAAAGTCCGAATTTCCCAAAAGTTAAAATTTTTACTAAAAAGACGAAAAACACAAAAAAAACTCGGAAAATCACAACTCGTGGAACCGACCGACTTCGACTGCAGATACCGATCTTGAGGTATTATCCGAGGACTAGACTCGTTTTATTTTATTTATTTCCTTTATTTATTTATTTTTATGTTATAATTTTATTTATTTAGTTATTTATTTATTTATCACGTTTTATTTAATTTTTCGTATTTATTTAATTTTCGTCTCGTATTAGATAAACGTTCGGTTTTGTTTTAAAATAAAAACCTCGTTTTAATATCCCAATACGAACCGTGATCCGATTCAAAGGTAGTTCGGGTATTAAAAATGTTGTAATTATAAGTTTTAAGAATATTTCAAAATAACGTTTTAAAATAAAAACGTCGTTTTAGGAACTTCCGTTATAAACTATGATCCATTTTTGGTAGTTCGGAAGTCCAAAACGATAGAATAGATCTAATCTAAAGCTTTTGAATAAATCTGGAAAGTGGTGGACTGTTTCTGTAATTTTACGTTTTCTGTCAATAAAGGCTGTTTACCGACGGATTTTCCGTCGGTAAAGCTACTGGAACCTTAAATACCCATTTTTCGAGTCTTTTTCTTATCTTTTTGGCATTTCTTTTTAAGTATATCTCTATTTAATTATGTAAAATACTTGATAAATATATTTTTGGTTTATATAATTATTATCTATATATTATATGTATATTTATGTTATGTTAAAAACTTAATTTATATTGATTTGGTTTTGCAAATTATATAAATATATATGTATAGTTTTTGTGACTTTTTGGGATGATTAATTGGTTTTTGGGTCATGATGTAAATATTGTTTTTGAATCAAAGGTTATTTTCTTATTTGTGAACTTACCTCATCATTTTTACATGTTTTGATTATAATATATCATACTTAGTGTTATTTTCATTATTATACATATACTTAGTTATATTATATGGTATTCTTTACTTAGTTTTCAAAGTTATATGTATATCATTATTTTTATCTAAAAATATATATATATGTATATATGTATATATTCTTTTCCTTATTCTTTTGGCATTTGGGGACATGTGTTTTAAATTGGTTTTCAATTGATGAATTTTGGTTTAGTTGGTTTATTGTTGTAATTATATTCAAGTAAGGATTAATTGAGTGAAAAAGGAGAAAATAAATCACAAAAAAGAGAGTTTAATTTGCTTATTTAAACTTAAAGTTTTCTAGATATTCCTAAAGTGTAAATAACGTTTTCTTGACATTTTTAAACCATTTCTTAAAACATCACGTTTTAAAACCTTAATTCGTTCCAACGACGGATTAAGCGATCCTTGTAATTAAAATTGCTTTTAATTGTAAATAATAGAGTTTTTTGAATTTTTTTCCTAACTAAATGGTTTTTGAACAAAATAAATTGACTTGTAATTAAAACTTTTATCTCAACATTTTTCAAACGCTCGAGTCGTTCCAACGGCGATTCGAGTGAACGTCATTAAACTGGGTTTTGAAACGTACCTAAATCATTCCAACGGCGATTAAGGTACGAACTATGTAAATAAACTCGTTTTTGGGAAGTGAGCTTAGCTTAGAGTTAGTATGTAATACGAAGCATAAATCATATTGTAAACCAATCAATTCTTTCTTCTCCCCCTCTCTCTCCTATGTATTTTGAATTGATGTAAATGAAGTGAGCTTACCAAAATGGCTTTCCATAATATATGCTCAAAACGGTTTTCAAAACGAGAAAGAAAAGGTTTCAAATGAATTTTAAACTTAAAGAAATATGCGATTAGTCCGTTATCGCCTAACACGCTGAGTAGGAGGCCGGTGGTTCATAACCGGGCGATGTCGGGGTGCCTAGTAGCCTTTCTCCGGAAAGGAGCTAGCCTTTTCGGCTCGTACCTAAGTTTCTCGAACCCTCACCGGTCTCCCGCAAGGGATCGGTGTTCATTTTCCCATTCGTGGGTGGCGACTCTTCCATACTCCGAGCTCCGGTCCTGCCGAGCAGCTTGATTCCACGATTGGTTGCTTTCGGCACCAATCACCGCTTACGTCGCCATGAGGTGTCCACCCCCCGATCCGCCCGGGAGATTAGGCCGCGGCACCTCATCTAACAAGTGGCGACTCTGCTGGGGAAGCGAGAAATTTGATTCCGGAAGGCGTGTATTAAGCCCTTAACGGGGACGGATCGTATTATTTCTTTTCGTATGCATTCATAAGCATTATTGCAAACCTTTTGGGTAATTTCCGCGAAACCTCTAGCAAGAGTCCATTCGTCGCTCGAAAGAGGCTAGTGTAAGTTCCCCCTTACAGTAAGGCACCAAAGGGTCCCCATCCATTCGTTAGGGGCGAATTTGTGCGGTCCTGTGAGGTCCCGCGATCAGCCGTGTCAGCATATAGTAGCCTTAGAAGTTGCCATAGGATTACCCGCTAATATTTTTGATGTGATAAATGAATCAGTTCGTGTTTTCAAATTGCCATGACGCGTGTCTAAATCCTAAAATATGTAAAGAAAATGAAACGATACGTTAATATATACTCTTAAACCGATATACAAACTACCCCAAAACATCGAGACGATTCGAATTAAAGACGACTTAGTCATCTCGTACGAATGAACTTGTGCGACCCGCCTGGTCCCTTTCCGTGTCCCGAAGAAGGCACATGTTCAGGAAATACGTTATGACGTAAACACGTATTAGTATGAATCGGTTTGGTATTAAGGATAGTTATATCTCGATTCAAAAGACTATATTAACGGCAGCCGTTATTCACATTCTTTAAATAGGTTGGGATAAAACGAGATTATGACAAAACGAAAACAAAGAACATTTCTATTTCGAACGACCCCGTTGTAACGTAAAGAGTTTCGCAAACACGGCCCGTCCCTTCCGAATAAAAGACGAGCTCTTACGTTATGCCTTGTGTCGTTCTTAAGAGAGATGGATGTATCCGCAAAAGTGACTAAAGAAAATAAAAGAAAATGAAACGACCAAAATCATTCTATATCTACGATATATGTCAATCTCGAGAGTAGTTAAAGAAAATGAACCAAGGTCGTTAAATACGTGCCTCGAACGGGTATATACACCGCTTAAAATCACGAAGCCGAATTAAGCTAAACCGCGTAATCGCACCATATGGACGAAACTGTGGCTTTGACTAATGGCTCGATCATTTTGACCGTTACCAAAACTACAAGAAATATGGCCTGATCTGCGTGTTTGCTTGACTCGTGCCTAAATGAAAGAGAATGGTAATATCCCTGTTTCGAATAAGCATGCGATTAAACGAAACGTTGATTTTCTATAACCACGCTAGGATGGTATATCCCGTAAATTGGAAGAAATAAAAATTTGTTGCTAGCCAAAAGATTATCGTGCGCTCAAATAAGACTCGTCGTCTTTTCACGTAGCTAAAACGAGCAAGCAGATTCTTGACGCTAAAAACAAACACGTTACGTGATGAGTCCGTTCCCTAAAATAAAATCCAAAAAGTGATTTCATCACTAAATAAACACGTGGTTACATCTCTCGATAGATCCAAAAGATCCCGTCGTAATCCAAAAATCGAGACACGAACCCACGCGAATAAAAGGGAACGAGTCATTGCCAATAACGAACGATTGAACTAAAAAGAATAACTTGTACCATGTCTAAATCCGAGATACGCTCAAAAGGGAATCAAAACCCGAACTAATGCGTCTCGCGAAATAACGAAAGACGAGTTATTTGAAAGGACAATCCATTTGGTCGATATCTTAGTCACTAAACGTTGATACATCAAAACGAACTGTATTGTCTGATGGATGATTTACTTTTCCGCAATAATCGACGGCATCACGCGTCCCCTGGACCGCAATGTGAGCCCCAAACCAAAATCCTAGGAAAGAGACTTGGACCATCGAGTGTGTGGAGGAATAAGGGTGGAAGAGGGATGCTGTGATACCTGTAATTAGACTAACGTTTGTTCTTCTTATCTTATATATCCGTAAATAAATAAACGCACACACCACAAATCATGCATATAAAACCATGCATACATACTAATGGATGTTGTTCGCGCAGACGTCATCATTAAGCGATTGTGGTTCCGTGAGAGCAGTCGGCTAGTTAGGCAGTTTGATCAGTTATAGATTGACAGTTCCGAATCGGCAATTGTGGCTTTTGATTCATCTTCATCCGGGTATACTCATTCTTCCGTCAGTATGTCTGCGACCGATGAAAAAGTGGCCGGATTGGAAAACTCTGTGAACAACATTAATGAGCAGTTAGCCGCGATAGTGGCCCAGATAGCTAAGTTGGCCATGAAGGATGACAAGAGTGGCAGTAAGCACGCTGAGAACGAGGTGGACGATGGTCCTCGCTTTGGGAATGAGGATGACTATCAGGATTATATCCGGAAACAGCTTGAGAAAGAAAAAGCTAAGGAAGAGGAGTGGAAGCAACACATCACTCAGGAGGTGCAGGATCTACGTGGGGGAAGTTCCGGGAGTCAAGACTTTTATAACTTGAAGAATTGTTTATCGGCAACTGCTTTGCCTTTGAAATTCCGGCTCCCGGACATGAAAAAGTTCGATGGAACTGGAGATCCTACTGCTCACATGAATCAGTATGTTGCCATGATGAAGCACGCGATCCTGACTGAGGATCAAGTCATGGAGCTGTTTAACACTTATCTAGAGGGGCCTGCCCTCACATGGTTTCATGCATTGCTGATGGTGATGAAGAGGGATTGGAAAGAGTTAGCGAAGTCATTCATCGCTCAGTATAGCTTCAACACCATGCTTGAGGTCACCTTGAATGAGCTTGAGAGCACTAAGCAGCAGACTGGGGAATCTTTTTCCGATTTTGTAAGAAGATGGAGGGCCAAGGCCGCGGTTATGAAGCAGAAGCCGCTTGAGCAGGATCAGATCCGAATGGTAGTCGGTAACACATTGCCGTATATTAAGAATGAGCTGCGGTACATGCCTTTTACCAATTTCAACCAGATGTATAGCTGCGCCTTGACGGTTGAGGGGGACGGAGAACCGAAGAAAGCTTATACCAAGTGGACGAAGTCTGGATATAGTGTCGGAGGGCCAAGTGCGAGTGCAGAATCTGCAGTAGTGAAAGTGCTTGATCTTAATGCCATCGAAAAGAGGCAGTTCGCCAAATTTGATCAGACCTACGCAAAAGTTTTCGAACGATTGCAGAAAAAGGGGTTGTTGAAAGCTCTTACTCCTTATAACAAAGCTCTGCCCACTCAGCAGATACAAGCTAGGGGATACTGCGAGTTCCATAGTAATTATGGGCACACTATTGAGAACTGCGAGAGACTGAAACACGAGATTCAGGATTTGATTGAGGAGAAGAAGATAGCTGATCCTTCGTCGGTGAACCCCTCCACTAGGCGTAATCCATTGCCTAATCATAAGGTGAGCATGATCGGGCCGGGGCTCGAAGAGAGTTTAGTGATGGAATCCTTCAGGGCAAGCAAAGAGGAGTTGTTGGACTCCGATGAGAAAAGGAATGTGGGAAATGGTTTATACGTGTCTGTTTTGGAGGAAGAGCCGACGGAAGAAGTGTTGGACGATAGGACTGAAACTGAGGAAACCGAGGAAGTATCATCTCGGAGGATCATGCCTGTGTTGAAATTGTTTAGTGGGGTAGAAGACCCCGAAGCTCATTTGTATGGATACGTGTATGCTATGTTTGGGGAGCCATACAAAGTGGAAAAAGTCGCTCCATGGTTCTATCTTTCGCTGGTGGGCGAACCTTTGAGGTGGTTTCAATCGCTACCTGACTCGACTAAGCATGATTGGTCACTGATGTCAAGCTTGTTTTTGATGAAGTATCAAAGAGACAAAACACAGGCAGGGGAATATAGCGCGATGCAAATTGGGCCTATCAAACGTCCGTTTCCGACTGTCAGCAAGTATAATGAAGGGAAGGACCCCATGGAGCACTTGCATTTTTATCTGTCGGCTATGGGTCCTCTAGGTTTCAAAGAGGGGGAGATCACGAGCTTGTTTTGCAACTCATTGGCAGGAGAGTCACTAGTGTGGTACATGTCTCTTCCAATGCACGTTAAAGCAGATTGGGCAAAAATGACTAAGAGATTCATCAAGAAATACGCCGCGCGGGAATGTCCAGAGGAAATGCCTTCATTACCCGAAGAGGAGACACTAGAAGCAGTAACAGCCGTGTCTAAGTATAAGGGAAATGAGAATCCCATTGATCACATAAACCGTTTCCGTGCCTACATGTTTGACGCGGGACTCTACCGAAGTGAGTTAGTCCAGCATTTTCCAAAGACACTCATAGGAGAAGCTTTGATGTGGCACCGAATGCTCTCGACAAAGACGAAAGGGGACTGGGGATCCCTCATGGAGGCCTTTGTGCAGAGGTATGAGATGTACATTCCGTGGACAGGGTCGTTGGAAGATTTAGAAAGGATCAAGCAATTTCCTCAGGAAGCATTCGTGGATTATGCTAGCAGATGGAGGTTCAAGTATGCCTCGTGTCGGGTCACCTTGAGTGATCAGGAGCAACTCATGTGCATCCGGAAGGGTGCTTGATGGGCGTACGGCTAGTGTAGAGCTTTTCTAAGGACGATTAAATGTGTATTGCGGTGAATGTGCTATGTCTATGGATATGGTCTTTACAAATTGCTCTTTGACTCTACTTAGACGCTACGACTACTTAGGGGCAAGTGTACCCCATCGTATCAAGTAATAATCCAGTTAAGACCGGGTATCGAATCCACGGGATTTATAATTACAAGTATTAGACGACTTGGTTTCGTATGTTATTTAAGCGGTAATTACTTTGGGGTAAAGTAAGACACAACTACAAACTACTCCTAACCTACTGGCGAGATAGATTTATGTAATGGAAAACTCTAAGGAATGATATGGGTGACGATAAGTTATAAACATAATATGCAATAACTCCGAATATATTCGGTTGACGGTTTACTCTTGCAAAGACGACTACGTGTAGTTCGACCGACCCGTGAAGTGCTTAGACTACGTGGTTCCTAGTCAAGGCGTGTCTAATGCTGGGGACCAGAAACTAGGGCCCGTAAGTTCCGTGGTGTGTCAATTCCTACGGTTTCCGGTTTGTCACTTCCGGTAAGGCAACACCTATATGAATCCCTAAAGATAGCCCGAATGGCGTCGGAAATCGCGTTCCCCTACACAATAGTCAATTATGAGTATCAAAACAAGCAATAAACATCAACACGTATCTAGAAACGGAAATTGCAAATCATATATTATAAATATGGAAAGCATAAATGAGGAATACAACCAAGCCTAGTACATAGGAAGAGTGCAAGCTAGTTAGCAAGTGAAGAGGGAAGAATTGGCCCTCAGAACAAGCTAACCGGACTCAAGGCCGTCTCTTAGGACTCGGAGGTGGAACTCTCGAGCTTGGTGACGAATGATGGAGCGGAACATTGATGGAACGCCGGAATAACCGAACAAGCTCTCGAGGTGGGAGAGTTTTATTACATAAACCGAATCTAAAACCAAAACTATGCAAAGAGGTAGAAGATAGAAGGTAGAAGGTGTAGAAGGTGCCTAAATGAGTGCTAGTCACTCTTATTTATACATCAAGCTAGGGGTAGAATTGTAACTTCACAAGGTACAAGTATGGAGCAACATTATTTGGTGCAGAAATCCCATAATACGCCCCGCGTATATGCCCATTCCGTCAGAAATCTCCTGCATGTGGACCAATTCTATGTCTAATTGTCTCAAATACGCCCTGCGTAGTCTGAAGTACGCCCCGCGTAAATGAGTCTCTGAAGTTTTACTACTTGAATTGGTGCTTTTACGCCGTGCGTAGCTGAAGTACGCCCCGCGTAAAGGATGATACGCCCCGCGTATGGAGAGTTGACTCCGGGAGACAATGCAGTCTGACTTTCAAGATTAGGCCAATCATTTCCAACATGTGTCATACGCCCCGCGTAAGGTGTCATACGCCCCGCGTATGCTGAGTCATTTCCACATGGTGCCTACGGATAAGGCAATTATTTCTGACACCATGTTTTACGCCCCGCATAAATGACGATACGCCCCGCGTAAATGATGATACGCCCCGCGTATTTGAGTAGATTTTCACTCCTTCCTCGTACCTGAAATACAAATCTTGAGAGCCGAGTTAGCTTGATATTTTATTCTCTAAATTCAACTAAAAATAAAGGAAATTAACCGAAAGTAAGGAATTTATTTTTATTTTGTTATTTTATTAAAACACTCTATTTTTGTAATTAAACTTATTTATTTCTTCTAAAATTAAATCGTAAATCACGCTAAAAGATAGGGACGAAACGCCCCTATTAGTGCTATTCCACTCGTGGCTAGAAGAATGAATGGAGTGTTCCTCAAGGACTATGAAGAACTGATAGGCTGGGCTCGGTATGGATCGTCGGACCCTTCCTACATAAATCTGAATGTCCCTCACATAATGGATCTGATGGTCGTGGACATTTGGGGAAGTTCCTCCGACGAGGAAGGTATCAATCAGAGGGTTCCGATCAACATCTGGGGTGAGTCTGATGATGAGTCGGAAGTGGCTGTTAGCGCCGAAGGAAAGATTCTGCCAGGTTTTGAGATCTTCAATGATGTTACCGACTGGGGCAAAGGAAAGGCAAGCTGCTTCGTCGAGGAGATCATGATGTTAGATTTGAATGCCGAGGAGCAAGTCATCACTATTGAGGCCACTGTGGGAGCGGCGGACGAGCCCAGTACCTCCAAAGCTTATGAGAAACCCGAGAACCCTGATGATGAAAATTGTATTACTGCTTTATTTGAATCCGATGATGTACTCGCCAACACTATCAATGAAATGAATTCTGATTTTGCTTACTTGCTTGATGTTGATCGTGATCATTCCATGCATTCTCATTCATATAACATGCCTACATTTGAAATCAATACAATAGAAATGTCAACTTTCAATCTTGGCACGGATGAAAATCCTAAACTTATACAAATTGCTCAAGAATTAACTACTGAAGAGAGGAAAGAATTTGAGAGAATAAATAAAAAATTTACGAAATAGTGTTTGCTTGGACATACGAGGACATGCCAGGAATCGATCAATCAATCGTAACTCACCGTATTCCGACGTACCCTGAGGCTAAGCCCGTGAAACAGAAACTCCGACGCATGAGGCCGGAATGGGCGGATAAGATCTGAGAGGAAGTAAAGAAACAGTTAGAAGCAGGGTTCATCGAAGTAATCGACTATCCCCCTTGGGTCGCAAATGTAGTGTCATCGCAAAGAAGGACGGTAAAGTGAGAATGTGCGTCGATTATAGAGATCTTAACAAGGCGTGCCCCAAAAATGAATTCGCGTTGCCTCATATTGACGTGTTGATCGACAGTGCAGCATCAAGCGTCTTACACACGAATGTGGACGGTTTCATGAGCTACATGCAAGTTCAGATGGCCGAGAAACACAAAGCAAAAACCTCGTTCACAACTGAGTGGGGAACATACTGCTATAGGGTGATGCCGTTTGGTTTGAAAAATGCTGGGGCAACTTACCAGCGAATGGCTACGGCACTATTCCATGATATGATACACAAAGAGGTAGAGGTTTATGTGGACGACATGATGGTCAAGTCGGAGATGAGAGAGGGGCATTTCGCTGCACTCGAGAAGTTTTTGACCCGAATTGCAGAATTCAAACTAAGGTTAAACCCGAAAAAGTGCTTCTTCGGAGTTTCATCGGGGAAAATCTTAGGCTATGTAATCGGAAACAGGGGAATTGAGGTAGATCCCGACAAAGTAAAGGCCATACGAGAAATGCCAGCGCCAAAGAATGAGAAAGAAGTAAGAGGGTTTCTGGGGCAGGTTCAGTATATCAGTCGGTTCATAGCAAGACTCACCGCAATCTGCGAGCCAATCTTTAAGTTCCTACGAAAAGATCAACCCACGATTTGGAATGATAAGTGTCAGCAAGCCTTGGAGAACGTCCGGAACTATTTGTCTAATCCACCTGTTCTGAGACCGCCTAAATTGGGAAAACCGCTTCTCCTCTATGTGGAAATCGAAGAGCGATCTATTGGGGCAATGCTGGCCCAAGAAGGGGACACCGGTGTGGAGTACGTGGTGTATTATCTGAGTAAGAAGTTCCTGGAATACGAGCTTAAGTATAACATGATCGAAAAGACGTGCATGGCAGTAGTATGGTTAACAAAGAAACTACGGCACTATTTTCAATCTTACAAAGTGATCATTATTTCCCGGATGGATCCCGTGAAGTATCTGTATCGAACTCTGTCTCTAAGATGGAAGCTAGCCCGATGGTTGTTGCTATTGTCCAAATTTGATATCGAATATGTAACAAAGAAGGTTATTAAGGGGAGAGCTGTAGCGGAATTTCTAGCCAATCAGCCTCTGAATGCAGAAGAGGAGGAGATAAATCATGATTTCCCCGATGAACACTTGAACGCAATAGAAGTTATACCGTGGAAAATGTTCTTCGATGGAGCGGTTAACTCAAATGGAGCCGGAGTAGGAGTGCTACTTATCTCACCAGAGGGAGAGAGGATCCCAATGGCAAAAAAGTTATCCTTCCCTCTCGCCAATAATATGGCCGAGTATGAAGCGTGCATTTATGGGATGGAGTCATTGGCAGCGTTGGGAGCATCATATGTCGAAATTTAGGGCGACTCAAAACTGATTATCGAACAGGCATAGGGAAACTGGGAAGTAAGGGAAGAAAGGTTACACCCGTACCTAGACCAGCTAGGGGGGTTGGCACAGAGGTTCAGTGAGTGCCGCTTTATCATATTCCTCGAGCGCAGAACTAAGCGACAGATACTTTGGCCACGTTGGTGTCGGTATGAGATAATCCACAGAATATTGCCTCAAAGCCTCTGGTATTGAGGAGGTCTCACAAACCGTGCTCCGAAGATGTAATGTTGTTAGGAGTGGATGGGAAGCCTTGGTATTTCGACATCGTGAACTTCATGAAAAGTGGAACTTATCCGACAGAATTAGAGCTTAAGGATCAAGCCGTGATCAGAAGGTTAGCCCAGCAGTTCGTCATCCACAACGATTTGCTTTACAAAAGGCACGCCAATGGTTTATAATTGAGATGTTTAGACGAGGGAGAAGGCCGTGAAGCAATGGAGTCAGTGCACTCAGGAATTTGTGGAGCCCACAAGGGAGGAGCAGTGCTAGCAAGATCATAAGGCAAGGCTTCTATTGGCTCACTATGGAAGGAGATTGCAATGAATATGCGAAGAAATGCCACGATTGTCAAATCCATGGCGATTATAATAACCTGCCAGCTATGGAATTGCACGTGTTGGCACCAGTTTGGCCGTTCACAGCTTGGGGCATTGATATCATCGGAGAAGTGAGGCCTAATGCATCCAATGGGCACAAATTCATCGCGGTTGCCATTGATTACTTCACCAAGTGGGTAGAGGCAGAATCGTTTAGTAAGTTGGGATCTAAGCAGATGAGGAAGTTCATTGAAAAGCACCCAATCACCAGGTTCGGAGTGCCTCACCACGTGATTACGGATAATGGGGTCCAGTTTCAGGGGGAAGTGAGAAGTCTCCTCCAAGAATACGGTATCGAGCATCATAGGTCTTCTCCATATCGCCCGCAAGCTAACGGTGCGGTGGAAGCCACCAATAAGAACCTTAAAAGGATTCTCGTAAAGACAGTAGAATCGCACTGGAATTGGCACGAGCAGCTTCCACTCGCGTTATGGGCTTATCGCACGATAGTTAGAACCTCAACTGGGGCAATGCCGTTCTCCTTGGTATACGGTACGGAAGCCGTTCTCCCGATTGAGATTGAAAAGCGATCGTTGAGAATCGCAGTAGAAGCGGAAATTCCCGAGACGGAATGGGCGAAGAAGCGGTATGAACAGTTAGCATTGGTGGACGAGAAAAGGATGGAGGCCCTTTACCAGGTGCAGTTATATCAGAGAAGGATGGCCCGAGCCTTCAATAAAAAGGTCAAGGTCAGCCCTATCAAAGAAGGGGATATGGTGCTGAAACAGATCCGAGTGACACACACCGACCCTAGGGGCAAGTTTAGACCTAACTGGGAAGGGCCGTTCTTCGGGAAGAAGATACTAAGCAAGGGAGCGGTGAAGTTAACTACTATGGACGGCATGGAGTTCTCTGAACCTACCAATCTGGATAGGCTTAAGAAATACTTTTCGTAAAAGAAAAAAAAGAGAAAGAAAAATTCCCGATAGGTCGAAAACCCGCAAAGGGCAGCCTATGCACATCCCAATGGGTGAAAACCCGAAAGGGAACTCATTTGAAAATTCCGGGATAGTAAAAGGAGAGATGAAAAATCGCTGGGATCTGAAAACCGAAAAGGCGGGTCCTGGTAACGATAGTTATATCTTGAGCAATTATAAAAATAATGTATAAGCGGCTAAGTATTTCTGTTGTTTGTAAATAAATAAAGGCATGAATATATTTGAAGAGAATGATTGAAATTATTATGATCGACTGAATGCATGGTATTGTAAGTCATGAGTTATACATTTCTTTTCCCCACCACCAAATAAAAAGCCTACCCAAATATCTTTTTCACATATACCCGCCATACATCACGGTAGTACTAATAAAGTTGTAAACCGAAATAATGACGGGACTATCAATGAGAAGGAATCCCAAAGTCCCAAAAGCCCTCAAACGAATCAAAGCCTCCGAAGTAAGGTTCCCGCTCCTCGGCAACTCGGTGGCTCTCCACCGCAATCCGCAAACTCCCCTCAGCAGCTCGCTGGGCTTCTATATCCACACGGCTCCTCTCCTCGGCTGCTCGGCCTCGCTCCTCCCAGTTGGAGCGCTCATCCTCCCTATCCCGACAACGACGTCCGGTCTGAGCGTCAGCATCCAGTAGCCACTCCCCTTGCCCAACCGCCACGTTCTCATGTAATTTCGGTCAATAGAATAGAGGTCTCCCTGTAAAGAAAATAGGAGGGAAGCAATGTAAAAAAAAAAAAAAAGAGAAAAAGAGAGAAAAATATTCATTCATAATCATGTGCATACATATCATTACACTAGGTCATACCATAAAAATATTCACCAGGTGATGGGCGTCAAGCCGCATGCAGAAATACTCGGATAGCTCCAAGAAATCCGTGCGAGTTTAGGCAGGCTCCGATAGGTAAACTAAAATTCGATCAATGGGCACAGGCCCCGCTACGGGCTGCGGTCTACGGCATCATCAATGGGCACAGGCCCCGCTATGGGCTGCGGTCTACGGCATCATCAATGGGCACAGGCCCCGCTACGGACTGCGGTCTACGGCATCATCAATGGGCACAGGCCCCGCTACGGACTGCGGTCTACGGCATTATCAATGGGCACAGACCCCGCTACGGACTGCGGTCTACGGCATCACCAACGGGCACAGGTCCCGCTACGGATTGCGGTCTACGACATCATCAATAGGCACAGGCCCTGCTACGGACTTCGGTCTACGGCATCATCGACTCCGGTCAAACGCAGACGATCCTGGTAAAGAGAAGCGACTGCGGTCACAAACTCTCGGACGAGTGATAAAGCCCAAATATCAAAGCGACTGCGGTCACAAACTCTCGGACGAGTGATAAAGCCCAAATATCAAAGCGACTGCGGTCAAAAACTCTCGGACGAGTGATAAAGCCCAAATATCAAAGCGACTGCGGTAAAAAACTCTCGGACGAGTGATAAAGCCCAGCTATCATCAACAAAGGACGCCTGCAATCGATGTAGAGATTAGGGTCGAACGGTTGATTTGGAGATGTGCAAACGAAAGGACGCCTGTGATCGATGTATAGATTAGGGTCGAATGTTCGATTTGGAGATCTATAATACAAGAAAACGCCTGCGATCGATGTAGAGATTAGGGTAGAACGATGGATTTTGAGATATGCAAAACGAGAGAACGCCCGCGATCGATGTATAGATTAGGGTTGAACGGTTGATTTAGAGATATGCAAAACGAGAGGACGCCCGCAATCGATGTATAGATTAGGGTCGAACAGTTGGTTTGGAGATGTGCAAACGAAAGGACGCATGCGATCGATGTATAGATTAGGGTCGAATGTTGGATTTGGAGATCTACAATACAAGAAAACGCCTGCGATCGATGTAGAGATTAGGGTAGAACGATGGATGTGGAGATACGCAAACGAAAGGACGCCTGCGATCGATGTGGAGATTAGGGTTGAATGATTAATTTCAAAACGAAAGAGTACCTACGGTCGAGATAAAGACTAAGGTCGCTAGAAAAAGCAACTTTACCTGCGGTCGAGATAAAGACTAGGGTCGCTAGAAAAAGAAATTTTACCTGCGGTCGAGATAAAGACTAGGGTCGCTAGAAAAAGCAACTTTACATGCGGTCGAGATAAAGACTAGGGTCGCTAGAAAAAGCAACTTTACCTGCGGTCGAGATAAAGACTAGGGTCACTAGAAAAAGCAACTTTACCTACGGTCGATGTGAAGACTAGGGTCGCTAGAAAAAGCCATTTACCTGCGGTCGATTTAGACTAGGGTCGCTAGAAAAAGCTATTTACCTGCGGTCGATTTAGACTAGGGTCGCTAGAAAGAGCTATATACCTGCGGTCAATTTAGACTAGGGTCGCTAGATAGAGCTATATACCTGCGGTCGATTTAGAGACTAGGGTCGCCGGAAGAAGCGTTCGTCTGCAGTCGATTCAGAGGCAAGGGCGGGACAACCGAGGCGAAGATTGAAGACAAAGCTGGAGCATGCGGCATGGAGATCAGGTATTCTTCCTCCTACTCTATATGTGTCTTTTACTTTAATATATTTCCATTGCATGTGCCATGTTAGCAAAAAACGTTTTCAAAACACACACATCACTGCCAAAATAGAAAAGTAGGGGCAACTGTAGACACCGAGTCGGAGGACCTGTGATGAAAACCTGTAACAAGACGATCGAAGCGGTTGATTCCGGAAGTTTTAAAACAAAAATATATAATAAAGAAAGGAAAAGTTGATGGGAGTCGCGGTCGTCAAGTGGACGGCTCGCGAGTGCTCAGCGATGTGGCGCGAGCGCCTAGCGGCAGCCGACGCGTGTCCGACGACAGTTGGACGCACGCCCGGCAGCGCGGGGCGCACGCTCGACGTCTGCTGGACGTGCACGCCCGGCAGCGCGGAGCGCGCGTTCGACGTCCGTTGGGCGCGTGCGCCCGACAGCGCGGGGCGCACGCCCGACGGCCGCTGGG
Organism: Euphorbia lathyris; assembly: GCF_963576675.1. NCBI lineage: Eukaryota > Viridiplantae > Streptophyta > Magnoliopsida > Malpighiales > Euphorbiaceae > Euphorbia > Euphorbia lathyris. The sequence continues at coordinate 94,515,928 of NC_088912.1, read as the reverse complement.
CGCGTGCGCCCGACAGCGCGGGGCGCACGCCTGACGGCCGCTGGGCGAGCGCGCCCGGCAGCCGCTGGGCGAGCGCCCAGCGACGTTGGGCAGACGCCCAACGCTCGTTGGGCGAACGCCCAACATCAGTTGGGCGCGCGCGCCCAACGCTGGTTGGGCGTTCGCCTAACGAAAGTTGGGCGTCCGCCCAACTAGGTTGGGCGTTCACCCAACTAGCTTTGGGCGACGCCCAATTTTATTTGGGCGTCGCCCAAAGCTTCCGGGATCCGTTGCCTATTTAAGGCACGGATCCCCATGCATTTGAGGGAGGAATTTGGGAGAGCTTTCTCACTCTAGACATTTTTAGAGAGAGAAAGTGAATTTTTTTGAGAAAAATATTTTTTTTTCTCAAAAAGTACGAATTTTCCAAAAGTTAAAATTTTTACTAAAAAGATGAAAAACACAAAAAAAAACCCGGAAAATCACAACTCGTGGAACCGACCGACTTCGACTGTCAGATACCGATCTTGAGGTATTATCCGAGGACTAGACTCGTTTTATTTTATTTATTTCCTTTATTTATTTATTTTATGTTATAATTTTATTTATTTAGTTATTTATTTATTTATCACGTTTTATTTAATTTTTCGTATTTATTTAATTTTCGTCTCGTATTAGATAACGTTCGGTTTTGTTTTAAAATAAAAACCTCGTTTTAATATCCCAATACGAACCGAGATCCGATTCAAAGGTAGTTCGGGTATTAAAAACGTTGTAATTATAAGTTTTAAGAATATTTCAAAATAACGTTTTAAAATAAAAACGTCATTTTAGGAACTTCCGTTATAAACTATGATCCATTTTTGGTAGTTCGGAAGTCCAAAACGATAGAATAGATCTAATCTAAAGCTTTTGAATAAATCTGGAAAGTAGTGGACTGTTTCTGTAAGTTTACGTTTTCTGTCACTAAAGGCTGTTTACCGACGAATTTTCCGTCTGTAAAGCTGCTGGAACCTTAAATACCCATTTTTTGAGTCTTTTTCTTATCTTTTTGGCATTTCTTTTTAAGTATATCTCTATTTAATTATGTAAAATACTTAATAAATATATTTTTGGTTTATATAATTATTATCTATATATTATATGTATATTTATGTTATGTTAGAAACTTAATTTATATTGATTTGGTTTTGCAAATTATATAAATATATATGTATAGTTTTTGTGACTTTTTGGGATGATTAATTGGTTTTTGGGTCATGATGTAAATATTGTTTTTGAATCAAAGGTTATTTTCTTATTTGTGAACTTACCTCATCATTTTTACATGTTTTGATTATAATATATCATACTTAGTGTTATTTTCATTATTATACATATACTTAGTTATATTATATGGTATTCTTTACTTAGTCTTCAAAGTTATATGTATATCATTATTTTTATCTAAAAATATATATATATATGTATATATGTACATATTATTTTCCTTATTCTTTTGGCATTTAGGGACATGTGTTTTAAATTGGTTTTCAATTGATGAATTTTGGTTTAGTTGGTTTATTGTTGTAATTATATTCAAGTAAGGATTAATTGAGTGAAAAAGGAGAAAATAAATCACAAAAAAGAGAGTTTAATTTGCTTATTTAAACTTCAAGTTTTCTAGATATTCCTAAAGTGTAAATAACGTTTTCTTGACATTTTTAAACCATTTCTTAAACATCACGTTTTAAAACCTTAATTCGTTCCAACGACGGATTAAGCGATCCTCGTAATTAAAATTGCTTTTAATTGTAAATAATAGAGTTTTTTGAATTGTTTTCCTAACTAAATGGTTTTTGAACAAAATAAATTGACTTGTATGCTTAATCACGTTTTCTTGTTAAAACTTTTATCTCAACATTTTTCAAACGCTCGAGTCGTTCCAACGGCGATTCGAGTGAACGTCATTAAACGAGGTTTTGAAACGTACCTAAATCGTTCCAACGGCGATTAAGGTACGAACTATGTAAATAAACTCGTTTTTGGGAAGTGAGCTTAGCTTAGAGTTAGTATGTAATACGAAGCATAAATCATATTGTAAACCAATCAATTCTTTCTTCTCCCCCTCTCTCTCCTATGCATTTTGAATTGATGTAAATGAGTGATTCTTTACCAAAATGGCTTTCCATAATATATGCTCAAAACGGTTTTCAAAACGAGAAAGAAAAGGTTTCAAATGAATTTTAAACTTAAAGAAATATGCGATTAGTCCGTTATCGCCTAACACGCTGAGTAGGAGGCCGGTGGTTTATAACCGGGCGATGTCGGGGTGCCTAGTAGCCTTTCTTCGGAAAGGAGCTAGCCTTCTCGGCTCGTACCTAAGTTTCCCGAACCCTCACCGGTCTTCCGCAAGGGATCGGTGTTCATTTTCCCATTCGTGGGTGGCGACTCTTCCATACTCCGAGCTCCGGTCCTGCCGAGCAGCTTGATTCCACGATTGGTTGCTTTCGGCGCCAATCACCGCTTACGTCGCCATGAGGTGTCCACCCCCCGGTCCGCCCGGGAGATTAGGCCACGGCACCTCGTCTAACAGCAAGGTTTAGGCCAATAGAAGCAGAAGACTTTGATGAAGCACTTTCGAGAGTGAAACAGGAAGGTTCCCTTCGTGACTATCAAAAGGAGTTCGAGCGGCTCGGGAATCGTGTTCATGGATGGTCGCAAAAAGCCTTAGTAGGAACATTTATGGGAGGACTCAAACCAGATATTGCAGATGGAATTCGAATGTTCAAACCAAAGACACTAAAAGATGCCATTAGTCTCGCAAGAATGAGAGATGAACAACTGATGAAGCAACGGGCCGTGTTCCGCCCATTCACCCGAACGGGAGTTGATGCCACATCTCCAAAATTAAAATCAGCTTCACCAATGAAGAGATTGATGTGGGATGAAATGCAGAAGAGACGTGCAAAAGGGTTGTGTTTTAATTGTGATGAAAAGTTCACACTCGGTCACAGGTGTAAAGGGCCTCAACTACTACTCTTGGAGGGCAGCAACAACATTATCAGTGACGATGAATGGGATCCTGAATCTACACCTGAAATTTCTCTTCATGCACTAACAGGGTGGACCGCTTATAAAACAATGCGAGTCAAGGCCAAAATTGGCTCTTGTGAAGTAGTGGTTCTAATTGATAGTGGATCAACCCATAATTTCATTAGTGAAAGAGTGGCAAACCTGCTACAGCTTTCGTTCATCCCTACAAAGCCATTTTATGTTAAAGTAGCTAATGGAAGGACATTGAAATGCCAAGGCCAGTTTGAAAATGTGCATGTCCTCCTCCAAGGTATCCCTTTTACCCTTACTTTATATGCCTTGCCCATAAATGGTTTGGATATGGTGCTAGGAATCCATTGGTTGGAGCAATTGGGGACAGTGTCTTGTAATTGGAAGCAGCTTACTATGGAGTTCGAATGGCGAAATCAAATGCACAAATTGCAAGGGCTGGATAACCAATCCATCCAAGATGCATCACTCAAAGTTCTTTACAAAAATGTGAGACAAGGAAGTACTATCTTTGCTGTTTGTTTCCAACCTTCCATTGAGATGCTTCCACACGATATTGAAACTGATATGAAGCATTTGCTACAACAATTTGAGGATCTCTTCGCGGAACCAACTCAGCTTCCCCCCACAAGGGAAGTAGACCACCAAATTATCCTGAAAGAAGGAACAGAACCAGTGAATGTGAGACCATACAGGTACGCTTACTTTTAAAAAGCTGAAATTGAAAAACAAGTTCATGACATGCTTAAATTGGGGCTTATAAGATCAAGCACTAGTCCTTTTTCATCTCCTGTGTTGTTGGTCAAGAAAAAAGACGGTTCTTGGCGCTTTTTTACTGATTACAGAGCCCTTAATTTAGTTACAATTAAAGACAGATTTCCTATCCCCACTATTGATGACATGCTTGATGAACTCCATGGAGCCCATTATTTTACTAAACTTGATTTGCGGGCAGGTTATCACCAAGTACGGGTTCACCCTTCAGATGTTCATAAAATGGCTTTTCGTACACACAATGGCCATTATGAATACTTAGTTATGCCTTTTGGGCTTTGTAATGCCCCGTCCACCTTTCAAGCTCTTATGAATTCAATATTCCGCCCGTACCTCCGCAAATTCATATTAGTGTTTTTCGATGACATTCTTATTTATAGCCCCAATTGGACCATGCATCTTGAACATGTTAAAACAGCTTTTGAAATTTTGCGGCATCATCAATTTTGTGTCACAATTAGCAAATGTGCTTTTGGGTTGCAAGAATTGGAGTATTTGGGGCATATTATAACTCCTCAGGGGGTTAAGGTGGATCTGGAGAAAATTAAGGCCATGTTATCATGGCCAAGGCCTACTAATGTCTCTGAATTGCGTGGTTTTTTAGGACTTACAGGTTATTATCGGAAGTTTGTTCGTCATTGTGGCCTCATTGCACGACCACTTACCAACCTGCTCAAAAAAGGAAAGTTCAGTTGGTCAGACGAAGCTGAGCAGGCTTTCCAAGAGCTAAAGAAGGCTATGACTACTACACCAACATTAGCCATGCCAAATTTCAATGAATCATTTACCATTGAATCAGATGCTTCTGGAGATGGCATAGGAGCAGTGTTGACTCAACAAGGCAAGCCTATTGCGTTCATGAGTCATGCATTAGGATCCACAAAACAGTCTTGGTCTATATACGCCAAAGAAATGCTAGCTATAATCCAAGCAATTCAAACATGGAGACCCTATTTGCTAGGCAGGAGATTCTACATACAAACAGATCAAAAGAGCTTAAAGTATCTGCTGGAACAACGAATAGTTACACCGGAACAACAGAAATGGGTCACTAAACTACTTGGCTACGACTATGAAATTACATACAAACCAGGAAGGGAAAATAATGCAGCTGATTCATTGTCGCGAATGTCAGGCAGCCCAATCCTCAATGCTTTGTTTGTATCCCAAACTGATTTATGGGATTCAATTAAAGCAGCAGCTCATGATGACCCATATATGAAAAAGATTGGTGACCAAGCTACATGTGGTGATGGAGGTTCCTATAATTGGCGAAATGGGTTAGTTTGCTACAAAAATCGGGTTATCATACCACCCCACTCCAACATAGTCCAACGTTTGCTACGAGAATTCCATGACTCGCCAATTGGTGGACATTCCGGTGTATTATGAACTTATAAACGACTGACACAACAATTTTATTGGCCGTCGATGTATGAAACAGTGCAGCAATATGTAGCTTCTTGTGACACCTGCCAACGGACTAAAAGTGCAACATTGACACCGGCTGGACTTCTACAGCCGCTTCCAATTCCGTGCGAAGTCTGGGATGATATCACCATGGACTTCATAGATGGTCTTCCATCTTCTCATGGTAGGGATTCAATTCTTGTTGTGGTGGATAGACTCAGTAAATCAGCACATTTTATGGCCCTATCCCATCCATATACAGTAAAAATTGTAGCTGACAAGTTTATCGAAGGGGTTGTGAAACTTCACGGCATGCCAAAGTCGATTATAACTGATCGAGATCCACTGTTTATAAGTCGTTTTTGGCAAGAATTTTTCAAATTTTCAGGCACTCGATTGAAAATGAGCCCTGCTTATCACCCGCAAACGGATGGGCAAACGGAGGTGGTCAACCGCTGCATTGAGCAATATCTACGTTGTTTTGCTTATCGACAGCCCCGCAAATGGAGTTCTTTTCTTCCTCGGGCTGAATTTTGGTATAACACAACTTATCATGTGTCTATTGGGATGACTCCTTTCCAAGCCCTTTATGGACGCCCATCCCCTACAATTCCTTTTTATCATGGAAACAGTAGCCATGTACATGAAGTTGATCAGGCCTTGGAGACTCGTAATGCGGTGCTTAAACAGCTCAAAGAGAATTTGCAGGCTGCTAATAATCGAATGAAGCAACAAGCTGATTCTAAAAGGAGAGATGTTGAATTTGAAGTTGGAGACTTTGTATTCCTGCGATTACATCCGTACCGGCAGCAATCCGTCTTTAAACGTGCCTATCAAAAGCTTGCATGTCGTTTCTTTGGACCTTATCAAATTGCGGAAAAAATTGGTAAGGTGGCTTATAAACTCACATTGCCACATGGGTCCCGTATACATCCGGTTTTTCACGTGTCTTTGCTGAAAAAGAAGATAGGAGATGCTATTACTACCAGTGTTGATTTACCCCCGATTGTTGAGGATGGTGAAATTCAGTTGGAGCCAGAAGTTGTCTTAGATACGCGTTGGCTCAAAAGAGGGTCCAAAATAGTTGAAGAAAGTCTAATTAAATGGAAGGGTTTACCCACTGAAGATGCCACATGGGAAGACGCTCAAGCAGTGCAAGATCAATTTGTGAATTTGAACCTTGAGGACAAGGTTCATGCTCCACGGGATGGTATTGATAGACCACGAAGATCTTAACGATTGCCGAAGAGGAACCCACGATTTATTGATTAGGAACTGCCACGTTTACAAGGAATTGAAGTGGGTCAGTAAACTTAGAGTTCTAAAAGAAGTGGGGTTTATGGTTTGAATAAATTAAATCAGCAGCAACTGATTTTGTTTTGCTGAATAATAGGTCAAGTAGAATATCTTTATGTAACGTGCATTTGTTATTGTTTTCCTATTTTTTAGAGATAGCTGCTAGAAAATAGGGATAGTAGTTGAAATTTCTTTGTATTTAAACTCTGAATTAGAACTGAATAAAGGGAGAAAAAAATACTTTCAACAATTATTTGTGGTTAATTCTCGCCCTAAGCAGAATATTTTCTTTGCCAATTGAGTAACCTGATTGGGACCTATCAATTTCTCTTCCTGTCGGGTTTCAATTCAGTCCCACTGATGAAGAACTTCTCGAACTATTTCTTTCTCAAAGGGAAAACTTGCCTCCTTTTTACCCTATCCAAGTTGCTGATGTTTACGCTGATAAAGAGCCATGGCTGCTTTTTGATAAAGATGTGCAACAGATACATTATGTCTTTGTCGAGTTGAAGAGGAAGACTAATAAAAGTAAAATGGCTAAAAGGACTGCTGGATGCGGCACCTGGAGCGGACAGAATGCTGCCAAACCCGTTGAAGATCGTCACGGGCTGTTACTTGGGTTCAAGAAATTGCTGATTTTTGAATTTCCCAATAATGCCGGAGATAACGGTCAATGGATAATGCACGAGTATTCAAGCACTAAAAAGAACGATGCGTATGTTCTCTGCGCTATCAGAAACAAACAGCTCGATAATTTTGTTGAACCGACTACAAATGCAACCAAGAAGCGCAGCCTGCAAAAGCATGGAGAAATTCATCCGAGTAAAAGGGCTTGCAAGTCTATCTGATTCGGTTCCACTAACCAAGGTACATTTCTATTATCCAGTCATTTTTAAGAATCTCTTTATTGTTGTTCCGTTCTTTTTACCCAACATATATATCAATATGAATATATACATATCTTCACGTAGTTATCTAGTCTTGTGTATTACATTTTTAGGTGCCATTGAAAAAATTGGAAATCAACAAGAAGCAAATCCAACGGAAGCTTGTAGATTATTGCAAAATTCAGCTGCCCAATCCAATCTCTTGAGTGGTGATGTGGATGTCCGATTCAATTTGAGTAACCAAGGTTAATTTCTGTAACTTAATCGGGTGTCTATCGATTAATATTTCTATCATTTTTATGAAACTCATTATTGCTATTTCATACACTCTAGGAAACATATAAGTATTGCGAATATACTTCTTCAAGTGGTATTGCGATTTCAGGTGCGAATGAAGAAATTGGAAATCAACAAAAAGAAAATCTAACAGAAACAGAAGCTTGCAGATCATTGCAATCCGATCACAGTTCCGGGCCGGAGGTGGTCCGGTTATTAAATCTTTGAAAACCGTTCAAACCGGCCAGTTTAACCACAAACCTGTTGACCCAGTGTCGGTTATGCGGTTTGATCCGGTTTGATTTTAGACATGTTTACTTTAAAAAAAATATAAATTATACAAAGGTAAGATTCGAACCTTAGACCTTTAGCATGTACACTTTAATGTTCACCACTGCACTACCATTTCACTTATGTTTATAATTAACTATTTAAGAATAAATAATAATATCACAATTTAAATAATTAAAATATGATTTAGTATTATTTTTCTATTTAGATAAATATCATTAAAAAATTATTTTATTTTCTCAATATTAACAAAGTTTAATTAATATTTTTTTAAGAAGTTTAATTAGTATTAAATTTTAAATATATACAAATAAATTTTAAAAATCTAATAAATTAAGATTGAACTTGAATTATAAAATACATATCCTAGGATTAGGCTATACTTTGTTTTTCCCACCATTGGATGAGCTTACTTTGTCAAATTCCACCACCATCCAATGGTGCAAAAAACAAAGTAAGACTTACTTTGTTAAAAAATAGAACGCACCCATCCATATCCTATTAGCATATTTACATGTTAGTTATTAATAAAAATAATCACTATTAATTTTAAAAGTATATTTTTTAAATTTTTATATTTATTTGTTATGATATTAAATAAATGTTATTAGTATAACTTTGATGAATATAGTTAATATTATACTATGTTATAAGATTAAATACGAATAGATTTATAATTTTCACATGATTTTTGAATACCGGTTAAACCTCAGTTGGACCTCGGTTAAACCTCAAACCCTTAACCCTTTGTCTTTTCCGATTCTTTGACCGGTCCGATTTTGACAACCATGCACATAACACATCAAAAATAGCTTCCTATTGCCACATAACACACCAAAAATAGCTTTCATCATTTCCAGAATTCACTAAAACATCTACTACATTTATTCAATAGATATAGCTCATTTGAATTACATTCAAGATGGGCAAATGAAACAAATGGACTAGTTTCTAACCTCAATGTATTTTCATGTCATTCTCAACTTCTGCAGAATGATGCAAATAAATGTTAACTAATGCCACTTTTTAATGATCGGAACTGTTAAAAATTGAGTTTCACATGACATTAAACTGAATTTGCAGATTTAAGTATAAGAGAGGCACAAAACAGAGCAATTAAGTTTAAATATAATTGTGCAAAAATACCAAAAGATGGAGAAAACAACTCATAAAACTTCCAGAAAGAGTAGTTACCTTTTATTGTAAAGGGCGGCCCGGTCGCATTACGCGTCCCCGCTGAGCGAGGGTCCGGGAAGGGGTCCCACCACAAGGGTGTATTGGGGGCAAGCCTTCCCTTGCCAATTTAATTGGCAAGAGGCCGCTCCTAAGACTCGAACCCGTGACCTCTGGTCACACGACAACAACGTTTTACCGTTGCGCCAAGGCTCGCCCTCTTACCTTTTATTGTAAATGCAATAAAAATGATAATTGTGTCAAACGCATCATGTCAGACCGATTCTTTACAAATCATGTTTCATATCCGAAAGTGACATCACTAAACAAGCTAATGCAGATAATATCATTTTTTAACATCTGCTACATTTTTTCAACTTGTGCAGATTGGCTTGTATCAGAAAGCTCCAATTTTGCCTTGTACAACAGAAATTGATTATCTACAACCTTCCAACAAACCTCTTCCCCAAGCTCCAATTTATAGAAGATGCTCATGTACATCAAACAATATATCTGCAATCAAAACAGAAACATTTCATTACTACAAAATCCAACTCATCAAATCAATGCACAACGCACAGTACTTACGAAGTTAGATTGTCAAATGTATCATGTCAGGCGGATCCTCTACAAATCATGATACATGAGTAAGCTAGACGTGCTCGTTTTCTTACTGAGCCTATAATAGAAGAAGTACATGTAGGTATTGATGCTTTATGCCTAGCTGCTGGGGAGTAGCAGAAGGGTGTACAATGAGCTCTCCCGCACAAGGTCCCAAATTTAAGAGGGTCCAGTTTTTTTATTATACAAATCTAAATAAATTATTTTATTAATTATTATGTGAAAAATTAAGTGAATGTCAACTTATCTAAAAAACTAACGTTCTAAGAGTTTTAGGGACCCAATTCTTTTTTATTATTATACAATATCTAATTTAATTATTTTTATTATATTTATTATGTTAAAAATCAAGTTAAAAGTATTTTACTGTTTCATTTTGTAGAAACATTATTATTATTATTATATGAAAGTATTATTTTTTTTAATGAATAAGGCCCAATTTTCTTTCATTTAGCACAGGGCCCCAAAAATGTTTAAGACGACCCTGCCTAGTTGATAAGTGTGAACTGAGTTCTACTTAGTGCAAATGCAAATTTTCTCAAACAAATAAAATAAAAACAAATAAATTGAGGAAACAATGGCTCACTCGGGAGATAGGGATTCTCACTCTATTTTTTTCTACCATTATTTGTGCTATTTCCCGAATAAAGATTTAAGTTTTTGAAAGGACAAATTTGCCTTTGATTTTGTTAGCGATATTTTCGAAATATGCTAATTTCAACCTTGTCACGTGTGGTTAGGGTGCGGGCGTGCCAGAGAAATTATTTCTCAATTATGAAAACGGTTACGTTTGTGAAATTGTGCGCCGAAAACATGAATTCTAATCGAAGCGATTGGCGAGGGATGCAAGGATTGAAAAAGTCCATCTTGGGTCTCTAGCGCCGTTATAAAAACTTTGCTAGATTGATTTTTATTTAAGCTAATGCGTATAAATTGAAGACGGGTAAAATAAAGGAAATTAAAGGTGCGAAATTGACACGAGATTTGGTGAAAAATTGGTATTTTATTGATATAAATCAAGGTTTGAATACATATGTTCAACAAGCATGAAATTGGATAAAGAATTACAATTGAAAATTTTCTATACTAAACATATAGACAATCAATTAAATTGGGAAAAGACAAATCAATACAAAGAATTGAAATGCAATTAAAATAAATTGAAATTCAACAACAAACTCGGAGCCACAATAGCTATCTCGGATTGATGTTGAATTTTGGTGTTGGTGTGAGGTTCTCGGAGAGCTGCAGCCGATCGGGCCCGTACGGTATGTGCTCTTTGCAATGACTAAACGTATGGTAGGCAAATGTGATAGATTTAGCCTTCAACTTCGGGAGGCTCGTTTGGATACTTAGAAACACGGAATCGGATGAGTAAGTAGTAAATTTAACTTCAGGATGCTAGGAACAAACTTCTATAAGAGATCGAAGGCTAAAACGGACTCTAAATGGACGAAATTGAGAGTTGAAAATAACTGGTCGAATCTGGAAAAATCTGGAAACAGAATATCTAAAACGATTTGGGCTGTAAAGATCAGCTTGTAAATATAGTTTCTGAGCACGGAATTGGGAAAATAAATACACTAGATCGAACTTCAGGACGTCAGGAACAACTTTATTGAAGGGATTGGAAGCAAAAAATGACTTTAAATGGACAAAATCGGGCTTTGAAAGCAGTTGGACGAATCTGGAAATTTAATTTGAAAACAGAATTCTAGCTATGAATTGAGTAAATTAAAGACTTGGGAATGCTAAATTGATTTGAAAAAACTTGGAAAGAGGCTATTGGAACTAAATTGAGGCTAAAGGTAAGCTAAAGAAGGAATTGAGGCTAGGAAAAAATGAAGAACAAAAGGAAGAACTTGAAGAACTAAGAGCAAAAGAACTTAAGAACTAAGAACTTAAAACTAAGAACTAGAGAGCATTGGAAGGGACCTTAGGAAGGGGTTTTTGTGTGTGTTGAGTGTGATTTTTTATGAAGGAGAGGGGGTCTATTTATAGTTTTTTGGAGTGACATTTTGGTAATTATTCAGTGGCATTTTGGTAATTATTCACCAACTACCCCTTGAAACTCTCTCCCACTAACTTGCCACATCATCAACTAACTTAACTTCTTCAACTTCCACTAACTGCTGTTGACTGCTTCCAACTGCTGCCGAGAGAGATAGCACGCCCCGCGTATGTCCGGGCACGCCCTGCGTGTTGGAGGTCTTGAACCTTGTGCGTTTCGTTGATGGTATCTACGCGTGGCGCCTTTGGTGTCACGTCCCGCGTAGGAAGGTACGTCCTGCGTGTTTGTGCTTCTGATCTTGGAATACCTTGTTGATGCGCTTTACGCGTGGCGTATAGGAAGACACGCCCCGTGTAAAGGAGTCTCTGAAGCGATACGCCTTCGGATGTGTGGTATACGCCCCGCGTATAGAAATACACGCCCCGCGTGGTTGAGCTCTCGAGCTGTCCTTCGAAAGTAGCTTCCTTCACGCCTCGCGGGCTGGCTAATACGCTTCGCGTGTTAGAGTTATGCCCCGCGTGGTGCAAGACGTGCTCATCGGTTGGAGGTTAGTTTACATATGTATTTTTATTTTTATTTTACCATTATTATTTTTCTAGAAGAATATAAACTATACTCTAAAATTAAACCCAAGCTTTCTATATACATAAAATAAAATTTATTTATTTTGGGCCAACAGATTTTTTGATCAAAATTGATAAATCATCGTTTTTTTAACGATGTTAGTATTTTTAAGTGTCTTTGTTAACAGTTTGAAGCTCAAGATATCATTTTATAAATTTTTAAACTACATAGTTTATGTTTGAAAATGGTCCAAACCACAAGTTTTATTTTCGGACTTTTCCCTTTTTTTTTTTTTTTTTTTTTGCTGAAAGGTATAATTTATTATTATTCAAGTTGTAATTTATTATTATTATTTTAATAGTAATAATAATAAGTTTCTTATAAATAAATAAATAAAATTATTTAAAAATAATAATTAATAAATAATATAATATAATTTATAATTTGAAAAAAAAAGAAAAGGTTATATTAATAAATTTACTGAAGTTTTATAAAATTTCTAGTATTGGATTTAATAATAATAAATTGGAGTATAATAAAACTATAAAAAGTAGCTTCATATATGTGAATACAATACAGCTCTCTTGCTTTCATCTCTCCAAATCACACCAGGTCGGTCTTCTCTCTCTCTTCCTTCTTCCGTTCTATCTCTCTATTAAATTCTCTCTATGCGTTACTACTCGTATCTAATTTTATATAAATTGCTGGTTTCAGGTGGGCATAACAGAGGAAGATCTGATGTACTCGCTGGTGGATCTTTATTTAACGCAAGGTGATGACGGCCCTTGAAAATAAAGGTTTGTCTTGCTTTGCTGTGATTTCTTTTGCTCTCGTGTAGTTATTCTTGCGAATTTCAAGTATCAATTCGCTATCTGATCGACTGATTGGCGCAATTTTATGTGCCCTACTGTCTCCGATCGGGTTTATGAGTAGTGGTGTGTGACATTGCTGTTCTCCGATCGGATTTGTACTTGATTCTAGGTCTCCCCCTTCCTTTTACTGCGCTGGTCACACTCTGTGATAATAATGTATTGTAATTTTGTCTCGAGCTACAGCGAGCTTGGTGAATGTAGATTGGAGAACTTCATTACTAGCTTCTATGTGGTTAAATTATTTGGGGTTTCCTTTAGACTGTGTTTTTCTGTGGGTGGTGTGGTGTGATTGATAAGGATTGGATGCTTAGACTGCTGGTAGAACTGGGTGCTGTGCTGTTTTATTTTCAGCTGAAACCTAAAATTTGGATGAAGGATTGAACGGTTGATTATAATGGAATTACTTTTTTTCTTCGGAGTGAAATTTGTAGTGGTGGGAGAATTTGGAGTTGGAGTTCTTAAAATTAAGCAAATTTAGAAACAATTATTATTTTAAGCTAATTGTCTGAAGTATTCTGACTCAACATAGCTTGGTTCTCTATTGAGCGTGATAAATTCTTTTATCTCCTACATTTTTTCTTGACAAGGAATGTTTGTCAATCAGGTTTTAATTTCTCATTGGACGGGTAGTCCTTAAATAGATTATGTGGTCGTTGTTGTAGTCTAGTTTCTCCTTGTGTAACAACAATGAAAGTTAAGCTTGACATGCGTGATAGTACCTTCATGTCAAGCTCTACTCTTGGGTATAAATATGTAGGTCAACTATTGTGATATTAAGGTACGAGGGGCGTAGGACATACCTCCATAAAGTTGTGCCTGTGGATTTTTGGATTGTTTGGGGGCCGTTGTCATCATGAATTTCCATAACAGTTGCCTTTTTTTTTTCCATAAGTGGACTAGATGTGTTTACTTATTTTAATTGTAATTGAAAACTTAAACTGTGCACTCAATGAATTGATTTAATAGCTAATCAGCTTTGGACTTGATATGTCATGATGCTGGATGGAAGTCACTTCTAGGCAAGCTAGAATGCCATAAAGGCCGCTGAAAGAGTTGATGGCCATGAATATTATCCATTGCAGTTTTATTCCCTTCTTAGCTTTGTCACACTGGACCTTTTTCAGAGGCTTTAAATTGGCATCTTCTACTTATTTGTATTTGCCTTTAGAATTGCTCACAACATGTATCTATTCCACCTCCCTCAGTCTATTCCCTCCAAATGGATATCTTTTTATATCAGGCATATCTTACATATTTCATTTTGGTTCAGATGTACATTTAGTCATGGTTATTGACAATGAACCTAAACTCGTGTTTTTCTAATATTTGATGCTTCTTTTACTGCAGAAACTCTTCAAAGGAGCTGCGAGGCATCCTTAAAATGCCTCCAGACCAAGGGATTCTCTTATGGGAATTCCATTGATAGCTTTTCAGAGCTTAAAGAAGAAATCAGTGCTCATCCAGCTACAGATGTAGTGGAACCAGTTCACTCAGTGAGCAGTGAATTTCTTGACCTTCCTCCTGAATATCACAATAAACCCACCTACCATCATGATTTTGGCTCGTGGTCAACCTTTTATCCAGACTCTCGAAAGGTGCAGCAGTGCCAAATGAATTGCTTTGAGAGCCATATTTATCCCTTCCCAGTTGATTCTCGGTTTCTGTATGCAAATGCCCCGTTCAAAATATATTCCCATGGATACCCATATGGCTTCCAGCTTCAAGATTTTCAGTATTTTGAGGTCATAGACTTTGAGGCTACATGTGACAGGGAAAGAAATCCCCATCCACAGGAGATAATTGAGTTTCCAACTAGAAGCATTTTTCCAAACATATGTGAGGCCAACTTGCAATCAACACCTTTCTGATTTCTGCAAGGATCTGACTGGTATCCAACAAATCCAGGTTGGTTTGGACATCCTTTATCTTATATGCTTGAGTGTTGAATGCTCATGTTATTTGGCGCAATATTTCTAAACTGAAATTTGATGACATCAGTAAATTGACTTATGGTGGAAATTAGGTGAGCCTTTTTATTCCGAATTACAATATAATTACTTGCTGCCTCAAAAAGTTCGAAGCACGACCATGTGAGGAAAGCTGATCATAGATAAGAAAGAATTGAATGCTCAAATAGACAAAGGGAAATAAATAGTTCTGTTCATTGTATTTTACTAAGGATTTGCAAATTACCCTTTAATTTGCTGCAATTTACATGATCTGGACTTGGAACCTAGAATTAATTTCTAAATACCATATTAATTAGGAGTATATATTTGTCATGGAACCGTTTGAACTAAAAGCTCAAGCTGATAGGTAAAGGTCCACTTCATATTAATAGCTGACACACCCCCACACGTGAGGATTGAAAAAGTCTCTCTTGGGTCTCTAGCGCCATTATAGAAACTTTGCTAGAAAATTATTTTATTTAAGCCAATGTGATTATTAAACTAAAGACGGGTAAAATACAGAAATTAAAGGTGCGAGATTGACACAAGATTTGGTGAAAAATTGGTATTTTATTGATATACATCAAGGTTTGAATACATGTGTTCAAACTAAGTATAGAAAATGGAATTAATTGCGATTGAAATTTTTTTATACTAAACATAGCTAATTCAATTGAATTGAGAAAGCAAATCAAATACAAGGAATTGAAATGCAAATAATAATAATTTGGAACTCAACGACAAACTCGGAGCCACAATAGCTATCTCGGCTGGACGTTGAATTTTGGTGTCGGTTCGAGGTTCTCGGAGCACCGCGGTTGATTGGCACTAGCGGAATTGATCTTGGCAATTTGTGACTTATGGTAGGCAACAATGGGGCAGATTTGACCTTCAACTTCGGAGGGATCGTATGAAATGCTTAAGAACACAGAATTGGAGGAATAAAAAGACTAAATTTAATTTCAGGAAGTTAGGACCAAATTTTAGAAGGGATCGAATGCTAAAACGAAGTTTAAATAGATGAAAACGGGCTTTGAAGATAGTTGGACGAATCTGGAAAAATTAATTTGCAAAAATAATTCTAGCTAAGGAATTGAGCAAACTAAAGGCTTGGGAATGCTAAATTGAACTGAATTTTTTTTGAAAAGAGGCTATTAGAACTTAAAGCTAAAGCAAACTAAAAGAGCTAGAAAAAGGAAAAGAGAACTAAGAACTTAAAGAACAAAGAACAAAAACTAGGAATTAAGCATTGGAGTTTTGAGAGAGGGTTTTGTGTGTTGAATGAATGTGTTATTATAAAGAATGGAGGGTGTATTTATAATATTTTGAAAGGGCAATTTGTGTAATTAATCAACCCATTTCTCCTTAATTTTCTCTCAGTTTTTCACCAAAATTTGACACCTAATTAACTTTCCTAACTTCCATTAACCACCATCAACTACCTCCTAATTTCCCTCAACTTCCAGTAACTACCTTCTAACTTCCCTCAACTTCCATGCCACATCATCCCACTACTTTGTGGTTGGAGAGAGTCTCTCAAGACTAGTCATAGATGTAGCGAAGGCTTCGTGGGTAAGTTCGGGGTTCCGTTTGGTGTGCATTCGGAGAAGCCGAGTGGACCGAAAGGAGATTCTTGGAAAAAAGTTCCAAGAGTAGGTCTCGCCGAGACTTATCATATATATATATATATATATATGATTTTCTTTCATATAATTTTTCCATTAAAAGCATTTGTAAATCAGAGACCGACTTCAGTTAAGGTTTGGGCAGGTCCCATCTCAAATCAAGCTATAATGGGAAAGCTGTAATTGGAAAGCAGTAGTCAACTTGAGTTGAGTTAGTAAAAGAAAATGAAAATTTGCCCCATCTTACAAAAATAAAAATTTGCCCCCATCTAACAGAAAATGATATTATTTGACTATTGAATTGTAAAAGAAAAAAAACACTACGAAGATGTGCGTTTTGATCGTTGGCTCGTTTCCAATCAAAATAGAGTATGAAAATGCAGAAATCCGAAACCTGGAAACTTCATAAAAATTACCGAACTGCCATCAGATCATATTTGTTCATAAACTGAATTATTGGATCTTCGATCAAATCACCTATATCTAATTTCATCATTATCTTCTTCCACCCTTCCAATCAACAATAAATTTAGAGGAACCTAAAGAAGGGAAAAAAGCTAACTAAGTTGGCTATTTAAAATAAATAATTCAACTCTCCAAAAAAAAAATATTAAAGTTAAGTTAAACTATTCATGCTTGCTGATTCTAACTAGACGTAAAATTTGGCTACAATCATGGTGAGGAATGTCCATTTTCTAAATATGATAGCCAATCAACTTTTATTTTTAGAAACACTAAAGTTGACTGGTTTTGTTATAGAAGGGTTAGTGATGATGTGTCGCATATAATGCATGCACCAACGATATCTTTCTGACTTTTAGTGAATTGTCTTTGAATTTAAAGAAACTATGGCCTTCCAATCAAGGTAGATCTGTCCATGGATCGGGTTCGAACCAGGCCTAACGGGCTTTTAGATAAAAACATCCAGTCCAGTCCACTATTAATTTATGCGGTTTCGGATTTAATCATCAAATCCCAAGTCAGGCCATATAAACCCACCTAAAAATACACTATAAATAAACGGGCTGGACTAGACCGGTCCGTGTTATTTTTATCAATCCCAAACCCGTTCAAAATATAGGCGAGCTTTAGCAGGCCCCGTTTAAAATATAGGCGAGCTTTAGCAGGCCTGGATTGGATTGGACTTAAGATCAATTTTCATTGTCCAAATCCAATCCAATGAACACTGGTCTGGGCAGGCCGGATGGATACCTGGCCCATAGTCAGGTCTAATCATAGGTAAATTCTCAACCACTAGTCTAAAAGCTTCACCACTATACTATATATTGACCCATTTAGCTAAGAAAACCATCACAAAAATGAAGTTAAGGATTAAACCTGTTATTTTTAATTCTAAAGAATCCTTAAAGTTATTAAATTTCAGAGACTAAAAATATATTATCAGTTAATCAATCCTTAAAAATTGGCTTAATACACCACCAGCTCCCTCCATAATAGTAGATTGGCTCCCGAACTTTACAAATGTTTCACCAGCTCCCTAAACTTGTCCATAAAAATTGATTAGCTCCCTGAACTTTGCAAGTGTATCACCACCTCCTTAAACTTGCTTATTCTGTAACAACTAAATACAAAAATCATAATACTAACTCAGATTAAGGTGCAAAAATACTCGTAACGTTTTGGATCAGGAGTAATTTTATCCCTAACGTCTAAAATGGTACAATTTTACTCATAACATTGGAAGCCAATGACAATTTACCCCTAACATTGATAAATTGGGTTAATTTGAGAAATAATTCAACAAACTGTCTTCTCGATCATGAATCTTGTCATCTACACTTCACACGTGCGTCATTTTATTAGTAACAGATCACAATCACATATTGGGATGTGAAAAAAATAATAAAAAAATATACTGACTTTTGTACGAATTGGAAAAAAAAAATTCAAAAATTCACTAAATTTATAAATTTGTTCTTCAGCTACTAATGTTATGGATAAAATTGCATCATTTTAGACATTAGGGGTAAAATTACTCCTGACCCAAAATGTTAGGGGTATTTTTACACCTTAATCCGTGTTAGTATTATGGTTTTTATATTTAGTTGTTACCGAATAAGCAAGTTTAAGGAGCTGGTGATACATTTGGAAAGTTCAGGGAGCTAATCAATTTTTATGGACAAGTTTAGGGAGCTGGTGATACGAAATAAGCAAGTTTAGGAAGCTGGTGAGACATTTGCAAAGTTCAGGGAGCCAATCTACTATTATGGACAAGTTCAGGGAGCAGAAGATATATTAGGCCTTAAAAATTAGTTATAAATCGAAGGGAATAGTACAAAAATAAACCTTGTGGTTACACATGTTATCGATCAGCACGTTTGTGGTTTAAAAGTTTTCGATCAGCACCTACCAAATTGACTAACGGTGTTAAAAATCAAAGGAAAAAGAATTAATTTGATCCTTATATTTATTTATTTTATATCCTTATATTTATTTATTTTATAAATTAACCCTATTATTATCTAATTATCACAAACAAATTCCAAAATAAAAAATAAAAATCAATTAGACCGTCTTCTCTATTCACTGTTAATTGTTCTCTCTCTTTATATCAATCTTTTCTAACCCAGCCCCACTCTTCATCCAATCAAGCTATCGAAAGAGAAGGGAATTTCTCCTCCCCACAATCGAGAACGATCGCTCCCCAGGTACTCTCCTCCTCCTCCCCACTTATATATGAACTTGTTTTCAAAAACCAATTGAGCAATGCCATGTGATTTCATCTGATACTTCTTGCTCTTATTGGGTGTACGAGTTTCTGGTTCTACTGTTACTGTTTCTTGCTCTTCTATTTGATGCTTAAGTTGTATTATGCGTCTGCTCATCTATTGTAACTGCCATATCCTATTTCATGGACTAGATTTCTTTTCAATGTTTTTATGGTTTCCGATTTCAGTTCATTGATTTTGTTTTTTTCAATTCGTAATTTTTCTGGGATGCCTTAATATATCCTTGCGATTTGAACATTGTCCGCTTTTAGGAATTTTGTTTTCATTTATCCTTTGCTGGGTTTTTTCGCAGTTTGTTCTGGTAGAAACTTGTAGAGAGATGATAATCGAATTGCGTATGATCTTGTCTGTGCTACTGTTGAATGTTCTATTCAAACTGATCTAAAAAATAAGGAGAGATAGAGAAGATGGTGGGAATGATTTTTATTTTTTTATTTTGAGGTTTATTTATAATAATTAGATAATAACGAGGTTAATTTATAAAATATAAATATAAGAATTAAATTAATTCTTTTCTCTTTCAGTTTTAACATCTTTAGGAATGAACCTCAAGTTACCAATTTGTAAATTTTTAAACCACAATGGTGCAATCGAAAACAGTGTAACCACAAGTTTTATTTTTATACTTTTCCCCTCATAATTTATATTAACATAGTTTTGTTCTTTAATGATTAGTTAGTGTTGTATTTGTTCTTTGATTTTTTATTAATTTCCTTAATTATTAGTGGGTGATAATATGATCAGCAAACCCAAATTTCTCTTAAGGCTATATAGATATATACTAATTTCTTATCTCTCTTTCACTTCCATTTTTTCTGTATCGTAGAAAAATCTTGAAAAAAATTATTTTCTATGGACTGATTAGTTATTTTTGTGTTGTAGAAAAATCAGTAGAGGAAAATATAAGAATGGCAAACAATATTTCTCTTCCTGTCGGGTTTCAATTCAGTCCCACTGATGAAGAACTTCTCGGACTATTTCTTTCTCAAAGGGAAAACTTGCCTCCTTTTTACCCTATCCAAGTTGCTGATGTTTATGCTGATAAAGAGCCATGGCTGCTTTTCGATAAAGATGTGCAACAGATACATTATGTCTTTGTCGAGTTGAAGAGGAAGACTAATAAAAGTAAAATGGCTAAAAGGACTGCTGGATGCGGCACCTGGAGCGGACAGAATGCTGCCAAACCCGTTGAAGATTGTCACGGCCAGTTACTTGGGTTCAAGAAATTGCTGATTTTTGAATTTCCCAATGATGCCGGAGATAACGGTCATTGGATAATGCACGAGTATTCAAGCACTAAAAAGAACGATGCCTATGTTATCTGCGCTATTAGAAACAAACAACTCGATAATATTGTTGAACCGGCTACAAATGCAACCAAGAAGCGCAGCTTGCAAAAGCATGCAGAAATTCATCCGAGTAAAAGGGCTTGCAATTCTGTCCAATTCGGTTCCACTAACCAAGGTACATTTCTATTATCCAGTCACTTTAACAATCCCTTTATTGCTGTTCGGTTCATTTTACCAAAAACATATATCAGTATGAATATATTCAGATCTTCACGTAGTTATCTAATATTGTGTATTGCATTTTTTCAGGTGCGATTGAAGAAATTGGAAATCACCAAAAAGCAAATCCAACAGAAGCTTCTAGATTATTGCAAATTTCAGCTGCCCAATCCAATCTCTTGAGTGGTGATGTGGATGTCCGGTTCAATTTGAGTAACCAAGGTTAATTTCTATAACTCATTTTTATGAAACTCATTATTATTGCTATTTCATTCATTTTAGGAAACATATAAGTATTGTGAATATACATCTTCAAGTGGTTATTTAATCTTGTATGTTGGGATTTCAGGTTCGGTTGAAGGAATTGGAAATCAACAAAAAGAAAATTTAACAGAAACAGAAGCTTGCAGATCATTGCAACCTTCAACTGCCCAATCCAATCCCTTAAGTGGTGATGTGGATGTCCAATTCAATTTCAATAACCAAGGTTAATCCCTACAATTTAATCGTGTGTCTTTCGGTTAATAATTCTGTCATTTCTATGAAATTTATTATTGTTATTTCATTCACTTTAGAAATATATATATATATATAGGCCTAAAGAGCATTTGGCCCCTTAAACTATATAAGCTAAAGTCAATTAGGCCCCTATTCTTCTCAAATCAGCAATTGAGTCCCTGAAGTTTGCAAAACCCATCAATTAAACACGAACAAGATAGAGAAAGATAACATCAGGCCAGAGTTTAGACCAACTATAGGCTGGATATCACCAGGTCTTCCACGCAAGAATAGAAATAAGGATTAATTGGAGGTATTGAGTGTTCATGTGGGTGTGCTTTTCATCATAAAGCTTTGCCGATCCAAAATCTAATATCTTGGAACACAGTTATGGATCAAGCAAAATGTTACTTTGTTTTTCATCTCTATGGAAAATCAACATTAAATGCTACAAGAATAACATATCATTTACTTCATTAAGCAATAAGTATCTGCATATATGGTGGCAATCTCAGTTATGCTAAAGAAAATTGTTTAATTGCTACTCCCCTCTCATCAAGAAGTGTACTCTATGAACTTGAGAAGAACAAGGGGCTAATTGATGAACTCTGCTTACCTACTGGCATTCTGCTTACATTTGGTCTAAACTCTGCAATGCTCACCATTTATCTTCCTCTATTTTTGTTTGGGTTTAATTGTTAGTTTTTGCAAAGTTCAGGGACCCAATTGCTGATTTGATAAGAACATGGAGTTAATTGTTTTTAGCTCTATAGTTGAAGGGGTCAAATGGGCTTTATGCCATATATATATCTTGAGTACTTATCCAATCTTGTGTATTGCGATTTTAGGTGCGATTGAAGAAACGAGAAATCAACAAAAAGCAAATCTAACAGAATGGACCGAATCAGAAGTTTGGAGATTATTGCAAGATTCAGCTACCCAATCCAATCCATCGAATGATGATGTAGATGTCGTGACTCTGTTGGACACAAATTTCGATTGGAGACCATTCAATAATTTTGGAGATGAACCGATAACTCCATTGGATGACATCGCTGCAATTCAACCTTATTAATAGTTCATTAAGTTACATAGAAGAAATATATCATTTTACCATGAGCAGGACTTCTGCCGCAGCTTGGTCAGTGATAACGAATCCAGCCGGGTCTCTTACCGGTTTAGTAGTTAGTTTCTGGCATGTAACTGTTCTACTGTTTTCTTCATTTTTTCATTGTTTCATTCTTTTGTAACTTTTATTTTTCCATTTTAATAAATCGGGTCGGGGTTTTTCTAGGTACGTAGGGGGTGCCGACCTAGTTGGGATGTCCTGCTGCCTAGTTCCCCCCTCCTCGCTCTTAAATTAAAAAATAAATATCATTTTACCATAGAATTATGTAATTGTAGTTCTGCGTTTGTAGTAGAATTAAACCCAAATCAGTATTTGACTGGTGATTTGAGTTAATAATGGTTAATTGCCATCCTTTGTTATGTTATTGTTTATGTACAGCTTAATTAGTCTTTAATTACTGATTTTTATAGTGATTTCCTATTAATGTAATATTACAATATTGATACTTAAAAAACCAGTTGTATTTACAAAATCTCTAGTAATCATATCTTCAGATCTTCAATTGCATAAGATGTTTTTTAATCTGGAATTTCACAGTTTATTGTCCAAATTGTCTCTGCAAAGATAGAGCTGGACTAGTTTTAATCCTGCTTTTCAGTGCGCTAAGTCGTGCAAAGTTTTGTTTAGCTAAATGCACCATTGGTTATTGAACTTACATGATTGTCTCAAAATGATCACTTCAATTTTGTTTCAATACAATCACTCAACTTTGAGTTTTGTCTCAATTAGGTCACTCTATCGATTTTAGTGGTTAAAACGCATCGAAATAATGACATGAATGACACGTTAACATGAGTTAACTCAAATATTTGACCGAAACGGAATGTGACAGCCGCATGCCGGCTATTTTTTATGAAAAAAACTAAATTTTAGTTTTTTTTCCATAAAAATAATCGACACGTGATAGCCATCTGGTGCATATGTGGATGTCATGTGTAATTTTGGTTAGAAATATGAGTTCTCATATTAACGTATCACTTGTGCCATCATTTTGGTGATTTTTAATCATTAAAATCGTTATAGTGACTTAATTGAGACAAAACTCAAAATTGAGTAATTTTATTGAGACAAATTGAAGTTGAGTGACCATTTTGAGACAATCATGTAAGTTCAGTGACTAGTGGTGCATTTAACCCAATTTAAGTGTGTTGGTTAAAAAATTAGATATATATATATATATATTTAAAAAAAAAAAGTTGCGCAATGCGCTTACATTAAAGAAGAAAGAAAAATTCCCACCAGACCCGGATGTGATTCGAACCCATGACCTCTCAAGGCATAAGTAAGCTCTCAACCACTAGACTAAGAGCTTCCCCACAAAAAAAAAATAAATAAAAAATTAGATATATTAATTTCTATACAGTTTCAAAAATTTGGACATTTAATTTTCTATAATTGAATACTAATTTTTTAAAAACTATAACATTTTTTATATTTTTTATTTTTAGTTATAAATTTTTTTATAATTTTCATAATTTAAAATTTAATTTAGAAAGTTATTTGAGTTTCAAAAATAAAAAATATATTTATTTTTATGGAAAAAAGATACTATAAAAATGAATTCAAAATTGTTACGCGGATAAAGAGTCATTGAAAATAATTAATAATGATATTACATTTACATAATAAGTTCAATAAAACACCTCTAAGGTTAAAGCATGGTCTTAAACCAACTTAACAACTTTAAAATATTGAAATAACACTACAAAATGAAAATATAAACTAATGTTAGGAGGAGCTACAAGGAGTGGAAGTACTGCTCCTCAGAGGTGGAGCTGGTGGCCGGGGGTTTCCAGCCCTCCGAACTCTGAGCTAGCTTCGCCCTTACTGATATAGGATTATGTGACACACATTCATGGTAGTTGCGTACCTAAAAAATTTAATAGTTGTTATTAAAGATCTCGGTAAGTAATTTAATCGTCTTGATTCTTGCGAATAAAATTGGTGTTTTAAGTATTACTACTTTTATATAGACTTGTTCATGAGTCCACGTACTTGTCAAGTCTGTCCAGACTCACATCTAATGGGTTGGATTTCGAAAAAAATGATATTAGGTCATACCTAAAAAAGCTCACTTATTCTATTATGGATTGGAATTTATAAAAATAGGATAAGTCGATCCAGCCCCGCTGGCTAAGCCCGACATATTAATATTAATTATTAAATTTATAAATTCACATATATATTAATATTTATTTGAATGATAAATTTAATTTTTATTATTAAAAAATATATATTTTAGGTGAGCTTAATGAGAATGAGTGTAGGATTTCATTTTTAAGCCCGAGTACAGCCTGGTCCGAACCCATCTATACTGACAGTCGGTTGAGCTTAAGTTGCGCATTTAAGGTAAAACATGTGGACTTGGCCCGAGCCCGGGCTATGAACATATCTATTTTTCTTGTTAGTAGAGAAAAAACAAAAGGGAAAATGTGCAAAAATTCTTCTAATATTGACAATGAAGAGCAATTATCGCGTGCAATTTTACCTTAATGTAAGCAACCAATGATAATTTTACCTCTGATATTGACAAATTGAATCAATTTGAAAACTAATATAAATCTTGTCATACTCATTGCATATTTACATATTTTATTACATAGATTACACACGTGAAAAAAGTTAAAAATTTACACCGTGTTTTATACGAGTTGAAAAAATCCAAATATTTTATTAAATTTTAAAATATTGATCTCCACTATCAAATTTAAAAAACATAAATATGTGTATTGAACTAATTAATTAAACTACATGTATATTAGTCAAAGTTTGAACTTCAATTCCACTTGTTATAACTTAAAACTTGAAAACAACATGTTTTAAATTTGGAATTTCATAGTTTCTATGGGCAGACTTGGAGATGGATCGGTCAAGTCTACCTGGCCCGGCCCGGCCAATCCCATTATTATTGTTTATTAAATTTATAAATTTATATATTAAATTTATTTTAAGTGTAAATTTTAATTTTTATTATTAAATAATTTATATTATTTTTTAGGTATTTTTAATCGGTTGAGCTAGCATTTGTTTTTTTAAGTACGAGCACAACCCGATCAAAAAATTTAGGTGAAACCTGTTGAGCTTAAGTTGTACATTTTTAGGTGAACCCCGTTGGACTTTACCTGAGCCCGGCAAAATGTCTATTTTTCTTGTCAGTATAGAAGAAGAAAAAAAAGGATAAGGTGCAAAAGTTCCTTAATGTTGACAATTCATTGTAATTTTTTACTCTTAAAGTTGGTAACCAATGACAATTTTACCCCTAACCTTGACAAGTTACATTAATTTAAAAACTAATTTATTAAAATATGTTTTCTCAGTCTTGAATCTTGTCATTTTCATTACATATGTACGTCATTTTATTACACTCATCAGTAACAGATTCAAATATTTTATACTATGTTCTGTACAAATTGAAAAAATATCTAAATATTTTATCAAATTTAAAAATATTAAACTACAATTATAATATGAAATTTCAAAAACATAAAAATAATTAAAAAAAACAATTAATATAAAGCTGATACAAAATATAGAAAATAAAATATCTAATATTATTTTTTAATAATATTTGAGATTGACCCAATTTATCAACGTCAGTGATAAATTTGGGAGCGTTAGTTTTAATATTTTATGTTTGTTAATTAAAATAATTGGTTAATGGGTATGGGTATGTGTCACTATCTGTAGTGAAGTTTCATGGAATTGTGAAATGTTTTTTTGTTTGATTCCATAGAAATAGAATGGAAAAGGGATGGTGGCTTCGACCACATTTTAGTATTTGCAAGACTTTTCACTTTCTCTTTCTTTTCTCATTGTTATGTCTTTTTCCAGTCAAATAAATAATAACCAAAAATAGAAAAAGCCGTCATCGTCACTATATATTTCCATTATTTGTTTTAAATAATGAGATATAAAGTAAACAATAAAAATATATTTACAGTATGCTTTTTTTTCTAGAAATGATAAGGTTCAGAAATTATCCGTCTCGAGTAATTTTACTATTAAGGTTTAAAATGAGACAATTTTATTTTTAACGTTCACAAGTTGTATCAATTTCAGATATTATTATAAATTTAGTGAAATTTTTGAATTTTTTTTTATCCAATTCATACAAAAGACGGTATATTTTTTAATTTTTTTTAAATTTCACGTCTAATCATATGTTTGTAATCTGTTATTAATGAGTAATAAAATCATGTAAATCGTAAATGACAAGATTCATTATTGAAAAGACAGTTTGTTGAATAATTGGTCAAATTGATCCAATTTGTCAACATTAACGGTAAAATTGTATCATTTTAGATGTTAAGGGTTAAATTTCTCCTGACTATAGACGTTAGTAGTATTTTAGTATTTTTGCACCTTATCCCTGCTAAAACCAGATGGCTATGGTTTTTTTTCCATTACAAATCAATTACTTTTAAGTTTACATTTGTCTATTTTTTTTAATGAATCTTAAATTTCAAGAATTGATGATATTTTAATCAATTTTAATTAACTTTTTAGTTTTGTGGTCATTT
The DNA here is from genome assembly GCF_963576675.1 of Euphorbia lathyris. Taxonomy (NCBI): domain Eukaryota; kingdom Viridiplantae; phylum Streptophyta; class Magnoliopsida; order Malpighiales; family Euphorbiaceae; genus Euphorbia; species Euphorbia lathyris. The sequence goes on along the minus strand of NC_088912.1, from coordinate 94,488,750 downwards.
ATGTATGGGATAAGGTGTAAAAATACTCCTAACGTTTAAAGCCATGAGCAATTTTACCTCTAACGTAAAAAATGATGCAATTTTACCCCTAGTTTTGGTAGCTAAGAGCAATTTTACTCATAATATTGTCAGGTTTGGTCAATTTGAGAAATAATTCATCAAATTATGTTCTAAGTCATGAATCTTGTCATCTACATTTCACATGTGAATCGGTTTATCACTCGTTAGTAACAGATCATAAACATATGTTTAGATGTCAAAAAAAATTAAATTAAAAAATATACTGCCTATTGTACGAGTTGGACAAAAAAAATTCAAAAAATTTCACCGAATTTATAAATATTAATCTCCAATTCTATTATTAAATTACAGAAAATATAAAATCTTTTTTTTAAAACGAACTAATATATAATTGGTGCAGAATAAGGAACAAAATATATGTGTTTTATAATAATATTTGATATTGACCTAACTTGCCAATGTTAGGGGTAAAATTGTTCTTGTCTGCCAATATTAGGGGTAAAATTGTATCATTTTAGACATTAGGGATAAAATTGCTCTTTGCTATAAATGTTATGAGTGTTTTTGCACCTTATCCTTTTATGTATTGTTTGGTTATGAGAGATAAAGTTAATATTTACAGAGATAAAGCTCAAAAATGATGATTTTAAAAAATAAAAACGTGATTCCACAGTAAATATGATACTAAATAAATTTAATTTTTATTTTGAAGTCATCAACCATCAAATTTGCAACGTCAACCTAAATTTTTTTTATTTGTAAATGGAAAAAACCCATAGTCCTCTAGTTTTAGTGAGAGAATCAATGTTGCCGACCCTCTATCTAGGCCGAGAGTGTGTTGGCCTAAGACCCAGGTTGGAAGGGGCTTAAAAAATTTATTAGCTCATACATACATATGTCGTAAAAAAATTATATATATATACATATATTATCAATACGATTTAAACTTTAAAAAAACCAAATAATTAATATTTTCGACTTAAAAGAAACCCAATTGATTTATTTTTTTTTTTTGCATATAAATTGAAGATTAATTTAAAGAAATTATGAAATACTTTTTTCTATTTTATTAAACAAATATATTTGATGAATGACAAATTATTAGAAACATTCGGTTCTCCATGTCAAATGGAAGACATCTCATATATATTTTGACATGTGTAACATAGACCTACACATATTATAAAAGGCCCCACTATTTTAATTATTACGTGGGGTCACAATACACGTGTCCAAATGTAAATTGGGGGTCCTCCAAATAACATGGAATACCGGATGCTTAATATAAGAACTCTTGATGAAGACATATTTACAATGAAATAATTTTTTATTTATCATTTATTGGAATATATTTCAAAAAATTTATGCATAATTTTTCAAAAATAAAATCAAATAAACAATGTGATTTCATGTTTTGAGGATTTGGTACATCTGTTATTTTATTTTCTAACCTGAATAAATGATTGCCGTGTCAGAGGTTCTTCTCCTCACTACTATATAAACGGAAGCAAACCCAATTCAAAATTCCCACATATCAAACACTGCTCCCTCTTGTCTCCTTCTCCTATCTCCGGCAACTCAGAATCCCAATTATTTTCTAACCATGGTCGGAGAAAGAAAACTTTCAGATGAGGTTTCCGGTTGGCTTAGAATCTACGACGACGGCACAGTTGACCGGGCTTGGACCGGACCTCCTCAGGTCAAATTCATGACCGATCCTGTCCCAGCGCATCACCATTTCATCGACGGAGTCGCCACTCGCGATGTAACAATCGATGAAATCTCCGGTCTCCGTGTCAGAATCTATCTGCCGGAGATGCATCCTGAAAATCACCACAAGCTTCCGGTAATCCTCCACTTCCACGGCGGCGGCTTTTGCATTAGTCAAGCCGACTGGTTTATGTATTATCATATATACACTCGTCTTGCTAAATCGGCAAAAGCTATCGTTGTCTCCGTCTTCCTCCGTCTAGCCCCGGAGCACCGTCTTCCAGCTGCTTCCGATGACGGCTACTCCTCTCTCCTTTGGCTACATTCGTTAGCTAAAGGCGATTCACACGAATCATGGATCAGTAATCACGCAGATTTTAACCGTATTTTCTTAATCGGAGATAGCTCCGGTGGGAATTTAGTTCATGAAGTAGCTGCACGAGCTGGAAGAATCGATCTGAGTCCATTAAGACTTTCCGGAGGAATTCCGGTTCATCCTGGATTTGTCCGGTCGGAGAGGAGCAAATCGGAATTGGAGCAACCGGAGTCTCCATTCTTGACTTTAGATATGGTGGATAAGTTCTTAAGTTTGGCATTACCGGTAGGGTCTACAAAGGATCATCCGATTACGTGTCCCATGGGAGCAGCAGCGCCACCGTTGGACAGCCTGAAACTGCCGCCGTTGCTGCTGTGTGTGGCGGAGATGGATCTGATAAGGGATACTGAAATGGAGTATTATGAGGCAATGAAAAAGGCAAAGAAGGATGTGAAATTACTAATAACCCCTGGAATGGGACATAGTTTTTATCTGAACAAAATAGCTTTGGATATGGATCCATTTACTGCTGCTCAGGCCACCGGTCTTATTGAAGGGATCGTCGAGTTCATCAACCAGCACTAAAAAAATTAATTAATACTAATTACCTAATAATTATAATAAGTGTTTACCGTTTGTTGTTGTTGATATCATTTGATTTTTAGAATAAATTATTACTATTCAATATTATAAACTATGATCCATTTGATTTATATGTTGTTTGTTGTTACGGTTTGCTGTTTGCGGTTGGAAAATGCTGTTTTTTAAAAAGCAAGAAATAATTTTTATAAAAAACTATTTTTCATGAAGTGTCTAACGAAAAGTTAAATGTACAGTTGATCATTGAATTTATATGGTCGTCTCAAAATGGTCATTCAACTTTAATTTGTCAAAATAAAATCACTCAATTTTCAGTTTTATCTCAATTAGGTCACTCCGACGATTTCAGTGGTTCAAATGCATCCGAATGATGTCATGACTGACATGTGAGCATGACTTAACTCAGATTCTAATCGAAACGACACGTGACAGCCACATATCGGTTATTTTTATGAAAAAAATTAATTTTTTTTATAAAAATAACTGACACATGGCTGCCAGATGGCGCGTAAATGGATGGCATGTGTCGTTTTAACCAGATATCTAAATTGACTCATGCTGATGTGTTACCCGTGTCATCATTCCGATCATTTTTAATCACTAAAATCGCCAGAGTTGCCTAATTGAGACAAAACTCAAAGTTGAATGCTGTTATTGAGATCAATTGAAGTTGGGTGACCATTTTGAGACAATCATATGTAAGTTCAGTGACCAATGGTATATTTAACCTGTCTAACAAATACCTAAAATATTCAATTTTAAAATGAAAAAACCAAACAGGGAGAGAAAATGAAATAACCAAACATCCCTTAAATATCATCCGATCTGGATATTTTGTGGGCGCTACCCAAAATAAAAGATAAAGATCTCTTTAATAAAGTGTAATTAAAAGATAAATTTGAGCGCATTTTAGAATTGAAATATGACATTATTTGGACTCACATTTATAATAAAAACTTTTACTTTACCGATATGGAAAAAACGATGATAATTTTTAGATGTGGTTAGGAAATATTTTTTTTAATGTTTTTTAACTAGAGTTAGAAAAATATTTTAAAAAAATCAATTACTCATTACTGCGCCGTAGGCACCGTAATGAACATGTTGACATGAATCCCTTTTATAGGTAGTGGCTTCACACTACTATCTAAACAAATATATAATAACTCTTTTTAATTTATTATATTATAAAAATAAAAATAAAATTATATATAAATTATGGTAGAGGCTATGCTTATTTTGTTTTTTATAAAGTAAGTATAGAAAGAACCATAAATTATATGTTGATTGAATTTTTGTTTTATAAAATTTTGATTAAAATTTAAATTTGATCTTAAACGTTAGGGTTAAATTTGCACAATTTCATACGCTATGGCTAAATCTACACTTCGCTTGAAATATTAAAGTTAAATATTTAATGCATTACTGACAAAAAAAAATATTTAGTGCATTAATAAAGTAAAATATTTTAGACAGTTTTAAAAAATATATATTTTAGACAGTTTCAAGAGAAGTGCAGATTTAACCCTAACGTATGAAATTGTGTTAATTTAACCCCTAACATTTTCAAACAAGATCAATTTTAACTATATGCTATCGATAAATTGAAACAATTATATATATATTTTTTAACTATATTAATAACATACCAAAATATTTTAGACAGTTTAGAAGGATTAACTAGGGATGGCAACGGGTAGTGTACCCGCGGGTACCCGACACTACCTGATCCTAATGGGACTACCCGTACCCTGTATAAAAGGGTATGGGAAGGGTATGGGATCAAAATAATTACCCGTTACGGTAATGAGACGGGTATGGGAATACCCCCCAGGGTACCCGGTACCCGTTACCCGGTATAACTCTTTTATATATTAAAAAAATTATTGTGTTTTAGATGTAATATTTGAGATTTTAAACCCCAACCTTTTGTTTTTCACCCATTGAGTGATACTACTAAGCTACTTATTCTTATTAATTAAGGTTCAATTTGTTCAATTTTTAGATAAATGATTTATTAAATTTATACTTTATTAAATTTGTAATATTTTTTATTTTATTTATTGATTCTTAACGGGTCTGGGCGTTCCCCTCCATAGTGAGCGTGTGTCTAAAGGCTCCTTCAAAGAGACTTTGGATAAAGCTAATTCGAAGTGTGCCACTTGGAAAGCCAAGACTCTGTCTCTCGCTGGCCGCCTCACGTTAATTCAATCTGTTAATTGTGCTGCTCCCAATCACATCATGCAGGCTTGTAAGCTTCCGGATCCTGTGCTTAATGATCTTGACAAGATTAACCGTAGGTTCCTGTGGGGGGAAGCTGCGGAGGGCAGGAAGATCCATCTTGTGCCTTGGAGTGAGGTTTGCCAGCCTAAAGATTCTGGGGGTCTGGGTATTAGGAAAGCAAAGGACAATAATAAAGTTTTATTAATGAAACTCCTTTGGCGTATGTGGCAAAACCCCTCCTCTCTTTGGGTTCGCCTCCTTTGTGGTAAGTATCGGAAAGACAAAATCTTCGGGGGCTCGAAAGAGAGAGTTGCTAATTGTTCCTTCCTCTGGAAAGGACTTAGTGCTGTGTTTGATGAGTTCTGCTTGGGAGTTGGCCTGGAGGTGGGGAATGGTAAGTCCATTAGTTTCTGGTTTGATAACTGGATTGGGGATAAACCGTTAATTGAGGTGTGTTCTTCCCCCCCCGCCTAGTGATATACGCAACTGGAGGATTGCCGATATGGTTGACTCGGAAGGGGACTGGATCTGGTCAAAGTTTGATACTTTCTTTAGCCTTGAGACTCTCCTTAGAATGCGGGGAGTGAAGGTGAGTAATCAAGAGGAAGACTTGGATAGGCACTGTTGGGCGCTGACTAACAATGGAGTTTATTCTTGCAAATCGGCCTTTGAAGCTTTCTCTCTCTTTAGATCTGATCCTCCCTCGGATGTGTGGAAGTCGATTTGGACCCTTAAAGTTCCTTTCCGTATTAGGAGTTTCCTGTGGCTGGGCGTTAAGGACAGGCTTCTTACTAATTCGGATAGGCACAGAAGGCACTTGGCTGATTCTGGAGCTTGCAGTAGATGCAGAGGCCATGTTGAGACTTTGTGCCATGCTCTTAGAGATTGCTCTAATAGTAAAGAGGTTTGGAGGAAAATTCTCCCACACCATATTTTCTCTTCCTTCATGGCACATTCTGAGGTCGACTGGTTCTCTGATGGTGTTAGAGGAAAGTTGCTTCCATACATGGAGCATGGTGACATTTTCTTTGCTATTATCTGTCACCAAGTTTGGAAATGGAGAAACGAGGAGATTTTTGGAGATAAAACTGTTTTTATGACAAACTTAGCTGATTTCTTCTCGAAAAAACTTTTCTCTATTATCGATAGTTTCAAAGGAGAGTCCCTTGCCAGAGCCTCTCAGTGTTGTGATGTCCATCTCGTGGGATGGAGCAGGCCAAGAGAGGGGGTTGTGAAGCTGAATACTGATGGTTCCTGCCTCAGTAACGGTAAGATTGCGGCTGGAGGTGTGCTTAGAGATGTAGGGGGCGTCTGGCTTTCTGGGTTCTCCCAGAATTTAGGGTTGGGTTCTTCCTTTTCTGCGGAGCTCTGGGCTATTCTTACTGGAATCAATCTTGCTAAAAGGCTGGGTGTTAAGAGGCTCTCTGTGGAGTCTGATAATTTGGAAGCAATCAAAATGATTTCTGAGAATCATTCTATAGGTCTTAACAGTCGCAACCTCATCAAAGCTATTATAAGGCTTTGCTCCTCCTTTGAGTTCGTAGAGTTCAGACACATTTTTAGAGAGCAGAATCGTGTTGCTGATCGCTTGGCGGCGGCGGGCCATGAAGGGACGTTAGGCGTTACTACCCTTCCTGTTTCCCCTAGTTTCATCTCTCATCTTCTCTTAGAAGATAGGATTGGGGTTAGCTTCCCTAGGCTAATTCCTGGGTAGTTTGTTGTTATTCGTTTTTCTTTTCCTTTTCTACCAAAAAAAAAAAAAAAGGGTACCCGTGGGTACCCGCGAATTAAATGGGAAGGGTATGGGATGCAAAAATATACCCGTTAGGGTAATGGGACGGGTACGGGTAATTAAAAAATAAACGGGTAAGGGTTTGGGATTGGTACTACCCGCGGGTACCCTACCCGTTGTCATCCCTAGGATTAACCCCTTTTTAGCTCTGGCTTATGCAAGTCGCAGTCCTATCTATAGCCAGCCATGTGTATCATAATGTTATAGTATTTATGGCTTTGATGTTAAATGACAAGAGTCCTGTCTATAATGTTATAGTATTTATGGCTTTTATGTTAAATGACAAGAGTACAAGACAAGTTGATGTGAATGATCAAATGTTTATTCAAAGCATATTTAATGGAAGAGGATGATTTTCATGCGTTAATCACATGTCGAAATTCTCAGCTTTTTTGGTGTTTGATGGGTCTTTTTGGTCTGATTGACGGCTGTTCTTCCTTCTCGGATTTTGGAGGAAAATACTGTCTGTTAAGCCGGGTGAAGCTGACATGCTGGTTTTTATGGATTAATCGAAATAACCAGGTATGGTCTCAAAAATTGACTACCCATATTGTTCTTCATTCATCTGTCGTACAGTATATCTCGAATTGGCGAGTTGCTCAAAACCGACGAAGTGTTTCTGATGTTGTGGAGGTGTCGGCCTAGCAGAAATGGCACCGACTTCCGCACGGGATGACAAAGTTGAACTTCGATGGTCCGCTATTTGCGGATAGGGGTTATGCAGGTTTCAGTTTTGTTTTAAGGGAAAGCACGGGCGAGTTCCTAGCAGCAGGAAATGGTACCCTATATTGTCGGCTGGACCCCTTTCTGGTGGAGGCGATGTCTTGTCGTGAGGCGCTGAGTTGGTTAAAAGAGTCGGGTAGACGGAATGTGCTGATAGAATCTGATTCCCAATTGCTAGTGTATGCCATACAGTGAAAAACTAGCGGTAATTCGGCTCTTGATCTAATCATTGAGGATTGCAAACTTCTATTAAAGGATATCGGAAATGTATCCCTTTCTTTTATTCGTAAAACGGCTAATTTGGCTGCTCATTCTTTAGCCCGTGCAGTTACATCTGGCACTGATAGGATGGTCTGATTATCACAACCTCCCCATGTATCTGTACGGCTCAATTTTCTGATATATAAGACTTTTCATTCTTTTCAAAAAAAAAGTTTGAAAAAAAACAATTATTACTATTCTATATTATAAATTAGAGTCCGTTTAGTTTATATGTTATTTGTTGTTTATTGTTATGGTTTGTTGTTTGCGGTTGAAAAGTTCTGTTTTTTTAAAAAGCAGGGAATAGCTTTTATAAAAAAAACTATTTTCAATTATAAAAAACAATCATAAAGTATATAACCAAGGGTTAAATCCACAGTTGGTCATTGAATTTACATGGTTGTCTCAAAATTATCACTCTACTTCAATTTGTCTCAATAAAATCATTCAACTTTGAGTTTTGTCTCAATTAGATCACTCCGGCGATTTTCAGTGGTTCAAATGCATCAGAATGATGTCATAGCTACATGTGAGCATGGCTTAACTCAGATTCTAACCGAAACGACACGTGACAGCCACATGTCGGTTATTTTTATGAAAAAAAAATTAATTTTTATCACAAAAATAACTGACACATGGCTGCCAGATGGCGCATAAATGGATGTCATGTGTCGTTTCGACCAGATATCTAAGTTGACTCATGCTGATGTATCATTCGTGTCATCATTCTGATCCTTTTTAATCACTGAAATCGTCGGAGTGACCTGATTAAGACAAAACTCAAAGTTGAATGATTTTATTGACATAAATTGAAGTTGGGTGGCCATTTTGAGACAATCATATAACCAACAGTACATTTAATTCATCTAACAAACACCTAAAATGTTCAATTTTAAAGTGAAAAAAAAAAGCAAACAGTAGAAGGAAATGGAGTAACCAAACATCCCTTAAATGTCATTCCGTCATATAATATTTTGTGAGTGTTAAGACAAAATAAAAGATAAGGGTCTCCTTAATAAAAGAAAGTGTATTTAAAAGATAAATTTGAGCACATTTTAGAATTGAAATATGACATTATTTGAACTCACATTTATAATAAAAACTTTTACTTTACATATATAAAAAATAAAATGAATCTCTTTTAGCTAGGTTAATCTTTTGTTTAGGGTAATTTTTTTAAAACTTATCCAATTGGATTTGGTTGGGAAATATTTTCCTAAAAGGGGCTGTTTCTAACCAGAGTTAAAAAAAATATATTTTTTAAAAAATTCAATTACTCATTACCGCGCTGTAGGCGTCGTAATAAGCATGTTGACATGAATCCCTTTTATGAATATATAATAACTTTTTTTAATTTATTATATTATAAAAATAAAAATAAAATTATATATAAATTATATGTTGATTGAATTTTTTGTTTTATAGAATTTTGATTAAAATTTAAATTTGATCTTAGACGTTAGGGTTAAATTTGCAGAATTTCATACGTTATGGTTAAATCTGCACTTCGCTTGAAACATTAAATATTTAGTGCATTAATAACAAAGTAAAATATTTTAGATAGTTTCAAAAAAATATTTCAAAAAAAATATATTTTAGACAATTTCAAGCGAAGTGCATATTTAACCATAAAGTATGAAATTGTGTAAATTTAACCCTAACGTTTCCAAGCAAGATCAATTTTAATCATACGCTGCCGAAATTTTGAAAAGACCTATATGACTGTTATTTAGCCACATCGGACCTTCTAAACTAGTTTGTCAATAAATTAAAACAGATTCATATTTTTTTAACTATATTAATAACACAGTAAAATATTTTATACAGTTTAAAAGGATTAACCCTTTTTAGTTCTGGCCTAGGCAAGTCCCAGTCATGTCTATAGCCAGCCATGTGTATCATAATGTTATTGTATTTATGGCTTTTATGTTAAATGATAAGCAAGATGATGATCAAATGTTTATTCAAAGCATATTTTAGATTTTATAAAGCTTTATAAATAATGAGGAGAAAAACTAGGCCCACTTAACACATATAAGCCTTAGAATGATTTTAATTTCTGCTATAAACACTTAGTCAGTCACTGACCAGGTGAAAATTTCTATTCTATTAAATGGTTGAAATAATAAAAAGTTCAAAAATAAAACAACTTTAAAGACAATATGGGATTCTTATTCCAAGAGACTTTGACTCTAAAACTTTTTTCCAAGAAGCTCTCTCTTCAACTTATTTCTTTACAATTAGTTCAAATCTGAAATATCACATACTCTTAATGACTTGCAAACTTACTCATCAAATTTATAAGTTGACCTCAAGTCCTATAATATATTAATTAAGATCTTTGAGAAAATGAAACCTTACCCATATATGCTTGACACAACCATGTAGAATTGGATTTTTTACAGCCTTATAGTTGAAGTGTTGTCACACATTATCACGACTGCTTTTGCTTACGAATGCTAGTTTCTTTCAGGATCGTTCCCATCCAAACAACTTTGCAAGCACATGTAGTTTCCGCTGTGTAGTCAGCTTCAGTGGTTGACAAAGTGACTATGAATTGTTTTCTTGATGACCAATCAACTGCTCCTCCGCATATCATAAATACATAGCCTGAAGTACTCTTGTTGTCCTTCATATCTCCAACATAATCACTATCAGTAAAAAGCCACCAAGTTTCTTGCATCTCCCTTTTTGTAAAACACGTCATATTCTCTAGTACCCTTTAAATACCTCCAAATTCTTATGCTGCTACAAAATGTAATTGTGTAGGCCTTGACATAAAATGACTAATAAGGCTAACAATGAACATAAGATCAAGTCGAGTGGTTGTGAGGTACATTAGACTCCCTACGATCTACTTGAACTGAGTTGCTTCCACTAGGATTCAATCTTTATCTTTGCTAATTTTATCTACCGACGGACAAACCGTTGTGTACTTTTGGTAATCTCTTGAGGAGTAAGTGTATGGATAAACCGACAATGTGGGACTTGGTATTGGCCCAAGCGGAGTTTGCTTACAATGGAGCCATACATTCATTCATGGGGAAGTCACGTTTCGAAGTGGTATATACGAAGACCCACAACCATACTCTAGATATTGTGGACATCCCAAAGAGCGACAAGAAGAATGTGATCGCCCACAACCTTGCTAACAAATACCAACCAATGCACTTAGAGGTGAACGAAAGTCTTGAAGAGCAGAACGAGAAGCTAAAAGCCAGGGTTGATGAACACCAGAAGGACCTTTAGTTCGAAGTTAGGGATGAGGTGATGGTATACCTAAGCAAGGAGAGGCCCGCTAGCGCACCAAGTAGCAAGCTTCGACTAAGGAAGTATGGCCCGTATAAGGTAACCAAAAAGGTCAATGCAAATGCCTATCATGTGGCTCTCCCCAATTAGCTATGCAATATATCAATGTCATTCAATGTACGTGATCTAAGACTATAGAAGCCGAATGGGTCTTTTCAGTTTACTAAGGGCGAGTCGGGCTCCAACTCCTCTGAAGAAGGGGGGAATAATGTGAGCATCTCATTCAAGGATTCAAGACAAGATGGGGGAATGCCTCACATGTGCGTGTAACATCATCCACATGCCGTATAAGCAGGGTGTTTGATGAATTAGGGCATAAAGACGGATCCACACAGCGTGTGGATAGCTCATTGAAGCTCCTGGAAGTTTGATGACAATTTACACGGTGTGTGGCTGTCCACACACACTATGTGACCTATTTAGGAAACCATCGAAGACTACCCCTTTGTGACCATTTCGAGTTGCATGAGTTTTCAGCCACACAGCGTGTCTGTCATACCACACGCCATGTGGAATTGCTTCCTCGCCAAAGAGACCAACCTGTCATAAACCTGCTTCACTCTAATTATTGTTTTGTCACTTTGTAATTACTGTTTTACCATTAAGTCTTATTTACTACTTTGCCACTTATCTTTTCTACCCCATTTTATCCCTACTTAGCTAGTGATGGATTGTAACCCTAATGAGGGCTTTATTGTCTTTTGTCCTGGTTTCAGGGGAGGTACTTAAACCCTAAACTTTGTAAGGATGGTGATCTTTTATTAATCAAATATAAAACTTCTCCTGGAGAGCAAGGTTTATACCTATTATTTGGGATTCACGCCTTCTAATTTTAGCTAGTAAAAAACCTCTTTGTTGATTTAAAATCAAAATCAACACTATCGTTATTTATCCGTATCATGACATGCAGTCGTACTCAAAATATAGTATTCGAAGAGATTTTTATAAATAAAATTAGTTAGATTATAAATTACATATTAATACATTTAAAAATATTATACATACTGAATCGTACGGATGCAAGACTAGTAAGTATATATACACCTAATGGAAAGAAGGAAATTAGATTTTTGGGGATTTAACTTTCCCTATTAGGATTTGGTTCACATGTGATATGGTAAATAATATCAGTTGGGCCTCCGAAAGGCTCAAACGGGCCCATAACTTACCTTTTGGACCGGGTCATCCTGGGTCTCCAAAAAGTTCTACTTGAGAAATGAGGCTTCGGATCTCAGAAACGCGCTAAACTCATTTGAAGAGGGAATTAGATTACGGACCAATATGACGGTGACACGTGTATCTGAGTTGAAGCTCAAGTCATTATAAATAGGAGCTTATCCCAGAATGAAAGGTACATTATTCTACACATTATAACTTGTAGTTCATTCCTTAAGTTTCATATTCACATATTGACTTAAGCATCGAAGAGGGTTCACAGGTCACCAGCTCCCTATCTGACGATGTTCTGTTTTACAGGTATCAAGACGTGGTAATTTGATATTGCGACATCAATATGATTGTCTGCGAATCCTAAGCTATTCATGGAATGCACTCTCGGTCAATAAGAAATGGGCATATGTATCTAACACATGTTTATGGACATATGTATCTAACACATGTTTATATGTTCGTTTTCCATTAAATAAATGTACATTAACCTAATAGTGTTAGGAATGGAAGAGTTCATTGTGTATTGATTAGACAAATTTGATATGAGGAAAAAAAGAATTATAGCCTAACTCGGGTTTGGTTAATTTTGTCTGCTTTCACGGAAAAGAGAAAATTTTATTATAAAAGCAACCAAAAAAAACAATTATAAAGGAATTTATGAAAATAGGTTTAATATTTTAGCTGCCTTTTGAATTTGTGCAATTTTATCACTTAGCTCATTCTATTTAGTGGTTAATCAACATGTCTTCTCAACTCAAAAATTGTCACATATTTGTGCTCATTTGTATCTATGCAGTATTGAGTACATCTCTAAATTCACCTTTTACGGTCATTCCATTACACTTTTTGTATGCTGATGTGGAAAAAAATCTTCTGTCCCGAATTCCCTGTCCCCTTCTCTGTCCCCCATTCAATTTTTGACACGTGTCCCTTTAACTACACTTTAACTAAAGTTAAGTATATCTAACCATAGTTAGTAGCAATAAAGTAAGATAAAAGGGACACGTGTCAAAATTGAATGGGGGACAGGGAATTCGGGACAGAAGATTTTTTTCCGCTGATGTGAATCAATTTTTTATTGCTTTAAAACAGATATGGGCGTGGACAGGGGGTCCTGGGGGGCTTCCGGCCGCCGGAACCATCTTGATCCCGGGTAGTTTCGGGCCCCCTGTCTCAATTTTTTTTTTTTTTTTATCGAGTATTGAATTAGCCCCCCAAAATGGCCCATTACGTATTAGGCTTGTCCAAAATTTCAATATTTTGGGTTTATTAGGTACTCCCTAAATCCAAATTTTTAATTTTTTTTGGCATGTTAGGCCTCTATAAATCCAAATTTCTAATTCTTTTTGCCTATTAGGTCTCTCTAAATCTAAATTTCTAATTTCTTTTCCTGTTAGGCCTCCCTAAATCCAAATTTCTAATTTTTTGGCCTGTTAGGCCTTTTTAAATCCAAATTATTAATTTTTTTAGCCTAATAGGCCCTCTGAAATCAAAATTTTAAATTTTTTTTACCTGTTCAGCCCTCCCTAAATCCAATTTTTTTACATGTTAGGACTATTAAACAAAGTCTAGCTTAATTTTGAGAAATTGTACATTAATACTTGAAAATTGGTTCTTGATCATTTAAATTATAACACTCATATACAAAAAAAAATTGAGCAAGTTCGATTTAGCAAAAAAAGTTTTTTTTTTTTTTGCGAACGCACATGTAAAATCACCCCCTCCTCCAACCGAGTAATCATGTATTCGCCACTGGAAACATATATAAAAATTTAAGGGGTACGAAGTGTTACATTTAGTAAGTTAAGTTGGTTAATAAAATGCATGATATAAATTGAAGGAACTAATTAATATCATGTGGGCACATAAAATTAGGGGTGACAATTTCTAACACGAAAACACGATTTACAGAGACAATCAGACTGACACGACACGAAAATCATTTTTCTAGCATTTATAACATATAAAACCATATGGAACATATATATAAGAGAACACGATTTTGATACGAAACACAAAATTACCACCTCTACGTAAAATGCACGAATGTTACATTTATTGAATTTGGAATTGATAGAATGAGGTAAGCGACTAGACCTGTTCAAAAGCCCACTGGCCCGTCCAGCTTGTCCAAGCCCGCTCTTCAAAGATTGGGCTTGGACGTATATGTTTCGTAATAAGCCCGGCCCAGCCCAAGAACGCTTAGGCCCGCATATAGAGTAGGTTGGGCTTGGGATTTGTCTCAAAACCCAGACCCAGCCCAGCCCGGCCCGAAATTTTAATAATAATTTTAATTTAATAACTTTTATAGTTTAATAAACTTTATATTCCAAAAATAAAAAATTTAAATTTCTTCAACGTAAAAATTTCCAAACCATATATTTTTTAGAATTGGTGAACATGTACATATTTTTGTTACTATTTAATTTATTACTATCAAAAAAGTATTTTTTTTTAGGATTGCGTTAATTGATTTTTATTGAAATAATCCTCTAAACTTTAGTTTATTGTATTTTATTATTCATATTTATAGTATAATTTTTTTAGTTTAATTTTAATTTTTAAAAAATACAAAGATATTAGTTGGGCCGGGCCAGACCGGGTTGGGCTTGGGAATTAGTTCTTTTAGCTTGGCCCAGCCCGGCCCAAGCCCGATATTAATATAGTGTGGGCTTGGTTGGGCTTGGACAATGTAATCATGTGACAAGTCCGGTTAGGCCCGGTCCAGCCCATGAACAGGTCTATATAAGCGACAAAATATAACAAAGTGCAGGAAAAGCGGAGAGATATTAAGAAGCGAAAAAACCACGGAAATTTAATCCTAAATGGTTTTCCAAAACGTTTTATATTATCTCATTTTTTCCTTTGTACCTAGACCTGTTCAGGGACCCGATGGCCCGCCCAACCCGTCCAGGCCCGTAGACAATGGGACGGGCTTGGTTAGTGTAAATTTACAGGTAACCCAGCCCGGCCCAAACTCGAAGATACCCATTGATTTATGGGTTGGGCCTGGGATCTATTATTAAAGCCCGTATCAGCCCGGCCCGGCCCGCAACTTATTTATATATACTAGTATTATTTTATATAAACATTTATTTTTATTAATAATATATAATAATAATGAAACTAAAATTTAACTAAATCTGATATCTACCTAATTTTAATCCCATGTCAATTTCTTTCAGCCGCTTCCCTTCCTCCATCCTCTCAAATTTCCAGGTTATATTAATTTTGATTGTTTTGTTGTTGTAAAAATAATTCTTTTAGTTTTATATTTTAAAATCTAACTATTTCATAATTGATAATAATATTTATTAATTTGAACTTATCATTAAATAAAGTTTCAGATTTATAAAAAATAAAGTATGGATGGGCCTGGGTTGGGCCTGGAATTAAGGTTTTCTAATTCATCCCAGCCCGGCCCGAGCCCGAGACATATTTACTACGGGCTGGGCTGGGCTTGGACATGAGTTTTTATTGAAAAGCCCGGTATGATCCGGCCCGAACCCAGCCCGACCCAGCCCATGAACAGGTCTATTTGTACCTCACTTTTAGTATGGCTTTTTATAGCATTGCATTTCAACCAACTTGGTTGTGAAATCAATGGATATTAAGTTTAATATTTTGGCATCCTAAAATACAAACATAATACAGTAAAATTTCTATAAATTAATAATATTGAGACTATGAAATTTTATTAATTTATAAAAATATTAATTAATCAATAAATTAATAATTATTAATTTATAGAGTGATGAAGCTGAGGACGAAGTTGGCGATGATTCTGTACCCTTGGAACCAGTCACAAGAAAGGAAACAATTATATCCTCAATCGCTCTTTACAATTTTTTGTCACAATTTGACATGGGTATACCAGAACTTTTAAATGCACTGAGAATAGTTAGAGATGAAATTCAACTAGATTTAAATTTCAAAAACAAAAAAATACTATAGAGTCATATTTTGCTAAATTATCCTAAGTATATATCTATATATACTTGGCATATGTATTTGAGAATTTTTTTTATTCAAAAAAACAATATATTTATAAAGGGTTGTTTCAAAAAATTATTATCTTATTAATTTATTAAAATTGATCATTTTTTGAACTGGCCCAAGTCAGGACCAGAAGAAATTATTATTTTAAAAAGATTATTAATTTATCGAGTATTAATTTATTAAGGTTTTACATGTACATTAATAAGAGTGGGTCCTTTTCTGTAACCAATTTATATGACCTTCATTTTCTCATTACTATCATTATTATTGTTCTAATATGTTGGCATCCTAAAATACAAACATAATACATTAATAAGAGTGGGTCCTTTTCTTTAATCAATTTATATGACTTTCATTTTCTCATTATTATCATTATTATTGTTCTTGTTTATAAGGCATAATATCTATTTGACTCCCAAACTAAGACTTCAAAGTCAATTAGGACCCGAAACTATCAAAATCATCAATTAGGTTCCTGAACTAAGCAAAAATTACCAATTGAATCCTCATTCTAAACAAAAATCATTAATTGAGGCCTCATCGAAAATCATTCGGTTGAACAGTTTCAGACCATCTTCCTCAAACTTATTTTGAACCAACACAGAGATGATTACATTCTATATATCAAATAGTTACAGTTTCTGATTTTAGGATAGGATAGAGACTCAATTGATGATTTTTGCTTAGTTCAGAGATCTGATTGATAATTTTAATAGTTTAGAGTCCTAATTAAATTTGAAGCTTTAGTTTGGAGACTAAAGGGATGTAATGCCTAAATTAATAGTTACATATAAATCGTTGCTTTAAACTGAAAGTTAAATTGAAAAAGTTGGAAGCGTTGCCTTTGTGTAAGTTAAATCCAAAATATTGCAACACTTTGAAGCATGGCCTTTGTAGAAAACACAAATATTTTTTTAATTTTTTTTCTTTATGATATTCTTTAAGTTCAATTAAAGAATAATACACTGTAATTTTTGTTTTGTCCATCTGTTCAATCCGTGTCTTTGTTCCAATGATAACTTCTACACAGTTCGAATTCACGCACGTTCCTTTTTTATCCTAGAAGACGAGAGCAATTAAGGCTAAACATCTCTTAAAGAAATGGTTATTATCATACCTCAGATAACTCCGTTCAACTTGCTGTCCATCTAAAGGTTGAAGGAAATTTGTAATTTCATTTGATTTTTAGTAATTTCAGATTAATAATATTTTCTGTCTAATTAGTTTTTCCGAACTTATTTAAAAGTGATAGGATTAACCTTCTAATTTCATGTGACAGAACAAGAGAGATTTTGACAAATTGAAAACAAATCATAAAAGCAATGGATCATTGTAAGCAAGTTCAGTGAACCAATAAGTTATTTTAAACGAATTCAGGTGAACAATATATCATTTTTAAAAAAAATTAGTAGCTAACGAGAAACTTTATAAATTTAAATCGACTTTTTGAAACAAACCTTGATATATTAATCATGTTATATATGTTTATCTAAATAAATTTATAGATACAAATTACAATCTTACTAGCATAAATTACATATTAAAAATACTACAATAATAATATAATAAATATTCAAATTAATAAATAAATAAATTCGAAAGCTATTTTAATGAAAAATATAATATAAAAACCTACTAAAATAAATTATAATAAATAAAATTAGGGCTAATTACAAATCTAGCCCAACTAAGAGGGGTCATTTATATATCTAACCCACTTTGCTTCAATCTCACCAAATTAGACACTCTCAACCACTTTGGACAAAAATTACCCTTAGTTCTATTCGATCGATCGATCTGCTCCTGCTTCTTCTTCTTCCGCTTCTTCTTCTTCTTCTTCTTCTTCGGTTCATCTTCTTCAATTTCTGATACCAATCGTTAGCGATTTTTGAGATTATTGACTTATTATGTTCAATTTCCCGTAGAAATGGTATGTTTTTAGCTTATACGCCTGTTTTTCTCGTTGGTCTTGCCTCTTTCTTCATTTGTAATGGTATCGTTTCGATTTCCTCTATTTTCCAACATTTTCCTCCATTGTTGTCGCATTTGTGACGAAATTTATCGCATTTCGTCGCAAATGTGACAACAGTTGTCGCATTTCATCGTAAATGAGATAATAGTTGTCGCATTTCGTCGCAAATGCGATCGACAACTCTTGTCGCACTTGTGACGAATTCGTCACAAATGCAACATCGCAGCAGTTCAATTGTTATATTTTTTAAGCTTTCTATCCTAATCCTCTTCCACAAACACTAATTCTTCAAAGGTTGAACGAAACATAATCTTTTCTCTCTATAAACCACCGTCTTTTTGTCGGTTTGAGATGGTGAATAAGACGTTGAGAGTCTGAGGAAGAATGTGAATTGAAATAAGGGTATTCTTGTCTAAAGTGGATGATAATTTGGTGAGATGGAAGCAAAATGGATTAGATATATAAATGACCCTTTTAGTTGGGTTAGATTTGTAATTAGTTCATAAAATTAAATTAAATTATTTTTAATAATAAACAAAAATTTAAATTATTTTATAATATGTACGAATTTAAATAGTTAATATCTTATGAATTATACTCAATGAACAAAATTGGAGGGTACAACGGGTCCAGAACACTTGTCAGCCCACGGACCACATAGGACCACTTATAGTTGGCTCCAGGACAAAATTATAAAGTTTAAATTTGACCTATCATATAAAGTTAAATTTGCCCTATCATTTTTTTTAAGTACAAATTTATTCTTATTACAGTTTCATTTTAAGTTAACCAACTTTTAAATACAAATTTATTTTTACTATCATTTGTTTGTTGGAAAATATTTTCTGTTTTTTTAAATAAGTTAACAGAAAATTTTAAGTTAGTCGGTACAAAAATTTACGAAGAAAGTGAGAAAAATGTTTTAATAGTAAAACATTTTCCTAAACTTTTGAAACTCTATTCTATTCTTACCCTTTTGAAAATAGTAATTAACCACCATTTTTTTCATTTTTCGGTATTGAAGCCAAACACCGAAAATTTTTTTTTTTTTTTTTTGGTAAGAAAGGAAAGGAAAAAAATAAAACCAACAAAAAACCTACACCGGGATCAGTCTAGGAAGGCTGACTCCAATCCTATCATCTAGGAGAGAAGGCAAAAGAAAAGAAGGAGGAACAGATAGGGTAAAAACACCTAACATTCTCTCATGCCCAGCAGCTGCTAAGCGATCCGCCACGCGGTTTTGCTCCCTAAAAATATGGGAGAAATTAAGATACTCAAAGGCAGGACGAAGCCTCAAAATAGCTTTGATGAGATTCTGGCTCTTCAGACAAACAGCCTGGCTATCTGAAATCCTGTTAATAGCCTCCAGATTATCAGATTCCACCGAGAGCTTTTTAACACCCATGCGAATGGCGAGTTTAATACCTGACAAGATACCCCAGAGCTCCGCAGAAAAGGAGGAGCCCGTCCCCAAGTTATGGGTAAACCCCGCCATCCAATTGCCACCAGCATCCCGAAGAACTCCTCCAGCAGCAATTCTGCCATTGCTAAGGCAGGAGCCATCAGTATTCAACTTAGCAAACCCTTCTCTAGGCTTACTCCAGCCAACTAGCAGGATCTCTTTATCCGGGGAGGGGCGAACAAGGGAATCTCTTTCAAAGCTTTTAGTAATAACAAAGAGCTTCTTCGAGAAGAAAAACAGTAAATCAGGAATAAGGACAGCCTTACCCGCAAATAATTCTTCATTCCTCCACTTCCAGATTTGGTGACAAGTAATAGCAAAGAGGATGTCACCGTGCTCCATGTTGGCCAGCAAGTTCCCCTTGGCTCCTTGAGAGAACCAGTCCCCTTCAGAAAAGGCCATGAAGGAAGGGAGGATGTGATGAGGGAGGATCCCTTCCCAGATCTTCTTACTATTTGGGCAATTCCTCAAGGCATGGCACAAGGTTTCCACATTGCCTCTGCATCTACTACAGGCACTAGACTCAGTCAAGTGCCTTCTGTGCCTATCCGCATTCGTAAGGAGCCTGTCTTTGATACCCAGCCAAAGGAAGCTCCTGATACGGTAAGGGATCTTGAGGGACCATATGGACTTCCAAATCTCCAAGGGAGGATCAGCCCTATTAGGGGTAAAAGCTTCATAGGCCGATTTACAAGAATAAGTACCATTATTCGTCAAGGCCCAACAATGTCTATCTTTATCCTCCTCTTGATTGCTAATCTTCACTCCTCTAATGTTAAGAAGGGTCTCCAGACTAAAAATATTTTATTTATATAATATAAAATTTTCCTTACCCAATATTTTTCAAAACACAATGTGTTCCAACACTATTTTTAAAACATTATGTTTATTTTTATATTTTTTCCAAAAAAAAAAAGTTTAGCGTGACTAAAATTGAGAGAATAATTTTAGAAAGCCCAATTTTATGTGGGACGTGGACTGGACCTTTGATAAATGGGCTGGGCATATGACCAAACTGGCTTAAAAAAGGCTTTTTACATGAATATCATAATTCACTATAAAATTACAATTAAATCATATTATCAAATTTAATTCTTAATATATCATTTTTTCTATATATACCAAATAAAATATATTTTTTCACCTAATTTAAAAAACTTAAATCCTGGATTTCTAATTTATAAACTTTAATTTTTAAAAATAATAATTTTATTAGTTCGATATAATTCAAAATTGTGACTTGCTATAATTGTAAATAGTTTTTCAAAAGTGAATAAATTTCCCTTAAAAATAGTTATAATGTGTTTTGATCATCAATTAATTTATACAGAGATGAGATACAAAAATACCCTAACGTTTACACATAAGAGTAATTTTACCCCTAACATCTAAAATGGTGCAATTTTACCCTTAACATTCACTGTCAGGAGCAATTTTATCCCTAACGTTGACAAGTTGGGCCAATTGGAGAAATTATTCATCAAATTATCTTCTCGGTCATGAATCTTATCGTCTACATTTCACATGTGCATCATTTTATCACTCATTAGTAACAGATCATAAACATATGATTAAACGTGATTTTTAAAAAAAAACAAATTAAAAAAATATAATGTATTTGGTACGAATTGGATAAAAAAAATCAAATATTTCACCGAATTTAAAAATAATAATCTCCAATTTTATTATTAAATCACAAGAAGTATGAAATCTTTTTTTACAATCAACTTACGTGCAATTGATGCAAAATAAGGAATAAAATATATGTGTTTTATAATAATGTCTGAAAACGTAGGGTAAAATTGCTCCTGCCTGTAAACGTTAGGGGTATTTTGCACCTTATCCTATATATATATATATATATATATATATATATATATATATTGATACCTTATGGAATATTGTCAAGTATATTCTTTTTGATACGTGGATCGATACTCTCTTTACAATTCGGATCTCCCATAGACACCATTTGATTCAAGCTAAGAATATCCCTTAAAGATGCTTATAGTACCATCCTACAACGTGAATCAATATCCACCGTTCGTTCCAGAATCAGTACGACAATGAATGAGAACCTTGGATCATGTAAGGCATTTATGCAAAAGGCAATTGTCGTACAGTATGACCACATAGATCAATATCCACCGTTCGGTTCGGAATCAGTACGACGAAAGGAGGAAAGTTCTTGGATCATATAAAACGATTATACAAAGAACGTGGGCCACATAGAAAGACCAATATTGTGTTTTACTTTAAATTGACATTAAATTGATATTGTGTTTTATTTAGGATGTTGTTAAACCCAGCCCCAAATTCCCATTCCTAGCCCCGTGAAAGGACGAAAATGCCCTTTCATGGGTTTTGGGAGGGGAATTTCTATTTTTTTTGCCAATCCGACACGCGGACGTGTGGATATCACGCCTCACCGCGTGGTCGGACGTATGAGCATCACGCCTCACCGTGTGGTCGGGCGTGATAACCCCACGCCTCACCGCAAGGTCGGGCAGTTGGCTGTCACGTCCGACCACGTGGTGAGGCGTGTGTCTATCACGTCCGACCACGCGGTGAGGCGTGATAGCCACACGTCCGCGTGTCGGATTGGCAAAAAAAATAGCTTTTTAACCCCGTAAATAGTTCGTTAAACCCGTAAATAGGCCGTTAAACCCGTAAATAGGCCGTTAAACCCGTAAATACAGAATTGTACTTAAAACCTAAAAATACCATATAATTTAGTCCTAAAATCAGTAAAAATAATATAAGTTAATTAATAAATATTATTAATCACAAAATATAAAACTAATATAATTTAGTCAAAGCCTCTCTCCTTTCAGCGTATAGATTCTCGAAGTGACGAACACTCGGATGACAATATAAACGTCATTGGGTGGCAATGGGAGGCACTAGAAACATATGATGTAAATAAAGACGTATGTAGTGATGATAACTCCCCAAATGAAAAATCACAATCTCTCGCTCTAGTGGTCTTCCATCGTCCGAACGCATCGGCAGTATAGTGCAACATCCTAACTGTTGTGCAGTAAAGAGGAAAATTACTGTGTTCAATACAGATGCAGCAGCATATAAGTCATCCGGACTCACCATCCAGTGGGACTCACCACAACCCGCTCCTGCCCATTTAATACGTGTGAGGGCAGCATCAAATCCGTTCCCGTACACTAGCGCATACAGATCACGGTTCGCCCACATCTCATTCTCTATGAGCACTCTCATCAGCTTCCACTCCTCCTGGTTATAAATGATGGCATCGGCTAAAACACGAAATCCACAGTTACCATCTGCTACAACATCATGGAATCCAGTAATAAATGGTACGATGAGACCTTGAACCCGATGTAAATGGTGGTAACCGGCGATATCCGCATCAAATCCGACTGAAAATATTAATATATGAAATTCATCAATAAAAATATATTTACTTTAACTTCAACATATATATAAATGAAATAAAATATACCCGGCATCTGGCTGTTATGCACAGATGAGGATGAGGAACGGCCTCGACTACGACTACTCCTCGAACCTGAGGACCGTGCTCGACCTCGTGGTGCCTGACTGTACTCCCATGCACTCGGATTTCGTTTTGTTGATGAATTTCCCTTTGGTCTACCCCTAACAGTGTCTTTGACCTCAGGTTCTTTGAAGCCACTTTGTTCCGGGTTTATCTGATCATGAATCATCATCGATATGCTACGCACCATTGAAGGATCTAATTTTTCAACCTTTTCCACAAGAGATTGAAAAAATCGGTGATCCTCAGACCCGTCAGCATATACTGGAGCAGTAACTGGTATGTCACTCAACCCTTCAAACGCAAGAGATCTCCAAAAAGGATGGATGCGGTCAACACGAACCGATTCATCTGTGTCAATATATGTTTTAAGCTCACATGCACACGGAATGCCATTAGTCTTGGGCAACACGCATCCGCATTCACTTACCACATCCATACTCAATCCGTGCATACGCTTGAGCTCATCATTTAGTACAGCCAAGCAGTAATGTGAAACGTGTAAGTCGAGATACGTGAAAGGTGCTCCACAGTGATTCACCGCAGATCTTCTTCTCGAGTCCTCAAGTGAGTATCTGATTA
Source organism: Euphorbia lathyris (assembly GCF_963576675.1). Taxonomy (NCBI): domain Eukaryota; kingdom Viridiplantae; phylum Streptophyta; class Magnoliopsida; order Malpighiales; family Euphorbiaceae; genus Euphorbia; species Euphorbia lathyris. The sequence goes on along the minus strand of NC_088912.1, from coordinate 94,465,078 downwards.
TATACAGTGAAGGATTACAAAACTAATGTATTAAATTTTAAAAGATTAAAGCAAATAACAGAATAAATGTCTTACTTGATCGCCTCGATCTGAGCCTCAATGTCCTGGTGCACCTTTGCCCACACTGTATCGAGTGCACCAGTAGATGAATTCAGCCACTGTTTCAACTGTGCATGTGAACTCTCCACTCGACAGGTTGTGGTGTTTCCTAAGTGCAACACATCGTTCGTCCATGCTCGACAAAACTTCTCTTTATGCACTAGCCATGTGGTCTCCATGTACTGAATCACATGAGGCCAGTTGCCAGTAGTATTCTTCATGGCTACCACTGCCGCCTCATATTCGGCTACTGTCGGGGCTTCAATTATACGTTTCCATTTGGAATTCTTAAAAATTTCACCAAACCTCTTCATTCCACTCAACTTGCCTACTCTATCCTCCACATCTTTATTAATATGCCATGTGCACAATAAATGATGAGTATGAGGAAATACCTCACGAACCGGCCGCATCAGTCCTAACTCCTGGTCTGTAGCAATGGCTGTCAGATGCACATCAGGTTGGAGCAAAAGCTTCAATTTTTGTAACACCCACGTATAACTACCCTCAGTTTCATCCTTCATGATTGCATAAGCGATCAAGAAGTTTTTGTTTGAAGGCGTCATTCCAATGATTTCAAAAAATGGCATCTTATACTTGTTTGTTTTATATGTTGAATCCATACCAACAAACAAGTAATAAGATCGGAACAGTGTGATCGATGTTGGATGTGCCATAAATAAGTGAGTCACGACATTGCTGCCCGGCACCGCTTGCGTCCAATGTATGTAGTCCTTATCTATAACATGCCGATAAAACTGACCGATTACATCCCGTCCCTCAAAGCTCTCAGTCCTGATTTTCTCCCTGTAATTATAGATATGTCTTTGTGTCGGGCAATCCTCCGGATGTTTTTCTTTGATTGCAGCAAAAATAGCACAAGGCTTAGCTTGAGCCGAACTCATTTCACGAACAAGTTTTTTGGAAGACGGGCTTAGTCCGCTCATCTGTCTGTAGCTCTGACGATATACAGCCAACTGATGACAGTGCTGTCCTCTATCTCCAGGAATCCCATTCACCACCCAACCGCCCAATTCAGCGATTTCCATAACCTTTATCTGGAATTTGCAACCACAGTACTTTGTTTTTGTATTCTTCCATAGTATAACATCCATATCCATATCCTTTTTCCTTTTATAATTCTTAACACCACGAGCACATTTAACCAATATCCACTTTAACTTGCGCCCCGTCTTGTGCGACGTTGTGGTTTAACTCGAACCTGATCCCAATTGCCGTCTGTTTTGCCCAGTTAACAGCTTCATGATATGTTTGAAACGTTTGTTTGGGAAAAAACTGCGAACTGTAATCTATGTCGTTTCCGTCAAATTGTTCCCACGAAACCTCTTGTAAATAATAAATAACGAACATTACAGTCCAAAACGTGACATGTCTATAGCGTTTCGGTGTCTAAATCCGAAAAACAGCCAAAAATAAGCTCGGGCGTGTGAGCATCACGCCTCACTTTGTGGTGGGGCGTGTGAGCATCACGCCTCACCACATGGTGGGGCGTATGAACATCACGCCCCACCACATGGTGAGGCGTGATGCTCACACGCCCGAGTGCCGAACCAGATTTTTTTTTAATTCAAATTACAGAAATGCAAGGAAGTTCAATCTGAAAAATACCTCGAATTCAGACATAGCATCACTCTCGTCTCCTCCCGGTGATAACAGATTGCCTTCCATCAAACGTGTTGTCTTTGATTCGGATGAAAATGTATTTGGGAGACTTTGAGAGAGTTTGGGAGGGATTCAAATTTTCAGTTTTTGGTTAAAGGACGGTTACGTCTTTTTCCAGGGCTGGAAGTATGAAAATGGGGCTGGGTTTAGTAACCCACTTTATTTAAAGGCCAATATTCAGCCAATGCTAAAAAAATTAAAGCTAAATTAGCCTTGTATTATTTTCGTTTTAAGGATCAAACAGATATTTATTCGTTTTTAATTAGTATAAATATGAATAAATTAATTAAAAAAATAGCAATTAAGGTTGGTTTGAATGGTTAAAGGCTTCAAGTCGTTTAATCTAGTGATCTCGGATTTGAACCTTAATGTATATAGAAAACTTTAATTGAAAGAACATTCACCTAAAGGATATCTGACGAGTTGATATATAAACTACCTTATTATCCAACATGTCGTTTCGTTGATATATAATCAACTACATTAGTATTTTAAAAAATTATGGTCCGTTTGTTTTACCTACTGTTTACCTTATTTTCAACCTCATAGCAAAACCCACCAATAACTAAATACGTTTATACTAAATTAAAATTTTTCTTTCTTTCATTGAGTAAATAATTGAGTCATTGTGCAATTTACCCCTCAAAATCGATTATTAACATTATGATACATGAATTGATGTGGGTATAAAAGTAATTACATTTATACCCAATAAACCTGTTACATAATGATTCAATTAATAATCGATTTATCATAATTTAGGTAACGACTTAAAATCAATTTATCGTAACTATAAATTTCGCACTTTATTAATACAAATACTTGATCCATTTTAGATGACGATTTCAAAATAGAAAGTTCAAAAATTAAAATCATTTAGAATCACATTTTTTTTTTAATGAATCAAAGTTTTCAATTTTTCAAATCACTATTTTGGAGCTTTTTCTATTTCTTTAAACAACTATTTTTTCTCTTCTAACCAAATAATATCTACGTGATCTCAAACCCAAAAGTGTAAAAATTAAAGTTATTTTTTTTGAAGCAAATATCAACCGAATTAAGGTTATTTGAAATATCATTTCCATCAACTCTATAACGGACCATTATATTATAAACTTCAAAGTTGAGGGGTCAATAATATTTTGATTTTAAAATTCAATAGTCATAATGACAAGAAGAGCGAAGTTGACAGCGATGAGTAATTTTATTTTTAACGTCTAAAATGATGTAATTTACTCCTAACGTTGCAGTCATTGTCAAGAGCAATTTTATCTCTAATGTTGACATATTATTCGATTTAATAAATAATTTATCAAACTGTTTTCTATATCATTAATTTGGTCATTTTCACTGGATATGTACGTAATTTTATCACTTATAAGTAACACAGATTAGAAAAAACATATGTATTCAAATGAAAAAAACAACAAATTATTATGTCATGTACGAGTTGGAAAAAAAATTAAAAATCTAAATATTTCATAAAATTTAAAGATATAACAATCTCCAATTTTATTATGAAATATACAATTGATGCAGAATACGGGAATAAAATATCAATGTTTTTAATAATATTTGAAATTGATTCAAATTGTCAAGGTTACGGATAAAATTGCTATTTGCTGCCAATATTAATTATAAAATTACTCTTAACTGTTAATATTAGTGGTAAAAATGCATCATTTTAGACGGTAAGAATAATATAAAAATTCTCCACATTAATTCTAAAAAATACAGAAAAAAGAGGCTAGCTTGCTTTTATAAATAAATGAAAATATAACAATTATTAGTTTTCAAAGTCACCTGAGGTGGAAGGACAACGGAACCAACTCAGAAAGAGGAGTAGTAACAGGCGTCGATCTTGTTGACGGGGCCGGAGAATTCCTACACAACGGACACGTGGCATTCATCCGAAGCCATTCATCAATACAATCAGCATGGAAACAATGATGACAATCTGGAATATACCGTATAATATCTTTCGCCTGGTAATCCGACAAACAAATTGAACATGGGCCGTTATTGGGCCTAGGCAGTCTCCGGCTTTCACCAATCACCATTTTCGGGTACGATTTAATCACGGGCTCATCGAGGCCCATCACTATTATGGACTCTAATGATCCCGCTCCGCCCACGAACGAACTACTTAATCTATAAATATCATCATCTTCGTTGTCATCCCCGTTATCGCTGCGAGTAGTAGCATTACCTTTTACTCTAATGCATGCATAAGACGCGAGCATTATGGTGGAAATGAGGATGAGAATGCTAATAGCTATAGCAATCCCGTAGCCGAGACCGACCCCGGGAGCCGGTACGGGCGGGTCGGCCGAGGACATAGAAAGAGAGAGATGAGGATGTGAAATTGAAAGGAATGGAGAAAGAATGAGAATGGTAGAGCAGAAAATGTGAACAAAAGAGGGAAAAGTATGGAATCTGATTAAATGGGCTTTAAGGCCCAATTGAGGAATTCAAGAAAAGAAATTAATTAAAATTGGACAAAGCATTAATGATGGTAATTGAATATTAATTTTGATAATTTGTATTGTGATTAGTGTAAATTAATCATTTTTTTAATTCCTATAAAATGATTGTATAACAGGTTTTGTCTTTTTTTCAATTTGTTTAATGTATTTTATATATTTGTTTGTTGATCCAAAGTTTATGAGGCATTGATTTCAAGGTTATCTGCCTCAATTTGTTGAGATTAAAATATAATTAGAACCCTAATTTGATTTGAAAATGAAGAAAAGAATCTCATGAGATACCTAGAGTTTGTCAAGCCAGTTGACAAAGAACATGGAAATAGTAACATGAATTTTATTTTTTTATATATTTCATTAATTATACACATTAACATAGATAATGTGTTTAAATGGTTGGTTGAATAATTAAAAATTAGGGATAAGGTATCGTTAAATAAGAATAGTTTTATTTCTAACGTAAAAAATCGTACACTTTTGTTCCTAATTAGGGATCAGTATGGTTCGGTACAATTTGGGAATTTGAATTCTATCTAATGAAATTAATGGTACAATTCGGTTCAATCCTAAAAATAAGTCAATTGTTCAATCCGGTTCTCGATCTTTTTTCCGGATATCCGGTCAGGTTCTAGAATATCCAACATATTTACTCATTAATATTATGAATTTGAAAATCTCCATCATTGTACCTGATTAAGTCAACAATACAATTTGGTTATATCCTAAAAAAATCAACGATTCAATTCAATTCTGGATCTTTTTATTCGAATATTTGGTCCGATTTAAGAATCTTCAAGATCCACGCTTAGCCCTATCCCTAACGTAGGTAATCCGTATCAATTTTACCTCTAACGCAATTTGGATCAATTTGAGAAATAATTCATCAATTGTGTCTTCTTAGTCATGAATCATGTCATCTCTACTGCATACCTTAGTTCTGCTCTAAGGGCCCGTTTGTTTTACCTACTGTTTGATGTTGCTGTTTGCTGTTTGCTGTTACGGTTTGCTGTTTGCTGGTTCCTATTAGAAAAAACTGCTTTTCCAAAAAGCAGAGATTCTCTGCTTTTGTAAAAGGCTGCTTTTCAGGTGTAAAAGACAAACAGGAGGTCACTAACCAAACACTTAATGCTGCTTTTCAACTGTAAAATGCAAACAGGAGAAGCTTAACCAAACACCTAAAACTCTAGCTTTTAAAATGAAAAGGCAAACAGGAGGTGAAAAGTAGGTAAACAAACACCCCCTAAAGTTAAAGCTTTCAAACTCACTTCCGCTCACTTGTATGTTCCCCGGACGAAAGTACGTCATTTTATCACTCATCATAACAGATTACAAATATATGTATACACGCAAAAAAAAATATTAAAAAAATTATATTGTGTTCTATGCGAGTTACGTAAAAAATCCAAATATATTATCGAATTTAAAAATATTAATCTCTAATTCTATTATAAAATTTTAATAATTTAAATAAAATTAGAACCAATTCATATACAACTGATTGATGCAGAATATAAAAATAAAATATCTGTATTTTTAAATAATATTCCAAATTGGTCCAATTTGCTCTTCATTATTATTTTTAGAAATAAATTTGCACGATATTAGACTGTTAGATGTAAAATTAACATAAGTTTTTTTTTACCTTATAAAAAAATACAATTTAATTTGAAATCATAGTTTTAGCAAATATAAATTGCTCTTAACTACTGTCCTAAACCTACCCTTACACTTTACATTTACTATGCCATTTTGTCTATATGAATAATACTATAGAAATAGGGAAAAAGACAATCAACTAAATAATTAAATAACATGCTGACCGATTAAAAAAAAAAAATTTAAATAAATAACATGCTGACATAATTTAAGCACTAGTTTTTGACCCGTGCGATGCACGGATTCATCTTAATATATAAATATTAACAAAAATATAATTAATAATTACAATTAATGATATAAAAAAGGAGGAAGTGACACTTCAGCTCCATCGTTACTGTTTTATATTATATATAGATATGCAAAGAAATAGAGAGATTTTAGGGACTAATTTAAATTATGTAGAACTTTTAGATATAGATATGCAGAGAATTAGAGAGATTTTAGAGATTAATTTAAATTCTGTAGAACTCTTAGATATAGTACGGATAAAATAATCTTTTTATAAATAAATATAATAATATAACTAAAGTTAATATATTATATTTTTATTATATTTTTTATTAGTAAAAAAGGAGGAAGTGACACCTCAGCTCCATCGTTACTGTTTTATATTATATATAGAATATAGATATGCAGAGAATTAGAGGGATTTTAGGGATTAATTTAAATTCTGTAGAACTTTTAGATATAGATATACAGAAAATTAGAGAGATATTAGGGATTAATTTAAATTATGTAGAACTTTTAGATATAGATATGCAGAGAATTAGAGAGATTTTAAGGATTAATTTAAATTCTGTAGAACTCTTAGATATAGTACAGATAAAATAATCTTTTTATAAATAAATATAATAATATAACTCAAGTTAATATATTATATTTTATATTATATTTTTTATCAGTAAAAAAGGAGGGAGTGACACCTCAGCTCCATCGTTACTGTTTTATATTATATATAGATATGCAGAGAATTAGAGAGATTTTAGGGATTAATTTAAATTCTGTAGAACTCTTAGATATAATACGAATAAAATAATCTTTTTATAAATAAATATAATAATATAACTAAAGTTAATATATTATATTTTTTATTATATTTTTTATCAGTAAAAAAGGAGGAAGTGACACCTCAGCTCCATCGTTACTGTTTTATATAGAATATAGATATGCAGAGAATTAGATGGATTTTAGAGATTAATTTAAATTATGTAGAACTTTTAGATATACATATGCAGGGAATTAGAGATATTTTAGGGATTAATTTAATTATGTGTAACTTTTAGATATAGATATGCAGAGAATTAGAGAGATTTTAGGAATTAATTTAAATTATGTAGATCTCTGAAATATAGTACAGATAAAATAATCTTTTTATAAATAAATATAATAATATAACTAAAGTTAATATACTATATTTTATATTATATTTTTTATCAGTAAAAAAAGGAGGAAGTGACACCTCAGCTCCATCGTTACTGTTTTATATTATATATAGATTAGCATAATAAATAAAATAATGCATACCCAACCCCCTAAAGTTGTCTGTTTTGTTCATTTAACCCTCTCACCTTACTGGACAACCCTTTAACCCCCTAAACTCCAAAAAAACGCTACTTTTAACCCCATGTCGTCCGACGTGGCATTGACCTAGTCAACGTTTGTGTCTCAAACATAGGAGGCGCGTGAGAGGATTTTTTTCTTGCCTCCAACGGTAAAAAAATGCATACCCAGCCCCCTAAAGTTGTCCATTTTGTTTATTTAACCCCCTCACCTCACGGGACAACTCTTTAACCCCCTAAACTCCAAAAAAAACTCCTAGTTCCAACTCAAGTACGGGCAGGAGATAAAGAAGATTTAATTGGTGTCTTTCCAATTTTTAATTGGTGCTTTTTTTGGTCTCAATCCACGTTGAAATTATAAAAAATGCTTTAACTTTGTATGAATTATGACCACAGTGTATATAGATACAGCGGAAGGCAATACAAAGGAAGAGTTAAAATTTGATTTGACATGAAGTATAGAATACAGTGGAAGAGAAGTGATGAGTAAATGATATTTATAGCAAATTTTCAATATTAAGGACTTTCAAAAGAAGAAAGTAGGAAAGAAAAGAGCAAATCAAGTTTGTTTCATCATATTAAAAAAAGTAGCCATTACACAATATAATGCATACAAGAAAGGTAGCTATTACACAAGATAATGCATACACAAGATAAGAACAGCAACAAACAAGAAATGTAGCCATTACACAATATAATGCATACAAGAAAGGTAGCTCTTGCTCGCCGAGCAGAAGTCCTATTTCGCTTGGTTGATGCCCTAAGTGCCTGATGAAGTGGGGAAATCGATTTCCCCAAGGTGCTCGCCGAGCACACCCATTCTTGCTCGCCGAGCATGTGAGGGAATATCCCGTTACACACGTGTCACGCGCGTGATACACACGGACAACATTATATCTCGACAGTCTAAAATATGGGGTTAAAAGTAGCATTTTTTTGGAGTTTAGGGGGTCAAAGGGTTTTGTCCCGTGAGGTGAGGGGGTTAAATGAAAAAAATGGACAACTTTAGGGGGCTGTGTAATGCGGGATACACACGTGTCACGCGCGTGATACACACAGACAACATTATATCTCGGCAGTCTAAAATATGGGGTTAAAAGTAACGTTTTTTTGGAGTTCAGGGGGTTAAAGGGTTGTCCCGTAAGGTGAAGGGGTTAAATGAACAAAATAGACAACTTTAGGGGGCTGGGTATGCATTAGGCCTAAATAAAATGGATAAGCTATATTTTAATAAGATTTTGAAGATAAGCTAATTTTGGTGAAACAGTACGATTTGTAGTCTCAAAATTTATCATGGCAATTAAAAGTCTTACTAATTGGAAATTAAGGCAGTAATCCAAGCAAGCATAGGACTGTTCAGGTTTGGTTCGTTAGAAGAAAATTGATAAGATGGACTACAACATTCTGTTCGTAAGCTATTCATGAGCTATTTGCGAGCTTGTTAATGAGCTTGATCATGGGCTTTACTTTCAGACAGCTCGTTAATTCAGTTCATGAACTCCGCTCGCGAACAATTCATTAAATCTGGTTGGACGAAGTGGAAGAGTGCTACGGGTTTCCTTTGTGACTTTGGCATGCATAATAGATTGAAGGGAAAATTCTATCGCACAACAATTAGACCAGCATTGTTATATAGTACGGAGTGTTGGGCAGTGAAACACTGTCACATTCATAAGATGTAGGTGGAGGAGATACGTATGTTGAGATGGATGTGTGGTCATACGAGAAAGGATCGGGTGAGTAATGAAATAATTAGGACAAAAGTAGGGGTTACATCTATTGTGAATAAAATGAGGGAAACCGACTAAGGTGGTTTGGCCATGTAAGACGAAAAGCGCTTGATGCGCCGGTTAGGAGTGTTGGTCCCTTATAACGTAACAAGTTAGTTCCAAGGGAGGGGATAGGAACTATTTAAAATTTTAATACGTTAAAGCTGACTTCTTTTTCTTTGAAAAGGATTACACAGCGCACTGAGTAAATTAAGACACTAGCTTAGTCAACTGGTGACTAAGTCAGCTTCTTTCTTTGAGTCAAGAGATAGCACTTGAGTCAGATACTCAATACAACACAACTCAGCGTGACCTCTTTACTTGGTCAGTTTTGTTTAAGCAAGCAATATATATATATTAAGGAGTTTAAGGTTAGAAAGATGTTACTCAGCAGATTTATCCAGGTTCGACCTCTAAGCCTACGTCCTGTCCCCGGAACACGTTCCGAGCTTTCGAATTCTCTACTGAGCTCTTTAACGGTAGAGCATCAAACCTTTTACAACTTAGAAGTTGAGTATAATAAGAGTACCTTCCTCTATACCTCTACTCACTCCTAATCTCTCGTTGAGTACTATAACCGAGTACTCAGCCTCTCCTTTCTAATCTCTAGAAATGATAAAGATTTGTCCTAAACAATAATTGCTAAGACACCTTAGATGATTGAATAATCACTCTAGACTTTTACACGAAAGATATATAATTTGGTGTAAGAATTTGCTTTGCTTTTTCCCACAGAACTTTGAGTAGATTTTTGGTCAGCGTAATGGCTTGATCAAGTTCTGTGTTGTTAAAATGAAGCAACTGAAGGGCTCTATTTATAGAGACGTCTGAGATATCGGTCATTTTGAATTTCGAAATAACCGTTGGAGGGAAACGGCTTCCTGTCGTTGTCACTCTGTCTTGCTCAGAGCTCTCGGCCAATCAGATTTGAGTATCTTCTGTCCTCGGTCAGCTTTTAGTCAGCTCAGTAGAATGTATCTCCATTTATGGTAAGATCAACTAGACAGCGTCCTGTGTCTTCTGAACTTTACCCAAAGTGGAAACACTTTGTCTGGAAGTTGTTCTTGCTCAGCTGCTGTCTTGTACTCTTTGTCGATTCAACTCAGCAGCTTCATTCCGAAGTTGTTCAACCAAGGTCTTCTAGATCCTTCTTCCGCTGAGCTGCGTTTTGTACATAACGACAGCGTTTTGCAAACACGAGCCGAGTTGTCTTGATCTGTTTGACTTGGGCTTTGACTTCCATATTGGGCTTTAAGCCTTTTAGTCTTTATGTCTTATAAACAATTTAACTCAACATTGAACAAACACATTAGTTAAATAAATCAAAGCATTTAAACTTAGTGTGTTTAGAATATATTTAATTTTACTTAAATAATTTTGTCAAATCAAAATCATGTGGAAAGGTGTTTCAACAAACTCCCCCATTTTGATGTTGGCAAAACTATTCAGCGAGGAACTCAGTGTTGAGCTCCCCCATGATAGTTGACCTATTATTACTTAGCAAACTCCCCCGTCAGGGTTGAGCTACTGACTTAGTTTTACTCCAAACATTTTAAGGTTTAATCGAGTAAGTCTAAGGTCAGTTTTCAGATATAGGTCAGCTCATGGAACATATTCTATTTTACTCAGTATTAAGTGGAAGGTTTATCATTCAGAGAGCGCTGAGTAATTGTTTTGTTCAATGAGTCTTATTAGACAGTGTTTTATAAGCATACAGGATAATGTCAAACATTTGATCAGCATGGGATACAATCAACAAGTATTATAGACAGTAAACACAGTTGATGTAATTGAAGATACATAATAACATAATACTCAGCATCGTATTAAATAACTCAAGTTAGGATAAAAGATGCAAGTATTGTATTGAAGTAAAGTAGTCAGCATACATAGCAAAAGATGAGCATAAAAGAACATAGAGACTACAGACTAAGTACAAAAAAAAAAACTAAGTCAGCCCATTTCTACTTCTTTTTCTTTTGCTTAGACTGACTGCTTCTAGGAGCCTCCTGCTGAGTTCTAGCTTGTTCTTTCTCCCTTGTTTTGTCAGCATCGGGAGGAGTAGGAATTCTGAAGGAGTCGGTTAAGACTGCGGCGGTCAGTACGGCGGACAGCTCCTTAAGTTTGTCAGCACTTTCATTAATGCCGTCAAAAACAATAACGCCTTCATTCAAGACCTCTTTTGGTATGCCAATTTCAGCGGCGCTGAGCAGGCTCAGTATGTAAGCTTGAGACTTACCTACCCAAGTAATTGAATCTGTCAGGGCAGCAAAGACTTGATGAAAGGTCTTTAGCAGTGCAAAGTCATAGTATTGGCGCTGGATATTATTATGACGCACATGTGTGAAGGTCCTTTGGGTAGTGACCAGAATCTCATTCTGCTCATCTGGTCAGTGTCCATCTCTTGTTTATTTAAGTTCAGCAGACGAACTGCTTCGCTTATTTGCTCCACCGAGCATTGAGAGTAGGAGGCCAGCTGATTGTTGGTCTTGGTTTGCTCAGTGTGAAGCTGGGCAAAAAGCATCTTAACTTCATCAGAAGTTGCATACTGAGTATTCGCAGCTGACAAGGTCTGGAATTGGCCTTGAAGAGTGTTAAGATGTTGAACCGTTGTCAGTTGTAGCTCAGCCAGCTTAGTTATTGAGTCCTGCTTGGGCTGATGTGATTGAATTAAAATCATATCACTTAGCAGATCCTTCAGTCCTTTAACCTCATTTAAGAGCTGAGTGACTTGGGACAGCTGAGTTGATGCATTGTTACTAGACCCAGCTGTAGGTTCAGCAGATTGATGAATGTCCTTAATTAATGACTGCACCGAGTTGATGAGTTTTCTACCAGACTCGGTGGTATGAAGATAGCTGAGGGATTCATCATCATGTTGCCTAGTTTCCTCAGTATGACCAGTTTGTGGAGGAGTCAGAGTTATGACGTGGTCAGTGACTGGAAAGGAGTTTTCAGTCTGCACTTGGTGTTCTGGAAGAGATGGTTGATCGGCAGGAGCTATGGTTGGTGAAGTAGTAACCCTAATAGATTCAGTGCTGACGGGGGCAGGAATGTTCTGAGTCAGCATAGTGCTTGGAGCAGCAATATTGACGAGAACTTGCTCGATTTGGCTTGTAGAGTTGGCGGAAGCATTTAAGTCGGCTTGTTCCTTTTGTGAAGAAACAGAGGCTTGCTTTTCAAGATATGCTTGTTGAGAAGAAGAGGTTTGCTTACTGAAAAACTTCAGCTTAAGAGAAGAAGGATCTTTAGTCGGCTTTTGAATAGGGAGGTCAATGACAGTTTTCTGACTTGCCTTTACTAATCTTCTTCTGCGAGGAGGAGTGGGATCAGCTTGGATAGATTCTCCTGAGTGAGAAGGAGAAGTCTCTTCTTGATCAGCATTGGGCTGATTAGCTTGTACTTGTACTTCATCTGCAGCCAACTCGGTGTTAGTTGGGTCAGCAGCTTCCTCTTCACTCGCTGTTTCCTCAGCGTCATCCTGATCACTTTCTTCTTCTTCTTCTTCTGCTTCCTCATCATCCTGATCTTCGCTATCTAATTCTTCTTCCACCTGAGTGATGAAGTGATTGTTGGTCCCTGGTAATTAGTTCCAAGGTGGGGGGTTAGGAACTATTATAACTTTTTCGTGTTTTAATTAAGCTGACTGGAAGTTATTTTGAGAGTTTATTAACTCAGCTTATGGTCAGCTTGGTGAGATATGTTTGAAAACATTTTTAGTCGGATGTTGACTAAAGTTGTTTTCTTGTGAGTTGAGAATTAACACTCTTGGAGGTCAGCTTCTAACTCAGCACCACTTACTTACTCAAGATCAGCTTAGACAATTTATATGCTGAGTAAATAAAGTAAACAACACATGCAATTATAAGAGAGAGTTTAGAGATTACTCAGTATCACTTATCCTGGTTCGGCCTCTCTGCCTACGTCCAGTCCCCAGAGTCCTCCGGGATTTTTGAATCCAATACTGAGCTCTTTAAAGGTAGAGCACAAACCGATTATAAGGCAGTTGAATATGCAAGAGTACCTTCCTCTATTCGTCTACTCAACTCCTACTAAGTGCTACAACCCAGCACCTAGATTTCTCTACCACTGAAATGCTTACAACCAAGCACTCGGCTTTATACTCTCAATATTCCTATTGATCACAGACTTGTTCTTTTTGAACTAAAGAACACTTTAGATGATTACAAATCAATCTAGCATTTACACATAGAATAGAAAAGTCGGTGTAAGATTCTTTTTGTATTTGAGTGCTTTTGAAACTTTCTCTCTTGTATTTTTCTTTCGATGCTTCAGTGTTTGTCCAAGTTTTTCGATTGTCCTTTTATAGAAGGAAATCTGTAGATTTGATCGTTTTGAAAAGTCCTAACCGTTAACATCAAAATGGCTCTTTTGGGGAACAATTTCTGGAAAGCTTCAGACTGCACCTCCATTCCTTTTCTCTGTTTTCTTCAGGCGTCAGGTTTGTCTTCTAGCGTCTGGTTTGTCTGTTTGTGCCAGTTGTCTGTTTCCAATAATCCAACGTCCCATGACTCTTGGAATTAGTCTTTTAGGTGTCTTTGAGGTTCCAATTATTGGTGCAGAAGATTGGCAGACTTTGTCTTTTAGTGAACGGATCCTTCATGCTGTCCTGACTGTTACTCAGCTTCGTTTGTTCTTTTCGAATGTTCAACGTTCATGCTGAGTTCCTTCAAGGTCAGCTCCGTTCTGTTTAACCGCTCCTGAAGAAGTCTTCAACTTTAGTCAGCTTCGTTTTGCTTCTGAATTTTAACTCCACTCAGCTTCTATTCTGTCATGCTGAGTTCCGTTCTACTCAGCTTCGTTTATGATGACTTTTGTCCTGTCTTTACTTTATATATTTTTGCACTCAATATTTAACAAACATATTAGTACAATTAAATCAAAGCATCTAAATTTAATTGCCTCTTAATCATGGATGATTTTGTCAAATCAAAAAATTGTGGAAAGGTGTTTCAATAGTGATCATCCAGTTCCACATCATCTTCTTGATGCTCAGCTTCAGTTCCTTGACACTGTGTGAAGTGAGAATCACCAGGAACAATGATGTCAGTGGGGATAGAATCAATAGGGGTCAGCTCTGAAGACTTCTTCTTCTTCAGAGGTTGCTCATCTTCTACTCTTTCCTCAGTATCAGGCTCATCTTGCCTGCTTCTCTTCTCAGCTGACTTAGGTCTCTCCTGACCTTTTTGAGCAGCTGACTTTAGTTTCTTGGCCTGAGGCTCAGCCTTCTTGGACGGAGTCCCAACAGCTTTCCTTTTTCGGGCAGCTGGAGCCTTTTTCCTTTTCCCCTTCTTTGAGACAGTTGTCTCCTCATCAGCCTCATCAGCATTTTTGCCTTTCTTAATCGGTTGGTCATACTTCAAGGCACGCAGCGCAGCCGCTGTGATCTCAGAGCCTTGGGCCTGAGTTTCCTCTAATAGATCAATCGGATGGTCTTTGAGGATTCTGGTTATGAGTGAGCCCAGCCTAAGAGTTCCAGTGCTCCTTTGGAAGCTAGCAATTAAGAAAACTGGCATATTGATGGGCTTATAGGTCAGCATATGCCATATGAAGCATTGCTCGAAATTTGTCGCTGAGCTGGTGCAATTAATCTTGGGGTAGATGTAATTGGTCATCAGATAGTGTGCCATCTTTTGGTGCTGACCCATTGAAGAACTTGAGATTTCTCCAGAATGGCCAGGGGGTTTGCAGAAGGTGGCTACATACCCAGTTCCTTCATGATCACCAGTTCTCCTCATCTTGGTTCCCTCATTCTTCAGTTTTAGCAAATTGGTAAGATAGGTAGGGTTGATAAAGATTGTTTTCTCCTTTACCACGGTTACCAGATAGTCCTGGTTATCGTTAGCAACCCGCAAGTTATGGTAGAATTCCCTTACAAGATCAGGGTAAGTGGGATCTCTAATGGAGAACAGCTCGGTCCAGCCATTCTTCGATATCCATTCACAGAATGGTTGCTCGGTTGTTACAAAAGCCTCAGATAATCATCTTGAGAAGTCTATCTTGCATTCTCTTACGTCTGCGAAAGCCTTAGTGTAGGTTCTGACTTTGGTCGGTTTTCCCTTAGAGGAGGTGGCTTGGCCAGTTTTGCCTTTGCTCGGTGTAGTGGCCTTAGTCGTTTCAGGCGAAGTAGTTTGCCTGGATGGTTCATCGGAACTGGTCTTAGGGTGACCGGCACCGGAGATGTTCACGGAAACCTTAGTCATAGCTTCAGAGAGAGATTAGGAAGTTTTGAGAGTTTTTTAGAGAGAGAATGCTTATGCCAGAGGATTCGGTAAGTGTAAAGAGATAAAAATGGGGATTTGCCCATTATTTATAGCAGTGAAAAGTGGATCTTATCGAATCCATGTGTCAGTTTTGCCTTGGGATTGTCAACCGACAATGATCTTGGCTTTTATGACACATTCAGTGTATACGTCATCCTAGGTGGCTATTCGCGTGCTCTAGCATTAAATGCAACGGATCTTATACTCAGCGTTTAGAATACTAAGCGTTTTATATTCTGAGTGGTCAGTTTTATGTAAACGGATGATTTCTCAGTTTGATATAACTACTCGGTGCCAATGTTTGCTCAGTATGTGATATTCATTCATTTAGCATTAATCACTCAGCATACATCTATTCACTCAGCATGTTAATTCACTCAGCATGAATATATATTAAGAGCTGGAATTTACTGAAGAGGATTAAACATACCAATGGCTTCTCTCAGTATGCTGAACTGCTCACGAGCCAGTGGCTTTGTGAAGATATCTGCAAGCTGCTCGTCCGTTGGGACATAGGTCAGCTTTATCTCACCCTTGAGTACATGGTCTCTAATGAAGTGATGTCTTATGCTGACATGCTTCATCCTGCTGTGTTGAATTGGGTTCTTTGATAGATCAATTGCACTTTTGTTGTCGCATTTGACCTTAATTGTCTTTGTTTGAACACCATAGTCTTCAAGCTGTTGCTTAATCCATAGAATTTGAGCTACACAGTGTCCAGCAGCAATGTACTCAGCTTTAGTGGTAGACAAGGCTACTGACGCCTGCTTCTTGCTGAACCAGGATACAAGACAGCTTCCTAAGAAGTGACATCCTCCAGAGGTGCTTTTTCGTTCAAGCTTGTCTCGTCCGTAGTCAGCGTCAGTGTATCCAACTTGTGTGAAACCATGAGTGTTGGATACCATAAACCTGCGTTCACTGAGCTTTGCAAATATCTAAGGATTCTTTTTACAGCTATGTAATGAGATTCCTTAGGGTTAGATTGATATCTAGCACAGTAGCATACTGAGAACAGAATTTCCAGTCTACTTGCTGTTAAGTAAAGTAGAGAGCCTATCATACCTCGATACAATTTGCTGTCTACCGACTTACCATTCTCGTCAGCGCAGAGGACAGTGTCAGTGCCCATAGGAGTGGATATTGGCTTGCAATTTTCAAGATCATATTTCTTCAATATCTCCTTGGCATATTTAGCTTGACTGATGAAGATGCCATTTTTCCCTTGTTTGATTTGAAGTCCAAGGAAGAAGTTGAGTTCTCCCATCATAGACATTTCAAACTCAGTCTACATTTGCTTGCTAAATTCCTTGCACATTGACTCATTAGTAGCACCGAAAATAATATCATCAACATATATTTGAGCCAGCAGGGTATATTTACCCTTTCTCTTAATGAATAAGATTGTATCAGCTTTGCCCCTGACATAGTTTCTAGTCAGCAGGAAACTGGTCAGCCTCTCATACCAAGCACGTGGTGCTTGCTTGAGGCCGTACAGAGCCTTTTTGAGTTTATAATAAACGTGGTTTGGGAATTTAGGATCCTCAAACCCGGGAGGTTGATTAACATAAACTTCCTCGTTTATAACTCCATTAAGGAATGCACTCTTAACATCCATTTGAAACAGTTTAAAGTTCATATAGCTTGCATAAGCGCATAAAATTCTAATAGCCTCTAGCCTTGCCACTGGGGCAAAGGTCTCACCGTAGTCAATACCTTCTTGCTGACTGTAGCCCTGAGCTACAAGCCTTGCTTTGTTCCTGACTACATTTCCTTGCTCATCCAGCTTGTTGCGGAAGACCCGTCTTATTCCAATGGTCTTCTGACTCCTTGGATGTGGCACTAGCTCCCATACATCGTTTCTTCTGAATTGATCAAGTTCCTCTTGCATTGCGCTCATCCAGAATTCATCTTCTTCAGTATCAGCGAAGTTCTTTGGTTCCTGAACTGAGATGAAGGCTACGTTGCTGAGGTATCTCCTGAGTTGGTTTCTTGTCATCAGGGTATTCTCAGCGGCATCAAGAATAGCACTCTCCGAGTGTCCTCTTGGTATCCTTATCTCCTTTGGTAGATTGATGTCTTGTGCTGTTTGTGTTTCAACAATCTCTGCAGGTGTAGACTGGTTAGTGAAAACAATTTGAGGTTCACTTTTACCTTGGGTCAGCCCTTGAGGGAATGACTTAGCGGTTGTATCTTGATCAGTGGGAACTGAGTGTGGATCATCCTCGGTCAGCGGTAGATATCTTCCTGCAGGGTTAGTTTCGTCGAACTCAACATGTATTGACTCCTCTAAAACTTGAGTTCGTTTATTGAAAACTCTGTATGCTTTGCTGTTTGTTGAGTAGCCTAAAAAGATAGCTTCATCAGCTTTTGAGTCAAACTTAGCTAGGCTATATTTGGTGTTTAAAATAAAACAGTTACAGCCAAAGGCACGAAAGTATCCAATGTTGGGCTTTCGTCCTTTCCAAAGTTCGTAGGGGGTTTTCTTTAGTATAGGTCTAACAAGAGCCCTATTAAGAATATAGCACGCTGTGTTAACAGCTTCTCCCCAAAAGTACTTTGGAAGCCTATGCTCACTCAGCATTGTCCTGGCTATTTCAACCAAGGTTCTGTTCTTCCTTTCAACAACCCCATTTTGTTGAGGCGTCCTAGGAGCAGAAAAATTATGGTCAATACCGCTGGCTTCACAGAATTCAACAAACTGTTGGTTTTTGAATTCTCCACCATTATCACTTCGAATGTGAGCCAGTTTTAGGTCTTTATCATTTTCAAGTTTTCTAACCAAATTTGAAAATGTCTCAAAGGTCTCATCCTTGCTACTCAGCAAGATGATCCACGTGTACCGAGAGAAGTCATCTACAATGACCAAGGAAAATCTTCTTCCACCCAGACTCAGCGGTTGGACTGGACCGAAGAGATCCAAGTGTAGTAACTCTAACGGACGCTTAGTTGAGACAATATTTTTACTATGAAAAGATTGTTTGGTTTGTTTTCCCGCTTGGCAAGCGTGGCATAGTTGATTTTTTTCAAATTTAAGTTCTGACAATCCCTCAACCAATTGCTTTCTTGCTAATTTGGCCAGGAGGTCCATGCTTACATGACCAAGTCTCATGTGCCATAGCCAGGAATTTTCTTCCTTTGAAACTAAGCATACAGTTTTTGAAAACTTTTTCTCCAAGTTCAGCATGAAGACATTATCAATGCGAGGGGCAGTTAAAATTAACTCATTAGTTTTACCCTCGTATATTTTACATCCAGTGTCATCAAATATAACTTTTCTTCCATTGTCACATAGCTGAGCTACGCTGAGTAAGTTATATTTGAGTCCGCTGACTAGGGAGACTGACTCAATAGTAGGATTACCTCCAACGGTTCCTGACCCTACTATCTTACCCTTTTTGTTGTCTCCAAAACTTACGCTTCCTCCTCGTTTACGCTCAAATGTGATGAACTGAGTTTCATCACCAGTCATATGCCTCGAGCATGCGCTGTCAATATACCACATCTTTGACTTCTCAGCACATCACAGGCTTACCTGCAATGTAACTAGTTACTCTTAGGTACCCAATTCTTTTTTGGTCCTTGCTTGTTAGGTTCAACAGGTAAAGCATCATATTTTATTTTATGGCGACATACTTGAACAGTATGGCCATTCTTTCCACAGAATTCACAGCTGACCTTCCATTTAGGATTTCTCACTGACTAGTCAGCACCACAGTGCTGAGCGTGCCAGCACACCTTTGTGGTGTGTCCTTTCTTCCCACAGAAGTCACACTGGACTTTCTGCTGAGGATTCCATCTCTGCTGACCAGTACCTCGGTACTGAGTATTCAGAGGAATATTTCTTTTGTTTGGAACCTTTAGTTGGTTCTGGATAGTTGTGACGTCCTTTCTCAGTTTCTTAGAATCTGATTGGACTTCAGAGACACACTTATGTATGATCTCCATGTTATCATGCAAAGTTGAGTTGTCCTGAAGAAGGAATCTGAGGTCACTCAGCTTAACCTCTTCAACCTCATCACAGCGCCTGCTGAGTGCTCTAACTTTCTTATTACACTTTTTGACAAGTGTGTAGAGATCACTCAGGGCATTAACCATTTCATTTCTGAGCTGGGGTAGTGATATTACCTCATTTGATTGCTCCTCGTCATCAGATGCAATGGAGGGGTCAGCATGCTCAGAGATGCACGGCTCAGCAAGTTCATCAGCCATAAAACAGATCTTTGCTGACTCAGTGGCATCAGCTTCTGATGATGAAGACTCATCACTATCGCTCCATGTTGCCACCATTGCCTTTTTGCCGTTCTTCCTTTCTTTCCTCAGCGTGGGGCAGCTTGACTTGATATGGCAAGTTTGATGACATTCAAAGCATGTAATGGGCTTTGAGTTGTCCTTTTTGTATTTGCTGTCGCTGGACTCAGCTTTATACTTATCAAACTTTCTGTAAGGCTTCTTAGAATATTTGTCATTCTTTCTGAACATCCTTTTCATCTTCCTGGTGAACATAGCCATCTCCTCATCATCTGTTGAGCTCCCATCAGTGGAGTCAGCTTTCATGACAAGAGACTTTTGCTTCTTGTCTTCAGACTTTTCTTTCACCTCGAAATTCTTCATCGAGATCTCATGGGTCAGCAGTGAGCCGATGAGCTCATCGTACTTATAGGTGGTTAAGTCTTGAGCTTCCTCAACAGCGGTCTTCTTTGCTTGCCAGTTTTTAGGAAGACTCCTGAGAATCTTCTTGACTTGTTCTTCCTCAGTGAAGATCTTCCCAAGTCTCTTGAGCTCATTGATGATGTGTGTAAACCTTGCATTCATGTCAGATATTCCTTCATCATCATTCATTTCGAACAGCTCGTATAGTCTCATCTGCTGGTTCACCTTGGACTCCTTCACTTTGTTGGTTCCTTCGTAGGTGACCTCCAGCTTCTTCCAGATCTCTTGCGCTGACTCACAACCTGATATCTTATTATACTCTGCAGCATCAAGCGCACAGTGAAGCATATTTATAGCCGAAGCATGATTTTGTAGCTTCTTGAGATCATCCTCTATCCATTTGGCCTCAGCTTTGACAACTGTTTGGCCAGCCACAACTTCAACAGGAACAAACGGGCCTTGGACTATTGAAAGCCATGCACTCATGTTTGTTGCCTGAATAAAGTTTTTCATCCTATTCTTCTAGAAGGTGTAGTTAGACCCGAAGAATAGGGGAGGCCGAATAATGGACAACCCCTCAGGTAAGATCTGAGTTGTCTGGTTTCCTGGGAGAAACCGAGTGCTGTTTTCAGCCATAATGGGGATCAGCTCAAGGTAGTTAAACCTTTAACAGTGAGCTTTTAAGCTCTGATACCACTTGTTGGTCCCTTATAACGTAACAAGTTAGTTCCAAGGGGGGGGGATAGGAACTATTTAAAATTTTAATACGTTAAGGCTGACTTCTTTTTCTTTGAAAAGGATTACACAGCGCGCTGAGTAAATTAAGACACTAGCTTAGTCAACTGGTGACTAAGTCAGCTTCTTTCTTTGAGTCAGGAGATAGTACTTGAGTCTATTCCTGAACTCAGATACTCAATACAACACAACTCAGCGTGACCTCTTTACTTGGTCAGTTTTGTTTAAGCAAGCAATATATATATATTAAGGAGTTTAAGGTTAGAAAGATGTTACTCAGCAGATTTATCCAGGTTCGGCCTCTAAGCCTACGTCCTGTCCCCGGAACACGTTCCGAGCTTTCGAATTCTCTACTAAGCTCTTTAACGGTAGAGCATCAAACCTTTTACAACTTAGAAGTTGAGTATAACAAGAGTACCTTCCTCTATACCTCTACTCACTCCTAATCTCTCGCTGAGTACTATAACCGAGTACTCAGCCTCTCCTTTCTAATCTCTAGAAATGATAAAGATTTGTCCTAAACAACAATTGCTAAGACACCTTAGATGATTGAATAATCACTTTAGACTTTTACACGAAAGATATATAATTTGGTGTAAGAATTTGCTTTGCTTTTTCCCACAGAACTTTGAGTAGATTTTTGGTCAGCGTAATGGCTTGATCAAGTTCTGTGTTGTTAAAATGAAGCAACTGAAGGGCTCTATTTATAGAGACGTCTGAGGTATCGGTCATTTTGAATTTCGAAATAACCGTTTGAGGGAAACGGTTTCCTGTCGTTGTCACTCTGTCTTGCTCAGAGCTCTCGGCCAATCAGATTTGAGTATCTTCTGTCCTCGGTCAGCTTTTAGTCAGCTCAGCAGAATGTCTCTCCATTTATGGTAAGGTCAACTAGACAACGTCCTGTGTCTTCTGAACTTTACCCAAAGTGGAAACACTTTGTCTGGAAGTTGTTCTTGCTCAGCTGCTGTCTTGTACTCTTTGTCGATTCAACTCAGCAGCTTCATTCCGAAGTTGTTCAACCAAGGTCTTCTAGATCCTTCTTCCGCTGAGCTGCGTTTTGTACATAACGACAGCGTTTTGCAAACACCGGCCGAGTTGTCTTGATTTGTTTGACTTGGGCTTTGACTTCCGTATTGGGCTTTAAGCCTTTTAGTCTTTATGTCTTATAAACAATTTAACTCAACATTGAACAAACACATTAGTTAAATAATCAAAGCATTTAAACTTAGTGTGTTTAGAATATATTTAATTTTACTTAAATAATTTTGTCAAATCAAAATCATGTGGAAAGGTGTTTCAACAAGGAGGACTGGAGAGTGGCAAAGGGATGTAATGGTAAGGGGTAGAGGAAGACCTAAGCAAACTTGGAAGAAGGTGATCGAGAGTGATATGAGTTTATTGGGGATTTAGGAAAATATGGTAGTGGATAGTAGGGAGTGGAAGGAGAGAATTTATGTCGCTGACACGACTTGATTTCATGGTTTTATATGATGGTTCATGTTAGCCAATCCTGAATCATTTCAGGACTTAGGCTTTGTTGTTGTTGTTGTTGTTGTTGTTGTCCATTAGTTATATTGATATGAAATTTCTTTAACACAAATCTACAAAACTAAAGTTTATATAAAACTACATTGTTTTACATTTCCTCTTCTATAGAAATATTTATTATTAAAAAAATAATCAAACCAAGATTGCTCACAAACATGTTTACGAATATTATAATCAAGTTTACTCATGTGCTTGTTCATGAATCTACAATGGAGCTTGCTCGCGAGCTTTCGAACCGAGCTTCGCGGTACTCAAGCTCGGTTCATTTTTTAAATCGAGCCGAACACATTCGAGTTTTTATCGAGTCGAATCGTTCATGAGCGGCTCGACTCATTAATAGAAATTTACACATGAAATGGTTATGCTATTAAACCATTTACACCTAAACACTACATATGCTTCCACTCTAATTCATGTGACATGACACATCCTAAGAAAAGAGCAGGGTAAACTACACCAATGGTACCTGAACTTTACATAGTTTATACTTTGGTACCTAGATTACATTTTGTCCCAAAAATATACCTGAAGTAACGATGACCGGACAATTTAGTATATTTTTACCGGTTATGATCGGTCAATGTGAGTTTCATGAGTTAATTACATTAATGGTACCTGAACTTTACCATAATTCACACTTCGGTACCTCGATTTAATTTTATCCTAAGAACATAACACAAGTAAAGGTGACCGAAAGGTTTAGTTCATTTGATCGGTTAGTGATCGGGTAACATGAACTAAACATTGAGACTCACCATACACTCAATTAACATAAAATTATAATATTGTCATTTATGAGCTAAATGACAGTATTATAATTTTATGTTAATTAAGTGTATGATTGGTCTCAATTTTTAATTTAAAATGGTCAAACTTGGGTTGATCAATCACTGATCGGTCAAATATACTAAAATATCGAGTCATCTTTACTTGAACTGTATTTTTTGGACAAAATAAAATCTAGGTACCAAAATATGAATTCAGGTAAAGTTCAGGTACCATCATTGTAATTTACTCGTCAAAATCGCATTGACCGGCCATTAACCGGTAAAATATACTTAATTGTTCGATCATCATTACTTCGGGTATATTTTTGAGACAAAATGTAATTTAGGTACCAAAGTGTGAATTAGGATAAAGTTCAGGTACCATTGGTGTAATTTACTCGAAAAGAGCATGTGCAAAGCATCTTGATAAATGTAGAAACCTCTTTGGCCGGAATATCTTCCATGTAGGGTGTCGTTGAGATCAACAGGGACACTTTGATGTCAAAGTCAGTATAATATTCGAGAATAATAAGAATAATCTCAAGAATGCTTTAGAGCTAGTAAGTTTACCTTTGGCTACCCTTTTGTCATTAAGAGAGAAGGAGTTGAAACAGTTGTATCTTTAATGTTCATTTAATGTCTTTCAATAGCTATGTAATCGTCTTCATTTATAGAAGATGTTTATTCAATTACATCATTAGGCTTTATAGTAACTGATATAAGATACGATGGCGGATCATGGATCTCTTATAGGAGGTGCCCAGATACTGTGGATCTTGGTGTATCCACCTACAGTATCATCCTTTGAGGAACCCGGTATATCCGCCCGGCGTATCTCTACATTGTTACACGTGGCTGGTTATAGTGTTGACGACTCCTTTATTGCTTGTATTATTACAATGCTACTCATTGGATATCATTTCGGATGTTATCACATCTAATGTGTCAATTTCTATTGGTGAGACTTTTATTTGTATCATATGACAAATATTGTGACTGAAATTGTACTATTTTATGAATAATAAAACAATTGTGAACTTTCTTACGACGAGTCTTTATGGGATGATAGTTTCTGAATACGATAATATGATTTATATAACTCGAATGATACAACATGATATAATTATGAGAAATATTGTGACTGAAATTGTAACTAAAATTATATGTATTATGTAACAAACAAAATTCTCTAAAAAGACATCTATTATGAAACAGAAGGAGTATATACTCCTATTATTCTTTAGTCCGGCCAAGAGAACTATTATTATTCCTTTAGTGGGGTGGAGGGAGAGAGGTCGCTCAAGTGGATCCATTGCACCATAGCTCCTGATCACTCACGATATTTCTTAGCAGTCCCTAAAGGTTCACCATTGTTTGAAGAATACTTCGTCTACTTTGTAGTCTACCGTGGGAATAGAAGTATCATATTTGCTGAATTGGTCATCAACTATTTTAATGCTCCACATCCTTCGGATTTTGGTAGTGTGACAATGAAATCCGTAGAAACACTCTTCCAAGGTTTTTCGACAGTTGGCAAAGCCTTAAGCAATCCAGTCGAGTGTTCTTGCTCGACTTTGTCTTGTTGGATGTAAACGGGGCGAAGCATGGGATGCATTTCCCATCCTCATTTCCCGACTAGTCGGGGATTCTCCATCCTCATCCCCACAAGTTAGACGGAGATATATTTGTCTCCATCCTCGTTCCCACAGGGATCCCCAGTCCCAGTTTAGAGATGTCAAAAACTTTGTCCCCATTCTCAGTTCCTCACGAGGAATCATCGTTTATGTTTAAAAAATCAGTAAATCTAAAACTTTTAAGAAGTAATAGTTAATAATATCAATCACTTAATTAAAATGTACTTAAATCATTTAAAAAAATCAATTAAGTAACTATAAATTATAAATCAATTACGATGCACTTACAAATTATAAGTCCATTTAGTTTATAAGGCTTATAAATTAAAATAGTAAAATTATAAACATAATAAAAATTATAAATTCAATTATCACGGGGAATAATCGGAGATCTGCGTTGGGGATTAACGGGGTGGGGATATCTTTCCCCATCCCGCTTTATCCCCACCACGGGGGACAAAATTAACTCCATCTCCGTCTCATTGGGATTTTTATCGGCGATTACCCGTCCCGATGACCAACGAAGACGAGGAATCCCCGCCCCATTTACATCCCTAGTTGGCATACAAAGGAAGTCCTCACGTATGTCTCCACATCGTATGTTACATTGGACACTACTTATGCCAAGGTATGTCTAGATATTTCCAAACGGCTCCATATTTTATGGTGGAATTATATAAACTATATTGAAAGTCTATGATATATGGAAAATGCGGGGAAAATTATCTTGAATGGAAGAATTGGCGTGGACAAAGTCCATGGGCCGTGCGAATTGGCCTGCACAGCAGCAACGGGCCCGCGGTCTACACAAACGGGAGGCCAGACCCATAAAACCTCGAGATGGGTGAGGATTATGCCAGAACACGCCAGGGACTTCTGGAACTTGCAGAGAGTTGCGAGAAAATAAGGCGAAGAACCTCAAGTTCGCACCTGGCAAGCCTAACGCCTGCTAGAGTATCCCAAAATGCCCCAGAAACTTCTAGAGACTGCCACGAGCGCTTGGGCAGCACGCTAGCCATTCATTTGTAAAGTACCTAGATCATTCTTAAATCGGTGCTAGGCCTATAAATAGAGGCCAAGACCATTGTAAACGGTACAAAAACATGTACGTCCACTCTGAAAAAAGTGGTTTCAGATGGCCCTCCGCTTAAAAAAAAGGATCCATAGATACGTAATACGCACCCCATATTTAGTATCCTAACTCGGCCATCGTTCCTTTCCCGTGCCACCTTAATTCTAAGGGCGAAAATTTGAAAAATAATTTAACGTTTACGCTAAATTGTAACTTATCCCTAGTATAAATGACTAGCTCAAAGAAAGAGATATCAAACTCCAAGTTTTAATAGTAAATATAGCACATATATGAAAATAAATTTAGCATACAACATTTTCCAGCTCAACCAAAACCCTTATATAACCTCAGTATACATCAAATGGTATCAAAGAAAAAACATTTTTAGCCTAAGAAACAGTGTTTTCACTTGAAGTAGAAGAAGATTCTGCCTCAATTTGAGATTGAACCTCTACCTGAGGAGCTTCCGGTGCGGAGTTTTCTGATGGTACTTCTACTTCCACCGATGGTGCGGATTCGGTAGCGATTGGAACCGCAGCTTCGACTATTTCTGGTGGTTTGAACTTGTTGATATAGTAGCTGAGAGACGGTCCAGAGTATAATTCACTTGTTTGAACATTCACTGGACTTTTACCGACTTGGATGAGTATCGATGAGGCTGCAGCGACAGCGATTAAGGCGAGAAATGCTGCAACTCCTGCAGTGTTTTCAGCTCCATCAGAAGAAGAACCAGCAGTTCCTGAACTTACTGCGCTTTCGGATATGTATACTGCAGGCTGAAATTGTAACTCGTTAGATGAATCGTGACACGAGCAAGAGATGATCTATGCTAAAGTGAGAAGAATGTGAAGAATTTTTGCTATTTGCTGTATCATTTTATTGAAGATTTTGCAATCACATTAATGGAAATGAACTCTTTAAAGCTGAAGATATCAATCAACAATTTCATGAGATGCTTGTAAAGGAAATTGTAACAATTGAGAATGACTGGACAATTCTAAAATAGTTAGAAGTATTTGAAGCCGATAATTTGTTTCGGGTCAAACCATTGTCTTAGAGACACAAGAGAGTTTGAGTTTAGGTACCAAAAGACACTAATGAAGTTTAAGAAACACGCACGGACGAAAAGAAACTCAACGGGAACAAAATCAGATAAAAAGAAGTGGCAATTTCAGAAATGTTGATGGCCAGCACACCTAGCTAGTTCAAAGTGCTAGCAGAGCAGAGCTTATCGCCCCCACCAGTGTAAGGGGGAGAGTATAATGGGGAAAGTCGTTGTAATCTCAAGCTTGTAATGGGGAGAGTGTCTCATTCACCACGGGGCACTAGTAAAGATGGGAAGAACTAGGCCGATCCTAGTGACAAGTTCCGGGGAGATCAGTCACTCCCCCTATAGTGTTTCTTACACCAAGTCGAGGTCCAGGGTCAGAGGACGTTACAATGTCTCAGCTCACCACTGCCCCTGGTTGCCTAAACACTCTCCCCCACTCTTTCCCCATTACATATTACAAGCTTGAGATTACAACGACTTTCCCTCTTTCCCCCCATTATACTTTCCCCCTTACAACAGCATGCCGAGCAGCTGGGAGTTACAGGCAGATTCAGATTTTTCCTCTTCAAATGTCAAACTGGCCCTGTGTTTTCACTTGAGAGATCTAATTGGCACCTAATCCATCATATTTTTATAAATGTGGGGTGAAACCGACTATAAATTAACGAGTTGATGGCTAAGTTAAGCTTTTCGGGGAAATTTGACACCTTATCTCCACTTTGAGCGGAGAAATTCTACTATACTTGCAAACCAATACTCCCGACCAAGCAATTGATGCCACTTGCACACCTTTATTTATTAACACAATTAACTTTCATGAAGTGATATGCATCACTTTTTTTATAGATCGGGAATTTACTCCAATAATATACTAGCAATATAAACCATTCATGTGACATCAATAGATTATGTGCCCGTTTGATTCTCCTTTTTGTTTTTTTTTTACTCCAAACAGTATATAAAAGGGCAGCCCGGCACACTACACGTCCCCGCTTAAGCAAGGGTCCAAGGAGGGGTCTCACCACAAGGGTGTACTGGGGGGCAAGCCTTCCCCTGCTAATTTTTTGGCAAGAGGCTGCTCCTAAGACTCGAACCCGTGACCTCTTAGTCACACGACAAAAACAGTATATAGTGTTTAATTAGGATTGAGAAACAATTGTCTATAGCTTTTTTTTTTTTGGGGATCAGCTACCACCAAAGAGCTAACAACAACATTAAACAATAAACGACGGTAGTTAAACCGAACAGGCCCTATATAGGTATGGGCCCCAGTAGTGCCCTCATACGAAAGCTTTATGAGTCGGTAAATTCACCTCAAGTAAGATTCTGACAACTAATCTTTTTATTAGGATCAGTGTTAGTCTACTAAAAGCACAGGGACGGGTTTATCTTCTAACCGCAACAACAAACGATAAACAACGACAGCTAAACCGAACAGACGCTAAAGCAACTATATTAGAAAGCAGAATGAACCACAAGAGAAATAGATAAACAAAGTGAACTTGAAAGACAAAAAAAAACTACTAACCTCAACAGAATAGATATTATTCTGGCCTGCAGTATCCTTCTCAACGTAGCCGGTCCAACCGCGAGTTCTTGGCGGAAATGTCCCAGCAACTCTGGTTTTTTCCCCGGCCAACCATTCCATACTCACGGTCCCAACCTACTCTTTGAAATACAGCAAACACATTGCATATCATTAACATCTCAAGTAGGAACATTCTTGCTTCATAAAACCAGTTGCATTAGTAAGTTTTTTTAAAGAAATTGCATTAGTTAGTGTCAGTTTGTTTTCAATTTTCAGAACTGCTTTTTGCCTTTAAAGTCTAAACAGGTGACAAAAAGCGTTTGTTAAAAATTCGAAACAACTACTTTTTACAGAAAAATCAACTAACAGTAAACAACAAACAGCAAACAGGTGAAACAAACGGGCCCTTAGTCAGTTACTAAATTGAAAACTAACTACAAAAACGTAAGGCATATAAGGTGTAATTTTACGCCTAACATTATTGGGTAAATTACAGCCATGACAACTCAATTATACCCTTACTAACGTTATGGACAGTCAACTTCAAAACCCGACATAAAGATCAGTCAACTTTGCCATTTTACTAACATAAAAGTCATTCAACCCTTGAACACTCTAAAAGCATATAACTCTTCATTACAGAACTGATGGAAATGATATTCCAAGCAACTTTAATTCTTGAACTTTTTGGTTTTGAGATCATTTACATTTTGTTTGATTAGGAGACTGGAAGTGAATGTTTAGACAGAAAGCTCCGAAATTGGGGATTTGTAATTTCATAATGTGATTCTAAACAACTTTAATTCTTGAAATATTACATTTTGATGTCAACGGCCTCTTTTCATAATGGGCCATAATATTAGTAAGACAAAGTTAAGTCGCCGTCATAGTAATTTACCCCTAAATTTTACTTTAACAAAAAAAAAAAACTACATTGAGCACAGATTTGCAATGTAAAGATAATATTGTACCTATGATGCACGGAAACTCTACATGGCAAGCGTTTCACCGTAGATGTAGGAAATGAAAACTCTCGGAAACTGATAAACACATTTTCCTCTACCTATTTCGATTAAAATTCTGGAATTTCAAACTTTCTATTTTGCAATTCCTATTTAGTCTAATTAGTCTAAGATTAGGAAAATTAAAACTTCCTATTTCCTTCTTTGTATCCTTCAATTTAAAGAACTTACCTATATTTCTTTCTCCTATAATCCTTGACTCTTAAATCTCGACTCATTCTTCATCTTCATCTTGTTCTTGGTTCTTGTTATTCTTAAATATATTATTGTACTTTTAACATTTATAAATATACCCCTATATTTTTAATATTTAGAAGTTTCCCATGTTTCCGTGTCCTATGTTTTTTAGAAATTACCTTTCCCCATATCCGTTTCCATTTCCATTTTCGTGCAACATAGTATTGTAACCTTTTCATACATTAGAGATTGCATTGCTCCTCCACAATAGGGGCATATGTTTATCTCATCCCAAAAACATAATTTACATACAAAATGTATTGTAGAATCCAAGCCAAAACACAAATTAAAACGAGCACAAAGATTTTACATCAAAGAACAGTGTGAAATTCAACTTCTGGACCTGGTTAGATTTGGGTGAAATTAAGAGAATAATCTAACAGAAACCAAATTAAAACTAGAGAATGGGGAGAAAGTACGGAGGAAAAAAGATGAAACTGACCTCCTTATCAGGAGCACATTCTTCATCATTACAATTATCATCATTTGTAGAAGAAGCTCTGACAGTAAAAAGCTTGAAATTTCGCCTATTCAAGGTTTGGAATTTGTTGAAAACCCTAGGAGAAGTACTGAATGTACATGTGTTTGCTGATATCATTGCTTGAGATGCAATTGCCATTTTTTTCCCCTTTTCCTCTTGCAATTAGGGGCTAAAGGGTAGGCGAGCAAACAAGAAAAACAGAAAAAAAAAATCAGTTTAGAATCTGTGGGTTTTGTGGGTTTGAGTTGGAAGAAAGAAAAGGAGGTTTCTTTTGATAGGACAAGAAGATTTTTTGGGGGGATTGGTCATGTGTGGTGGACTTTGAGTTGATTACGTGTAACATTGTGCCATTACTTCTCTTCTCACTCCTGTTCTTGGACTTCATTTTCTAGAGAGAGAGAGAAAAAAAAGCAAAATATCCAAGTCCCTCCACCAAGTTATCTAAAAACTGAAGGTTTGGTAAGGAATTTTCACATACAACTTAATAAGTAAGTGAATTTCCGTTAAATATAAATTTATTAAATCTAAGTCTCAGGATGCTTTGAATCTCCACCTTAGTATTCTAATAAGCTTAGATCTAACGGTAAATGATCAAATTCTACATAATTATTAGGTGCTTGTGATCAAGATTGGATATTTGGTTACCTATTTTTTACACATATGAAAATAACTTTTAACAAAATAGAGAATCTCACCTTTTCTAGAAAGCACTATTTTCCAACTGCTACAACAAATAGCAGTAAACCAAACGAGCCTAAAACTGATTTTTAAACTTCAAAATGTTTACTAACTCTCTCAACTTGTTTATTTTAAGCAAATAACCTCTCAAATTCCATGTGGCAGCATGATAGTAAGAGGTTAGTTGTAATATTTTGAAGTTTCAATCACCTGTTGACACATGACATTTACGGGACGTTTGATATTCTATTGGGATAAGGATAAAAGTTGGGATATGGATAAGGATAAATGGTTGGGATAAGGATAAATATGATAGTCGAGAATTATTATTCAATGTTTGGCATGTGGAATAGGGATAGGGATAAAATAGTACATTTTACTATTTTAACCTTATTTAAACTACATAACATTAATTTGAGAGATAAGATGGATTTTTACATCCTATTAAAATCGTAGGAACTTATCTCACCTCCTTATACCACCCTCCTCTTGGGTATAGGATTTGAGGGGTAAGAGGTTTATCCCTCATCTGTTTCACTTTTCTATCTCCCAAACAAACATGAGATAACTTATCTCGTGTTTTTTTATCCCTATCACACCTCCTATATTCATTCTAACAAACACTCTGTTAAGGGTTATTCGTTCCAAATAAATAAATTAAGGGGATTAGTTGTAGTGTTTTAAAGTTTAAGAGGTGGTTGCAGTTTTTGAACAACTTAAGAAGTTGAGGATGTACTGCAAAAAATAATAATAAATTACATTCATATCCCTCAAAATTGACGTTGCTTTTTTATGTTCAAAAACCCTTCAACTTTCAAAGTATCTCAGTATCCCCTTCAATTTGTTTAAAATGTAAGTAATTAATTTTTTATTGCAAAAAAATAAACCACATGCGGAATGTATATTGTACGCGCATTGAAAGGTCAAACTAGTTGACGCGTAAGTGAAACGTTGGACTTGGATTGACATGTGGAAAAAAAAGATGGTTAAGTATTATTTTTTTCACCAAAGTTCTAACTTTGTAAATTATATAACAACATTGTTCGCTTTTGATTGTGTTTTATTAGTCTTGTATATCGAGAGTAAGAGTTATTACAACTGCAACAAGAAACGTTGAAACTTTTGCAAAAGTAACACAAGATATTGGAAGCAAAAATTAATTAGCTCACTTTCCTTTTCTTCACGTGTCAGCCCGTGTTTCTTATATGTCAATTTGTTTGGGTTTTTCTGCTGGGCTTGGGAGACTAATAGATTGGCCCAACTTAAGTGATAGGTCCAATTTCAGCGATCCAACTCAAATTTTTTTTAGGGTTTCTTGGGCAATTAGGGTTTCTTGAGGAGTATAAATATAGCCTCTTTCTTTGTAATCTGTATCTCGAAAATTATAGTGAAATATCCTGGCTTGGTAGTGCCCCCAGACGTAGTCATTCAAATTGAGTGGCGAACTGGGTAAACAATTCTTGCGTGTTTGTGTTTCGTTTATCGTAATTGCATTAGTTCCTAACATTTTCAAGGCGCGTACAACACATTTTTTTGCATGTCATTTTTTTGCATGGGGCTATCAAGACACTTTAAATGTTTAAGTGACTAATCAAACTTTTTAAACAAAAATAATATAATAATATATTAAATCTAAATATTCTAATAATATGTAACCATATATTATAGTCTAATAGTAAAGTATACATGTTTGAAAGATAATGGTTCATGTTCTAATCTTTTAGCATGGGGCACTTTTTACAAATTAGTTAGTTGTAAACGTATCTATACTATATATAATAACGGAAGCAGAAAGAAATGAAGAAAAGTGTTTTAAAGAGCTTTTTGATGAGTTGTCAACGTAGTAAAAAATTAAAATTAAAAATATTTATACTACATATAATAACGGAAGCAGAGAGAAATGAAGAAAAGTGTTTTAGAGACCTTTTTGATGAGTTGTCAACGTAGTAAAAAAATCAAAATTAAAAATATTTAATTAATTAAAAATAACATTTTTATATTTATAATATATTAAATAATTAATAGCCCCATTAATTAAAAATAATAAAAGAAAGTAAGAGTTACAGTAAGATGAAAAAACACAAAGCAAAGAAAATCCAAAAGTCATAAATAAACTTCTATATAAAGCATGATAGATAGTATTTCACCACTATATTTATTGGTAATGATAGACAATATTATATTTCTGAAGGTAATTATTCGATTTTTTTATATGTTGCAGTTATTTTATTCTCAATTGTGTTGTTGTTTTATTTTTTATTAAACAATAGTTGTTGTAGTTTCATCTTTCAGATCCATTTCTGCAGTTACCCAGGTTCTATACATCTCGCTATCTCATTCATATTTTCTTTTTTATTTGTCTTTTTCTTTTAAACTGATATCTCCAATTGAAGAAGTCTCATAGAAATAGAAGATGCATAAACAACTAAAATCGGGAAACACAAAAGTGTCAAAAATTACAAGATTTATGTTTCTCAATGTAATTATTCAATTTTTTCATATGTTGTAGTTATTTTTATTCTCAATTGTGTTGTTGTTTTATTTTATTAAATAATAGTGGTTGTTATAGTTTCATATTTCAGAGATGAAATTCCATTTCTGTCGTTACTCATGTCCTATACCTCCTGCTATCTTATCCATGTTTTCTTATTTATTTATTTTTTTTTCAAAATTACTAAAATAAAGATTTTGTACTCTAGACAAAGAGATTGTAAGTGTCTAATACACTTGATAAGATGTTTATTCTTGAAGAATTTGGATTATGCTAGATACGAATTCAAAATAAATGTAAAAATAAATAAATTTTGATGCTCAAAATCCTAAAAATGTACATTAATTATGGGATATTGAGATAATTGTTTTTGCAACATTGGCTTATATAGTTTTTAACTATTATATTGTGTTTGTACAAAATTGTTAGTATTTCAAGAGTTGTTGGAAAATATTAATTAAAAAAACGAGCCCGCTAATGGGCGCCCCGGGGCGCTAGATAAGAAAAATAATTGACATTAATTGCTACATTGAAAGAATAAATAAAAGGATATCATTATTGATCATTAATCATTTTTTTTACTAATGGATCACTAATCATTTTTTTTACTAATTAATCATTAATCATTCTTTGACTAATTGATCATTAATTACTCCATTTTATTCCCATCATAACATCTCATTCCCTCTATTTTCTATTCCCACCATTTCATCTTCCCTTAAAAAATTTATAATTTTAATTGAAAGAATAAATAAAGTGGTTATTAATTCATTAGAAAAAAGATAATAAATTATAAAAGAATAAATAAACTTGAGTTTCTCATCATCCCATTTCATCTTCCGTCAAGAAAAAAATCTCATTCCCTCCATAATATTTTCCACAATTTCACATTCCTTTTGAGATTTTTTTCTTTCAATTTCTGAAGATAAAATGGTGGGAATAGAAAATAGAGAGAATGAGATGTTATGGTAGGAATAAAATGGAGTAATTAATGATCAATTAGTAAAAAAAATGATTAATGATTAATTAGTAAAAAGAAAATGATTAATGATCAATAATGACATCCTTTTATTTATTCTTTCAATGGAGTAATTAATGATAATTATTTTTCTTATCTAGCGCCCCGGGGGCGCTCGTTAGCTTTTACCTTAAAAAAATATTATTATTTGAATCTCTTCAAATTCTCAAATGTTGAGTATAATGATTCTAATTAATGGAATTAATTTCACATATTAATTATAAAATGTTTTTTTTGTACTAAGTAGTTACAACTGCGATTTAATTCTATTTAACTAAAATTAATTTATGGAATTAATTCTTCCTTAAGAAAAAAATATAATTTTCTTTAAAAAAGGAAGAAAAAATAAAAATTTTAATTAATGGGCAAAAAATATTTCCACTCTCCTCTTTATATGCTTATATCTTGACATTCTCTCTTATTTTCGGGAAAAAAAAGAGAAAGATAGTTCTCTCCTAATTATCTTTTTTGTCATTTCATTTTTGTTTTCTATTCTTTTATTTGTTTTTCTTACTTACGAAATTCAAAAATATATAATTATTAGAAAATATTAATGAAATCAAATAAGTGATATTTGGGAGCATGAATGATATTCTATACAGTGAAAGAATGAAGAACAAATTGATTGAATGTCTTGATGAGATATTATGAGATGAAAATATGAGAAATCATCACCTTAACCTGATTCAATTGGATATATTGAGTTATTGTAGCAGAATGAATAATTGAGTTCGAATACTTGGTGATCATGAAATTTCATCAAGCAAAATGATTATCATCAAGATGAATTTGTGACTTTTTTTTTTGGTAAGAAGGGAAGAAAAAAAAAACAAACAAAAACCTAACACGGGATCAGTCTAGGAAGACTGACCCCAATCCTATCCTCAAGAAGAGAATGTAACAGAAAAGAAGGAGGAACGGAAAGGGTAGAAACACCTAACATCCCCCCATGCCCAGCAGCTGCCAAGCGATCCGCCATCGGTTTTGCTCCCTATAAATATGGGAGAAGGTAAGAGAATCGAAGGCAGGACGAAGCCTTAAGATAGCTTTAATGAGATTCTGACTCTTAAGACAAACAGCCTGTCTATCCGAAATCCTGTTGATAGCCTCCAAATTGTCAGACTCCACCGAAAGTCTTTTAACACCCATGCGAATGGCAAGTTTAATGCCAGACAAGATCCCCCAGAGCTCCGCAGTAAAGGAGGAGCACGTACCTAAGTTATGGGTAAACCCAGCCAGCCAGGCGCCACCAGCATCCCGAAGAACTCCACCAGCAGCAATTCTGCCATTACTAAGGCAGGAGCCATCCGTATTCAACTTGACAACCCCTTCTCTGGGGTTCCTCCAACCAACTAACTGGACCTCTTTAACCGGGGAGGGGTGAACCAGGGGCTCTCCTTCAAAACTCTTTATAATAACAGAGAGTTTTTTCGAGAAGTAAAACCGGAGGTCAGGAATAAAGACAGTCTTCTCAGCAAATAACTCTTCATTCCTCCATTTCCACATTTGGTGACAAATAATAGCGAAGAGAATAGCCCCGTGCTCCATACTGGCCAACAAATTCCCATTAACGCCTTCAGAGAACCAGTCAATATCAGAGAACCCCATAAAGGAAGGAAGGATGTGGTGAGGAAGGACCCCTTCCCAAACCTTTCTACTATTCGGGCAATCCCTCAAACCTTTCTACTATTTGTGACTAATTCTTATCAATATTATTTTTTTATA
This sequence comes from Euphorbia lathyris, assembly GCF_963576675.1. Classification (NCBI taxonomy): domain Eukaryota; kingdom Viridiplantae; phylum Streptophyta; class Magnoliopsida; order Malpighiales; family Euphorbiaceae; genus Euphorbia; species Euphorbia lathyris. The sequence continues at coordinate 94,428,905 of NC_088912.1, read as the reverse complement.
TGTAACATATTGAATTGATAAAGCCTTTTCATGTGCAACATTAGAAAAGTATTGATTGTAATAGTTTATAGCATAATATATCGATGTTAACATAGATTATAATTCTTTTATATCGTAGATTTAATATTTAATTTTAATTGTAGTTTAATTCAAATTTTAATTTTTCATTATATTCTAGTATATTTCTGAACTAATCTCCTATTTTATTATTATTGTTTCACACAATTCCAATTATAAAAAAAATTGAAAATATATTCAAATTACTAAAAAGTACAGATGATTGAATTTTGTAAAAATAAATAAATCATTCACCTTTAATTAAATTCTATAAAAAAATTTAATCAATTATTTTCAAATTAATTTAACTTAATTTGAATTATCAATAAAAATATATATATATCTTCAAAAAAATATATATTAATTTCAAATATACATAAAATAAATTTTTTTCATAGTATGATATAAAAATTACTTAAAGGTAAATATGTCAATTGATTTATTTATCTAAATTATATAAAAGTTCCATATCCCGTGCATCGCACGGTTTTCGACTAGTAATTTAATTAAAACAAAGGTTATTAATTTCACATGTATTTAAAATTATATTTTTTTTAACCGATTGAAATTAAAAATTTACAGGTTTTTTATAGTCATATTACTCTATTAATCGAATTTTATATTTAAAGCTGAATTTTTCTATCGTCGAGTTTTATGTTTAAAAGTGACTTTTCTTTATCATTAAGGATTTAATGATAAAAAAAAACTCGCTAACGTGATAAAAAATAAAAGATAATAATTTAATATATTCAAATAAAATATCAAAGACTTAATGAATGGAAAAATTGGAGTGTTGGGATGCCAAAATTGAGTAACCATAAAAGTGTAATTTTTGTAGATTGATTTCGCAATGTGAATTCAAGTCCAATCTAAATATGTCACTTAATTTTTTTTTACTAAAATATGCTTAATAGATTAGGAGCCCCGAACTTGATCAAAAAGTTAAATGGCTCTCCAGATTTAAAAAGTGTCCAGATTAAAAAGTGTCTCGTTAAATTTGATTAAAATACATAATTAGTTCTTTAAATATATACATAGTAAAATATGATTGGATTTAAATAATTTGAAATTTATAAGACTTTAAAAGGTTAATAAATCATTTTAAATAAATTATGATGGCTAATAAATTACTTTAAATAAATTTAGAAAGTTAACGACACTCTTTTTATATTTAAGGCTCAATCAACTGTTTAGACCAAGTTTAAGTTTAAGGACTTGTGATATATTCATTAAAATATTATACATTTATATAGGATCACATTATTCAGGAACAATGTCAGTCGGGTATGGCTCATTCTCAACATTTGAAGTATGTAAATCAGCGAGTTCGTCCAGTACTATCAAAATGGAGGAAACATTTTCCTAGTCATCTACAATGTGGATGCAGGTGTATTTACCGATGGTGGATAGCTCATTTAGAGGGTGTTTGTTTCAGCTTTTCGGATGAGCGTTTAGCGTTTCACCCCAAACCGCAGGAAATATAGCGTTTGGTTAGGTTTATATAACTGCAGCGTTTAGCATTTTCTCTGGAAACTGCACCGTTTTGGAGCGTTTCACGAAAAGCTCATATTTGGAGCTTTTCATAAACAGTTGTTTGTAGTTATATGTTATTGACAAAATTATCCTTTTTATTTCCACAAAATATGTTTATTATTTAGCATTAGTTATATTTCTATAACATAATTATCGGGAGAACAAATTTTTATTGCGTTTAATAATTTTTTTTATTTTTTATATAGATTATTTTTATTAATTTGTGTAACACATTTTTTATTTTATAATAGGATAAGGTGCAAAAATACTCCTACATTTGTAGCTAGGAGCAATCTTACCCTTAACGTCTAAAATTGTGCAATTATACCCCTGATATTGGCAGCCAAAAACAATGTTATGGGTATTTTCATATTTCCCCTTTCATAATTTCATCGTTGATTAATTTAAAACATGTCTATTTTAGACATGTTAAATCCGAACAACAACAGTTCAATATAATTTTACCAAACACTAGTAATTAAACTGCTAATAATAAACAGCTAACAGCAACAGCTAACAGCTTACTGCAACTGCAAACAGCTAACAGCAACCGCAACAGCTATTAGCTAACAGCTGAACCAAACAGGCCCTTAGCTTTCTTGTGGTAAAAAGCATAATTAAACCCCTGAACTTTACCTGTTTTAAGGATCAAATCTCTGATAAATTATTTTTCCATATTGAGTCTTTGATCATTGATTTTGTTATGGATTCAGCTCTTATTTAACTTTTCCGTCGAGTTTGAATGGCACGCATCATTAGGGAGATTCAGTCTATTGACGTGGACAAATAAAAATAAGAATTTATTGACTAGGATAGATAGAGGGTAAGAAGTAAAAAAAATTACAGAAATCAATTTCGAGTAGATTCTTACAAACTCGATTTTCTCCTCTCCCATTTTACGATTTTCAGCATTAGAATCGCCAAATCGATCTTCTCCTTTCCCAAACTCGACAGAAAAGTTAAATAAGAACTAAATTCATAACAGAATCAATGATCAAGAGCTTAATGTAGAAAAATAATTGATCAAGAGCTTGATCCTTAAAACATGTAAAGTTCAGAAAATTAATTATGTTTTTTGCCCTTTCTCGTTCGTGAACAATTCGGATATTGTATTCTTTATGCGGTCTCTTTGACCCTGAATTATCTGAAACTTTAACATTTAAAGAAATCCTTAGTTGAATTAAATCCTCAAATAACAGTGGAGTTGAGATTCACTCTGATTGATTTTCGGTAATACAAGCGATCAACAACCCTATTTCGACTTATTCTTACCTCTAATATCATTCATGATTGTATTCTTGTACGTAGAGACATAGGTAATTATTCTATCTCATTTATTAAACGTTCAGCTAATGTGACAGCTCAATTTCTTAGCACGAATGGTCACCTCTAAATCTGTGTGTGCACGTGGAATTGTCCAACATCAGTTATTGATTTGATGTAATAAAGTTTGTTATTTAAAAAAAAAAATTATATGTACAAAAGAAAATATAAATATATATAGGTCGGACTTTTGAATTTTAGTTAAAGCCCACTCATTTAGCCTTAAAGAGTATTTCTTTCTTGGGTTGTTTTACATGAATTTCATAAATATAATAATATTTATTATTTAAAAGGTAAATAATTTATTAGTCCCTTATTTTTTAGTCTCCCTATTTTGAAAAACACATTATAAGGTCCTTAACTTTTATCAATATTAATTTTTTAGTCCTTTTGTCTAGTTTTTTTAGACTTGTAATCGTTATATTTTAGCATAAACAGATATATGTAAAATAACAGAGTAACATGGTCAACTTGTATTGTACTGTGATTGTTCTAAAAGCTAAGATATGTTCAGTTAAAAATCTAAAAAAATAGATAAAAGGACCACAAGGTTAATATTGGCAAAAGATATGGATCTTAAAATATGTTTTTTAAAATAAGGAGACTTAACAGTGTGTTAGGTAAAAACTAGGGGACTAATAAATTATTTACCCTTATTTAAAATGTGCTGTCAGGTTAATGTGTCAAAAATATCACTATATATAAATGGATAACAATTTTAACAAGTTTCTATTTAAATTAGGCGAAATATTATCAATTCGGATAGTTCAGGGTTAAATGTGACTGAATATTAAGCCAATGGTCAAATGATAAAATTTTGAATAGGCTGATTAATATTTTAATCCTTTAAACTTAATACGTCAAGAGCTTCTGAACTTATCCAAAAAATTTGATTGAGCCTCTCAACTTATTTAAAATAACCTATTGACCACTTGAATAAAGTAATTTATTAACCGACTGAACTTGCTTATAGTAATCCATTAACTCCTTAAACTTGTTTTAAAAAGTGATGTACATTTCAATTTGTCTAAATCTATAAAAAAAACACAAAACTGAAAAAATCTTTATAACATTTTTACAAATTTAGTGACTTGATCATAATATTTTAAACAAATTTAGATAGCTAATGAGACATCACGTAAGTTCAAAAGAGCAATTAAACTTTTTGGACAAGTTCAAAATGCAACTGATATATTAATCCGAAAAACTAAACTCACTTCAATTCCTATTTAGGTTTGCAAGCCACTAGGTGTCCATTTGTTTTCATTTATCGGAACTGTTTTATTTTTTGTCTTTCAATGCTAAATAGAAGATATAAAGTGTTTGGTAAAATTTCGAAATAGCTGCTTTTTGCAGAAAAAACAACTAATATCTACTGTTTATCAGCAAACAGCGAATAACAAATAGCTAACAGCAACATCTGAAACAAAACTAGATCAACTAAAACAAAAGTCATTCATCTCCAACTAGGAACATGTCATCTTCTGCATTGTCAGTCCAAACCATTTTATAATTTTTCCTCAATCCATAATAAAAAAAATAAATAAAAAAAATTACCCTCTCATCTACCAACTTTTGGAAAATTAAATTGATGATTATAAATTGATGATTATAAGCATGTAGCAAAAATGTAATTTAGAGAGTGCAAAATGCGGTATTAATTGTGCAAATTTGTTTGATAAGGTTTAGTTATATAAAATGACATGGTAAAAATTAAAGGTTAAAATATAGTAACTAGAGATAAAAATGCCATCGAGGAACAATAAATTAATGGATTAATTACAAGTAGATGTTGATTACACGAATTTACAAATTTACAAATGAATACCTATGATATTTTTCTTTATAAACGCAATCTTGTGATTTGCAAAATTTTGTATTTTCTTTTGCTTTGTCAAATTTGACCAATAACATCAAAATGAAAATTTTAAAAAATTAAAATTGTTTAATATGATATTTAATATAGAACTATATTTTTAATTTTTCATTTTTTGAGTTTTTCTATCACAATAAACAATACTTAAATGGCCTCAAACCTAAAAAATTGAAGAATTAAAATGAATCCAAATGCAAAATTTTACAAAAAAAAAAAAAAAAAAAAAAAAAAAAAAAAAAAAATACAAACAAGATTGTGTTTGCAAAATATATATATATATATATATATATACCTAGGGCTGTAAATGAACAGAGCCGCTCATGAACGGCTCGGTGATCGACTCGATAAAAGCTCGGCTCGATTTGTAAACAAGCAGTTCGTGAACACGATTTATTGGCTCGGTTCGTAAACGAGCCAAGCTTGAGCAGGCCAAAGCTCGCGAGCAGGCTCGATTAAAACATTTATAAACAAATTTTAATTTTTGTAGAAAACTATATAGTTTTGTGTTAGTTCACAGATATCTAAACTTATATTATTTCATTTGCTATTAGATGAGTTCATTCACAAACATAATAAATGAGTAATAGACAAACTATTTGTAAGCATCTTGTTTATTTATTCACGAACTTTACTTGTGAGATTGTTTATGTACACAATTAAAGAGTTATTTGCGAGCAAACTTCACAAATATAATTAACAATTTACTCACAAGCAATTCATGGTTAGATAATTTTCTTAATGAACCAAGTCCAAAAGAGGATTTTGGGCTCGAAACAAACTCGAAGCTCGGCTCAAGCTCGTTGAGCAAGCCAAAGCCCGGCTCAGACTCGGCTTGTTAATTTTTATAGCAAGCTCGGCTCGAGCTCGTTAATTTTATAGCGAGCCGAACTTGAACAGGCCAAAGCTCGGCTCGATTACAGCCCTATATATACCATAGGTGCCCATCTGCAAATCGACAAAACCACATGTCATCCATATGTAATTAACCCTAAACTAATTGAAAAGGCTTTTAAAACCATATTTTTCAAAATTAGATTTTCGGACCCAATAAGCTGTTTCAAACATATTTTCACGAAACATCATCATTAGAGAGGTTTCACTAGTCAGTGACTCAAACCTCTAATTTTACCTCAACATGTTCCACAATGATAAACAAAAACAATAAACCCAATAAAGTAATTGAAGAAACCATTTTCCTTGGAACTAAGAACAATCTCATGTATAGGGCAATAATCAAGCATTTGCAATTATTAACACGTAACATCTACTAATCTAATACAATGACCATATTCAATTTTTGCAAAAACACATCCTAGTTTGTGAAAATACCAAACATAAATTAAAATACACTGAAAGCTTCAAAAGAATAATTTAAGAAAATATCTATATTTATGTACAGCTATATCCACAATCACTAAAGGAGAACTATTTATCAAAAAACAGAATAGCATAGTTAGAAGCAGAACCGGCATTACTTTTTCCCCGTAGATCCTAAAAGTAGAGGCTTCCTTAACCAGTACTGTTGAAATCTCTGCCTTGCATATTCCATGTAATCAAAGTCGATCTCGTTCACAAGTTCCTGATAAGCGTAAAACATCAGAGAAAATGTTAATAATAAGCTTAGAAAATATTGTTCTGTGAAAAAATTTCTATAACTTTTGCAGTACATACTGATATTATCCCCCACAGGCCCCAAAACATATGGCTTGCAAGTGTGTACTTCTCAACATCTTCCAGCAGCTTGTTCTCCTCGAGATCGCTAGCTTGATCACCTGCATAAAAACCGGTAGCTTGATTCAATGCTGACAATGAAACCACTTTAAGATCTAGTTAAATGAAGTCTAATTGTATATCAACGCCTGTTTGTTTGTCTTCTGAATGAGACAAGAAGTAATTTCGTAATCAAGAGCAGGAAACCGAGAATCTCACGAGTAAGGGTCCATAATTTGTCCTTGTAATTAGGGTGCATAAAATTATCCGAAAAACTGATTTCAGAAACCAAAACGAAAAATAAGTTTAACCGAAACCAATGAACTATGGTTTTTCATTTCAAAAACTGATTGTTAACTAAAAACGAAAATTTAACCGGTTATGTATATCTAATATACCTATGTTGCACAGAAACTCTTCTTCACTAGCATTTCCGCATTTTGTGTCCGTTTCCTTTACGGTTTCCTAGCCAAATTTTCTTAGAAATAATGTTTCCCGAGGTCCGTTTCCGTCTATGTGCAACATAGATATATACACATATAACTAATATAAATATATGTAGAATTTTAATAATCCATATAAATATGTATATTCATATTTAACTTTTAAGTTAAAATATTTAAAAAAAAACTTCAAAATTATTTGGGTTTAAGTGTTTTTTAATTGAATTTGAGTATTAATATTTTAATTTAGTATTTAAATAATTATGTATTACTTTTAAAGTGAATAATTATAAAGGGGGGCGGCCCGGTGCATTACGTGTCCCCGCTTAAGCGAGGGTCCGGGGAGGGGTCCCACCACAAGGGTGTACTGGGGCAAGCCTTCCCTTGCCAATTTTTTTTTTAGCAAGAGGCCGCTCCTAAGACTCGAACCCGTGACCTTCGGTCACACGACAACAACGTTTTACCGTTGCGCCAAGGCTCGCCCTCAAAGTGAATAATCATATATTTTTAAAAAAAATTATTAGAAGTCATTAATGGTTAACCGACTGAAATATAAGCTAACTGGACGAAGTAATAGGTTAAATGATTCTGATGAACTGGTTAATGCACTCGGAAAACTTTTTGTTACTGGACGGATTAACAGTCCATGTACACCCCTAATTGTAATGGAGTATTTCATGGTTGAGTACTTCTACAAAAATCAGAATTCGAGAGTAATTTTAGTAATTAATTCAAGTTTTTAAAGTCGTAGTATCATAACATAGATAGACTCGAGTCAAATGCATTTCTGTCAGTCATGTATTTTATTTTCAATTTTGGTCACCCAGTATTCCAAGAGAAATAACACCACAAAACTTCAATCATTTTGATAAAAATGATGTTTTGACCAAAATATATATCTATATGCATGTCGTCAATGACATTTGAGAAGTTCTGAAAGTCGACTCAAAAACAACGAATCACTGTCAATTATCAGGGTTTAAGACTAGTACCTGAAGAAGTCAGATATATATGCAGAAACCTTCTGCGCTCCTCCACATCTATAGCAATTAATTATTCAGGTAAAAAATTATAATTACTCAGAATGAAACATCAAAGAAGTCAGCACAATGATGACGTACCAGGGTATCTATTGAAATCCAATACATGAGGTGTATCAGTGTGATAATCAGCAGCCATCTCGCAGAAGTGGTTTGCTATGTCAAAGGCCACGGGATTATAACTTGAATATTCATAATCCTGATAAACAAGAATCAACACTAGATCATCAATTGGGCATTATACGCAAAAGAAAAGCATGAAAAAAGATAATTTCAGTTCCATGGTCCCAGGTTGAAAACAAGGAAAACTCATATTATCTGAGTTCCTTAGCTGCTAAGGGATATTTATGGGCATCAGTTGAAATGGCATTTGCAGATTTCAATTTTTCCAACTTTAAATTATAAAAGCTTACAAATTGATAGATTAAATCATAACCCAGGACCAGATTTATCCAGAACCAAAAACAAGAATAAATGTTTGCCAAATGGTAACTTCGGCATTCATGCCAAAGGTCTTGATTGTCCATAATCAGTAACTCTGTCTACAGTAACAAGATAGAACTAAATATAGCATGGTGATATTATTATTACCTGAAGGTCTATCTCCATTTGACTTCAGAACATACAGAATCCATGAGACCAATAGTCATGCCATCGATGTCCTAGAAGTCATTCAACCAGGCAGAGTCACAACTCTACTTGCATTACAATGCAAATGTGGTTGAATGCATCATAGGAAAAAAGAAAAAGGAAAAAGCATATCTAAGAACAGTCTAAGTTATGCATGAAATGATTTTCCACAGGCAGTGGTGAATACAGGATTACTCGGTAGGGGGGGCCGATTTTACACATGCGTTCGGGAAATTTTTTTTTTTTTGCTAAATCGAACTTGCTTAAATTTTTTTGTATATATGAGTGTTATAATTTGAATTGTCAAGAACCACTTTTAAATATTAATGTACAATTTTCAAAATTAAGCTAGATTTCGTTTATAGTCCTAACATGTAAAAAAAAAAAATTGGATTTAGGGAGGTATGAACATGTAAAAAAATTAAAAAAAATTGATTTCAGATGACCTACCAGACCAAAAATAATAATAATTTGGATTTATAGAGGCCTAACAGGCCAAAAAAAAATTAGAAATTTGGATTTAGAGAGGCCTAATAGGCCTAAAAAAATTAGAAATCTGGATTTAGGGAGTACCTAATAGGTCCAAAATATTGAAATTTTGAAGTTTGGACAAGCCTAACACGTAATGAGATATATTTAATTTTCTTTATTAGTTCAATACTAGTTTCTAAAAAAATTATAACATTTTTCCATTTTTTTTATGTTTAGTTTTAAAATTTTAAAATTTAATTTAGAAATTAAGTTGTTTGAGTCAAATTAATTTTTTTTTAATGGAAAAGACATAATAAAAAATGAGTTCAAAAGTGTTATGAAAATAAATAAAGTAATTAATAATGGTAACATAGTTTTATAATTATTGAAAAATAAAATTTAAATAAACAAACATTTTCTAAAATAAATTGAGGTTTGGGAGAATTGAACCTAGGACCTTTAAAAAAAAAAAAGCAAGTGTTTTAACCATCTCATCTACCTTTAAACAATGAAATATTATTACATAGTTTCTATATAGACTAATATTAGGGGGGGCCGAAACTACTCATGACTATGGTATTTCCGGTGGCCGGAGGGGCCCGGCCCCCCTGTATACGCCCCTGTCCACAGGTAGGGAAAAGTTCCAAGAAGTTGGCATATAACAAAATTAATAAAATCACAAATAATTAATATTAAATATGTTCTTTGGAAAGCAATTTATTCTATGGCCATTTACTTGATCATTTAATAGCAACTCCAGTCTACCTGCTTCATATACATGTTTCTAATATACACTGTTTCTAATACAAGTAAAGGAACGTAAGAAGCAATGAACTAATGGAAAATTTGGAAAATCAATTATCAATTAAACCCAAAGAAAAAGAGAGAACGATTAAAATATCTTCACTGAAGTTCATAAAAAAAGGTCAGGATATGTTAGTCATTCAGAAAGAAGTAATAATTAATTGCACTCACTACTGAAATAAAATAAATAAATGAACTTACTATTATAGTTATTGCTTTTGTCTCTTCATCAATCATTATGTTCCCATATTGTAAATCATTGTGACAAAAACCAATCCTTTGATGGCCATGGAGTTCCTTTTCCAAAAAGGAAATTTCCTCCTCAAGGGTGTCCAACTGAAACGCCTTAGCTTCTTCAGAAGAGCACAGAGATTTTGCTGTCTTGAGCCAATTTCTGAAAACTCAACAAAATTAAGTTATTCAAACTGAACTGATGATCTCATTTGCAAAATTCAATACATGGGAGAGCAAGAAAAGTACCGCAACCTAGCCCACAGGGGCACCGTTTTTGGACCAGGCATCTCAAGACCATGAAACTCTTTCAGTTTACTTGCTATAAGAGAAGATATTTCTGGATCACGCAAATCAGATGCAGACAGAGTCTGAAATCCACACAAAAGAGGAAGGCATGAGTTTTTTGTTTAAGAGAAATAGTAAATATTTATGATAAAAATAAAAATAAAAAATCCCCTCAAGAATACGAGTATTTCCCTATAAATGAAAAAGCAGAAACTGTTTATGGAACACCAATCCTCTTCACAGCCATCTTTCTTTCCTCCACAAATTAATTTAAGCTGTTGAGCATTTACATATCAAAGCCGAAATTCATATAATATTTAAATTAGGGGAGCAATCTTTGCTGGATGAATCAAATATATTTCTACTTCCACTGACAGGGTGAAGTATCCCTAGCAAGTTTCAGGGCATACACCCCCCTGATAAATATGAGGAACAATATTCATCTTTCAGTTCATTCAACATATGAGGGCAAAAAAGAAATACATGTAAGAAATGATGAATTTGAATTATCATATCATCATAATTTTGGAGGTTTCTTAACAGGTAAAATAAATAGCTCAATATATGTCAACTAATGGAATATGTATTGAAGATGATTTTCAATATACTGATCCAGGACATTATACAAAGACAAAAATAATGAACATAAACTTACCCTTGCCCGTATGAATTCTTCGATTCTCCCAGTTGAGAACCTCCCAAGAAGACGAGGCCCCTGCCCGTGCTTGGATATGAATTCAAATGTCCGGATCTCATCATCTCTATCAAAGAACACCTCCACACCCTCACCATAGATCCTTACCAGAACCTTGCGAGAGGGATTATCTGACTTCGTTGGCCACTTTATTTGAAATACCTCATTGGTCATTGCACCTTTGAGAGGAATCACATGCAATGCATTTGGGTCAAGCACATCATCCCATTTCGATGCCAATGACTTCAATTTTTCCTTAGCTTCTCCTGGTATACGACTTTCCTTGTTCCCATCCAGTTTCTCCACAGCACCCATAACAAAATACCAACCGAATTTTCCACCGGAAGATAAATCAATTCCCGCCTAATTCTTATTATAAGAAGAGTCAGATCTGATAAATGAAAGAGCCAATTAGCAAAATCAACAAGACGATTTACATTCGTATCAATCAAATCAATCATCCCTAAAACATACAATGCTCAATACTTTTTGGTACGGATCGTAGATATTACAAAAGGAAAGCCAGGAAAATGGAAAAATCAACCACCGCAAATAAATTGCTTCAGACTTCAGCTCTCAATTTCAGCAACAAGCAAAACAGCAAAAAGCTAAAACCAAAAATCAGAAGTATATTCAGTCGGATTCATTTCTGCTTTCTGATCCCCGGTAAAACAAATTGCAGATCAACAAAACAAACCACACTTTCGAGGATCAATCAGAATACAGCAATTAACAGCGATTATTTCGATGAAAGAAGAAATTTACCTTTCAGCAGAACAAAATTCTTATTTCTCTTTCTGGTTTTGCTGGAGTATAAGAAGTACAGATTATACCGGAAAGAGAAATGTCGAAAGTGGAAGAAAGACTCTCTCTCTTCTCGCCGAACTCTTTATTCTCGATGATCTACAGATACAATTATGCGGGACAAGAGAGATAGGAAAAGCGATGCTTATAGAGGAAGAATCCATGATGTTTTGATTGATTCTGAGCCGTTGGTTTTCTGACTGGATAATTTAGAATCGCCAGCAAGGAAATGTTTTTGGGAAAAAAGACATCAGCACCTGGCACGTGTAAAATCGACTGGATCCAAAATGCGGCTTATGCAAAAATAATAAAGAGAAATTACAAATATAACCTTATAATTTCATCAATTTATTTTAATATTTTTTAAATAGTAAATTCAATCCATTTATAATGTAGGTGTTTAACAAAGTAAGCTTACTTTGTCTTGTGATTTTGTAAATTTATCCAATGATTGGGAAAAACAATATTACTTTGTAAAAAATAAAGTGATATAATATATCTTCTATACTTACTTTGTTTACAAAGTAAGATTTACTTTGTTTTTCCTACTATTGGATGAGTTTACTTTGTCAACGTTTAACATCATCCAATAGTGGAAAAAACAAAGTAATGTTTAATTTGTAAAAAACAAGTAAACATAGTCTAAACCTTTCTTTTTATATTGATATTTTGGATTAGGTTATACTTACTTTATTTTTTACAAAGTAAGTTTTACTTTGTTTTTTCCACCATTGACATATTAAAAATGTCTCCAACCTAATACAGTAAAACCTCGATAAATGCATATCCTTGGGACCGGAAAAAATATTCATTAAGCGAGATTATTTATTTATTGATAAATGAATAAATTATTCATTTATCGATAAATCAATATTTATTATTTTATAGATAATTTGATATGAGCAATGATTACTTTAAGCAACTACTTGCTACAACATGAGCAAAATATACCAGAAGTTGTATTTGCACTACAAAAAGTTAAAGAATGTGTTCATTTTGGTTTAGGTGGAAATAAAAAACAATCAACTATAGATGTATTTTTTCAGAAAAAATGATTTCTAGTTGATTGATTGAAAGGTTTTGGTCTATATATATATATAGTAAAACCTCTATAAATGCATGTTCTTAGGACCGGAAAAAAATATTCATTAAGCGAGATTATTTATTTATCGATAAATGAATAAATTATTCATTTATCGATAAATATTCATTAGATATGTAATTATCTTGTTTAGGAAATATATTATTTGATTGATTTGTAATTATCACATTAGAGTAATTACAAATCAATCAAATAATTATAGACATAATTATAGATACAATTATAAGTCTTGTTTTTTTTTTTTTTGTAAACTCTTGGGTATTTATATATATATATATATATATATATATATATATATATATATATATATAATATTGTATATAATTTAATAATTATTAATTTATATTTTCATTGGACCCTTAAGGATTTAAATATTTTTTATTACTTAATGCATTTAGCGAGGTTATTACTTTAGTCCATTGGCCCAAGTAGGGACCGGAATAATTTATTATATAAGCGAGGTTATTACTTTATTGAATATTCATTTATCGAGGTTTAACTGTAGTATGTAATTCAATAATTATTAATTTATATTTTCATTGGGCCTTTAAGGATTTAAATATTTTTATTACTTAATGCATTTAGAAAAGTTATTACTTTAGTCCATTGGTCCAAATCGAGACCGAAAGAATTTATTATATAAACGAGGTTATTACTTTATCCAATAATCATTTATCGATGTTTAACTGTATGTGGCTTGCTCTCCCTCTTTCTTTCTTTTTCTTTTCTTTTTGACAAGACAATGTACTAATAATTTTATTTCTCCTAAACTTTTTTTCCTAAAATATAAAAATACTAACACATTTTTCTATTAAAAAAATTAGGAAATAATCCATGATAATTCAACAGTGATAAATTAAAACCTATTATTTTCTGTGTAAAAAGGAAACCTATTATTTTGTTATAAAATTTTGTAGTAAATTTATATATTCTTAAATTTTTATAAATTATAAGATAAAACTCACAGTTTATGCATTACAATTTGTAATTTGAATATTTAGCCTCTAATATATTTAATATTTTGTTATTTGGCCATTGATCTATTATTTGGTCACATTTGGCTTTTAAACTATCTTTGTGAAATTTCACTCAATTTTGATGAAGATTTGGCAAAACGTTATCCCTCTGATATGTGGTGATTTTTTGACATATGAACTTAACACGTCGTAAATCTTAAATTTTATTTGCCAAATAAATTTTTTTATGTGAAAATATAATTAATTAGATTAAAATAAGAAAAACAAATCCCTAAACTAAAATTTATCAATTTGTCAAAATATCGTCACGTATCAATAGCTCTATTAAGTTTCCATCATGGGTGATGAGATAGTTCAGGGGCCAAATGATAAACTTTTGGATAAATTAAGATCCAAATGACAAGAGTTTAAATAAATCGAGGGTCAAATAGTGGTTTAAGCCTATAATTCATAATAAAGGTACGACTCAGCCAATCTCTAATCACAAAGATAAATTTTTCTCTTTCTCTTCGTAGAATCTTGAGATTAGGTCCGAGTTCAACCCTCTAATATTAATTTCTAGGAATTAGTACTTTATCATATGCTTGCTTTTCTCATGACCAGTGAGAAGAAACTTGATTTTGCTTGTACAAAAGCAAGAAAAATAATAAAATCTTAGTTTTAGGTTATTATCATTTGATTTTGATTACTAAAATTAATATATGATTTAAATTGTAGTTGATAATACATATTGTTTTTACTCTTTAGTATTTATTATTTTTAAAATAATATTAAATTTAAATATGAAAAAATATAAAATTTGCCTAGGGCCTCCGAAATGCTGAAGACGCCTCTGTTTTGCTTTTAAACTTCTTAACAAATGTTCTGGAAGCATACTTGGGAGGAAGTGTGCTTCCAAAACATTTTGCTAATCATTTTGTTTTGGAAGCACACTTCCTCCATTGTTGGGGTTTAGGTTTTAGGGTTTAGGGTTTGAATTATTGTTGCAATCTTGTTGTAAATTTTGATAATGTTATGATTTTAATGTTATAATTATTGTTGCAATCTTGTTATTATGATTTTGATAACATTATGATTTTAATGTTATATACCACTTCGCAGTTTCGCAAACTGCGAAGGTAAATACTACTTCAGTACATGATTTTTGCTTCGCAGTTTGCGAAAACTACGAAGAAAAACTCATTATGCGAAGTAGTATTATCTTCGCATGCTTCACAATTTGTGAAACTGCGAAGTAAAATCATGTACTGAATGTATTATCCTGGAAAAAACGTACAAAATAATAAAAAACGGAGTGTCAAGTTCGAAAGAAGAAAGATTTTACATATATATGAGTCGATAATTAAAAACGGAGTACCAAGTTCGCAAACTAAGAAAAAAACAAAGAGAGGAAGAAGAAAGAGTAAGAATTTTTTAAGTTGTTATATATATATATATAGCATTTTGGGAAAGTCACAAATAAATAGTCTAGATAGATAGGTAATAACTTGGATAATTGATCTAAATATATAAATGGATCTACATTTGACCCAGTTTTTTTTTAACGATGTTTCTTTAGAGTTTTATATGGTAGGCATACCATGTCAGTGACATGGTCTGCCATAGCAAATAATGTGATGGAACCTGTCAAAGCAAACATTGAGTTTTTTATTATTTTAGATTATCCCTAAACTACGTGACTCCTTCCTCTCTTCTTTTCATTTGTCAAACAACATTTTTTTCTAGACTCGTCTCTTTCTCAAAATCCACAATCGGAGACCTAGCTTTCCCTAACCCTCTCTGATCATATCATTTCATTTTCCTTCACCATAGCTTTCTATTTTACGCACTTTCCACCTTCTTGATCTCTTTAATGAAGCTCAAATATGCAGCCTCATTCATACATGCCTTGCTCTTCGATCTTCCACTGTAGAACTCTAGTTTGGCTTTACTGTAACAAGTCGGGGCAAGAGGAAGAGGCAAAATTGGCAGTGCCAGTGCTACTATGATTCCATTCTGCTTTATATAGAGTTTTATTTTAAGTCTGGGAACAAATTAACCTATGGTTATTTATGTAAATAGGATTTGAAAGATGAATAACATATTTTTAAATTTTGTCTTGTGCTAAATTAATTTCGAAAGCTATATGATTAATTATTTTTTTTTTTTGCTAATATTTTTTTCATTGATTGAGCTTATTAAATGGAAATTGAACGACTCTGATTTATCTATTTTTGTGATTATTGTGTGGCTAGTTGATTGAGCCTTTTCTATGGATAACTAAAGGCCAGAGTTGAAAAGTACGGTGCAGGGATAATTTGTCCCTGAAGTTGAAGAAACTGATTGAAATATTTATGGCTTATATCATGTTATAACTTAGTTCTTGGTGCTATTTGAGAAGATTATGCTAATAGAAAAAAACCTAATAGGGATTCAGAACCATTTGAAAGTAACCAGGTCCAAAATTCTCAAAGTCTCCATAAAAGAGTTTCCAATGCAAAGTCACAATTCCAAGGCATCCATCCTTGTGGTGTTAAAAGTGCTTCAAAATGGGAATTTATGTAAACAACTCTTGAGAATTTAATGGTCTGTCCAAGTAAAATGAAACTTGTGTACACTAGAATTCAATAGCATAAGCCTTAACAATTTACTTTTCATATGTCCATCTTATTTTTGTTCTATTTATGTTTGTTTAATGTTAATCTCCATACATATATACTTGCAGGTTGTCCTAAAGTTGCAGGTGATGGATGATTTTGATAATGAATTCCAGATTAAGCAGCATCATGATGATCCTGATTACAAAATTATCTTCAATAATTTGGTAACTAATAAAATTAACAAAAAGGTTATTTGCTTGATTTGAAATATGTCTCTTGAAGGATTAAGAAGATATCTTGAGTCTAAAAATGGTGAGTTTTACATGAAAATGGAGATTCCATTCATAGTCGTTTACATACTGGTGGTCTTGCATTCTCTTCTATATGAAGCAGTAAGCAAAATCATTCTTTATAAACTATTGAACTCCACTTTCAGGATTCTTCAATACCAAATATTGCCTTGAATCTGAGATGATTTATAGTACTAACAAAGTGAATGCACATATAAGGAGTCTTGAGTCTCATCTAATGCCAATACTTATTGTTTAAGAGCACCTGCTTGGTTCTCAAATGTTAGACCTTTGGCAATGAATCCATCTCCAATTGAAACTAATAGCACAATTTAATTATAACCCACATCGACAATGGAATTAGAACCAAATATTTGATGAGTTAATGGACAAAAATTAAGCACGGAATATAGATGCTTTAGGGGGATTAAGAGTGATGGAAAATATGTCGTCATTTTCACCAGTGATGTCAAATATATCACAAATTCTAAAAATTACATTGAATTATTATGTTTATCGACATAAATTTGCATCCATAAATGAAATATCTTGTTAGAGGACAGACCCTCCATGACCCTCGCTAATTCCTTTTCAATTTGACATTTAACTTCTGAACTTTAACTGGGAAAACATTTTTTCATGTCTACATGTTTGGACCTAGCTCTAAACTTAAACCTTGTTCAATTAAGCTTTTTAGGAGATTTCAAGTACAATATTATTCAATTATAAACTTCTTTTTTGAAACATTCAATTATAAACTTAAACTTTATTATACATAATTTTTATCTAATTAACCCAATTAAATATTTGCATAAATTTTTTTAAGTTATTTTATGTGCCAGTGCCAAATTAATCCGAGAGTCGTTTAAAAAAGAGTTAATTGGCAAATTGACTCATAATTCAGATGTACCTTATTTTCTCATGAAAAAACTACAACCCACCATTATAGAGTACGTGACTTATATTACTCCCTCCCTCTCACGAATATAGGCATAAATTCATCTTTTTGACGTCTCATAAAATAAATATCTAACTAAATTTAATTTATTAATTTACTGATATAACCTTAATTATGTGATTTAGATATAATAAAAAAATTACATTTCCAACACATTGAAATGTAAATTGCGTGTAAATGTAAATTCTTGAGTATCTAACATACATTAATCACATGCTTTTACTACATGCATTTAATTTTAATATAAAAATGGCATACACTTTCAATATAAAAATTACATACGTCTATATACACTCATTATAATAGTGTTAGTTTAATTCATTCTTTTTATGGATTTACAGTATCACAGAAAATGGTTCAAGTCCATTTGTGAAAGAAAATATGTAGAATCAATGCTTGATTTGAATGCTCCGCCAACACAAATGCTTGATTTGAATGTCCTATCAACACAAGAATGTTATATTTCAAAATGTCAAGAGATTCAAAAAGGTATTTCAGAAATGTTACTTATTTCTTCTACCCAATTTTTTTTTAT
Organism: Euphorbia lathyris; assembly: GCF_963576675.1. Classification (NCBI taxonomy): domain Eukaryota; kingdom Viridiplantae; phylum Streptophyta; class Magnoliopsida; order Malpighiales; family Euphorbiaceae; genus Euphorbia; species Euphorbia lathyris. Next base: position 94,410,560 of record NC_088912.1, on the reverse strand, counting down.
GATTGGTTTTAGAGGTTTAGAGACCAAAAAGAAGTTTGAGTGAAACAAATTATTCCATAGAAGACCAACATTTTTTTTGTAATTTTTCTAAATGGAATATGGACTTTTTTTGTCCTTTAATGTAGTTTAGTACTCATAGTTATATGAAAAATGCAGACATTAGGCAAGAGTTTTTTTTTTTTTTTTGCATGAAAGTGACATTAGCCAAGAGTTAAAGAAAAATGCATTACATTAATATAAAAGATTACAATATTAATCAAAATAAAAACTCCTAACAATAGTTTAAGGGATTCAAATTCACATCATTCTCTATCTTTTTGTTATCCATTAAGAAAAGCTCTTGCCGCATTCAATATTTCCAAATCGCACGTAATGTTAATCAACAATTCTCCATTTCTAATCAACTTGTCTTTGTTCATACGAGGAATTTTATAGTCGATTCCGCCAAATTTTTTGCATCACTTCAACCATGAATGATTGTAATGTCAAAAATACATTATTTAAACTTTGAACTGGAAATATGTTGTAAGCATCATCCACAACCGAAACAAATTCATCAATGGTGGTTGGAGCTTTTTTATGTTTAAGTGAATCAATGGCTCTAAAAAAAACCAAGATCCAATACATTCATATCAGGACTGTTTGGAGGTTGACAATATAAGCAAATATCCAATCCATCTTTTCTTACGACTTTCATAAATTCAACATCATCAACATTCAAATGTGGCCTTGCATTATTTTGTTGAATATCTTGCATTATTTTGTTGAATATTCATTTCACTTCTAGGACATGGCCATTTTTCTTTAATAGTGGGCAATAATTTTTCTATCAAACATGAACAGATTACATCTTTGGTAATTGATGATATAGACTTTGTCTCTAAAGTGCCCGCTACACGATTTTTACTATTTCGCTTCGCTGGTTCTTTAAAAATAAATGGTCAATTTCAAATTTTTCCATCAAATCCATTAGAAGTGTCATTGATTAGTGGACGAGCAACCGCAACTAAGAAGATAATTTTTACAATAAACCTTTTACTTTTGCATGTGCGAAGTGGTCCTGTCTCATCGAGATGTAAATAATATTTTTTATGATGTCTTAGACAAACAAAACCATTTTTTGTCAATATGAATTCGATCATACATATTAATAAACGAAGGTCGAGTTTGGAAGTTACCTTTGTCTATTATGGACAAGCAAAACTCCAACCTTGTAATCTTATTTTCATTTGTGAGATACAGTTTCAAAGCATTTGAGTGCAGACGAATACCTCCTTCTTTGGTTCTAGTACACAAAGTTGATTTTGACACACCCAAAGCTTGTGATAAGGATCTTATATTTGTTCGCCGATGAAGAGGAATATCTTTAACACGTTCCAAATCTATTTCCTTTCTTTGGCCACCAACTTTTTTCATTATACTTGGATGTGAACCACATGCACCACGTATAGATATGCATTTTGTATCATGCCACACTCAATAAACTGATCTTTTTGGTGTAGAAAATTTTCTACAACTTCCATAACCATTCTTTTTTCGACACCTTACCATTTCGGCTCTTTTGAAGAAGCATTTCGATGATAGCTTTCTTCATATCAACGGTAATATTTTTCTTCTTGTTCCCACAATGCTCTTGAGGTGTTGTCATTCAAATAGCTATGGAATGAAGAGTTGGTATCTTCTAGAAGATTATTTAAATTTATCAATGTGTTGCTTGGTGATGAAAGATTGGATGTGTTAGGTGAGTAATCATTGTCGGGTAAAAGGTTCAAATCAAATGCAAATTTTGGTTGAGGATTATCCATTCTTTTAAATTGTGATTAAACTTTATCATGGTATCACATATATATAGTTAAATCTGAAAATTTAAAAATGTATCTAGAGGTAAATATTGGAGATTTAAATTTTATTTGAATTTTTTTAAGAACATTAGGCTCCAATTTAAAATTTGCCTTAAAAAATCACTATGTAAATTTTGGCTCCAAAAAAAAGCTTGCAGGAGTATGAGTATTTAATTAATCTCAAATTTACTTTACTCAATACTAAAAAAAAAAGCTTGCAGGCGTAGAAGTAATTTGTAGACAGTGTTTTTCAATGCAAATTTAAGTATATGCTCATAAGCTTGCATGATCATTTTGGCTCCAAGTTACTCCATGTTACTTCATGATGTTTTTTGCTCATAAAATCGATAAAAAGAAATCATTATCAAAGAAATTTAAGTCATAGTAGAGAAAGAAGACTTTTTTTTATCAAAAGCAAAAATTGAAACTTTGTTTTAGTTATCATGCTAAATTGAAACTAAATTAAGAAAAAGGATGTAAATGGAAAATTGAACAAAAAAAATGGTAGCTGTATAATATTAGGAGTTTTTAGTGAAACAGAGAGTTTGATTATATTTAATAAAAAAAATGATCTTCCTTGTGCCTTTAATACATCAGTTTAACCTAACTGCTTCCTCCATCTTCCAACGCCGCCGACAATACCAAACCTTCTTCTTCAATACTCGTCGGATGAGAGGCTCTGAAACTTCTTATCCACCTGATTTCGGTGGCTACCCAGGGCTCCAGCCCCGACCTACTTCCGCCACTGCATAAACCTATGTACTGCAATAAATGTTTGGTTTACTAATATAAAAGTAATTTCGGGTTTAACCATTGAGTTTTAATGTTTTTTTAAATGAGGTTTAGGTTGAGATTAACAATATGTTAGTAGTAGTATTAATGTAGGAGTATTTATAGTTTAAAAAAGAAAAGGGTAAATTGGGAAAAATAGAATAAAAAATATTATTTCAATAGGGTAAAATTCATCAATGGTGTACAACCTTTACCCCATTTCACACTTTGATGTACAACTTTTATTTTGTCTCACTAATATGTACAATCTTATAGGTGACCTCCCACTTTAGTGTATAGTAGGTAAAAATGACCGGTCAACGCACCACCTCAGCCCCACCACATGTATAATGACTAAAATACCCTTATCACTAATAAAATAAAAAAATAGAAAAGTAAAAATAAATAGAAAAAGAGTAAAATATCCTCATCCATTTAAACATCACCTTCATTTGAAATAAGTAATTCTGATAAAAAAAAAAAGAAAAGAAATAAGTAGATAAATTTTTTCCATGGCTCCAATTACCATCAATTTGTCAAATTATCTTAAATAATAACCTAATCATCTTTCACTCCATCTTCTTCATCTTTTTCTCTCAAAATCAAAACCTGATCTACCATGGCAAGTTTCTCGCTTGGTGATGGTGAATCCCACCTTCGGTCGTTTCTCTCGTTTCTTTACCTCAAACATGAAACTCAGGCTCCTCCTTCCGTCATCTGTCAATTTTTTTTCCATCGACCACCTATCTTCTGGATTTTTCTTTTTCTTCGTCTTCCTTTCAAGGGAGGCGGCGATTCCGATTCCGACTTCATTGATCCTTCCGATTCCAAGCCACTCATTGCTTCTCTTATCCACTTTTGGATTTCTGATTCGCATAACTCCATGTATATTCAAGGCTTAAAAATTATAACTATGACGCTAAGAGATTTGAATCATAAGCATTTGAATCTGCCACTTTCATGTAAAGTTTAACATATTAACTTTGAAAATGGTAAAGATATGAGCAAATCAGTTTATGTAATAATTGATTAATAAAAATGGTTTTTCAATTTTAAAATTTTCAGGAAAAATTTCTTATTAAGAAGAACTGTAATTTATGGAAGCATAGAGAGAGAGAATGGAAACAAAGAGAGATAGTTGAACGAAGGAGAGAGTGTACTTTCTATTATTTTTATTTTTTTAAGGATTAGGGTATTTTAGTCATTATACATATAGTAGGACTGAGGTGGCGCGTTGACCAAGCATTGATCGTTCATTTTTACCTATTGTACACTAAAGTGGGAGGTCACCTATAAGGTAGTATATATTAGTGAGACAAAATGAAGGTTGTACACCAAAGTGTGAAATGAGGCAAAAGTTGTACACCATTGATGAAATTTACCCTATTTCAATACAATTAACTAACTTTTATTGTTCAGTGTCTAAAAACTTTTATGCCTATATCCGTAGGACGGATGTAGTAGTTTGTTACTCTTTTCAGTTACAAATTTTTTCTATCCAACAAAAAAATATAAAATGGACCAATATACAACAGGTAGAGAGCACGCATGCGCTAGAGCAGCTGCCCCTATCATATGTCTGACACGTGCCAGAGTTGGCGCGTCTGATGCATGAAATTGTGCTGAAAACAACACATAGTCTACCTGCTTTTTGAAGTAAAATTGCTTTTCTAATCCACTTTTACTGATTAAAGTTTCCTTTTGACCGTATAAAATTTCTTTTTCACTCCATAAAATTTTAAATAATACATGCTTTCTAATGGTATGTTAAACAAAGAGTTGCTACCACCATTATAGTTGCTCTTAGTTGCCTTTAAAACTACAGTACATCAATCCTTGGGTAAATACAATGACAGACACTTACGTCCAACTAATAAGGATAAAAAAGTAATTTTAGGCAAGCATTTAATGAAATCTTAATTCCTGCGTCCACCTCTAAAACGATAAGTATATTGGAACAGAGGGAGTAATAGTTAGTTCCATTAATAATATTCTAGAATGATTGCACATATGATATTAGAGACTTTTGTCTAAACATAATATAAGAACAATGATTGTCGAATTAATATAAATAAGATAGGACATGCAATACTTGCACCACGATAGTTAAATATAATTGAATAATTCAAGGACATCTGCTGATGATGATGCTAATCTCAAATGAGATTCTCTGAAAAATAAAACTTTAATGTATTAATTCATGGTTCCATAAACTCATCTTCTCTATCTCTACCTTAAACCAACAATATTTTCTATCCCTACTTTAAACCACTGATAGTGAACCGCAACGCTCTTAATTTCAATAAGATTTTGTCGATGTAAATAAGTTTGGATCCTGAAACTAAAAATAAATAAAATAGTTAGTTGTTATAATAATAATCAGGGAAAATTACAAAACTGGATCAAATGGGAGGCCCATTTACATATTTAACCCATTTGCTCAACCTACTACATATCTAGACTGTTTTTGTGTGACTTTCCCATCATACCCTCAATATTTACAGCGCAACTATCTCCCTCCCGTCTGACTTCGCAGATTCCAGCATATGTGAAGCCTGCGAAGCTAATGTTTGGTTTACTTGATGATTTTAATTAACATATGGGAAGCCTGGATGTGTTTTTAACAAAATTCGCTAAGTGGTATATAACAAAAAATGCCAAACAACAACGGATTCTAACATTAAAATCATAACATTATCAAAAGTTACAACAAGATTGCCACAATAACAACATTATCAAAATTTACAACAAGATTGCCACAATAAACTCCTAACAAATCACTTCAAAGTGAACCTGACTAATCTGGATGGAAATTTCTCCCTCTACAGGAAGTCCAGACTTTTTGGGATGAGAAATGGAAGTCCAGACCTTTTAGGATGGGCGTGTCCCATGGTGCACACCAAGATTGGCACAATCTCTCCTAACCAATCATTTCAAAGTGAATGTGCCAATTTTGAAGGAAGTTAATCCCTATACATGAAGGAAAGTCATCTCCTCTGCAGCCCAATACGCCGCCTTCTAGAAAAGGATGTTATGTATTCAACCACCTTCAGAAAAAATTAATCGTGTTAGGAAGGAAAAATGACGATTTGGCTTCGCGAAATGAGGATTAGCGAAACATGCAAATGTAAATGTGCAGGGAAGAGGATGATTTTGTTGAAACACCTTTCCACATGATTTTGATTTGACAAAATTATTTAAGTTAATCCATGATTAAGGGCAATTAAATTTAAGTGCTTTGATTTAATTGTACTAATATGTTTGTTCAATGTTGAGCATAAATATAAATGAAAATAGAAATAAAAAATAAGACAGGACGAAGTCAGCATGAGAACACAACATAAGCTGAGTGAAGTGCAACTCGACGTAATAGAAGATAAGTCATCCTTTGAACAGAAGCTTGAAGATCAAGCTAATCAATGAAGCTGAGTGGAACGCAACTCAATATCAAAAGTAGAAAAGTCTTCTTGGGAACTATATCTTGCAGAACGAAGCTGACCATGGAAGCTGAGTAAAAGAGAACACAGTATCAGAATTGGCAACAATCATAGACAACGGCTATCAAAGTCAAGCTGAGTGATCTTCAGGACAGCACGAATGATCTGTTTTGCTAAAAGACAAGATCCGACAACTGTCTGCACCAATTCAGAAGCTTTGGAATTATGCATGGATACAGTTTCGAGGTGCATGGGTCAACTGTTCGTTAGCTAAAAGACGAACTGGCGCAAGAAGACGAAACCTGCGAGAAAAAGACAAACATGATGACTGTGGAATTCAGATGACATGATTGGCCTGCAAATCTGAAGCTGACCAGAACATGTCGCCGGAAGGAGCCGTTTGAATCCAACAGATAATTTAGGATTCAAATGATTGAGCTTTCAGGTTTCAACTATAAAAGTACAAGTATACTTCTTGGATCCTTTGCCGATTGCTGAAATACAAAAAGAAGAAAAGCATACATACAAAGCACATCAAAACAAGAAAAAGATCTTACACCAAACTTCCATATCTGTGTAAATGCTAGAGTGATTTTCCTTGTAATCATCTAAAGTGTTCTTTGTCTGAAAAAGAACAATTTTGTATCAGTCATAGCATTGAGAGAGTGTGCTGAGTACTCGGTGTTAAGTACTCAGTGGTAGAGAAATCTAGGTGTTCGGTTGTAGCACTTAGTAGGAGTTGAGTAGACGAATAGAGGACGGTACTCTTGCATATTCAACTGCCTTGTAAATGGTTTGTGCTCTACCTTTAAAAAGCTCAGTATTGGATTTAAAAATCCCGGAGGGACTCTGGGGACTAGACGTAGGCGGAGAGGACGAACCAGGATAAGTCGTGCTGAGTAATCTCTAACTCTTTCTCAATATATATCTATATGTGTTGCTTGCTATATTTACTCAGTATATAAATTGTTTGAGCTGACACTGAGTAAATCAGAGTGCTGAGTTGGAAGCTGGCCACAAAAGTGTCATTTCCCAACTCACAAGTAAAACAGTTCTAGTCAGTACCTGACTAAAGCCGTCTTACGCCTCACTCGGCCGCGCTGACCAAAGCTGAGTTGTGAAACTCAAAGAATTCAATTAAGTCAGCGTAATTAAAGTGAAAAAGTTACATTAGTTCCTAACCCCCCCCCCTTGGAACTAATCACACGGGGCCAACAGATTTTACTTAGCGAATCGATGCTTTCGTGAAGTCTGCGAGATCTGAAACGTGACGATCTACTTAGCGAATTGATGCTTTCACGAAGTCTGCGAGTGAAATCAAGAACTTTTCTACTCGCAGACTTCGCGAAATAATTGATTTGCACACAGATCGTCACGTTTTAGGCTCTTTCTCATCGCAGATCTTTGCGAAATCATCGACTACTCAAAGTGATTTCATGGAAAACACAGAGAAAACAGTAGATACTTACATTTTTCGCGCCTTTCACCTTTAAAAGCGACAATAACAATATGATAAACTGGGAAAAACGATGGAAATAACATAGAATAACCATTTCTTTGATTGTAACAAGAAGAAAGAAACCAAGTAACGAGCAGGAACAGGAAGATGAAGAACTATGGCTTCGTTTTCTAGCATTAGGAAGATGAAGAATCAAAAGATGAAGAAAGGAATAAGAGAAATACACTGTGATTTGGAGAAATGGTGCAGATTTCGTGCAATTTAAAGGAAGATAAGAAGATGAAAAGTCTGGGAATCATTAATGGAGGAGCCAACCGTTTCGCGTAACCAAGGAGAAGGGGGCGTGATCGTTCGCGTAAGGGGGAAGTGGAAAGGTTAGGGGTATTATGGAAAATTCACACAAAAACAGTCTAGATATGTAGTAGGTTGAGTAAATGAGTTAAATATGTAAACGAGTCTCCCATTTGACCCAATTTTGTAATTTATTAATAGTAAGAAAAATATAATTTTTCAAATGAGTTTACCTTTGAACAATTCAATGAATTGATATTTTACATCATAACACATTTGAATTGATAGTCCCTTCATTTGTCATCTAAATAATTATATTTTAGTCGCACTCAAATAGAAGGTTAAAACACATACCGTCAAAACATAATTAAACTAAGTTACCTGGCTAAGAATTGTTAACGACGATGATATCATTGATGGTGACATTTGATTTTGCACAGTTGTTGACATCCATTGAGTTGGTTGAGAGAAATAAACACAATGTCCAACCATTGGAGGTACGTTAATCACCTAAATTCACTAAAATTTATTCCACTAATGTAATTATATAATTGAACAATTTTAATGTATTCAAGATAATATATTCTAAAACCTGAAAATGTGTTTGAGATTCCAATTCTGTTGAAGAATTATTGATATTTGATTCTGAGATCATCTTCCTCCTTTGTTGTTTTGAAATTCCTCCTGTCAATAAAATAAGCTTAGAAATTATTCAAGAACAAATAATCATACTAAACAACTAAAAAAATGCTTAATTACACACCTTTCTTTACTTTTACTCGACGAGTTTCGAAATGTCCTTTGAGTCTAGTGTTGGTGCCGCAGCCTCGCCCGGACGGACCGGGGGGTGGACACCGTTGATGACAGATGCTGTGATTGGCGCCGAAAGTAACCAATAGCGGAATCAAGCTGCTCGGCAAGGCCGGAGCTCGGAGTATGGAAGAGTCGCCACCCACGAATGGGAAATGAACACCGATCCCTTGCGGGAGACCGGTGAGGGTTCGGGAAACATAGGTGCGAGCCGAGAAGGCTAGCTCCTTTTCGGAGAAAGGCTACTAGACACCCCGACATCGCCCGATTATGAACCACCGGCCTCCTACTTAGCGTGTTAGGCGATAACGGACTAATCGCATATTTCTTTAAGTTTAAAATTCATTTGAAACCTTTTCTTTCTCGCTTTGAAAACCTGTTTTGAGCATGTCATTGAAAGCCATTTTAGTAAAGAATCACCCATTTTGCATGAATTTAAAATATATAGGAGAGAGAGGGAGATAGAAGTAAGAATTGATTTATTTACAGTGTGATTTTATGCTTCAATTTATATGTTAATTCTAAGCTAACCTCATTCCCAAAAACAAGTTTTTATTTTATGGCTCGTACCTTAATCGCCGTTGGAATGATTTAGGTACGTTTCAAAACCCCGTTGATTTACATGATTTCTACTCGAATCGCCGTTGGAACGGTTCGAGCGTTTGAAAACGTGAGACAAGAAGCTTTAACAAAAAAAATGATTAAGCATACAAGTCCGTTTGTTTTTGTACAAAACCATTTGGATAGGAAAACAATTCAAAACTTCATTATTTACAAGTAAAAAACGATTTTAATTACAAGGTTCGCTTAATCCGTCGTTGGAACGGAATAAGGTTTCAACACGTGATATTTTGGAAATCGTTTGAGAATGATAAAAAAAAACCAAAAAAAAACCTTTTATTTACATTTGGGATCTCTAAAAATCTTTAGTTTAAATAATCAAGTTGAAATCTCTTTTTTGTGGTTTATCTCCCATTTTTTTCACTCAATTGACCTTTACTTGAACATATTCACAAGAATGAACCATTTAAATCCCAAAATTCACCAAATAAAACCAATTTGAAACATGTACATGTAAATGCCAAAAAGGAAGGGTGAATATGCATATATATACATTTTTATCTAAAAATGAGGATATATCTATAGATTAAAAAGGTAAAAGATATGATCTTATATAACTAAGTATATGTATAATAATGAAAATGAAAAAAAAATACTAAGTATGATACATTTTCATTCTAATTAAAAATATGTAAAAATATTGGACCAAATTCGTAAATAGGAAAATAACATTTATCCCAAAATAATTTCACCTAATAATTATATAGAAAATAGTCCCCACCCTAAATAATAGCTAATATAACTTAAATAAACCAAAAACCATATATATATATATATACAAATATGCTACTTTACAAAACTAAATCAAAATGAATTAAGTTTCAAATATGAGATAATAGGTACATAATATATAATTAATAATTATAGGACCCAAAAATGACTTTCATAAATATATTACATCATTATATACTTATATATACAAGGATCAAATGTCAAAAAGTTAAGAAAATGGGTTTAAAAGAGCAATTTTCGGATTCGCAGATTACCGACGGAAAATCCGTCGCTAAACAGCTATTACGACAGAAAATGGTAAATTACATGATCAGTCCAACAGTTTCCAGATTTATTAAAATATTTCAAATCTAATCTATTCTATCATTTTGGGTCTCCGAACTACCCAAATTGGATCATAGTCTATAACGGAGACTCCTAAAATGATGTTTTATTTCAAAACGTTATTTAAAAAATATTTTTAAAATCTATATTTACAACGTTTTAATCCCGAACTCCCCTTAAATCCGGTCACGGTTCGTGTTGGGACTTTAAAACGAGGTTTTTATTTCAAAATAAAACCAAACATTTATTTAATACGAGATGGGAATTAAATAAATACGGGAAAAATAAATAAACGTGATAAATAAATAACTAAATAAATAAATAAAGAAACAAAACTATAAATAAATAGATGAAATGAATAAAACGAGTCTAGTACTCGGATAATGCCTCAAGCTCGGTATTGACGGTTTGATGTCGGTCGATTCCACGAGTTATGATTTTTTGGTGTTTTGGTAAAATATTAAACTTGTAGGAAATTTGGATTTTTTAGGAAAAAAAAATGTTTTCTCCCAAAAATCCACTTTCTCTCTCTAAAAATAATTTTCTAGAGTGAGAAGCTCCAAAATCCTCCCCCCTCAAATGCATGGGGATCCGTGCCTTTTTATAGGCACGGATCCTAAGGTTGGGCGTGCGCCCAACGGGGGGTTGGGCGACGCCCAACATGAGGTTGGGCGCGCGCCCAACAGGCGTTGGGTGGACGCACAACGTACGTTGGGCGGACGCACAACGTACGTTGGGCGGACGCACAACGTACGTTGGGCAGACGCCCAACGTAGGTTGGGCGTCCGCCCAACGCCGGCTGGGCGTGCGCCCTGCGCTGCTGGGCGCTCGCCGAACGCCGCTGAGCACTCGCGAGCCGTCTACTTGACGACACGCAATCCTTCCGGACCCTTTCGTGATTTTTATTGTTTAAATTATTAGAATCAACCGCTTTAACCGTCTTGTTATGGGTTTTCATCACAGGTCCTCCGACTCGGTGTCTACAGTTGCCCCTACTTTTCTATTTTGACAGTGATGTGTATGCTTTTTCGAAAAAACTTTTTCGCGAATGTGACACATGCAATGGAAAACATATTAAAGTAAAAGACACATATAGAGTGGGAGGAGAGATACCTGATCTCCATGTCGCAAGTTCCTGTCTTGCCTTCAATCTTCACTTTGGCTATCCCATCCTTGCCTCTAAATCGGCTGCCGATGGACGCTTCTTCTGGGGACCCTAGTCTCTAAATCGACCGCAGGTAAAATGGCTCTTTCTAGCAACCCTGGTCTCTAAATCGACCGCGGGTAAAATGGCTCTCTCTAGCAACCTTGGTCTCTAAATCGACCGCAGGTAAAATGGCTCTTTCTAGCAACCCTGGTCATCGACCGCAGGTAAAATGGCTCTCTCTAGCAACCCTGGTCATCGACCGCAGGTAAAATGGCTCTCTCTAGCAACCCTGGTCATCGACCGCGGGTAAAATGGCTCTCTCTAGCAACCCTGGTCATCGACCGCGGGTAAAATGGCTCTCTCTAGCAACCCTGGTCATCGACCGCAGGTAAAATGGCTCTCTCTAGCAACCCTGGTCATCGACCGCGGGTAAAATGGCTCTTTCTAGCGATCATTGTCCTCGACCGTAGGTAAAATGGCTCTCTCTAGCAACCCTGGTCATCGACCGCAGGTAAAATGGCTCTCTCTAACCCTGGTCATCGACCGCAGGTAAAATGGCTCTCTCTAGTAACCCTGGTCATCGACCGCGAGTAAAATGGCTCTCTCTAGCAACCCTGGTCATCGACCGCAGGTAAAATGACTCTCTCTAGCAACCCTGGTCATCGACCGCGGGTGTAGACACCGAGTCGGAGGACCTGTGACGAAAACCTGTAACAAAGTGGTCGAAGCGGTTGGTTCCAAAAAAAAAATTTAAAAAAAAAAGAGAGAAGAAAATATATAATAAGAAAAAGAAAGAAAGAAAAAGTCAATGGAAATCGCGGTCGTCGACTGGACGGCTCGCAAGCGCTCAGCGACGTGGTGCGAGCGCCTAGCGGCAGCCGACGTGTGTCCGACGACAGTTGGACGCATGCCCGGCAGCGCGGGGCGTGCGCTCGACGTCCGCAGGGCGCGCACGTCCGGCGGCGCGCGCTTGACGACCGTTGGGCGCGCACGTCCGGCAGCCGTTGGGCGAATGCCCAGCGACGTTGGGCGGACGCCCAACGCTCATTGGGCGAACGCCCAACATCAGCCCAACAATGTTGGGCGTCCGCCCAACGAAAGTTGGGCGTTCACCCAACCTGTTTTGGGCGACGCCCAAAGGTTTCCGGGACCCGTTGCCTATTTAAGGCACGGATCCCCATGCAAGAAGAGGAGGATTTTTAGAGAGCTTCTCCCTCTAAAACATTTTTTAGAGAGAGAAAGTTATTTTTTGGGAAAAAACATTTTTTTTCCTAAAAATTCCGAATTTCCTAAAAGTTAAAATTTTACCGAAAACACAAAAAACACCAGAAAATCACGATTCGTGGAATCAACCGACTTCAACTGTCAATACCGAACTTGAGGTATTATCTGAGGACTAGACTCGTTTTATTTTATTTAATTTATTTCCTTTATTTATTTATTTTTATGTTATAATTTTATTTATTTAGTTATTTATTTATTTATCACGTTTTACTTAATTTTTCGTATTTATTTAATTTTCGTCTCGTGTTAAAATAAACGTTTGGTTTTGTTTTGAAATAAAAAACCTCGTTTTAATATCCCAATACGAACCATGATCCGATTCAAATGTAGTTCGGGTATTAAAAACGTTGTAATTATAAGTTTTCAAAATTTTTCTAAATAACGTTTTAAATGAAAAACATCGTTTAAGAACCTCCGTTATAGACTATGATCCATTTTTGGTAGTTCGGAGGTCCAAAACGATAGAATAGATATAATCTAAAGCTTTTGAATAAATCTGGAAACTGTTGGACTAAATCTGTAATTCTGTCTTTTCTGTCTCTAACAGCAGATTAGCGACGGATTTTCCGTCGGTAATCTGCTGGAATCCGAAAATACTCTTTTAAACCCATTTCTTCAATTTTTTTGATACTTAATCTCTTATATATATATGTATAATTATGTAATATGTTAGTTAAAATTATTTTTGAGGCACTCACCTAATAATTATCTATATACTTACTTACTTTGTATATTCAATTATAATTTTCATTGTTTTGGTTTTATGGAATTATTTTGTATATGTATATATAGTTTTTGGTTTATTTAAATGGATTTGGCCATTATTGAGGATGAGATTTTTCCTATATATTCATAAACTATTTTGGGATCCAAATTACTTTCCTTTTCTTTTAAACTTGTATAGTTTTTAGTTATTTTTACATAGTTATAATTAGGATAAAAATGTATTTTGTTTAGTACTTTTTTTCTCATTTTCTTTATTATATCATATAGTATTTCTTATTCATTTTCATCTATAAATACGTCCTTATTTTTAGATAAAACTATGTATATATATATTCCTATCTTATTTTTGTATATATATGTTTATATTTCAAATATGTTTGATTGGGTAAAATTGGACCTTGATTTGTTAATTGTTGTAATTAGGTTCAAGTAAGGTTCAATTGAGTGAAAAAGGGGAAGTAAAAAGAGAGTTTAATTTGCTTATTTAAACTTAAGTTTTCTAGATATTCCTAAAGTGTAAATAACGTTTTCTTGACATTTTTTAAATCATTTCTTAAAACATCACGTTTTAAAACCTTAATTCGTTCCAACGACGGATTAAGCGAACTTTGTAATTAAAACCGTTTCTTAAATTGTACATAATGGAGTTTTGAATTGTTTTCCTAACTAAATGGTTTTTGTACAAAATAAATTGACTTGTATGCTTAATCACGTTTTCTTGTTAAAGCTTTTATCACAACATTTTCAAACGCTCGAGTCGTTCCAACGACGATTCGAGTAAACGTCATTAACGGGGTTTTGAAACGCACCTAAATCGTTCCAACGGTGATTAAGGTACGAACCATGTAAATAAACTCATTTTTGGGAAGTGAGCCTAGTTTAGAGATAGTGTAAAGCATAAATCGCACTGTAAATAAATCGTTTCTTCCTTCTCCCCCTCTCTCTTATGTATTTGGAATTTATGTAAATGGGTGATTCTTTACTAAAATGGCTTTCAATAATATATGCTCAAAACGGTTTTCAAAACGAGAAAGAAAAGGTTTCAAATGAATTTTAAACTTAAAGAAATATGCGATTAGTCCGTTATCGCCTAACACGCTGAGTAGGAGGCCGGTGGTTCATAACCGGGCGATGTCGGGGTGCCTAGTAGCCTTTCTCCGGAAAGGAGCTAGCCTTCTCGGCTCGTACCTAAGTTTCCCGAACCCTCACCGGTCTCCCGCAAGGGATCGGTGTTCATTTTCCCATTCGTGGGTAGCGACTCTTCCATACTCCGAGCTCCGGTCCTGCCGAGCAGCTTGATTCCACGATTGGTTGCTTTCGGCGCCAATCACCGCTTACATCGCCATGAGGTGTCCACCCTCGGTCCGCCCGGGAGATTAGGCCGCGGCACCTCGTCTAACAGCGGGTATAATGGCTCTCTTTAGCAACCCTGGTCATCGACCGCAGGTAAAATGGCTCTCTCTAGCAATTCTGAATTTCAAGACACTGTCGTCTGCATTTTTTACTGCAGTTACTGTCTCATGTACTGGAGTTGTCGATAGGAATATCCTTATCCTTTCGTCTGGAACACTTTAGACTAAAAATTATTTTTCTGTTGACTGTTGTCTGTATTTCGACTGGCGCCGCTGTTCTGTAAATTTTGGCTATCGTCTGGAGTCATCTCCTTGGGGTATTGGCCACCGCCTGGTAGAAACGCAGGCTGAAACAGACTGCAAATCGGAGGTCTGTGCACCCGGTAATTAATTATTTACTTTTTACCTTTATGTCACGTCGTACCTTTTTCGTTATTACGACCATGCCATCCACTACCCTTATAAAAGGGTGGTGGGGTTCATTTCCAACCCCACACCTTCTCTCTCTTCTTCTCTCTCTCTCACTAACATTAGAGTATTCTCGTGATGGGGTCGAGTAGATACGATGGCACAAAGGGTACGGAGGCGGTTTTCGAGGACTTGGCTAGAGTGGTTCCTTTCCAGAACCTTGATTCTCACCTGAGTCGGACCAACGTTAACCGGGTAAGTACCTCCTTATTTTTACTTGTCAAGACTTCTAGGCTTTAGCAACCCCATTTGAACGTTATTTGCATGCTAACCTTTAAACTGATTATAAGCCTTTTAGTTAGAAAACACGAACTCTTATGCATGTGAGCAATACTTACAATTTTTGGAAAGAATGTGAACTTTATGCACGTAATAGTAAAAACGTGAATAGTAAAAATATGAATAGTGCACGTGAATAGTAAAAACATGAATAGTGCACATGAATAGTAAAAACGTGAATAGTGCATATGAATAGTAAAAACGTGAATAGTGCACGTGAATAGTAAAAAAATGAATAATATTAAACCATCCTTAAAAACTCGTATAGGCTTAAGCTCTTCGCAAGCATGCGAGAGAGTGGAACCTCAAAGAATAATGAATCAAATTAAACCCTAAACGAATGACCCTATGGACGAAACTCTAGAGAATGACTATCTTAAAACAACAAGAACTTGTTAGGTCAAATTTAGACGAAATTTAAAGAACGACTAGGTAAACTGAATTTCTATCAGAAGTGAGGCCTTTAAGGAATAATGACTTTGGCTTAGTCCCACTCTCACTTGTACCGTTCCTTCTAGGTTATTGACGTTACTGGATCTACCGAGGGCATCCACTCCTGGTATGCCTTGCCTCCCACGGTGGTTAGAGCCCGTGTGCGAGGGTTGGGTTTCGAGCCTTTTATTCTGGCGCTGCCCCATGCCAACGGTGTGTGCGACAAGCGCGGCTTGCGCGGCCTTTGCGAGAGGTGGGTGGATTCGTCTCACACCTTCCACCTTCCGTTTGGGGAGATGACGATCTCACCCCGCGACTTTTCCCTACTGACCGGATTACGAGGCAGCGGCACTCCGGTCCCCCTTTGCTATGATATGGTGCGTCCTAGGGTCGACCCCGATGAGGTGGCTGCATTCATTGGTCCCGGAGTCTACACAGGCGCTGGGTCTACGCCGGCGAAGTTCATCACCACCTACAGCCTGCTGAGTCACCGAGACTTCTGTGATTGAGACGATACAAACTGGGCCACCCGTAGTTTCCTCCTGTATGCCTTAGGCGAGACAGTTTCCCGCACCAAGAGCGGGACCATACATGCAGGTCTCATCCAGGCCTTCCGTGACTTAGATGCGGTGTCCTCGTACGATTGGGCTGGAGCTAACTTGGCGTACCTTTACCGATTCTTGGATCTGACTTGCCGGAAGCGCAAGGACTTCGGTGGCTACACATTCGCCCTCCTGGTGCGTTTTCTATCCCTGGCTTGTCTTTTATTTTTATGATTTCCGCTTCTGACGCCGGTTTTTATGAGCAAGTTTGGGCCTATGAGAGGAGGATTCTCCCGAGCACCCACGGGAGCAGTCCACGAGGGGTTACGCTTCCGCTTATGGCGAGGTGGAGGGACTTTGATTTGGGCGTCGAGAGGAGGCGGACAGTGGCACGATTCCTATAATGGATTGACACGCGGAGCCTGGGACAGGTGAACATTTCCTGACTATGCTGGATTTTTATTCGTTCTTGTCTGATTCTCCTTGTGTTTCAGATCTCCTTCGGATGGGACGACCTTGACTTCGGTCCCGATTACGCATATGTCACTCGCATCCAGAGGCATCAATGCGTACTTACTGGCCCATACGTGCGAGCGTGGTATTTAGGTGATCGGAGCTTCACCTGGGTTGATGCCACCCATTGGACTCCAGGCGAGATCCCCGTGTCCATGTTTGCGGTGAGGATTATGTCTCTGCGGGAGGTACGTCGTGATCTGATCCGCCGATTAGTGCCTCGGGGCGTATAGGACCATGCAGGGGGTCGCGCTCACTATTTATTGACACTTTTGACTCCAATGGACCCTCCTGAGATAGCGATGGATGTTGATCCTGAGGAGGATGTGTTCTCGGCGGCGGCTGTCGCTGAGGTCTTCGGCCTAGAGGAGGTTCCGGTGAGTGCTTGACCTATTTATTTTTTATTTACGAGATAGTTGGGGGTATTCATTTTGCCTTTGTTTGCAGGAGGGTTCCTTGAGGAGCACTCGGACGTCGGATTTTTTCGATGATACCCGGGCCCGGACATCTGCGAGCGAGCCTTCATATTATGTAGGCGAGTCCTCAGGCGCTGCCCGACCAGAGCGGCTCTACCTTGGTGCACCCTTCCCGACCTCAGGGAGAGAGTACTCGGTGGTTCGTTATGGCGAGGCGGGCGTGGCCTACTTCGGCGTTGAGACATCCCCTCCAGTTTTTACCTCGATGGTGCCGTTCGATCCCCCTGATGCCCTCCATACCTCGAGGGAGACGTGCACCGACTTTGTAGGATTATCAGATTATTTTCGAGAGCGGCTCAACCTGCGTTGTACCAGCCATCTGGTGAGTATTCTTGTCCTGTTATAGTGTAGTGAAATGTATGCATGTGATGCACATATGTATGTATAACTTCTGTTGTTGTCTATTTTGGTGTTTTTTCTTTTTTTTTTCTTGCAGAGTGATCTTCATGCTAATGATCACAGGTTCAGCGAGTTGCAACGAGACGCCGATGCTCGGGTCGGACATGTATATCGAGAGAGGGATGCTATCTGGATGGAGAGTATGCGCATTGAGACAGAGGGCCGCCATGCTGCTGAGGAGGGGCGCCGGATCGCCGAGGAGACCTTGGCAGCGGAGCGGGCTTCACATATGAGGACCTTTGAGGACTTCTGGGACTTTGGATCATTTCCTCCTTGACGAGCTCCCTATTATCATGCCTTGTAGCTTTCTTTTATTAGTATTACCCTGATGCATACTTTGTATGTAGGGAGAGGGGTAGATAGAGGTATAGGCTTTTTACGTGATAGAGATAGGAAATGTATAACTCATGATTCATAATACAACGCATTCAGTTGATTATAACGATTCCAATCATTCTCTTCAAATATATTCATGCCTTTATTTATTTACAAACAACAGAAATGCTTAGCCAATTATACATTATTTTTGTAATTGCTCAAGATATAACTACTGTTACCAGGACCCGCCTTTTTTTGGTTTTCAGATCTCAGCGATTTTTCAACTCTCCTTTTATTATCCTGGAATTTTCAAATGAGCGCCCTCTCGGGTTTTCACTCATTGGGATGTCCCTTATTGTTGCATAGATCGCCCTTTGCGGGTTTTCAATCTATCGGGAATTTTTATTTCTTTTTTTTTTTAAAAAAGGATTTCTTAAGCCTATCCAGGTTGGTAGGTTCGAAGAAATTCATGCCGTCCATAGTGGTTAGTTTCACCGCCCCTTTGCTTAGCATCTTCTTTACGATGAATGGTCCCTCCCAGTTTGGCCTGAACTTGCCCCTAGGGTCAGTGTGTGTCATTCGGATCTGTTTCAACACCATATCCCCTTCTTTGATAGGACTGGCCCTAACTTTTTTGTTGAAGGCTCGGGCCATCCTTCTCTGATATAACTGCACATGGTAAAGAGCCTCCATCCTTTTCTCGTCCACCAATGCCAATTGTTCATATCGCTTCTTCACCCATTCCGTCTCGGCAATCTCTGCTTCTACCGTGATTCTTAGTGATCGCTTTTCAATCTCAATCGGGAGAACGACTTCTGCCCCATATACCAAGGAGAACGGTGTTGCCCCAGTTGACGTTCTAACCGTCGTGCGATAAGCCCATAAAGCGAGCAGAAGTTGCTCGTGCCAATTCCAATACGACTCCACTGTCTTTATGAGAATCCTCTTAAAGTTCTTATTTGCCGCTTCTACTGCCCCATTAGCTTATGGGCGATATGGAGAAGATCTATGATGCTCAATACCGTACTCTTGGAAGAGACTTTTCACCTCTCCTTGGAACTGGACCCCATTATCCGTGATCATGTGATGAGGCACTCCGAACCTGGTGATTAGGTGCTTTTCAATGAACTTCCTCATCTGCTTAGATCCCAACTTGCTAAATGATTCTGCCTCTACCCACTTGGTGAAGTAATCAATGGCAACCGTGATGAATTTGTGCCCATTTGATGCATTAGGCCTCACCTCTCCGATGATATCAATGCCCCAAGCTGCAAACGGCCAAACGGGTGCCAACACGTGCAGTTCCATAGCTGGCAAGTGATTATAATCTCCGTGGATTTGACAATCATGGCATTTCTTCGCATATTCGTTACACTCTCTTTCCATGGTGAGCCAATAGAAGCCTTGCCTTACGATTTTCTTTGCCAACACTACTCCTCCCATATGGGCTCCATAAATTCCCGAGTGTACCGACTCCATTGCCTCACGGGCTTCTCCCTCGTCCAAGCATCTCAGTTGTAGTCCATCGGCGTGCCTTTTGTAAAGCAAATCATTGTGGATGACGAATTGCTGAGCTAACCTCCTGATCACAGTCTGATCCCTAAGTTCTGATTCTGCTGGATAAGTCCCGTTTTTCATGAAATTCGCAATGTCGAAGTACCAAGGCTTCTCATCCGCTCCCAATAACATCACGTCTTCATAGCATGGTTTGTGAGACCTCCTCAATACCAGAGGTTTTGAGGCGAGGTTTCGAGGATTATCCCAAACTGACACCAACGTGGCCAAGGCATCCGCCGCTTGGTTCTGCGCTCGAGGGATATGATAAAAACGACACTCACTGAACCTCTGTGCCAACCCCCTAGCTAATCTAGGTACGGGCGCAATCTCTCCTCTCTTACTTCCCAATTTCCTTGGGCTTGCTCGATAATTAACTTTGAGTCACCCCAGACTTCGACATACGACGCTCCCAGTGCCGCTAGTGACTCTAACCCATAGATGCATGCTTCGTACTCAGCCATATTATTGGTGAGAGGGAACGACAACTTCTTTGCCATAGGGATCCTTTCCACTTCTGGTGAGATAAGTAACACTCCTACCCCTGCTCCACTTGAATTAACCGCGCCGTCAAATAACACTTTCCACGGTATAACTTCTATGGCACCTAAATGCTCGTCGGGGAAATCATAGTTTATCTCCTCTTCCTCCGTACTTAGGGGTTGATTGGCCAAGAATTCTGCTACAGCACTTCCCTTGATAACCTTCTTCGTTACATATTCAATGTCGAATTCGGACAACAGCAACAACCATTGGGCCAGCTTCCCGGTCAATGATGGATTCCGGTACATATATTTTACGGGATCCATTCGAGAAATGATGATCACCTTGTAAGACTGAAAGTAGTGTCACATCTTCTTCGTTAACCATACTACGGCCACTCATGTTTTTTCGATCATATTATACTTGAGCTCGTATTCTAGGAATTTCTTACTTAAATAATACACTGCGTGTTCCACCCCGGTGTCCCCTTCTTAGGCCAACATTGCTCCAATGGATCGCTCCTCGATCACCACATACAGGAGAAGTGGTCTTCCGAGTTTGGGTGGTCTCAAAACCGGAGGATTAGTCAAATAAGTTGGGATGCTCTCCAATGCTTGTTGGCATTTGTCGTTCCAAACCGTCGGTTGGTCTTTTCACAACAGTTTAAAGATCGGCTCGCAGATCGTGGTGAGTCGTGCTATGAACCGACTGATATACTGAACCTGCCCCAGAAATCCTCTCACTTCTTTCTCATTCTTCGGTGCCGGCATTTCCTGTATGGCCTTTACCTTGTCGGGATCCACCTCCATCCCCTTGTTACTGATCACATAGCCTAAGATTTTCCCCGATGAAACACCAAAGAAGCACTTCTTCGGGTTCAACCTTAGCTTGAATTCTACAATTTGGGCCAAAAATTTCTCAAGTGCGGCGAAATGCCCCTCTCTCGTCTCCGATTTGACCATCATGTCGTCCATATAGACTTCCACCTCTTTGTGTATCATGTCGTGGAACAGTGCCGTAGCCATTCGTTGATAAGTTGCCCCAGTATTTTTCAATCCAAATGGCATAACTCGATAGCAGTATGTTCCCCATTCAGTGGCGAACGAAGTTTTCGCTTTGTGTTTTTCGGCCATCTGAACTTGCATGTAGCCCATGAAGCCATCCACATTCGTGTGCAAGACACTTGATGCTGCACTTTCGATCAATATGTCGATGTGAGGTAATGCGAATTCATCTTTGGGGCAAGCCTTGTTGAGATCTCTATAGTCGACGCACATTCGCACCTTACCGTCCTTCTTTGCGATTGGCACTACATTTGCCACCCATGGCGGATATTCTATTACTTCAATGAACCCTGCTTCTAACTGTTTCTTCACTTCCTCTCTGATCTTATCTGCCCATTCCGATCTCATGCGTTGGAGTTTCTGTTTCACGGGCTTAGTATCGGGGTATGTTGGAATACGGTGAGTCACGATTGATTGATCGATTCTTGGCATATCTTCGTACGTCCAAGCAAACACTATTTCGTATTTTTTAATTATTCTCTCAAATTCTTTCCTCTCTTCAATAGTTAATTCTTGAGCAATTTGTATAAGTTTAGGATTTTCATCCGTGCCAAGATTGAAAGTTGACATTTCTATTGTATTGATTTCAAATGTAGGCATGTTATATGAATGAGAATGCATGGAATGATCAGAATCAACATCAAGCAAGTAAGCAAAATCAGAATTCATTTCATTGATAGCATTGGTGAGTACATCATCGGATTCAAACAAAGCAATAATACAATTGTCATCATCGGGGTTCTCGGGTTTCTCATAGGCCTTGGAGGTGCCGGGCTCATCCACTGCTCCCACAGTTGCCTCTGCAGTGATAATTTGCTCCTCAGCATTCAGATCCAACATCATGATCTCCTCTATGAAGCAGCTTGCCTCTCCTTTGCCCCAGCTGGTGACATCGTTGAAGATCTCAAAGCCTGGCAGAATCTTTCCTTCGGTTCTAGTCCATGACTCGGGAGTTCCAGAATAAATCTTCCCGTGGCCCTCATTCACAAAATACTTCTTTAGGCCCACCTTTCCCTCACTTCCTGTGTTGGACGGACCTCCCAGCTCATATCCCAAACCCCTCCGGGTTTTCTGACCCTTGAAGTCCGGAGATTCTAGCAACCCTTGATGGTGTGCTCCCAAGCCCATACCGGGGATGAAACCCCCTTTCATCATCTTTATCACATCGGTGGTCATGCTGGACTCGTAGATCCGGAAACCTAGAATCCGGAGAAAAGCTGAGGCTCAATTCCCAATACAGCCACTGAACTCAGTTTCTCGGCTCGGATAGTCACTATCTCCTCCCCGTAGGGGAACTTGATCATTTGATGGAGCGTGGAGGGCACACCTCCCAGCTTGTGGAACCATGGACATCCCAACAATACAACAAAATTCACCGGTATATCCAACACAGTGAATTCAGTCTCCTCCTCATGCGGCCCCACTTTCAGCTTAGCCTTGAAAACTCCCTCGATGTGGCGACGACTATCGTCATAAGCTCGAATTATCATCTCCGAGGCCGTCAAATCTCCCTTCTCTATCCCCAACTTGGATAACAGCTTCAACGGACACACATTAATGGCCGATCCATCATCAACCATCACACAGCTTGTCCTCTTCTCATTTATCTCAGCTCGGATGTACAAAGGCTTGTTGTGGGCCTTACCCTCCTCTGGGAGATCTTCGTTTGTGAAAGTGATTTCCATCTTCTTCTGGGCTATGATTGCCCCTACTAGCGCTACCGGCTCAGTGTCAGTAGAAATGACCAAGTTTTGCAGCTCCTTTATCAAATTCTCACGGTGGTACTTGGAGTGGCACAAGACTTCCCACACCGTAGACTTGGCTTTCGTCCTTTTCAACTGCTCGAGGACTTGATCATCCGGTTTGGGAGCCGATCCTTCTCCCTCCTCAGTTTCCACCATCGATGCCTTTCCCTCGGCCACTCGGCATGATCTTGTCATAACGGCAATCTCTGGCTCATCATCAGATTCATCCCAAATGTTGATAGGAGTTCCCTGATTGGTATCTCCCTCATCCAAGGAGCTTTCCCAAATGTCCACGACCATCAGATCCATTACATGAGGGACGTTCGGATTCAAATAGAAGGGATCTGTCGATCCATACATAGCCCAGCCAACCAACTCGTCATAATTTCTGAGAAATACTCTATTCATCCTTCTTGCCGCTATCGGAGTAGCGCCTCTCTATATGCACATGAGCTGCACCTTATCACTCATCGTTTCATGACACAGCTCGTAGTGGTACCTCCACCTCCTAGCGTAATCCGCAAACGGTTCCTCGGGGAATTGCCTGATCCTATCCAGATCTTCTAGGGATCCCGTCCATGGAATATACATCTCATATCTTGACACAAACGCATCTCGAAGAGGCATCCAATGACCCATTTCTTCTTCTGATAGCCCTTGGTGCCACAACAAGGCTTCCCCTATGAGAGTTTCCAGGAAGTGCTCGTGCAACTCACTTTGAGGGAACCCGGCGTCATACATATGGTTGCGGAATAACTTCGCGTGCTCAGCGGGATCCCGATATCCACCATACTTGGGCATTGCTAACACCGCTTCAGGTGTCTCGTAAGAGGGCGAGTCCGGTGTTTGGTTCGCAAGCATCCATACCGTATATTCCTTAATGAACCTCTTAGTCATCGCGGCCCAATCGCACTTGATATGCATCGGAAGAGACATATACCACATCAGTGGCTCCCCCATTAGTGAATTGCAAAACAGACTGGTGATCTCTTCTTCATTAAAACCCAAAGGCCCCATGGCCGACAAGTAGAAGTGAAGGTGTTCCATTGGATCCTTGTTTCCGTTATACTTACTAACAGCTGGCAACAGACGTTTGATAGGCCCAATTTGCAGCGCAAAGCGCTCCGCGGTCCTATCCTTAGCTTTCTTGTACTTTTCTAGGAATAGATCGGACAATTGTTCCCAATCATGCTTGCAGGAGTCGGGCAATGAGTGGAACCACCTCAAAGGCTCACCTATTAACGAATGGTGGAACCACTGAGCAACCTCGTCCACCCCAAATGATTCAACAAACATATCATACATATACTCGCGCAAGTGTATATCGGGATTCTCCACCCCACTGAATAAACTCAATTCCGGCACAATAGTTCGAGACGACCCTTCCCCGGTTTCTTCGGCACTATCTTCATCATACGGCACTCCGCCGTCTAATCCTTCATCCATTGGCTCGTCCGCCTGCTTCTCACCAAGGAAGGACATATATAAACCACTTCCCATATTACTCTTCTCACCGGAGTCCAACAACTCCTCTTCGTCTTCCCTGAAGGATTCCATAACTAAACTCTCTTCGAGCCCAGACCCAATCATACTCACCCTATGGTTAGGCAATGGATTACGCCTAGTGGAAGGGTTCGCTAATGAAGGATCAGCTATCTTCTTCTTCTCAATCAAATCTTGGATCTCGTGCTTCAACCTCTCACAGTTCTCGATATTGTGCCCATAATTACTGTGGAACTCGCAGTATCCCCTAGCTTGTATCTGCGGGGTAGGCTGTGCCTTGTTATAAGGAGTAAGAGCTTTCAACAATCCCTTTTTCTGCAATCGTTCGAAAACTTTTGCGTAGGTCTGATCAAACTTGGAAAACTGCCTCTTCTCGATAGCATTGAGTTCAAGCATTTTCACTGCAGCAGGTTCTGCACTCGCGCTTGGCCCTCCGACACTATACCCAGACTTCGTCCACTTAGTATAAGCTTTCTTCGGCTCACCGTCTCCCTCAACTGTCAACGCGCAACTATACATCTGATTGAAATCAGAAAAAGGCATATACTGCAGCTCATTCTTAATATACGGCAAAGTGTTGCCAATTACCATTCGGATCTGGTCCTGCTCAAGCGGCTTCTGCTTCATAACTACCGCCTTGGCCCTCCATCTCCTTACAAAATCGGACAAGGACTCCCCAGCTTGCTGCTTAGTGCTCTCTAGCTCTTTCAACGTAACCTCAAGCATAGTGTTGAAACTATATTGAGCGATGAATGCCTTGGCCAACTCCTTCCAATCTCTCTTTGTTACCAACGGCAATGCATGAAACCACACGAGAGCGGCCCCTCTAGATAAGTATTGAATAATCCAAGAACTTGTTCCTCAGTCAGGATCGTGTGTTTCATCACTACGACATACTGGTTCATATGAGCCGTGTGATCCCCAGTTCCATCAAACTTCTTCATGTCAGGGAGTCGGAACTTCAAAGGCAAAGCAGTTGCCGACAAACAATTCTTTAAATTATAAAAGTCCTGACTTCCGGATCTTCCCCCACGCAGATCCTGCACCTCTTGAGTGATGTGCTACTTCCATTCCTCCTCCTTAGCTTTCTCCTTCTCAAGCTATTTTCGGATGTAATCCTGATAATCGTCCTCATTCCCGAAGCGGGGACCAGTGTTTACATCATTCTCAACGTGCTTGCTTCCGCCTTTGTTATCCTTAGTAGCTAGTTCAGCCAACTGGACTAAGATTACGGCCAACTGGTCGGTGATGTTGTTCACAGAGCTCTCCAATCCAGCCACCTTCTCATCGGTCGTAGACATATTGACAGAAGATTGAGCAGATTCGGACAAAGATGATTCGGACGCCACAACTGCCGATTCGGAACTGACAATCTGTAGCTGATCAAGCTGTCTGACTAGTCGGTTACTCTCGCGGTACCAAGACCTCTTAATGGTGATGTCTGCGTAAGCAACACTCGTTTCAGTATGTATGCATGATTTATATGCATGAGTCGTGGTGTGTGCGTTTATTATTTTCGGATATATAAGATAAGAAGAACAAACGTCAATCTAATTACACGTATCACAACATCTCTCTTCCACCCTTATTCCTCCACACACTCGATGGTCCAAGTCTCTTTCTTAGGATTTTGGTTTGGGGCTCATATTGCGGTCCAGGGGACGCGTGATGCCGTCGATTATTTCGAAAAAATTTATCATTCATTAAACAATACAATTCGTTTTAACGCATCAGCGTTCAGTGACTAAGACATCGACCAAATTGGATTGTCCTTTCGGAATAACTCGTCTTTTGTTATTTCGCGAGATACGTTAGTTCGGGTTTTGACTTCCTTCTGAGCGTATCTCGGATTTAGACGTGGTACGAGTTTTTCTTTTGGTTCAATCGTTCGTTATTGACAATGACTCGTTCCCTTTTATTCGCGTGGGTTCGTGTCTCGATTTTTCGATTACGACGGGATCTTTTGGATCTATCGAAAGACGCAACCACGTGTGTGTTTAGTGATGATATCACTTTATTTTAGGGAACGGACTCATCGCGTAACGTGTTTGTTTTTAAGCGTCAAGAATCTGTTTGCTCGTTTTTGGCTATGTGAAAAGACGGTGAGTCTTATTTGAGCGCACGGTAATCTTTCGGCTAGCAACAAACTTTTATTTCTTCCAATTTACGGGATATACCATCCTAGCGTGGTTATAGAAAATCAACGTTTCGTTGAATCACATGCTTATTCGAAGCAGGGATATTACCATTCTTTTCATTTAGGCACGAGTTAAGCAAACACGCATGTCGGGCCATATTTCTTGTAGTTTTGGTAACGGTCGAAATGATCGAGCCATTAGTCAAACCCACAGTCTCGTCCATATGGTGCATTCATGCGGTTTAGCTTAATTTGGCTTCATGATTTTTAAGCGGCGTATACACCAGTTCGAGGCACGTATTTAACGGCATTGGTTCATTTTCTTTAACTACTCTCGGGGTTGACATATATCATAGATACGGAATGATTTTGGTCATTTTTATTTTTATTTTCCTTTTATTTTCTTAGTCACTTTTGCGGATACGTCCATTCTCCTTAGAATAACGCAAGGTGTAACGTAAGAGCTCATTTTTCATTCAGAAGGGACGGGCCACGTTTATGAAACTCTTTACGTTACAACGGGGTCGTTCAAAACAGAAATGTTCTTCGTTTTCGTTTTGTCATAATCTCACTTTATCCCAACGTATTTAAAGAATGTGAACAACGATCATCGTTAATATAGTCTTTTGAATCGAGATATAACTATCCTTAATACCAAACCGATTCGTACTAATACGTGCTTACGTCACAACGTATTTCCTGAACATGTGCCTTCTTCGGGACACGGAAAGGGACCAGGCGGGTCGCACAAGTTCATTCACACGAGATGACTAAGTCGTCTTTAGTTCGAATCGTTTCGATGCTTTGGGGTAGTTTATATATCGGTTTAAGAGTATATATTAATGCATCGTTTCATTTCCTTTACATATTTTAGGATTAGACACGTATCATGGCAATTTGAAAACACGAATTGATTCATTTATCACCTCAAAAATAGTAACGGGTAATCCTATGGCAACTTCTAAGGCTACTATATGCTGACACGGCTGATCGCGGGACCTCACAGGACCGCACAAATTCGCCCCTAACAAATGGATGGGGACCCTTTGGCACCTTACTGCAAGGGGGAACTTACACTAGCCTCTTTCGAACGACGAATGGACTCTCGCTAAAGGTTTCACGAAAATTACCCAAAAGGTTTGCAATAATGCTTATGAATGCATACGAAAAGAAATAATATGATCCGTCCCCGTTAAGGGCTTAATACACGCCTTCCGGAATCAAATTTCTCGCCTCCCCAGCAGAGTCGCCACTTGTAGGTGCCGCGGCCTCGCCCGAGCGGACCGGGGGGTGGACACCGTTGACGACAGATGTTGTGATTGGCGCCGAAAGCAACCAATCGCGGAATCAAGCTGCTCGGCAGGGCCGGAGCTCGGAGTATGGAAGAGTCGCCACCCACGAATGGGAAATGAATACCGATCCCTTACGGGAGACCGGTTAGGGTTCGGGAAACTTAGGTACGAGCCGAAAAGGCTAGCTCCTTTCTAGAGAAAGGCTACTAGGCACCCCGACATCGCCCGGTTATGAACCACCGGCCTCCTACTTAGCGTGTTAGGCGATAACGGACTAATCGCATATTTCTTTAAGTTTAAAATTCATTTGAAACCTTTTCTTTCTCGCTTTGAAAACCTGTTTTGAGCATGTCATTGAAAGCCATTTTAGTAAAGAATCACCCATTTTGCATGAATTTAAAATATATAGGAGAGAGAGGGAGATAGAAGTAAGAATTGATTTATTTACAGTGTGGTTTTATGCTTCAATTTATATGTTAATTCTAAGCTAACCTCATTCCCAAAAACAAGTTTTTATTTATGGCTCGTACTTTAATCGTCGTTGGAACGATTTAGGTACGTTTCAAAACCCCGTTGATTTACATGATTTCTACTCGAATCGCCGTTGGAACGGTTTGAGCGTTTGAAAACGTGAGACAAGAAGCTTTAACAAAAAAATATGATTAAGCATACAAGTCCGTTTGTTTTTGTACAAAACCATTTGGATAGGAAAACAATTCAAAACTTCATTATTTACAAGTAAAAAACGATTTTAATTACAAGGTTCGCTTAATCCGTCGTTGGAACGGAATAAGGTTTCAACACGTGATATTTTGGAAATCGTTTGAGAATGATAAAAAAAACCAAAAAAAAAAACCTTTTATTTACATTTGGGATCTCTAAAAATCTTTAGTTTAAATAATCAAGTTGAAATCTCTTTTTTGTGGTTTATTTCCCCTTTTTTCACTCAATTGACCTTTACTTGAACATATTCACAAGAATGAACCATTTAAACCCCAAAATTCACCAAATAAAACCAATTTGAAACATGTACATGTAAATGCCAAAAAGGAAAGGTGAATATGCATATATATACACATTTTTATCTAAAAATGAGGATATATCTATAGATTAAAAAGGTAAAAGATATTATCTTATATAACTAAGTATATGTATAATAATGAAAATGAAAAAGAAATACTAAGTACGATACATTTTCATTCTAATTAAAAATATGTAAAAATATTGGACCAAATTCGTAAATAGGAAAATAACATTTATCCCAAAATAGTTTCACCTAATAATTATATAGAAAATAGTCCCCACCCTAAATAATAGCTAATATAACTTAAATGAACCAAAAACCATATATATATATACAAATATGCTACTTTACAAAACTAAATCAAAATGAATTAAGTTTCAAATATGAGATAATAGGTACATAATATATAATTAATAATTATAGGACCCAAAAATGACTTTCATAAATATATTAAATGATTATATACTTATATATACAAGGATCAAATGTCAAAAAGTTAAGAAAATGGGTTTAAAAGGGCAATTTTCGGATTCCAGCAGATTACCGACGGAAAATCCGTCGCTAAACAGCTATTACTGACAGAAAACGGTAAATTACAGGATCAGTCCAACAGTTTCCAGATTTATTAAAATACTTCAAATCTAATCTATTCTATCATTTTGGGTCTCTGAACTACCCAAATTGGATCATAGTCTATAACGGAGACTCCTAAAATGATGTTTTATTTCAAAACGTTATTTAAAAAATATTTTTAAAATCTATATTTACAACGTTTTAATCCCGAACTCCCCTTAAATCCGGTCACGGTTTGTGTTGGGACTTTAAAACGAGGTTTTTATTTCAAAACAAAACCAAACGTTTATTTAATACGAGACGGGAATTAAATAAATACGGAAAAAATAAATAAACGTGATAAATAAATAACTAAATAAATAAATAAATAAATAAATAAAACTATAAATAAATAGATGAAATGAATAAAACGAGTCTAGTCCTCGGATAATACCTCAAGCTCGGTATTAACAGCTTGATATCGGTCGATTCCACGAGTTATGATTTTTTGGTGTTTTGGTAAAGTATTAAACTTGTAGGAAATTTGGATTTTTTAGGAAAAAAATGTTTTCTCCCAAAAATTTACTTTCTCTCTCTAAAAATAATTTTCTAGAGTGAGAAGCTCCAAAATCCCCCCCCCCTCAAATGCATGGGGATCCGTGCCTTTTATAGGCACGGATCCCAAGGTTGGGTGTGCGCCCAACAGGGGGTTGGGCGGACGCCCAACCTTAAGTTGGGTGACGCCCAACTTCGAGTTGGGCGACGCCCGCCCAACGTAGGTTGGGCGACGCCCAACGCCGGCTGGGCGCGCGCCCAACTGTCGTCGGCCACGCGCCGGCCGCTGCTGGGCGCTCGCCCAACGCCGCTGAGCACTCGCGAGCCGTCTACTTGACGACACGCAATCCTTCCGGACCCTTTCGTGATTTTTATTGTTTAAATTATTGGAATCAACCGCTTCAACCGTCTTGTTATGGGTTTTCGTCATAGGTCCTCCGACTCGGTGTCTACATCTAGCATTTGAAGTTCCTTTTGCTTTAGCGAGGACTCAAAATAAGTTCAACATTCGTTATTTTTTTCTTTCCCTTAACATAATTGGTTTCACGTTCTTCAATAGCACAACTCTCCTCCACATTCAATGTAGACAATTCCCTTTCAATATCAACAATAAGTTTTTTCAAAGCATCTTTGCAAATTTTTTGATGCAACATCAAATTTGATGGAGAAAAACCATATTCATCAAAATGAGAATACAGTTTGATGAGTCAACCATCATCAAATATCTAAGTTGTAGATGGTCTTACAACACCAGCAGCCTATTGAGCCACCACTGATCGAAATAGTTTAGATTAATGGGTTAAATGCATCGTTGGTAACTAAACTTATATGGTGGTTTCAAAATGGTCACTCAACGTATATGGTTGTCTTAAAATGGTCACATAACTTTAATTTATCTTAATAAAATCACTTAACTTTGATTTTTGTCTCAACTAGATCACTCCGGCGATTTCAGTTGTTAAAATGCAATGATGTTATGACTGGCACATGAGTACGAGTTAACTCAGATATCTAACTGAAATGACACGTGAGTACAAGTTAACTCAGATATCTAACCGAAACAACATGTAAAAAACTAAATTTTGATTTCCGTTATTTTTATGAAAAAAATAAATTTTGTTTCTTTTTCATAAAAAATAACTGACACATGACTGCCAGATGGAGCATAAATAGATCTCATGTGTGACATGGTTATCAAAACTGAATCAGTCAAAGAACCTGAAGAGCTAAAAGGTGAAGGGTTTAAGGTTCAACCAGAATTGAGCCGGGATTGAACCGAGGTTCAAATAATTCTTAAAAAATAATAATTTTAGTTTTATTTAACCTTCAAACATAATAAAAGTGTTAATTTGAATTTTATATTCTAATATATAACTTGCATCATGCCTATTTAGTATATTATGATTATAATAAAAACTTAACCTAACTTGATTGATTATAAATTTTATATTCTGATATATATATATAAGTTATATAACCAAGGGGAGGGATCAAGTGAGAATCCTCCCTTAAGTGAGGACACTTTGATAGGTGAGAACCACCTAAAACTACACCGTTTATCTCCATTCTAAAACCACATGCTATTCCAATGAACAAATCGTGCAAATCACTCACAGCAAAATCACGATAAAAAATCGCTCAAATCCCTCACATCTTCTCCATCATCGTTCTTCATCATCGCTCTGTCATTCAACCTCACATCTTCCTCATCATCGTTTCCATTAATTAGATCGACCTCCTTCCTCATCGTTCCGTCATTCAACCTTCCAAAAATAATCTGAAATCGCAAATCAGATTAAGAAAAAACGATCTACAGTCAAAGAAAAAGATTCAAAATAAACTGATCTCAATAGCATCAATCACGTAATTTTATCTCCAACAACTATAAATGAATATTAAATTCTGTTCTGTTTTTTATGTTTATAATTATTCAGAAATTGCTTAAATCTGAAACAGATTGGAAATCATTCAGATTCTATTCCGAAACAATAGAATTGCATGAAATAATAGACAATGATCTACAGGAGAATGATGATCACTGATAGGGGTCAAAAACCCCTATCTTTGGGTACGGTTTTAGGACGGTTTTTAGAGTTATTCGGTTAATAAGCGAGCAATTCTCGCATTTAAATGCTTTTGTGTGAGTTAGTTAGGAATTGAAAACATTCTATTTACTTTTCGCCGTTTAGGCTCGTTTTGTAATCAATTTAGGCAAATACGGCCGAAATAGTATGCGTATTAGAATTCTGTTATCTTTTGAAGCTAATTGGTCCGTCAAAAGTCGCACCAAACGAAGCGTTTGCTCAAAATAAGCGATTGACGGATCAATTTGGCTTTTTGGACTAATGTTTTCCAGAGTTTTTATGCGTATGCAGGTGTGAAGTCGGACGAAAAAGGTCGCAGAACTCATCGAGCTTGGATCGAGCACGCTTCGGGTGAAAACGCTCGGCGAGAAGGGCCCCACGGGCCATTTCTGCTCGCCGAGCAGGGCGCCAGGCGCCTGCTCGGCGAGCATGGGGCTGCTCAGCGCGAGCAGCCTTCCCTGCTCGGCGAGCAGCCCTGCGGGAATTGGTCAAAAAGACCAATTCCGCCCCCACGAAGCCACGTTCGGCTCCACGTCTTCCTACACCAACAAGGACACGAAAATAGGTCAAAATGAGGCCCGAGACGCGTCTATAAATAGGAATTTTCAATTATAAATTAGAGATCTTTCATTTTTGTAAATTATTTTAGCTTTCCCCTTGTAATTCCTCTCCATCTTCTCCATCTTCCTCAACCTCCATTGAAGCTCCTTCAAAGCTTTCTCCCGAGGAATTACCAAGGTCCGTCCTTAAGATTAAGTCGCCGGCTGCAGAGTAAACAGGTTCCCTAAAAGGGATTTTTGTATCTCCTTTTATCTTTCCATGTTTGTACTCTTTGATACAGTTGCCGAACTTGACTTATTGTATCTTGTGACAATTATCTTCGCCTTTAATAATAATTTAGCTCTTGTTTTGTTCTATGATTATTTGTCTAATCTCTATCTTACGCTTTATTCAATTGGTTTAACTCATTCAAAAGCCCCAAAATCTAGTAGGCACATATTGCGAGCTGAATCTGACCTAGTCAGAGCCTAGGAGATTGACGACCTTTTAGTTGATTAAGCGCCAATTTACTGAGCCTTAGACCTAGTTTCGGCCTTAGGGAATCACGCGCTAGGAACCTCAGGAGGGTAAGTAGGGTTAATCGCCTTGAATACAAGTGACTCAGATTAGGTTTTTATTCAATAGACTTGATAATCTATCTTTATTATTATAGTTCATACCATGTTCCTTTGAATAGTTTCATTAATGAAAGATCAATTAGGGGTAGAGTAACTTAGTTAGGCGTAGAATAACTTAGATAATTTAGTTAGAATTAGATAACTTAGCTAGGATTAGTATAATTCAACCTAGGAGTAGATTAATTAAACAAACCAAACTCAAAACCCCCTAAGCCTAGATAACATCCGAGACCAAGTAGCTTGATACTTGCAGAAATAAATCCTGTGGACGATAACCTGGACTTAAACCATAAATTTATTACTTGATAACGACGGGGTACACTTATCCCTTAGTGAGGTTTCGCGGAAACCGCATCAATCACCATGAAATTTCTCTGTCTTCAACTATTGAAAGAGGTACATTCGCAATTAAGGTTCTTCATAATCTAAAAAAGCTTGTTCTAAATAATTGTTCATGTGTTCTATAGATAATAGTATATATTATTCGTTCTTTTTATTTATAATTAGTTGTAAAAATTGTTGAAAAAATAAAATTGAGTATATTGAAATATAGAGTTCACTACGTTTTTCAAACTGTACCTCATGTTCTAGACAATTGTTCATATGTGCTATATATTATCAAATATGTTCAAAAATTGCACTTAAATGCAGTGTCAAATGAAGAGCAGCCAAATGATTCTTCTACTGCAATTATATCCTACACTCCACAAGTAGAAATTGTGCTGACTCCTGGAGGAACAAAAGAATGGAAGCCATGTTGCTCTCCGGAAAAAATACCTACTGTATGAACAAAATTTAATACTATTGAAGATGGTATTGAATTTTACAAAGCATATGCCACTGAAGCAGGATTTAATATTAGAAAATCTACAATTAAAAAAAGAAAGAACACAAATGTTGTGGTTTTTCAATACTGTTTGTGCAATAAAGCAGGCCATAAGCAGAAAAAAAATGTTGAAGATACTGAAGGACAAAAACCGAGAAAAAGATTAATCACACGTGTTGGATGCCAAGCACAAATTGTTTTAAAGTACTGCAATGATGGAAAATATATTGTCTATCGTTTACCCACTTTACAGTCCACGTTGTATGAAATTTCAAAAATAGGGAAGAAAACTGACAATACTACACAAGAAGTTGATTATTGATAATTTTAAGGTGAGTCATATTCTACATTTACTTTCCTAACAGTACATAGTGAAACATAGAACATAGCATCTACAATGTTTTCAAATTGTATTTACTTTCCTTATAAAATTTGTTCATGTGTTTTGTGTAGATGGATGTTGGACCCGTAAGAACATAAAGACAAATAAAAGAAAATATTGGAGGATACAACAATGTAGGTGCATCTAAGCTGGATTTCAAAAACTTCCACAGAGATTTAAAGGCTTACATTTATGAGTCAGATGCCCAAATGTTTATTGACATTTTCAACAAGAAAAAACTTCTATGGTCTGCATTTTTTTTCGACTTTGATATGGATGAAGACGATCATCTCTGCGGAGCTTTATGGGCAGACCCCATTTGTAGAAAGAATTATGCTCTATTTGGTGATATGGTATCTTTTGACACAACATACCAAACAAACATGTATTATATTATATGTACCAATTTCTTATTGCAATGTTCTAAATATTTATTAATGTATTTCAATATCTTATTGGCATGTTCTAAAATCTTATTCTTATATTCTTAATAAGTTTTATTATTTACAAATATTTGTATATTATTTGCACAGATATAACATGATCTTTGACCCCTTTACTAGAGTAGACCACCACAAAAAATGTGTTATATTCGCTGCTTGTTTCATTGCTAAAGAAGATATTGCATCATTTGAGTGGGTTTTCAAAACGTTTCCTAATGCAATGGGAAGCAATGAACCTACATGCTTAATAACAGATCAAGATCCAGCAATGAAGATTGCAATAAAAAATGTTTTCCAAAAAATAGAACATAGACTCTGCATGTGGCACATTATGAAAAAGATGAATGATAAATTAGGTAAGCCTTCTAAAGCTTTGCTTACAATTAAAATTTTTACTGCTTGATTGTTCTACTATATGTTTTGATCAGGTATTACATTGTATGTTCCAATATATTATTGGCATGTTAAAAATATTTGTATATTATGAAGATACTTACTGGTTTTTTTAATAGGTCGTGCAATTATGCAAGAAACCAATTTCTTAAAAAGGATTCAACCAATTGTCTGGAGTGTTGAGATTGAACCTGAAGAATTTGATGAAAAATGGAAAGCAATCATTTTAGAGTTTAATTTGGAAAAACATGAATGACTATGTCAAATATTTGAAATAAGAAAAATGTGGATTTACAGTAAAACACAAAAGATAAACCATTAGCAATCATAATAATTTCAAACAAAAATTACAGTAAAACACAATATACTTTTAATATAATTACCAAGTGATAACTCTGTAAACTATCTACTTTAGCCTCACGAAGTTCATAACTAATCCTGTCAAAAAAAGCATTGTGTCTTTCGTTGTACTTAGTAGTTCCAGGAACTCCCTTATCAGTACATAGTATCGTCTATACAAAAATACAACATTCATATTAATATAATCCAATTTCTTTTTAACAAAAAAATAAATATCAAAAAGTAAAAACACATACAAATTGTACAGTAGAGAAGAAGAATCTATGCACAACAGTTTGACCCTTGCTCTTCCTTTCACAATTCAATATTCGAGACCACGCATCAACAACATTACTAACCAAATGATTGTTTCCTGACAATGTCATAATCTTCTCTCTATTGATTGTGGACAAACAATCACTATATAATAACTCACTTCAAAAAAAAGCAAACAGAATAAAATAAAAACAATAAGTATATCTTAAAGAAAATTCAAATTAACACCAATAACATTCAATTAAGATCTTACTATAGGTCTTCACTACAGAAAGCATATTCCACCAACATTCTCCTCGAACCAAGCATATTCTTTAGTAAATGCTCAGACTCAAGCAAAAATGGAGACTGTAGATATACAGACAACTTTGAAATTCTTTTTGCACGATTTCCAACACCACCTTCTTGCGCTTTCTCAACCACATCTTTGTCTACTCTCCTATTAACAACATAAAAAAATAATAAAAGGGAAAAAAATTATCCATGTTCCAAAACAGAAACCACATACTCTTAAATTCTATTCTCATGTTCTAAAATATAAACCATATGTTCCAAAACACATACACATGATTTAAATTACAAAACTTCTTAAATATCACTTACATTGCATTACTAGCAGAAACATCATCAGCAAAGCATTCATCAAGTCCAATAACTACTACTCTCAACACTTCTTCCACAAACTCTTTCCGAACTTCATCCAAATCAATTTGACTATATTTCATACCACACCTACTTTTCCACTACAAAATTAAAACCATAAAACAAACTATAATTTCAAAATAATGCAACAAAACCTTTATTATAAGTGCACTATACCTTTTCAGCAAACTTCAAATCATTGTCCATTACAATATCTCTCATGTACCGCATTACAAAAAAAACCACATGTTTTATGATCTTTCTGCTCTGGCACACCCTACAACACAACTAGCACAACATTAAAATCATGTACATCAATCTAACCTTTATGTTCTAAACAATTTCACACATGTACAAAACCAATATACAAGTTAAGAGTTACCAAAAGTGCAGTCCATTTGACTTTAATTTGATCATTCTCAGAGCATAATAGAAGAGCGCTGTTAAAATGAAATTCATTAAAATCAGGTAAATAATCTTAATCTTAAAACATAATTATATATCAAATAAACTATAAAACAAAATGTAAACAAAAAAACATACTCATTCACAACATCCATCCATACATCTCCCTTTGGCAAAAGCCTTCTCAACGGATCCAACCAATAAGCTCTAAAATTCATCACATCGATAACTGACAACGTCTAGTGTCCACTGAAAATAATACTATTATTATTTCAAAATAAAGAAAATCACTTACAAAAATATTAAATAAAATAACTAAAATATTCATACCCTGTATTATATGGACACAAAAAGATAGACTTATCCATCGTGGACATCTTCAATCGATTCATCAACTCATATGAGTGCTGGCTTACTGTTTTAGTACTTCCAATTGAATAAGTGTAATGAGGATCAATAAAATAAAATAATTTGTCCATTCCTATTTTCTTCAACAAATTAAACAAGTAGCTACATAAAAACACAAAAGTACATAGTAAGAATCAACTACAACTAATATAAATAAAACTATAATATTTCAAAAACAAAATACCTCATATAGAAAATTATAACGTTGCAAGTTATCTCTTCCATATGAACCGTAGAATATATATCCTGCCTCAACAATAATGCTTTAGCAGCATGTCCAAACAATTCTTCACCAACAACATAGCTTACAAAATTCCCTTTCACCAACTCCACATTAGCCCATTTGCATAGCATATGTAACTTATCTGGAATATTTCTAGGCAAAGCTTGCAAATCTACATCCACCGCATCTTGTATCACCACGTTATCAACTTCATCATCAACAACAAACATGTTGACAAAACAAACCACCTTAAAACATCAAAAAGGAATAACATAATCAGAAACATAAAACGTATGTCCTAAACAATAAGGCATATGTTCTAAAACATAACAAATATTAAAAAACATAAATAAAATATAAAATAATTCTTATCACATACATTACTTCAGGATCAGAATTATTCTTCACATCTGCAACATCCACTTTCTCAACAAATTTTTTTGCTTGTGTAGATCCACCTCCAGCTCCAACAAAATCATGTAACTCTTGACTCAACAAATTAAAATTTGGACAATAATATTTTTCTTCAGATTTCTTCATTGGAGTTCACTTTCTCTCTGATCTTTCTTCTCTCTTTTTATTCTTTCAACCAAAGCATCTATCTCATCAAAAAATTCAGAATTAAGATGAGGATGACTATCTTGACTAGACAAATCACATTCAAAATCTCCAGTCATTCATGTATCTTTTTTACTTTTCGCTTTGTTCTCATTAACTACTTCTTCTTTCCCTCCTTCACTTTGAGTAACCGGATCTTCATTGCCTCGAGTATATTTACTCCATAAGCTCTTGATCACATTACCCATCTCAACACTTGTACCATCTTCACCAAAAATAACATTAGCTTCTTTCAACATACAGTACATTTCATTAACTTTAGAACCCAGTTCTTTAGCTAATGATTGGAACTTAGTAAGAAATTCCTGAATATACAAATCCATAATAAAAAACATAGCATGTTATAAATAATATTAAGCATGTTCTAAAATTTAATAAGCATGTTCTAAAATTTAAAAACAAAGGGAAAGCTGTAATAACGTACAAAAATTTCAGCTGGTCCACTAGAAGAAGCTTCTCCACATTCCTTTCTATTGGCTCTTTCAGCATCTTGATTATCTTCATTCCTATTCGTTGCTTCTCTTTGCAAATTTCCTTCATCCCCATCCATACTTTCTCTTACCAAATTTTCTCCTACCAATATTCTCTTTAACACAATCCCACTTCCAAATCCCCTCAACTTCTCCAAAGACATCCTCTTTTGAATTCGTTCTTTATTCCAAACAGATATCAATGGATAATTTCTTGGATTAACAACATTAGCTCGTTGAAGCCTATCAAAATAACTTATCTAGAAAAAAATAACAAAAATGAACAAGTTATACACAAATTAAAAAATAAACAACCAACAAATATTGTCAAACACATAATCAAAAAAAGAAAATTATACTTACCATCAAGAAAGGAAGGGGGCCTGTGAAAAAAGTAGGACTCCTCTTCCAATCATTGACAGAATCCAACAAATGCTTATATGCAAAAGAACACTAGTCCAAATTTGCAATCTCATTAACATTCCTACAACTATAAAGAAATTTATAGTTCATAGCCTGGTTCTTGGTTGAACGACTACAACAATTCACTGTACAAAATACAAAATGCAACAAAAACTCATCACACAATGGTTTCGTCTTCAGATCATTCAGCTTAACAATCACAGTACTATTAATTGGACTTCCACTCTTAAGTCCAAAATAAGACCTCCATTGAGCAAAAAATTCTGAACAATAATCTTCCCCAACATCTGGTGGCTCCTCAATATCTACACCTCCACAAGGCAAGCCATAAACAACTTGAAAATCATCCTTAACAAACTTCAATTCTTCACTATTATCCAGCATAAGGCTACACCATCAACATTAAAACGATTGACAAGTTTTTCACAAAAATAAACATTATGAACATCTAAACTTAGATACAAAAAAACCACCAAATCCAATCCGTCTAATTGCATCCTTATGAGTCTCCGAAATATCATTAAGAATACCCATAAACTGTTTAGGAGGTATTCTTTGACCAAGAGCAGCCTTATTCCTTTTAGAAATATTTTCATCATCACCTACACTAACAACCTTCTTCCGCTTCTTTAAAAACATAGAAGCAACATATATGTTTCTTGCAAACTTAACTTTCTTTACCTTCCTAGCATCAACATCTTCCTTTAAAGCATCAACAGAAGGTTCAGAAACTTGAGAAGAATCAAAACCTTTGCTAGATAGACTCTTTGTTTGCCACATAAACGTACCTTTGCTAGATTGACTACTTGTTTCCCGCCTCAACGCACCTTTGATAGATTGACTCCTTGTTTGCCGCCTCAATAAATTATTAGATGGAACGACATAACTAGAGAGCAAATCATTGTCAGCAGGAATGGCTGACATTGAAGGTCT
The DNA here is from genome assembly GCF_963576675.1 of Euphorbia lathyris. Taxonomy (NCBI): domain Eukaryota; kingdom Viridiplantae; phylum Streptophyta; class Magnoliopsida; order Malpighiales; family Euphorbiaceae; genus Euphorbia; species Euphorbia lathyris. The sequence continues at coordinate 94,370,386 of NC_088912.1, read as the reverse complement.
TTTAGAAATTGAAGGTCTTTTAGAAGTCCTCTTAAATCTTCTAGATGTATGTCTTTTTGCACTTGTATCTTCAACAGGAACAACACTCTTACCTTTTTTCTTATTTTTCATATCTTCATCAGAACCATATTCTTCAATAATTTCATCAAGCAAATTCTGATCGATCACGTTACTTGGAAAAATCTCTTCTCCATTACCGCCCATTTTCTACAAAAAAAAACAGAACATATACTCAACATTTTAGAATAAACAAATGCAAATATAAAACAAATATAGAACAAAACATAAAACAAATGCAATAACTCATCAACAAAACATAAAGTAATTTAACAAAGCAATAACTCATCAACAGAACATATGTTCAATATTTTAGAACAACAAATGCAAAAATATAAAACAAAAACAGAACAAACATAAAAACATTCTAAAACTGACTACATTTGAATACAAAAACCATACAAAATTATACCGCAACAAACTTTGAAAGTTCAAACAAGCGAAAACCTCAAACAAACCAATATCTCATTAACAGAACAATTGTTCAAAATTTTAGAACAAACACATGCAAATATAGAACAAACATAGAACAAAAATAAAATCATTTTGAAACTCACTAAATTTAAAAATCAAACCACAACAAACTTCTAGATTTCAAACAAATGAAAAACCTACAAATCAAAAAGCAACAAAAATTAGGTATCAAAACTTAAAAATAAAGAACAAACATAAAACAAAACAATATCTCATTAACAGAACATACATTCATAATTTTAGAACAACAAATATAAAATATAAAACAATAATAGAACAACATAAAAAGATTCTCAAACTGAGTACATTTGAATACAAAAAACATAGAAAAACATACAGAAACTTCTTCATAAAGTTCAAACAAACGAAACCCTAGAAAATAAAAAAAAACTACAGAAAATCGCTCTCAAAATCAACGAAGAACATAAAACAACAAAATAAACGAAGAACATAAAGCAACAAACCTCGTTCAGACGAACAAATTCACGGAAAAAAACGAAAAAGCGAAAAAATGCAAACAAACACAATGAACAAAAAAACGAAGAAGATAAGCAACTAACCAAAGTTCAGAGGAACAAATACACGGTATAATCGATGAAATATAGAAGGCAAATCTTCTATCAAAACCAAAGTTGATCGACTGTAGAAATGAGAGAAGATAGAAATGAGGAAGGAGTCGAGGAAGAAGTCGAGGAACGAAGCGACAGAACTTTTCAACTTCAAAGAGTCGCGCCACTTCACACCAAAAACTCACCGTTTTTGTTAAAAAAAATACCCCTAAAACGACGTAGTTTTAGGTGGTTCTCACCTAAGGATGTGTTCTTACCTAAGAAAGGGTTCTCACAAGAGCCCTCTCCATATAACCAAATTATGAAACTAAATAATATAACATTTTAATACATATATTATTACTATTTTTTTTACTATATATGCATTAAGCATGATTTAATTTAATGGTTTTGTTCTCCGTAAACAAATAAAAATCAATTATCAACACAAACTTATTAATAATCAAATGAAAACATGAATAGCAAACTATTAACCAATATTCCAATACTACGTTTAATATTAATTTGAAAGTTAATTTTTTTAAATGAAATTCAAGTTAGTTTTTCTTAATTGGATTCGTTAATGTTAATTTGAAAGTTAAATTTTATTTTCTTTAAAAAAATTACAGTTCAAACATTGAATAGTTTGGACAATAAAAACCGTGACCAGGTTTCCGGATGGCTGGTTCAACCGGTCGGATCACCGGTTTTTTGGCAGTTTTATAAGGTGTAATAAAATAGCCACCTCCAGATCGAAATATCTATTAGGTCCGGTTCAATCTGGTTGAACTGGCCGGACCGGTAACCTTGATGTGTGATTTCAATCTGATAGTTGAGTTGATTGACCACTTTAAGACAATCATATAAATTCAGTGACCTATGGTACATTAACTCTCTAGCTCTTCTGGTTCTTTAACCGGTTCAGTTTTGATATTCATTTTTAAAATTGACTTTCAGGACCAAATCCATTTTTTTTATATCAAATCAACCCTTTATCAGTAAATTTTAACAGATTACTTTAAATATAATCGATTTTAATTAATGTTAGAAGATTCAGATTGAATCTGTTGGTCGGACCGATCAAATAAAAAACTGACAAGACATTTTTGGTTTGAACCTCGCCAGTTTGTAGATCTGTTCATGGGTTGGACCAGACTGGACCTAACTGGGTTTTACATCTAATTACTGTGTCCAAGCCCAACCCAATTCGTACTATATTTACACCGGGCTCGAGCCGGACTAGACTAGACTAAAAAAACTAATTCCCAAGCCCTGTCCGGTCCGGTCCGGTCCATCCATTTAATATATTTATATTAAAAGTTTTTAATACAACTTAAAATTAAACTGTCATTATAAATATTACAAATGAACATGTTAAAATATTATTTTAAATAAGAAAAATGTACAAAATATATTTATAAACTATAATAAGAAGCATATATTTACAAAAGAACAAAAATGTAAACAATATAAATGCTCTGAATTTTGTTTTTAAAAAACATCAATCTACTGACCATAACTGCAATTTAGAATAGTTAATAAGAATACCTAAATCTATCTATTATATATATAAAGTGTGGAACAAAAGTAACACATCTATTATCTATTATCTATCTATTATATATATAAAGTGTGGAACAAAAGTAACACATGACATGATATTAGAGATTTGGCTGATGTGTAATTTTTATAATTTTTTACTGATTATGTGCAATTGTTAGAGATTATTAGTGATATTACATCATTCTAAACTGTCTTCCTATTAGAGAGATAAACAACAATTTCAACTTTCTACTAATTACCTTCAAACTAATCCATCTATTATCTATTATATATATAAAAGCTGGAAATAAAAAACACACTTAATATTAAAATTTTAGATGATGTGTCATTATATTAGAATTCTAGTTTAATTTTTAGATTTAAAAAAAAAATTAAAACTGTGTTTTTGTTCCACGGAAACTGTTTTTGTGAACAGAAACCATTTACTTGAATTGTTAACCAATTTTTGGAGGGATCATATATATCTCTTATTAATTTTTACTTCTTTTATAAAAAAAGGAAAATTCTTATAGTCACACGTTGCTTTGAAAAAAATAAATACCTGCTTCCACTATTTGCTCAATAAATAAGATAAAAAGATAAAAGACAAATATTATAGTATATAGTTGGTATTATAGTATATAAATAATTTAGCCTTAAATCATGAAGAGATCTATTCAAAATTTCAATATATTTATATTAAAAATATTGCACTAATTTTTTATATATATTTTTTCAACAATCTATCTACTACTCCTATTTTCACATATTAATTTATCTATCATTTTTCACGTACTTCAAACATTTCTAAATTTTTAATATTATATTAACCTATTTATTTTAACCAAAATTATCTCTTTTCAAATACTATTGAAATTAATTTAATTCCAAATCTCCTAACTAAACCATTAAAAATAATTGAAATTTAAAATTTAAAAACTTATCGGATAAGATTTCAGTCACTGTTCAAACTAAAAATCTTTTTCGTCTTTGTCTTTATCTTTCTCATCTACGCTCATATTTCTACCTATCAAGATTTTTAGATGACCAAGTTCTCTTTTCCTCTCGATTTAGACATATCTTCAGGCCACTAAATTCGGCTTGTGAGGATGGACATGTCAAATATGCTTGAGAGAACTTCATTAATTAGAGAAAAGTGGATTCTAATGATGCAAATGTCCTAGATGATCTCTTCCATTATTCCCTTTGGATCCTCAATAAGGTCTTATTGGATTAGGATTTTTATTAATTTTTTTTATGTTATTTAATTGGGTTGATATTCGATTTTCTATTTTTATTCTTATAAATTCGTTTTGTTTCGGACAATATTCTGTTGATGAATTGACCTCTAAGAAGTTGAAAAGGGTTTTTACTGCAGTTTAAGCATATGTTTGTTATAATGCCCAAATGTGTAAGTATCAATTTCTTTCCTCTGATCTAATTTTCTTTATTTTGAAGTATAATTTTGTGATTTGTTTTGGACATTTTCAAATCTTCAGGCCATAGTTGAGGGATGCAAGGAGTGTGGTTGACACCTACAAAATCCTTACTGGTTTCAGATTTTTTGGGGAGCTCATTACGAAATTTGTAAATATTATTTTAGATTGAAGGTTGATAGATCTACAATATATTTTGATCATCAACACATAAAGAGTTTATTCTTATGTTTTTATTTTGATGCAAGGAGTTTACTCCATGTATCATTTATATGGACGAAATTGAAAGTGTGATGGTGATTTAGCAGGATGGTTTTGAAGCATAAGACAATATCACGGTAAAGGATACCTTTGGGAGAGTATAATATTAGTTTTGATATATTTTTGAAACTTAAATATTATGATTTCTCTCTCCACGTGCAATTGATAGAACTTAATGGAATATGGCCTAAATTGGTACTCTTTTTTAAACGTTAAACCTATATGGTGGTATTTTGTACGTGGAGCATAAATTGATATACTTTTCCAAAAACCATAAACCTATTTTGGTACCGTTATCCTTTTTATATTAGAGAATTAATCAAATTCAAATGATGTGTTTAAAAATCACTTGCTGCTGTGTTTATTGGTTTTGATGGTATTTGATGTTTCTCACAATATTAAGATCTTATGTGTTTCAATACATGTCCTTTGAAGGAATTGAAATACACGGTTGAAGAATAGAGCAATTTAAAACTTCCAATTCATTTTTTAATTAGTCTATTTCTTGCATTTTTTAGAATATTTGAGGTGTTGAGTGACTACTGGTGTTAAAAGTGTAAAGTTCAGTGACCATACCATTAAGAGTTGAAGTTCAGTGGCCAAATATTAAAATGGATAAAGTTCAATGGCCATAGATATAATTTACCCAATCATTTAGTTATTGAGGTTCATGTAATCACACGTCTTCCAAGATGAAAGAAGTATTATAATTTTAAAAATATTTTATGAATTTTAATTCAAACATATATCATTTAATTAATAATTATTTTAAATAAAATATAAACAACCCGTGCAATACACGGATCTTCTGCTCTACAAATTAATTGGTTTAAAATATGAATTATTGTATATTCCGTGCAATGCACGAGATCAAATCTAGTTTCATGGGGTGAGGGACGTGAAAATGATAATGGAACAATTAAAACTAACATTATAAATAAAGGTGTCTGCTATAGTTACTTTGTTTTTTACAAAGTACCGTTACTTTATGCTCATATTCACCATTGGATTAATTTTATGCTCCATCATCCAATGGTGAAAACACACCAAGTAACGGTATTTTGTAAAAAACAAAGTAACCATAGCGGGCACCTATAAATAAAACGTAAAATACTAAATGTAATTAAATTATATAGATATTTTATAGCTCGGGCCGGGTCAGGCTACACTTGGGTTTTGAGATAAATCCCAAGTCCAATCCATTTTAAATTCGGGCTTTTACGGACTCGGACCGGGTTAAATGCTAAATATGTGTGTCCAAGCCCAACCTATAAAAGACGGGTTTGGGCGGACTGGACGGACCAACGGGCTACTAGTTTGTCGAATCTTCAACAAACCGGATAATATTGGAGTCAAACCGGGAACCGGTGGTCCGGCGGGAAACAGAGTGTGACTAGGGTTTATAATTATTTTCCAAATTTGTTGTTTTTTAACGAAATTATAAATATTTTGTAATTCTTAAAACCCATCGTCGTCGCCTTCGCTGTTCTCCAATCCTTCGTTCACCGTTCGCAGTCGCCGTCGGCTTAGCCGTTACGTTCGGCGTTCTCCAATCCCCAGTCTCTGTTTCATCTCCATCCTTCTTGTTCAACACTGCTTCTGTCCTCTAGGTAAGCTACTGTCATCTTTATCTCTACTCACTCTTTTAAATTTCTTCTTGTCATTAAGGAAATTTTAGTAATGTTACTTTATTGGCTGGGCCACATATTTGCTACCGGCAATTTTGTGTTGCCGTAGAACTTTACATTGAATAAGGTAGATATCACTTCATACTTAGCTTGCATATCAGCCAACTCTTCTGCGTTTTGCGTCATATAAAGCAACTAAATTTTCTGCACATTCCGGTCTTTATTTTTTCTATATAAGCTTTAGTTACTCTATTTCTTGTCCCATAGATTTGTATCAACTGTTCCTTGCTGTTGTTTGTCTGGCAAATGTGGGATAATTTTCTGTTTCTATTTTTTTTTTTAAACTAATAAGGATTGTGTTTTAGAATGAAAGGATTTTTGCATATTATGAATACAAAGTTATAGAATTTGAGACATTGATGGAATTGTTTATGTGGTAGAAACTTCCACTTACATACACTTTGTTATAATGTTGATATAGTAAACAAAGGTTAATAGAGGCAGCCGCGAAGTCGTTGGGACATTGTTTTCTGGTGTATTTCACTTCTTAAGCTTGGGTCTTCAGGAATCCGACCTCAAGCATTTTCAATTGTGTTTGTCTCTCTCAACTGATAGGTATTTTATTTTTATTTTAATTCCGTGTAAATTTAATAGTCATGTTAATTTTGGGAGATTTTTTTTATTTGTTGTTTATTACTTAATTTACTTAGGATCTCGATGGTTATTTTCTTTGTTAATCGATACTTTGTATCACTATATAGTTTGTTTTTCGTTGCATTCTGGTACTATATTTTGTGATAATGGACACCCAATTTTATTTAACAGTGTTAGGTGAATATGGGCCAGCAATTCATGGATAAGCAAAACCTCACTGCTCCAATCAAATCTGCTGTTGATAAATTCCAACTCATTCCCGAGTTTTTGAAGGTAAAAGAATCTAAAAGTAGAATGTTTTAATGGATCTTTACTCTTATTTTCCATTTATTTGTTGGTACTGGTGTTATGGTCAGGTGAGGGGACTCGTGAAGCAGCACTTGGACTCGTTTAATTACTTTGTGAACATAGGTATAAAGAAGATTGTGCGTGCTAATGATCGCATTGTATCCACTGTTGATCCTGGTATTTATCTCAGGTACAAATTTTTCTGATTGTTGTCTTTATCATCTCAGTTCCTTTCATAGTTATTAAAGGCGCATGGCGCACTAAGGCGCAAGGGGTCCTGGAGCCTTGGCGCATGGCGCATGGCGATGGTGCGCGCCATAGCGAGACAAGGCACACTTGAAAAAATAAAAATTATAATAACATAAAACTAAATCAGGAAAATATCTTAAGCATAAATAAATTTTAAAATGCAAAATAAACCCCATATTAGAAAACTTTAAAGTTGAATACTAATTCCTAAGTTCTACTCCTAATCAAAACTCTCCAAATCCATCACTCATCATCATCACTATCACACTCCTCATCTAAGGCATCATCAAACTATTGATCATCAAACTGTTGAAGTTGAATTCCTTTTGGCTTCTTTGTTTCTGTTGTTTGAATCCGTTTGATGTGTTTTCTTTCTATTAAACTTCTTCCTCTTCAAATAACTCTGTCTCTTACTCTTCAAATGACTCTGTTTCTTCCTCTTCACAGAGTCTCTTCGTCTTCTAATTAGTTTAAAATCTATAATCTCTCCCCTTTTTAATACTTTTTGTTAATATAACATGTGTTCCATTCCAGATATTTAAGTAACTACCAAAAAACTGCCCATAACTGCCTCTAATTTCCAAGGCGCGCCTTGGTGCGCCTTTGGAAACTGCCTTTGGCGCAAAATGGCGCACCAGGCGCGCGCCATGGCGATTGCGCCTCGCCATGGGGCTGCCATGGCGCTAAGGCCTGCGCCTGGTGCGCCATGCGCCAGGCGCGCCTTTAATAACTATGGTTCCTTTTATATATGGTTTTGAATGCTTTCAATGGATTGGCTGACTTGTCTTTTTCTCTGGTTGTCTTTTCCGGGGCTAATGCTCTAGGTTCAAAGATATTAGGATTGGTACACCTTCAGTGATTACGGATAGTATTAGCGAACCACTCAGTCCTCATGCATGCCGATTGTCTGACATGACGTAAGTAGCCATTCATCCTCACTTATATTTCCTATTCAATTTTATGCAGGTTATATATTCCTCCTCACTTTTATTTCCTATTCAATTTAATGCTAGTTATATGATGGTTGGATATATATATGTTATTACAGGATAACAATGATATCTATGCTTGCGATCGCTTAATTGGGGAATAAGCAAGTTTATTTCTTATATTTTGTCATTTTTTTGTTACTTTCAAAGTTTGTGTTATGTATGTCTATGCACTGTCAAGTATTTGTAAATACATGTGCTTATATATTTCTTGCCCTGTGATTAGGGATAAAAGCTGATGTAGCTAAAACTATTTGGCACTTCTAATATTTGTATGTTAATTTTTTATCTTTTACCGGCTGCGATTTTCAGATATGCTGCACCTATAATGGTCAATGTAGAATATATTCAAGGAAGTCACGATCAGAAAACCAGGGTGGAGAAGGTAGTCACAACATCATTGTGGTATATAGTAGTGTGGAATGGAATTTTGGATGCTGAATTGTAGTCTTGTTGCAGAATGATGTTGTTATTGGAAGGATGCCTATCATGCTACGTAGTTGCTGTTGTGTACTATATGGAAAAGATGAAGCTGAGCTTGCAAGACTAGGTTTGTGTGTATAAATTTTGGACAGAGCTTTTTGTATGTAATCATTGTTTCTTATCAATTACTTATTTTGCTGAATTTAGGCGAGTGCCCCCTTGATCCCGGAGGATATTTTGTTGTAAAGGGGACAGAAAAGGTGACATACTGACTCTTCTACTTGATGGTTTTTGATGTTAGGAAGAACATTTAGTATTTAATCATCAAAACAATGTGTTGCTTGTGTGTACATTTCACTTTGCAATAGTTTTTATAGTACGATCGGTTGATAATATATGTTCCTTTGGTAATTTGTTATGCAAGTCCTTATGATTATATATTTCGATTCTTTTAATCTCATTCAGGTGATTTTAATACAAGAACAACTCTCCAAGAATAGAATAATTATTGATACTGATAAGAAGGGAAAGTAAGTACTCTTCCTTTTTCTTGTGTTCATCTTCCTTATGCTCATTGATATTCGTCATCCATTTTCTATCTTTTACTTCTTGTGGGGATTCTCATAGTCATGCAATTATTTTTTGTGCAACGATTTTCTTTTGATGATAATTGTTTTTTCTGATGTTTTTCTTTCCACTTGGTTTGCACTGCATAAATATAGCTCATTATGTTGTCTACTCTCTGTTTTTCAGTATAAATGCATCTGTTACAAGCAGCACAGAGACAACAAAAAGTAAAACAATTATTCAAATGGAGAAGGAGAAGATGTATCTATGTCTCAATCAATTTGCGAAAAAGGTCTATGTTTTAGAGATACATCTTTCCCATTTTTTTGACCTTTTGTTTCTTACTCTCTGTTTCCATTAGTTTTCAGAGGTTGACCCGGGCTTAATATTTTTAAAATGCTCTACAGATTCCTATTATGGTGGTGCTTAAGGCTATGGGAATGGAAAGTGATCAAGAGGTTGTACAGATGTTAGGAAGAGATCCTCGATATAGTGCCTTACTTTTGCCATCTATTGAGGTAACAAGTCATTAGATATTTGGAGTTCATATCAGTTATTAGACACCTTTATTGTGCAAACTAAGAGGTTGTTTGGTTTATCTGTTTTGGTTTTTTGAAAGTTGATTTTGTCCTAAACATCTGTAAAAGGTTTATGTAAACTCTTCGAAACAACAATTGTTAGTTGTGTTGTTGATATCTAATTCGGCTGTATTCTATTTAGACTATATTATCCTTTATGAAATTTACTCATTACTCTATACGTTTAGTTTTTTAAATAAATAAATGATTTACTTATTAAGTAATGATATATAAGATAATATTATTAATAGTTAAACTGGCTATGCTATTATTGTTTATGTGTTTATTCAAGATAATAATATTAATAATACATTATAATAATTACGATAAGATAATATTACTAATTGTTAAAGTAGCTATACTATTATTTATTTCTAGTAAATAAATAATTTACTTTTCGAAACAACAATTGTTAATTGTGTTGTTGGTCTTACGGGCTATATTCGGTTACATTTTTTTGTGCTTCATTATTTGGAAGTATTGCAATTCCAATTTGGAGGTGCAATATTGTGTTTATTCAAGGGTGCTTTAGTTTACAGCTGTTTGATCTCTAAAGCTTGCTGCTCTTGTATCAGGAATGCGCTGGTCTAAATATATTCACTCGACAAAAAGCTTTGGAGTACCTTGAAGGAAAGGTGTGATAGTCTTGTCCATACATTGCAATGTTGAATGTGAATTTTATTCTGATATTACATTGTTAGACCAAATTCTGCATTTAACTATTGCCTTTTAACTGTTATCCTCTTGATGGAGACTTATTCTTGGTTGATGTTAAACGCATATTGCTAGCGTGTGCAGTTGTTCACAATTCGATATATTGATTTACCCGATGAATGTCCTCTTTATTAAAAAAACTTGTAGGAGTCATTTTCATGTAGCTCTACCAATAATAGTTGGTCCACTTTGAAACCATCTTGTTATGTTGACTTTCCTTTTTGCAAGCTCAGAAATTTCTTTCACTTCAAAATTAAAAAGGTCAAGATGCAGATTTTACGAGTATGTGAGGTTTTTCATTTATTATTTTGTTTTAACTGCAAGTACAGAGAACATGCAAGCACATTAGAAGGGACCCGTTTATCCTTTGTTAGATTAGAAGAATCAGAGCCCAGATTATACAGATGAGTAGAGTATCTGAGTATGAGTCAAAATATTGGCAGTTTTTAGTGTTTGACAAGTGATACTTTGACATTCCCCCAGTATGAACATAGATATCTTGTTTGTGTAACATGGGTATTATTATGCATTACTAACAGAAAGTGCATGACAATCTCAATTCAGACTTTCACTAGACTGGTAAATTAAGCAAATGTCCTCATGATAGTGCCAGTTAATATGTATGGTATCTGGTCATGAATACTGAACCACTTCCAAAAATAGCGATCTGATTTTGATACATGATACTGACATTGAATGTTATCTAATATATGGATGAGGTGTAGTTATAAGAATTGCTTCTGAGTGTTCTCTATTATGAAGCACCAATACTTCTAAGAGGTTGACTTAGGAGCATCAGGTACAGCAGGGATACGGATACGTCGGGGATATGTACGGATACAGAAAAACAAGTATCTTTTTTTTAACTATGGGGATACTTCGGTGATACAGTTCAGAGTTAATTAGTTAAAATTTAAGGTTTTTTTTTTTGTAAATAACTTTACAAAAATAGGGGTTGGTAAATAAAAAAATGTAAATATAAATCCCTAATATAAATAAATAATTAATTAAACCAGCCCTCCACCCACCCGTTTAAATAGTTTGAAGTATTAAATGTTTCTTTTTGATGAATTGATGACTTATTAGTTATTAGTGGTTTTATAATGACTAATAAATGTTATTTGTGATTATAATGACTCATGAATGTTATTTATATATTTATGTATCTTTCAAATTCGTCATTACAGATGATATGTATATATATGTAAAATATATGGCGTATCCTGGCGTACATGTATCTCATATTTCTTAAAACTGCATTTGCCGTACATGTGCTGGTTCTTCGTAGGTTCTCTACCATTTCTTGTTCCTTTGCTTATGCTTTATGCATTGTTAAGGCCAACAGTCCAGATGTCTTCTAGAAGGAAGCTGCTGCAGCTAATTGGTTCATGCATCTTTTAAAATATTTTCCATTGTCTTATTTGATGGTTTTATAGTATAAGATTATGATCTGATTAAACTGTATGATTCAGTGCTTGATTTTATTGTTAGTTTTGACTTTATGCCCAATTGCTCAACCCATTTTTAATATCAGTTTCTGGCTATTGCAGGTGAAGATGTCTACATATGCCAGTTCCTCATCTAGAAAGGTTTTCTCCTCCGCTTTCTCTCATTATACGCATATAAAGAGGCCCCTATGTCCAATGTCTTATATACCACTGATTGATTGGTGGATTTGTGTCTTATCATCTTTTGAAAATTTCAACAGGAAAGTAGGGCTTTGCCTGTGCTTCGAGATGTCTTTCTTGCTAATGTCCCGGTAGGATTTCACTCATGTGTAACATGGAATTCAAATTCTCTTGCTAACCTTCAGCAGTTCAAGTCCAACATTTTGTTCTTCTTTGCCTTAGGTGAATAAGAACAATTTTCGTCCAAAATGTATATATGTTGCAGTGATGTTGCGAAGGGTGATGGAGGCTATGTTAAACAAGGATGCAATGGATGATAAGGTGATTGATTTCATTCTATGCAAAATAAACATATCTTGTTTTTATTTAAGAATCATAATATATAAAATCCACAAAACATGAAATAAAAGATATAGCCATGAAGTAATAAGAAATATATCTCCACAAACATCATTTCCTTGAAAAGAAAAACAATGAATATTTCATGATGAAGGATGCAAAGATTATATATAGACTCTTAAACAAAGGCATGGATACTTGTTATCACAAAGGCATTGATTTTTATACTCCCTAAGTTTGGCTGTTCTGCTGTCCTCCTTTTCAAAAGATTATGCAACTGCTGCAACTACAATGTGCACCCTAGGTTCATCATCCCCTTGCTGCTGCTGCTCAGGTACCTTCATTAGCAGCATTCTAGAAACATATTTTTTGTACCCTAGGTGAGAATGGGCCCATTTGAGGAAGCTTTTAATGATGGTGCATTTGAGAGTAAATGGATTACTTGGGGTTGGTATTTCTGGTGTTTCTTATTTGATATTGTCATGGAACCGTTTGAACTAAAAGCTCAAGCTTATAGTTAAAGGTCCACTTCATATCAATATCTATCCACCCCCTCATGCGAATTCCCACTGGGCTTGAAGCCTGCACAACACAGGTCCATATTACCATGTCCTGCAATTAAATCAACAAATGGGGCTGCCAGGAATCGAACCCTAGACTACTCGGTCAAGCTAGCTCTGATACCATGTCATGGAACCGTTTGAACCACAAGCTCAAGCTTATAGTTAAAGGTCCACTTCATATCAATATCTGACAGATATCTTGAACAAACTGTTTTCTTTCATTGAATAGGATTATGTGGGCAACAAGAGGTTGGAGCTATCTGGCCAGTTAGTTTCTCTGCTCTTTGAGGTGATCCTATTTTTGTTATAAACGCTATCTTTCTTGCTCATTGTTGCTCAGAATATTTCTCTAACTCAATATAGGGTTATTTGCACTGCAGGATTTATTTAAGACGATGATTACCGAGGTTCAGAGAACAATCGACATTGTTCTTGTGAAACAAAACCGCTCTAGTCGGTTCGACCTTGCCCAAGTAAGTGGTGGATTTTATAATTGCAAAACCTAGTATATATGAGGTCCTATCAGGAAGTTTTTGTATTCGGCTTTTGAGAAAATTGTAACATGTCAATATGCATTCATATATATGTGTCTGGAAATGCCTTTGTCACTGCTTCTGCATTTTTTGTCTTATTCTTTTTTTGGGTCATTTATTTCCATTTATTCAGGTCATATTTATATGTTCTTTGATCAAATTTTTCTAGAGACACGGAATGGTTATGAGCTAGCTGCGTTTTCAATGATAGGTATCTAACCACAGAAGTTGCTAATGTGACTTTAGTTGATCATAAACAGATTTCTGATTGTGGAGATGTACAAATATGATGGATTATTAACAATGTGAATTCATGCGGATATGATATCAATTGATCTTAGTGCCTTATTCGTCCTATAATTTTTTTTTTTGCGATGCTTTACTTATTTATTTCTTTTTTCAGGACTCATTTAGCTTTAGAAAACTCAGGCATGTTCTATTATTCTTTACTGTTCCATTGGTGACAGTGAAATTCTGTTTGTATAAATCACCATTGAAATGGTTTGACATACAAAAATATCTTGTTGGAGATCTACTTTCCTTTTGGAGGCATTGCAAATGAAATTTTCTATCTCAGTTCATATTATAATTGACTTGACATAGAACTTTTTAATTCAATTGTTTGTCCGTGATTGAGGTTCTTTCTTTATTATCTTTTAAAGAATTCGTCCTGCATGAATTGATTAGTTCTTCCTGAATAAGGTCCTCTAACTTGTAATGTTTTTTTCTTTCTTTCCAGTATTTAGTCAGAGATAGTATTACTCATGGGCTGGAAAGGACACTTTCTAGCGGCAATTTTGATGTCAAACGATTTAAAATGCACAGGAAAGGCATGACACAGGTTGGTATCATTCCTTTAGATCACCACTCCCTTTTCTGCAATTGCTGTCATTGTGTATTTGTGTAGAATAAATTGATAGTAAATTCTCTGCTTTCAGGTGTTAGCTAGGTTATCATATATAGGGAGTTTGGGGATGATGACCAGAGTCTCACCACAGTTTGAGAAGTCAAGGAAAGTAAGTGGACCTAGAGCATTACAACCGAGCCAGGTAATGTTAAAAATTTCCGTGCATTACCCTGAAAATACTGCAGAACTGTATTATCATTAGGTCGATGCTTACTTATATGCTCTATGGATGACCTTTCAGATTGTTTCCTTTGTTGATCAATCTTGTGTTTTATTGCAGTGGGGTATGCTTTGCCCTTGTGATACCCCGGAAGGTGAAGCCTGTGGACTAGTCAAGAACTTGGCCTTAATGACTCATGTTACAACTGATGAGGAAGAGGGTCCTTTGATTTTTCTGGTAGGTTTTACTTCAAATCTTCATGAAAAGTAAAAGCAAATTTTCAGATATTGTTTTGAAGCACCTGTGCATGAGGTGCTTTGATAATATTATTCAATTGAAGGTTGCCTAAATATTTTACATATTAAATAGAAAGACCAGTTGTAGGATGTAGACAAGCCACGCTGTATTGGTGTGGTAAGGTTGGTATACTCGGATATAGATTTCTGTGGCAGTTAAAATGCATTTCTGCTACATTAATAAATTTGAAATCTGAACGGTAGTTATTCATGTTTATAATTACTTAGCAGATGTATGGCTCTTGCTACAGGGTCCTTTGATTGTTATTAAGCTCTGTAAATAGCTTCCTTTTCTTTTATTCACTGAGTTAGGTTATATGTGTGTATATATATATATATATATATAGGTCAAGATACCCAACTACCCAGAAAAATAGTGATGAACTCAAAGCCAAGTTTCTCTCCACCTCCTTCCTTCATCAACCCTCACAAACACATGCAACTTCCTGCCTCTTATGTTATCAGTTCTGCTTTAACTCTGTGATCAAATTTTTGAGCATTTCACATCCTTAGCATTCTGCAGTGCAGCACAGATTCCTAAAATCAATTTTTTCTTCTCCTCCGACTTGAGATGGATATCATGAATATACTTGCTTGAGGATAATTATCAGGGACATTTGACAGTTTACTTAGAATAATGCTTCTTTTGTTTGTAATCAGAGTGCTGCAATTTCATAGAGCTATTCTTATTTAGGAATTTGTAATTTTGCGTTCCTTTATATGTTTTTCTGCTGTATATTAGAAAGTAAACTATGAGACTCTAATGTTTGTTGTCACAGTGCTACTGTTTGGGTGTTGAAGACTTGGAACTCCTCTCGGGAGAAGAGCTTCACTCACCAAACTCTTTTCTGGTAATATTTAATGGTCTCATTCTTGGCAAACACAGGAGGCCACAGGTAAAATATGGTTTCATCAAGATTAATTGATTTTTATAAATATGCATAAATCTGTTGATTCCATATCTTTCTTCTTCATCTTCTTCTCAAATTCCTCCTTGCAGAAGTTTGTTAGTGCCCTGAGAAATCTACGAAGAGCTGGAAAAATTGGGGAGTTTGTAAGCGTCTTTGTGAATGAGAAGCAGGTAATATCTATTAGGAAATGAGGTTAAAATAGGAGGTTTGTCATATCCGTTATAGAACTTGATAGGTATAGCATATACCAGACTGATCTGGTATGGAGGTAAAATACCGACAAGCATATGATTGTGAAACCACAATCAGGTTTAAGTGAACGAGTAGCTATGTTTAAGTTGCCAACCCTAGCAAAATTGGCAAGCAACTATACCTAGCTGTGGCTCAGCAAGGGAGAGAGAGATCTTAATAAAACATTGGCGTGGGCAGAAATAAATAAATTTTGGCTAATATGAAATTCAGTAAATTTGATTCAGTTGTTGGATAGTTTTAAAACCCTACAATGGCTAATTTTCTATACAGTTATCTTGAAGGGCCAGTTCAGCAACTGAATTGTAATAAAAAATTCTGTGAGGCTTCTGGCTGGAAACTTTTTTTGCTTGTGTATATTATTTATCCAAGTGCAAAGAGAAATAAAGAAAACTGGAAGTTCTCTTATTTTCTACTTCTACAGTTGATTTCTCAATTTCTTGGGCTTTTGATAGTTAACTGGCAAACTGATATTATGAGAATAAATGTGTTTTCAGCTTGCTGTGTATATTGCTTCTGATGGTGGTCGAGTTTGTCGTCCATTAGTTATTGCAGACAAAGGTGTATCAAGGATTAAAGAGCATCATATGAAAGAGTTGGTGGTGAGTTTGATACGTGTGTTCATTCTACACAAAGAATGACTGCTTCAGAAGTGATATCATATGCCTTATTATTTTCTTTTAGGACGGAGTCCGCACTTTTGATTGCTTCTTACGCGATGGATTAATTGAGTATCTTGATGTCAATGAGGAGAACAATGCTCTGGTTGGTTCATATCTATCACTCATCAGTCACTTTAGCTGTTGCAAACTTGTTTTGTTCTTGGAACTTTTTCTATTATTTTGAATATTAAATTTTTAATATTATTATTAAATAGATTATTATTTATTATTCAAATTTCTATTTTTTATTATTAAAATTTTATTAAAAGAATATATTCTAATTATATATATTTTTCTATTTTTATATTCTATTTTTCTATTATTACATATATTTTTAGATATTATTATATTAAAATTTAATATCAGGCATTTTGGATTATGTATTTGCCCCTTCCATAAAAAATGGGTTTTAAAAGAATTTTATTATTATTTGATTTTGTTTTAAATTTTTTTACAGATAGCCTTGTATGAAGGGGAGGCTACACCCGATACGACACATATTGAAATAGAACCTTTCACTTTGTTAGGTGTTATTGCGGGGCTAATACCGTATCCTCATCATAATCAGTCTCCTAGAAATACATATCAGGTTTTGTTCTATAATTTCTCAACTTTGTTAGGCGATGGCTTAAAGTTAAGTAATATATTTACTCGCAGTTTCTACTTTGTGTTGTGTAACAGTGTGCTATGGGGAAACAAGCCATGGGAAATATTGCGTACAACCAGGCAAGTACTTTGTTCAATCATCATTTTTGTGCAGGAAGGAAACTATCCTTGCGAGTCTCTTCAATATAATTCTAGTGTTGCACCATCTTGCTAAGGTGGTTTTGTTGTGTCACCACAATTAATTTTATGATTATTCACCTTTTTTTCCATGCCTCCATAAAATTATTTAGAATCTAATATGGTCATGTGTGCTACAAATAATTCCTATTGTGATTGTTATGCAACAAAATAAAATGGGATGGTTATTACTGCCGCTTGCTGAATATTATCAGTGTTGGTGGTTTTGTTTGCTCAACCTAGTTGAAGGATAAGTGGATAAATTCTCAATATGTGTGTGACTTTATTAGTTAAAGGATAATCTCTATTTCCTATGAATGATTTACACCAAACATCCTGTTACAAACCATTTAATACACTAGGAATACATGGGATACCATGTAGAGTAAGAGCCTACATTGATATATTTTACTTAGGAGCAATATACACGTATATATACAAGTGGCTCCTGATATTACTCCTACAATCAAGGAGACATATTGACCCTACCAGCAGCCTAAGCAGCCCTAGGCATGCTATTCATTAATTATGTAACGCATCCGAACAAGTTGGCACACATTTCGATTATGTGCCCAACTTTGTTAGTTACATCATTACATGACTGTTTCAGTGGGTTTGTGTATCTCTTTCCATTTTAGAGCCTTCAGTTTTGTGTGCGATGGGAGCTCTTAGGAAAGGGTATCTGACCTTCCATCTTTCCCTGATACAGGTTTGACATGAAAAGAATTTCCTGGAGTTACTTTTACCATGCTAAATGTCCAGAAGAAATTCTGACATAAAATTTGTTAGAATTTTTATTTTGACCAAATGCATGTTTCCTTTAGATATTTCACTGTGCTTTATTAGTTTTTATCTTCATGGGCTTGAACGTGTCTGGACTGAGATAATGTTCCTGCGGAAAGCACTGTATTTAGTGTAGTTTGTTTTACATTAATTGATCAACTGATGTATTTTCTTTTTCTTGTAACTTTTGTTTTTTTATATTGATGCACTCCTTGGCTCCTGAGTCCTAACTGATATACAAATGAAATGAATGTATGTTGATATTTGTGCAATGCAAGTTGATACTGTAGAGAATAGGTAATGTGAATATTTCAATGTTAATGTCTTGAGTTTGCAGTTATCCCGGATGGACTCGTTGCTTTATCTCTTGGTGTATCCTCAACGACCGCTTTTGACAACAAGGACAATCGAACTGGTAATTATGCTACATAAGATAAGTGCAATGGAGATCATAGGTCCTCAATTAATTAGTTTAATTTCAGGTTGGTTATGATAAGCTGGGGGCTGGTCAAAATGCAACTGTTGCTGTGCTGAGCTTTACTGGCTATGACATTGAGGATGCAATAGTCATGAACAAGGCATCTTTAGATCGTGGTTTTGGTCGTTGTATTGTTCTGAAGAAGTAAAAACTTCATTCATTGTTATTTCTTGTTGTCTTGCCATTGCAGAATTAATAGTAATAATTTTACCGAAACAAATTTATTTACCCTTATGAAGCCTTCATAAATACTCCTTTCTTTTTGCTCCTTCTACAGGTCTGTTTGCGTCCATCAAAAATATGAGAATGGTGCACAAGATAGAATATTGCCACCATCTAAGACTGAAGAAAACGAGAGGGTAATTCAATTTGTGATGGGAGCTTTTCCCTGCCATTTCTTAATTGATTGTTATTATCATTCTCACATGCTATCTTAATTAATTTTCATCTGCCTTTTGTTTTTCAATTTTTGGTGAAATATTAAAACCAAGAGACAGTGCACTTTTTGTATTAATTATATATTTGTGTCCAAATATGAAAGCAAATATGCAAATTGAGTTCTATCTTTCACTCTAATCATGTTTCCGGTTCTGCTGCTTGTTAGAACTTGTGAACTATTTGGACCATCAGTAAAATCATTTTCTCTCATTAGTCCATCACTCAGTAAATCAAGGTTGTTGATTGATTTATTCATGGCTCCAAAGTCAGTCTCATGTATTGTCTAGTTGGCAGATAGGCTTGGTTCACACATGCTAATTTCTTACCACAAATTGGATGATTCTTCCATTTATGTTTTGCAAAAGGTGTGTTTATTTACTTGCATGTTGCACTCGTATAGGTGTTGGATGATGATGGACTTGCTGCTCCTGGGGAAATTATTAAACTGAATAACGTCTATATAAAAAAGGAGTCTCCATTGGAAACGAGGGGGCAGTTAAAGTCTTCTGCGGCATTGAAAAATATGTAAGTAATTTGATGTTTTATTTTTGCTACCCTAACATGATTGTTGCTCATTATTTTTTCCAATATCCTCCAGCAAATATCGCCCTACTAGTCAGACATTCAAAGTGCCTGAAGGGGAGTCATGTGTGGTTGACAGAGTTGCTCTTTCTTCAGATAGGAATAATAATCTATGTATCAAATTCGTAATTCGCCATACTCGTAGACCAGAGGTAAATGTTTTAATCTGTCTCTATTGGTAGGCCAGTAAACTATTTTGCATTTTCCGTGCCTGTGCTAATCATTCTGTTGTCGTTACTCAGGTTGGTGACAAATTTAGTAGCAGACATGGGCAGAAAGGTGTTTGTGGAACGATTATTCAACAGGAAGATTTTCCTTTTTCTGAACGAGGCATTTGCCCTGATTTGATTATGAATCCTCATGGATTTCCTAGGTATTGATTTTACTCTCATTCGTTTACTAACCTTTGGATCATAAAAATGGAAACAGAAGATAAACAATAAGTTCTAATACAATTGGGATAAGGGTCAATTTTACCCCTAGGTTATTGGAGAAGATTAATTCTACCTTATTGTATAAAAGGGTCCAAATTTGTCCCTATTGTAGAAATCCTAGCTCAAATTTACACCTTTCAAGGATTTCATTGGTATTTACACATAAAGAGGTAAAGTTGAGCTAGAGTTTCTATGGTAGGGGTAAAATTGGACAAGGGTTTCTACTTTGGAGCCTATATTGAGCTTTTTTATACGGGGAGCGTAAAGTTGATCTTCCCTAATCAGTTTAGCAAATTTGACCCCTATTCCAATACAATTATTATAAAGCATGATTGGATTATTTTTGTTCTAAAATTCAAAATTTTCCTTTTTGATAGAAGTTTCTTTAAATCTAAATCAAACTGAGAATTCATACCAATTAGTTGGACCACTGCTGTGGATCTATAAGACAATTTTTTCCTGTTATGGGGTAGAAAAGGTTTACAATCTGTTTGGCCAGTATCTAATTTTGTGTGCATTTGTCATTGTTTTCCTCATCTCTGATTTGCAATATACATTTCTATTGAGTAGCCGAATGACAGTTGGAAAGATGATAGAACTTCTTGGGGGTAAAGCTGGGGTTTCATGTGGTCGATTTCATTATGGTAGTGCATTTGGCGAACCAAGTGGTCATGCAGACAGGGTAGATGCTATAAGGTGCATACTTTATGTCTGACACAGCTTGTTTCCCTCCTCTATCGCAGAATTCTTTTTGATGTTCTTATGTGTTTTATCTTTTATGACAGCGAAACCCTCGTCAAGCATGGCTTTAGTTACAGTGGCAAGGATTTTATTTATTCAGGTTCTGCTGCTTTTACTCAGATTACCACATCTTCAATGTCACCTAACGTGGATTGCTTTAGGAAATTAATTTTGATTTATTTTCAGAACTTGTTGGTAGTAATGTATCAAATTCTTAGACGATGGAAACACATGTTTTAATTTAAATTTCAAATGAGTTACAGTAGCAGCGTCCTTTTTGTGGTAAATTTTGTTTTTTTACGGGTGGATAAATTGGTGAAAGCATGCCTGATATTCCTGATTTACAGGCATCACAGGTTTCCCACTACAAGCATACATTTTCATGGGCCCAATTTACTACCAGAAATTAAAACATATGGTGAGTTGTTTCTTTATGTTTCATTATGTGACATTTTTTTTTATTTGCTGCACGGAGTTATATTTATTTACCGCATGTGATTTGAACAATATCAGTTTGAAATATAATGGTTTCCTTGACATGGATCACATGAATTATTCCTCATGGTGCGAAATATATTAATTTTCTGTTATGTTCCTGAACATTGGATTGAGTTATGGGTCCTTGAACCTTAAAGTTAGAAAGTAAGTCTTCCTTCTTTCTGTCTATGATGAAATTGATTTATTGGAGATTGTTAAGAGAGACCTCTGGATCTTTAGTTTTCATTAGAGAACTCCAAATCTATGTTATTTTTGTTGATTGTTTGCGTACTTCTATTAATAAGAAAACCCCCTTATATAGGGTACAACGAAAGACTAACTAGGAAATCAACTTCTAATATGAATAGGACTTCTAAAAATAATGATAAGTCTAATAGATACTAACTATGAATAGAATAGGAACTAATAGGTTGAATCTTATTCCTAATTCTATTAGGAACAAGGACAAAAACAAAAGCTCTTAAAGAAATGACAAAATGCTAATCTAATTAGGACTCTGAAATTGTCTTATACGCTCCCGAACCTTGGATCAAGTTATAGGTCCTCGAACCTAAAGTCAGGAACTAAGTCTTCCTTCTTTTTACCTATGGTAAGATTGATGTGTTGGAGATCATTTAGATAGACCTCAGACCTATGGAGCGCTGGGTGAGAACTCTTAAGCAAGCTCTGCTATTTTTGTTTAGTAATTGCATACTTTTATTAATAAGAAGGCCCTGTTTTATAGGGTTACAAAGATCGATTAACTAGGAAATTGAACTTCTAATATGAATAGGACTTCTGAAACTAACTAATAGATACTGACTACTAATATAATAGCAAATAACAGGTTAAATCTGATTCCTAATTTATTAGGAACATAGTTATCAAAGGTGTGCTTCAGGCTCAAAAGGTGCTGGGCTCCAGGCATGTTGCCTAAGAATCCAAAAGGCAGGCTTTGTTCAAGCGGTGCAGGCTTGGGTGTCTTTTTTTATCCTAGTGCCTTGCCGGAGGTGTGCCTAGGCACAATTTAGAAGCTACACTATTTTTTAGGGTTCCAAGTTAGAAATTTGATGTTATAATCTCAGCCCTTTCCTATTTATACGATCCATGGCTGAAATTAAATTAGAATAAAAAGGAATAAATAAGAAAAGAAGATTTGGATGGCCGAAATATCGCATAGGAAAACACTGGTCCATTTTCAAGAGTCAAGAAATATCACAAATGGAGACTTTAGTCAAGAAAAGTAGTCATCAGACTATCAGTTGATCTTAAATTTTAGTTTTTAGATTTAGAATTTTTATTAGGAATTATGATAATGGGAGAGTTAGTGGGTAATTTGGAATTTACTTCATGCATTTTATGATTAAATATTATGGATAATTGAATATGATTTAGTATTGAATATTTGCATTTTAGAAATGTTAATTATTGATTTTATTTTGTAGTTTTCTTTAGTGCGCCTTGTGTAGTTAAGGCACGCCCCTAGGCTCCGAGACCCTCTTGCTCCTTTAATTACTATGATTAGGAACAAAGAATAAAAACTTATGAAGAAAACCCAATTACTAGTCTAATCAGGTCTCTGAAATAGTTTTAGTTTCCTAACATTTTCATTTTGTAATTGTCATTTCCCTTGGGCCTTTTCCCTTTTGTGGTTTCTGGTATTCGTATTTTCCTTATTGCCATAGTATTTATGTGCAAATTCTCATTAGACTTCGGGTTCATCACATCTGGGATAGTTTAACTGTGTATGCGTGGTATAATGACATGCATCTAATTATTTATTATATATTAAATATTAATGGACACTACTGCACTGGAAATAATTCTTGTTCTTTCATGGTGGTAATCCATGTGCATCCCAAATCTATGTGATTTGTGGATTATGCTTGCCAAATTTTTGTTAATAATTAATATTTTTCTATTCTTAGGTCCTAGATAAAATGCATGCTCGAGGTAGTGGACCTCGCGTGATGCTAACTCGACAACCTACTGAAGGGAGAGCTCGTAATGGAGGTTTTGACTGGCTCTATCAAGATACTTTGTCAATTTCGCTTCACTTTGAAAGAACTGAATTTTGATGAATACTTATTTTGCAGGACTTCGAGTTGGAGAAATGGAACGTGATTGTTTAATTGCTTATGGTGCTAGCATGTTGATATATGAGCGTCTAATGATTTCTAGTGACCCTTTTGAAGTTCAGGTACTCACTACTCTACTTGATCATGATAACTTTTTATTGTTGATTTATAGCTTGCTGTTTCTTTTAAGTACACTTAGGCTTGGCAATAATGGACTCAGCACCGTAAAATGTTATGAACTTGACATCACATTAATGTGTTTGGGCGTGCCATTATCATTTTAATCTAATATCGACACAAATGTAACACGTTTAACCTGCTAGTATCCATGAATTTTAGTGACAGTTACATGTTAGATATATTGTTGATTATATGTTTTCTTAATTAAATACAAATTTATATAGTTTATTTGAGTAATGGCCATCTTAAGTTACACAAATTCGCTTGACACGATCCACAGAATACGATTATCATTTTTGTGCATTCATATATAATCATATGGAATAGATGGATCATATAACACGACAACCTGTTTTGACACCTCTAATATTACTTGTCCACCAGTCCATTTTGTGAACTAGTATTGGCCTTAAATTGAATTGGACAAAATGGCCTTGAATCAATCAAATCTTGAACTAAAATCAGAATCATATTCAAATTCTTAGAAGGCAGTTCAGTTTAGGTTCTATATATTTATGATCCATACAAATATTATAGTGCTGTTAAAATTTGATTTTGGCTCCAAATTTTAAATCATGATGAGAATTATAATTTTTGTTAAAGTGAAGCAGAAAGGTTATGGTTTCATTAAATACAATTACGCATCTTCTTTCTTTTTTTGGCAGGTTTGTAGAGTTTGTGGGTTGTTAGGATATTACAATCACAAACTGAAAGCTGGGATTTGTTCTACTTGTAAAAATGGAGACAACATTTCTACTATGAAACTGCCTTATGCGTGCAAGCTCTTAATTCAGGTATTTCTTGCTGCTAACATCACATAGTCCAAATTTTATATCTTCAGATACATACATCTCAAATTCTCGGGTAAATCACATTAGTGGCCCTTGAACTATAACGCTACGAACATCATGGCCTCGTAAACTTCAATTCTTGGCATAAAAGTCCTTGAACTTTACATTATGGGTAAATTATACCCATGACCCTTTAACTTTGCCTTGTTTTCTTCATGGGCCCTGAACATCAAAACCGGGCATAAAAGGTTCGTGAACTTCACCCTTTGGTAACATAAAACCCTTAAACTTTAACCACTGGTAACCCTCCATTGTAGAGCTGATGTAAATGATATTTTAAGCAATTTTAATTCTTGACCTTGTTGGTTTGAGGTCATTTAGGTTTGTTTGGTTAGGAGAGGAAAGTGACTGTTTAGAGATAACATTTCGAACGTTTACTTTCATAAGGGAGTTTTATGTTAGTAAAAGGGTAAAGTTCAAGGGCCATGAAGAAAGGCCAAAGTTGAGGGGTCGTAGGTGTAATTTACTCTTTACATTACTTAACATTAAATTCTAAATCAACAAAAATCCGTTAAAAATCAACAAAATGATAAAGGGTAAAATAGGTATATGAACATAATTTCGGATGAGATTGATAAAAAAAGAAAAAGTCAATGATGTACAAACTAGTCCAATTAGGACAAAAGTAGGGGTTACATCTATTGAGAATAAAATGAGGGAAAACTGACTAAGGTGGTTTGACCATGTAAGGCGAAGAGCGCTCGATGCTCCAGTTAGGAGGATAGAAGAGTGGCAAAGGAGGTAATGGTGAGGGGTAGGGGAAGACCTAAGCAAACTTGGAAGAGTGTGGTTGAGAGTGATATGAGTTTATTGGGGATTGAGGAAAATATGGTAGTGGATAGAACGAAGTGGAGGGAGAGAATTTATGTCGTTGACACGACTTGATTCACGGTTTTATATGATGGTTCATGTTAGCCGACCCCGAATCATTTCGAGACTAAGGCTTTGTTGTTGTTGTTGTTGTTGATGTTGATGTACAAACTTGTCCAAGTCATAATTTTGTTAATTTCTTTTACGGATTTTCTTTAATTTAAACTTTAATGTTATAGTAAGTAACCTAAAGTTCAAGGATTTTTACATCAACAAATGAAGTTTGGTAAAGTTAGTAGCGCCCTTATAGTTTAGGGGACATGAATATATTTCACCTCAAATTTTATGTTATCTAACATGATATGATGAATCCAATTTACCTCATTTCAGGAGCTCCAGTCAATGAATATTGTTCCTCGTCTGAAATTGGCTGAGGCATGATTCGGAGGAATAATAATGAATACTGATTACTAAAGCCGGCTAATCCACATTGGTTCTTGTCTATATGATTTCAGAAGGATGAAGAAACGTGGATCCATTTACGGGATTCCCATTCTTACCTTGTGACGATGTCGATTGAGAGGTTTTACTGCAATATTTGATGAGAGACTAATTTCACTTCTGCCAGAGAGTGAACTCTTTGGTTCCATTTTTCTCTACTGTGTACATATTAAAGAAGGTTTATTTATATGTTTTAGCTAAATATTTATTTCTTGAGGGGTAACTTGGAAATCATAAAAGAAGCGCGGCCTCTCCCTCATAGCCGAAGACCAGTGGTCAGACTGACTCTGACTCGGAGTGCTTGTATTGGTGAATTTTCCTCATCAACTATGGAAATGGAAAAGGTGGAGGGAGGTCTGAAGTAGTATCAGTGGTGATGGATATTGACATCCAATGTTAATCAAAAGTGCAATTTTGATCATTCTTTTATAGAGGTTTTGCTCAATAACAGGTTATGTAAAGCACATCTAATATAACATTAATTTATATAATTCTTTTTCAGTATAGGTTACGCAACAACTGTCCAATTTACTCTTTAGATGTATTTATACTTCGACCGAATGGCTACGGGATTTACTGTATTTTCAGTCACCGGAATTCATCCTGGAAGGATGGTTTTGGTCCATGCGGTTGCATTTTCAGACTTTTTTTTTGCACTCGAAATGTTAATATAACATTTTCGTACTAAAGGTTTGAAAGTTTTAATTACATTTAGTTTTTGCAGAAAGAAGTGTAAAGATGTAACATATACAGGGAGGATTTCAGGATGACTTTTGAACCAATTACATTTAAATTTGAGGTATTTGTCAACGAATTTTTGTTATGGAATGGACATTTTGTAATGCACTATAAAACAATGATTTTGTATTTCAAAAAGTATTATAGCCAAAATCCTCGCTGATCGTCTTGTGGGTATTGCCTCTAAAATAGTCTTAGCTAATCGTCTTGGTTTTCTAAAAGGCCGCAACATACAACATTGTATCGCTGCAGCTTGTGAAGGGGTTAATATTCTTAATATTCTCTCTTCATTTCGTATCTCTTCAGTTTGGTTATGGGGGCATTTAGGTTCTCTTTGAGTTTTAGGGATTGGATAATTGATATTCTATCTTTATTTCGTATCTTGATTATGATAGGCGGTGCAACAAAAGGTTATTTTGGCCGTTCCAGGGGATTAGAAAGGGATACACTCATATTTTGTCTGGTATTGTAAAGGATCTCGGGGTATTTGTTTCTCTCCAACATTCTCACTAGTGCAGTGTGGAAAATTTCCTAACCCGCGATTTTTAGACTAACTTACAATAGCTTCCGACCATACTACAGTCGAACATCATGACAGTCTCTAGGGCATGGAATGACGTGGACACCTGCATTTGGGAACTAACACCGTGCAAAATTTTCTCTGCCAAACGGTTCTATGAGGAACTGCAAACAACAATTACAGTTGTGTCGTGGTGAAGATTTATCCGGGGTATGCACATTCCTCCTTCGCATTCCATTACGTTCTAGAAGCTAATGTAAAACAAATTAGACACTCACAAAAATTTGCAGCATTGCGACATTCCCATGACTTCGCGATGTGTCCTCTGTTAAGCCTTAGCGGAAACAGGAGTCCACCTCTTGGTCAGATGTTTGTTCGCTACAACACTATGGCGGCACCTCAGTTCCACGTTTGGCGTAGTCATCCACTTCACAAGTAATTTCTCGGTTTTCTTTGATAGACTAATGGCTTATACTTTTGGCAAACAGGCTCTGACTTTCGGGAACTCGACGATCCTAAATTGTATCTGGATTATTTGACGGACACATAACTTCACCATATTCGATTATGAGCTTCCTTCAATCCAAACTACGATTTCAAAACTTCGGGCATACATTCGTGAATCTAACGGGATGCGCAGAGGCTGTTGCAGCTGTACTTAGGATGATTTGACCTTGCTGAAGTTATTCCTCTCTCCTAGGGCGCCTCCTGCTCCTAACATTGTTTATATTCGATGGACTTTGCCTCACCATCAATGGCTGAAAGTAAACATGGATGGCTTAACGTTGGGGTCGCCTGGCGCTGGAGAGATTTTTAGAACGGCTCGGGGGTTCGCTCGGATTTGCTTTGCCTTTCCCATTCTTTTGGCATCAGCACACATTGTAGAAATGCAAGTTGTCATCTTCGCGGTTGATGTGGCCTAGGAAAGAGGTTGGACTAAACTTTGGATAAAATCAGATTCCACATATGTAGTGCAGTTCTTGCAGTGCAGATCACTGGAGGTCCCATGGTAGCTTCAGCAGGCTTGGCTAAAATGCCCGTCTCAATGCTCGGGTACGGAGCTCATGATCTCACATATTTCCAGTGAAGGAAACTTGGGAGTCTCCTCCAAGGGGATCAGGTGTCCGTGTGACTCTGCCACGTCTTCATTCTTGACGATATTTGCAATGTTGCACATTTTCGTTTCTCTTAGTTTTTCCTCATTTTGTTGAATACTTTTATTTATATATATATTTATTGAGTTTTGCCGAGCTAGGTGTCGAAAGTGCCAACCTCGTTGAAATGTATTGCTAGCCTTGCCCCATCCACACTCTTATTAAAAAAAGTATTATTGCTAGTTGAATATAATTTTTTTGAGGGAAAATTATAAAACTGGGTCAAATGGGAGGTCCATTTACATATTTAACCCATTTACTCAACCTACTACATATCTAGACTGATTTTGTGTGACTTTTCCATAATACCCTCAATATTTACGCGCGGCTCGCTCTATCCCGTCTGGCTTTGCATATTCGACCATATGCGAAGCCTGCGAAGCTGATGTTTGGATTTACTTAATGAATTTAGTTCGCATATGCGAAGCCTGCGAAGCTGAAGTTTGTTTTGCTTGATGAATTTAGTTCGCATATGCGAATGCTGGATATGACTTGAAGCTAATTCGCGAAGTGGTATATAACAAAAAATGGCAAATAACAACGGATTCTAACATTAAAATCATAACATTATTAAAATTTACAACAAGATTGCCACAATGAACTCTCCTAACGAATCATTTCAAAGTGGACCTAACTAATCCGGTACCAATCTTGAGACGGATGAGTAATCTTGGTGGGCACCGTGGGACACGTCCATCCCAAAAGGTCGGACGTGTCCCATGGTGCCCACCAAGATTACTCATCCGTTTCAAGATTGATACCGGATTAAGTTAGGTCCACTTTGAAGATTGGCACCATGGGATGGACGTGTCCCATGGTGCACCCCAAGATTGACAAAACCTCTCCTAACCAACCACTTTAGGAGTGAATGTGTCAGTCTTGGGGAAGTTCATCCCTATACAGGAAGGAAAATCATCTCCCCTGCAGCCCAGTACGCCGCCTTCCAGAAAGGGATATTACGTATTCAACCATCTACAGAAAAAATTAATCGTGTTAGACAGGGAAAAAGACGATTTTGGCTTCACGAAATGAAGATTAGCGAAGCATGCGAATGTAAATGTGCAGGGTTTTACTTCGCATATCGATGCTTTCGCGAAGTCTGCGAGGTCAGAAACGTGACTATCTACGTCGCATATCAATGCTTTCGCGAAGTCTGCGAGGTCTGAAACGTGAGGATCTATTCGCAGACTTCGCGAACTACAGTAAAACCTCTATAAATTAATACTCGATAAATTAATAAACTCTTTAAAATAATAATTTCTTCCGGTCCCGACTTGGGCTAGTTCAAAAAATGATCAATTTTAATAAATTAATAAGATAATAATTTTCTGGAACAACCCTTTATAAATACCTTGTATTATTACCTCTATAAATTAATAATTTCTCAAATACATATGCGAAATATATATAGATATGTACTTAGGATAATTTAGCAAAATATGAATCTATAATACTTTGTTTTTTTCTCGAAACTTATATCTAGTTGAATCTCATCTCTAACTATTCTTGGTGCATTCAAAAGTTCCGATGTATCCTTGTCAAATTGTAACAAAAAATTGTAAAGAGTGGATGATGTTATAATTGCGTCCTTTCGTGTGACTGGTTTCAAAGGTACCGAATTATCCCAAGTTTCATCCTCAATTGAATTTTGCATAACACTCGATGCAATTTTTTCTAAACTTTGGACTTGTGAGCATTCATTGTTTTCACCTGGACAATCCAATATTTGATTGATAATGACATCCATTAGATTGCGGTAACTAAGCCGACCAATCATTCCCTCAGGTTCATGAATGTTTTCTTTAGTGGTTGCTTCCTCTAAATTCGTTGTGACAGATTCATCCCATATACGAATTTTGCAATGTTTAAAACAATTTGCTATTTTCTCTTGTTTGATATCTATTTTCCAAGATGAGACTGCAAGATTTATCGCATCAAACACATTAGTAATTCAATGAATTTCCATATAAATTTATATAGTATTTCATTAACTAATACAATGAACTTCTAAGTTCAATTAACTTATATAATGCATATTTAATTTGATTTGTCCATTGATTTTAGACAAAAACTTTATTTAAATTACTAATTTAAAATTTATTTTTAAAAAAATTTAAAATCACTCTATAAATTAATAATTATTAATTTATCGATTAATTAATAACTCTATAAAAGGGCGGCCCGGTCGCATTACGCGTCCCCGCTGCGATGTGAATTCATGAAAAAAACGCAGAAAAAAAACAGATACTTACATTTTTCGCCCCTTTCACCCCCAAAAGCGACAATAACAATATGATAACATGGGAAGAACGAAGAAAATAACGTAGAAAAACCATTTCTTTGATGGTAACAAGAAGAAAGAAACCAAGCAACGAACAGGAAGACGAAAAACCATGGCTTCGTTTTCTAGGGTTGGGAAGTTGCAGAATCAAGAGATGAAGAGAGGAAAAAGAGAAATTCATTGTGATTTTGACTAAATGGTGTAGATTTCGTGCAATTTAAAGAAAGAAAGGAAGATCAAAAGTCTTGAAATCATTAATGCAGGAGCAACTTTTCGCATAACCAAGGAGATAGGGGGAGCGGCGATTCACTGGAAGTGGGAAGGTTAGGGGTATTATGGAAAAGTCACACAAAATCAGTCTAGATATGTAGTAGGATTAGTAAATGGGTTAAATATGTAAATGAGCCTCCCATTTGACCCAGTTTTGTAATTTTCCCTTTTTTTAAACAATTATTTTACAAGTCAAACTGATACATGGTAGTAATTACCGGTAAATGGTAAATATAATTATTATTCCGTTAGAGATCAATAACACATAATACTTGGCGTAATACATAAATAACTCCCTGAATTTGTTTAAATGTTGCAACTGCCCCTTCCAACTTTCAATTGTAATAATTTACCCCTCAAACTTGTCCAATTGTAACAACTTACCCCTTAAATTTGTCCAATTGTAAAACACAACCCCAAATTGCTGACATGGACTGCAATTGAAGAATCACGTGAAATACAAAATATGCAACGCTCGTAGAGTATGATAATCAGATCTTTGGCGTGATACGAATCTGGAAAAACTTTTTTACGGTTGCTTCAAATACGGGGTAAAAAAATTTCCAATTTGGGGTTATGTTTTACAATTGGATAAGTTTAAGGGGTAAGTTGTTACAATTGAAAGTTGAGAGGGACAGTTGCAACATTTGAACAAGTTCAGGGATTATTTGTGTATTAGTCCCATAATACTTTTTAGTTGGTTCTTTCGGTTATAGTTTAATATGTATAATATAATAGAATTTCAACTCGAAACTAGTTTAAATTAACTGACTTTGAGATTTATAACACTTAAAGTAAATATTAATCGATTAATACTTAAATTTTACTAGCTTATAGATGCAACTCACTTAAGTTCATAAATAACATAATAAAATATGTGGATTGTTATTTACCGTCTCTAAATTATTTATTACCGTCCTCTTTTGGATACTTTTGCCCTTTTTATTTTTTAAACTCAAAAACTGAAATTCTCTCAAATTTCTTCGAATTTTAAAAACCCGAACAACATTCATGGGACTTAAATACGATAAAGGAAAAAGACTAATAATTCCCTGGATAAGTTTATTTGAAAATCGAATCGAAAACACGAGTTTCATCTCCGGATTCGGAAAAAAAATTCATTCAAAAAATGTACTGAATGGGTGATTCACACCATTTCGCCTAGGTAGAAACGAATCTAGGCGGAAACGGGTGGATCACCCGTTTCTACCTAGACGGAATGGTGTGAATCACCCGTTTAACACATTTTGGATGATTTTTTTTTATATATTGATTAAATCAGTTAGTTTTTGGAGACGAATTTCAATTAGTGTAAATATGAACTGTAGTTATTCGATTTTCTCGATGTTCTCGGGTCCATTTTTCATAAATCTAATTTTTGGCTTGGGAGATAGAAGATATTAAGTTTTTGAATGGAAAAATGAAAATAGTGAAAATTTACGAGAGGATAATTTGAGGGGCGATGAATAGCAAAACTCAATAACATATTTGAAGTATAATGAAAATTTCATATTCACACCTAAAAAAACTTAATTTTTGCAATAAAGCAATTTAATATTTTTCCATTCTACAATCAGGGCGCGAAAAGCGAAACTCAGCTCATCTCGCTTGTCAGTCCGCTCCAAATTTTCGCGCTCTTTCCAGTTTTCATGTCCAGTTTAGGGTTTCGTTCTCCTCAATTCTCCGAGGTAATTACACCGATGTTTAGATAATCATATCTGTAGCACGATCCATTCTCAAATTCACGGTTTTTTCCACATTCAGTTTTCTGGATTCCTTTCTCTATCAGTAAAATTTGATGAATATTATGCTTGGTTTGTCATGTTGAAATTGTTTCAGGATTTTGCTTGGTTACCTACTTGACTTCCAAATCCTCAACTAGAAGCATCCAGTAACTGCCATTTGTTCTTGTCCGGAGATGATCCTCAAAATCCTCAAAATCCTTTCTCCATCGCCTGGAAGTGTAAGTTGTGTTGCATATTTTATTTATTGTGGTGAATATTTGATTGTTTTTCGCTAAATTAAATTCAATTTAGCTTTGTAGTTTTTGATTCCGTGGTACAACAACGTTCAATGTAGACTGATATGTCTAACATGAGAAAAAACATTTACTGATGTGACTTGCTGTATTAACTCTTAAAGAAAGCTTGTTATCTTGTTGGAATCGTTTAATGGAACCTGGCTGTTGTCATCTGATGTCGGATAGGTACTTCATCTTCGCGTCTTTCATCAGATGGGGAATCACAGGATAGCCTAAGCAAGAGTATTGATGCCTCTAAAGCCCTTCACTGTTCCAGTAAAGTTCCATCAGTGCAACAAGTTGAAGCTTCAGCTGACTTGCAAGAGAGAGTGAGACTATCAAAAGCAGCTAGACATGAAGCTGTACGCTTTTCTCCATTGTCTGCTTCCAACAGACATTGTTCTTGAAGCTGCACTCCAAGTTAAGCAAGCAAGGCTGAAGACTTTAAGAGATAGATTGCCTTCTCCTCCCACGAAATAGATGACATTGATCGTCTTTTAGACTTAGATGACCTAACTATGGAGAATGCCTTAAGAGATGTAGGTCTATTTTTCGAGGACCTTGATGACCAGCATGATTGTTTGGATGTGTCTCAAGTGAAGGATACTCCTATGTCAGAAAACCTTAACATGCATAACGATGAACTAAAGAATGTGACGCTTATGGCTCAACAACATACTGTTTCAGCTTTGGGCTTGAACAACTGTGAACTTGTTGATCCCAATTTAGATCACCCAACTGAAAAAACCTTGGAAGTTTTTAGCTGCAGTACAGGTGAAGTATTTCTCCTTCCGGACATCGTTAGTATTCATCTAGTCTTCTTTCATTTATTCAGTTACTTTTCCCCATTTTATAGTTTAAAATTTAGTTAATATGGGGATTAAAGCTTAGGAGGGTGTGGAGCTTCTGATTTTCCTTTACATTAATAACTTCATTACACTTTAAATGTATTGGTTTTTCTTTATCTTTCAGCCTCAAGTTGATGCAAGATCATCTCCTCCTGCTTTTTTATGGGAAAATACTGGTGAATTTTTTATCTGTCTCTTTCTATGTGCTTTGTTTCTGGATGTTGATAGATCTCTGTTCTTATATTCCTTTTTTTTTCCATGTAGAAGGAGAAAATAGAGAATGCTCTTCAGTCAATAAATTCAGAAGCCGCTGGTTGGGAAGTTAAGGTGAGGATAACAGTTTATCTTATTCCTCTTTTAATACCCTTGTAAGATCATTTCCTGTAGCTTATTTTTATTTGGCATGTGCCTTTTCCTGATGAGTAATAGAAGCTTAATTATAATAAAAAAAGCAACGGTACATTGCTTATAGATATCAAGTGGGCTCCTTGCAGTTAGTTCTGGATGGAGACTTGAGTTCAGTATTCGGATCTGTAGTTATATAAGAAGAGAAAATGTGAATGAGTCTGTTTAATATCTTAATTGGTTAGTTTTAGATTTAAGCTTTTGTATTTCTATATATAAATGTGCTGTAGCTGTCTAGGTATGGGTTTTGTAGGTATGAGTATGTATGGGTCTCTCTAGGTATGGACTGTAGGTGTCTTACTATATATATATATATATATATACAAGTCAAACCTTCATAAATTAATACTCGATAAATTAATAACCTCTTTAAAATAATAACTTCTTTTGGTCCCGATTTGGGCCAGATCACTAATTTTATACTCGATAAATTAATAACCTCTATAAATTAATAAAATTTTATGGTCCCAACATTATTAATTCATAGAGGTTTTAATATATATGGTATCAGTGAATTGACAATGGATGTCGCGACATACCGGAGAGTGTAAAGCTTGGACAATACCCATTATGACTGAAGATTTGCAAGGTACAAACGCTTTATTCCGACCTTCTGTTTCTTCTATCAAGTTGTCAAGGCTTGTTGAATTGAAAGAGCAAAAGTTCATAAGGTTTTTTATGGATGAAAACGCATCAGATAATAAGTATCGGAATATTGATTTTGAATTAGGAATCAAATTTAGGAACCAATTTCAATTATTGATTGGGTGTGAAGTTGGAGAGTTTCATGTGATTGAGACTCAATTGGGAATTTTAATTCTCTTTCCCTTCTTCCAACGAGGTGTTCATTATTGGGACACAGTTCAGAATCGATTATGGAGTGGGCAATTGCATAATCCAGTATCTATTTGTTCGGAAGCACAGTTGAGGAAATTGTTAGTGGAGGAAATTGACGTATGCCATAGAGAGTGGATTTCTGATGTGTCCACAATATAAATGACATGCTTGTTTACACTTGTAAGTTGTTTAATGGGTTAAAATGTAAAAATATCCAGCAATTTTATCCCTAATGTCTAAAATGGTGTAATTTTACCTCTAACATTAACAATTTTATCCATAATGTTGATAAATTGGGTCAATTTGAGAAATAATTCATCAAACCGTCTTCTCGGACATGAATCTTGTCATCTACACTTCACACGTGCATCATTTTATCAGTAACAAATCACAAACATATATTGGGATGCGAAAAAAAATAAAAAAAATATACTTTTGTACGAATTGGACAAAAAAAAAAAAAAAATAAAAACATTCACCGAATTTATAAATATTAATCTCCAATTCTATTATTAAATTATAAAAAACATGAAATCCTTTTCTTAGAACCAATTGATATGCAATTGGTGCAGAATAAGGAACAAAAATATCTGTGTTTTATAATAAGGGTAAAATTGATCCAAATTATCAACGTTAGGGGTAAAATTGCTCTTGGCTACTAACGTTAAGGGTAAAATTGGATCAACGTTAGGGGTAAAATTGCTCTTGGCTACTAACGTTAAAGGTAAAATTGCATCATTTTAGACATTAGGGGTAAAATTGCTCCTGACCCAAAACATTAGGGGTATTTTTGCACCTTAACCCTTGTTTAATTATAGTAGACGAGAGCACTCAACTAAAAGCTGCTGAAGCATATGATCTGGTTCAGAAAATTACCAAGGAAATCCTAGAGGTGGACTGCTCCTATAATATGTTTAGTTACTGTGCCTGGCATTACTAGGTTTTATATATTTAGTGAGTTAATTTGCATTTGAAGATGAGAAATTAGATGTATTATGAAAATTATCTTATGAATAATTAAGTTGAAGATTAAATATATAGTTATTCATTTAACTGTTCGCAAACAGTTAGTTTAAAATCAAAAGATGATGAAACAAATGAAATTGAAATAAAATTAATTATAAAAAATGCATAAACATTCTATTTTAAAAAGAAAATAATCATTTTAAAATAATTAAACATAAATACTAAAACTGAATAATATGAAAAAGAAAAAAAATTGGTCAAAATTATTTTTTAGGGCAAAAAAGTAAAAATAAAAAAGTATAAAGATCAAAAGTGAAATTAGTCTAGGGATAAAAAGATATAAAAAATAAGTATAATGATCCAAATAAAAATAAAAAAGTAAAATTTAGTTAAAAATATTTTTTAAGGAAAAAAATTAAAAATATATAAGTAAAAGGATCAAAAGTGAAATTAACCCAATGATAAAAGAAGTAAAAATAAATAAATATATCAACTAAAATAAAAATTAAAAAATAAAACAGGGACTAAAGTAGAATTTTACAAGGAGGGTGAATTTTCAAGTTAGTGAGAGAGGAGGGAGGGAATAGAAAGCCTCAAGAGGTGGGGAAATGAGACTAGAGGAGTTTGGGGTAAACCCAAAACTGAAAACGGTTAAATGGAATGATTGAATTAATAAAACAAACGCCAACAAAAGGAATGAAACCTTTTCATTCCCTTGCCCTTTCCTGAAATTCCCGAAACAAACGCCCCCTAAAAAGAATAAAACCTCTCATTTTCCATACCCTTTCCTCAAACCTCCGCCCCATTACTATATTAATTCAGTTCTGACAAAACATAACTTCAATATTCTAATATTGTAATCCATATTAAACATATATATATATATTCATCCTACTCATCCTAGTTCTGACAAAACATAACTTCAATATTATTGTAATCCGTATTAAACATATATATATTCATCCTACTCATCCTCATTATCTTCATATGAGCTAGGATCCTAAGTTTCTGTCGTATCTCAGAAATGTGCAACCAACTGCATAAATTTTGATAAAGTCAAATGTGATCTCAGATCACTTGTTAATGTAGTAATTAACATTTAGGAGTTTGGAACCAAAAAGAGTTTGGAACCAACACTAAACTTCTATTGATCTTCAGAAAATTTATATAGAATTACAAACATCAGTTACAACCGACTTCCAGAACTTCTCCTAAACATAAGCAATAACTAATAACTTCTCCTAAATTCAAATAATTTAAATAAAACATTATCTGCTAATAAAATTAACTAAGGCATATTTCCAACAAACTCCTCCTTGCCTTAGTATTTACAAACACCCAACTTGTTTCAAAGTTTGTTTTGATGATGTACTTTCCCATCACCATTCTAAAATTGGAGCACTTCTCTCCAAATGCTTCATATTGATGTACTTTCCCATCACCATTCTAGAATTGGAGCACTTCTCTCCAAATGCTTCATATTGATGTACTTTCCCATCAATTTGCTTCATATTGGTGCACATCTCACCAATTTCAAAACAATGTTTCTTCTTCTTCGGCAACATGTGTCAACTTGACACTTTCTTCAGACTTGGTTCTACAATTCTTTTGAATATGCCCAAACCTTTTATTTATCACCGTTTATCAGAAAACTCTTGTAGAGTCTCCTTTTCTTCTTGTAGAGTCTCCTTTTATTTATCACCGTTTATCCTAAGCTTGCTAATTCTGGCCATCAAAAAACTGGTGCAGCA
Organism: Euphorbia lathyris; assembly: GCF_963576675.1. Lineage (NCBI taxonomy): Eukaryota > Viridiplantae > Streptophyta > Magnoliopsida > Malpighiales > Euphorbiaceae > Euphorbia > Euphorbia lathyris. Next base: position 94,332,804 of record NC_088912.1, on the reverse strand, counting down.
ACCTGATTAAAAGATACTGCATCTGCTTCCATTCTCACAGATCCCTCAAGATAATTTGATCTGATACCATTTTGTAGTAATTAACATTTAGGAGTTTGGAACCAACCCTAAAGAGTTTGGAACCAACACTAAACTTCTATTGATCTTCAGAAAATTTATATAGAATTACAAACATCAGTTACAACTGACTTCCAGAACTTCTCCTAAACATAAGCAATAACTGAATAACTTCTCCTAAATTCAAATAATTTAAATAAAACATTATCTGCTAATAAAATTAACTAAGGCATATTTCCAACAGTTAATTACTAATATTAAAATGGATTAAATCTCAGTGTGCCTTGGGAAGTGGGAATACTATATATATATATATACTATTTCTTCTTTATTATTTAATTACAAGAAGTAGATATGAAGTTGCAAAAATGTGCAACAAACTACATTATATATATATATATATATCTATGAAGCACCGATACTTCCCGGAGGTCACCATACGCGTTACTCCGGGTGCGGGGATTCGCCGGCGATTCGGCGGGATACGTACGGGATTCGCCTGGGAAGTATCCCCTTTTTTCTTTTTCTTTTTAAATGAGGGGATACGCGGGGACACGCCGGAGATACTTCGGGGACACGTCGGGGATACTTCGGGGATACTTTAGGGGTTTTTTTTTTTAAAAAACTTAGAAAGTATAAGGTTTTTTTTTTTTAAAAAAACTCAGTAAATGGAAGGATTAAAATGAAATAATCTAAGATTACTCGTATATACAGGGTTATCGCGATTGAATTGAACCCTAAACTAAATTGAAAATCTCTCCTGTCGATTGAACCCTAATCGTATCGAGTTCTTCTGTTCAGTCGATCCCTCTCACTCATCTGGTCGATCCCATATATATTATTAATTATATATAAAATTTGCCGTATCCCCGCCGTACCCGTATCTCATATTTTTTTGAAATTCCGTTTGCCGTACCCGTACACGTACCGCACCCGTATGCGTACCCGTATCGGTGCTTCATAGATATATATAAAAGCTAGCATGCTATTTCTCCTTTATTCTTTATACAACAAGTAGATATGAAGTTGCAAAAATGTGCAACAAACTACATATATTATAATTAGGCTTAATGTATATTTAGACTTTTAAGTTTGGCAAGTTTTTGCCTATTGGCACCCTGAACTTTTAGAATAACCTATTGCACACTTATACTTGGTTTTAAAAACGTATCACACACCAATAATTGGCTCATTCGGACATCCTGCAACAAAATTGTTGATCTGTCATCTTTGACAGATGAGATGACATGTGCGCGCTATAGAAAAAAAAACGCATGAGTTCATTCAGTATTCCTTATAAAGAAGGCATACATAACGAACACATGCGCTTTTCTTCTTTTCTGTAGCACGCAAATGTCACGTTATATGTCAAAGATGACCGATCAACGATTTCGTGTGCAGGAGGTCTGTATGAGCCGACTATAGGTCTGTGATAGATTTTTAAAGCCAACTATATGTGTGGTAGGTTATTTTAAAAGTTGAGGTGCTACGCCAAAACTGTCATGGAACCGATTGAACTAAAAGCTCAAACTGATACTTAAGGCCCAATCATATATCTTATATTAATCTCCCCAACACGCAAAATGCCCCTTGGGCTTGCAGCGTGCACAACACAAACCCATCCCGCCATGTGTTTTTAATTCCACAAATTAATGAGGTTGCCGGGACTCGAACCCTCGACCGTTTGGTCCTAGAGGCTAAAAATTAATTAAGTTGAGAATATTAAGGATAAAAATTTACCAGTTTGTATTTTAATGGTATATATGTACTAATTCAAAAACGTCAACGACAAATTTGGATATAAATTACCAATTGAGAAAATTATAAACACAAATTAGTTTAGCATTCTAACATTGCAAACTCACTCAGAGAAGGAAATACATAATTCATGTTCAATCCAACTAACATTATAATCAGCACACACATAACTGAAAAGCTTACCTAGTGGCTGTCCTAAAACCAATGGTACCACAATACAAGCTATGATGCTTGTTTTTATTCATCTTCTTATTGTTTTGGTATGGAATTAAATCTTAGATAGAAAGCCGGAAAGACAGACCAGAACCTGCTAGTTTTTCTTCCATCACATTTTCTAGACGTTGCTTCTTGGAATCGCTAAGATAATCAACCCATTTTCCCACCTCACCTTTCCTAAAGAATGCCGTATTTGGGCTTGTTCCCAAATACGTACCATTCTTGTTCACCTCCAAATTCTTCAATTTCTTTAAACTACAAAGCTCAGCAATTTCTTCAATCACACCATTTCCATCTTCCTCTTCAGAAAAAGGGTGCCCAATAAACTCGGCTACTCTCTTCAAACAAGACACAATGTCTTCCTTTACGTCTTCATACTTCAAAAACAACACCTTATTCGGCTTATCCAAACTTTCCTTCCAGTATCCTAACACATGATCCCAGTAAGGTCCAAAACTAACCATCCCCTTAAAATACAGCTCAATAAATTCCTCCATAGGCATTTCAAAATCTCGTATCATTTCGTGGCAATGATGCCACAGGGAGACCGCGGAATCCAAAGGGTTGCGGCAGATGTAAACAATTCGACACTTTGACTGCTTAATGGACTCGGGTAACAATGAATGAGACAAGTGTGAGGAAAGAAGCCGAGGAGATGGAATTGTAGAAAGGTCAGGAATTTCCTTGCTACTAGGTAGATAGGATTCAGGAACGGGAACAAGATAATGAGGGTTTGTAGTAAGTAATGGGGTATTAGAAGGGGTATAACGGGTTCGATTAACAATGGAAAAGATCAAGGCTTTGAGCCAAGTAGTCCCAGATTTTGGATTGGATGCAACTATAATATCTGTGTCTTGAGCTTGGAAGCATCTTTGAAATGAAATTACACCATGAAGCTAAGAATTTGGGAACCAGACGCCCTGATATAAACACAACTCCAAAGTTGTCCCATCCATGGCTTTAGGAAGGGAAGGAAGTAGTTCTTTAAGAATGGTTACCTAATCTCATCCATTGAAGAAGATGAGATTAGGTAACCATTCTTAGCTTCCTCCATTATGCAGTGATATATTGAAATTAATCGTTTATCTATATATATATATATATATATATCCTGCTCATCCTCATTATCTTCATACAAGCTAGGATACTATCTCTCCTTTATTATTTTATACAAGTATATATTTAGTTGCTGGCATCTCCAAAAAATGTGCAACCCACTACATATATTATAATCTTAGGTGTGCATTAGAAAATTGGAAAAGTCTAAAAATATGTCCTATAATATTATAAAAAAATTAATTTTATAATAAACCCTTTTCCCTTAATTTTTTGATCTCTTGATTTCTTTTCTCTCTTTTCTTTTTTAACTACTTCCTCTTCACACCCACTGGCCACCGAATTTCAGTCTCCTCCTCTGTTATTCTTCTGCTAATTGCTTTCCTTTTTCTTTATTTCTCTGTTAATTTCTGCTTTTCGTTGTTGTTACTAGTTTGCATCATCCGATCTACCTGTTTTGTGATCTCTGCCATAGTTTGGGGGTGTAAATTGCTTCCTCAGACCACTCAGGCAGGGAGCAAACCCACTCTCTCCTGGCGGCTGGGGCGCATTCAGGCATCAATAGGCAAAACTTACAGTTTAAAAGCTTAAATATGCATTAATAAGTCAAAGGGTGATCTCGATCTGCATTGGGAATGGGAATAGACTAACAATTAGTCATATAATATTATTAAAAATAAATTTATCAAATTATTAGTCAAGTTGCTCCTTTAGTCCTTAAAATTTTGAGGCTTAAGAGGTCTTAGTCCTTTCCCGTTTATTAGAATGCTAAGTTGCTGCCAACTGCATAAATTTATCCTCCCAGTTCGTACCTAGTTAAATACACTCTGTTTCTATTAAATAGAATTAGGGATATGGACTAAATATACCTCCTATCAGTAATACCCCTTATGAAATGGTGAAATTTTCATAAATGTTTTCAACGTGGAGTAAGTTTGGCCTCAGACAGTTGCATAATCAGCATCTGACTGGTTGTGCTAAATGTTTTTGTTACGCCGTGTTTTGGTCTAGGTTGTGGCAAAAAAAGAAGCAAGAATTGCACAACCCTTTATCCGTAGGGGGTACAATTAGATGAAGATTTAGAGAAAGGGTAGGAGCAAAACCACTCCCAACGGCTAGGAGTGTGCCGGTACCCCTGTGCCCCCATGCCTCCATCTTTAGGCCTAGGTAAGGGTCCGGTTTTAGGGGTTTTGTTACCTGGGCCTAAAATTACTCCATGTGTTGTTATTTAGACCCAAAATTAAGTTGAGAATGTTAAGGATACAATTTTACCATTTTGTATGTTAAGGATATATATGTACTAATCCAAAAACTTTAGGGACAAATTTGGATATAAATTACTTTAGCATTCTGACATTGCAAACCCACTCACAGAAAGACATCACAATTCAACTAACATGATAATCAGCACACACATACAAGCTATTATGCTTCTTTTTATTCATTTTCTTATTGTTTTATGGAAATAAATCTTAGATAGAAACCTTGAAAGACAAACCAGATCCTCTTAGTTTTTCTTCCATCACATTTTCTAGATGTTGCTTTTTGGAAGGGCTAAGATAATCAACCCATTTCCCCACCTCACCTTTCCTAAAGAATGCCTTATTTGGGCTTTTTCCCATATACGTACCATTCTTGTTCACCTCCAAATTCTTCAATTTCCTTAAACTACAAAGCTCAACCATTTCTTCAACCACACTATTTCTATCTTCCTCTTCAGAAAAAGGGTGCCCAATAAACTCTGCTATTCTCTTCAAACAAGACACAGTATCTTCCTTCATGTCTTCATACTTCAAAAACAACACCTTATTCGGCTTCTCCAAGCTTTCCTTCCAGTATCCTAACACATGATCCCAGTAAGGTCCAAAACTAACCACCCCCTCAAAATACACCTCAAAAAATTCATCCATAGGCATTTCAAAATCTGTTAACATTTCGCAGTAATGATGCCACAGGGAGACTGCAGAATCAAAAGGGTTGCGGCAGATGTAAACGATTCGACATTTTGACTGCTTAATGGACTCGGGTAACAACGAATGAGACACGTGTGAGGAAAGAAGACGAGGAGATGGAACCTTAGAAAGGTCAAGAATTTCCTTGCTATTAGATAGATAGGATTCAGGAAAGGGAACAAGATAATGAGGGTTTGTAGTAAGTAATGGGGTATTAAAAGGGGTATAACGGGTTCGATTAACAATGGAAAAGATCAAGGCTTTGAGCCAAGTAGTCCCAGATTTTGGATTCGAGGCAATTATAATATCTGTATCTTGAGCTTGGAAGCATCTTTGGAAGGATAATAAACGTTGAAGCTGACCGGTTCTAGTTGAGTACCAGAAGCCCTGATATAAACACAACTGGAAATTTGTCCCAATCATGGGTTTAGGAAGGGAAGAGAGTAGTTCTTTAACTTCTTGGTCAATATCTTCAACCATTGAAGACGATGGGGTTAGGCAACCAATCTTGTCTTGCTCCATTATGCAGTGATATGTTGAAATTAAGTGTGTGTATATATCCTTCTTATTATCTTCATATAAGCTATTTCTCCTTTCTTATTTTATTACAAGTAGATATTAATTGCTGTCATCTCTCAATAATGTGCAAGTTGCTGTCATGTCTCAATAATGTGCAACCAACTACATATATTATAATTAAGTCAAAGTTGATCTCAGGTTACTTGTTAATTCTGATTAATGATATGGAAGATCTTAGGTGGGCCTTATAATTCTTGTTAATTTTATAATAAACCATTATCCCTTAGTTTTTTAATCTCTTCATTTCTTTTCTCTCTACTTTTTTAACTTCTTCCTTTTCACACCCACACCCACACCCACACCCACTGGCCACCGAAGTTCAGTCTCCTCTGCTAATTACTTCATTTCTCACTTAGTTTCTGCTTTTTCGTTGGTGTTACTAGTTTGCATCATCCGATCTACATGTTTTGTGGTCTCTGCGGCAGTTTGGGGGTGCAAATTGCTTCCTCAGACCATTCAGGCAGGGGGCAAAACCACCCCTCCCAGGCAGCTGAGGTGCGCAAGCACCCCCAAGCCCCCTATCTTCGCCCCTGATCGTATTGGTCCCATTTTATCTGGATTCTTATCACATGTTCTAGAATGTTGGACAAAAAAAATCTATAAACCCAAATTCTGTCGAGATTAAGAGGTCTTAGTTCTCCCCATTATTGGTACCAACTGACAAAAGTATGCTCCCAGTTGGTACATAATATTGAAATTACAACACCAACTTACAATAATTAGTCTCTAGAATATTCAAGATATATTATTAGTCAAAAATATCTATGAATTATTTATGCATCTAGAAGGTTTGAAAAATATCAATTAATAATTGATTGATACCCAATCAAATTTGTGGTTATAAATTAGATGGATAACCGACCTAACTTGCTATAAATAGGAAACAAATGTTTGATGAGTGAATGTAAGAGAGCAGAGAACAAGCAGCATGAATGTTTGAGAATTGTGAGTTGGTGAGCAAGTATTGAGTTATAATATATTTTTGTATAAGAGTTTTAGTTATGTATAAACAAAAATAAGTTTTATTCAATTCAGTCCTTCACTATATTTAACAAGTGGTATCAGAGCGGGCGGTCAGGGACCGGTACGTGGTCGAGTGCAAGCAAGCGGTTAGGGACCGGGAGTCGAGTGCTTTGAAAGTTCGCGATCCGGGATCGTGGTGGTACGAGGTATTTTTAGCGCGCAGTCCGGGACTGTAAAAATTATTGGTCGGTGTTACTTGGTTAATTAAAGGAGATAACCAAGTCGTGATGGCGGATATGTCTACCTCGGTAAGCACTCTGGAAAAACTCAATAATAATAATTATAGTACTTGGAGTACTCGTATGCAATTTTATCTGCTCGGCCAAGATTTGTGGGAGATTGTTGGAGGAAACGAAATAGCGCCTCCGACGGAACAAAATGACCTTAAGAAATGGAAGGTCAAGCGTGGTAAAACTATGTATGCCTTATCAATTTCGGTGGAGGACGATTTGCTGCAACGCATCAAGGATGCCAAAACTCTAAAGGAGGCATGGGACACTCTAGCAGAATTATTTGCGAAGAAAAACGATGCAAAGCTCCAACAACTCGAGAACGAGTTACTGTCGGTCTCACAACAAGATATGACGGTGAGTGAATATTTTACTAAAGTTAAAACTTTATGTAAAGAAATTTCAAAATTGGATCCAGAAAATAAAATTACTGAAACGAGAATGAGAAGAATTATAGTCCATGGGTTGCGTCCCGAATTTAACGCTCTTGTCACAGCAACCCGTGGATGGGCTAAAGAGCCAAATTTAAATGAATTGGAAAATATTTTGGCTAATCAAGAGGGCCTGGACAAACAAATGTCTAAAGTCTCAGTTAATGATGACAATAAAGCTCTTTTTAGTAATAAAGAGAGAAAGGATCCAACAACCGCGAGATCGAGATTCGGAGAAAGATCTAAAGAAGACAGATGGCAGAAAAGTCCACAAAGGAGTTGGCAACAAGGGGGAGATCACCACACTCACAACCATAATGAAGAGGATGAGAAGGCGTATCGACGAAAGAACAATCAATGTTATGTTTGTGGCAAACAAGGTCACTATGCACGAGATTGTTGGTATAAGAAAGTAGAAGGCAACGTCGTTACATTCACACACACTCAAGAAGGAAGCGAAGAAGAATGTGATTTCCAGGCTTCAAGTGCCATGGTAGAGCCGATGTTATGTGATCCAGTCAGATCATCCATAGCAGATGGAAAGAAAGAGCAAGCATTTGCTGCTGGGCAACAAAAGGAGGAGGAACTAATAAGGCAGCTGGGTTGCCTTCAGCTCCTCAACTCTGTACAAAAGATTGAAGATCATGGTGGTGATGAGGAACCACTTGAGGAGCCTTCCAATGAAGAAAGAAATAAGAGAGATGTCCGAAAGGAGTTAACGGCTTCATACGAAACGCCACTAGACAAAAGAGAGGTGAAGCGTCAACAGTAAGCAATGACAAAGACGATGTCACGAAAAGGGAAGATGGTGAAGACTAAGCCAACAGGTTCACCAAAATGGTCCTCACCCAAGGAGAGGGTGAAGTCTATGCTAATGCAGATGTCCAAGGTTCAGAAGCCAAAGCAGACAGTGGAGCACAAGGCAAATATACCTAAAGATGGAAATGTTACGTCGAGGAAATGTAAGCAAGGCGCTTACAATCAACAAAGGTTCATTAAGAAGGCAATCATCAAGGAGATAGTATTGCTGGAAGCTCTAGTCAAGAGTTTGAGCGAATTAGCTAAGCTAGGGAAGGCTTGGCAATATTGGCTAGAAGGACGACGACAACCGAAGAGAAATTACAAGTACGCGTCGAGGCAACGTAAGTTGAGGGAGATCAACAATGAAGAGTGCGACAATCCCAACGGAGTGGGAAAATCCAATCGTGCCATAAATGACAAAGAGAAATGTGAGAAAGTCGTGTTTGGTAAAGAAATGCAAGTAATCGAAGAAGTTACGGTAAAAGAGCCTACAACACATAGAGAAGCATCTTTAAGCAAGAAATGGAGAAATGTTATGAAAGAAGATTTCAGAAAAGCATCTTGGAACGGTTAGCATATACGAACTATTAAAAATCAATGTTGAGGGGGAGTATTGAAATATCAACATTGATTTTTATGTGGAAGTATCTAGCAAATTAGACTAATCTAAGTTCTAGATTAATCTATTTGAAATATCTAGGATTAGTCATAAAAAATCTTTAAAATGTGGTTCTAATTTATATGATTTGTACAAGTTTGTGGATGAGATTTGTACAAGTTTGTGGTTTAAATTGGTTCCATCCTAGTATAAATAGGTATTGAGGTTGTAAGTTTTGTGTAGGAAAAATTGAGAGAGTATAAGCAAGTGATAAAAATAAATTGAGTGTAGTGTATAAATTAGTGTGGTGAGTTGGTTCATAATATATAGTGTAAAATTTCAGTTTTAATCTAATAAACAAAAATTGTTCAATTTAGTCCTCCATTATATTTAACACATAAGACAATAACCATGTCACCTGTATGACTTTTAGTGAGGAAAAACAAAACTTAAGTTTTCAACAAGAAAATGACAAAAAGAAAGAGACAAGGAATGAATTATATTTCTGAACCGTAATAACTAAAGAATCAAGTCCACATATTTGAATGTTACTAATAAGGTGTCAGAAATCAAAACTAAAATTGGTTAGTTTTAGCCGTATTTTAAATAGTTTTACGCGTTTGTATTTATATATATAGGTGTTCGATTTCAATTAAATACAAGTTACTTTAAATTCTAAATTCTGACATTGCAAACCCACTCACAGAAGAAAAGGACACACACAACTATATTTGATCGAAATGGAAACTGAAACAGAAATAAACACCGGTAAACGTTATTACTAAACTAAGAGTCTTCAAAATATAGGCAGGAAACAGAAATGAAGCTGAAACAGAAATGAACACAAAACACAAAAACGCTACTGACGTTATTACTAAATTAAGAGTCTTCAAAATATAGGCAGGAAACAGAAATGAAGCTGAAACAGAAATGAACACAAAACACAAAAACGCTACTGAAGAGGAGTTCCCGTGCAACATAGTGACCAACTAATATGATAATCAGTACATACATAACTGTAAAATGAAAAGCTTTACTGTTACCTGCTGGCTTTTCAAAAGGTAATCATGACCAAAACACAACCTATATGCTTCTTTTTATTCATTTTCTTTTTGTTTTGGTATTGAAATAAATCTTAGATAGAAAGCCTGAAAGACAAACCAGATCCTCTTAGTTTTTGTTCTATCACTTTTACTAGATGTTGCTTCTTGGAAGGGCTAAGATAATCAACCCATTCACCCACTTCACCTTTTCTAAAAAATGCCTTATTTGGACTTGTTGACAAATGCATACCATTCTTGTTCACCTCCAAATTCTTCAATCTCCTTAAACTACAAAGCTTCGCAATTTCTTCAATCATACCATTTCCATCTTCCTCTTGAGAAAAAGGGTACCCAATAAATTCCGCTATTCTCTTTAAACACGACACAATGTTTTCCTTCAAGTCTTCATACTTCAAAAACAACACCTTATTCGGCTTCTCCAAGCTTTCCTTCCAGTATCCTAACACATGATCCCAATAGGGTCCATCCCAACTCAACCCCTTAAAATACACCTCAAAAAAAAAATCTCCATAGGCATTTCAAAGTCGGTTTGTATTTCATGGTAATGATGCCACAGGGAGACTGCGGAATCAAAAGGGTTGCGGCAGATGTAAACAATTAAACAGTTAGACTGCTTAACCGACTCAGGCAATGCTGGATGAGGCAGGTGTGAAGAAAAAAGCTGAGGAGATGGAATGGTAGAAAGGTCAGGAATTTCCTTGCTATTAAATAGATGGAATTCAAGAAAGGGAATAAGATTATGAGGGCTTGTAGTAAGCAACGGGGTACTAGAAGGGGTATACCGGGTTCGATTAACAATAGAAAAGATCAAAGCTTTGAGCCAAGTAGTACCGCTTTTCGGCATGGATGAAACTATAATATCTTGATCATGAGCTTGGAAGTATCTTTGGAAGGATAATACACCATTAAGCTGAACCAATCTAGTTGGAAACCACTCCTAGTTTTAGTTTTAGTTTGCTCCATCATGTACTGGAGGCTGTGTAGGAAGAATTATGGTCTTAAATCCCAAATCTACTCTTGTAAATTTGTCCTGATTATAATGGAAAATTGAATTGATAATGTAGGCAACACCCAAAATAATTTATAATTTGACGAATGAATGGCATTCATCCCATTATTCTATGGTTTCCATGAGATGCTATGTTGCTGTCGTTATTTACTATGGAATATGCCTAGCCGACTGCACAATTTATAAGTGAAATACGATCTGCATTGACTTGAAAATCATTATTCCTTTGATTGTTAGCTAAACTCATCCACATAATCTGTCAATTTCTCATTTTTGGACCCGGATTATTCTAGCTATTTCAGAAAAGTAGTGACACAGATTTGATTCCCAAGAAAGCCGATGAAAATCAGTGTCGTAAAAAGTCCTTGCAAATCGATGTTGTAAAGACTCGACTACAGTCTCGAACACTGAAATAATAAATGTCAAATAGTTAAAAGGGTATATTATTAACTACAATTAATATATGCTGTTTAAGATCACCGTTTTGTTTTATATGTGGAGGCTAAATGGTTCTCTCCCAATAACCATAGAGCTAATTAAACTTGTAACTTGTCTCTATTAGCGTTAAAAAATAAGTTATGAAATATCTCTATTAGCGTTAAGAAATAAGTTATGAAATAAATTTTTGGAGAGTCTTGATTGTGCTATTGTTGTTGGATTGAAAAAAAAGACTATGTTTTTGTTGTTGTCGACTTTCGATTCAAACGAGACACAATGTCTTCCTTCATGTCCTCATACTTCAAAAACGGAACCTTATTCGGCTTCTTCAAGCTTTCTTTCCAGTATCCCAACACATGATCCCAATAGGGTCCATCCCAACTCAACCCCTTAAAGTACACCTCAAAAAAAATTATTTATCATATCAGATTATTTGTCAAGTTGCTCCTTTGGTCCTTAAAGATTTGAAGGTTAAGAGGTTTTAGTCCTTCCCCCATCATTAGAATGCTAAGTTGCTACCAACTGTACAAAACTATGGTCCCAGTTTGTACCTAGTTAACTGCACTCTATTCCAATTAAATAAAGTTACTTTAACATTGCAAACCTATGTTGTATGGAAGCGGAAACATTCACGGAAAATGTTGTTTCCAAAACATAGTTAGACGAACATGAGAAGCAAAACATACATAACTGATAACCGAAAAGCTTTACCGATGCCTGCTGGCTTTTCGAAAGGTAGTCATGACCATAACATAACTTATGATGCTTCTTTTTATTCATTTTCTTGCTGTTTTGGTATTGGAAATAAATCTTAGGTCGAAAGCCTGAAAGACAAACCCGAACCTGCTAGTTTTTCTTCCATCACATTTTCTAGATGCTTCTTCTTAGAAGGGCTAAGATAGTGAACCCATTCCCCCACTTCACCTTTCCTAAAGAATGCCTTATTTGGGCTTGCTGACATAAACATTCCATTCTTGTTGACCTCCAAATTCTTCAATTTCCTTAAACTACAAAGCTCACCAATTTCTTCAATCACACCATTTCCATCTTCCTCTTGAGAAAAAGGGTACCCAATAAATTCCGCTATTCTCTTCAAACAAGGCACAATGTCTTCCTTCAAATCTTCATACTTCAAAAACAACACCTTATTCGGCTTGTCCAAACTTTCCTTCCAGTATCCTAACACATGATCCCAATAGGGTCCATCCCAACTCAACCCCTTAAAGTACACCTCAAAAAAATCCTCCATAGGCATTTCAAAGTCAGTTTGTATTTCACGGTAATGAAGCCACAGGGAGACCGCGGAATCAAAAGGGTTGCGACATATGTAAACAATTAAACAAATAGACTGCTTAATGGACTCGGGTGACGATGAATGAGACAAGTGTGGAGAAAAAAGCCTAGGAGATGGAATGGTAGAAAGGTCAGGAATTTCCTTGCCATTAAATAGATGGAATTCAAGAAAGGGAATAAGATCATGAGGGTTTGTAGTAAGCAACGGGGTATTAGAAGGGGTATAACGGGTTCGATTAACCATAGAAAAGATCAAAGCTTTGAGCCAAGTAGTACCGCATTTAGGCAAGGTTGAAATTACAATATCTTGATCATTGGAAGCATCTTTGAAAGGATAATACACCATTAAGCATCTTTGCTTGTTTTTCGCCATTAGGGTTTAGAAGGAGAAATCAGATGAACAAACCTATAAGCTCTGGTACCATCTTGTATAACAGAGAAACAGAAAAATGAAGAAATACATAATTCTTTTTTATTGAAAACAATTACATATACATGTATTTATAGTAATGATATAAGTAAAATTACTAAAAGACTCTTAAGCTAATTATAATATCTAACATAAACGTTGAAGCTGACCGAATCTAGTTGGGTGCCAGAAGCCCTGATATAAACACAACTGGAAATTTGTTCCATCTATGGGTTTAGGAAGGGAATAGAGTAGTTCTTTAACTTCTTGGTCAATATCTTCAACCATTGAAGAAGATGAGGTTAGGCAGGGGCGGAGCCAGCGCAGAGCCCGGGAAGCCCCCCGGCCACCAGCTCCGCCCTTAAGTACCGTTAGTTTTATCTCGTGTAGCCCCCCCTAATATTGGTATATATTTAACCTATGTAGTGTTATTTAAATAGTTTAAAAAATTTGCCCAGCCCTGATGGGCTGTACTTCGAAAAATTACTCCCAATAATCGGACTAAAATTAGCCCCCCAGCTGTCAATTCCTGGCTCCGCCACTGGTTAGGCAACCACTCTTGGCCGTATATCACTGGAAATTATGCAGTGATATATTGAAATTGTGTGTGTGTATATCCTTCTATTATCTTCATATAAGTTGCTGTCATCTCTAAATAATGTGACATATATGACAAAAAGAAAGAGATAAGGAATGCATTATATTTCTGAACCATAATAACTAAAGAATCAAGTCCACATATTTTACGCTTTTGTATATATATAGGTGTTAGATTTCAATTAAATACCTCCAACAACCACACTATGTTTCAATTAAATAAAGTTACCAATTGAGAAAATTAGAAATACCAGTTACTTTTAATTCTGACATTGCAAATCCACTCACAGAAGAAAAGGACACAAACTATATTGGATGGAAACTGAAATTGGAACAGAAACAAACACCGGTAAACTATGAGTCTTCAAAATATAGTATGCAAACAAAAATGAAACTGAAACAGAAATGAACACGAAACACAGAAACGCTACTGTAGAGGAGTTCCTGTGCAACATAGTGTCCAACTAACATGATAATCAGTACATACATAACTGTAAACTGAAAAGCTTTACTGTTACCTGCTGGCTTTACTGTACTAACATGATAATCAGTACATACATAACTATTATGGTTCTTTTTATTCTTTTTATTCATTTTCTTATTGAGGGCGAGCCTTGGCGCAACGGTAAACGTTGTTGTCGTGTGACCGAGAGGTCACGGGTTCGAGTCTTAGGAGCGGCCTCTTGCCAAAAAATTGACAGGGGAAGGCTTGCTCCCAGTACACCCTTGTGGTGGGACCCCTCCCCGGACCCTCGCTTAACGGGGACACGTAGTGCACCGGGCCGCGGTATTGAAATAAATCTTAGATAGAAAGCCTGAAAGACAAACCAGATCCTCTTAGTTTTTCTTCCATAACTTTTACTAGATGTTCCTTCTTGGAAGGGCTAAGATAATCAACCCATTCTCCCACTTCACCTTTCCTAAAAAATGCCTTATTTGGACTTGTTGACAAATGCATCCCATTCTTGTTCACCTCCAAATTCTTCAATTTCCTTAAACTACAAAGCTTGGCAATTTCTTCAATCACACCATTTCCATCTTCCTCTTGAGAAAAAGGGTACCCAATAAATTCCGCTATTCTCTTCAAACACGACACAATGTCTTCCTTCAAGTCTTCATACTTCAAAAACAACACCTTATTCGGCTTCTCCAAGCTTTCCTTCCAGTAACCCAACACGTGATCCCAATAGGGTCCATCCCAACTCAACCCCTTAAAATACACCTCAAAAAAATCTTCCATAGACATTTCAAAGTCCGTTTGTATTTCACAGTAATGATGCCACAGGGAGACCGCGGAATCAAAAGGGTTGCGGCAGATGTAAACAATTAAACAGGTAGACTGCTTAACCGACTCAGGCAATGCTGGATGAGGCAGGTGTGAAGAAAAAAGCCGAGGAGATGGAATGGTAGAAAGGTCAGGAATTTCCTTGCTATTAAATAGATGGAATTCAAGAAAGGGAATAAGATTATGAGGGTTTGTAGTGAGCAACGGGGTATTAGAAGGGGTATAACGGGTTCGATTAATGATAGAAAAAATCAAAGCTTTGAGCCAAGTAGTACCGCATTTTGGCATGGATGAAACTATAATATCTTCATCATGAGCTTGGAAGCATCTTTGAAAGGATAATACACCATTAAGTTGAACCAATCTAGTTGGAAACCAGAAGCCCCGGTATAAACACAACTCGAAAATCGTCCCATCCATGGCTTTAGGAAGGGTAGGAAGTAGCTGTTTAACTTCTTCATCAATATCTTCAAGCATTGAAGAAGAAGATGAGATTAGGCAACCACTCTTAGTTTTAGTTTTAGTTTGCTCCATCATGTACTGGAGGAGGCTGTATAGGGAGAATTATGGTCTTAAATCCCAAATCTACTCTTGTAATTTAGTCCTGATTATAATGGAAAATTGAATTGATAATGAATGGATGAATGAATGGCATTCATCCCATTATTCTATGGTTTCCATGAGATGCTATGTTACTGTCGTTATTCACTATAGAATATGCCTAGCCGACTTCCCAACTTGTAAGTGAAATACGTTCTTCATTGACTTGAAAAACTGATTGAATGTTACTGTTGTCGTAATGTCTTGAATCTGTATTACACACTAAGACAGGAAGCAACGGGTCTCGCTGCCCGGTTAGCAAGTCGGGGATCCAGGGGGTGATGCGCCCCCTGGCCTGGGTCCGGGGGTGGAGTTCCCACGGGCCTGACGGTATATCTTGTTTCTATTCGGATTAGTATTTGCTTTCGGTTTTCTACTTGGAAGCGACGTCGTGGGGACATCATGGGGTCCAAGTATGTTTAGGTTAGATTGAGCACTATAAATACTCTGTTATGTAAACCCTAATCTGTAATCTGATTTTTCGCCTCCTTAATAAAAGTTATTCTCCTTCTGCCCGTGGATTAGCCAACATAACGTTGATGAACCACGTAAAATCTGTGTTTCACTTTTTCGGTTTATTTATCTTTCAGTAAATCCGTGCAACAACTGTCATATAAAATCATTATTTAGTACCATTATTTTTTTTTTTTGGTAATAAGTACCATTATTCTTTTGATTGTTAGCTAAAACTCATCCATATAATCTGTCACATCCCTTGGAAAGAAAGAGATTTGGCTCGTTCAATGTGTCAATTTCTCATTTTTGGACCCGGATTATTCTAGCTATTTCAGAAAAGTAGTGACACAAACCCACTCGAGATTTGATTTCCAAGAAAGCCGCATGATAATCAGTAGGTCCTTGCAAATCGATGTTGTAAAGACTCAGACTACAGTCTCCAACACGGAAATAATAAATGTCAAATAGTTAAAGGAGTATATTATTAATTACAATTCATATATGCTATTTAAGAACATTGTTTTGTTTTATATGTAGAGGTTAAATCGCTCTCCCCCAATAACCAGAGCTAAACTTGTAACTTATCTCTATTAACGTTAAGAAATAAGTTCTGAAATAAATTCTTGGAGGCTCTTGATTGTGGTATTATTGTTGAGAGATACTGTAAAAAAAAAAAAGGGCGGCCCGGTCGCACTACGCGTCCCCGCTGAGCGAGGGTCCGGGGAGGGGTCCCACCACAAGCTTCAAAAAAAAAGACTATGCTTTTGTTGTTGTCGACTTTCGATTCAAACAAGATACAATGTCTTTCTTCATGTCTTTATGCTTCAAAAACACCTTATTCAGCTTCTCCAAGCTTTCTTTCCGGTATTCCAACACATAATCTTTCCGGCATCCCAACTAATCCCCTTAAAATACATATAAAAATCCTCCATATATATATCCTTCTCATCCTCATAGTCTTCATATATGCTAGGATGCTATTTCCCCTTTATTATTTTATTATTTTATTACAAATAGATATTAAGTTGCTGTCATCTCTCAAAGTTGTGCAGCCAACTACATATATTATAAGTTCTAATCTCAGCGTTGACTAACAGTTGGTCCTATAAGATTATAAAAAAAATTAATTTATCATCAGATTATTTGTCAAGTTGCTCTTTTGGTCCTTAAAGATTTGAAGGTTAAGAGGTTTTAGTCCTTTCCCCATCATTAGAATGCTAAGTTGCTACCAACTGTACAAAACTATGCTCCCAGTTGTTACCTAGTTAATTGCACTCTATTCCAATTAAATAAAGTTACTTTAACATTGCAAACCTATGTTGTATGGAAACATAAACGTACACGGAAAATGTTGTTTTCAAAACATAGTTAGAAAATAGAAACTGAAACGGAAATGGACATGAAACACAGAAACACAGTTCAACGAACATGAGAAGCATTACATACATAACTGATAACCGAAAAGCTTTACCAATACCTGCTGGCTTTTAGCAAGGTAGTCATGACCATAACACAACTTATGATGCTTCTTTTTCTTCTTTTTCTTGTTGTTTTGGTATTGGAAATAAATCTTAGCTAGAAAGCCTAAAAGACAAACCAGATCCTCTTAGTTTTTGTTCCATAATATTTTCTAGATGTTGCTTCTTAGAAGGGCTAAGATAATGAACCCATTCCCCCGCTTCACTTTTCCTAAAGAATGCCTTATTTGGGCTTGTTGAGAAAAACATTCCATTCCTGTTCACCTCCAAATTCTTCAATTTCCTTAAACTAGAGCTCCGCGGTGTGTCTGATTGGCGAATCGTGGCGGCGGGTAGGTAGCCGGGGAGGTGTCGGAGGATGCAGCAGTGAAGGCGAGGGAGTCCTGGGGTGGATTTGGCTTTCTGGCTAAAATGAGCATAGACCGGGCTTTTTTAAAGGTGGGTAGGGGATCACCGTGGCGAATCTGGGTGCCAACGGTGTCGTATGCATCAGTTAGGCCAGATATCAGTTGGAGTACCATCTGATCATTGGTGATGGGGCAGTCGATATTTGCTAGCTGGTCGGAGATGGATTTGAGATGTTGACAATATGAGGATATGTCAGAGAAGTCAGCTAGCTTGATTTTAGAAAACTCTTGTTGAAGGAAAAGAGCACGAGAGTGCTTGTTATCCGAGAAGATGTCATGGAGGCGGCTCCAAGCAGTGGCGGCAGTAGAATCAGTTTCAATAATGGTGTGTAGTAAGTCCAGGGAAATAGTACTGTAAATCCATCCATTGAAGGACAATAGCATCAATGCGAGACCATAGGTCGGGATTGGTTTGTTGCATAGAGGTGGCGGAGTTGTCAGTGGCAGGGTTTGAAATGATGTGATCAAGTACCTGAAAGGCTTTGGTGTGAAGTTTGAAAAGGGCAGGGCAGCCCAGGTTGAGTAGCGTCCCTTTTCCATGTCTAGGGTTATTTTGATGAAAGTAGAGATGTTGGAGACAATGAGAGAGGGATGAGTGAGGGATTGTGTTTCGGAGTTGGCTGTGACTGTGGCTGCGGTTTCAGTAGGGTTAGGGCCGGTATTGGTGGGGCCGGTATTGGAGGCGGCAGAGTTTGTCATTGCGGCGGCGATTGGAGGAGGGTGGCCGGTGGCGCAAAAGAGGAAGAAGAAAGAGAGGTTGGATTAGGGTTTGGTCTCTGATATCATATAAGAATTTGTGTAAGTGCGTAATTATTATTGATGTGTAAAACTAATATATACATTGAACAATCCACATTACAATGAAACTCTACTCCTATAAGTTAGGCTAAGAATATGTTAAGTATTTTGAATATACAAATAAGTGATGAATAATATAATCTCTAATACAAAGCTCACCAATTTCTTCAATCGCACCATTTCCATCTTCCTCTTGAGAAAAAGGGTACCCAATAAATTCCGCTATTCTCTTCAAGCAAGGCACAATGTCTTCCTTCAAATCTTCATACTTCAAAAACAACACCTTATTCGGCTTGTCCAAGCTTTCCTTCCAGTATGCTAACACATGATCCCAATAGGGTCCATCCCAACTCAACCCCTTAAAGTACACCTCAAAAAAATCCTCCATAGGCATTTCAAAGTCAGTTTGTATTTCACGGTAAGGATGCCACAGGGAGACCGCAGAATCAAAAGGGCTACGACATATGTAAACAATTAAACAAATAGACTACTTAATGGACTCGGGTAACGATGAATGAGATAAATGTGAAGAAAAAATGCCGAGGAGATGGAATGGTAGAAAGGTCAGGAATTTCCTTGCCATTAAATAGATGGAATTCAAGAAAGGGAATAAGATCATGAGGGTTTGTAGTAAGCAACGGGGTATTAGAAGGGGTATAACGGGTACGATTAACCATAGAAAAGATCAAAGCTTTGAGCCAAGTAGTACCGCATTTAGGCAAGGTTGAAATTACAATATCTTGATCATTGGAAGCATCTTTGAAAGGATAATACACCATTAAGCTGAACCAATCTAGTTGGAAACCAGATGCCCTGATATAAAGACAACTCGAAAATCGTCCCGTCCATGGCTTTAGGAAGGGTAGGAAGTAGCTGTTTAACTTCTTCATCAATGTCTTCAAGCATTGTAGAAGATGAGATTAGGCAACCACTCTTAGTTTTAGTTTTAGTTTGCTCCATGATATAGCTAGGAGGCTGTGTAGGAAGAATTGTGATCTTAAATCTCAAATGTACTCTTGTCCAGATTATAATGGAAAGTTGAATTTATCATGTAGGCAAGGCACCACCCAAAGTTGACTTTTGTTCCAAGTAGATGCCATGTTGCTAGTTAAATTCTAAAAAGTTAGATTCTATGGTTTCTCATTTTTGGACCCAGATTATTCTAAAAATTTCAGAAAAATAGTGATGCAAACCCACGAAAAACCAAGCCTTGAAAACCCACTCAAGATTTGATTCCCGAGAAAGCCAATGAAAATCAGTTTCCTATAGTAAAGAATCGTTACCAATCGAAGAGGCAAAGACTCGATTCTAGTCTCCAACACTAAAAGAATAATCCCAAATCGGTCACAAGAGCAGTGTTCCAAAGAACAGAAGAGAAGTGTTAAAAAGGTCATAAGCGTACACACATGCCCACTTCCTTGATACACAAACATAAGCTCCTCACACCCGATTTCTACCTTAGTTTGTTAAGTTACCATTTTTCAGTTGAAAAGATTTCTACCTTGTAGCTCTATATTTTTAATCAATGAGAAGAATATTCATTCTCCATTCTTAAACTCAATATAGTATTAGAGCTTAATCGCTCCTCTACAAAAATCTCTAGTTATCTTCTAATTCTCTTTATCAATGGCAAATACAAACAGCAATACCCCAAATTCTGATTACTATCTCGCAACCAATGAAACACCATTCGTTTCTCACATTCTCACCGGTCAAACTATCACCAATGGTCTTGATCCGTCAAGGTTGCACTTATGTCTAAGAATAAATATGGTTTCATTGACGTAACTCTTACCTAGCCTACAGATCCAGAAGATCCACTCTATAATTAATGGCAACACTGCAACACTATGGTCTTTTCATGGATTCATCATGCGATTTCCCAATCCATAGCATAGAGCATCATTTAGCTTGATAAAGCCTCTTATATGTGAGATGATATGAACACCAGATTCTCACAAGTCGATTCAATTAGAATCTCTGAACTGAGGCAAGAATTTTTCAATCTGAAGTAAGGGGAACTAGGTGTAAATGAACATTACACCCATATGAAGATACTTTATGATGAACTTTGCAATCTCAGGCCAATGTCCAAATGCACATGTGATCCAGCTTGCTCCTGCAATACATTTCGAACCCTAAGATCCCGGCAAGATGCTGACCAGGTAATCACTTTTCTCCAAGGACTTAATGAAAGTTTTTCAACTGTCTTCTCACAAATTTTGCTCATGGAGCCGCTCCCAACTCTTAACAGAGTTTTTGCCTTAGCCATTCAGCATGAAAGATAGGTTAACCAAAAACAATTTGGAGGTTAAAGGAAGTAAACATTTAATCTTCATTTACTCTCCAAAAACCACTCTCAAACAAGGTTAATGTGATATTTAACCTTCCATTACTCCCATTTACTTCCATTAATCCCAAACAAGGGCTTGATCCTTAAAGTTTTGAGACTTACCATGTCTTAGTCCTTTCCCCATTTATTAGAATGCTAAGTTGCTGCCAACTGCATAAAAGTATCCTCCCAGTTCGTACCTAGTTAAATACACTCTGTTTCAATTAAATAGAGTCGGGGATATGGACTGAATATACCTCCTAGCACTTTTGGGGAAGTGCAGCAGATAATATCCCTTGTGAAATGGTGAAATTTTCATAAATTTTTTCAACGTGGAGTAATTTTGGTCTCAGACAGTTGCATAATCAGCATCTGACTGCTTGGGCTAAATATTTTTGTTAGGCCGTGTTTTGGTCTATGTTGTGGCAAAAATAAAAGACAGAATTGCACACCCCTTATCTGTAGGTCTGTAGGGCGTACAATTAGATGAAGATTTAGAGAAAGGGTAGGAGCAAAACCACTCCTATAAGGGTGATTTCCAACGGCCGGGAGTGTGCCGGTACCCCTGTACCCATGCCCCCGTCTTTGGGCCTAGATAAGAGTCTGGTTTTACGGGTTTTGTTACCCGGGCCTAAACTTACTCCATGTGTTGTTATCTAAATCCAAAATTAAGTTGAGAAGTTAAGGATACAATTTTACCATTTTGTAAGTTAATGATATATATATACTGATCCAAAAACATTAGGGTCAAATTTGGATATAAATTACCAATTGAGAAAATTAGAAACATAAATTACTCCCAGAAGGACATACACAATTCAACTAACATGATAATCAGCACACAGATACAAGCTATTATGCTTCTTTTTATTCCTTTTCTTATTATTTTGATATGGAACTAAATCTTAGATAGAAAGCCTGAAAGACAAACCAGATCCTCTTAGTTTTTCCTCCATCACATTTTCTAGATGTTGCTTCTTGGAAGGGCTAAGATAATCAACCCATTTCCCCACCTCACCTTTCCTAAAGAATGCCTTATTTGGGCTTTTTCCCATATACATACCATTCTTGTTCACCTCCAAATTCTTCAATTTCCTTAAACTACAAAGCTCAACGATTTCTTCAATCACACTATTTCAATCACACTATTTCTATCTTCCTCTTCAGAAAAAGGGTTCCCAATAAACTCTGCTATTCTCTTTAAACAAGACACAGTGTCTTCCGTCACGTCTTCGTACTTCAAAAACAACACCTCATGCGGCTTCTCCAAGCTTTCCTTCCAGTATCCTAATACATGATCCCAGTAAGGTCCATAACTAACCACCCCCTTAAAATACACCTCAAAAAATTCCTCTATAGGCATTTCAAAATCTGTGAACATTTCACATCGATGTGCCACATGGAGATCACGGAATCAAAAGGGTTGCGGCAGATGTAAACGATTGGACACTTTGACTTCTTAATGGACTCGGGTAAGAATGAATGAGACAAGTGTGAGGAAAGAAGCCGAGGAGATGGAACCTTAGAAAGGTCAGGAATTTCCTTGCTATTAGATAGATAGGATTCAGGATAGGGAATAAGATTATGAGGGTTTGTAGTAAGTAACGGGGTATTAGAAGGGGTATAACGGGTTCGATTAACAATGGAAAAGATCAAGGCTTTAAGCCAAGTAGTCCCAGATTTTGGATTGGATGCAACTATAATATCTGTGTCTTGAGCTTGGAAGCATCTTTGAAATGAAATTTCACCATGAAGCTGAGAATTTGGGAACCAGAAGCCCTGATATAAACACAACTCGAAAATCGTCCCATCCATGGCTTTAGGAAGGGTAGGAAGTAGTTCTTTAACTTCTTGCTCAATATCTTCAACCATTGAAGAAGATGAGATTAGGTAACCACTCTTAGCTTCCTCCATTATTCAGTGACATATTGAAATTAACCGTTTATCTATATATATATATATCCTGCTCATCCTCATTATCTTCATATAAGCTAGGATACTATCTCTCCTTTATTATTTTATTACAAGTATATATTTAGTTGCTGGCATCTCCAAAACACGTGCAAGCACCACATATATTATAACCTTAGGTGTGCATTAGAAAGTTGGAAAAGTCTAACATGTGTCCTATAATATTATAAAAAAAATTAATTTTTTGATCTCTTGATTTCTTTTCTCTCTTTGCTTTTTTAACTACTTCCTCTTGGCACCCACTGGCCACCTCTCCCAGAGGTGGTTCCTGACGGCTGGATGCCCTTATAACAGTAAAAAGTTCAGAATGTCAATAGAAAAAACTTGCTAAATTTTAACTCGAGATATTGGAAAAAAAAGAAAGAGAAATGGGAGTTAATAGAATGGAAGAAAGATGTAGTTTGAGAAGAGGTACAACTGTCTTGTGAGTTTTTGAGAGTTTATTTCAGAAGATAGTCTAATTATTTTGGGGAGAGATAAAAATAGTAAAGATAATTATTTTGGGTATTTTTGGGAAACACCCGAGTACTACTATTTTTGTTTTATCTCATTGTAACTCTAGAAAATTTCTAGAGAATAACCTCTTGTAAACCTCATAAATTCAATAAAATATTATTGCTTCCGTTAAATTGTCGCAATCAAGAAAAATTTCCAACAAATTTTGGTCTGACAGTTGCATAATCAGCATCTGAAATTTTCATAAATGTTTTCAACGTGGAGTAATTTTTGGTCTAGGTTGTGGCAAAAAAAAGAAGAAAGAATTGCACAACCCTTTATCTGTTGGGGTACAATTAAATGAAGATTTAGAGGAGGGTAGGAGCAAAACCACTCCTATAAGGGTGATTTCCAACGGCTAGGAGTGGGCCGGTACCCATGTGCCCCATGCCTCCGTCTTTGGTCCTAAATAAGAGTCCGGTTTTAGGGGTTTTGTTACCTGGACCTAAAATCACTCCATGTGTTGTCATCTAGATTCAAAATTAAGTTTTAAGGATACAATTTTACAATTTTGTACTAATCCAAAAATGTTAGGGATAAATTTGGATATAAGTTACCAATTGAGAAAATTAGAAACATAAATTACTTTAGCATTCTGACATTGCAAACCCACTCACACAATTCAATTAACATGATAATCAGCACACACATACAAGCTATTATGCTTCTTTTTATTCATTTTCTTATTGTTTTATGGAAATAAATCTTAGATAGAAAGCTTTGAAAGACAAATCAGATCCTTTTAGTTTTTCTTCCATCACATTTTCTAGATGTTGCTTCTTGGAAGGGCTAAGATAATCAACCCATTTCCCCACCTCGCCTTTCCTAAAGAATGCCTTATTTGGGCTTTTTCCCATATACATACCATTCTTGTTCACCTCCAAATTCTTCAATTTCCTTAAACTACAAAGCTCAACAATTTCTTCAATCACACTATTTCTATCTTCCTCTTCAGAAAAAGGGTGCCCAATAAACTCTGCTATTCTCTTCAAACAAGACACAGTGTCTTCCTTCATGTCTTCGTACTTCAAAAACAACACCTTATTCGGCTTCTCCAAACTTTCCTTCCAGTATCCTAATACATGATCCCAGTAAGGTCCATAACTAACCACCCCCTTAAAATACAGCTCAAAAAATTCCTCCATAGGCATTTCAAAATCTGTGAACATTTCACAGTAATGATGCCATAGGGAGACCACGGAATCAAAAGGGTTGCGGCAGATGTAAACTATTCGACATTTTGACTGCTTAATGGACTCGGGTAACAATGAATGAGACACATGTGAGGAAAGAAGCCGAGGAGATGGAACTTTAGAAAGGTCAGGAATTTCCTTGCTATTAAATAGATGGAATTCAAGAAAGGGAATAGGATTATGAGGGTTTGTAGTAAGCAACGGGGTATTAGAAGGGGTATAACGGGTTCGATTAACAATAGAAAAGATCAAAGCTTTGAGCCAAGTAGTACCGCATTTCGGGATGGATGAAACTATAATATCTTGATCATGAGCTTGGAAGCATCTTTGAAAGGATAATACACCATTAAGCTGAACCAATTTAGTTGGAAACCAGAAGCCCTGATATAAAGACAACTCGAAAATCGTCCCGTCCATGGATTTAGGAAGGGTAGGAACTAGCTGTTTAACTTCTTCATCAATATCTTCAAGCATTGAAGAAGATGAGATTAGGCAACCAGTCTTAGTTTTAGTTTGCTCCATCTACTCTTAGTTTTAGTTTTAGTACTGGAGGCTGTATAAGAATAATTATTGTCTTAAATCCCAAATCTACTCTTGTAATTTTGTCCTGATTATAATGGAAAATTGAATTGATAATGTAGGCAACACCAAAAATAATTTATAATTTGACGAATGAATGGCATTCATCCCATTATTCTATGGTTTCCATGAGATGCTATGTTGCTGTCGTTATTTACTATGGAATATGCCTAGCCGACTGCACAATTTATTAGGGAAATACGATCTGCATTGACTTGAAAATCATTATTTAGTACCATTCTTCCTTTGATTGTTAGCTAAACTCATCCACATAATCTGTCAATATATGTCAATTTCTCATTTTTGGACCCGGATTATTCTATTTCTAAAAAGTAGTGACACAGAATTGATTCCCAAGAAAAGCCGATGAAAATAAGTGTCAGTAAAAAGTTCCTTGCAAATTGGTGTCGTAAAGACTTCACTACAGTCTCCAACACTGAAAGAATAAATGTCACTCGGTCATTATTCTGAACAGTGGCGGAGCCATAGTTTAAGGTCCGGAGGGGCTCCATTGCATGGAGATTTTTTTTCTTAATAACGATTTAAGGCTTTGATTCATAGTAGTCAAATCAAAAATTTCAAATTTTTGATAATATAAGGATAAATTTGATCATAATTGGAAACATTAAGATACAAAACAATTGGATGTAAAGAATCTTTTATTTATCACTACAACCAACTATGCAAACTTAATTTTATGTCATATAATCACATTCTACATTATAAGTATTAATTTTAACTATTTTGGGGGGCTGTTCGAAACTGAACCACTATTCGTCAAGGGTGTTCCGGAGGGTCGGGAGACCCTCCCCTACCCCCCTAGCTCCGCCCCTGATTCTGAATGAAGTTCACCCAACTGCTGATCCAATTGACAGGTTATTATGGCATTTTAGCAAAGATGGAGTTTATTATGTTAAATCCGGATACCGGATTATGGCAAGGGACAGACCTTGTGCGGATTTTAGGAAGGGCTGGGACAAATTGTGGTCGTTGAACCTAATGCCAAAAATTAAAATTTTTCTCTGGAAGCTTGGGACTGGTTTCTTACCTTTGCGTACTAGGTTGAGCGATCGTCATGTTAGAATCGCGACCAATTGCCTCTTTTGCTTCACGGACTTAACAATTTGTCCTACAAGATTATAAAAAAAAGATTAATTTAGGGTGTTGGTAAACCCAGTCCCAAATCCCCACCCCTAGCCCCGTGAAAGGACGAAAATGCCCTTTCATAGGTTTTAGGGAGGGGAATTTCTGTTTTTTTTGCCAATCCGACACGCGGGCGTGTGGATATCATGCCTCCCCGCGTGGTCGGGCGTATAGATATCACACCTCACCGTGTGGTCGGGCGTGATAGCCCCACGCCTCACCGCAAGGTCGGACAGTTGGCTGTCACGTCCGACCACGCGGTGAGGCGTGATAGCCACACGCCCGCGTGTCGGATTGGCAAAAAAATAGCTTTTTAACCCCGTAAATAGTTCGTTAAACCCGTAAATAGGCCGTTAAACACGTAAATAGACCGTTAAAACCGTAACTACAGAATTGTACTTAAAACCTAAAAATACAATACAATTTAGTCCTAAAATCAGTAAAAATAATACAAGTTAATTAATAAATATTATTAATCACAACATATAAAACTAATATAATCTAGTCCAAGCCTCTCTCATTTCAGCGTATAGATTCTCCAAGTGACGAACACTCAGATGACAAAATAAACACCATTGGGTGGCAATGGAAGACATTGGAAACGTAGGATGTAAATAAAGACGTATGTAGTGATGATAACTCCCCAAATAACAAATCACAATCTCTCGCTCTGGTGGTCTTCCATCGTCCGAACGCATCGACAGTATAGTGCAACATCCTAATTGTTGTGTAGTAAAGAGGAAAATTACTGCGTTCAATACAGATGCAGTAGCATATAAGTCATCCGGACTCACCATCCAGTGGGACTCACCACAACCCGCTCCTGCCCATTTAATACGTGTGAGGGCAGCATCAAATCCGTTCCCGTACACTGGCGCATACAGATCACGGTTTGCCCGCATCTCATTCTCTATGAGCACTCTCATCAGCTTCCACTCCTCTTGGTTATAAATGATGGCATCGGCTAAAACACAAAATCCACAGTTACCATCTGCTACAACATCATGGAATCCAGTAATAAATGGTACGATGAGACCTTGAACCTGATGTAAATGGTGGTAACCGGCGATATCCGCATCAAATCCGATTGAAAATATTAATATATGAAATTTATCAATAAATAAATGAAATAAAATATACCCGACATCTGGCTGTTATGCACAGATGAGGATGAGGAACGGCCTCGACTACGACTACTCCTCGAACTTGAGGACCGTGCTCGACCTCGTGGTGCCTAACTGTACTCCCATGCACTCGGATTTTGTTTTGTTGATGAATTTCCCTTTGGTCTACCCCAAACAGTGTCTTTGACCTCAGGTTCTTTGAAGCCACTTTGTTCTGGGTTTATCTGATCATGAATCATCATCGATATGCTACGCACCATTGAAGGATCTAATTTTTCAACCTTTTCCACAAGAGATTGAAAAAATCGGTGATCCTCAGACCCGTCAGCATATACTGGAGCAGTAACTGGTATGTCACTCAACCCTTCAAACGCAAGAGATCTCCAAAAAGGATGGATGCAGTCAACACGGACCGATTCATCTGTGTCAATATATGTTTTAAGCTCACATGCACACGGAATGCCATGAGTCATGGGCAACACGCATCCGCATTCACTTACCACATCCATACTCAATTCGTGCATACGTTTGAGCTCATCATTTAGTACAGCCAAGCAGTAATGTGAAACGTGTAAGTCGAGATACATAAAAGGTGCTCCACAGTGATTCACCGTAGATCTTCTTCTCGAGTCCTCGAGTGAGTATCTGATTATATACAGTGAAGGATTACAAAACTAATGTATTAAATTTTAAAAGATTAAAACAAATAACAGAATAAATGTCTTACTTGATCGCCTCGATCTGAGCCTTAATGTCCTCGTGCACCTTCGCCCACACTGTATCGAGTGCACCAGTAGATGAATTCAACCACTATTTCAACTGTGCATGTGAACTCTCCACTCGACAGGTTATGGTGTTTCCTAAGTGCAACACATTGTTCGTCCATGCTCAATAAAACTTCTCTTTATGCACTAGCCATGTGGTCTCCACGTACTCTATCACATGAGGCCAGTTGGCAGTAGTATTCTTCATGGCTACCACTGCCGCCTCATATTCGGCTACTGTCGGGGCTTCAATTATACGTTTCCATTTGGAATTCTTAAAAATTTCACCAAACCTCTTCATTCCACACAACTTGCCTACTCTATCCTCCACATCTTTATTAATATGCCATGTGCATAATAAATGATGACTATGAGGAAATACCTCACGAACCGGCCACATCAGTCCTAACTCCCAGTCTGTAGCAATGGCTGTCAGATGCACATCAGGTTGGAGCAAAAGCTTCAATTTTTGTAACACCCACATATAACTACCCTCAGTTTCATCTTTCATGATTGCATAGACGATCAAGAAGTTTTTGTTTGAAGGCGTCATTCCAATGATTTCAAAGAATGGCATCTTATACTTGTTTGTTTTATATGTTGAATCCATACCAACAAACAAGTAATAAGATCGGAACAATGTGATCGATGTTGGATGTGCCATAAATAAGTGAGTCACGACATTGCTGCCCGGCACCGCTTGCGTCCAATGTATGTAGTCCTTATCTATAGCAAGCCGATAAAACTGACCGATTACATCCCGACCCTCAAAGCTCTCAGTCCTGATTTTCTCCCTGTAATTATAGATATGTCTTTGTGTCGGGCAATCCTCCGGATGTTTTTCTTTGATTGCAGCAAAAATAGCACAAGGCTTAGCTTGAGCTGAACTCATTTCACGAACAAGTTTTTTGGAAGCCGGGCTTAGTCCGCTCATCTGTCTGTAGCCCTGACGATATACAGCCAACTGATGACAGTGATGTCCTCTATCTCCAGGAATCCCATTCACCACCCAATCGCCCAATTCAGCGATTTCCATAACCTTTATCTGGAATTTGCAACCACAGTACTTTGTTTTTGTATTCTTCCGTAGTATAACATCCATATCCATATCATTTTTCCTTTTATAATTCTTAACACCACGAGCAAATTTAACCAATATCCACTTTGACTTGCGCCCCGTCTTGTGCGACGTTGTGGTTAACTCGAACCCGATCCCAATTGCCGTCTGTTTTGCCCAGTTAACAGCTTCATGATATGTTTGAAACGTTTGTTTGGAAAAAAACTGCGAACTGTAACCTATGCCATTTCCGTCAAATTCTTCCCACGAAACCTCCTGTAAATGATAAATAACGAACATTACATTCCAAAACGTGACATTTCTACAGCGTTTCGGTGTCTAAACCCGAAAAACAGCCACAAATATGCTCGGACGTGTGAGCATCACGCCTCACCATGTGGTGGGGCGTATGAGTATCACGCCCGACCATGCGGTGGGGAGTGTGAGCATCACGCCTCACCATGTGATGGGGCGTATAAACATCACGTCCCACCTCATGGTGAGGCGTGATGCTCACACGCCCCACCGTATGGTCGGGCGTGATACTCATACGCCCCACCACATAGTGAGGCGTGATGCTCACACGCCCGAGTGCCGAACCAGATTTTTTTAAATTCAAATTACAGAAATGCAAGGAAGTTCAATCGGAAAAATACCTCGAATTCAGACACAGCATCACTACCGTCTCCTCCCGGTGATAACGGATTGCCTTCCATCAAACGTGTTGTCTTTGATTCGGATGAAAATGTATTTGGAAGACTTTGAGAGAGTTTGGGAGGGATTGAAATTTTCAGTTTTTGGTTAAAGGGCGGTTACGTCTTTTTCCGGGGCTGGAAGTGTGAAAATGGGGCTGGGTTTAGTAACCCACTTAATTTATCATCAGATTATTTGTCAAGAGGGTGAGCCTTGGCGCAACGGTAAACGTTATTGTCGTGTGACCAAGAGGTCACGGGTTCGAGTCTTAGGAGCGGCCTCTTGCCAAAATAAATTGGCAGTGGAAGGCTTGCCAACATCAGTTACAACTGACTTCCATAATTTTTCCTAAACATAAGCAATAACTTTTCCAACAAACTCCTCCTTGCCTTAGTATTTACAAAGGCCCAACTTGTTTCTCAAATATTCGAATCTTCCTTTTGGAGGAGCTTTGGTTAGCACATCTGCAATCTGCTAAGCGTATTTTAATCAAATCTCAACACTTCCTTTTGATTCAAAGTTTGTTTTGATGATGTACTTCCCATCACCATTCTAGAATTGGAGCAATTCTCTCCAAATGCTTCATATTGGTGCACATCTCACCAATTTCAAAACAATGTTTCTTCTTGTTCTTCTTCGGCAACATGTGTCAACTTGACACTTTCTTCAGACTTGGTTCTACAATTCTTTTGAATATGCCCAAACCTTTTGCACTTGTGACACCGAGGCTTCCTTTTGTGCCAGCAATCGTCTTCATGGTGACCGGCTTGCTACAGATAGCACATTTGGACTGAGCTTTTCCTTTTGAAGATGAACCCTTTGCCATATAAGCACCTTCAACTACTTGTTGGGTTCCTTCTTTTCTTAAACTTCTTCTTTGCTCTTGTGCATGTAGAGCATTGATTAATTTAGACAAGGAAATTTGACTAATATCTCTGGAATCTTCCAGAGATGAAATTTTTGCCTCAAATCTTTCAGGAAAACTTACAAGCATATTCTCTACGATCCGACTATCGGGTAGATCTTCTCCCATCAATCGGATTTTATTTATCACCGCCATTAGTTTATCAAAAAACTCTTGTAGAGTCTCATTTTCTTCCATTCTCAAAATCTCGAAATCTCTTTTGAGATTTAACAATTGCATTCTTCTTATTCTATCATTGCCATGATAGAGACCCTTCAAAGTATCCCACGCTTGCTAATTCTGGCCATCAAAAACTGGTGCAACAACCTGATTAAAAGATACTGCATCTGCTTCCATTCTCACAGATCCCTCAAGATAATTTGCTCTGATACCAATTTGTAGTAATTAACATTTAAGAGTTTGGAACCAACACTAACTTCTATTGAACTCCAGGAAATTTATATAGCAATACAAACATCAGTTACAACTGACTTCCATAACTTCTCTTAAACATAAGCAATAACTGAATAACTTCTCCTAAATTCAAATAATTAAATAAAACATTATCTGCTAATAAATTAACTAAGGCACGTTTTCAAAAAAATTAGCTAGGAAACCATAATGGAAACGGAAAAGAAACAGAAATCGACACGAAATGTGGAAACGCTAATGAAAAAGAGTTTCCGTGCAACATAGTGTTTTGGTATTGGAAATAAATCATATATAGAAAGCCTGAAAGACAAACCAGATGCTCTTAGTGTTTCTTCCATCATATTTTCTAGATGTTGCTTCTTAGAAGGGCTAAGATAATGAATTACAAAAAAAAGCCCATAAAGTACACCTCAAAAAAAGCCTTTAATATTTATATATATTAATTACAAAAATATAAAAATATATATTAGTTATTTGCTTAAATTTTTATTTCTTTTTTTTAAAGGTTAAGTTTTTTTCTATATTTTTTATTTAACATAATATCTTTAAACTAACATTGACTAAAAAAAAAAAATTCAAAAACTGCACTTTTCAGTTATTTCATAATTGGCTATATTTCATCATCCAATAGTGAAAATATATAAAATAATGGTTACTTTATCAAAATCAAAATTACCATAGTCTCTCTACCACAATTTTTATATAGCTTTATTTTACATTTTATTATCTTTTAAATATTTTTCATTTATTTTCTCATTTCAAAGTCAGTTTGCATTTCATGGTAATGATGCCACAAGGAGACCGCAGAATCAAAAGGGTTGCGACAGATGTAAACAATTAAACAATTAGACTGCTTCATGGACTCGGGTAACAATGAATGAGACAAGTGTGAAGAAAAAAGCCGAGAAGAGGGAATGGTAGAAAGGTCAGGAATTTCCTTGCCATTAAATAGATGGAATTCAAGAAAGGGAATAAGATCATGAGGGTTTGTAGTAAGCAACGGGGTATTAGAAGGGGTATAACAGGTTCGATTAACAATAGAAAAGATCAAAGCTTTGAACCAAGTAGTACCGCATTTCGGCAAGGTTGAAATTACAATATCTTGATCATGAGCTTGGAAGCATCTTTGAAAGGATAATAGACCATTAAGCTGAACCAATCTAGTTGGAAACCAGATGCCCTGATATAAAGACAACTCGAAAATCGTCCCGTCCATGGCTTTCGGAAGGGTAGGAAGTAGCTGTTTAACTTCTTCATCAATATCTTCTAAGCATTGAAGAATATGAGATTATGCAACCACTTTTAGTTTTAGTTTGCTCCATGATGTATGCACTGATATTGCTAGGAGGCTGTGTAGGAAGAATTGTGATCTTAAATCTCAAATGTACTCTTGTCCAGATTATAATGGAAAGTTGAATTTATCATGTAGGCAAAGGCACCACCCAAAGTTGACTTTATTCCAAGTAGATGCTATGTTGCTAGTTAAATTCGTCAATATGCCT
This sequence comes from Euphorbia lathyris, assembly GCF_963576675.1. Taxonomy (NCBI): domain Eukaryota; kingdom Viridiplantae; phylum Streptophyta; class Magnoliopsida; order Malpighiales; family Euphorbiaceae; genus Euphorbia; species Euphorbia lathyris. Next base: position 94,300,080 of record NC_088912.1, on the reverse strand, counting down.
AACCGATTGCACGAGTTGTAAATGAAATACAATATGAATTAACTTGAAACTGATTGAATATCACATTGTCCTATAAAAACTTTATCTAGTACCATTATTCCTCCGGTTGTTAGCTAAACTAATCCATATAATCTTGCTTATGCGCGGAAAAAAGAGTTTTGGCTCGTCCAAATATTAAGGCTTTATACCTCTGAAGCACGGACACTCGATAGACCTAACGTATCGCGTGTCGGATACGTATCCGATACGGATACGGCCGGACACGCCTGGGATACGGTGTCGGGGTCGTGTCCGTAATATCGGAAAGTTGGACACGCGTATCAGTGAAGGATACGGTGTCTCAGAAAAAAAAATGTCGATTCTTCAAATTTGAAAAAACAGAGGTTCAACTTCAATCATCGACCGTTATTTGAAATAGATTTGGAGAGCAGGAATATGCAAAGATTATGTTATATGTATGTGCAGAGAAATTAAGATTAGAGGTAACTAAAAAGACATAGTCTGTAAGAGCAGTTACAAATTCATCAATCTTATCAGAAAAACAGAGTGAAACAGAGTATCTGTAATTCACTGCAGAAAACCAAAGGACAGGGGGAATTAATGCCAGAAACTCCTAATTAATATGTATTTATTTAGTTATATTACAAAAAATCATATATAAAAATATATTTTTAATATTTATAAATGTGCCCCAATATTTTTAATATTTTCACGTTTCCCCCATGTATCCGTGTCCTGTGTTTTATAGAAATGACGTTTCCCGTATCCGTGTCCGTGTCGGATACCGTATCCGTATCCGTGTCCAGGCAATGTCAGAGATTCTTATCTAGTTAGAGTCTCAATCTGTCAATATTACTAGCTAGGTAGAGTTTCAATACTTCTATACTTACATATTGTATTCCTATACAAACTCCAATTGTCTCACTATAAATACAAGGCCCTACAGCTAATCACATTCAAAGTGATTCAAACATTATTGTGTATATTACTTCTCTCTATCTCCATATTATTTCTGTATATCAAACTATACATCCAACATGGTATCAGTAGTTTCGACTTCCGCTTCCTCTGAATCAACCGATAATCCTCAATCAACCTCTTACAACCCGGCTTCCACCGCCGTTGGACCAGTTCCTGCAGCCGCGAATCCAGCCGTCGGCGACTCGGACATCTCCTTAAACCCTAGCTCGGGGTGGCGGTTCACCTCGCCGTTCCATTCGACGGACTCTGTCTTCCTTGCGCCTGCCGCAACACCAACTCCAGCGGCGCGCAGCCGCCCCTGCCGACTCTGACGCCTTTCGTCTCCCTCCCGCAGTCGTTATCGTAGCGCATCGGGCCGCTGCCTAGGGCGCTCCTAACCGCACTCCTGTCTTCTCCGATCAACAGCCCCAAGGCGCCTTTCAACAACAGCCGTCGGTCGCCGCCTCCGATGCAGCGGTTCTGGCCGCCCTTGCGGCATATCAGGCAGCCGTCCCGCCTCCATCGCAACACCAGCATGTTCCTCTGCAGTAGCCGCAGATTCCATCGCAACCACCGTCTGTCACCACGACAACTCAAACCCTGTTCTCTCTGTCTGTTCTTGCTGCCCTAGCCTCCTATCAAGTAGCTGAAGCCAGTAATCAACATCAGGTTAATTCTGAATCCAACACCTCTCCGTTTGTTTACAATTCTCATACTCAATCAGCCCGTGATCCATCCCCATCTTTTTTCTCAAATTCTTTTCACAATACTTTAGATGCACCTTCCAATAATTTTCAACCTAATTTTATTCCTCCTTCCAATCCCTCTCATACAGTCAATCCTGTCTATACGGGACCTGTTTCTTCCTCTGTCACCCTACCAAGATAACCTCCCACCAATATTACCATTAACATCAAATTAACCCCTCACAATTACAAAGCATGGAGAATCTCTATGGAATCTACCCTCAAAACTTATCATCTTTTTTCTCATATTATTAGTGCAGCACCTCCACCTCAATTTCTTTCTCGCACAAGTTTTATGACATCTACTGCGGATTTAATCATAAATCCATTTTTTTCCCAATGGGATGATCTAGAAAATATTGTTAGGACGTTGCTCCTAAATTCCATCACTGAAGAAAATTTTCCTATATTGCATATCTCAAATACTCACATGACATTTAGGTAGCTTTGGAAGATGCCTATGGCCTTATCACATGAACCAAACAGTTTCAGTTAGATATTGAATTGCATGAACTCGAGCAAGGGGGAATGTCAGTGACTGCTTACATGCAAAAATTAAAGTGTATCCTTGATGATCTGGTTGCTTCACGGAATCCATATCCTCGACATTTACTACCGTATGTGCTCTACAAAGGCTTGGGAGAAGAATATTGCTCCACTGTTCAGAATCTCGTCACTCAGCGCGGCACCAATATCAATTACCATGAGCTTCTGAATAGTTTGAAGACTATTGAAGGCATGATTCAATCAACCAGAAAGTCAACTTTGCTTCCTTCTGATGGTATATCTGTGCACCGTGAAGCCAATGTCTCCACAATTGCATCAACACAATCAAAGAAGCAGAATCCAAAGAAGAGAAGAAGTGGCAAGTGCTACAACTGTGGAGATCCAAGTCACTGGGCTGACAAGTGCAAACGACCGAAGAACTTCTCACATCCAAACTATAATCCCGGACCACAAGCACACATGGCATGGCAACAACCACATAATCTGTTCATGGGTCATAATCAACCGTGGTACCCCGACACTAGAGCCACAAATCACATGACAGCCAATCCAACTCAACTTCAATAGATGCAACCATATCAAGGATATGACATAGTTCAATTCGGCAACGGTCAAGGTCTGAAAATTTCTCACTTTGGAAACTCTTATATAAATAATCTGCAAATTAATGATGCATTGCTTGTTCCTGAACTCACTAAATCCCTTTTGTCTATTCAAAAATTTTCTCGTGACAATTAATGTTTCTTTGAATTTTGGCCTAACCATTTTCTTGTGAAGGACCAAACAACTGCGGAAATCCCGTTACACGGCCCGAGTAAAGATGGACTATATGTTCTTACACCCACCCTGAAGGAGACGCTTGTAGGAGAGAAGGTGTCTTTTGAAAGGTGGCATGCACGGCTTGGACATTGTCAGAATCAGACAGTCAGTATAGTTCTTAAAGGCAATAATCTATCATCTTCAAGTCCAGTTAGCAATTGTTCTTTTTGTCCTTTAGGCAAGCTTGCTAGAAGCTCTTTACCTTCTATTAGTCGCTCTAGCACATTTATTTTTGAAAACTTACATTTGGATGTTTGGGGACCAGCTCTAGTCGTATATTGTCTTGGTCACCGTTATTTCTTAATTATCATTGATGAATTCAGTAGATTTGGATGTGTGTCTTGTTTAAAGAACAATAGTGATGTTTTCTCAACCTTTTGTGATTTTTATGCCATGATTTCTAATCAGTATAGTGCAAGGGTTACGAATATCTATTCCGATCTTGGGGGAGAATTTCAAAAATTACAACTGTTTTTCAAAAGACATGGTATTATACACAAAATTACGTGCCCTCACACTCATGCACAAAATGGTATAGTTGAGAGAAAAAATAGACATGTTGTTGATACTTGCCTTACTCTGGTAGCCAATGCAGCTTTGCCTCTAAAATTCTGGAACTATGCCATGATTCACAACATTAGGTTAATCAACTATCTACCCACCAAAGTTCTAAAAAACAAATCTCCATATTTCCTGTTTTATAAGAAAGAACCTGCCTATAAGGTATTGCGTATCTTTGGAAGTGGCATCTATCCTCTCCTTCGCCCATACAATCAACATAAATTTGATTTTCGTTCTAAGTTGTGTGTCTACCTTGGTCCATCGGAGAATCACTCTGGGGATATTTGTCTTGAGTATGCCACCAGACGTATATACATCTATAAATTTGTTCAGCACAGTGAAGATGTGTTTCCTGCATCAACAGCCACTGCATGATCATCTTCCTCTAGCAACTCGGGGGTAAGCACATCATGTCAACTCCCGCCTCTACTCGGCCCGTATCCAGGTAATTTCTCTATTCCCAATCCTATATTATCTCTTTCATATTTGGTCCCTTGTTCCCAACCAACCACACATGTCCACTCTAGGCCTGATCCTGGTACTCCAAATGCTCCCTCTGACTCTGAAGTAACAAACACTGCTCCATTAGCTCCACGTCAGACCCTGTCACCAGCCATCACATTTGCATCAACACTAGTTCCTCAGAACAATCTTGCTACACCTGTTGATTCTCTGGACAATGACACACCTGCCATACCAGATGCAGCAACTGCAACAGCTCATGAACAACACACCATGCCACAAACACAGTCTCCTCCTCATGAAGCTGCACCAACTGCACCACCTGCTTCTGTTCCTACTGTAAGACCACAGTCTCGTACTGCATCTATGCTTGTTCCACGTCAACATTATATGCAACTTTGACAGTCTTCTCTTCATTCGAGAGGGCGTTTTGAGGGACTTCTCGCTACACATCCAAATGGCACAGTTGACCCCACGTGTTTCAGCAAGGCCAACAAACAACCTGAATGGCACACGACAATGTTTGACGAGATTCAAACCCTTCTTGACAATGGAACCTGGCAACTTGTCCAAGACCACATGATCAACATGTCATCACCTCTAGGTAGCTCTTTCGCACAAAGAAGAAGTCAGATGGAACCATTGATCGGTACAAAGCTCGTCTAGTAGCACGAGGTTCACTCAGAAAGCCGGTAATGACTACAAAGAAACATTCAGTCCCGTGATCAAACCTACGACCATTCGATCTGTCTTTGCCATTGCAGCAGCAAATAACTGGTTCATCAATCAACTTGACGTCTCTAATCCGTTTCTCTATGGAAACTTATCTGAGACAATCTATATGGAACAACCACAGGGGTTCCGGGACAGTGACAGACCGGATCATGTATGTCTTCTCAAAAAGAGTCTATATGGGTTAAAACAAGCACCGCGAGAATGGTTCACATAGCTCCGAACATTCCTACTCTCGCTTGGGTACAAGATGTCACAAACTGACAACTCTCTTTTTATGAGACGCACCAAAACTGAAAAGATCTACATTTTGTGCTATGTTGACGACATCCTCATCACAGGTAATAATCCTGCACACATTACTAACACCATTGCAGCTATTGAACATAAGTTTCCCATTCGTAATCTTGGTAAGGCAGAGTACTTTCCGGGAATCGAGATAAGATATGAAAAAGATGGCATTCACTTGTGTCAGGCCAAGAATGTGGCTGACATCCTCGACAGAGTAAAGATGATTGACTCCAAATCTACATTAACTCCTATGGCTACCACACCAACACTCTCCAAAGATCTTGGATCCAACATTGTATCATGGCAGACTCGCAAACAACCAACAATAGTTAGATCCTCCACCGAGAGTGAATACAAGGCAGTGGCCAATGTCATAACAGAGCTTCTATGGTTCAAATCGCTTCTCTCGGATCTGTGCTTCCCTCTACCCACTCCAGTTCAATTGTGGTGTAATAATGTTGGGGCAATCTATCTTACTTCAAATCCAGTATTCCATGCTCGTACGAAGCACATAGAGCTTGACTATCATTTTGTTCGTGAACAAGTGCAAAATGGATTTCTCAGCGTCCGATTCATTCCGACTGATGATCAAGTTGCAGATATCCTTACTAAGCCGCTAGCTCCTACTCGCTTCGCAATGCTCCACTCTCAACTCTTTGTTCGTGCCCGCCATCGGCTTGAGGGGGGGGGGGGGGGGTGTCAGAGATAATATTCCCTATTATCATGTAAATAGATTCTTATCTAGTTAGAGTCTCAATCTGTCTATATTACTAGCTAGGTAGAGTTTCAATACTTCTATACTTATATATTGTATTCCTATACAAACTCCAATTGTCTGACTATAAATACAAGGCCATAGAGCTAATCACATTCAAGGTGATTCAAACATTATTGTGTATATTACTTCTCTCTATCTCCATATTATTTCTGTATATCAAACTATACATCCAACAAATACATCATTTGCCCTGAACTTGTCCAAAAAGGTTGATTGACCCCTTGAACTTTTAAAGTGTCCCAATAGCTCCCTGAACTTACATAAAATGTTCAGTTAGCACTCTAAAATTGCGTAAAATATAATCAATTGATTACTCGGTTCCAAAAAATAAGTTAAATGCGAAAAATATATTGCATTTGTCTTAAAAAAAGTAAAATAATCAAGATCGAGGTATTGTGGTTGTAATATTAAAGAATACAAGGTTTATAGTTGAACAAGTAATAACTTCATTTTTACTCTATTTTTTAATTATGTAATAATATTCTAAGACACGTGGAATACATCTTCCATATTTAACTTACTTTTTTTACAATCGAGTGATCAATTGATTACATTTTACTCAAGTTCAAGGGGCTAACTGAACATTTTATGCAAGTTCATAGGGCTATCGAAACACTTTGAAAGTTTAGAGGGCTAATGAAGCTTTTGGACAAGTTTAGGAGGCAAATGATGTATTAAGCCAAATATTAAGGGTGTTGTTATTCTCAGCCACAATTTCCCACCCCTAGCCACCCGAAAGGATGAAAATGCTCTTTCAGGTGTTGGGGTGGAAAAACTTATTTTTTTTCCTCTCCCGACACTCGGGCGTGAGGATATCACGTCTCACCATATGGTGAGGCATGTGTATATCACGCCTCACCAAGTGGTGAGGCGTGTGTGTATTACGCCTCACGATAAGGTGAGACGTGATAGCCACACGCCTCACCATATGGTGAGGCGTGATATCCTCACGCCGCGTGTGGGGAGAGGAAAAAAAATAAGTTTCCAACCTTATAGTTTATGTCGGATTATAATTTGAATTATTGCGGATTATTGGGTTATTGCGGATTAGTGGTTTATTGCGGATTATAATTTGAATTATTAACCTTTTAGTTTTAAATATAAATAATTAACATTACAATTAATTAATATACATGTAGTATTACATATGTTTTCAAATATGTTAAAAACAATAAGTTCTAGTATATTACAACAACTGCTCCATATCAGTCCTAATAGGTGTAGCCTCCTCATTCTCATCGGGCAGGTGTGAGATCACCCGCTCAGTGATGTCTGCCAAACGGCTAACCCACTGTATAAAATTAAATATTAGAAAACAAATATATGTAAACCAATAATAAATATAAAAAATAATAATAAACCTACATATTCGCTGTTGGAGCGAGAATGGTGGACCGACGTATCCTGAGGGGCACGAAGCAGACAAGGATGTGAATATCGTCTGTACCACTCCATGTACCTGGTATCACAAGTAGTGGGATCGGCTCCAACTGGCTGGCATCTCTTCCGATCAACGCCACGATTCGATGGAAATCTCCATCAAGTATCATCAACTGTAACAGATGAATGCACGAGTCTGTACGATAGAGACTTCCATGACCGAAATGCAGTATCAGACCTAATATGCTCAGCTGGGATATGCTGAACATAACCGACCTGACGTAGGACTGGATCGGGCATATATGACTCAACAATGTCTCTACACCGTATCCAATCGGCGTAGGACACTCGTAGCTGATCATCATCGGCGACTGGACCATAATACTAAACTATAAATAATACTAAATTTTAAATAATATTATACAATAAATAATATTAAACTATAAATAATACTAAAATTATAAATAATATTAAACTATAAATAATACTAAATTTTAAATAATACTAAATTTTAAATAATACTAAACTAAACTAAAAATAATACTCAATTTTAAATAATATTATACTATAAATAATATTAAACTAGAAATAATACTAAAATTATAAATAATACTAAACTATAAATAATACTAAATTTTAAATAATACTAAACTAAACTAAAAATAATACGAAATTATAAATAATACTAAACTATAAATAATACTAAAATTTAAATAATACTAAACTAAACTAAAAAATAATACTCAATTTTAAATAATAATAAAATTATAAATAATACTAAACTATAAATAATACATGTACTATGCGCTGTCTGCTCGAGCCCTAGGTCGACTGCACATGATCATCATTATCATCATTACCATCAGATCCCTACCGTCGCTGCGCCTCAGCTAATTCTTGAAAATACTCATCGACAACGTCAAGGCCATGATCTCGGTCTCCCGAATCATCCGCCTCCTCTCCCCCCAACTCAGGCTGATCCAACACAGACTGATCTATCTGAGTCACCCGCAACTGCTGCGTCTCAGCCGCTCTCCATCTACGGTCCGATATATCAATACCACGCATTCTCTTATGACGTGGTGTATCATCCTCATCCACATCTAGCTGCCTAGCTACTGACGGGATAGATTTTCCAGCTACACTCTCCCTCTCCCTCTCCATCTACACGTATTGACCACATTATTTAACTAAATTTAACTAAAATTAACAAAATAAAAATTTAACTATACTAAATTAAAAAAAAATAAAATTAACAAAATAAAAATTTAACTAAAATTTACAACATAAAAATTTAACTAAAATTAACAAAATAAAAATTTAGTTAAACTAAATTAAACAAACTAAAATTGACAAAATAAAAATTATACTCAAATTAATAAAATAAAAATAACACAAATTTAACTAAATTAAATTAACTAAAAATAATAATAATTCGGATTTCGCCACACGGGCATATGGGCATCACACCTCACCACAAGTGACGCGTATGAATTCGAACATCACACCGTCGCCTGTGGTGAGGCGCACGGCTATCACGCCGTCACCTGTGGTGCGGCGTGATGTTCATACGCCGCACCACAGGTGACGGCGTGATGGCCGTGGGTCCCGTGTCGCGAAACCCGAATTCAAAAACAGTCAACGATTCAAAACACGTATAAAAATCATCCAAATCAAACGAAATTACGTATCAAAAGTCCTTTTCTTTTGCCGTCCCTCTCCCGATCCATGTTTTCGTTAATGAATTAGTCCGGATTAAATTAAAGAAAGTTTAAGTTGTTTGAAAGGATTTAAGAATTTTAAAATTTGAGTAAAGACTATTTCAGTCTTTTAAAATTATAGTAATCCACAATATTAACGAGTTACTATGACTCGAAAAGTGTCAATTTCTCATTTTTGGACCCGGATTACTCTAAAATTTCAGAAAAATAGTGATGTAAACCCAAGCCTTAAAAACCCACTCAAGATTTGATTCCCGAGAAAGCCATCAAGATTTAATTCCCGAGAAAGCCAATGAAAATCAGTTTCGTACCGGAAAAAATCCTTAGAATTCGAAGTGGTAAAGATTCTACTCTAGTCTCCAACACTTGAAAGCATAATCCCAAATTGATGACAGGCCCACTTCAACATACAGGCCCACAAGCCCAAATCCATTAGCTGTAACTTCCATTTAATAATCATCAATATTATTAATTCTTTTTTAGTAATCATCATTTTTTTTTTGACCAGAAACTAGGAAATCAAATAGATGACGGACTCGCGTCCGTTTCAATAATGTTAACAAGCCATTCCGGCACAACAGTTGAAAAGAAATCGCTAGCATTGGAACAGGCAAGCCTAGCTACCAAATGAGTTGCACTGTTCGCTAAACGAGGAATAAAAGCTAATTTAAGAAGTGGGTTGGATCCTAACAACACTCGACAGTCCTGTATAATCATTCCGAATTCGGATATATCCTGTTTATCCGCTAGAATGGCATCGACCACAAGTTTGGCATCAGACTCGAACTCAATAGATGTATAACCCAAATTAACAAGCCATAGCATACTCGTTCGAATAGCAAGAGCTTCAATAATTCTAGGTTCTTTAATGCATGGGATAAGACTGCTGCCGCATAGTAAGAAAGTACCATTTTCATCTCTGATTACCGCGCCCATGTCGCTGCTTTTTAATTCTTTGAAAATTGCACCATCGATGTTACATTTAACAGAGCCTGGGTTGGGAGGCTTCCATTTCTGCACTGGAACCGATTGCCTCATGTATCTGCTGGTACATTGCTGATCAGGAACGAGACCGAGTGCCGTCGGTTGTGCGCTGTGGAGACCGTGGTGCCACTGTCCCTCCCTGCTTTGCTGAGGTGCCGCTACTGGTTATCTGGGTGGCTCTCGTTGTTGGTATGCTCTCCAATCGTGAACTGCCTCCAAGCTGGTGTGCCAGCTAGTATCTGCCGGCCACCACCTCATCTGCCACAGAACTCTGTTTCGGTGGTCCCATATTGCTTTCAAAGCACAGCATGTTCTGACAATTATTTCCTGGTTTGAGCCGCATAATGCTTGCAATAGCCACTCTGCCACATTCGAATTGCCCACAATCGGACAAGGCACACCTGCGATCCTCCAAATGTCACCTGCAAAACAACACTCAGTGAATAAATGGTCATCAGTCTCCTCCTCCACACAAACAGGGCATTCGGTTGTAATCGGGACTCTTCTCTGGGCCAAACGAGCTCTAGTTGGTATACATTTTGAACAGATTCGCCAGATGAACTGTTTCAGGTTAGGGGGTATCATCAATCTCCATAATTTCTTCCAACCTTCCTGAGCCCTATTACCATCACCCAAACCCATACCGACCAGATAGCCTGATTGTACATTATAATGCCCATCCTTTGACCAATGCCAAATTCTCACATCTTCCCCAACATTGTATGGCAAAATAATATCACTGATGGCTTGCACTTCTATATCACTGAAACACCCACTCAATCTCTCCTTGTCCCACCCTCTCCCATTCTCCAATAACAAATCATTAACTGTCAAGTTTTCCAATCCATGGACTAAAAAGGAATTTATGCGAAAGCCCTCTAAACTAGGTACCCAAACATCCTCCCAAACTCTAATAGATCTCCCGTTCTCCACCCTCCATCTAATCCCTTTTCTCAGTATGCTAATTCCTTCCCATATACTTCTCCAAACCATACTAGGATTATTGCCTAATTTAGAGGACAGTAAGTCATCCCTAGGAAAATATTTAGCTTTGAACATTCTGCTTACTATAGTATTTGGGAACTTTAGCAATTTCCAACCCTGTTTACCTAACATTGCCAAATTAAACGCATGCAAATCCTTAAAACCCATCCCACCTGAATCTTTTGGCATACATAGTTTACCCCAATCAAACCAATGAATGTTTCTCCTCCCCTCAGGCTTCAAGCCCCACCAAAAGGAATTCATTAATTTTTGCAATTCATCACAGATAAATAAGGGTAATAGAAACGTACTCATACAGAAGGTTGGCAAGGCCTGAGCCACTGACTTTAGTAATACCTCTTTCCCCGCCTGGGAAAGGAATTTAAGGCCCCACACACCAAATTTCTTTCGCAACCTGTCAACCAGAAAGGTGAAGATCCGACGTTTGGACCGACCAATAAGAGAAGGCAACCCCAGATAACGTCCCGTGTCTAGAGGACTGCACACTCCCAAAATCGTTTTGATCTCGTTTCGCACACCCTCTGGCGCATTTGGGCTAAAGAAAATACCTGATTTGTTTAGATTCACAGCCTGCCCTGACGCCACTTCATACTCAGATAAGATATCCATAACCTTTCTAGCCTCAGTTGCCGAAGCCCCAAAGAATAAGAAGCCGTCGTCTGCAAAAAAGAGGTGTGTAATTGCCGGTGCCCTACTGCAAATCCGACAACCTGAGATAAGCCCTTCACCCTCGGCTTTCCTTAATAGTTTAGATAAGACTTCAGCACACAGGATAAACAGGTAAGGTGACAATGGATCTCCTTGTCTTAGCCCCCTTCCTGGGGTGATCTGATCAGAACAGTCCCCATTCACTGCAACTTTATACTTCACTGTTATGATGCATAACATCATCCAACGGATCCAGATTTCATGGAAGCCCATCCGAGTCATCACCTCTTTCAGAAATTCCCAATCAACCCTATCATAAGCCTTGCTAATATCAATCTTTAGGGCAGCCTGAGCATTCTTCCCTCTATTCAATCTTTTCATGAAGTGTATATTCTCAAAGGCCACTTGGACATTGTCAATTATGGATCTGCCTGGGACAAAAGCAGATTGAGTATCGCCAATAATTTGAGGAAGAATCTTTTTCAGCCGGTTAGCTAAGGCTTTGGCAATTATCTTGTAAATGACATTGCACAGAGAAATAGGGCGAAAATCCTTAAGCATTTGAGGGTTGTCAATCTTTGGTATAAGGACAATTGTGGTGTCATTAATCCCATTTGGAAATTCTCCATCCTGGAGCCATTTTGCACAAGCGGCACCCAATTCCACTCCCAATGTATCCCAAAATGCTTGAAAGAAGCCAGGGTTTAGCCCATCAGGACCAGGGGATTTGTTAGGGCTCATTGAAAAGAGGGCTTGTTTGAACTCCTCCAATTCAAAGGGAGCTGTAAGAAGGTCGTTAGCTGGAGCGTCAATGAGTGTGCCAACAACCTGAACCGTTCCACCTCTGGCCAGATTTGAAGCAGAGAAGACGGTCCGAAAATAATTCTGTGTAAGGCCCAACATCGCAGCCTGCCCCTCGGCTACTCCCCCCACCTCATCAGTCAATGATGCAATAGAATTCTGTTGTCTTCTTGCTTTAACACTCGCGTGAAAGAATTGTGTGTTTCTATCTCCATCTGTCAGCCAGAAAGCCTTAGCCCTCTGTCTCCAGTAGCTTTCTTCAGCTTCCAGGGTGTCATTAAGTTTTCTCTTGGCAAGGAAGTATAAAGCAATAGAATCCCTATCACTTCTATCATGTAAATTCTCCATTTGGGTCCTCCATTTTCTGATCTGACTTTTGAACCTCGTATTAAAACCCTTGCCCCATTCTGCCATTTTCTGTACACATCCCTTCAGTTTCTCCTGCACTGGTTTATTACCCTGCCCTCTCCAATGCCTTGAAACCAATCCCTTAAACTCCTGCTCCTTAAGCCACGATTCCTCAAAGAAGAATCTGTTGACTTTACTTCTGCTTATCTCCCTTTCCAAGTTGAGTGAGAGCGGAAGATGATCCGAATAACCCGACATACAAGATTTGAGGTGATAATTTTCGAATCGATTCAGCCACTCTGCCGAAGCGAATGCCCTGTCAAGCTTTTCTCTCACCCACATCGCAGAACCCCTACCTCTTTCCCAAGTAAATGGATTACCATTCTGCTCCAGCTCACATAAACCACACTCCTCAACTGCTTTGGCAAAATCCTGCATTAAATAGGTAGGGTAAATAGCTCCTCCTACCTTTTTAGAGGTGTTTAAAATGCAGTTGAAATCTCCTATCACCACCCACGGTATTGAGGATTCCCTTGCCAGTCTCCTCAATAATTCCCAAGACTCTCCATGCCTTCTACGATCGGCCAACCCGTAGAAGCCTATAAATCTCCAATCTCCCTGGGACGTATCAGTAATAATAGCCTCAATGTGATGTTCAGAAAAGCTTTTGACCACCACTTGGACACCTGCTTTCCATAACAATGCTAACCCTCCACTTCTGCCTCTTTTACAAACAGGAAATGCTCCCTCAAACTTCAACTCCTGTTTTATTAAATTTAAACGCCGATCTTCTACAAGTGTTTCCATTAAAAATACAATAGCGGGTTTTTGTGAAGAAACTAACTCCTTCAAGGAACGAACTGCCCGGTGGTTTCCCAGGCCACGACAGTTCCAACTTAAGCAACTCATTCCCCCCGGCGGTCCTGTGCACTAGGGCTCGCCGATTCATTTACTATAGAGATCCCCTTATCCTTTCCTGGAACAGAGACTCCCTCCCCCTGCATACCCTCCCCACCCTTCTCCCTCTCCTGGCCCTGTCCCTCCCTTCTCCTCTTTCTAATGTCATTTAACTCCATCTCAGTGTCCTCAGAGGCCCCTGTTTCTCTCCCTCCCTCACCCCCTACCCCCCTTCCATCAGATTCTATTGGTAACATTAGATATGGCCCTGAAATTGGATATATCAGAACCTCCCTCTCCCCTACCCCTACTTGTTTATTTGGCCCCCTCTCCCCTCTTCCTCTCCCCATATTAGTTATATCCCTCAAAGCTCCCATCCCTCTTCCCCTTCCTCCTCCAATCCCCCTCTGGATCCCTCCAATCATACTACTCCCAGTGCTCTCCCTTAGCCATTTTGCCCCACTTTGATCACCTCCTCTCCTTATTGGGGCCTTAAGCCACTCCCCCCACTCTCTCTGAATCTCCACCCCCTGCAGGTTGAACACTTTTTCACAGAAGCATTCCGTATGGCCCAGGCAACCACAAACATAACAGAAAATTCCCAAACGTTCATATTTGAAAGTTGCTAGAGCCCAAACATTTCCTGTACTCTTTAGTTTTTTAAACCTTTTCAGCGGCCTTTCGCTATCTAAGCTGACTCTGATACGCATAAATTGCTTATGAATACCGATGTTATTGTTTTCATCATACTCCTCAAAAACTCCAAGAAAATTCCCTAGTTGTTTACCAACTAACTCAGACATTGTCCCCACAGGCAAGCCATAAATTTGGACCCATATAGAATAATTCAGTAAAGTCACATCGTCCACGTGGACTCCAAATTTCCAGGTATTCATAATCAAAACATAATTGTCAAAGCTCCAGGGACCCCCGGCAATCACTCTGTCTCTATCAATCGGGTGAAAAAACTCAAACGAATATAGATTAGGGCTTACCTCTTGAATATCAACTCCTCTAACCGGTCTCCATAATAATGCCAGACGGTTTCTCATGCTCAGGAAATTGAGTGGTCTATCCGCTGCAAACCGGCCCAAGAAGCGAAGTCCCGAGTCCACCACTACCTCTGCTATCGGCGGCGCTACCAGCTCAAGGTGCCCCCCTTCTTCTCCTTCAATTCTCAGACCCTCCATTTCCCTTTCCATCTCAATACAAATCAGATACCTTTCCCTCAATTTGTTAAAGGCCCTCAAATTACATAACTGCACAACCAACCTTCTAAGCCAAATCAAGAACACCAAAAAAAACCACAACTCACCACCCAGAATAAACACAGCCACTTACTCTGCCTCACCACCCAGAATAAACAC
This sequence comes from Euphorbia lathyris, assembly GCF_963576675.1. NCBI lineage: Eukaryota > Viridiplantae > Streptophyta > Magnoliopsida > Malpighiales > Euphorbiaceae > Euphorbia > Euphorbia lathyris. The sequence goes on along the minus strand of NC_088912.1, from coordinate 94,285,073 downwards.
AGCCACTTACTCTGCCTCAATTTGATAATGGCCCTCAAATTACACTACCGCCCCTCCACAACCCAGCAATTAGAACGCAAACAGAGATGCAACCAGAGAGTCAAAAACGAAATACACGGACAGCAACCAACCGCACCCAAATTACACGGTCGAGAAACACAATCAAAACAGCAGCAAGAAATCAAGCAGGTAACAGCTACAAGGCATCAAGAACTCGAAAGAAATCTAAAGATAATCCGCAACGAACAAGAACTCACGACAAGAAACACAAACTACACTCAAATGGGTTTGAGACTACCTTCACCATCGGAGGGACAACTCTCACCGGCGGAGTCATGCGGGCGGCGGCGGCGCAGGTCCAAGAAGTCGGCGACGGTAGCAGTGGCTTAGTTCATGGATCTGGTGCGGCGGCGCTTCTGCAGTTCCTAGTCGAGAGAGATTTTGTACAATACTAAATACGAATATTTAACCATTTAATTCGTAATATATATTTATTTTTAGGAAAAAAATATAATTAAACTTCTGAATTTTGCCCGTTTTAAGAATCAAGCCCATGATCAATTATTTTTTCACATTAAGCAATTGATCATTGATTCTGTTATGGATTCAGCCCTTATTGAACTTTTTCGTCGAATTATGGCGGCATGCATTGTTAGGGCGATTCGGCCTATTGACATGGATAAATAAAAATAAAAGATTATTGACTAGGATAGATAGAGATTAAAAAGTAAAAAGAAATTACAGAAATCAATTTCCATTAAATTCTTCCAAGCTTGATCTTCTCATCTCTCATTTTGCGATTTTCAGCATTAGAATCGCCAAATCGATCTCCTCCTTTTCCAAACTCGACGAAAAAGTTCAATAAAGACCGAATCCATAACAGAATCAATGATCAAGAGCTTGATCCTTAATATTTAATCTATAAATTTTAACACAGTAGGATTATATTATACATTAATTTAATGGTAAAGGTCCAAATACAATTTGGTACTTCATTCCGTATATTCCTACATGATAAATTCAACTTTACATTATAATCTGGACAAGAGTACATTTGAGATTTAAGATCACAATTCTTCCTACACAGCGTCCTCATGGCCGGCTCTAGGGGGAGTTCCCCTAGGCCTGTGCCTAGGGCCTCACCAAATGTGAGGCCTCATTTTTTATTTATTTATATAAATGGTGCTTTTTTTATTTATGAAATTATATAAGAGGCCTTCGATTACAAGAGCATGCTTTTTTTTTAAACCAGTTAATGGTTTTATTGTATATTACTAGTTTTTATAAATAAAAGATTTCTATCCATTACTTTCGTTTGCTGTCAATTTCTACTCATTTTTTCCTCTAAACAAGACACCTGTACTAATACAAGAAACAATACTTTCCTATAAAAAAATATCTCATGATCTTTTTAAAATTTTGTCCAATCTTTCTAAAATTTTATTATTTAACCACTTATTTATTATTTAATCACATTTTATCTCTAAACTATCTCAATTAGTGTAAATTATCCAATTTTAATGGAGACTTTACAAAATCGTATGTGGTGATATTTTAACATATAGACTTGACAAGTCACGTGTCTTAAAGTTTATTTGACACAAATTTTTTTATGAGAAAATAATTAATTAGATTAAAACAAGGAAAATAAATAAAAAATAAATCTCTAAACTAAAATTTATCAAGTCTTATTATCAAAATATGGTTACGTGTCAATAGAATAGCAGTTCTATTAAATTTCCATCCAAATTGGGTGAAATTTCACCAATTATGATAGGCCAAATGACAAGATTTGGATAGATTGAGGACCAAATGACAAAAATTTAGATAAATCGAGGGTCAAATAGTAGTTTAAGTCTTATAATTCTAATAAAGGCACGTCTCAACCAATCTCTAATCATCAAAATAAATTTTTCTTTTTCTCTCCACAAAATCTTGCGATTAGATCCGAGTTCAATCGTCCAAAATTAATTTCTATAAATTAGTATTTTATCGTCTGTTTGCTGCTCTCATGACTGGTGAGAAGAAACTTGATTTTACACATACAAAAACAAGAAAGAATAATAATTTCTTAGCCTTAAATTATTATTATTTGAGTTTGATTATTAAGATTAATATATGATTTGAATTATAGTTTTTTTTTTTTTAATAGAATTGCAACTTTATTAGATAGTAGGACTAGCGTCCTCACGAATAACATCTGCTAGCCATATAGGCAAAACACTGAAAAGACTATCGTTAGCATTGGAATAAGCCCGTCTAGCCATAACATGAGCGGCCTTATTCGCTGAACGATGAATAAAACACAAATTAAAACCAGAATGCGAGTTGATGATATCCCTGCAATCTTGAACAATCAAACCGAACTCCGAATTATCTTGTTTGTCAGAATTAATCGCATCCACAACTAATTTGGCGTCCGATTCAAAGACAACATTTATGAAATGTTGGCTAGCAAGCCAACTCAAACTCGTACGGACCGCAAGTGCTTCGATGATCTTTGGTTCCTTTACAGCTTTAATTAAGCAACTGCTCCCAAACAGAAAATGGCTCGTCTCATCCCTTACAACCGCTCCCAATCCACAGCTTCTGATTTCCGCAAAGCTCGCCCCATCTGTGTTGCATTTTATTGAACCAGCCGGTGGCGGACTCCAAGTCGAGGGCGTGGCGATCACTGAATCAGCTCCTAGAGGTGCAGAAAACGCAGAAGTAGCTACAGGTGGCCCAGTTCGCTTACACATAGACGAGAATGCTTTCCAGTCCCTAGTGTCGTCAAGTATAGTATGCCAACTGATATCCGTTGGCCACCATTCTTCTCGCCAAAGCACTCTATTCCGGTGTTCCCATATCGCTTTTAAACCAGCTGAATTATAGTTAATGTATAATATACTGATTGTATTTTTTAGTATTTATTATTTCTAAAATAAGATTAAATTTAGACGTGAAAAAAAATGTAAATATTGCCTAGGGCCTCCAAAATACTGGAGACGGCCCTGAGCGTCCTAGCTATATCGTGGAGCAAACTAAAACTAAGAGTGATTGCCTAATCTCATCTTCTTCTGCAATGCTTGAAGACATTGATGAAGAAGTTAAACAGCTACTTCCTACTCTTCCTAAAGCCATGGATGGGACGATTTTCGAGTTGTCTTTATATCAGGGCTTCTGGTTTCCAACTAGATTGGTTCAGCTTAACGGTGTATTATCCTTTCAAAGATGCTTCCAAGCTCATGATACATATATTATAGTTTCATCCATGCCGAAATGCGGTACTACTTGGCTCAAAGCTTTGATCTTTTCTATTGTTAATCGAACCCGTTATACACCTTCTAATACCCCGTTGCTTACTACAAACCCTCATGATCTTATTCCCTTTCTTGAAATTCCTGACCTTTCTACCATTCCATCTCCTAGGCTTTTTTTCTACACACTTGCCTCATCCAGCACTGACAGAGTCAGTTAAGCAATCTAATTGTTTAATTGTTTACATCTGCGGCAACCCTTTTGATTCTGCAGTCTCCCTGTGGCATCATTACTGTGAAATACAAACAGATTTTGAAATGTCTATGGAGGATTTTTTTGAGGTCTATTTTAAGGGGTTGAGTTGGGTTGGACCTTATTGGGATCATGTGTTAGGATACTGGAAGGAAAGCTTGGAGAAGCCGAATAAGGTGTTGTTTTTGAAGTATGAAGACTTGAAGGAAGATACTGTGTCTTGTTTGAAGAGAATAGCCGAATTTATTGGGTACCCTTTTTCTCAAGAGGAAGATGGAAATGGTGTGATCGAAGAAATTGCTAAGCTTTGCAGTTTAAGGAAATTGAAGAATTTGGAGGCGAACAAGAATGGTATGCATTCATCAACGAGACCAAATAAGGTATTCTTTAGGAAAGGTGAAGTGGGAGAATGGGTTAAGTATCTTAGCCCTTCCAAGAAGCAACATCTAGAAAATGTGATGGAAGAAAAACTAAGAGGATCTGGTTTGTTTTTCAGGCTTTCTATTTAAGATTTATTTCCATACCAAAATATAAGAAAATGAATAAAAAGAAGCAAAACAGGCTTAATACATTATTTGCCTATGAACTTGTTCAAAAAGCTTGATGGGTTCTTGAACTTTCAAAGTGTCCTGATAGCTCTCTCAACTTGCATAAAATATTCAGTTAGTCCTCTAAACTTACGCAAAATGTAATCAATTGATTACTCGGTTGCAAACAAGTAAGTTAAATGCGGAAAATGTATTGCACGAGTCTTAAAAAAAAGTAAAACGATCAGAATCAGAGTATACAGTTCTAATATTAGAGATGACAAGTTGTATAGTTGAGCAAACAATAACTTCATTTTTAATCTATTTTTTAATTATGTAATAACATTCTAAGATGCGTGGAATACATCATTCGCATTTAATTTACTTTTTTTACGACCGAATGGTCAATTGATTATATTTTATGCAAGTTCAGAAGGCTAACTGAACATTTTATATAAGTTGGAAGGATTATCAGGATACTTTGAAAGTTCAGGTTGGGGAATGATGTATTAAGCCAAGCAAAATAGGTTGTATTATGGCCATGATTATCTTTTGAAAAGCTAGCAGGTAACAATAAAGATTTTCAGTTATGTATATGCACTGATTATTATCATGTTAGTTGGACACTATATTGCACTGAAAACCCTCTTCAATATGGTTTCCGTGATTCGTGTTCATTTTCGTTTCTGTTTCCGGACCATGTTTTGAAGACTATAGTTTAATAATAATAACGTTTACCTGTGTTTGTTTCGGTTTCAATTTCTGTTTCCAAATCTAATATAGTTTGTCTGTCATTTTCTTCCGTGAGTGAGTTTGCACAAATTTAAAGTAACTTGTATTTCTAATTTTCTTGATTGGTAACTTGTTATTGGAGGTATTACGACAATTAAACGGAAATAATTAATTAATCGCAAATGAATATATGGAAAAAAAAATATTATTGGAGAGATTAGGAAGAAATGAAATATATTACTGAAATGTCTTACAAAGTTGTAATTACAAGTTCATATCATTAACTTACAGTTTCATTTATGCTCCTACTTCTTGGAACAACTTAGTTAATGTCATAAAAATGGGGTAAATTACATCCATGCTTATTAAAATTTACTAATTTTCATAGTATCATTATTAAATTTTAAAATATAATATAAAAATCACTTAAGTAGTTTGTAATATTATGGCCAATAAAGTTTGATTAACGCTTCAAAATGGAATGGTATGAAACCACGTATTTTATTATTTTCCAAAACAACAATTTCTGAAGCGTTTTCTCTCTAAATTTTCACTTTCTTTTCCTAACCAAACAACACCGAAATGGCCTCAAAACGAAAACATAGAAAAATTAAAGTTATTTAGAATATTATAAATTTTTGGAATTTTCTATTTTAAGGTCATCAATAGTCACTCTGAGGCGTTAATCAAAATTTAGTTATCATAGTGTTAGAAAGTGTGAAGTTTTTATGTTACATTTTGAAGTTTAGTAATCATACTGTAAAAAATGAGTGAACTTCAATAGACATCAGTTCAATGCCTAACCGAGATAGCCAAATGTGGCTCCGAGTTTGTCGTTTGAATTTTGATTTCCATTCTTGTCATTGTATTTAATGCAATTTGATTCATACGTATGGTATTGAACTGTTTATACTTCATTTTGCAATTGTTCAGCTACATAGAGATTTCAATTGTAATTATATATATACACATGTTTTCAGACCTTCATTTATATCAATAAATATCTTTAATTCTGAGAAACTTTAATTCTTGGGTTAAAGCGGGATTTCTTACGGTTTAGTCCCAATAAAACCGTTTCCTTAATTTTATCTATTTTACATGCTTCAACAATTTGTTGGGTCAAAACCGTAAGTAATCTCGCTTTGAGCCAAAAATTAAAGTTTATTAAAATGATATTTTACATGTTTTGGAATTTTTTGATAATTTTCTGGACACGTTTTTTGTCATACTTACATTGTTCCGACAGTGTACGAAATTGTTCCAAATCAGTGTACCATTTGTTCCAACATAATACTTATATTGTTCCAACAGAATAAATCAGCGTACCAATTTTTCCAACAAAATAGTTATATTATTCCAGCATAATACTTATATTGTTCTAACATAATAAATCAGTTTACCAATTGTTCCAAATCAATTTTATTATCTATGTCTTCAATTTTATTTTTGTTTTTTAGTATTTAATATAATATCTTCAAATTTATATTAGTTATATTATTTAGAAAATAATTCTAATTCTTATATTCTTCCAACATAATAAATCTGTGTACCAATTGTTTCAAATCTGTGTACCAATTTTCCAACAGAATAGTTATATTATTCCAATAAAATATTTATATTGTTTCAACAGAATACTCATATTGTTCCAACAGAATTGTTATATTGTTCCAACAAAATATTCCAACACATAGTGCTGAAAGGTAGGACCAAAAAGTGCCCAGAAAATTATCAAAAAATTCCAAAACATGTAGAACATCATTTTAAGAAACTTTAATTCTTGGCTCAAAACGAGATTTCTTACGATTTTGACCCAATAAATTGTTGAAATATGTAAAATTAATAAAATTAAGAAATTTTTTTTATTGGGACTAAACCGTAAGAAATCCTGCTTCGACCCAAGAATTAAAGTTTCTCAAAATAATGTTCTACATTTTCTGAAATTTTTTAATAATTTTCTGGGCACTTTCGGTTTTCTCGCCGGAAAACGCCCACCTAATCGCCGGATTCCGTTGATTTGGGACTAAACCGTAAGAAATCTCACTTTGAAATTTAAGTTTCTCAGAATGATGTTTTACTTTTTCTGGAATGTTTTGAAAATTTTCTGCGCATTTGTTTCTCATAGAAAAACAGAATTTTTTTTACCTGAATTTCTGGGATCTTAAAATGACCGTCTAATTAAGACGAGTCCAACGGTATAAAGTTTTTTAAAAACGATGTTGGGAAAGTTGGGAAAATGCATTTTAAATAAAAGAAATAAAACAATTTTCTCTTTCCTTTTATTTACACATTTGCCACCTCCCCTGGTTAATTACAAAATTGATGAGAAGGATGTTTCTAATTTTCCCAAATGATACCTTCCATAGAAAAAAGTTAGCTGGTTAAAAAAATGTAATCTCGAATTGATAATTTCCCAAATGAAAGTTAGCTGGTTAAAAAAAATGTAACTTTCTAGCTGGCTGCAACATTACTTTAAATTCAAATAATTTCCAATTGGTACATAGAGTTGAGATTTAATAGTTAGCACAATTCATTCTCCCTACACAGCCTCCAGTACATGATGGAGCAAACTAAAACTAAAACTAAGAGTGGTTGCCTAATCTCATCTTCTTCAATGCTTGAAGATATTGATAAAGAAGTTAAACAGCTAATTCCTACTCTTCCTGAAGCCATGGACGGGACGATTTTCGAGTTGTCTTTATATCAGGGCTTCTGGTTTCCAACTAGATTGGTTCAGCTTAACGGGGTATTATCCTTTCAAAGATGCTTCCAAGCTCATGATACAGATATTATAGTTTCATCCATGCCGAAATGCGGTACTACTTGGCTCAAAGCTGTGATCTTTTCTATTGTTAATCGAACCCATTATACCCCTTTTAATACTCCGTTGCTTACTACAAACCCTCATGATCTTATTCCCTTTCTTGAAATTCCTGACCTTTCTACCATTCCATCTCCTAGGCTTTTTTCTACACACTTGCCTCATCTAGCACTCGCAGAGTCAGTTAAGCAATCTAATTGTTTAATTGTTTATATCTGCCGCAACCCTTTTGATTGTGCAGTCTCCCTATGACATCATTACTGTGAAATACAAACAGATTTTGAAATGTCTATGGATGATTTTTTTGAGGTCTATTTTAAGGGGTTGAGTTGGGTTGGACCTTATTGGGATCATGTGTTAGGATACTGGAAGGAAAGCTTGGAGAAGCCGAATAAGGTGTTGTTTTTGAAGTACGAAAACTTGAAGGAAGACACTATGTCTTGTTTGAAGAGAATAGCCGAATTTATTGGATACCCTTTTTCTCAAGAGGAAGATGGAAATGGTGTGATCGAAGAAATTGCTAAGCTTTGCAGTTTAAGGAAATTGAAGAATTTGGAGGTGAACAAAAATGATATGCATTCGTCAATGAGACCAAATAAGGTGTTCTTTAGGAAATGTGAAGTGGGAGAATGGGTTGATTATCTTAGCTCTTCCAAGAAGCAACATTTAGAAAATGTGATAGAAGAAAAACTAAGAGGATCTGGTTTGTTTTTCAGGCTTTCTATTTAAGATTTCTTTCCATACCAAAACAATAAGAAAATGAATAAAAAGAAGCACAATAGGTTGTATAATGGTCAGGATTATCTTTTGAAAAGCTAGCAGGTAACAATAAAGCTTTTCAATTATGTACGGTGGTTTTCACCTGGTCAGTGAATGACTAATTGAATTTGGTCAGTCACTGTTAGATCTAGGAGGTATGAATCTAAATCTTATGTTGCTTTTAATTTTCACCACAAGATTTTGATGAGTTTAACTTGGTCAGTCACTGACCAGGTGAAAATGACTGTGCACTGATTATCATGTTTTTCTTTTTAAATATGTGTAACAGAATTTGCTTGTCGTCTCTCGTGAACGAACTCTATCGTTGCAAAGTATCGAGTCACTTCAAACCCTCTTTAATAGTGTTTCCGTGATTCGTGTTCATTTTCATTTCTGTTTCATTTTGTTCCTTACTATGTTTTGAAGACTATAGTTTAATAACAATAACGTTTACCTGTGTTTGTTTCAGTTTCAATTTCGGTTTCCACATCTAATATAGTTTGTGTCTGTCATTTTCTTCTGTGAGTGAATTTGCAAAATCAGAATTTAAAGTAACTTGTATTTCTGATTTTCTCGATTGGTAACTTATTGTTGGAGGTATTACGACAATTAAACAAAAATAATTAATTAATTAATCGCGGTGAATATATGGCAAAAACAATATTATTGGAGAGATTAGGAAGAAATTATATATATTACTGAAATGTCTTACAAAGTTGTAATTACAAGTTCATATCATTAGCTTACAGTTTCATTTATGCTCCTACTTCTTGCAACAACTTGGCATTTAATGTCATCAAAATGGGGGTAAATACTAATTTAATTTTCATAGTATCGTTATTAAATTTTAAAATATAATATAAAGGTGCCCGTTATCCTCACTTCCTTTAAAAACAAAGTAAATTTACTTTGTTTCAATAACTAATAGTATTGCGACATGTGTCAAATTAATTTAAAATAAATTAAATTATATTAAAAGTTGACCTGCTATTACAGGTTACCACTAAATAGAGAAAATTAAAGTTACACAATGTAGAATATATAATTCTATCCACCAAACTACTTTACGGAAATTGATATTACTTTACGGAAAATCTAAAAAACCTTCACAATTTTCCGTAACATTTCTATAATTTTCCGTAAATTAATTATTTTTTGTTAAATTATTAATAAAAAAATAATTTTAATTATATCCACCAAACCACTTTACGAATATTAACACTACTTTACAGAAAATCTATAAAACCTTTACAAATTTCCGTAACATTTGTATAATTTTACGAAAATTAACACTACTTTACGGAAAATCTTTTATTTCATGTTTTCTCTCCTATGAAATCTCCATTTCTTGTGCACCACCATTTATTTTTTTTTTATTTTTCCAATTTAATTCACTTTTTAATAGGGACTAAGCCAACCCAGGGGCTGAAGCCCACTCAGCCATCAGTTCCACCTCTGTGTAGCGATTGTTTTGCCCCTTTATAATACTCCTAATATTGGTTTATATTTAAATTATATAGTGTTATTTTAATATTTAAAAGTGATTGGGTTGGTTTAACATGTAAACTTTAATTTAAGAAGTCATGAATCTTATTTTATTTTATGTAGTTTTTATTTATTCGAACTTTGTTTTCAAAAATATTATGTAACTATAATACTATTATTAATTATTATTATTATCTTCATTACACTTTTGACTCATTTTTACTATATCTTTTTTCATTAAAAAATCAATTTTTAACTTTTGGGATTCAAATAACTAATTATTGAATTAAATTTTAATTTATAAAAATCATAAAAAATTATAATTAAAAGTTAAAAAAAATGTAAAAATGTTAGTATAATTTTTAAGAAAATAGTATTAAACTTATATAAAATTAAATACGTCTATTCTTTTTTATATTTGACACTTTTAACTTTTTAGCCAACATACTAAAACGACGAAGTTTAGTATGTTGGAAGCTATTTTTTTTTTGTCCAGTCAAGACTGGCTGAATTTTGAAAAATTAAAATTAGCCTCCCAAATATGGATTCCTGGCTTCGTTTGATATTGTATTTTGAAAAATTAGAATTAGTCTCCCAAATATGTGAGTGAGCCAAGCAATTACCATATTATTACATGTATCCCACACATTTCTGCCTTGGTTTCATCGTCTGTGTTTTTCTTGACAAATTGATTTTCATGGTTCGACCCCAAGTTCTCTAGTTTGAAGACCCTTGCAATTTATCAACTTGTATAGATGGAGTATTATCAAAAGGATGCAAGAATAATGGATTCACCATGTCTTGAAATAAATATTTTGAAGCCGTACCCGCCAAGATAATAGAGTTACAAATAATACTCAAGATTCAGAACAAATTTCTCTTTGTGTCAACTTGTTTTGATACCATGATAAGCAGAATTTCACGATGAACACAGAAATAAGATGAAGATCAAAGGGAAAAGATGAGAATGAGTATTATTCCATTCTAATAAAACAGTATCAGAATACATAAACTCAATAAATAGCAAATTAGGATGAATCACCATCTCATCATAACAGTAACAAGGACAAAAAGGACAATAACAATTTAACTACTGAAATAATGGTAAAATCCATATTTGATCCTCATTAGGAAATAATATGATTTTAGCTTTAACGTTTATGACATGGTGCAATTATAGTCACGTGTAACGAAACTTACGGTCAAATTGGTACCATTTCATAAACATTAAGACGTCAAGTTTTGTTACTTGAAAGACAAACTAGAACTTGGAATAAATCTAATTGTACGTTGGAATAAATCTTAGATAGAAAGCTTGAAAGACAAACTAGAACTTGCTAGTTTTTCTTCCATCGCATTTTCTAGATATTGCTTCTTGGAAGGGCTAAGATAATTAACCCATTCACCCACTCCACCTTTCCTAAAAAATGCCTTATTTGGACTTTTCCCCAGATACATACCATTCTTATTCACCTCCAAATTCTTCAATTTCCTTAAACTACAAAGCTCACCAATTTCTTCAATCACACCATTTCCATCTTCCTCTTGAGAAAAAGGATACCCGATAAACTCCGCTATTCTCTTCAAACAAGACACATTATCTTCCTTCATGTCTTCGTACTTCAAAAACAATATCTTACTCGGCTTCTCCAAGCTTTCCTTCCAGTATCCCAACACATGATCCCAATAGGGTCCAAAACAACTGACCCCCTTAAAATACACCTCAAAAAATTCCTCCATAGGCATTTCGAAATCCGGTACCATTTCGCAGTAATGGTGCCACAAGGAGACCGCAGAATCAAAAGGGTTGCGGCAGATGTAAACAATTCGACACTTGGACTGTTTAATGGAACGCTGAATAAGACAAGTGTGAGGAAAGAAGCAGAGGAGATGGTATGGTCGAAAGGTCGGGAATTTTCTCACCATTAAATAGATTGAATTCGAGAAAGGGTACGAGATCATGAGGGTTTGAAGTAAGTAATGGGGTATTAGAAGGGGTATAACGGGTTCGATTAACAATAGAAAAAATCAAAGCTTTGAGCCAAGTAGTACCGCATTTCGGCATGGTTGAAACTATAATATCTTGATCATGAGATTGAAAGCATCTTTGGAAGGATAATAGACCATGAAGCTGAGATGAGGTTGCGTACCAGAAGCCTTGATATAGAGATAACTCGAAAACTGTCCCATCCATGGCTTTAGGAAGAGAAGGAAGTAGTTTTTGAACTTCTTCATTAATATCTTCAAGCATTGCAGAAGATGAGATTAGGCTTTGCTCCATCATCTACTGATATGATATCCGAGAAGAAGGCTGCAGTATAGAAAGTTTTGAGGTCCAAATGTTAAATAGAACATGAAAAACTTAATTCCCAATTTTTTTTATTTTTAAAATATAATTTACGTCAGAGATACATATAAGATTTATAGTTGAGCTTTAACTAAAAGCTTAACATGGTATCAAATGGATCAAACAGTCGAGAGTTCGAGTCTAAAAACACACGGTGATGAGTCTGTATTATAAACGCTGCAAATCCAATGGGTATTTGCATGCGTACAAGGGTATATCAGATATTCATATAAGATCTATGATTGATCCTTAACTATAAGCTTGAACTTTTAGTTCAATTGGTTCAATGACAACTGACATATATTTCAGATAAAAGTATACAAACAAAATTAGTGGTTTGAAAGTTTACAAATAAGTGTTTAAGGTTTGTGAAGTTTGTAGTTAAAGGATTATTTTTGGTGAACCAACGCCTTATCAAGATTCACCACGAACATTGACTCATAGAATAGTGCATAATCATGATATACAAATTTGTAGTTTTGTTAATTTGCAAAATTAGACCTTATATATAAATTTGCAAAATTAGTCATTTAATTGCTCAATTTGAGATAAATAGCACTGCAATAATTTTTGTTGGAATTCTGAATTTACAAATTTTTAAACCACACCGTTGTCTTTCAAATCGGTAAAATTAAAGAGTTTATTTTTATATTTTTTTCTATATTTTATTACAGAATAACATGTAGGTGTTAACATGGACACTAACTGACCAAATTTGTTCATTCAATGTTAAAAGTAGGATTTATTAGAATTTCAAGATGGAAATTAAAATAACAATAAGGTTTGAATCTAATAAATCTAGATTTAATTGATTAAATTTATCTGATCAATAACGGTAAATATGAACACTACCAGATATAGTATTTCTTTTCAACTTTGTTTGAATTATAATTTTTTCAAGGCTTAATACAGATTTAACCTCATGTATTTGTACAAAGAAGTCAATTTTTCTCTTACACTTTGACAACGTTTTATTTATTTCTTAATTAAATTGATCTATTAAATCTTTCAATTTTTTTAAGTAGTCTATTTATCTTCTAAACTTGCGTACAATAATACATTGGCCCCTGAACTTGCTTAACCTTCAGAATTGAAATTTACAATCACCATTTTTGGAACTTTCTCTCTAAAAAATCATTTTCTCTATCATAACTAAATAAAGAACACTTAAAAGCTTGTTTGATCCAACTGATGCTGTTTGTTTTTAACTATTTCCTATATTAATTAATTTTTCTACTAAAAGCAGTTATTTTTAATTCTTATTAAACACTTTTTTATCTTCTATTTAAAATTATTGGAAGACAAAAAGTAGCTCCGAAAAATGGAACCAACGAGCATTTGCATGACTTTAAAATCAAAAAGTTAGAATATTATTTCCATCAATTCTACAATAGATGCTATATTGCTATTAGAGTGGCAAAATGTTAAAGGACTTTTATACTAGTAAATGGAAGTTTAGGCACAATAAAAAAAAGTAGAATAAAGTTGAGGGGTCTTAAATGTAATTTTACCATATTTTTAGTTTTTTTTTTTTATATATATTGGAACCAGATTGGATCTAAAATGATAACTATTCTTTTACATTATTGTCAAAGTCCATGTAATACACGTGATTAAAAATTAATTAAGATCTCCAGTATATCAAATAGCATACAATTGAAATATATTTGATTATGTTTCTAAATTATAATATGATTATAAATAATGTGTGAAGATTATTATATGAATTAATGCTAATGATAGGATTAATATATCATAATATATGTATAGTTGTTAGTACATTATTGTCAAAGTCAAAGTCGACGTGCTGATGAGATGTAATGTAATGCACACGTTCTATTAAAGATTAATTGAGATCTCCATAGTATACAATTAAGGGTTAATTATAAATAACTACTCTGTGGTTTGGCCGATTTGCGATGTGGTACCTGTAGTATTTTTTTTTGCAAACGTAACCCTGTGGTTGCAAAATTTTACATGTTTTCTTTACTTTACCAAATTTGGCCGATAACGACCTCAAAATGAAAATTTTCAAGAATTAAACTTGTTTGGTATCATATTTACTATGGAACTATATTCTTAATTTTTTCAAAATCATCATTTTTGGAGTTTTCTCTCTCTAAATATTTTCTTTCTCTCTCATAAAAAAAACAACACCTAAATGACCTCAAACCTTAAAAGTTGAAGAATTAAAGTTGCTTAAAATATCATTTAACTCTTGAAAATTTTCATTTCGAAGTCGTCATCGGCCAAATTTGGCAAAGTAAAAAAAAAAACATGTAAAATTTTGCAACCATAGGGTTGTGTTTGCAAAAAAAAAAATAGCACAGGTACCACATCGCAAATCGGCCAAACCACAAGGTAGTTATTTGTAATTAACCCTACAATTAATTAATGAAACTCTTAGCCTAGCGGTTGAGAATATACTTATGATTAGAGAGGTCATGAGTTTGAATCACGTCAGGATGGGATAGGCATTTTCCTTTTTCTATAATGTAAGCGCTATTTAATTATGTTTTAAGTTTTATTAAACGGAACCAACATACAAGGAATGTAAAATAAAACCTGGAGGGATAGTACCCCACTTTACAAGTTCTGACAAGGAATAGAAGACTTGGCTAAAGTATGAGCCACTCCACTTTAGAAATAAGACTTTTATAATCGTCTATAATTGAACAATAAGAAGAACGAAAATATGCTTGATGAATATGCTCCATCACTAACAATGCATCTGACCCTATCTCCACACCACCCAAACCCTTGAGTTTGATCCACCTAAGAGTCTATCGAATACCAATAGCTTTACCTTCCCATCTGACCTAAGATTCTGTTTTACAAGTTGATATATATCAGGAAGGTTCGATGAGACGTTCGAACACGTAGACGAAGTTCAGATACTCGGTTATCATTGGTGCAATGAGCGTGGATCTGATAAATTAACGATAAATCAGATTATTAAAAAATGGCTACATATAGTCTAGTCTAGTCAGAGATCCATCGGAATAATGAAGATGAGGTTAATTAGGAAGCAGAGCCCCAACCACAACTGGAACCTCAATACCAACTCTTAGCGGACGAGGTTCCCCGAAGGTTCGAACAGAGTTTGGCCGCCATGCAAAAAGAAATAGATGATGCAAAAGCAGCGCACGAGAGTGAGATGGAAAATCTCAAGCAACAGTTGAGGAAAGCCAAGGAAGATTTACGAAACAACGCCAATCACATGGCGGAATCTAGTCGAGAATTCACTAAAACCTCAAAGGATCGTTCCTAAAGCCTCTCTCCCACAAGGAGACATCCAGATCAAGGACACCTCCCCGACGTAAAGGAAAGGCAAAACCCCCCAAAGACAAACGGAGAAACCAATCCCAAGAGCGAGGCAGGAGTAGGCAGCGATCTCCTCAAAAACCTCCAACCAGCCGTAGCAGACATGTTGATAAAAGCAAGCTGGAGGAGGAAGATGACGACAAGTTGCTTCGTAAAAAAGACGTCTATGAGCTTCTTAGAAAGGAGGCATTGGATAGATATGGCACATACCATAGGTATTCAACTCTATCTGACACATGCACACCTTTCTCCAAGGAAATTCAGCACCAGCCATTAGTGGAAAAATGGCCATTTGCATCGGTCGTTTAGGGCCTTTTGCATCGGCCAGCGACCGATGCAAAAGACCTCGACGCAAATGCTATTGCGTCGGCCGCTGACCGATGCAAATGAGGTGGTCATTTGCATCGGCCCCTTAAAGGGGCCGACACAAATGCCACCTCTATTGCAGCAGCCCTTTATAAGGGGTCGATGCAAATGATGTGTCAGATACGTTAAATGACACAATCATTTGCATCGGCCCCTTACAACGGCCGATGCAAATGATTCCTTATTTGCATCGGTCCTTACAAGGGCTTGTATCATTTGCATCGGCCATATTTAAGGGTCGATGCAAATGATTATATCATTTGCATCGGCCATACTTAAGGGCCGATGCAAATAATTTATTTATTAATAACTTAATTTATTTTTCCAGAATTTAATTTTAATATCATGTATTCAGTTGTTCAATTTGAAGAAAAAATATACTAAATCAATAATATATTGCATCATTTTAGTACCCTTTAACAAATTAATAGTTTCATAAAACAAAAAGGTTATTACCATTTATTTTCAAGTTTTTGGTACAAAAAAACAAAAACACTTCATTCTAGTGCAGCAAAATCCTACGAAGTTTGTTATATTTACAAAAAAGAGAATGACTTCATTCTAGCTTTCACATAAAACAAAAACATAGAATGCACAATCAACCCTTCAAATTGCAGCAACATGAACAGTGTACGACTCGTCTAAGGCACTCGATGCCTCGGGAAGGGCTTATCTATACTGGCTCTCCTCTTTGCTTGTCTAAATGAGAGATATGAAAGGTTGAAGGAAAGCTGCTTCAAGAGATTGAAGGAAGTTGCTTCAACAGATCGTAAATGGATCTAGGTTTTTCAACGCTGCTCGAAGAAGAAGACTATAGCTAGATACCCAATTTTGTTTTTAGTGGAAAAGGTAATTTTAAATTATTTTTTAATTTTTCCTTTGCATCGGCTCCTAAAAAAGCCGATGCAAATGATAAGGGTATTTGCGTCGGCCCTATAAAGAGGGCCGAGCAAATACATGGATAATGTTTTGCATCGGCCCGTAAGAAAGGCCCGATGCAAATAACTTACTTATTTGCATCGGCCCCTTTCCAGAGGCCGATGCAAAACGTAAAAGGGGCTTTTGCATCGGCCCTTAAGAAGGGGCCGATGCAAATAACAAATGTATTTGTGTCGGTCCCTTCTAAGTGGCCGATGCAAATGCTATACCTAAAGACAATTGCATCGGTCCCTGTTAAAGGGCCGATGCAAATGAGTTATTTGCATCGCGTGTTAAAAATGGCCGATGCAAATGCAGCGATGCAAATGAACGTTTTTCTACTAGTGAGCCAATGCCGAGGGGTTTCTGATCCCTACTTTCATCTAGTATGGAGGAAGTGGAGATCCTGTCAATCACGTCAAAAACTTTAGAAGAATCATGTAAGCCACCATCGCAACAGATGCAGTACTTTTTCACCTTTTCCTAACGACTTTAAAAGAATCAGCAACTTTTTGGTACGAGCAACTTCTCCCTGAGTCTATTTACAGTTTCAATCAGATGACCGAATTGTTTGTAGATATTTAGTATTCTCATTGATGTTTACATTTTTCTATATATATATATATATATATATATATATATATATATTAAGAATTCAAACTAAATTATAAAATATTAAAAAGAACTATTATGAGTTGGAAACACAAACTACAACTTGAAATTATAAATATTTAGTATTCTCATAGATGTTTATATTTTTCTCATA
Source organism: Euphorbia lathyris (assembly GCF_963576675.1). Lineage (NCBI taxonomy): Eukaryota > Viridiplantae > Streptophyta > Magnoliopsida > Malpighiales > Euphorbiaceae > Euphorbia > Euphorbia lathyris. Next base: position 94,267,539 of record NC_088912.1, on the reverse strand, counting down.
AAACTCTTCCAATTATCTATATATTGAAAATCTAAACTCTAAATTGAAATTCTAAATATTTAATTTATTTCATTAATGTCTATTGTTATACATTATATATAAACCATGCATGCATGCCTATGATAAAAATTTAAAATTTTATGTGTTAAGAAATTTTATTATACCAAACTCTATCTAGTAATAACCTTCCAATTGTTATACAAATCGTCTGGTCCCAAGTGTATTCCTATACAGAGGTTTTACTGTAAAATCCAATTGTATGGGTTGAACACTGAAATTTCTAGAAAGAGAACGGAGCAGTTCAACCCGGTACGCTATATTAATATTAATATTAATTATCAAATAAATATTTTTATACATAGAATGTTTATTTTTAATTTTAATTTTAAAAATATATGTTTTTAGATAGGCTCATTAAGGTCAGTAGTATTGACATTTAATTTTGGGAAATTTACACAGAAATTCATATTTGAAAAATTATTTACAACAATGTCAAGTAATGATTTTGAATTATGTCAAACTAGTAAAATCAGCAATTTTAATATATTTTAAGGATTAGAATTTATAAATTAAGTGTCTAGGATATATTTTCTAGGGTTTAGAATTTATGAATTGGGTCTAGAATTTTTAAATTAAGATGTAAAATCATACTTTATCTATAGTATATAGAAAATAATGACATATTAAAAATTAAGTTTAGTCATATGATTTAATTATAATTTTATAGTTAATTGTGATATTCATGTATTTGACCCAATTTAATTTTTAAATATGAACCCAACACAATCCGAACCCATTTAAATTAAAATGGATTGGATTGAGTGTGGGCTAAGCATTTTTTAACCAAACAATATTGGGCATAAACATATCCAATTAAAAGGAAAAATTACATAGAAATTCTTCATTTAAAAACTATTTACAACTGTATCAAATTATAATAATTTACTTCACAATCCAAAAATATGGATTTACTGTTAAAATAACCTCTGAGGTTGCAAACATGGCTAGTTTAGCCGAAATCCAAGTTTAGATATCTACTCAGTTATGAAGTTAATTTTTAAAAAATTACCCAAATATAATCGGGTTTAATACTATAAATTTATTATATTTGAACTAATTATCAAATATTGTTAACTCCATATTTAAGTTAATAACTAAACTTTATTTTAAGTCAAACCGATAATATCTATGAATTCGGATGTCACTTTGACTCTTAATTCTCAAAACTATAAATAAAGCCAATTGTATCAAGTTTTTAAATATTTGTAGAAAATTTATACAGAACTTCGGATTTAGAAAATTATTTACAACTATATAAATATTAATTTAAATAATGTCAAACTAAGCAAATCATTATTTTTTATATATTTTAAAGAACTGGTTTTATAAATTAGAGGTCTATGATATACTTTTTAGAGTTTATGATTTATAAATTAAAATCTAAAATTTATAAATTAGAATATAAAATTATATTTTATTTATAATATATAAAAAATAGTAACATATTTAAAAATTAGATTTTATAATATGATTTAATATAATTTTATAATTAGATACGATTTTCACGGACTTTTTCCTTCCAAATTGGCCCAGCCCACTTGCAATTGCTATCCTTTTAGTTCCAAAAGGCCAAAATTTCTCTCTTTTGGAAAAGCCAAAATTTCTGTATTTGGTGCTTGAAGCATCTTCAATCCATTTTTCCAATCCGTATCAATTATCGAAAAATTAATCAAATAAATTAACAGAACTTAATTAAATTATATTATAAAATTTAATTTTAATATATTACTATTTTTTATATATATCATAAATAAAATATGATTTTATATATATCATAAATAAAATATGATTTTATATTCTAATGTATAAATTTTCCACTTGTAACTATCACTTGACAATTAGATGTTCTTTGATAAAATTAAAAATTAAAATCCCATTTAGTACGATATAATGCAATGTAATGTAATTAATGTTGTAATGTAATCAAAGTTGTAATGTAATAATGATTCCATTACAATGTTTGATTGACAAATTTTAAAAAAATTGGTGAATTATTATTATAATATGTATGTTTGTTTCGTCAAATATAGTTAGAAACTTCAATTATTCTCAAATTTTCATATGCATGGGAACATCATCCATATATGATGGTTAAAAACTTGTTAACTTTTATTCGTTTTCCTGTTTTCACGTTTTTTTTTTTGCATTTTTCGTGTTTTTACGTATTTTCCATTTTTTGTTTCCGTATTTTCACTTTTTCCCCATCTTTCGTGTTTCTTTCTCATTTTTTCGTTTTTCATGTTTTTTCTCGTTTTTCGCATTTTTCTATTTTTTCTATTTTCCGTGTTTTCGTTTTTTTCCTTTTTCACATTTTCCTCATTCTTCACATTTTTCATGTTTTTCTCACTTTATGTTTTACCGTTTAATAAAAATTGTGGATAATAAACATTTTCCCCATTCTTCACATTTTCCATTTTTTTCTCATTTTATGTTTTATCATTTACAGTCAAACCTTCATAAATTAATACTCGATAAATTAATAACCTCTTTAAAATAATAATTTCTTCTGGTCCCGACTTGGACCAGATCACTAATTTTACACTCGATAAATTAATAACCTCTATAAATTAATAAAATTTCATGGTCCCAACATTATTAATTTATAGAGGTTTTACTGTAATAAGAATTGTGGATAATAAACATTTTCCCCGTTCTTCACATTTTTCATGTTTTTCTAATCGTAAAATCAGTTGTCACTCTTTCATGTCTCTCTCACAAAAGGTTGTCCCTTTTTATTGTGTGGGTCTTCTTGGCTCACAAAATATATTATTTTAATTAAGTGTGAACCACTTTTTATGAGATGCGGAGGGATAAGAGAAGGGTGTACAATGAGCTCTCCCGTACAGGGCCCCAGATTTAAGGGGGCCTAGATTTTATTATCATATTAATCTAAATAAATTATTGTTATTAATTATTATGTGAAAAATTAAGTGAATGTTAACTTATCCAGAAAATTAACGCTCTAAGAATCTTAAGGGGTTCAATTTTTATTATTATTACTATACAATATCTAATTTAATTATTTTTATTATATCTATTATGTTAAAAATCAAGTTAAAAGTATTTTGGTGTTTCATTTTGTAGAAACATTATTATTATATGAAAGTATTAATTTTTTAATGAATAAGGTCCATTTTTTTATTTAGCACAGGGCCCCAAAAATGTTTAAGACGGTCCTGGTGAGATGGACATGGAAGGGACACTGAATGCTACGTGTATGCATATCATGCTGCGTTAGGATGTTTTTATGACCATGTTCTTGCAGAAAGCATTACCGTTAGAGAAGTTATCAAAACAGCTAGATAGAGTAAAGTGGAACTTTGCTCTCATTGTTTCTCTGTTGTTCAAGCGATAAACCAACCTACTAAAGGGCTCTTTTGTCTATATGATGTTATTGCTTATTGTGTAGTTTTATTTAAAGAGCTAGTTAATGTGTCTACAGCTTATTGCCTATCTCGATCTCCGTTTCTTATAGATATTCTTCTTGCTGATTTAAGTTAATAAAAATTGTTTCGTTAAAAAAAACTATTTAAGACAAATCTATCAATACAAACATTACAAGTGATTATATCTTTCATCAATTTGAACCGAACTAAGTGAAATTAAGCTTTTCGTTATACAGAACTGAACCAAAAATTACAAAACAAGTTGCAAATAAAATCGAAAGAACATTGAAATTTCTAGAATGAGAACGGAGCAGCTCAACCCGGTCCGCTATATTAATATTAATTATCAAATCAATATTTTTATACATAGAATGTTTATTTTTAGGGTAATTAATTTATTAGTCCCTATATTTTGACAAAACACACTGTTTAGTCCCTGTATTTTTAAAAACACATGATAAAGTCACTAACTTTTTTTTCGATGAACTATTTAGTCCCTAACGTTTTTTTAAGTGAACTGTTTAGTCCATGCAGTTAGACTCTCATAAAGATTTTGTTAGTCAATTTGGATTTGCATTCTTCTTTTCCTTTATTTTTATTTCCTTTAAACTCTAATGCATCTGAAATCAATTTTGAGTGTTCTTCTTCTTGATTTTCTCCTTAATCGTTCAAATTCGTAAGCATTGGGTCTGTTCTTTTTCTTGTTCTCCATACAAATAACTTCTTCTTCTAAATTGGATTTCCTCTTCTAAAGTTTGAAGGTAAATAGTAAAGTGTAATTTAGTTATTTCCGAAGTCATAAACGGTAAAAAAATCTAACAAACAGACGGAATGACTAAACAGTTCACTGAGAAAAAGGTTAGGGACCTTATCATGTGTTTTTGAAAATACAGGGACTAAACAGTGTGTTTTGTCAAAATATAGGGACTAATAAATTAATTACCCTTATTTTTAATATAAAGTTTAATTTTAATTTTAAAAAATATATGTTTTTAGATAGGCTCATTAAGGTTAGGATTGACATTTAATTTTTAAATATGAAACCAACACAATCTGAACCCATTTAAATTAAAATGGATTGGATTAAGTTTGCGCTAAGCATTTTTAAACCAAAATTTATTGGCCATGAAAATTATAAAACTAGACTAATGGTAAAGCCCATTTATATATTTAGACCCATTTCAACACATACTATCTAATTAGACTATTCTATTATTAATTTTCCAAAAATACCCTTAGTATATATATAACTAACACTTGCAATGACCAATCACTCTCAAGATTTATCTCTCAATTAGGGGTGTTCAAAAATCGAACCGGACCGAAATAACCGACCGAACCGATGAATTTCGGTTTTTTCGGTTCGGTTTTCGGTCTATTAGGTTCGGTTTCGTTTTATTTTTATAATATTTTGGTAATTTCGATCGGTTCGGTTTTTAAATCAAAATTACTGAATTAACCGAACAGATGGAAATAAATTAAATATAATTAGAAATTAGATTTATTATATAATAAGTGTATGTCATTTATTGTTCTACGTTATATTTGATTTAGAATTATATTATTAGAATCTTTGTTAAGCATGATAGTTTTTGGATTGCTCATAACTGATTATATTATTTATCTATTTAATGTTTGTCTACCAATTTAGTACAATTGTACACTAATTCATATTTGGAACTAAGATTGATTTCATTTCTATATAAAATTTCTATGTTTTTTTCTTTCAATCCAAAAAGAAAAATAAAAATAAAAATTATTGTATATATAAGTAAATACCCAACAACATCATTAACGGTGTAATATTAACCTTACATAAAAATAATTGTTAGTGAAGTTTTTTAATATAAGGAAACTGAATAACCGAACCGAACCAACTGAAATAATTTGATCGGTTCGGTTCGGTTATTTATTATTATTTGATTAGGTTCGGTTTTTATTTTTGAGGCTATTCGGTTTTTGGTTATTTCGGTTCGGTTTGATTTTCAGACCGAACCGACCAATGAACACCCCTACTCTCAATTAAAAGGCACAACTTACTTCATAATCCAAAAAAAAAATAGCTACGGCTAGTTTAGCCGAAATCCAAATTTAGATATCTATTTAATTACAAATTACCCAAATATAATCGGGTTTAATACTATAAATTTATTATATTTGAACTAATTGATACAGATTATTTTGGGACGAGTTAGTTTTAATCGTAAACTAACAAAGATGTTCTTCTCTAGCTAAATTAGAAGAAGTGAGTCTTGGGTTTTACGGTCTAAATCCGTAGGAAATCAAAGATCCCCCACTGTTGAAGGTTAGAAATCTTAACAAACTTCAATGAAGAAGATGATATAATTTGATTTGATAAAAGTTCAACATTACAATAGAAAGAGATGAATTTATATCATCTCAAAAAACTAGTTGCCAAATTACATAAAAGGGTAAAGATAACAGTAAATTTGGATAAGGGTAAAGGGGTGGCATGGTTGTAATTAGGGAGTGGCAGAGTTGTAAATATAAGGAAGCTGGAGTAAGGAGCAAGGCTGATCCACAAGGCTTTTTAAGTGATCCTAAACGGAGCGTGGGAAAAGCCAAGCGGAGCGTGACTTAAGTCACGCGGAGCGTGGGATTTCCACTCGGAGCGTGGATTGGCTGCTGATCTAATAAGTGCCACTTCCTCCGGATCACTCATACTCCACGCAGAGCGTGGGATTAAGTCAAGCGGAGCGTGGGACTGTTTTTGGCCCCTTTACTCACTTGATTGTCCGTGCTTGGTTCCTCCTCTGACTTTCCTCACCCGGACTCGATCCTCAAAGGAGATGCTCCGCATCATTAATTATGAAATATTGTCAACTTCATACCTAAATTAATAACTAAACTTTAGGGTTAGGCTATGCTTACTTTGTTTTTGACAAAGTAAGCCTTACTTTGTTTTTACCACTATTGGATGAACTTACTTTGTTAAAGTCCACTATCATCCAATGGTGAATAAGTCAAATCGATGTTGTCTACGAACTTCAAATGTCATTTTGACTCTTAATTCTCAAAAAATATAAGTAAAACCAATTGTATCAAGTTTTTATAAATTTTCCAAATATTCTTGAAAAATTTACACAGAAATTCAGAATTAAAAAATTATTTACAACTATATCAAGTATTAATTTAAATAATGTCAAACTAAATAAATCATTATTTTCTATATATTTAAAGAACTATATTTCATAAATTAGGGGTTTAAAATATACTTTATAGAATTCAGAATTTATGAATTGAAATATAAAATTTAAAAATTAGAATATAAAATTTTATAATATGATTTAATATAATTTTATAATTAGATATGATTTTCGGCGTAAAAAAACAAATTTCTTTTCGCCTATTCCTTCCAAATTGGCCCAGCCCACTTGCAATTGCTATCCTTTTAATTCCAAAAGGCCAAAATTTCTCTCTTTTGAAAAAGCCAAAATTTCTCTATTTGGTGCTTGAAGCATCTCCAATCCATTTTTTCAATCCAACACTTAGATGTTGTTCGATAAAATAAAAAATTAAGGTCCAATTTGGTATGATGTAATACAATGTAATATAATTAGTGTTATAATGTAATTAAAGTTGTAATGTAATGAAATGTAATAATGATTTCATTACAATATTTTGTTGACAAATTTAAAAAAAAAAAATTAGTGAAATGTAATTATTACTACAATACGTATGTTTGTTTCGTCAAATATAGTTGGAAACTTCAATTATTCTCAAATTTTCATATGTATGGGAACATCATCCATATATGATGGTTAAAAGCTTGTTAATTTTTGTTTATTTTCCCGTTTTCACGTTGTTTTGCATTTTTCGTATTTTTACGTTTTTAGCTTTTCATGTTTTTTCCATTTTCCGTTTCCTCATTTTCACGTTTTTCTCATTTTTTCGTTTTTCATGTTTCATGTTTTTTTCTTGTTTTTCACATTTTTCTATTTTTCATGTTTTTCCATGTTCTTCGCATTTTTCATGTTTTTCTCATTTTATGTTTTACCGTTTAATAAGAATTGTGGATGATAAACATTTTTCCAATTCTTCACATTTTCATATTTTTCTACTCGTAAAATCTGTTGTCCACATTTCAATATCATCTTTCATGTCCCTCTCGTAATTGTGGTCCATTTTTTATTGTGTGGGTCCCCTATTGGCCCATAAAACATATTAATTTAATTAAGTAGGGACCACTTTTTGTGAGAGGGATATAGAAGGGGACACTGGATTTTCTTTTGGAAATTCATGCCTATTTTTTTTTTTTATGTAATCCCCATTATATAAATTTGTAAAAAAAAAAAATGAGTGGTGTAATTGTGATTCCATTACGATTAAAACAATAGACTAATCCAAACATGACAATGAACATCCATTGTAATGGGCATTCCATTACAACGTTCATTACAGTGTACCAAACAGGACCGAAGTGTTAAAAAAATAAATATTGAATTTTAAATGTTGAAAATAACTGTTGGAAGTATTAAATTATGTAACTGTTTGAAAATAAATATTGAATTATTCCTCTTTATAGTCTTTTTTTTTCCTTTGTGGATCATATATTGGCTGTAGTCAGTGGCGAATACATGATTACTTGGTTGGGGGGCTGATTTTGCCACTATGAATGATGGGGAGAGTTTGAAATTGGTGGGGAAGTTTTTATCTGAAAGAACGATCAATTTTACCACTATGAAGTCACGTATTGCGGATGTCTGGATGCCCAAGAAAGGGGTATGGATCACTGCGTTAAATCCCAACCTTTTCTGTTTTGAGTTCTATCATAAAATTGATAAAGACAGAGTGATGGAAGGGGGGTCGTGGTCTTTTGACAACAAGATGTTGCTGCTTAAAGAGGTTGAAAAGGGTCAGCCTCCGGAGGAAGTCGATTTATCAATGTTGAATATCTGGGTTCAGATTTATGGAATCCCTGTTGGATTGTTTTCAGAATCGGTGGGGAAGCATGTTGGTGGTTTTATTGGATCATTTTTAGAATATGATCCTTTAAATGAGATAACGAGTAGGAGACTTGAGTTCATGCGTATCCGTGTAAGTATTGATGTTCGGAAGCCGCTTAAACGCTGTAAACGTATTAAAAGACCAGAGATGGAGAGCTCTTTTTTACAGTTTAAATACGAGAGATTGAGCAACTTCTGTTTTCTCTGTGGAGTTATGGGGCATACTGAGCGTTTTTGTGATGGTTTGTTCGATACTGATACCCGCAATGTTAAGAGAGGTTGGGGTACATGGTTGGTTGCTCAAGGGAGGAGAGGTAGCGGACCGCCTGTATCCAAATGGTTGCGTGAACCTGGATTGAAGAATGAAGGGATGTGGCTTGATTCTGTTATTGATAGTGGAAGGAATAACTGGGAAGCTGGAAATAATTCCAAAATGGAAACAGTTGGGCATTGCAAAGCTGGTGAGGAAAGTGCAGGGGAAGAGGATGAAATGGAATTGTTAGAAGCTAAGAAACGCAGAAGAAGTGATAGAGAGAATGTTGATCAGATTGTAACAATGATCCCTGAAAGGGTTATGAAGGGAGTGTTGGTGGATCATGAAGTTTCCAAAACTTATTCGGATTCTTCTTTTCCTGGTTCTATGGATTCGGCGAGGTCTGGGGATCAGACCCGCTGAGGTATATGACTTGTCTTAGCTGGAACTGCCGGGGCCTCGGCTGTTGGTCCCTTGTAAGGTTGCAAGTATAGTTCTAAGGGGGGGTTAGGAACTATTTAAACTTTTTGCAATTAGGGCAGACTTCTTTTTCTAAAGAAAAAGGTTTTAACAGCGGCGCTGAGTAAACAGCAAGATACTGGCTTAGTCAACTGGTGACTAGGTCAGTTTCTTAGCTTGAGTCAGGAGATAGCACTTAGAGTCTATTCCTGAGCTCAGACGTTTAATGCACACAACTCTACTTGACCTCTTTACTTGGTCAGTTTTTGGTTATTTTAAGCAAGCAATATAAATAAGGAGTTAAAGGTAAGAAATACTTCACTCAGCAGATTTATCCAGGTTCGGCTTCTTCTAAGCCTACGTCCCCCGGAACACGTTCCGAGATTTTGAATCCTCTACTGAGCTCTTTAAAGGTAGAGCCTCAAACCTTTTACAATCTTAGCAACTGAGTATGACAAGAGTACCTTCCTCTATACCTCTACTCAATCCTAATCTCTCGCTGAGTACTAAAACCGAGTACTCAGCCTCTCCTTTCTATCTCTAGAAATGATAAGTGTTTTGTCCTATACAAAGATTTGCTAAGACACTTTAGAAGATTGAAATAATCACTTTAGACTTTTACACATATATAAGAATTGTAGTGTAAGATTTTGCTTTGCTTCTTTGCTTGCAGAACTTGTAGAAATTTGGTCAGCGTAATGGCTTGATCAAGTTCTGTGTGGAGTGAAGCTTGTGATGGCACTATTTATAGAGACGTCTGGGCATCGGTCATTTCGAATTTTGAAATAACCGTTGGAGGGAAACGGCTATATGTCGTTGTCATCCTGACTTGCTCAGAGCTCTCGGCCAATCAGAATTGTGTATCTTCTGTCCTCGGTCAGCTCAGCAGACTGTCTCTCCTTTTATGGTAAAGTCAACTGGACAACATACTGTGTCGTCTGAACTTTGCCCAAAGGGGAAATACTTTGTCTGGAAGTTTTCCTTCGCCAGTTGATGTCTTGTACGCTTTGTCGAGACTACTCAGCAGCTTCATCTTGAAGTTGTTCCTGAAGGTCTTCTAGATCCTTCTCATGCTGAGTTGCGTTTTGTCCAAAACGGCAACGTCTTGACACACGCGGGCCGAGTTGTACTGAGCTGTTTGACTTGGGCCTTGACTTCCGTATTGGGCTTGGGCCTTTTAATCTTTATGTCTTATAACATTTTTAACTCAACATTGAACAAACACATTAGTAGAATAAATCAAAGCATTTAAACTTAGTGTGTTTAGAATATGTATTTTAAATTATACTTAAACAATTTTGTCAAATCAAAATTATGTGGAAAGGTGTTTCAACATCGGCAACCCCCGGGCAGTTCGGGTTCTGGGTGAGTTACTGAAGACTCACAAGCCGCAGTTGGTTTTCTTGATGGAAACCTTGGTTGATGGAGTTCGGATGGAGAGTTTAAAATGACAGTTCGGTTTCAAAGGTTGTTTTACGGTTGGGGCTAGAGGTCACAGTGGGGGCCTTGCAATGTTGTGGAAGAAGGAGGTGGGGGTTGGTGTCAAAAGCTTTTCTGACCACCATATTGAGATGACCGTTATGGACAAGATAGTCAGGGAATGGAGATTAATTGGGTTTTACGGCTTTGCAGATAGAGGGAGGCAAGTGGAATCATGGAATTTACTTGGATCAATTGTTCAAACCTCATTATTGCCTTGTTTATTCATCGGTGATTTTAATTGTATTCTAAATATGGATGAGAAACGGGGAGGCCCGGAATATCCGGCTTTTCTTATTAACAGATTTAATGTTGCGGTTCAAAACAATGATCTTCACGATCTAACTATGAGGGGCAGTAAGTTCACTTGGGAAAGAGGCCACGGGTCGGATCACTGGGTTAGTGAAAAATTGGATAGGGCTCTTGGGTCGGGGGGCTGGATGGCTCGGTTTAATAACTATCGACTTACGAACTTAACGGCATCATATTCTGATCATTCCCCTTTACTTCTTGTTTTCAATTTTTCTATCCCTAGAGGTAAACGTTACAGATTTCGATTTGAAGCATCTTTGTGTAAGGAAGTGGGGTTCGACGAAGCTGTTCAGTTATGTTGGCAAAATTCTCATGGAATAGCTGTTCCGAATCGAATTAATACTTGCAGGGCTCTTGTTGAACGATGGGGGGCTGATTATAAAAGGCGTTTTCTCAACAAAATAAGCAGATATAAAAGAGAAATGGAATTATATAGGGATCGAACTGATGCGGTTTCTATTATGAGGTATAAAGAAGGTAAGGAACAACTTAACATTGCATTGGACCAGGAAGCTGTATATTGGAGGCAAAGAGCTAAGATTTTCTAGCTTAAGGAGGGTGATAGGAATACAAGGTTTTTTCATACGTGTGTCAAGGCTCGGAAAAAGACGAATCATATTCATTCTTTGGTGGATGATCAGGGTATATATCAGACTGAGGAATCTAACAAAGGTGCAATTGCTCTTCATTACTTCACTGTTTTATTTTCTGGTTCCCCTGCTCAAAACTTTGATGAGATTGATTTTATTCCTAACCTTGTATCTAATGAGATGAATGCTATCCTGGTTGCTCCTTTTACCTTTGAGGAATTCTCACTTGCAATTTTTCAAATGAACCCCGACAAATCACCTGGACCTGACGGTTTGAATCCGGGTTTTTACCAGCACTTTTGGGATACTATGGGTTTAGATATTTTTGAGGCATGTTCGGGCTGGTTAGGTTGTAATGAATTCCCGGAAAATCTAAATGAGACCATTATTTCTTTGATCCCTAAATGTGATAATCCGGTGAAAATGACTGATCTCAGACCTATATCGTTATGCAATGTGCTTTATAAATTGGTTGCAAAAGTTCTGGCTAATAGATTAAAAAGTGTGTTGCCCGATATCATTTCTGAAAGCCAATCGGCTTTTGTTCCGGGACGATCCTTGGTTGATAGTGTTCAAATTGCGTTCGAATCTCTACACTTTATGAAAAGAAAACGCAGAGGGGGGAGAGGTGAGGTGGCTTTGAAATTGGACATTAGTAAAGCATATGACAGGGTTAGTTGGGAGTTTCTTAGAGCCGTAATGGTGCGTATGGGTTTTGATGAAGTTTGGGTAAAATGGATGATGTTGTGTATTGATAGGGGTCAAAAACCCCTATCTTTGGGTACGGTTTTAAGACGGGTTTTAGAGTTATTTGGTTAATAAGCGAGCAATTCTCGCATCTAAATGCTTTTGTGTGAGTTAGTTAGGAATTGGAAACGTTCTATTTACTTTTCGTCGTTTAGGCTCGTTTTGTGATCAATTTAGGAAAATACGGCCGAAATAGCATGCATATTAGAATTCCGTTACTTTTGAAGCTAATTGGTCCGTCAAAAGTCGCACCAAACGAAGCGTTTGCTCAAAATAAGCGATTGACGGATCAATTTGGCTTTTGGACTAATGTTTTCCGGAGTTTTTATGCGTGTGCAGGTGTAAGTTCGGACGAAAAAGGGCATAGAACTCATCAAGCTTGAATCGAGCACGCTTCGGGCGAAAACGCTCGGCGAGCAGGGCCCCACGGGCCATTTCTGCTCGCCGAGCAGGCCGCCAGAGGCCTGCTCGGCGAGTAGGAGCCTGCTCGCCGAGCAGGCCACCAGGCGCCTGCTCGTCGAGCAGCCTTCCCTGCTCGGCGAGCAGCCCTGCGGGAATTGGTCAAAAAGACCAATTCCGCCCCCACGAAGCCATGTTCGGCCCCACATCTTCCTACACCAACTAGGACACGAAAATAGGTCAAAACGAGGCCCGAGACGCGTCTATAAATAGGATTTTTCCATTGTAATTAGATATCTTTCGTTTTTGTAAATTATTTTAGCTTTCCCCTTGTAATTCCTCTCCATCTTCTCCATCTTCCTCAACCTCCATTGAAGCTCCTTCAAAGCTTTTTCTCGAGGAATTATCAAGGTCCGTCCTTAAGATCAAGTCGCCGGCTGCAGAGTAAACAGGTTCCCTGAAAAGGATTTTTGTATCTCCTTTTATCTTTCCATGTTTGTACTCTTTGATACAGTTGCCGAACTTGACTTATTGTATCTTGTGACAATTATCTTCGCCTTTAATAATAATTTAGCTCTTGTTTTGTTCTATGATTATTTGTCTAATCTCTGTCTTACGCTTTATTCAATTGGTTTAACTCATTCAAAAGCCCCAAAATCTAGTAGGCACATATTGCGAGCTGAATCTGACCTAGTCAGAGCCTAGGAGATTGACGACCTCTTAGTTGATTAAGCGCCAATTTACTGAGCCTTAGACCTAGTTTCGGCCTTAGGGAATCACGCGCTAGGAACCTCAGGAGGGTAAGTAGGGTTAATCGCCTTGAATACAAGTGACTCAGATTAGGTTTTTATTCAATAGACTTGATAATCTATCTTTATTATTATCGTTCATACCATGTTCCTTCGAATAGTTTCATTAATGAAAGATCAATTAGGGGTAGAGTAACTTAGTTAGGCGTAGAATAACTTAGTTAGAATTAGATAACTTAGCTAGGATTAGCATAATTCAACCTAGGAGTAGATTAATTAAAACAAACAAACTCAAAACCCCCTAAGCCTAGATAACATCCGAGATCGAGTAGCTCGGTACTTGCAGGAATAAATCCTGTGGACGATAACCTGGACTTAAACCAGAAATTTATTACTTGATAACGACGGGGTACACTTATCCCTTAGTGAGTTCTCATCTCGAGTTAGGTGAGGGCGCATCATGTATTTGCACTGTTTCTTATGAAATTGCTATGAACTCTGAATTGGTTGGTCCGATTATTCCGAAGAGAGGGTTGAGACAAGGGGACCCTTTATCTCCTTATCTGTTCATCATATGTGCAGAGGTCCTGTCAAGATTAATTTCTAAGGCAGAGATGGATGGTTCAATTACTGGTTGTCGTATTTGCACTGGGGCTCCTAGCATCTCGCATTTATTTTTTGCAGATGATAGTATGCTTTTCTTTAGTGCAACTGAAGCTGAATGCAGAACGGTTAGTACTATTCTTCTATCTTATGAAATTATGTCAGGTCAGGCTGTTGATAGGCAGAAATCAGGCATTTTTTCAGCACCAATGTCAGTATCGATAATCAGGAGAGGATTAAAGAAATACTTGAGATTTCTCTTCCACTTGATACTGGGAGATATCTTGGTTTGCCTTCTTTGATTGGGAGGTCTAAAAAAGCAATTTTCGATTTCTTAAAAGATCAGTTGACTAGAAGGTTCCGTAGCTGGTCCTATAGATTTCTGTCTAATGCAGGGAAGGAGATTTTACTTAAAGCGGTAGCACAAGCGTTACCTACTTTCTGTATGAGCACTTTTCTGCTCCCTAAGTCAACCTGTGATGAACTTCAAAGGATGATGAACTCGTTTTGGTGGGGTACGAAGGAAAACGGATCAAGGAAAATTCACTGGTGTAGTTGGGAAAGGCTGAGTGTAAGAAAGGAAAATGGTGGGTTGGGTTTTAGGAAGTTGCATGAGTTCAATCTCGCCCTCTTGGGAAAACAAAGTTGGAAGTTAATTGAGAAACCAAACCTGCTAGTGAGCCGTATGTTCAAAGCCAAATACTACCCCCATGGTTCACTTCTTTCTGCTAACTTGGGGAGCAATCCCAGTCTGGTTTGGCGTAGCGTTTGGAGTTCATTAGCCGTTATCAGGGAGGGCGTGAGATGGAGAATTGGAAGGGGTACTCAAATTTCAGTATGGAGAGATCCCTGGCTGGTTTCTGATGATAGGAGAATGGTGGAACCCCTAAGTACGGATGTGAATAAGGATGCGGTTGTTGCCGACCTTTTTGTACCAGGCACACGGATTTGGGATAGAGGGAAAGTTGAGGAGTGGTTTGCTATTGAGGATAGCAGTATAATACTTAATATGGTTGTGCCGTTGTCATTTTTGGATGATTCTATTATTTGGCATTTTAATTCTAAAGGCATTTACACTGCAAAATCAGGTTATCGTCGGCTTGATCCTTGCCCGCCCGTAACTGAACTGAATTTAGGATGGAAACGGATTTGGAGTCTGGAAATCCCTCCAAAATTTCGTTCGCTCGTGTGGAGATTGTGTGCAAGGATTCTGCCTCTGAGAAGTCGATTGTCGCATCGGCATATCGTGGTTCCTATTGAATGCGTAATCTGTGGTAGGGAAGTAGAGCATGGATGGCACCTCTTCGGGGAATGCGATTTCGCGGTATCTTGTTGGCAGTTGTCGGGGTTGGATGCTCCTGGTTGTGACGGGGATTGGATCGAAGATTGGTTTCTTAGTATGTTGATTAATTCACCATCCGAGATAGCAGGTAAGTATGCTGCTGTTTTTTGGGCTATTTGGAACTATAGGAACCAAAAATTATGGTCGGGTCAAAGAGGAGATGTTAGATCCGTGGTGGCACAAGCTGAAACATTGGTAATTGAATGGAGGGAGGCAAATCGTAGATTGGTTAGTCACAGTACTGGTATGCGAGCTGTACGTGATAATAATTGGAAAAAGCCAGTAGAGGGGACACTCAAATGTAATGTTGATGCTTCTATTTTTGCTGATACAATCCAATTTGGTGCTGGGGCTGTTGTGCGAAATCATTTAGGATGTTTAATGGTTTGCTGCAGCATGTGGGGATCGGGAGTTATCTCGGTTCCGTTGGCTGAAGCGTTAGCAATCAGATATGCTATGGAATGGTGTATTTCTCTGTCTTTTACTAATGTCTGTTTCGAGTCGGATGCAAAAATCATCACCGACAGTATTCGTATGCCGCAGATTGATAGATCGGAAGTCGGGGGAGTTATTGGGGATATCCGTAGGATACTTGTTGAACGTCAAGATTTTTCTGTGACTTATGTGTTGAAACACCTTTCCACAGGATTTTGATTTGACAAAATTATTTAAGTACAATTAAATATTGTGTAACACACTAAGTCTAAATGCTTTGATTTATTGTTACTAATGTGTTTGTTCAATGTTGAGTTTATAATTGCTATAAGACATAAAGATCATAAGGCCCAAGCCCTATATAAAAGTCAAAGCCCAAGTCAAACAAGGCCAAGACCACTCAGCCCGCGTATTACAAAACGCTGCCGTTGAGTGTTGAAACGCAGCTGAGCAAAGAAGGATCCAGAAGATCCACGTAGACAACTTCGGTAAGAAGCTGTTGAGCTGTCTCGACAAAATGTACAAGACAGCCGCTGAGCACAAGGCAACTTCCAGACAAAGTATTTCCTCTTTCAGTAAAGAACAGAAGACGCAGGAAGCTGTCTGTTTGACATTACCTGAATTGGAGGAACATACTGCCACACTGACCGAAGAACAGAAGATGCTGGAATCTGATTGGCTAAGAGAACTGCTGAACAAACTGAGTGAAAACGACATGAAGCCGTTTCCCTCCAACGGTTATTTTGAAATTCGAAATAACCAGATGCCCTCACAGCTCTCTATAAATAAAGCTTTCAGAATCCTCATTGTATACAGAACTTTGAGCAAAAGCCGTTACGCTGACCAAAAGCATACAAAAGTTCTGCATCCAAAAGCAAAGCAAATCTTACACTACAATTTCATATCTGTGTAAAAGTCTAGAGTGATTGATCTTCAATCATCTAAGGTGTTCTAGCAATTGTTGTTTAGGACAAATCTTAATCATTTCTAGAATTAGAAAGGAGAAGCTGAGTACTCGGTTTTAGTACTTAGTGAATTAGAATAAAAGTGAGTAGAGGTATAGAGGAAGGTACTCTTGTTATACTCAGCTTCTGATTTGTAAAGGGTTTTTGAGTCTCCACCTTTAAAGAGCTCAGTAGTGAATTTGAAAGCTCGGAACGTGTTCCGGGGACAGGACGTAGGCTTAGAAGAAGCCGAACCTGGATAACTCCACTGAGTGAAGTATTTCTAACCCTTAACTCCTTAATATATTGCTTGCTTAATATAAACTAAAAACTGACCAAGTAAAGAGGTCAAGCTGAGTTGTGCGCTGCAAACGACTTAGTTCAGGAATAGACTCAAAGTGCTATTTCCTGACTTAAGCGACGAAACTGACCTAGTCACCAATTGACTAAGCCAGTGTCTTGCTGATTACTCAGCGCCGCTGTCATATACTCTTTTCTTAAGAAAAAGAAGTTTGCCCTAATTCTTTAAAAAGGTCAAATAGTTCCTAACCCCCCCTTGGAACTGTATTTGCAACCTTACAAGGGACCAACATTATGTTCCGCGATTAGCGAACGGTGCTGCTCACGCTATGGCTAGGCATGCTCGTTCCAATGCTAATTGTTTCAGTGATTCTTTTGCGCCAAGTTTTTTGGCTCCTATTCTTTGTACTGATCTTGTTTCTTCTTAATAAAAGTTGGTTTTTGTTTCAAAAAAAAAAAGAAACTAAGGCCTTGTTTAATAACTAAAAAAAGCACTTAAATTAATATATTCAACACTTAAATTAAATAAGTGTGTTTGATAACTACTTTTTATAAATCACTTAAATTATTAAATTAAGTTAAAATCCACTTAGAAAAAATACTATCGGCGCTAGAGTCTCTCTCGACTGAAACCTTTTGGGCAACCGCCACCGACTGCGCTACCCTGGCCGCGTCGTCGCCGATCGGTGGTCACCGGTGAGAGTGGTCCTTCCGATTCAGTGAAGGTTAGTCTCTGAAGTGAGAGAGTCGTGTTGTTTTGTGATTTCTGTGTTGCGATTTAGGTTTTCGTTTTGGGCGTTTAGGAGATTTCGTGGTTCTTGATCTTGTTTCAGCATTGAAGTTTAGTTTTGGCGTGAGAGAGATGTGTCGGTCTGTGATTTATACGTCTGTAATGTAGTTACGGTTTGGGCTTTGAGGCGTTTTCTTTCTTCTGACCTTGATTCTGATTTTGTGTTGGGTGGGGAAGGAGCTGTTGTGGTGAGGGCGGAGGAGAAGGAGGGAAGACCGTTGTGGCTGTGGTGTATTGAGCGGAATCTTGTGTTGTCGGATTTGGGTTCAGTCGGGTTTGAAGGAGTGGCTGTGATTGGAGGATTCTGGCTGTATCTGAGTGTCTGGAATTACACAAGGGGTGCAGGGATTCAGTTTTGTGTCTAATGGATAGGGAAATGGAGAGGCTTCGGATTACAGGAGAGGAAGGGGGGCATCTTGAGTTAATTGCTCCGCCTACAGCAGAGGTGGTTGTGGATGAGGGACTCCGATTCTTGGGAAGATTTGTTGCGGACAGACCACTAAATTTCTTGAGTATGAAAAACAGAATGGCAGTCCTGTGGAGACCGGTTAGAGGAGTCGACATTCAAGAGGTAAGTCCTAACCTTTACTCCTTTGAATTCTTTCACCCAATTGACAAGGATAGGGTGTTAGCTGGAGGTCCCTGGTCTTTTGACAATTATGTGTTGATTATGAATGTCTGGAATTTTGGTGTCCATGTGGATGATGTGAATTTACTGAATTACTCTATCTGGGTGCAAATCTATGGGTTACCTGTGGGGACTATGTCTGAGCTAGTAGGCAAACAGTTAGGCAACTTCCTTGGGTCTTTTGAGGAATATGATATGAATAATAATACTGGTATTCATAGACAATTTATGCGTATCAGAGTCAGCCTAGACAGTGAGCGTCCGTTGAAAAGATTTAAGAAAATAAAGAGCACAGAAAATGTTTGGTCTCTAGCAACCTTTAAGTATGAACGGCTTGGGATTTTTTGCTATGTGTGTGGCTGCCTGGGCCATACAGAACGCTTTTGTGAAAAAGTTTTCAACGTGCAGGGGGGGGGAAATTCAGAGAGAATGGGGGGAATGGCTAAAGGCCCCAATAAGAAGAGGGGGGGGACCAAAGTGGGGCAAAATGGTTAAGAGAGAGCATTGGGGGCAGTGTAGTAGGAGGGAGCCAGAGGGGGTTTGGAGGGAGTAGGGGAGGAGGAATGGGGATCATGAGGGACATAACTAATACAGGGAGAGAGGTGAGGGGACCGACCAGACAGGTTGGGGAAGGGGAGAGAGAGGTTCTGATTTGCCCAATTTCAGGGCCATTTTTTAAGACCCTACCAAAGGAGGGTAGTGAGAAAAGGGGAGAGGAAGAGAGGGATAAGGGCGAGGATACTGAGATGGAACTAAATGATATTAGGAAGAGAAGAAGGGAGGGTCAGGAGGAGGGGATTGTGAGGGAAGGGGAGAGTAGACAGGAGGGGGAAATTTCTGTTCCAGGAAAGGATAAAGGAATTTTTACAGAAAATGTTTCGGCGAGCCCTAAAGATCAGGGCCGCCTGGGAGAATGAGTTGCCTAAGCTGGAACTGTCGTGGCCTAGGAAACCACCGGCCAGTTCGCTCCCTAAAGGAGCTTGTTTCTTCCCAAAGACCCAGTATTGTATTTTTAATAGAAACATTGGTGGAGGATCAGAAGGTAAATTTAATAAAACAACAGTTGAAGTTTGAGGGAGCATTCCCTGTGTGTAGAAGAGGTCGTAGTGGTGGTTTAGCATTGTTATGGAAGGCAGGAACACAGGTGGAGGTCAAAAGTTTTTCGGACCACCATATTAAGGCGATTATTATTGACTCGACTCAAGGAGACTAGAGATTAGTAGGCTTCTATGGTTTCGCTGACCGTAGTAGACATGGAGAGTCGTGGGAGTTACTGAGGAGATTGGCTAGAGATGATTCCATGCCATGGATAGTGATGGGAGATTTCAATTGCATCTTAAACAATACGGAAAAGGATGGGGGCGCTAGCTACCCCTATCTTTTAATGCAGGAATTTGCCAGAGTAATTGAGGATTGTGGTTTGTGTGAGCTGGAACTGAATGGTGATCCGTTTACCTGGGAAAGAGGTAGGGGTACTGAGATGTGGGTGAGAGAAAAGCTTGATAGATGTTTTGCGTCACCAAATTGGCTGAATAGGTTTGCTGATTACAATCTCAAATCTTGCATGACAGGGTATTCAGATCATCTTCCCCTTTCTCTTCAATTGAAGAGGGAGAGGAGAGAAGGAAGAGGAAACAGATTCTTTTTTGAGGAATCCTGGCTTAAAGAGCAGGAATTTCAGAATTTGGTCAGAAGGCACTAGAGGGGGCAAGGAGGTAGACAAATTCAAGATAAATTGGAGTCGTGTGTTCAAAAAATGGCAGAATGGGGGAAAGATTTTAACACACGCTTTAAAAGCCAGATCAGAAAGTGGAGGACCCAAATGGAAAGATTACATGGAAGCAGTGATAGGGAAGCTATTGCCTCCTATTTCCTTGCCAAGAGAAAACTTAATGATACCCTGGAAGCGGAGGAAAGTTACTGGAAACAAAGGGCTAAGGTTTATTGGTTGACTGAGGGGGACAAAAATACACAGTTCTTCCATGCAAGTGTCAAAGCAAGAAGACAACAGAACCAGATTGCCACACTAGTTGATGAGAATGGGGTTGTGATTGAAAGTCAGGCTGAATTGAAGGAACTTGCGCAAAGATATTTCCAGAATGTCTTCTCTGCTTCGAATATGCCAAGGGTAAATACGGTCCAGGTTGTTGACACACTTATCGATTCCCCTACAAATGAGCTTCTTATTGCCCCTTTTGAATAGGAGGAGTTTAAACAGGCCCTGTTTTCAATGAGTCCCAACAAGTCCCCTGGCCCTGACGGACTTAACCCTGGTTTTTATCAAGCCTTTTGGGATACATTGGGAGCTGATGTAAGAGAAGCCTGTGCAAAATGGCTTCAAGAGGGTGAATTTCCTATTGGGGTTAATAATACTAATATTGCCCTTATACCCAAGATTGATAACCCTCAAATGCTAAAGGATTTTCGCCCTCTCTCCTTATGCAATGTCATATATAAAATAATTGCCAAGGCCTTGGCCAATCGATTAAAAAAGATCCTCCCTCAAATCATTGGCGAAACACAATCTGCTTTTGTTCCAGGCAGGTCTATCACTGACAATGTGCAGGTGGCTTTTGAGAGCATACACTTTATGAAGAGACTGAACAGAGGAAGGAACGATCAGGTTGCTTTAAAAATTGACATCAGCAAGGCATATGACAGAGTTGACTGGGACTTTCTGAAAGTAGTTATGATTCGGATGGGTTTTCACGAGACCTGGATCGGTTGGACGATGTTATGTATCACAACGGTAAAGTATAGAGTGGCAGTGAATGTAGAATGCTCTGATCAAGTAACACCTAGAAGAGGTCTGAGACAGGGTGACCCTCTTTCTCCCTATCTTTTTATCCTTTGTGCTGAAGTCCTATCTAAACTAATAAGGAAAGCTGAAGATGACGGGCTCATCTCTGGTTGTAGGATTTGCAGTAGGGCACCGGCTGTTACACATCTTTCTTTTGCAGACGACAGTTTCCTGTTTTTTGGGGCAAATACGGATGAGGCTAGGAAGGTAATGGAGATATTGTCTGATTATGAAGTTGCTTCAGGGCAAGCAGTGAACTTAACTAAATCGGGGATCTTCTTCAGTTCAAATGTATCAGAGGAAATGAGAACTGAGATAAAAACAATACTGGGGTGAGCTCACCACTTGATACTGGGCGGTATCTGGGATTACCTTCCCTTATTGGTCGCTCGAAACGTCGAATTTTCACTTTCTTGGTTGACAGATTGCGCAAGAAATTTGGTGCGTGGGGTCTAAAATTCCTCTCCCAGGCTGGGAAAGAAGTGCTTCTCAAGTCAGTGGCCCAGGCTTTACCAACCTTTTGTATGAGTACGTTTCTTTTACCCTTATCTATCTATGATGATCTGCAAAAATTAATGAATTCCTTTTGGTGGGGCTGGAAACCTGAGGGGAGGAAAAACATTCATTGGTTTGATTGGGGTAAACTATGCATGCCAAAAGATTCAGGGGGGTTGGGTTTTAAGGATTTACATGTGTTTAAATTCCCAAATACCATAGTAAGTAGAATGTTCAAAGCTAAATATTTTCCTAGGGATGACTTACTTTCCTATAAATTAGGCAATAACCCTAGTATGGTTTGGAGGAGTATATGGGAGGGTCTTAGCATATTGAAAAAAGGGATTAGATGGAGGGTGGAGGATGGTAGATCAATTAGGGCTTGGGAGGATGCTTGGGTACCTAATTTAGAGAACTTTTGCATAAATTCCTTTTTAGTCCCTGGATTGGAAAACTTGACAGTTGCTGACCTATTACGGGAGGATAGGATAGGGTGGGATATGGAGAGATTGAATGGGTGCTTCAGTGAAATTGAAGTGCAAGCCATTAGTGATATCATTTTGCCATACAATGTTCGGGAAGATGTGAGAATCTGGCATTGGTCAAAGGATGGGCATTATAATGTGCACTCAGGCTACCTTGTCGGCATGTGTAGGGGTGATGGTAATAGGGATCAGGAGGGTTGGAAGAAGCTGTGGAGGTTGAAGATTCCACCTAAGCTGAAACAGTTTATCTGGCGCATTTATTCAAAATGTATTCCAACTAGAGCTCGGTTGGCTCAGAGAAGAGTTCCTATTACAACAGAATGCCCTGTCTGTGTGGAACAGGAGGAGACAGATAACCATTTATTTACTAAGTGTTGTTTTGCAGGTGACATTTGGCGTATCGCAGGAGTCCCTTCTCCGACTTTGGGCAATTTGAATCTATCTGAGTGGCTCCTGCAAGAAGTATGCGGCTCAAACCAGGCGAAAATTCTCAGAATATGCTGTGCTCTGAAAGCAATTTGGGATCATAGAAACAGAGTCATTTGGCACATGAGGTGGTGGCCAGCAGATACCAGTTGGCGGACCAGCTTGGAGGCGGTTCAAGACTGGATAGCATACCAACAACGAGTGGCTCCCAGACAACCACAAGCGGCATCGCCACATTCCAGAGAGGGGCAGATTTACCACGGCATCAACAACGCACAAGTGTCGACTAACAGGGCCATGAGACAACCGGTCCCGATTCAGAAATGGAGGCCACCCAAAGCAGGCGCTGTCAAATGCAACATTGATGGGGCAATATTCAAAGAATTCAAAAGCAGCGGCATGGGCGCGGTAATCAGAGACGAAAAGGGATCCTTCTTACTCTGCAGCAGCAGCTTTATCCCAGGTACCAAAGAACCTAGCATCATTGAAGCTCTTGCTATTCGTACGAGCTTGATATGGCTTGTTAATTTGGGTTATATATGTGTTGAGTTCGAGTCTGATGCCAAACTTGTCGTCGATGCTATCCTAGATGGGAAACATGATATATCTGAGTTCGGAATGATTATACAGGACTGTCGATTGTTGTTAGGATCCAACCCACAATTTAAATTAGCTTTTATTTCTCGTTTAGCGAACAGTGCAGCTCATTTGGTAGCTAGGCTTGCCTGTTCCAATGCTAGCGATTTCGTTTCAACTGATGTGCCAGAATGGCTCATGAACACTATTGTTATGGACGGGAGTCCTTCATCTATTTAATTGCATCTTTTCTGGTTAAAAAAAAAGTTAAAATCCACTTAAAAAAGTAAGTTAAATTTTTTGACTTAAATTTTTTGCATCAGATATAAGCATTTAATTGTTTGTGAACTAATTTACTGTTATGCCCTACCATCAAAAGAAGAGAACGTAATCCACTCTTCTTCCTCCTACTTCTTTTTTTTTTCTTTACAATCTTTATAGTTTGATTTCATTTGGGATTTATAATATTGTTAAATTTATAATATTGTATCCAATTTATTATTTACTTTTATTTTAAAAAAACACAATATAAAATCTATATCTTTTGTCAATATTAACTATTTGGTCATTTTATCTATATTTTTTATATTTTTAACCGAATATATCTTAGCTTTCAGGACAATTATAGTACAATACAAAATGACTATACTAATTTGTTATTTTCTGTCTGTCTGTTTATAACAAATATAACGGTTAAAATATAAAAAAAATAGACAGAAGGACCAAAGGATTAACAGTGACAAAAGATATGGACCTTATAATGTGTTTTTCAAAATAGAAGGATTAAATAGTGTGTTAGGTAAAAAGTATAGGACTAATCAATTATTTACCCTATATATATAAAAGGATAAAGTTGTCCAATTTAGTGTTTTATATTTTCTCGTATTAGAGTTATCAAACAGATTGGTAATATTCAGCACTTAATTTTCAATATAAACCAAACAGTTTGACAGTTTAACACTTTCAGCTTTTATAATATTCAGCACTTAATTTTTAGTTTTATCAAACAGCACCTAAGTTGTTTGAGTCTCAAAAATAAGAAATTAATTTTTTTTAATGAAAAAACATAATAACAATGAGTTCAAAAGTGTTATGAAAATAAATAAATTAATTAATAATGGTAACATAATTTTAGAATTATTGAAAAATAAAATTTAAATAAATAAATACTTTCTAAAATAAATTAAGGTTGGTGGAATTGAACCTAGGATCTTTTAAAAAGAATCATGTATTTTTAACCATCTCATCTACCTTTAAATAATGAAATATTACTACATAGAATATATATAGACTAATATTGGGGGCCTGAAACTACTCATGACCATGGTGGTTCTGCCGACCGGAGGGGCCTGAGCCCCCTCGGACCTCTCCCTGTCTCCGCCCCCTGGCTGTAGCATGTACCAGTGTGAGGTTTTACTCCTCTTAATATTCGGGTTGTATTTATACTTAATGAAATAGATGATAAAAAAAAAAAAAAAACATTGGTCACTCCACCTAATCTTTGGCTGACCACATTTCTATAATTACAAAGCAATAAAACCATGAGTTTTATTTTTTTAAATATTAGTACTATTTATCCAAATATTAATGGATATGATGCCGACTAAAGTATGATAAAGAAACAGGGAAAAGCGCCTGCCGTCGGAGTAGCTGTCGGCCGGGCCATCATTGGATGGGCCCATTTAAGAGTTTAGATCCGAGTCAAGTAAGTACTGATGTGGTTGTGGAACAAAGTCACGTGACATGCACATTAGATTCAACCCACTACATTTACACATGTGATCATTACCTATTTTAACATTATGGCCACTGAACTTCAATTCTTAACCGTATGACCACTGCATTTTATATTTTTTAATACTAATAACCACTCAATTTTAACTAACTCATCGAAATGACTGTTAGTGATCTCAAAATGAAAATATTCAAGAATTAAAGTTGCTCAGAACGACATTTACTATGAAACCACATTTTTTATTTTTAAAAATCACATTTTTTGGAGCTTTCTCTCTCTAAAAATTCACTTCCGCTCTCCTAACCAAACAACACCTAAATGATCTCAAAACGAAAATTTTCAAGAATTAAAGTTCCTTAGAATATCATTAACTCTTCGAATTTTTTATTTTGAGACCGTCAATGGTCGTTTTGAGGTGTTGATATATTAAAAAGTGTAAAATTTAATAATCATACCGTTAAAAATTAAAGTTCAATGACGATAATGTTAAATAGGTAAAGTTCACTAGCCATGGGTGTAATTTACCCGTGATCAAATACATATCACGTGGCATGAACGTGGGATATCATATTCATAGCCTCCCACATTGTACAAGTCAATCTTAATCATGAATCTCATACTTTTGAAAAGAAAAATGAATCTTATACTTGATTCTTACTAAATACATTGCACAAGGCATCAAGAGTTCAAAAGTATCTCAAAACATTTGGGCAAAAAGTAAGCTCCTAAATTTTATCTCTATTAAAAATCAAATGACTGGTCAATTATTTTTTCATATCCAACCCTTAATTATTGATTTTGCTCTGGATTTAACACTTATTTAATTTTTTCATCGAGTTTGGATGATACGCATCATTAAGGGATTCGACATGCTGACATGGAATATTCACTTTCATGTGGACAAATAAAATATAAGTTTTTTAACTAGGGGAAAATAAAAAAGAAGTTACATAAATCAATTTCCAGTAGGTTATTCCAAGATGGAAATCGATATTGAAAAACCCTATTGGAAATCGATTTTTGTGTTAGGAGAGAAGATCGATTTGACGACCTTACTATTAGGGGAAAAGATCGATTTCGCGATTCTAATGCTGAAAATCACAAAATGAGAGAGGAGAAGATCGAGCTCGAAAGAACTTACTGGAAATTGATTTATACAATTTATTTTTACTTTTTACTCTCTATTTATCCTAGTCAAGAAACTCTTATTTTTATTTGTCCATGCCAACAAGTTGAATCGCCTTAACGGCATGTGCCGCTCAAACTTGATGGAAAAGTTAAATAAAGCTGAAACCATAACAAAATCAATGATTAATAGCTCAATACGGAAAAATAATTGATTAAAGATCTGATCCTTAAAACAGGTAAAGTTCAAAGGTTTAATTGAACTTTTTACCAAATATTTACTGTTTAAAGATTTAAGGGAAAATTTTAAATATAATCCCATAATTTAGCCGATCTACGGATAAATTTTAGTACCACGTTTATTATAAAAGTACATTTTCGATTTTTTTAAAATCATTATTTTAAGATGTTTCACATTGCATTGCTCGTAACGCTTGTTCCAATACTAATCCTTTAATTTTATTTGTTATGCTATATTGGCTCGACAGTATTCTGTATAAAGACATTTTACCTTAAATAAAAGTTTTGTTGGTTCAAAAAAAAAAGTTTTCACTTATTAAATATTTATTTTTTCTCTCCTATATTATATTATTATTATTAGGCATATTAGCGTCAGAATCTGATATGGCGTGAAAATCAAGACATCTGTCAAAAAAAATGTGGGCGACTATATACCGCCCCTAAATTCCGGTTCACCGCACCCTATTGACCATTTTGCCCTTCTCATTATTTCAAACAAGAATTTTAAAAATTCCAAATCCTCTCTACTTCTTTTCCGTTTTCAAAAAACTGACCTAAAACGAGATGGCACGAAAAGTAGGCATCGGCAAAGGATACATGGGTATTACGGTAAGTTTTTCCGTTCAAACATTTAACGAATTAGTGATTTTAAGGGCTGAAAATCGGGATTAAAATCCCAGATTTTCAACCAGGCGGGTGCGACGCACATGAACTATGCGTTCCACCGTAGGTGGAACATGTGCGCGACGAGCGATCCACCGTATGGTGGATCGCACGGCGCACGCGCTCCACCGTAAGGTGGATCGCGCGGCGCACGCGCTCCACCATATGGTGGATCGCTCGTCGTACGCGTTCCACCTAAGGTGGAACGCGTACAAGACGTGCGCTCCACCGCACGTCGCGCCCGTTTGGCCTACGGGCCAAACGTTTACGGCGCACTAGTCGGCCCTAAGGCCGACTGGTGCGCCACACCCGTTTGGGCCTTAGGGCAGGTGGTGTAAGCCACCCGCCTAGGCCAAAAAGGGCCAAATTTTGATTTTTTTTTTTAAATTTGTACGGACCGGGCGTAGGCAGACCCGAATATATATAAAATAAATTATGGTAAATTGAATATAATAAATAAATAATATTACAGGATCAGGAGGGATCTGACCCCAGACACACGTCTTCACGTCCTGTTACTGCATCTGCTCGGCGGGAGCGGGCGGAGCAACAGCGGTTCATGGCGGACGCCCGGAGGGCACATGCAGCACAGGCGGAGCGTGCTGAGGGACAGGATGAGGCGGCTGATATAGACATGGACGGGGATGCCTCTATGCATCGTCCTAGTTCTGATACTATCCCCATACATCGTGGCGTCGTCACGAGGGGTCGAGACGGACGATTTTCTTCTACCGCAGCATCTTCTTCTGGTAAGAGAATTTTAAAAATGTGTTTATTTGTATTTGTTTTAATCGTGATTATTGAAAAATATACCAAAAATTTAATGTAAACCGTTTGCTGTAATTTCAGGTAGCAGCAAGCGATCGAGGAGTGTAGAGGATGACTGGGTTGTGAAGGACCCCGTACCCGGGGTCCATTTGATGGTGCTGTGATCTCGAGCTTTCTGGGACATATTACTTGTGCTATCTGGGCCGGTCAGGATAGGGGCGTCCTTAGGTGTCATACCAGATCAGGGTATTGCTCGAAGCTGAGATCATGGTACAGTGGTTCTTCCAGGACGATTCAGTCGCGTATCGAGTCATCTGGCATGTTCCATTTACCTGGTATTATGCACAGTCACATAGATGCTGCTCTGATCACGGCATTTGTAGAGCGGTGGCAGCCAGACACGTCATCATTTCACATGCCATTTGGCGAGATGACCATTTTGATGCATGATGTGTGGGAGATATTGCGCATCCCCGTAGATGGTGCCATGGTGACTGCTGATGCGACTATTGATGAGCTTAAGGAGTGCGTGATGGATTTGTTTGGGATGACTCGGGTTTAGTTAGATGCCCATCATTATTCTTCTAGTAGTATACGAGCCGCTTCCGTCATGGAGCACTATGGAGGTGATCGGATTCCTGAGACCCATGCTATAGCTTGGACGTGGCTGATGCTCGGTTCCACCTTGTTCGTAGACAAGAGTGGTGACCGCATCTGACCTTCTTGTCTGTTAGAGGTGCAGGACTCGGCGGCTGGAGCCGTTGGACTTTCTTGGGGATCAGCTGCACTAGCATATCTATACCGTCATCTTGGTATTGCTACCAGAGGAGATTGCGGGCAGATGACGGGTTGTATGACATTGCTCCAGTCCTGGATTTACGAGTATTTTCCTTGCTTCAGGCCACATCGAGAGGCAGTTACAGTTGACCCGGATCTTCCTAGGGCTTCGTTGTGGCCATCTATATCGATGGAGAAGAGTGATGAGCGGCTGAGAGCATTTCGTGCCCGGCTTGATGTGTTGACAGCAGATGAGGTATACTTGCTATATAATTATAAATACTGTTCAATTAAAACAAATTTGTATTACTGGTATGTGTTAATGTAATTTTATACATCTGTAGGTCATGTGGATGCCGTATGGCCCTGATGCCATTACGGAGACCCCGAGGACTCTATACGCTGGATGGATACGGTATCGGGATGTGATCGAGCCGTACATGACGGGGTGATGCCTTCGACAGCTTGGACATATGCAGACCATTCCTAGACCGATATTGCAGCCTTCTAAGGCTGTTCGCCCGTGGACCAGTTTGAAGTATCGTGTAGAGGTGCCAGCTGTGATGGTGCAGGGTATTTGGGACTCTTTTCCCCAGTCATCCGTCCTTATATTGTCTGTATTCACTCCAGCACATACTCCATCAGATTGTGAGGATCAGTACATGCATTGGTACACCCGTCACTCACACCCTCGTCTACTTCCGGAGATTGTTGCACCCGGACCGACTGTTTATACTCGCTCGAATAGTGAGATTGTAAGTTATTTTTGGTTTTTCTTTACTGGTCTACTAATGTGAAATGATATTTACTGAAATGTGAAGTGATATTAACTTTGTTTTTTGTTCCTTACTTTTTACAGTGGGTTAGTCGATTAGCTGGCTGGGGTGAAACTGTGTTGGATCACATGAGTCATCTGGACGAGGATGCTGCGATTGTATATAGGCAGTCGTTAGAGCAGATTATGGGTGCTTGGCATTTGGCCAAGTGAGTTATGACTGTATTTCGAAGTATTTTAGTACTATTATGACTGAATTTGGTATTTTGATATTATCGTTTTTTTTGTGGTACGTTTTGTTATTATTGCAAATTTAAGAATACATTAGAATGACATAAACTGGAAAAATACATTACAACGACATAAACTGAAAAAATACATTACAACGACATAAACGGAAAAAAAAAAATACATTAGTCACTATCTTCTTCGTACTCGTCAATGTTTGGTGAAGATGTCGCTGGTACACCTGACTGTATTGCAAGGTATATCTCTTTCTCCTCTGCAATATTCGTCTCATATTCCACAGGAAAAATGTTCGATGGAGCATTTCCTCTATTTCTTGGCCAAGCTCGTCCTGGAAGGTAATCGTTCTTTGAAGCGCTGATACTCTGTAGTACTCGAACCTCTAATTTATAGCGATCCCAATTTTTCACGATCGAGTAAGGATAAGTTCGATGAACCTCATGAGAAATTTCAGACTCTGTCCATCTTAAAAAGATGATGGAGTTGAAATTTTTTTAGGGATAATTCCCCTCTGATTATCACGCAGTAGTCTGGCGAACATAGCTTTCCAGTCATCAATAGGCATAAACCACTTCAGAAATGTTTGAATATGACTAGGAATATTTCCTTCATTCAAAGTGTTCAACCATTCCTCTAGAGCAAATTCAAAAGGCATGTAATACATATAACATAAGAACCATAGCATGTGTAGTGAGTATATTGGAAACTCACCAGCAGACGGAAGCTTGAAGCAAAACATAAATGGAGTTTCAGGATGGAACATTGCTGGACTCACAAATGTCTCTCCATATACACGGATTGCGTAGTATTGGTAATCAAGCATCTTCGTCGTGCAATCAGACTTATTCAAAGTTGACACTATGCTTTTCTCGGGAGGAAAATTAGGGAACTCATTGGTAAAATCAGATGAAGCCATTTATGTTTGAGAGTTTTCGTTGAAATGAATTTAAAGAGTAAATGTGGATAACTGAAGTAGAAAAATTGTTTAATTTTATAGATGGAGAATATAGCCGTTGGAATATATCCGTTTGAATATAGCCGTTGGAATGTAGCCGTTAGAATACTATGCTGTTCGAATATATTAATCAGAATTAACCTGTAACATTACAGAACAACACAGAATTAATCAGAATTCACCTGTAACATTACAGAACCACACAGAATTAATCAGAATTAACCTGTAACATTACAGAACCACACAGAATTAATCAGAATTAACCTGTAACATTACAGAACCACACAGAATTAATCAGAATTCAACCTGTAACATTACAGAACCACACAAAATTAATCAGAATTCACCTATAACATTACAGAACCACACAGAATTAATCAGAATTCAACCTGTAACATTACAGAACCACACAGAATTAATCAGAATTCAACCTGTAACATTACAGAACCACACAGAATTAATCAGAATTCAACCTGTAATATTACAGAACCACACAGAATTAATCAGAATTTAACCTGTAACATTACAGAACCACACAGAATTAATCAGAATTCAACATGTAACATTACAAAACCACACAGAATTAATCAGAATTCACCTGTAATATTACAGAACCACACAATATCAAATACTAATATCCCCTAAGTTTGGCCAATCTGGTCCACTGTGTCACCCTATCCTGATAGAAGCGCTCCCATCCTACAACGCTTTGGCCTCGGTGCACAAACCACCAGTGTACTATAGGGGGCACCGGAAAGTTAGGGGATAAATTTAAACGTATGTAGTGCTGGCAGTGATTCCCTAAATGAGCTATACAAATCTCACGTGATGGTCTTGTAGCAGTGGATGCGGCATACAATGGTAAGATAGTACCACACAACGCTCATGTGTCCCCACCTGAGAAACTAAATAACATGATAGCAGAATTGTACATTGTAGCAACTGGCCACAAGTCATCCCAAACGATCATCCAATAATCCGACGTACAACCTGCACCGTCCCAACTTACTCTACGAAGAGCTGCATCAACAGTATCAACAAAAACTCTTTGATACAGACAACGGTTAGCAATTACTTCATTTCGAATGTGATGCCTAACTGTCTACCACGCTTCTTCGTCACCAAAAATGTAAGTTGCTACCGTACGGAAACCACAATTTCCATCACCTACAACATCGTAGTATGATTCGACGTATGGTTTAATTATGCCAACTATTTTATCGGAATGTACGAAGTCAGAACCATAATACGTTTTTCCATCTGCATTCATGTATATTAGTGTAAAACAACTCTATATTGCAAAATAGTTATAAAAAAAGTTAGGTTTATCAGATAAACATTACCTGATGAGGCAGCATTATGTACCGAGGATGACGAGCTAATTCTGCCACTTCTACCATGACTCCTAGATGAACTAGTAGAACGAGCCCGTCCACGACGAGTTTCATTGTATTCCCAAGAACTCGGCATACGTTTTGTGGATTTGCTCACCTTAGGTCGCCCTCGCACGTTAATTTTGACATCGGGTTCAGTGTACTGAGCTTGATCAGGGTGTAGTTGATCATGGATAAACATTGAAATATTACGCATTAAGGATGGGTCGGCTTTAGAGACTTGGTCCACTAAGGACTTAAAATATCGCTGCTCCTCGTTCAGATCATTACGCCCGTCATTTTCATCAGTGTGACCATGATTGATTAAAAGTGTTCTCCAAAACACGTGAACACTCTCAGTACTGATCATTTGTTCCAGATCACAAGCTCGTTTCAGCTCACATGCACATGGTATCTGATGCGATGTTCTCAATACACAACCGCAACGCACGTACACTTCATGGCTCAACCCTCTCATGCGCTCTAACTCTTGATTCAACAACTGCAGACAGTAGTGAGAGACTTTGAATACAAGTTGGCTTAATGGGCGTCCGGCGAAAGTGACTGCTTGACGAAGCCGGGACTGCTCAAGCATGTACCTGATACGAAGACAAAATTATTATTAGTTAGTGAAATGATACAACCATAAATGCAAATTCCAAAATTGCAGTAGAAGAAATTGCAAATACCTTATATTGGTTGCTTGTGATTCAATATGCTTGTGAACCTTCTGCCATACCGTGTCAAGGGACCCAGTTGCCATATTGAGCCATTGCTTTAGACTAGCATGTTCGCTCTCCACTCGACAAGTAGTTGTGTTGCCAAAATGTAGGAACTCCTTTGTCCAAGCAACAACAAACTTCTCCTTATGCACCAACCACGTCTCCTCAACATACGAGATAACTCCTTTGAACCTGCTCATCTTTTCCTTCATCATCATAAGATTGGTCTCGTACTCCTCAATGGTTAATGATTCTAATATTGTTCTCCATTTGCCATTCTTGAATTTAAAGGTAAGGCCTTTATCTCCAATGATTCTATACACACGATCTTCCACATCCTTATTTATATGCCAAGTGCATAGCAAGTGCGCTGCTTGTGGAAAAACTTCTTGGATCGGCTTTAATAACCCAAGCTCCCTGTCACTAACAACAACGGTCGGGTTAAGATCATCCCCAAGCAAAATCTCCAGCCTTTGCAAAATCCAACGATAGCTCCCTTCGGTCTCGTCTTTAACAATAGCATACGCTATCTTGAAGTTATTATTACATGGCGTCATCCCAACAATCTCAACAAACGGCATTTTGTACTTGTTTGTTTTGTACGTTGAATCAATGCCGATGTACCAGTGGTAAGTCCTGAACATATCAACTGACTCTGGATGTGCCATGAACACATGCATTATCACACCTGAATCAACCTGTGTGTAATTGACATATTTGTTCTCCACAGCAATATGGTAGAATTGACTAGCCAGGTCTCTACCTTCAAACGCGTCCTCCTCATTTTGTCCCTGTAATTATATATGTGTTTAATTACTGAGTTGTCCTCTGGGTGTTTTTCTTTAACTGCTGCTAAAATAGCACAAGGCTTTGCTTGAGCTGAAGTCATATCACGCACAATTTGTTTAGATGCGATACTGAGTCCGCTCATTTGCCGACTTCCCTCTGGATACATACGCATTGTATGGTTATGCATTCCAGTTAACCCAGCCTTAGCCTTTATCCCCCATCCAGAAAGGTCTGCATGTTGATAGGCTTTAATCTGAAATTTACAGCGGCACGCTTTAGTTTTACTTTTCCTAATTGCAGGATCTTCATCAATTTTCACAACACCTCTATATCGTTCACCCCGTGAACATCGCAACAACTTCTGTTTTCCCCCATGTTTGTGCGAAGATATTACAATCTCAAACCCATTCTGAATAGCTATCTTTTTTGCCCAATCAATAGCATCCTGACTTGAGGGGAAAACGGTATCCGTTATGAAACGCGAACTATAATCAATGTTATCGGGGTTCCAATCTTCTATCGGTACCTGAATATACGAAAAATTGACATTAAAATTAAAAAAAATACTTCGGGGCTATTTCTCCCGTTCAAAATTAATTCGGGGCAATTTCTGCCCATTTTGGCCTGAACGGGCAGGCTGCCCGTTTCACCATAGGTGGAAACGGGCAGCGCGTACTGCCCGTTCCAAAGGTGGAGCGTACCACCCGTTCCATGGGTGGAGCGGGTGGCGCGTACCACCCGTTCCATGGGTCGAGCGGGTGGCGATTACCACCCGTTCCTTAGGCCGAACGGGTAGTTCATCTGTTCGGCCTAAGGAAAGGGTGGTATGCGCCACCCGCCCAGGCAAAAACCGAATTAAAAAAAAAATACCTAAATAACGTTTTTAATAATCGTAATATTACCTCGTGTTCGAACTCATTGTCTTTGGGAATGCTTTGATCCATTTTTGTCAAATCCGGGATTTGTGCTCGGGAGAGAAAAGTAGAGAGAGTTTTGAAGGTTTTGGGGAAAAAAATGAGAAGGGTAAAATGGTCAAAACGGTTCGGTGAACTGGAATTTAAGGGCGGTATATAGCAATACCCAAAAAATCTAACAAATTAATAAAATAAATTTATAGATACTATACTACTAGTATATTATAGCATATCAAATATAAAATAAAATATGATTTAGTAGTCGTATAGATATAATTAAAATATAGGTAAAACAAAGCAATCATATATATTTATATATATGATCTGCTTTTTCTTTTAACGAGAAAAAAGAAATATAATCTACTTATACTATATAGGAATATTTTATATAGAAATAACCTCTATTTTATTATAAAAAAATTTGGCCCCTACTTAATAACCTCTATTATCAAACTCTATTTAGTAATAACCTCCTAATTGTTATACAAATAGTCCGTTCCCAACTGTATTCCTATATTGAGGTTTTACTGTATACTTTAATTTTACTGTTTATGTTAAAAAAAATAATTATTTCATTATATTTTAATAAATTAAAAGTTCAAATAATGCATATTTACAAGCAGCATAAAATAATATTATACAAAAGATATATATTTATTATTATTTTTAAGGGTTAAGGTGTAAAAATAGCCCTAACGTTTTGGGTTAGGAGAAATTTTACCTCTAACGTCTAAAATGGTGCAATTTTACTCCTAACGTTTGTAACCAAGAGCAATTTTACCCCTAATATTGATAAATTGGGTCAATTTCAGAAATAATTCATCACACTGTCTTTTCAGCCATGAATTTTATCATCTACACTTCACACGCATGTCATTTGATTAGTAACAAATCACAAACATATGTTGGGATGTCAAAAAAATATAAAAAATATAATGTCTTTTGTATGAATTAGACAAAAAAAATTAAAAAATTCACCGAATTTATAAATATTAATCTCCAATTCTATTATTAAATTACAAAAAAAACATGAAATCCTTTTTTATATAATGATTGATATGCAATTGGTGCGAAATAAAGAACAAAAATGTATGTGTTTTATAATAATTTTTGAAATTGACCCAAATTATCAACGTTAGGGGTAAA
Source organism: Euphorbia lathyris (assembly GCF_963576675.1). Classification (NCBI taxonomy): domain Eukaryota; kingdom Viridiplantae; phylum Streptophyta; class Magnoliopsida; order Malpighiales; family Euphorbiaceae; genus Euphorbia; species Euphorbia lathyris. Next base: position 94,232,086 of record NC_088912.1, on the reverse strand, counting down.
ATTGCTATTGGTTACAAACGTTAGGGGTAAAATTGCACCATTTTAGACGTTAGGGGTAAAATTGCTCCTAACCCAAAACGTTAGGGGTATTTTTGCACTTTAACCCTATTTTTAATTAAACGTACACTGATAATAATATAATGTTTTGTTTAAACGGAAGATTTTAAATTCGAATTCTAGTATACGCAGAAAAAATTAATTGATAAAAGATCCACATAATAAATGTCTGATAAGTCACGAACCGAAAAATATGACAAAATATAAAATAATAATAATAATATAATTTTATTACTAATGTTATTTTTCATGTTTGTATTAGTATAACAATTTTTTATAAAAAAAACTTAATTAAACATACATGAAAATTAATTACTGATAGAAAAATAAACATATCATTTTATATAAAATTTATAGATGAAGAATTAAATAGTTTGTTTTGTCAAAATTCAAAGATTTTAGAGTTCGTTTCAAAAAATAAAGGAACTTACTAGTATAATACGCACAAAATTAATCAAATATTAATAGATTACTAAAGCCATCAAACACATAATTCACATTGTTACAATATTGGATCAACCTAACTATCTAACTAGAGTTTGAATTCTCTGAGATAGAGAGATAGAAATATAGTTGTGATTAAAATACTTGATGAAAAAGTTTTGCCTCTCGAAAGAACCTACCATGTCCGAATCTAGATTAGTGTTGACTTTGGAACCATACTAGATAAAACAAAGGCTTAATATATCATTTGTCATTTGAACTTGTCCAAAAAGCTTGATTAACCTCTGACATTTTAAAGTGTTCTAATAGCCCTATCAACTTGCATAAAATGTTTAGTTAGCTCATTAAATTTGCGTAAAATGTAATCAATTGATCACTCGGTTGCAAAAAAAGTAAATTAAATGCGGAAGATATATTCCACGCATCTTAGAATGTTATTACATAATTCAAAAATAAATTAAAAAGGAAGTTATTACTTATTCAACTATAAAACTTGTTTTCGCTAATATTAAAACTGTATACCCCTGATCTTTGTCATTTTTTTTAAGATACATGCAATACATATTTCACATTTAACTTTTTTTTTTTGCAACCGAGTGATCAATTGATTATATTTTGCACAAGTTCATGGGCTAACCGAATATTTTATACAAATTGAAAGGATTATTAGGATATTTTAAAAGTTTAGGGGCCAATTAAATTTTTTAGAGAAGTTCAAGGGCCAAAATGATATATTAAGCCCCAAAAAAATTATTAAAAGAAAAGGAAAATGACAAAAGACACATGAGTTCCTCACGTGAACTTATTCTCTTCTTACAACTACCTCACTGCTACAACTACCCTCAATATTTTGTACTTATTTGTAATTAAATAAAATATTTAATATTTCCCATCAAACTTCTTAAAATTAATGTGCAAATCTAACCATGGCCGACTATATATATATAATTTTTATAAATCTGATTTTTCGGTTTGATGATCATCGGATATACTTTAAGTGAATCATTTTCCGATTAAAACTTTCTGTGTATGCTAGGATTTGAATTTAAGATCCAATTTAAGCAATTTAGTGACAAATTTAAAATTCATTAACAGGAGGAGTGTTTAGCAAGGTCGTAAGATCCGACTCGCCTAGATCAACTCGATTGAACTAGATCCAGTAGGTAAATTGGTCCGAAAATACCTAAAAAATAATATAATTGAAACCCGTTAAAAATCAGGCGAACCGTTAAATCGGAGAACCGGTCATGAGTTAGAAGATTTCACAGATCAAAATTTCAGCTTTCTTATTATTGAAACCCGTTAAAAAGCAGTTGAACGGGCTGGTTGAACTGTTAAACAGGAGAACCGATCACGAGTTAGAAGATTTCGCGGGTCAAAATTTCAGCTTTATTATTTTAAGTAAATCTAAAATCAAGTTTGATTTATATTATTATTTGTCAATAACTCATTAATGAATTAATTACTACATAATAAGTATTGTGAGAAACTGAGAATTTATACATTGCAATAAATCGATAACTTTATTCTTTTAGTTTTGTCCATATTGATATAGAGATACAACAACTCTTTTACTTTCTAATTTCTAATTTTTAATTCTATATTTATAATTTTCAATTTAAGTTTTATTTTCTATTTCAAATTTTGGTATTCTAAGATTAGTTTTATAGTTTTTATTTATAAATTATTATCTTCATTTTTTGATGGCTTTCAAGTTTTATGTTTCAATAGAATATATCAATCATTTAAAGATTTGAGAGGCCAATTTTAATGTTCACTAGGTTTGAAGCGTGCACAACACATACTCATCTTATCACATGTTTAAATTATTTTTAATAAATGAGAGTTGTCAAAATTTGAACTCGCGATCATTTGGTATAACAAGACCGTAACTATATATTATGGAATCAATTCAACAAAGAAACTGATTTGATAGTTAAAATTTAATAATTGCTTTTTATTATAATCTCTAACAAATCAGATATATAGACTGATTTTTGTTTTTCCAAAATAGTCAGTAGTAATATTTTCAACCTTAACCAAATAATCCTATATTTACTTGTTTATTAGTAATTGGAGTCAAACAAAAAGGAAAACATCTTTTCAAAAGGTAATTGTCTATTTCTTAAGAAAAATAGTCAATTTCGACATAAATTAAAAAATTACAATCTAAAAGTACATCAGAAAAGTTTGAATCTGCATCTTTAATATCATGAATTCTGATAAAGTAATAGTAGACAGTGTTCGAATGACTTAATGATCTTTCAATGCGTCAGATCTATGTGATGATAGACAAAACTCTTCTGTTTCCGTGAAAGAAAACATGATAACACCCATATAGTGAGACAAACGGCAAACATCCATATATGGAGACATACCACAAATAAAGGGAAAAAAGAACAAAAAACTACAAATAAAGAAAAAACTGCAAAATCTACCACAGTAGATCAATCAAAAAATTTATTAAATAAAGAAAAAACAAAGCAGAGAAGAGATCTTCCGATTAAAAGCCGGAAGAAACCCTAAACTTGGATGAAGAAAACAAAAATTACTTGGTGAATAGGTTTAAGTCTGGAAATATTAAAAAAAGAAAAATTATAAAACTGTGTCAAATTGGAGACTTATTTACATATTTAAACCTATTTGAAAACACATTACATATCTAGACTATTTCAATAGAAATTACTCATAATACCCTTCATATATATATATATATATATATATATATATATATATATATGGGGTTGTTTTCAATGGTGAGCACTAAATTATCTCCATGGATGGTGAGTGTTTAATATCCATTGGATCAAGATCTAATGGTCCATGATTTAAGTTGTGATTTAATATTAAAATGGGTTTGCCTGATGACATGTCAGTTGTAACTTGCAATATTGTGCTTTGAAAAACGTTTTCTCTTTCCTCAAAATATAACCAACTTCCAAGAAATAATTTTTTTCCGAATGTTTTTATTTTACATAAGAAGATGTCTTCTTTTAAGTAATTTTGTATCCGTCTAATCAATGTTATATGCAATAAATCTTAATAAATGATTATTCATTGGGAACACGAAAAGCTTGACATTGAGAATGTATAACATTATTTATTATAACTAAATTAAACATTAATGATGTTCTAATTAATGGTGTTGTCCCCCTATTTATTACCTTAGAATTGTAAGCTCAATTTATAAATTTCTAGGATTGTAAACTCAATTTGTAAATCCTTAGGATTCCAAGATCAATTTGTAAATCCTTAAATTTTTTTTATTTCTTTAAGCATTCATTTATTTATAAACAATCATTAAACTTACAATCTCTATAATTCATATATTCTAATGCCACACTAATGACAATAATAAATGTCTAATGTCATCCATTTAGATGTCGTATTAAATACTACTCCCTTCATGCAATTGATTTATATCCTCACACAAACGTAATGTAACGTAATGTAAATATCACTGAACAGAAAATTTTACGGAACTCAAACATCACTAAACTGAAACATTACTGAACTGAAATATTACTGAACCGAAACATCACTGAACTGAAATATTTTGAATTGAAACATCACTCAACTGAAACATCACTCAGCTGAAACATCACTCAACTGAAACATTACTGAACTGAAACACTATTGAACTGAAACATCACTGAACTGAAACATTACTGAACTGAAACATCACTAAACTGAAATATTACTGAACTCAAATATTACTGAACTGAAACATCACGAAACTGAAATATCACTGAGCTGAAATATTACTGAACTCAAATATTACTGGACTGAAACGTTACTAAACTAAAACATTATTAAACTGAAACTTCACTCAACTGAAACATTACTGAACTGAAATATTACTGAACTGAAACATTACTGAACTGAAACACCACTGAACTGAAATATTACTAAACTGAAATATTACTAAACTGAAATGTCACTAAAATGAAATATTAATTAATTGAATATCACTGAATCAAAACATCACTCAACTGAAACATTACTGAACTGAAATATTACTGAACTGAAATATTACTAAACTAAAACATCACTGGACTGAAATACTACTAAACTGAAATATTACTCAACTGAAACATTACTAAACTGAAATATTACTGAACTAAAACATCATTGACTTGAAACATTACTGAACTGAAACACCACTGAACTGAAATATTAGTAAACTGAATATCACTGAACCAAAATATCACTGAACAGAAACATCACTGAACTAAAATATCACTAAACTTAAACATCACTTAACTGAAATATTACTAAACTGAAACCTTACTCAACTGAAATATTACTGAACTGAAACATCATTGAACTGAAACATTACCGAATTGAAACATTACTAAACTGAAATATTATTGAACTGAAATATTACTGAACTAAAACATCACTGAACTGAAATATTACTGAATTGAAACATCACTAAATTGAAACATTACTGAACTAAAAGATTACTAAACTGAAACATCACTGAACTGAAATATTACTGAACTAAAACATCACAGAACTGAAATATTACTGAACTGAAACATCATTGAACTGAAACATCACTGTACTAAAATACTACTGAACTGAAATATCACTGAACTGAAATATTACTGAACTCAAAGATTACTAAACCGAAACATTACTAAATTCAAATATTACTGAACTGAAATATTACTGACTTCAAACATAACTGAACTCAAACATCACTCAACTGAAGCATTACTGAACAGAAACATTACTAACCTGAAATATTACTAAACTGAAACATTACTGAACTGAAACATCACTGAACTGAAACATTACTGAACTAAAACATCACTGAACTGAAATATTACTAAACTGAAACATTAATCAACTAAAACATCACTGAACTGAAATATTACTAAACTCAAATATTACTGAACTGAAATATTACTTACTTCAAATATAACTGAACTCAAACATCACTCAACTAAAACATTACTGAACTGAAACATTACTAATCTGAAACATTACTAAACTGAAATATTACTGAACTGAAACATCACTGAAACATTACTGAACCGAAATATTTCAGTTCAGTAATGTTTCAGTTTAGTGATGCTTCAGTTCAGTAATGTTTCAGTTTAGTAATATTTCAGTTAAGTGATGTTTAAGTTTAGTGATATTTTAGTTCAGTGATGTTTCTGTTCAGTGATGTTTTGGTTCAGTGATATTTTAGTTCAGTAATGTTTCAATTTAGTAATATTTCAATTCAGTGATGTTTCAGTTCAGTGATGTTTCAATTCAATGATGTTGCTGTTTAGTAATATTTAAGTTCAGTGATATTTTAGTTCAGTAATGTTTCAGTTTAGTGATGTTTTAGTTCAATAATGTTTCGCCTTAGTAATGTTTAGTTTAGTAATGTTTGAGTTTAGTAATATTTTAGTTTAGTGATGTTTCAATTCAGTGATATTTCCGTTTAGTAATATTTAGTTCTAGTGATGTTTCAGTTCAGTGATGTTTTAGCTTAGTAATTTTCGGTTTAGTAATGTTTCAGTTCAGTAATATTTCAGTTTAATAATGTTTCTATTAAGTGATGTTTCAGTTCAGTAATGTTTCACTTTAGTAACGTTTCAGTTTAGTGATTTTCATGTCAGTAATGTTTCAGTTTAGTCAAGGTACGGTTCAGTTATGCTTCAGTTCAGTGATTGTTTCAGTTCAGTAATATTTAAGTTCAGTGATGTTTCAGTTCAGTAATGTTTTAGTTCAGTGATATTTTAGTTTAGAGATGTTTCAGTTCAGTAATGTTTCAATTTAGTAATATTTCAATTCACTGATGTTTCAGTTCAGTGATGTTTCAATTTAGTGATGTTGTTGTTTAGTAATATTTAAGTTCAGTGATGTTTTAGTTCATTAATGTTTCAGTTCAGTGATGTTTTAGTTCAATAATGTTTCGCCTTAGTAATATTTTAGTTTAGTAATGTTTGAGTTTAGTAATATTTTAATTTAGTGATGTTCCAGTTCAGTGATATTTCAGTTTAGTAATATTTAGTTCTAGTGGTGTTTCAGTTTGGTGATGTTTTAGCTTAGTAATTTTCGGTTTAGTAATGTTTCAGTTCAGTAATATTTCAGTTTAGTAATGTTTCTATTAAGTGATGTTTCAGTTCAGTAATGTTTCACTTTAATAACGTTTCAGTTCAGTGATTTTTCATGTCAGTAATGTTTCAGTTTAGTCATGGTACGGTTCAGTTATGCTTCAGTTCAGTGATTATTTCAGTTCAGTAATGTTTCAGTTCAGTGATGTGTCAGTTAAGTAATGTTTAAGTTTAGTAATATTTCAGTTCAATGATATCTTAGTTCAGTAATGTTTCAGTTTAGTAATGTTTCAATTTAGTAATGTTTCAGTTCAGTAATGTTTCAGTTCAGTGATGTTTTAATGTAGTAATATTTCAGTTTAGTGATGTTTCAGTTTAGTAATATTTCGGTTTAGCGATGTTTTAGTTTAGTAATGTTTTGGTTCAATGATGTTTCAGTTCGGTGATGTTTCATTTCAGTGATGTTTCAGTTTAGTGATGTTTCAGTTCAGTGATATTTCAATTCAGTGATGTTTCAGTTCAGTGATGTTTCAGTTTATTAATATTTCAGTATAGTGATGTTTCAAATCAGCTATGTTTCAGTTTAGTAATGTTTAGGTTTAGTGATGTTTCAGTTTAATGATGTTTCAGTTCAGTAATATTTCAATTGAGTGATATTTTAGTTCAGTAATATTTTAGTTTAGTAATATTTCAGTTCAGTGATGTTTCAGTTTAGTAATGTTTCAATTTAGTAATATTTGAGTTTAGTGATGTTTGAGTTCAGTGATGTTTCAGTTTAGTAATATTTCAATTCAGTAATGTTTCAGTTCATTAATATTTCAGTGTTGTAATGTTTCAGTTCAACGATATTTCAGTTCAGTGATGTTTCTATTTCGTAATGTTTCAGTTGAGTATTGTTTCAGTTCAGTAATGTTTCAGTTTAGTAATGTTTCCGTTTAGTGATGTTTTAGTTTAGTAATGTTTCGGTTTAGTGATGTTTCAGTTCAGTGATGTTTCAGTTCAGTGATATTTCAGTTCGGTGATGTTTCAGTTCAGTGCTATTTCAGTTCAATGATGTTTCAGTTTAGTAATATTTCAGTTCAGTGATATTTTAGTTCAACTATGTTTCAATTTATTAATGTTTCGGTTTAGTGATGTTTTAGTTTAATGATGTGTCAGTTCAGTAATGTTTCAATTTAGTAATGTTTTACTTTAGTAATATTTCAGTTCAGTGATGTTTCAGTTCAGTAATGTTTCAATTTAGTAATGTTTCAATTTATTAATGTTTGAGTTCAGTGATGTTTGAGTTCAGTGATGTTTCAGTTTAGTAATGTTTAAGTTCAGTAATGTTTCAATTTATTAATATTTCAGTTTAGTAATATTTCAATTCAGTGATGTTTCAGTTTAGTAATTTTTCGGTTTAGTGATGTTTCAATTCAGTAATGTTCCAGTTTAATGATGTTTCATTCCAGTAATATTTCAGTTTAGTGATGTTACAGTTTAATAATGTTTCATTTCAGTAATGTTTCATTTTAATAATGTTTCAGTTTAGTAATGTTTCACTTCAGTGATGTTTCAGTTCAATGATGTTTGAGTTGAGTGATGTTTCAATTTTGTAATGTTTTAGTTTAGTAATGTTTCAATTTTGTAATATTTCAGTTCAGTGATGTTTGAGTTCAGTGATGTTTCAGTTTTGTAATGTTCCAGATTTGTAATATTTCAGTTCAGTGATGTTTCAGTTCATTGATATTTCAGTTCAGTGATGTGCTAGTTTAGTAATATTTCAGTTCAGTAATATTTCAGTTTAGTAATATTTCAGTTTAGTATACCTATAAATTATTAGGATTGTAAGCTCAATTTATAAATCCTTAGGATTATGAGCTCAATTTGTAAATCCTTAGTTTTTTTTTCTTTAAGCTTTCATTTATTTATAAACAATCATTGAGCTTACAATCCATAACGTAACGTAATAAATATAAGCTCAATTTATAAATCCTTAGGATTGTAAGCTCAATTTGTAAATCTTTAGGATGGTAAGTTCAATTTATCTATAAATAGTCATTGAGCTGTCAATCTGTAACGTAACGTAACGTAATGTAACTTGACACGACGTAATGTAACTTGACATGACATAACATATTATAACGTGATGTAACGGAGCGTAACATAACATAATATAATGTTACATAACGTGAATAACGTAACGTAACGTAACGTAACGTAATATGATGTAACGTAACGTAATGTGATGTAACATAATGTAATGTGACGTAACGTAACGTAATGTAACGCAACATATACCATAACGTAACGTAACATAAAGTAACGTAGATCACTAACTTTCACGATTTCATGTAAAAAATTTGAATGTTACGTAAATCTCATATCTTTAGAGATAATTTACGTAAAATTGGACTTAATTAACATAAAGTTGTATTTTTACAAAAAAAAAAAAAAATAGTAACATTGTAAAAAATCAAGTTTTACGTAAAACATTTGAATTTTATATAAATCTTATATGTTTAGGTGACGTGACGTAAGCTCAATTTATAAATCTTTAGGATTGTAATATCAATTTATAAATCTTTAGGATTGTAAGCTCGATTTGTAAATCTTTCGGCTTTTATTTTTATTTTTTCAAACTTTTATTTATAAACAATCATTGAACTTGCAATCCTTAATGCAACGTAACGTCACATAATGTAAGTAACGTGATATAACATAATAAATATAAGCTCAATTTATAAATCATTAGGATTTGAAGCTGAATTTGTAAATCCTTAGGTTTTTTTTTATTTCTTTAAACTTTTATGGGATAAGGTACCAAAATAGGCCTAAGATTTTTGGGGAAGTACCAATTTAGGCTCAACGTTCAAAATAGCACCAATATAAGTTTAACGTTTACAACATAATATCAATTTAAGCTTAATGTTTACAATATAGCATCAATTTAGGCCTCACGTACAAAATAGCACCAATATAAGTTTAACGTTTACAAAATAATACGAATTTAAGCTTAACGTTTACAAAATATATCTAATTTAAGCTAAACGTCACAATTAAATTAACCATATTATATTCTTTTCTTATTAACTTTATATGTTTTCTTTTTATTTAGTTCTATTTTCTTATTTATTATAATAAAATTAATTAGTTTTCTTGCCCATTAAAACCTTATATTTATTTTTCATCAACCATTCCATGACTCCGAAATTCCATGACTCATGTAATATATGCAAACTAAAAGTAATTGAATTTCCATAATATTTTGAACACTAGTAAATATAATATTGATACTCAATTATTTTTAGTTTGCATATATTACATGAGCAATGAAATTTAGTAGCCATTGAATCATTTATGAAAAACAAATATAAGATTTTAATGGACAAGAATACTAATTAATTGTATTATAATAAATAAGAATATAGAACTAAATAAAAATGATAACATATAAAGTTAATAGGGAAAGAATATAATATGATTAATTTAATTATGACGTTTAGCTTAAATTGTATATATTTTGTAACACGTTAAGCTTAAATTCGTATTATTTTGTAAACGTTAAGCCTATATTGGTGCTATTTTGTATGTGAGGCCTAAATTGATGCTATATTGTAAACGTTAAGCCTAAATTGATATTATGTTGTAAACGTTAAGCCTATATTGGTGCTATTTTAAACGTTGAGCCTAAATTGGTACTTCCCCAAAAACCTTAAGCCTATTTTGGTAGCTTATCCCAACTTTTATTTATAAACAATCATTGAGCTTACAATCCTTAACACATTGTAACCCAACGCAACGTAAGTAAAGTAACATAATAAATATAAGTTCAATTTAGAAATCATTAGAATTGTAAGCTCAATTAATAATTGAGTGGTCACCAGTGTTAAAAAAGTGTAAAGTTCAGTGACCATACCGGGAAGAATTGAAGTTCAGTGGTCATAATGTAAAAATTGGTAAAGTTCAATGGCCATGGGTGTAATTTACCAAAATAAAATCATTCACCAAAGTTGGAGACAACGATTTTTTATTGATTTTTTTATTGATTTATTTTTAATGTTTTATGAATTTATTATAGAAAGAGAGTATTTTTGAAAAATGTGGACAATCATTTATTATAGAGAGAGAAATATGCATTTAGGTAACCTGATAACTTATTGGTAACCTGCTATAGCAGGTCATTTATTTAGAATATAATAGTCTCCATGGATGGAGACTCACCATTGAGAACTCTTATATATATATATATATATATATATATATATATATATATATAACAACTTAGCCAAATTTCTCTTTCTTCTTCTTCATCCTTAACTTGTGAACTCGAAGGGCTTTACATTTCTGCGAACTCGAAGAGCTATTGAATCTCCCTTCCAAGTGTTTCTATTTGAATTTAATGGAAAAAACGGCAAGAAGGTATGTATCTACTGTGTTTATGCGATTTTCACTTGGTTTTAGGGTTCTCTCTTCTTGTTTTCTCTGTTTGTGCGAGTTCGGTTTAGATATGTATCTACTGTGTTTATGCGATTTTGTGAAATGAAACTTAGAAATAGTTTAAAATGGTAGTGAGGAGTTTATTTTGTAGGGAAAACTACTTCGCAGATATGATTTTGCTTTGCGGTTTTCACAAACTGCGAAGCAAAATCTTCGCGGTTAGGCAATGGTGATGTGGTCTTCATGGCTACGTTGTACGTTATATATGGGCTCCTATTCACCACCGATCGAAATCATTTGGTTGATTCTAATATCATCGACTTCACTGATTTTTCCAAGCTGTTTGACTTGTTTCCATGGGATGTGTATGCTTGGGAGGAGACATATAAGACATTGGGACGGGCCGTATCTACTCCAAGTAGGAAGGACAAATTTGAGGAGTTCCACCAGGGAAAGTATAATGGGTTGTTCCATATTAGCTAGTTGGAATAACATAAGCTTTTCAGGTATTTTCGTATATTTATTTTATTTACTTGAAATGTTTTATAGGTTTGGATACTTGAGCTATGAAGTGCGCCTCATAAATTTTATACGAGGAAAGATAAGAGCATTCTCCCTCATTTATATAGGTGGATAACTTAAAAAAAATCTAACTTTTAAAGAAGCGGTGGACGTTTTTAATGTAAGTATATATGTTTTGTTTACGTAAGTAATATGTGTTGCTTATTTGTTTATCGATTTTGTGTTTTTCAGTCATCCAACGTGCCAACGGTTGAACTTGTGGTTAAGGATCTTGAAGAAGTGTGTAAATGGTATAAGCCACTCATGATATGACACGAGTTGGTGACTAACTAAGTAAAAGTAGGTAATAAATGACTATTACATGAAAAAAGGCTCAAATTTAAAAGACAAAGTAGGTAATAAATGACTAATTAAGTAAGCATTTTGTTGGGAACATGACACTACCTTAAATTACAAAGTGCCATATATATCACATGTTAGTTGGCAAAAGTTCCATAAAATTAATTCTATTCATCAATTTATATATATATATATATATATATATATATATATATATATATATATATATATATATATATATATATATATATATATTAAGTCTTTAATTATTTAGAAAAGTTTATTGAAATATAAAAATCGATTTGAAAAATTGTAATTTAATTAATCTATATTTTAAAAATGCATACTAAATATTTTTGAAGGGTTTAATGGTGCTTACAGAGAAAATTGTAAAACTAATTTGGAACTGAAATTTACAATTTTCAGATGCAGGTCAATTGATTGTGATTTTCATAATCAACTTGTTAACCGGTCACAAGTTAGAAGTAGGGGTGGGCAGTGGTAGAGCCAGAAGTAAAAGTTTAGAGGGGCTATATTGTATGAAGATTTTTTTTTTCTAATAACAATATAAATCTTTGATTCTTACTGAAAATGTGTTTATATACAAAAGTTGTGTTAAAATTTTTTTCCCGACCTATTTTCACTAGTTATTGCTTGAGCTAAAATTTAGTCCAATGATTAAAGGGATAAAGTACCAAAATAAACTTGTGATTTTTGGAGAAGTATCAATTTAGGCTCCACATACAAAATAGAGTCAATATTAGTGCTATTTTGTATGTAGAACCTAAATTATACTTCTCCAAAAATTATAGACCTATTTTAATAAGTCAAGCAAATATTTTCAAAATTTCGATAACGTAGTATAAAATTAATATTAATTGAAAACTTTAGGAATAAATTAAAAATCCTTAAATTAGAGCCTAAATTAGAATTACTAAATTAGAAATACTTAAATTAAGCCCTAATTTAGAAATTTCTAATTTAGAAATTATAAAATAAAACCTAGAAATAAAACAAAGTAAAATAGGAAACTTATTTGAGAGTGAAGAAAAAAATTAAATGAGTATGGAGTTTTTGGAAAATTGTCCCTTGCCTTCTCTCCTCAGCTAAATACCGCATTCAAATTACTATCACCGCCTTCATTTGGACTTTTTTTCCCTTCTCATAATTTTGATCAAAAACTAAAAATTCTCTCTCCAAAATCATAAACCCGAAAAACAATAATTGAAATTATGAAAATAATTGATGTGTAACAACCTGAACCACGAAAATGGACGATTACGAGTCGGAAACATTAAAATTTATGTTTTTTTATCAAAGAACTCATGAAAATAATACATATTTTTCATGACGATTTTGTATTTTTTGTCACAAAAAATTGGGGAATTTTGCATTTTTCGTCATAAAAAATTGAACGATTTAGTATTTTTCGTCACTAAAAATTTTACGATTTTGCACATTCAAAATTTGGCCTAAACGGATGCGGCATCCGTTCGGCCCATGGTGGGGGCGGACGCGGCACTCCGCCCCACCAATGGCAAGAACGGATGGCGCATCCGCCCGGCCCGCCAAATTTTAAATTTTTCTCTCAATTTTTTTTTCTCAAATTTTGAATCAAAAATTATGCAAAGGGTAAAATTGTCAACAGATGGCGGTAGTAAGGAATGTCAACAGATGGCGGTAGTAAGGATGTTAAATGAAATTTAACATCCATAATATATTAAACCTTTAAGTGTAACTAATGATAACAAATTAATTTAATTAGAACAAGAGTTATAGAGGAACTCTAGTATACCTTTCAAAGCAATCCTCAGTGGAGACTTCTGAACTCTGCCTGACACCCTCTCATCATCATCATGGGTTATGGCTGTGTTCCAGCATCTCTACACACCTCTTGGATTCGTCTGAAGGCTAACTATTGTTGCTTTATAACTCTGGATCTTTTTAAACTAATATGCTATACGGAAGTTAAACTTAAGTAGTTAACAACTATGGATGCTAAAAGGGGAAGTTTAGAAAGCCATGGATATAGAGAGAAAGAAAGCTTTTATTGCTCAAAGCAAGTTATCTCTCATACATCATATGTCTTCTCCTTATATAGGTAGAAGATCAAAGGTGAAATTACCAAAAAGGAGATTACATCATAACAAAAGTTAAAAGTACAAACTTTTAGGTTACACGTGTCGAATGCTTCTTATTTTGCTCTTCCACCTCAAGCTTTACATCTTGCCACTAATCTCTAATGTTTCCACCTCATGCTTCTTCTTTGGACACATGTCTCTTCATATCTTCATGTCTTGCCACGTGTTGATCTTATTGCCACCTTTTCTTTAGGTATTGACACCTCGTTCTTATATTTCTTATTTTTCTTATCCATTTTTATCTCATTTTCTAAATAAATGGATCCTCCTCTTTTCTTGGATGGGCTTCTTCTTTGGGCCTTATGGAGTCAATATTCATGGGCTCAGGTCTTATGGGCTCAATTCTAATTAAACATGATTTTCTTGGGCCATATATAGATTCATAATGGGCTAATGTATCTGAACTATGTTTATATTTCTTATCCATCAATTTCGTATGCATTTCTATCAAAATTTGTTGACTCGTTTCATCACCCATTTCCATTAAATAGTTGATAGTTATCATTTCTTCAACTTCTCCATGATTCGATCTGGCTATTATAGCCACCTTTTTATTTCTAATATAGTCTTCGAGTCTACATTTGATCGTATGGATTCCATGTGCTCGTTTTTCTCCTAACCAAGATTTAAAATTTTCTAATTTGCATGGAATGTCCCATTGATGGTCGGAATTATCTACATCAATCTTAGTGTTTCTACCAGTCTTAAAAATCTGAGCAATTATTATCGGTTTCCCTTCTAAGTCCATAGCAGCATCAAAAATTTGAACACAAAATATTCCTCTTCCAAATCTTAATCCAAGTTCGTCAATGGATCTGGGTATGATAGATGGGAGTTTTGAAACACTATTAAGGCTCTCATCAGTCATGACTTTGTCCAGAAATCCATATCGAAATAGTTTCTGAACAACATCTGGACTGCAGTCTTCTGAGCATATATACCTAGGGTATTTGGTCATCTTAATGGTTCTATATACGGTTTGACTCTTCTTATATGTAAAAAATTTCATGATATTCTTATATGCTTCTGTCATTTCTGGAGGGAATTGTATAACCTGGGAGGTTGTGATTTCTGATGAGTTCTGATTAATCAGCTTAGAATGGTTCAAGGTGGTGGCTCCTGAGAGTCCACTAGATGAAGTTGGCAGCTCAATTGGCTTCTTATGAAGATCTCCTAACAACTCATAAGATGATCTAGGAGTCATGGTTCGTATATTCTGATTGTTCTGAGACTGGAGTTTCTTGAGTTCTTCCTCAAGGTTGTCCAGAAAGTTCTCATGATTTCTGATCATTGCCAGCATCTGGCGGTTCTGATTTCTGATTTCTGATATTCGCTGGATCATTATCTCCATTCCTGCTCAAAAAATCAGCTAAGATATTTCGTTTTCCAGAGATAGGTTTAACAACAAAATTATAGCAATTGAAAAAACTTTGCCAATGCCTTCTTTTGTTCAATTCTGGTAGGGGATCTATTTTATTTCTGATAAATGCTCCTACTTGTGTATTATCTGTTCTTATGATAAATTCTATGGGTAACAAATGATACCTAAATCCTTTAATTCCATTTTTAACAGCTAGTAATTCTTTTTCATTGATATGATAATTTTTCTCTGAGGGTTTCCAAGTTCCTGATCTATAGCCACATATTAAAGGAGTTTCTTTGTCTATATCTTCTTTTCTATATGCGATGAGTACTGCTCCCCACCCGATATCACTAGCATCTGTATATAATTCTAATTGATCATTATCTTTAGGTAGTCTTAATTTTGGGAGAACTTTTACTGCTTCTTTTATTTTTCTTATAGTATCAGTGTGAGTTGTCGTCCATTCAAATACTTTATGTTTCTTAATTAGCTCTTGCAAGGGTTGTCGTAATTTTGGTAAGTCTTTTATATAATCTGATGCATAATTTATTATTCCTAGAAATTGTTGGACTTCTTTCTTAGTATCTAATTTTTCTTTAAAATTTTCGATTCTAGTTACGATATGATCTTGTAGTTGTAATCCTTCACTATCTATTATATATCCTAAATATTCTATTTTATTTTTAAAGATTTCTGATTTCTTTTCAGATAAAAGGATTCCATGTTGTCGTACTGTTTTTATAAATGCATCTAGGTGCTGTAAATGGTCTGCTATATTATTGCTATAGATTAATATATCATCGACATAAACTACACAGAAGTCATTTAATTTTCTAAATATCGTATCCATTCGTCGTTGAAATATCTGGGGTGCATTTTTCAAACCAAAAGGTAACACAATCCATTCATAATGTCCTTGTGGTGCACTAAATGCTGTTAAAGGTCTTGATTCTTTAGTAAGCTTAATTTGCCAAAAGCCACTTTTACAATCAAATTTACTAAACCACTTTTTTCCTGATAATCTATTAATTAAATTTCTCTTATAAGGTAAAAAATATCCATCAAAAATCGTTTTCTTATTTAGTTCTCGATAATCTATTACCATTCTTGCTTTGCCTCTCTTTTGTTCGCTATGTTTTCTTACTAAGAATGCCGGGCTACTATGAGGGCTTTTACTTTCTTGAATTAATTTTAAGTCTAATAATTCTTTTATTTGTATTTCAAATTCCTTTTGATCATCAGGACTATATCTTATTGGTCTAGTGCGAACAACATCATTAGGGTTTATGAGTTCTATCTTAGCATATATCTTTTCTTTTTCCCACAACGTTATAGGGTTTTCTCCAAAGTTGATCTTTAAATGGTCTAAATATTTTTGTTTTAAAAGTTCTAAATTAGTATCTCTATTTGTTTTGATATTATGTATTGTGAGTGGATATAAAGGTAGGACGCGCTTAAGGATAATCCATTTATTACAAGGAGTTAAAAGACTTATGGTTTCAGGTTTGATTAGCTGGACTTTAAAGAAATCAAGAAAATTATTTCCTAATAATATATGTTGTTTCATATTATTTTCTTGATAAATTATGGGTAATCGAAAGATTGTCTTGTTAAGTATTAATCTCATATTTTCGGCTATAATATCTAATTCTTTCATTTGTTCATTAAATCCTGTAACTCTGACCTTATGTCCTTTAGATCTTTTCCATTTATGGGGAACTAGTACATCTTGCTTCGCTAAACATATATCAGCTCCACTATCTATAAATATGCGGCGTTTTATAATCTTATTAGGTTTATATTCTACCGGTGCTTCTACATATATGGCTACCATTAGTTATTAGTTTCACTATCTTCATATTCTATTGGTTCTAATTCTTCTGAGTTCTCACCTTCTGTTTCAGTAATATAAAATTCATCTTCTTTATGCCATTTATCATCGCTGGCTCTTATTTGTTCTAGACTCATTATAAATTCTGTTGTTCCTATATATTTGACACCTTTTTGTTTTAATTTAGGGCATTTATTAGCATAATGTCCTTTCTCATTACAATTCCAACATTTACATTCTGTAAGTTTAGTATTTTTATCCCTTAGTGGTCTTTCTCGTCTTTTCCTAAATTTTCGTTTATATCTAAATCTGTTCCGATTTTCGGGATTATTTTTATATCGTCTAAATCGTTTTTGTCGAAATCGTCCATTATCATACTTGTTAGTATAAGATTTCTTATATGTCGGATTATGTCTATAAGTGCGATTAGGAGTATATCGTCTATATTTTCTCCTAATTTTATCATCACAACCAAAAACTAACCGTTTTTCCGTGAATCCACATATTTCTCGTAACCCGAGTTTCTTATCCTTTTTAACCTTTTGTTGAACTCTATATTCTTCACATTTTCGCATAAGATAAGCTCGTAGTACTCTAATTCTTTCTCCTAATGTATTTTCTTTTGGTTCTAATTGAGTATATTCTTTTGAAACTTCTACGTTGTATGGGTTTGGTAAGTGGTCATAATATAGTTGTTGGTATATCAATCCTTCTTGTGGTAAAAACCTAGCTTCATAAAAGAACTTAGTAAAACTGATAGTATATTCTGGTAATTTACTAATTTTACAACATTTCATGTTATTCAAATTCATTATTATTTCAGCTTTTCTTTCAGCAAATACTGTTTCTCTAGCCACTAACCATCTTTCTCCTAAAAATTCTCTTTTTAATACCATATCGAATAATAATAACATTGATTTCCAATCATGAGCACAAGCTTCTATTTGTGGTCTTAACTGATGAGTTATAGATTCCATCCAAAATCCTACTTTTCCTATCATTGTTTTAGAGATTAGGTCATACATATAATCTAAATTTTCAGTGTGAGATGAATTCATTAAGGCTATGTACATTCCTAAATTCCAATCATTTATTCGTCTACTTATTTCTTGTTCATCATAGACATTATCTAAGTCTAAAAAATATCCATTTGGATTTAATCCTTGAGACATAGATCCTATAAATTCTTTAAAGTCTCCTTGTTGGCCTATAGGTATATGTTGTGGAATCGTAGGTACTCTTTTAGTTACTACGTCTAAATTGGGGTCTATCATTTCTTCTTCTGGATAATTATCGGCATCTTCGTTTACTATATTTTCTGATCCTATATCTGATTCTTCATACCTAGTGTATTTGTTGTTGTATTCGTTGTTTTCTATATCACTTTCTGGTTCTTCTTCTATTATTGCATTAATGTTCTTCATTTGTTCTAATGCTTTCATTATTTGATGATTTTCTTCTATTAATTTTGTTTCATCTTTATTTTCTTCTTCTATATACCCAATGATTTTTAGTTTATTTTCACTTTGAATATCTGAACTATCTGAACTATCACTACTACTGTTACTGATGTGAATAGTTTTCCCTTTTACTTCTTTAACCATTGTTCTTAAGACTCTTACTTCTTCCTTTAATTCTTTTAATTCATCTGTAATGTGGATTAGCTCTGTTTTTGTTTGTTTTAATTCTAGCTTTGTTTCTTTTAATTCTTTTTTAGTATTTTTAAATTTGTGTTTATATTTTTTATATTTTTCGACCCATTCTGTACTCGAATTTATGACTAATTTTATGTTTTCTTTTTGTAGGTCTTTGATTTCTCTATGTTGTTTTTCGATTTTTAGTTGAAGGTATTCGGCTTCGGTGCTTACGTCTACATTGGATGGTTTAGCATCATTGTCTTTGAGTTTGCTGTTTTTTAGCGGTTCATATTTGTATTTTTCCTTTTCAATAATTTCTTGGGCGTGATTTTTAAGAAATGTTATTACACTATGTTCTTGTTCGGCCATTAGATTAGAATTGTCCTTTTTTGTGTAAATCGGTTAACAGATCTAAGGTTTTATTTACGGTTGTAGGGATTTTAGGTTTTATTTCACTTATATCCATCATTATTGGGTCCTTGCTTCGTCTCCAAGCATCTATGGGTACTATTTCTGGAGTTTTAGTTTGTGTTATAGTAATGTTTAGATTTTCTTCTGAGATAATGCTACAGCTTTCTTCTATGGGTCTTTTTCTTTTGTCTATATTAGCTACTAACATGTTTAATTTTTCCAAAATTATCTTAAACGTTGGTATTTCCGATGTATTCCACAGTTTTGTTAATTCATGTGTTATCATTTCTTGGATTTGAATATGGTTTTCTTGTATTAAACTAAGAGTATTCTTTAATTGTTCTTTTGCTACAATCTCTATCCATATTTGGTCCAATTTTTGGTTAGGATCACTCATCTTTGTAGATTCTTTTTATCCATCCGTCTTCAAGTTTGATCCATTCTTTCTTAGGTGGGTCTAATAAAGAGTTTAATTGTTTGATTTCACATTCTAGTCTCTGTTGTTTAGATTCAATTTCTAAATATTTTATTTGAGATTCTATGATTGTCTCTGCCATAATAGTTTTTATTATGTGTAATTTTTTCTCTTTTTTATCAAGTTGTTGTCGTATGTTCATATTTTATTTATATACCGTATTTTGTTTTGGTCCTCTATCGTAATTCCTTCATTATTTATCTTATATTTTATTTTATTTAAAAAGTCGTATCCTAATAATAGTGCATATGTACTATCATATTCTGTTACTCCTACAATTATCTCATATTCTAGATCTTGAATTTTAAATCTAATTCTTATGCTTTTAGTTATGATTATTTCTCTTGTACTATTTGGACAGTTATAAGTTTGTGGTTCGATTAGTTCACATTTATTCTCATTTATTTGGCTAATATGTACTAAACTTTTGGTTCCTGTATTAATTTCAGCTATACAGTCAGTTGCTCGTAGCTCATTAAATAATATTACTTTTATTCGTAACTTATCTTCATAATATGTATGTAATAAATCTAATGTTCTCGGTTGTCTTATTATGTCTTTCTTAAAACGTAACCTTCCTCCTTCTATCCTAGGTAATAATTTCTGGATTGGTTGTAGTTTTCTAGAATTAAAATCTATACATATTTCGTCTGGTATTGTTATGATGGAATTTTCCTTATGTTCTAGTGGTTCTAATATTTCCTGATATAATTTTGGTACTAATATATCCCTATCATTTTGTTTTCTGATATGATGATTACCTGTAAGGGCATATATCATTTTTGTTTCTATACTAATTACTTTACTTCCTGGGGGCATTCTTATTCCTTCTAATTTATAATAGAGTGTTAAAGCTAGATCTTTATGTTTATCTTCTAATGAGATACTAAAATCTGGTTGAATTGTGAATTTAAGTTTCTGATAAATTAAGTTTCCTCTTACTACTGCTATTAAGGCATCTTGGATATTATCTAATATTCTATCATCTAATACATATATTTGAATAGGAGTATCGATATTTTTCTGAAAATATGCTTTTATAGTGAATTCTATTCCTCCAAAGTAAATATTCCTATATTTCTTTGCTTCTTTATGTGATAATTTGGATAATTCTCTTTTTATTACGTCATTTGTTATTAAATTTATCCTTGCTCTACCATTTATAGTAGTTGTATCTATAATATTCTCATGCTTCTGAACAATATATCGTATATTTTTATTTCTCTCAAACCATTTTGTTTTAAATATCTTATTTACAGATAGCTCTTCAGTTTCATCTTGTATTTTCTGATAAATATCTGGTTTAAAACTTAAAGTTTGAGTTATACCACCTTCATAAGTATCCATTTGATAGTAGATATTAGTATTTTCTGTATGGGTTTGTTCTGTTATTTCTTTATTCTCTTCCATTGATTAAAACTTGAATATGTCTGTAACTTTCAGTAATTATTTGTTTTTGAATTTCTATTGTCTCTTCTTGCTCTCTCTGTTTTTCTTCTAATCGTTTTACTTCATCTTCTAAGTCAAAAACTCTTTTTTGTAATTTTATCTTTTCAATACGCTTAGCATCTAAAGCACCTTGTGCTACTTCTAATTGTCTATCTTTTAATTCCATAATTTGTAATGCTCTTCTACAACTTATAATATGTTGATTGATATCCTGATTATAAATTAATGGTTTTTCAGCAATAATCCTAAGACTTTCAACTGGTATATCCATTATCTAGTGTGTATAATTCTGAAAAATCACGATTGTGAAATTAATTAGGCATTTAATCATTTCTACTTTTCTTATTAACATTATATGCCTATTTAGATCACTAGTTCCTATATTAAGGAGATATTGGTAATATTCTAATAATATAATTAATTTGCCTAAGAGAATAGAAATTTCTAAACTATTGCTTAAATCTAATTCAATTATGCCGCTTGTAATTTTATCAACTGCTTTCCTATGAATATTAAGCTGTGATGCAAACATATTGGTATATGAAGATGACATAGTGATTTCAAAAACCCTTTCTTTTTTTCTTGGTCGAATCATTAAACAAAAGGAAGAAAGAAAAGGCTTGAAAGGGAATAGAGGCATTTACAAAAATGGCCTTAAAATTCATGCTGGATGGAAAGGGTATTTTTGCCCTTTCCATCCCCTTATTTTTTTAACCTAGTGCTGCATAAAACGACGTCGTTTTGTGCAGCACTAAGTTGAAAAAAAAATACAGTTGCAGAAGATGAGTTTTCCATCTTCTGCAGCCGTCATGGCTGGAGGGGCTCCAGCCATGGCGGCCCCTGCGGTAGCCAAGGAGGAAACCCCCTATTTGGGGGTTTTCCGGCGGGGCCGGAGGGTCGGCCGACCCTCCTCGCCCTCCCTGGCTCCGCCTCTGGGGGTGGGAACGGTTCGGTTAACTGGTTCATTAGGTAAAAAAATTAATCGAACCGTTATTAACGATTTTTAATCATCCAAACCAAAATTGGTCCATATTAGTCGGTTAACCATACGATCAGTTAACCATTAATTTTGGTTAGGTTTTTCGATTAACGGGTTTTAACCAATTCTCACTGGTTGACCTGCATCTGAAAATTGTAATTTCGGTTCCAAATTAGTTTCACAATTTTCTCTATAAGCACCATTAAACACTTCAAAAATATTTAGTATGCATTTTTAAAATGTAGATTAAATAAATTACAATTTTTCAAATCGTTTTTCATAGGGTTTTGCTATTCACCGTCCCCAAATTACTTATCACCGTTTCCTCTTGGACATTTTCGCCCTTTTTATTTTTCCATTCAAAAACTTAATATCCTCTCTTTCTCGAGCCAAAAATTAGATTTATGAAAAGTGGACCCGAAAACATCGAGGAAATCGAATAACTACAGTTCCTATTTACACTAATTGAAATTCGTCTCCAAAAACTAACCGAATTAATCAATATATAAAAAAAATTCATAAAAACTGTACTAAATGGGTGATTCACACCATTCCGCCTAGGTAGAAACGGATGAATTATCCGTTTCTGCCTAGGCGAAACGGGTGGATCAAATATACTAAACGGGTGATTCACACCATTCCGCCTAACTAGAAACAGATGAACTATCCGTTTCTGCCTAGGCGGAAACGGGTGATCCACCCGTTTCGCCTAGGCAGAAACGGATAGTTCATCCGTTTCTACCTAGGCGGAATGGTGTGAATCACCCGTTTAGTACATTTTCGATAATTTTTTTTTTCCGAATCCAGAGATGAAGCTCGTGTTTTCGATTCAATTTTCAAATAAAAATACTTATCCGGGGAATCATTAGTCTTTTTCCTTTACTGTGTCTAAGTTCCACGAATGTTGTTCGGGTTTTTGAATTTCGAAGAAATTCAGTTTTTGAGTTTCAAAAATGAAAAGGGTAATAAAAATGTCCAAGAGAGGACGGTGATAAGTAATTTAGGAGCGGTAAATAGCAATTCACTTTGTTATTTACAATAAACTTTTCTAAATAATTAAAGACTTAATATAATGAATTATTGCTTCAAAAAAATGTGATGAATTATGATTGATCAATGCTTATATAGTAATAATAAGTTAATATTGTCAAAGTTCACCATTCACAAAAAAAGAAACATAAGATCCTGTAAGATTATACTTAACAAAAGGCAAATGATTTTTTCCACATTTATTAAAGACATGATCTGCAATTATAAGATTTGCAAATAAGGTAGTTGTAACAAAACCTTACCATTATAGCATTCCAAACCCTAATTTTATATAGAATACTACTCCTTAAAAATATATAAATAAAAGGTTTGTGCTTACCTTCCCGCTAATTCATTCAAGTTTTGGGGTCTCTTTCGGCCTTCAGTCAGAAGATAAGTCTATTCTTTGCTTGTTTTGTTTTTTTCCTTATCGAATAAATTTGTTAATGATAGGTTTAGTAGTTTCTTATTTATTTATAATTTTTTGGTGTATCAATCTATATAGGTGGTTGTTGTTTATCTCTATATATGAGCGATTGTCGTCCCCCTATATGAGTGTTATTATGTTTTCTTTATTGAGAAATAGAAAAGTTTTATGTATCGTCACATAAATCTAACTCATTGAAAGATTATAGAGTCATTCCTGGAAAAAAAACTTTGAAATTGATTCCAGGTAGAGTGTGTTTCTCGCCGTTATGCCAAAAAAATTTCAAACAATATCTTTTAGGATATATATATATATTATTTCATTTAATCTTGAAGATTTTTTCTTCCTCCAGTTATCTTGGTTTTGGCTAGGGGATCTCTGCGGTTCAAATTTTCTTACTCTAGGGGCGTCAGGTAAGGAGATCATCTCCTCGATCCTTTTTTTATTTAGCTGAAGATTTCTTTATCAAATGGATTACAAATTTGGTGGATGAAGGGGATCTCCAGACTATGTCTTACTATAGAGACCAGTCATTTCTAACACATCTACTGTATGTCGATGATGTTCTACTATCTTGCTCCACCATCTAGTAGCAATATGCGAGTTGTCGGTGAACTCTTTAGATTTTACGGCACTCTTTCGGGCCAATAGGTTAATTGGAAAAAATAAACTATTTTCTTCGAGCCCAATGTTTTATAGAGATCAGTCAATCATAAAATACTAATTAAAATTGAACAAAAAAATATAAAATAACCGAATCGATAAATGAAACAGAAATATCATACAATATTGAACCAAAAGTATATAGAAAAACTAAATTAAATTTTTATTTATTATGAGAAAGGATCCAGTTAACGATTTTAACATATATACGTTAAAGATTATTTAAAAAAAACATACCTTAAAGAACTAATTGGTAATTCTAGAAGATTAGAGATAATTGACTTTTAAAGTATGTGTTCATACTTAATTAATGATTTAAAAAAATTAGAATTGATTAATAAGATATAGATTAGTTATATATATCATTTTTAAAAGGGTAAATAATTTATTAGTCTCCTCATTTTTATCTGACACATTGTTTAGTCCCTCTATTTTAAAAAATACATTATAAGATTCATATCTTTTGTCAATATTAACCCCTTGGTCATTCTGTCTAAATTGTTTTAGCTTTTTAACCGTTATATTTGGCATAAACAGATAGCCAGAAAATAACAGAGTAATATGACCATTTTGTATCTACTACTCCCTCCATTTCAAAATAATTGTCACTTTTGATCAAATTTTTCCATTTCATATTATTTGTCAGGTTTAGTTTCCAATGCAACTTTTTCCTATTTTACCCCTATTAATGAGCTTAATATTAATTACACTTTTTGCTATTTTAAGTTTTCAATGTATGGAGAGAGGTTCAATTTAATGAGAGACACAAAAAATGATAATTATTAATGAAGAGAGATAGATGGTATTCTAGTCCATGTTGCATAAATTTAATGCAAATCAATCATTTTCTTAATATGTATGCTTTGGTCAAATGTGACAATTATTTTGAAATGGAGGGAGTATAACTGTTCTGAAAACCAAGATATGTTCGGTTAAAAATCTAAAAAAACTAGATAAAAGGACCAAATTGTCAATATTGATAAAAGATAGAGATCTTATAATGTGTTTTTCAAAATAAGAGAACTAAACAGTGTGATAAAAAATACAGGGACTAATAAATTATCTACCTTTTAAAAAAAACTTAATAATTAAAAGAAAATCCACACACGCAAAGGACAGTGTAACAAACATATATTCATGCACGTGGAAAAGGTTGTACTTGCCTCTATAAATAAAGAAAAGCCAGCTATGTTTTGCATGCCAAACTACCATTTCTTCTTCAAAACCCCATCAAAATGCCTGTTTCAGTAACCCAATCCATAAAAAATGTTGAACTAGAAGAAGAAGAAGAAAAGCTAACCCATGAATTCAAACAACTTCCTAGAGAGAGAGGATGGAGAACTCCATATCTCTACAAATTCCAAGGTTTTTGGTGCCAACCCACTGAAATTCAAGCCATTTCATCTTTCCAGAAACACTTCCAATCCAAAAATGGTGATGTTTTTCTAGCCACTATCCCCAAATCAGGCACCACCTGGCTCAAAGCTTTAACTTTTGCTATCCTGAACCGGAAAAATTACCCGCCATTAAATTCTCATCCTCTTCTTGATTCAAACCCTCATGATCTTGTTCCTTTCTTGGAATACAAACTCTATGCAAATAATGAGATTCCTGATCTTTCAAGATTCACTCAACCAAGAATCTTTGCTACCCATGTACCCTTTTCTTCATTAGAAGATTCCATTATCAAGAACTCAAGTTGCAAGATTGTTTACATTTGTAGAAACCCTTTTGACACTTTTGTGTCATCCTGGGTTTTTAGTAGCAAATTGAGGGCAGAGAATCTTCCTAGGTTGGAATTAGAGGATTGTTTTGAGAAATATTGTAATGGGGTTATTGGGTTTGGTCCATTTTGGGATCATATGTTGGGGTATTGGAAAGAGAGCAAAGAAAGACCTGAAAAAGTTCTGTTTTTGAAGTATGAAGATATGAAGGAAGATGTTGTGTTTTACTTGAAGAAGATAGGTTTGTTTCTTGGATGTCCTTTTTCAATTGAGGAAGAGAAGGATGGGGTTATTGAAGATGTTGCTAAGCTTTGTAGCTTTGAAAAGCTTAAGGAATTAGAGGTGAATAAATCAGGGAAATCTATTAAGAACTTTGAAAATAAGCATTTGTTTAGGAAAGGTGAAGTTGGGGATTACATGAATTATTTGTCTCCTTCAATGGTGGATAAATTAGCCAAAGTTATGGAGGAAAAGTTAGGTGGATCTGGTCTTCAGTTTAACGTTGTTTCTTGATTATTTACTGTTTGTTTGTTCGGGATCAACTGTTGATTCTAAACTACTCAAAGATCCATAACCGTTATAAAAATGTATTTATTAAAGAAGCAAGAATCATCATCGATGTATCACTGTCTAAACGGTCCATGTTTATTGTTACTCTCTATGTAGAGGTATAACATAGCATATACATTTTTCTACCCTCTTTATTAGGTTGGAAAATTGGCTAGCTAGCTAAGCTTTGTTTAAAAGGATATAATTACAAAAATGTATGTGAGATAGTGGAGAAAAATGATCCTAATCTAAATGTTGCAAATTATATTGTTAAATTAATGGAGCATTATTGATTTCAATCTTATTTTATTATTGATCATTTATTGGAATTATAGATAACTAAAGGAGCACACAAGTTTGGATCTTTAAATTATTAGAGACTTCAATAAGTACTTGAAAAAGTTGTGTGCATAGTACTTCCAATTTTCCTACAATATGCTAAAAGACAAGCAATATATACATGGATATCAAAGAGGAGGATGTATCCAAAAATTTCATCCATGAGTGAGAAAATTACAAACATCAATAGGCGCAAAGGATCCTTAAAGTCTATTATACATCCGGTCAAAAGCCGCAGTTGATCGAAGAAAATGCCTTGATTGCGTTTGAACTATTCCACAACATGAAACACATAATAAAAGGAAAAATTATAACATGTGCACTAAATATTGATATGAGCAAAGTTTATGATAGAGTGAAGTAGTCTTTTATCTATGATATGATGATTGCATTGTGCTTCGTGATAATATGGGTTACTCTTATTTAGAATTTCTTATCTTCAATCTCCTTTTCATTTCTTATAAATGAGAAATCTAAAGGCTTCATTAAGCCAACATGTGGACTCCAGCAAGGAGATCCGCTACCTTTCCTTTTGTTTTTTATTTGTGAAAAAGAGTTATCAACATTGATCAAGAAAACCGAGACTAACCGACAAATTCATGGAATAAGAGTTAGTAGGAGAAGTCCAACCATCTCACATTTGTTCTTCATGGATGATGCACTCATCTTATGTTGAGCATTAGGGACAAAATGTCAATGCCTAAAGAAAGTTTTGCAATACTATGAAAGAGCTTCCCGGCAAAAGATTAACTTCGACAAAATAGAGGCAAGCTTCAATAAAGGTGTTAATTCTAAAAAAAGAGTTCGATTGATCATGAAAGGGTAAACGGTGTGGAAAGCTTCTTAAAACACATGAGACTCATGATGATGATTAGGATATCAAAGAAAGTTCTCTTCGATTATCTAAAGAAGAGGGTATGGAAAGGAGTTTTAGGGTAGTTTGAGAAGAAGTTGTCGATATGAGGAAAAGAAGTGTTAATAAAATCTATAGCATAGACTATACCTCAATACATAATGAGTTGCTTTTTGCTTCCAAAAACCTTTTGTAATGAGTCGTAACAAATTTTAATAAAATTCCGGTGGAATAACAAGGAAAAGACCAACCAGATTCATTGGATTAGGTGGATAAATTGTGTGTACCAACGGAAGAAGGAAGTTACCGTTTAGAAATCTATACAACTTCAACCAAACCCTTCTAACCAAGCAAAATTTCCGGATGGTTAAAAGCCCAAACTTACTATGCGCGCATGTTTTCACATTCAAATATTTTATTCGGACTGAGACCACGTTGGCAAAACCAGGATACAATCATATATCTTATTGTTGCATTATTGATATAACTAGTACCTATATTTATATATGTTCTAATATTAAAAAATATTTGATTACACTACTATAAAAATACATTATTGACACACAAATAATTGGATTTCAAATTAATTGATTTTTAAATAACAAAATAGATTAATTGTTATTATAAATAGGGTTGGTATTGGGTTAATTAGAATCTAATTGATGACAATTTCACTAATTTCTACTACCTAGAATTCAGACCCATTAGTACAGAAAAGTAATAGCAAATAAGGTCCACATGGTTTTGGGCCTTGGTCCTTGGTCCTTGGCTGAAGTTGACAATCGATATTGAATTGATTAGTTGGACAAGATACAGTTTAACAATTTAAACCTTAGTACTATTTCATGCAGTTTCAACAATATCTACAATTGGTTAAATTACTCTATTCCTGTTTCATAATACACAACGTTTTAATTTAATCTATACGCATTAGGTGATTTTTACAAAGTTTAGAGATTAGCAATTATCAATTATTATATTAACGGTTAGATGATTATTTTTTTGTTTAGCAAATTTGATTTACTGTTCATATAAACATATTTGATAAACTTAACTGATTTCTAATAGCTGGTAACTACTTGATTGCGTGAAATTAAAAATAAGAACATTAATCTTTTATGATTATCATTTTCTTTTTAAATAATTCATATTTAAATGGTGAGTTTCTAATTATGAGATTCCCACATCCTTTTATATTAAATAGTAAACCATATATATAGACTAATATTTGTATCTAATTAGGAATAATATAAATAGCAAAATATTATTCAACTAGGAATCATATTTAGACAATAGTTCATATTTTAGATAATAATAGGCTTTGCCCAATTTTTTTTTTTTTTTTATCTATTAGAGCTATTTTTTCTCTAATTTTCGGTATCAAAGACATTGAATTCACCTTGGTATTTACCGAGAAAAATTTCTCTAAAATCTAAAATATACTGAAAAGTAAGAATAGATATAGACGGATCGAACAGAGCCGATCAAGCTGTAATTAGAGCCAGTGGGCTCAAGTCGGGTCGAATGGGTCAAGTTCGTACTATTTTTTCGGTGACATTTTCTGATTTTTTTTTCTGACCAATCTATCTGTATTGGAATGTGTATCTAAATAACAAAGTTTTATATCATTCAACTCTAATTATAGCCGACTTGGCTTTATTGGGCGGTCTATTCTAATTAGAGTGATGAGTGCACATGAGAGTCACAGAGGCCGAACAAAATTTAGAAAAATCCAAAATAAATTGTAAATACTTAACTAGATTTTTTTAGTATATTATTTTTTATTTATGAAAAAACAACTACAAATTTCCGAGGTCGCCGTGTCCCGATCTGCGAAAGAAAACGGAGTGTTCGGTGTTTCTTGATGAAAAGTTATGAAAAATATAACACAAAGATCGTAATAATATCTCTTCAAAATAAAATATATAACTTTTCTAGGGGTTCCAGAGTTCGTAATTTGCAGGAGAACTTGGATTTTTGCTCCTTTGGTCAAATCAGATGCGAGGCCATAATTATATTCATGGAAACCGGACAGAAATCCATACTCACACCGCCAAAACCAGTTATCCCTTAAATAGACGTACACAAGCTTAACAGAGATCCCAATTAAAGAGTTTCTTACTAGTTTCCGTAACTGACACGAAAAAGTGAGAACCTAGACAAAAACAGGTCATAACGCAATGCATTTTCAGCCATAAGACCCATATCCTTAATCCCAACGCCACTCTCCTTAAAGAGATGTTAATAAAGCTTCCAATGAACATAAATGTGCTTTTTACCAAAAATTGAATCTGCCCAGATAAAGTTTTTAATACTCCGAGTTAACCCGTTGGATAAGACTAGTCAGCCATTTATAAGTTATAAAGGTTTAAACAAGAGCACATGTAATGACGAGATTGATAAGAGTGAGAGACCCAAGCATCGAGAGAGAGAGAGAGAGAATGCTTCCTTTCCATTTTGAAAAATTAGAAAGGATTTTGTCAACTAGAGAACAAAGATGGGACAAGCGAGGGGTTCCTTAAAAGAGGACTCTGAGATAATTAAATCATAACTTATCCAAATGAATATCCCAATAAGGCTAGCCAACATGTTCCCCAATTGACAAGATGCATAGAGAGAGTGCCGTAAAGATTAAAAGCCTCAACGATGGCCCAGATGTTAGTGGAAGTAGTAGCCCCCAAAACCAAAACATCATCCGCATAGAGAACATGGACAGGGAAAGAAACAGTCCTCGTGTAAGCCATGGGAGTGATAGAACCTGATGACACTAAACCAGTCGGCCAACAACTAAGAAAATACTCCACAATCCCGAAGAGAATAGGAGATAGAAGGTGCCCTTGGGAGAGACCTCTTGAACAAGGAAAATAGCAACAAAAAGCAGAACCGTTATGATGGAGATTCTACTAAAGGAAATAATGCCTACAACCCATTCCCTGAATTTGAGCGAAACCCAACATCATCCACAATCTCTAAGTAGAAAATACAAATCAAGAGTGTCAAATATCTTTTTATATCAATTTTCATAGCCAAATTCCCTCGAAACACTTCTTATTCAACATGTTGGTACCATACAATATCCGTACATTGATGAATAATGTGACTGTTAATGAATCTGAATTGATTGTTAGAGACAATTTTCGCTGACCTGGGCTAATATGTTCACTAAAATTTTAGAGTTAACCTTAAAGCTAAAATTTCTCATAACAATTGGTTTGAACTGCTTAATATATTCACAGCCCCATTGACTTTTAGAAGCAAAACCATTAGATTAGAGTTGAGGCTTAGTGTAATTTTTTTTTTTTGGTAAGAAGGGAAGAAAAAAAAAAAAACAAACAAAAACCTAACCCAAAGAAGAGAAGGTAACAGAAAAAAAGGAGGAACGGAAAGGGTAGAAACACCTAACATCCACCCATGCCCAGCAGCTGCCCAGCAGCTGCCAAGCGATCCGCCACGCGGTTTTGCTCCCTATAAATATGGGAGAAGGTAATTGAGGCCTAGTGTAATAATACCCTGATTAAAGTACCATTGGACAATTCTACAAACATCAAAACTAACAATAGAAGCAACCCATGAAGCCAACCTTGCTAATCTCATCAGCCTCTGGATAGATAACCAACATATTATTATCATCATCAGACACTAAACAAGGAATAGTTTGGTGCACAGGGTGTAATCACGAATTAAAGGTGCTTGGTTAGTAATAATTTACAATGTGGTAGATAAAACTCTATCCATGTTCGGGGCATTTATACCAGTGAAAGGCTTTCTAGCAGAGGCCATCCAATAAAAAAAAATGATATTTCGGTCACCCGCGGCTAACCAGTGACTCACAATGAAGGCTGCTTCATCACTGGCAATAATAACGATGAAGTAGCAAAAAAGGTCCAGTATAAGCCTCTAGAATTTAAAATAAGTCTGAGTATTTCTCGTAGATTTTTCAATTTGTTCATTGTTATATGCTACCAATATACTTTTATTAATATTTTATGATATTTATCCTTGTTAGTAAGAGAATGTGTTTAGTATTAATACAAATAATCTTAATAAAACAATAAAAAAAAGATAGATAGTTATTTGTTTCATAAATAGTAAAAGAATATTAAAGGTAAATTAATTATTTTAATAGTTTGATTAATATTCAATTAATCTTCAAACCATTGAAACACATAAAGAAAACAGGGGAGTAATATTTTGTAATATACAGTATATAAACTTATTAGCAAATGGATTTAGGAAAAGTCAAAATAGTTAGAAAAGTACTAACATCAGCAGACTTCATCCATTTGGTATATTAAATTGAATTCAAAGTCATCTATGTATTAATTTATACTATAAACCAGCAGCCAATAGTGACACTTTGTGCTGTCCAAATTGACTGTTTGATATTCCTTTATGTATTTAAGTACATAAACTTTGTATATATATAGACACCCAAACAATACTTTGTATACCATCCATCATAAAATCCTACTAATTGTTCACTTACCACTTCTCCTATCCATCCTCAATTACCACTTTTTCAATGGCTGAAGATTTGAACCAACAAATTAACGAGATTTATCCTACCCTTCCCAAAATACTTGAGGGGACTACCTTTGAGTTGTCTTTATATCAGGGCTTTTGGTGCCCAACCGGAATGTCTCCCATTCGCGGTGTTATTTCCTTCCAAAAGTGCTTCGAAGCTCAAGACACTGATATTCTTGTTGCCTCCAATCCTAAGACCGGCACAACTTGGCTTAAAGCTTTGAGCTTTTCCATTGTTAACCGAACCCGTTATACCCCTTCTAACACCCCTTTGCTTACTTCAAACCCTCATGATCTTGTTCCCTTTCTTGACTTCCATCTCTTTACCCAAAATGAACTTCCTGATCTTTCGGTCATTCCATCTCCTCGGCTTTTCGCCATGCACACCCCTTATTCAGCATTACCGGACTCCGTTAAGGACTCTAACTGTCGAATTATTTACGTTTGTCGAAACCCTTTTGACACTGTGGTCTCCCTTTGCCATTTCAGCAATGCATTTACACATAAACAAGATGCTCAATTGAGTATGGAGGAGTTTTTCGAGTTGTTCTTCAAAGGAATAAGTCCGTTTGGACCTTATTGGGATCATGTGTTAGGGTATTGGAAGGCGAGCTTGGAGAGGCCCGATAAGGTATTGTTTATTAAGTATGAAGACATGAAAGAAGACACTGTTCCTTGTTTGAAGAGAATATCGGAGTTTATTGGGTACCCGTTTTCAGAAGAGGAAGAGAGAAATGGTGCCATTGAAGAAATCGCAAAACTGTGTAGTTTGGGGACATTGAAGGATTTAGAGGTGAATAAGAGTGGAACTTATTTATCAAAACACCCAAACAAGGCCTTCTTCAGGAATGGAGAGGTTGGGAATGGGGTTAGTCTTCTAAGCCCTTCAATGAAGCTAAAACTTCAAACTGTGATGGAAGAAAAGTTACAGGGATCTGATTTATCTTTTAAACTTTCTTAAAATAACAGAATATCAAAAAGTACCAAGTCTGGAGAATGGAATTGTCTGCCAAACTAAAGCTTTCTTAATTATGTGTGTCTGTTAATTTTTTATTTTTTATGTTTTATTTTCTTAATTCCCATTTGTTTGGTAATATTGAATTAATAAAGTTCTTATTGAATTCCGTTCTAAGTGTTGATTTTATTTATTTATTATGTTTGTGGAAGTTTATGCATTTGGAAGCAGCAATTTCCTCATTAGATTTCCTCAGTTATGTAATTCACAATTTCTAAAATCTTCATTTTTCTTAATTTTTTTTAATAACATTGGGACTCGGAGAAATCACGCTTAACATTTCAACTAGGTTGACACCTTTAGACACCCTAAAAGCCAAAGAACCGAAAAAATATTAAATAGAAAGTCATAGAAATAAACTGAGAATATTAAAAAGCAAACTAAAAACATGTAATCCAAACAGGCAATTAAGAAAACCTATAATGACTCATCCCACAAATATATTCATAAATTAACTCGAAACACAAGTTCAGAGACAAAGACCAACAAAGCGTACCTGAAGCCGATAGGCTCTTATTAGCAAGCTTGTCAGCCACGCGATTCCTTTCTCTATAAATGTGAAACAACAAACTGCATCTTTGAACATAAAGTTAAATAGAGCATCCAATCCTCACGAATCTCTAAGGGAACCTGAATTGATTTAAACTTGAAAAGATCCGACACTTAAGAGGAGTTCATTTCCAACCATAGAAGCCGTCAACAATTGCTGAATGCCTTATTAATAGTAAAAAATTTCACCTTTAAGCTCAGCTATGAAAGCACTAGTACATAAATGATCTATAGACACGGTGTTTACCGTTATTAGCCACTGTTGTATGACTGTGGCCAAGGGGGGAAACGCTAATACTTGGCATCGGTCGTCAAACCAGCGTCAATAAGCAATGGTAAAGGTGGTCATTGGAGTCGGTTGTTAGTTGTTCTAACAACCGACTCCAATGACCAAAATTAATCCAATTGTCGCATTAAATTATTATAAGATGGATTTGGAGCAATTATAATATGCATCTATGTTGAATTATAATATCCATCTACAAGATATTACTAACGTCCAGGGAGAAGTGATGCGGCTCGTTCCTTAGTTGCAACCTCTGCCGCCAAACCTGCAGCACTGAAAATTGAAGCATTCACAACTCCACCACCAGGTTTAAGCCGCCTGCAGAATCAATACAATCATCATAAAATGATTCCAAGAAAAGTTAAGAAACTTCCTAAACCCCTGAATGCAAATGACTTGGAATCAATTAAGATGGTATCATGAGAAGCTAATTAGGGCCTACATAATAACCCAACCACTCTGACATTCATTCATCAATATCAAACAAACACGCCTCATAAGGAAACCACCTTAAAATTTAATTGCATTGAACTCATGGATCAACCAAACTCATATCCCAAGAAAATGTTCACAAGTAAAATAAGAGCTTCTGGAGGAGTACTTTGCAATAGCTATTCAAGTAAAATAAGAGCCCGTCATAATGGAGATTCTACTAGAGGAAATAATGCCTAACACCCATTCCCTGAATTTGAGCGAAACCCCGACATCATCCCCAATCTCTAAGTAGAAAATTCCAATCAAGAGTGTCGAATACCTTTTTATATCAATTTTCAAGGCTAAATTCCCTCAAAACACTTCTTATTCAACATGTTGGTACCATACAATATCGATACATTGATGAATAATGTGACTGTTAATGAATCTGAATTGATTGTTAGAGACAATTTTGGCTGACCTGGGCTAATCTGTTCACTTAGATTTTAGAGTTAACCTTAAAGCTAAAATTTCATAACAATTGGTTTGAACTGCTCAATATATTCAAAGCCCCATTGACCTTTAGAATTTCACAACAATTGGTTTGAACTGCTCAATATATTCAAAGCCCCATTGACCTTTAGAAGCAAAACCATTAGATTAGAGTTGAGGCCAAGTATAATAATACCCTGATTAAAGTACCATTGGACAATTCTACAAACATCAAAACTAACAATAGTCTAGAAATTTTGATAGAAGAAACCCATGAAGCCAACCTTGCTATCTCATCAGCCTCTGGATAGATAACCAACATATTATTATCATCATCAGACACTAAACAAGGAATAGTTTGGTGCACAGGGTGTAATCACGAATTAAAGGTGCAGGGTTAGTAAAGAGAGCAGTATAATAATTGACAATCTGGTAGATAAAACTCCATCCATGTTCGGGGCATTTATACCAGTGAAAGGCTTTCTAGCAGAGGCCATCCAATAAAAAAAAAAGATATTCCGGTCACCCGTGGCTAACCAGTGACTCACAATGAAGGCCGCTTCATCACTGGCAATAATCACAATGAAGTAGCAAAAAAGGTCCAGTATAAGCCTCTAGAATTTAAAATAAGCCTGAGTATTTCTCATATATTTTTCAATTTGTTCATAACAATACGTTACCAATACACTTTTAATAATATTTTATGATATTTATAGTAAGAGAACGTGTTTAGTATTAATACAAATAATCTTAATAAAACAATACAAATAAAAAAGATAGATAGTTATTTTTTGCATAAATAGTAAAAAAATATTAAAGATAAATTAATTATTTTAATAGTTTGATAAATATTACATTAATCTTATTAATCTTCAAACCCTTGAAACACATAAAGAAAACGGGGGAGTAATATTTTGTAATATACAGTATATAAACTTATTAGCAAATGGATTTAGGAAAAGTCAAAATAGTTAGAAAAGTACTAACATCAGCAGACTTCATCCATTTGGTATATTAAATTGAATTCAAAGTCATCTATGTATTAATTTCTACTATAAACCAGCAGCCAATGGTGACACTTTGTGCAGTCCAAATTGACTGTTTGATATTCCTTTGTGTATTTTAAGTACATAAAATTTGTATATATATAGAGACACCCAAACAATACTTTGTATATCATCCATCATAAAATCCTACTAATTGTTCACTTTCCACTTCTCCTATCCATCCTGAATTACCACTTTTTCAATGGCTCAAGATTTAAACCAACAAATTAACGAGATTTATCCTACCCTTCCCAAAATACTTGAGGGGACAACTTTCGAGTTGTCTTTATATCAGGGCTTTTGGTGTCCAACCGGAATGTCTCCCATTCGCGGTGTTATTTCCTTCCAAAAGTGCTTCCAAGCTCAAGACACTGATATTCTTGTTGCCTCTAATCCTAAGACCGGCACGACTTGGCTTAAAGCTTTAAGCTTTTCCATTGTTAACCGAACCCGTTATACCCCTTCTAACACCCCTTTGCTTACTTCAAACCCTCATGATCTTGTTCCCTTTCTTGACTTCCATCTCTTTACTCAGAATGAACTTCCTGATCTTTCCATGATTCCATCTCCTCGGCTTTTCGCTATGCACACCCCTTATTCAGCCTTACCAGACTCAGTTAAGGACTCTAACTGTCCAATTATTTACGTCTGTCGCAACCCTTTTGACACTGTAGTCTCCCTTTGCCATTTCAGCAATGCATTTACACATAAACAAGATGCTCAATTGAGCATGGAGGAGTTTTTCGAGTTGTTCTTTAAAGGAATAAGTCCGTTCGGACCTTATTGGGATCATGTGTTAGGGTATTGGAAGGCGAGCTTGGAGAGGCCCGATAAGGTATTGTTTATTAAGTATGAAGACATGAAGGAAGACATTGTTCCTTGTTTGAAGAGAATAGCCGAGTTTATTGGGTACCCATTTTCTGAAGAGGAAGAGAGAAATGGTGCCATCGAAGAAATTGCAAAGTTGTGTAGTTTGGGGACATTGAAGGATTTAGAGGTGAATAAGAGTGGAACATATTTATCAAAACACCCAAATAAGGCCTTCTTCAGGAATGGAGAGGTTGGGAATGGGGTTAGTCTTCTAAGCCCTTCAATGAAGCTAAAACTTCAAACTGTGATGGAAGAAAAGTTACAGGGATCTGGTTTATCTTTTAAGCTTTCTTAAAATAACAGAATATCTTTTAAGTTTGGGTTGTGGACATGAATGGAATTGTCTGCCAAACTAATGCTTTCTTATGTGTGTCTGTCAATTTTTTATTTTTTATGTTTTATTTTCTTAATTCTAATTTTGTTTTGTAATTGAATTAATAAAGTTCTTATTGGATTCCGTTCTAAGTGTTGATTTTATTTATTTATTATGTTTGTGGAAGTTTATGTATTTGCAAGCAACAATTTCCTCAATAGATTTGCCCCCCGTAATGTATTCAAAATTTCTAAAATCTTCATTTATCTTAATTATTTTTAATAATATTTGGACTCGGAGAAATCGCGCTAACTAGGTTGACATCTTTAGACACCTATAAGCCAATGAACCGAATATTATTATATAAATTAAAATATTAAATATAAAGTCATAGAAATAAACTGAGAATATTAAAAAGCAAACTAAAAACAAGTAATCCAAACAGGCAATTAAGAAAACCTATAATGACTCATCCCACAGATATAGTCATAAATTAACTCGAAATACAAGTTTGGAGACAAAGACCAACAAAGCGTACCTGAAGCCGAGAGGCTCTTATTAGCAAGATTGTCAGCCACGCGATTCCCTTCTGTATAAATGTGAAACAACAAACTGCATCTTTGAACATGAAGTTAAATAGAGCATTCAATCGTCACAAAATCTCTAAGGGAACCTGAGTTGATTTAAACTTGAAAAGATCCCCCACTTAAGAGGAGTTCATTTCCAACGATAGAAGATGTCAACAATTGCTCAATGCCTTATTAATAGTAAAAATTTCACCTTTAAGCTCAGCTATGAAAGCATAGGAAGAGGCACTAGTACAGAAATCACCTTTAGCCACGGTCGTATACCGTTATTAGCCATGGTTGTATGACCGTGGCCTAAGGGGGCGACCCTAATGCTTGGCGTCGGTCGTGAAACCGATGGGTCTTTAGCGTCGGTTGTAATCCAATGACTAGGTAATAGAGTCGAGTCGGTTGTTCCGACTCCAATGACCCCAATTAATCCAATTGTCGCATTAAAATTATTATAATGATTTGGATTGAAGGAAGCTACTCTAAATTAGATATATGCAAATTTATAATATGCATCTACAAGATATTACTAAAATCACATCCAGGGAGAAGTGATGCGGCTCGTTCCTTAGCTGCAACCTCTAGGGCAAAACCTGCAGCACTGAAAATTGCAGCATTCACAAAATGATCACAAAATGATTCCAAGAAAAGTTAAGGAACTTTTTAAACCCCTGAATGCAAATGACTTGGAATCAATTAAGATGGTATCATGAGAAGCTAATTAGGGCCTACATAATAACCCAACCACTCTGACATTCATTCATCAATATCAAACAAACACGCCTCATAAGGAAACCACCTAAAGTAAAATTTAATTGCATTGAACTCATGGATCAGCCAAAATCATATCCCAAGAAAATGTTCACAAGTAAAATAAGAGCTTCTGGAGGAGTACTTTGCAATAGCTATTCAAGCCTCAACTGCATCATATATAATAAAATGCCATGCACAATATTCTGTATTTTACTAAGAAAAAACGAAAAAAAAGCAACTGCATAATGAGGAGATGGTAACACTTACCAATTTGCAGCATTAGCTATTACCATACAGCGCAAACCTCACTGTGAGTAAAGTTGAGTTATATGTCCAACAAATGTAATTTTTTTTTTTTTGTGTCAATGTTCCTTTGAGCAGGTTTAGCCTTAACCAAGGACAATATCTTAGATCCATAACTCAAATCCACAAGAACAAGCCTGGCATTTCCCAGCTTCTTTACAAATTCTTCAACTTTTTCAACAATAATATCAGATGCCCTATCATTGTTGAACTTGAAATCTTCTGTTGAAATGGATGCAACAAGTGCAAGAGTGGGGACGTTGTTCAGAGAAACACCATGGCCAATGGTTCCTTTAGACAGGTTGTCACGTTCTTTTACCTGCTTATGGTCAGCTGCAAATATTGATGACACATTATCTGGCATTTTGCAGGAAGGATCCTTTTTGTTACTAATTTGGGGACATGCAGAATCTTTTTCACGAACTAAACTTGATCCTGCATTAGGAGGAACATCTAATTTCTTTAGAGATTTCATAAGGCCAAGTTGGACTTTAGTTTCCATTTTTTTCTGACCAAAAGAACCACTTCGAAGTGTATCCAATGCACCAAGTGCAGCATAAGTGTCCATAGCAGCTTGGACATCACTTTTGCTGTGGCAAAACATGATTCGAGAGAAGCCTTCGGAAAGCTTAGGCAATTCTTTACTTTGCAGCATTTTATTGACAACCGCTGCAGCCCTTCCACCTTGCAAGTTTCCTTCATGTCCAGTGAGTTTTACAGAACAGGATATACACAGCTGAGCAGGGAGATCAAGGACCACATAATGTACATCTAAATGGGAATCACCAAGTTTCACAAACTCGGCACCCTGTTTTTTTTCCAGATTGCATCTATCAAGCAATACACTTTTAATAATATTTTATGATATTTATAGTAAGAGAACGTGTTTAATATTAATACAAATAATCTTAATGAAACAATAAAAGAAAAGATAGATAGTTATTTCTTGCATAAATAGTAAAAAAATATTAAAGGTAAATTAATTATTTTAATAGTTTGATTAATATTACATTAATCTTCAAACCCTTGAAACACATAAAGAAAACGGGGGAGTAATATTTTGTAATATACAGTATATAAACTTATCAGCAAATGGATTTAGGAAAAGTCAAAATAGTTAGAAAAGTACTAACATCAGCAGACTTCATCCAATTGGTATATTAAATTGAATTCAAAGTCATCTATGTATTAATTTATACTATAAACCAGCAGCCAATAGTGACACTTTGTGCAGTCCAAATTTCCTGTTTGATATTCCTTTTTGTTTTTAAGTACATAAAATTTGTATATATAAAGACACCCAAACAATACTTTGTATACTATCCATCATAAATCCTACTAATTGTTCACTTACCACTTCTCCTATCCATCCTCAATTGCCACTTCTCCTCTCCATCCTCACTTACCACTTCTTCAATGGCTGAAGATTTAAACCAAAAAATCAACGAGATTTATCCTACCCTTCCCAAAATACTTGAGGGAACAACCTTTGAGTTGTCTTTATATCAGGGCTTTTGGTGCCCAACCGGAATGTCTCCCATTCGCGGTGTTATTTCCTTCCAAAAGTGCTTCCAAGCTCAAGACACTGATATTCTTGTTGCCTCCAATCCTAAGACCGGCACAACTTGGCTTAAAGCTTTGAGCTTTTCCATTGTTAACCGAACCCGTTATACCCCTTCTAACACCCCTTTGCTTACTTCAAACCCTCATGATCTTGTTCCCTTTCTTGACTTCCATCTCTTCACCCAAAATGAACTTCCTGATCTTTCGGTCATTCCATCTCCTCGGCTTTTCGCCATGCACACCCCTTATTCAGCATTACCAGACTCCGTTAAGGACTCTAACTGTCGAATTATTTACGTCTGTCGCAATCCTTTTGACACTGTAGTCTCACTTTGCCATTTCAGCAATGCATTTACACATAAACATGATGCTCAGTTGAGTATGGAGGAGTTTTTCGAGTTGTTCTTCAAAGGAATAAGTCCATTCGGACCTTATTGGGATCATGTGTTAGGGTATTGGAAGGCGAGCTTGGAGAGGCCCGATAAGGTATTGTTTATTAAGTATGAAGACATGAAGGAAGACATTGTTCCTTGTTTGAAAAGAATAGCCGAGTTTATTGGGTACCCGTTTTCTGAAGAGGAAGAGAGAAATGGTGGGATTGAAGAAATTGCAAAACTGTGTAGTTTGGGGACATTGAAGGATTTAGAGGTGAATAAGAGTGGAACATATTTATCAAAACACCCAAACAAGGCTTTCTTCAGGAATGGAGAGGTTGGGAATGGGGTTAGTCTTCTAAGCCCTTCAATGAAGCTAAAACTTCAAACTGTGATGGAAGAAAAGTTACAGGGATCTGGTTTATCTTTTAAGCTTTCTTAAAATAACAGAATATCAAAAAGCAACAAGTTGGGGTTATGGACATGAATGGAAGTAATTATGTGTGTCTGTTAATTTTTTAATTTTTATGTTTTATTTTCTTAATATTTCAATTTGTTTGGTAATATTGAATTAATAAAGTTCTTATTGAATTCCGCTCTAAGTGTTGATTTTATTTATTTATTTACTATGTTTGTGGAATTTTATGTATTTGGAAGCAGCAATTTCCTCATTAGATTTCCCCAGTTATGTATCCAAAATTTCTAAAATCTTCATTTTTCTTAACTTTTTTTAAAAAAAAAAAGAAGAGAAAGTTCGAAACAATTGGGATTTTTTTGGAGATTGGACACCTTAAAAACCAACGAACCAAATCTTATTAAATAAATTAAAAATATTAAATATAAAGTCATAGAAATAAACTGAGAATGTTAAAAAGCAAACTATTAGGCAATTAAGAAAACCTATAATGACTCATCCCACAGATATCGTCATAAATTAACTCGAAATACAAGTTCAGAGACAAAGACCAACAAAGCGTACCCGAAGCCGAGAGACTCTTATTAGCAAGCTCGTCAGCCACGCGATTCCCTTGTCCCTAAATGTGAAACAACAAACTGCATCTTTGAACATAAAGTTAAATAGAGCATCCAATCCTTACGAATCTCTAAGGGAACCTCAGTTGATTTAAACTTGAAAAGATCTGCCACTTAAGAGGAGTTCATTTCGAACCATAGGAGGAGTCAACAATTGCTCAATGCCTTATTAATAGTAAAAATTTCACCTTTACGCTCAGCTATGAAAGCATAGGAAGAGGCACTAGTACAGAAATGACTTATAGCCACAGTCTACTGTTATTAGCAACTGTTGTATGACCGTGGCCAAAGGGGGTGACACTAATACTTGGACTCGGTCGTGAAACCGACGCCAATAACAGGGTCTTTAGTGTTGGTTGTAACCAATGCTAAAGGTGGTCATTGGAATCCGTTGTTCTAACAACTGACTCCAATGACCCCAATGACCAAAATTAATCCAATTGTCGCATTAAAATTATTATAATGATTTGGATTGAAGGGAGTTACTCTAAATTAGATATATTCAATTATAATATGCATCTATATTGAATTATAATATCCATCAAGAAGATATTACTAAATTCTCGTCTAGGGACAAGTGATGCAGCTCGTTCCTTAGTTGCAACCTCTAGGGCCAAACCTGCAGCACTGAAAATTGCAGCATTCACACCTCCACCACCAGGTTTAAGCCGCCTGCAGAATCAATACAATCATCATAAAATGATTCCAAGAAAAGTTAAGAAACTTCCTAAACCCCTGAATGCAAATGACTTGGAATCAATTATGAGAAGCTAATTAGGGCGTACATTAACCCAACCACTCTGACATTGATTCATCAATGTCAAACAAACAAGCCTCATAAGGAAACCACCTAAAGTAAAATTTAATTGCATTGAACTCATGGATCAACCAAAATCATATCCCAAGAAAATGTTTAAGTAAAATAAGAGCTTCTAGAGGAGTACTTTGCAATAGCTATTCAAGCCTCAACTGCATCATCTATAATAAAATGCTATGCACAATATTCTGTATTACACTAAGAAAAAACGAAAAAAAAAGCAACTGCATAATGAGGAGATGGTAACACTTACCAATTTGCAGCATTAGCTATTACCTTACAGCGCAACCTCGCTGCGAGTAAAGTTGAGTTATATGTCCAACAAATGTAATTTTTTTTTTTTTGTCAATGTTCCTTTGAGCAGGTTTAGCCTTAACCAAGGACAATATCCTAGATCCCTGACTCAAATCCACAAGAACAAGCCTGGCATCTCCCAGCTTCTTCACAAATTCTTCAACTTTTTCAACAATAATATCAGATGCCCGATCATTGTTGAACTTGAAATCTGCTGTTGAAATGGATGCAAATGCAAGAGTGGGGACGTTGTCCAGAGAAACACTATGGCCAATGGTTCCTTTAGACAGGTTGTCACGTTCTTTTACCTCCTTATGGTCAGCTGCAAATATTGATGACACATTTTCTGGCATTTTGCAGGAAGGATCCTTTTTGTTACTAATTTGGGGACATGCAGACTCTTTTTCACTAACTAATCTTGATCCTGCATAAGGAGGAACATCTAATTTCATTAGAGATTTCATAATGCCAAGTTAGACTTTAGTTTCCGTTTTTTCTGACCAAAAGAACCACTTCGAAGTGTATCCAATGCACCAAGTGCAGCATAAGTCTCAATAGCAGCTTGGACATCACTTTCGCTATGGGAAAACATGATTCTAGAGAAGCCTTCGGAAAGCTTAGGCAATTCTTTACTTTGCAGCATTTTATTGCCAACCGCTGCAGCCTTTCCACCTTGCAAATTTCCTTCATGTCCAGTGCGTTTTACAGAATGGGATATATACAGCTGAGCAGGGAGATCAAGGACCACAGAATGTACATCTACATGGGAATCACCAAGTTTCACAAACTCGGCACCCTGTTTTTTTTCCAGATTGCATCTATCACTAAATACACTTTTACCGTCCTTCAATGCACTGGCTGCGCTCCTTAAGCACTGAGGCTTAGTTCCAGCTTCACCATTATTAACGGTACAAAAATCATAATAGAAAACTGAAGCCAATTTAGTTGGGGTTCAAGCTACTAAGATAAAATGGTCAAAATACAAGCGCAATGGCAACATTTCGAATCAATGTCCATGAGAATCTACCATTAGTTATGTCCAATCACTTCACTCTGCCTCTATATCAGCAATAATTAGGGATAAAGAATCATAATGAATAAAAGTATATCCTAACATGTACAGTGAAGCCAAAGAAGCATTTTAACGAACACGTGGACGACACTAACAGTATCAACAAGAGATAGCGACCTGGCAGATGCGAGCCCAGGATCGAGAAGATAAATATTGAGCAATTTTCACAATCCCTAGCTTCAGCTACCAAAAAAGTTGAAAATGCTACAATACAGCCATGAAAAAACACATAGTTTGTTAGTTCAGTTCCATGAGTAAATGGTATCAGAGACATAGAGATCTCACTGTAAATTGAATCCAATAAATCCCGACGTAATGATTTAAACGAATCCTACTAGAAAGGAGAAAGCCACGGTTTCATATGGACATTTTTTTCAGTAAAAAACACACAAAAAAGGAACAAAGAACGAAGGAAAATTGAGATAGAGAAGAACGTAAGAGAATACTTACAGGGATTTAGCCAAAATGAAGCGCCGTGCAGAAGAAAAGAAACCTCTCAGGCTGCAAGCATATGAAATGTGTTTTCGGTTTGGAACAGCAAATAAAGGGAGGTTATTTTTTTAACCATGCTTGGGGACGAGTTTAAATGGAGGTTATTTTTCTAACATTGTTTAACCTTGCTTGGTTAGGAAGTTTAAATGAAGATTAAATGAGAGTTAAATGGTGGTTCAAAAACCTTGAAATAACCTCAATTTCAGTCCCATCAAATTAGTGGGATCTGGAGGTTCTATAAATAATCTCCCTTCC
The DNA here is from genome assembly GCF_963576675.1 of Euphorbia lathyris. Classification (NCBI taxonomy): domain Eukaryota; kingdom Viridiplantae; phylum Streptophyta; class Magnoliopsida; order Malpighiales; family Euphorbiaceae; genus Euphorbia; species Euphorbia lathyris. The sequence goes on along the minus strand of NC_088912.1, from coordinate 94,187,340 downwards.
CTTCCCTTCCTTTCCCTTCCCCTTCCCTCCCCCTCCCCCTTCCCCTCCCCTTACTTTAACTAACCTTTCGAAACCTTCATCCAAGCAGACCAAAGATTACAAAAAAAACAAAATCTCAATTTAAACAGTATAGGAGACGATAGTGGATTGATATCCAGAGAGGACGGTTTACCGCGCTGGAGACAGCTGGGCTGAGAAGAAGATGCACCGGAGCTGCGATTCCTGGAGATCTCAGCTATGTTTGAGGGAAGAGGTCGTGCGGAAAGAGGGATGGCAATGGGTTCGGCAGCCGCGGGTACAGCTAATATCAAACTTTACGGTTTATTTTTTTTAACTACCTAGCTTCCCCGGGTATATGTTTTATCGGTAAAAATCTCATTTAGTTCACGGGTACCCGCGAGTATTTTATCGGTAAAAATCAATAAATAAAACAAAAAATATTATATATTTAATAAAATATAAATTTAATAAAGCTGTCGAATACGGATGGATCGTGTAAAGAGAATGGAAGAATTGCTGCCGGTGGTGTTTTAAGAGATACTGGGGGTGCTTGGTTGTCTGGTTTTGCTCAGAATCTGGGCTTGGACTCTTTGTTTATTACTGAGCTTTGGGATATCTTTTCTAGGCTTAGGATGACAGAGAGTCTGGGGATTAGGAAGCTGCTCGTGGAGTCAGACAATCTCGAAGTAGTCAATTTAATTTCTGATAAAAGGGCCTTGTGCTTAGGGAGCCAGAATTTAGTCAAGGCAATGAGAAGGATTTGCTCCTCTTTCGATGGTATCAACTTCTACCATGTTTACAGAGAGCATAATCGGGTGGCAAATCGGCTTGCTATAGAAGGCCATTAGAGGGCTTTGGGCATCTCGATTTTCTCGTCTCCCCCGATTTCCTTTTGTCTTTGCTTTCGGAAGATAATGTGAGAGTTAACTTTCCTAGGCTAATCCCGGACTAACTTGTTGTGGTGTTTTGGTTTTTCCTTCTTTTCCCTACCAAAAAATAAAAATAAAGCATCTATCTAAAAATTAAACAAATTGAACCTTAATCAACAAAAATAAAGTAGCTTAGTGGTATCACTTAATGGTTGAAGAACTGAAGGTTGGTATTCTAATTTCACATCTTACAACTAAAACATAATAATATTTTTTAATATATAAAAAAGTTATGTCGGGTACGGGGTACCCTATGGGTTCTTCCCATACTCGCTCCATTACCCTAACGGGTAATGGTTTTGATTACATACTCGTCTCATACCATTTTATACATGGTACGAGTAGTACTGTTAAGGTTGGATAGTGTCGGGTATCCGCGGGTAGAATATCTGTTGCCATCCCTGGGTGGGGCAGATAAGGAAATGAGAAAGAGATAAAAAGCTATTTATTATTATGAAAATGACTACCTCATTTCATTGATAAGAAAATTGCAATTACAACAAGAAAAGTAAGGAATAAAACTTTAAACAAGACTATAGTCCTGTTTGGCAAATAGTTGTTAGCTGATTACCTTTTTGGTTAATTGATTTGACCAGCTGATTGTATAAACTTGTTTGGTAAAACTTCGCTTATTGCTAATAGAGGTTTATGTATAAAATGGCATATAGAGACATGACAAAGTTTTTATTTGGGATTAAAGAGTAATAATTAAATGTAAAAATGTCCATTAAAAGATATGAATCAATAATCTAATTGAAAAAGCTTCTAAAATGAGCTTTTTTAAAATTAGTTTTTTGGTCCTAATAAACTCTTTGAAATGGCTCAAACCTCTAATTTTATCCCAAAAAGCTTTTTACCAAACAGGGCTTATGCCTAATACAAAATCCATATAGGTAAGAAAATGACTACAAAGAGCAAAACAAACCATTAAGGTACTAATAAAACAAACATATACATATATTTCTTGAAACTCCAAATTCGCAAAGAAGCATGTGAAATCCAATTTTCATCATTTAAACTCTTCCAAATCTTCGGATCAAATTCATTTCTTTTGCAATCACGTAGACGTAGTGATCTACATATAAGATCTATCATTTTTGCTCTTGCTAAATCAGAAAACATTATAAATGAAAAGATAATAAACAACGGATGCAATTCAAACGGATTAAAGATCCGGTAAAATATATGAAATCCAAAAACAAAGAAATTATAAAACAAAGAAAAGAAAAAAGAAAAAAAATAGAAGGATGTAAGGAGGAAAAAGAAAGGCAATCTTCCTTCTTCCTCCTTAAATAAAAACTACAACTCGAAAGAGAATAATACTCAATTAACAAAAGAAATCGATTGATGAATCTGGTGAAGAAACAAGGTCGCACTGTAAAATGGAAGAGGAGAAGAAGAACATACTCCATTAGTAACATAAAACACCAACGGCAAAAACCTTCGAGTGAACACTCGTCTCAAAATGATAGTTTTTAGCGTCGGTAGTTAGAAAAACTGTCGCTAATAAGATATCATTAGGTCGATTATTTGAAACAATCCAATGACATCATTCGAGTCAGTTGTTAACCGACTATAATGACCTTTAGCTACGGTTAATAATTACAATAGTCACTAATTAGGCGTAGCTAAAGGCCATTTATGTACTAGTGAGGGAGGAGAAGGCAAAAACGCCACCCGTTTCTAAGGTTTCTTTCATTTTCTTAGTAAAAATGGCAAGAACCCCGAATCATTCTCTCGAAGCTCATCCTCGTTAGCATAAATGATCTGCTTCCCCTGAAATGACTGGCATGTGGAAACCCTTTAGATTTATGAAAGACGTCAAGACCTTGTAGAGCTTAGAGCCTTTAGAGCAGATTTGTTTGTGTTGACCTTCATCCATCTGGGAAGAGGATGCTACCATCTTACATCCACCACAAAGGGAACTCTTGCATCTCTACACGAGAAAATGAGATGAGCAATAATTTAAGTCTCTACATTAGAGTGTCGCGAACCACTATTGTTAAGAAAATATGCTTCCCTTATCATATGCCATAAATATCGAAGAGCTGAAAAAATATTAAAGGTCGTGCCATTGAAAAAAGCAACATTACGAGTGTGTCATTAACATCATACTTTTAGGGCTATTTGCGACGCTAATTGAAAAAAAAAGCTTATTATCATCACATTTTTAAGGCCATTTTGCGATGTGCTTTTAGCATTGCAAAAGCCATCGACGCGCATCGTGTCACAAATGACTTATGCCATTTGCGACCTGCTTTAGGAATCGAGCATCACACATGACATATCATTTGCAGTGTTCTTTCTACAAGGACGTCACAAATGACCTACGTTATTTGTTTCGCACTGTAAAAAAACATGTCGCAAATAACATATCATTCGCGACATTTTTTATGAAGGCACTTCACAACTAGAGTTCCTTTTTTTTAAGATGTTCGAGCAACAAACCTTTTAGATATAATTTGTTTACAACTATTGCCTGTGCAGCAAGAAGATTGTTTGATGAGCACTATTAGAAGCTTTTTTGCATTCTGATAGTGCTCATCGAGTAATTTGTCCACTCGACGACTAACATTGCAAAAAAAAAAAAAAACATAAGTAAGAATTGTCTAAAAGAATAAATAGTTTTTTTTGAATAAAGTAAAAAATATATCAAACATAAACTTGTGTTTTTTAGAGGAATTTTTTTATCAAAAATTCGAGAGAATCTACCTTGTAAAACAGATATCCCATTGTATAACTAGGATCAACCCTGTGTAAAAATACACTTCTACAGTTATTCAAGACAATCATAACACAAGTCGAATTGCACATACCAAATAAATTAATAAACAGAATATCATTTGCAACGTCGCAAGTACAAATTCCTTTTTTTAAACGTCCCTTTAACAAATCTTTTAGATAGGTTTTTTTTACCGCATCTTCTTATTCAACAATCATATCGGTAGATGAGCACGATCCTAAGTTTTTTTTTTTTTTGCAATTTCTCTACTCGACGAGCATCGGTTGTAAAAAAAAGCATAACATGAGTACATGTACTATCTAAAAGGATAATTTTGTTAAATAAACTACAAAATACATCAAAATTAAACTTGTGACGTTTTAGAGGAATTTTCTATAAAAAATTTAGCAGAAACTCTCTTATAAAACGACACCCCAAAGTAAAACTAGGGTCAACCCTCCGTAAAAAAAAAAAAATACACTTCTATATATGTATTCAACACAATTAAAAAATGGAGTATGTTTTGATGCATAGGAGAAATTTGCTAGAAGTACTACGTCTCAATATTACATATTCCTAGGTTGTACAAATTCATATTTGCTTTAAAGCACTATACATTTTACGGATTTTGCTTACAAAGAATCTTTCCGAAATAGCAAGAACCTCATTAATCCGCTCCTTGAAATGCGATTTTTTTTTGGGAAATCCTATAAAGAAAGAAAGTGTCAAAATTTTAAGAATGTAGTAGTGTTAAGCCCAAAATATACCTAAAATATCATTAATATTTACATCAGTTTTGCTACGAATTCATGCTATTTATACCTGTTTAGAATACTTTTACTTTCAAATATGTTTCTTTCTTGTAAGGTACCTAAATATTTGGTAAAATTCAAATAGGAACGAAAAGAGGTTAAAAACAGAATAAAAACCCTACAAAAGGAGTCAAAGATGATGAAGATCAAACACGCCAAAATGAAGACGAGGACGAAGTTAAAGACAACGGAAATTACTCCGTGTCGCGATCGAGAATCCTCCATTCTCGGTCACGACACGCGTCGCCAGCTTCTCCCCTTGACATTTTGAAGGCTAAAATATTTGCTACCCATTCTCGGCAAGTTCATAAATTCCTGGAGAGCTATTCATACACATTCGTTTTTGACGAAACGCGTTCGTTCGGGTGGATAGAAACGTCTCTTCGCAGAGGATACGACCCTTCACAACGGACACGACACTTCAATCACGACTCTTCAACATCTATAAATAAAGAGTTGATGGAGAGTTGGAAAGATATAGAAAATTGAGGAGAAGATTAGTATAGAATTAATGCAGGAATTCTGAGTCAAGCGATTCAGAGTTAGAAGTTCGATTCTGTAAAAAGCAATATGATGTACACACATTGTTTATTAAATAATTACAAACACAGTAGCGTTTAGATTTGTTCATATTAGTTTACATTTTGGTAGTAGCCGACCGTATCTCTATTACGAAGTTACAGCGAGAAGATTTAGTAGAGGATCCGCCCCGGAGTCTGACAAACTCTAACGAAACCCAAGGAAAGGATTGACAACCCGTTCACTTGCAAGTCGTCGAAAGTTTCCATGCTTCTTGTTCTCTGTAAACTTGTATCAAATTCATATTTCATCTAATAAAGTTCATTCTATTCGATAGATTTTTATGTAGCACTTTGGTAAATGATCCGAAGTGAGTTCTGGTGTTTTCATTAAAACGTAGTTGAATTCAAAATCTTTAGAAGGAAACTTTGTTGAACACTTAGGCAAATTAATATCATCAGTAGAGTATCAATTTGGTTAAGGTAGCAATCTAACCCGACCATAGGAGGATTGACTGCAGTTCAAAGCCTTAAAATTAGAGGAATCGACGTTTATTTCATTGTTATAATTTATACAAAGTTTAAAGTTGTTTTCTTTGCTTAATGCAAACGAATACATTTGTTTACTTTTCTAAAGAACTAAACGTTTCTGTTTTGTAAATTTATCCTTAAATCAGAAGTGATTTCTAACATTCGTTATACTCTAATCTAATTCTTACTCTAGTGATTTCAAAACCAAATCCAATTAAACGATTTTCCATATTATAAACCTTAAAAGTAAATCTAACTGATTCAAAATAAGTTTTTGTTAAAAAGCGTTCCCTGTGGGATCGATATCTTTTATTAATACAAGCGTATACCGTGCATTTGCGGAAATCGCTCAACAAGTAGCCAAATTAAAATTTTAATTAAATTATACTAACAACTTTATCAACACTTACCTTTGATAGATTCGTACTATTATGGTGATTTTGCCCTAACATATATCGCATTACAAAGTATCCACATTTTGATCTTTCATTTCATTTTGTTGAGGGCACTACGTGTACTTTGAAGTTTTAAAATAAATTATTTCATCTAAAAGTAGTTTAATAAATAACTTTATTAGATAAAAACACTTGAAAATTATACTTGTTGACTACTGGAAGGTTTGTTGGCTTTTAAGATGTTTCTCCTTTTGATAAGATTGAAAAGGTCTACACAAAGCAGCAAATAAAAAATATACTTACATGTTTAAAATACTGTAACCAATAATGCAAATAATTACCGATATTGATATCCTACTTATTATTTTAGTGGTTCTTAATTCCTAATGGAAGAGTATTGATTTAAACATTTTTGGAATTATTGAGAGTGATTATGAATTTTATCTATAAAATTTTATTTTTATGAAATAAAAGCTAAATAATTTTCGAAAAAGTTAGAAAAATATAATAATCACCCAAATTTTCTCCCAAATGTTGAATGTTCATTTGAGTATTTCTCAAATTTTTAAGAAGTAGGTGAGACTCTTATAAATAATATTCATATTTTTAATAATAAAAAGCTTAATAAAAGTTAGAAAATCAAACTAACCTCTCAAATATTTCAAAATAACGTTTCCATGTTGGAATATTCCTTAGAATACCCCTAGAACCATTGGGAATAAATGAGATTTTTATTTGAAAAAAATCTATTTTTCATAATACTCATAACAAATATATAATAATTCCAAAAAATATTTCAATAAGTATAATATTCATTTCAATGCTACTGGAATCTCACAAAAAAATATACGACTTTTATTTGCAAAGGATCTATTTTTAATTAATAATAACTCACACAATAGGCTAAAAGATCAAAGAAAATACTAAATAAATACCTTTTCAACTTAAACTTCATTTTAAACCCAATTTTCTTAAAAATGTGAGCTTTTGCTTGATTTTAGCATAAAACATTTCAAAAAGGGACTTGAAAGTAAAAAATTGCATAAAAACGATCCTAAAAAGGGGGTGAATTCGATTCTGTTCATCCAAGAACATAGCTGACGGACTGTATTCTGGATGAACAGAGCCAAACAACTCTCCCTTTTCTAGAAAATAAGTTTGAAAAACCCTTAAAAATTGAAAATAGGTCAGATTGATCTTAAAAATCAAAACCAAAAATTCAGAAATAATTAAATCTAACTAGAAATGTAATAAAAAGTCAATTTGTTTCTTAGAAATTACCTTTGGAGCATGCTTGGATTGTGGTTTTTTATTTCGATCCACGAAATCCTTCCCCGGTCCGATTTCGAAACCCAAATTAAGGTGAAAAAGTTTGAATTATTGATTATGAATTAATCAAAATCCAAAATTCTTTTTACTTTCTCTACTTTATTTCTCTCTCAACAAAAAGTTTCCTGAAAGTTCCTAAAGTATTAATTTTTTATCTGTTAGAGCTATTTTTTTCTATAATTTTCGATCTAAAAAACATAGAGAATTTTTTTCTTAAAATCTAAAATATACCGAAAAGTATGAATATCTAGATAGCTCGAAAAGAGCCGATCCGACTCTAGTTAGAGCAGATCGGTTCGAATAGCTCAAATTCGTACTTATTATTTTTCCGGTGATATTTTCTGACCAATCCGTTTGTGTCGGGACGTGTATCTAAATGACAATTTTTGTATCATTTGGCTCTAATAAGAACCGTTTTAGATCTATTTTAGGCGGTCCGGCTCTATTTAGAGTCGAGAGTGGAAATCAGAGCCACGAAGGCCGAACAAAATTTAGAAAAATCCGAAATAAATTGAAAATGCCTAGTTAGGTTTTTCTACATGGAATTTTATTTTTTATTTTTAAAAAATGAATTAAAAATTTCTGAGGTTCCCCCTTCCCGACCCGATCTGCGAAGGAAAATGCATTGTTCGGGGTTCTCAGAAAAAATTAGAAAAATTATGAAAAATCTATAAAAATATAACATAGAGGTACGTAATATGTAATACACTTATGTAACCTTTCCGAGGTTTCAGACTTCTTAATTTGCCGGAAAACCTAGATTCCTTTGATCAAATCAGATTCCAAGGTGCAATTATATTCATCAATAGAAACTGGATAGAAATCTGTGCTCACACTGCCAAAACCAGTTATCCCTAAAATAGACTTACACAAGCTTAACGGAGATCCAAACTCAAGAGTTCGAAACTAGTTTTAGTAACTGACCCAAAAAAGTGAGAACCGAGAACGAAACAGGCCATAGCACAACAAATTATTAGCCATAAGACACCAGAAAAAATTCCTAGACATAGCTTTCAATAACAACAAATCCTTAATCCCAATACCACACCTATAAGAGCATCCCTAGTGGGGATGATTTAGTTGTTACTAAGTGGGCAAAGTAACAACTATCCACTAGGGACTCTGTTATTTGATTGTTACTAGTTTAGGTTTGTTACCTCTGCTGGTAACAAACAGTCCTTACTCCCTAAAAATCCAAAAATAATCTGTTTGTAGGCCACGTCAGGGCACAGAAGCGCCAAATCTGACGCGTCATGCGCCAGGCGTGGCTTCGTAGGTATACAACTTTTTGAATAAAAAATGTTAGTTAGTTCTTGGTTTATTACAATTTCGGTCCCTTCTATTAATTAATAGTTTTTTTTTATCCCATAATATTTTAGAAAACTACAACCTCTCCTAATGGCATGTTACCTTTCTTTGAAGAGGCAGATTCTCATTTGTCTAGAAGAAAATGAGATTAGGGTGGGGGAGACAAGGAACTAGCGACAGGTGACATAAAACACCGACGCCAAAAACCTTCCAATGAAACACGCGTCTCAAAATGATTACTTTTTAGCCCGGTGGTTAGAAACACCGCATGCCAAAAACCTTCCAATGACATCAATCCAACCTTTAGCTACTCTTAATAGTTACAATTGTCACCAATAAGACGTAGCTAATGGCCATTCCTGTGCTAGTAAAGGAATGGAGAAGGCGAAAACGCCACCCGTTTCTAAGGTTTCTTAGTAAAAATGGCAAGAACCTGAATCATTCTCTTGAAGCTCATCCTCTTCATCATAAATGATCTGCTTGCCCCGAAATGACTGGCCCGCGGAAACCCCCTAGATTTATGAAAAACGCCAAGACCTTACAGAGCTTGGAGCCTCTAGAGCAGATTTGTTTGTGTTAACCTTCATACACATGGGAAGAGGATGCTACCTTCTTATTTCCACAACGAAGGGAACTCTTGGATCTTTACATGAGGAAATGAGATGAGCAATAATTTGAGGCTCCAAATTAGAGTGCCGCGATCATATACCATAAATATCGAAGAGCTGAAAAAATATGCTTCCGTGATCATATGCCATAAATATCGAAGAGCTGAAAAAATATTAAGGGTCATGCCATTGAAAAAAACATCATTATGAGTATGTCATTATCATTGTACTTTTAGGGCTATTTGCGACGCTAATTGAAAAAAAAAGCTCATTATCATCACACTTTTCATATCATTTGCAATGTGCTTTTAAAATGCCTAAAATCCAGTCCCTAAATTTGAACGAAACCCTGAAAGCATTCAAAACATTAAGTTAAAAATTCCAGTCAAGAGTATTGAAAACGTTTTTATATCAATTTTCATGGCGAAATCCCCCCTCCCCCCAATTCTTATCAAAATCTTGGTACCCTCAAAGGCAATAGAGATACATTGATGAATAATGTGACCTTTAATGAAACCGAATCGATTGTTAGAGTCAATTTTTGCTACGACCTGGGCTAATCCGTCCACTAAGATTTTAGAGTTAACCATGAAGCTAAAACTATTAGATTAGAGTTGAGGCCAGATGTAATAATACTGTGATTAAGGAACCATTGGACCATTCTACAAACATTAGAACCAACAATAGTCTAGAAATTTTGATAGAAGCAACCCATGAAGCCATCAGGATCTGGTGCACTTCTCAGACTCACTTCAAAGACAACCTTGCGAATCTAATTAGACTCAGGATAGTGAACCAACATATTGTTATCATCATCAAACACTAAACGAGGAATAGTTTGGTGCACATGGGTATAATCACGAATTAAAGGTGAGGGTTTAGTAAATAGAGTAGTATAATATTTGGCAATGTGATCTGAATTAACTCCCATAGTGTAGATAAAACTCCATGTTCGGAGCATTTATACTAGTGAAAGGCTTCATACTAGAGGTCATCCGATGAAAAAAAATTATATTCCCGTCACCCGCGGCTATCCAGTGAACCTTGTTTTTCTCTTGAAGACAAATTTCTTTCTAGAGGAGATGTAATTCGAGCTGAGCGTGATATCATTATTTAAACCGCGACTCCATTCAAAGCCGCTTCATCATTGGAAATATTAACCTCGGAGTAGCAAAAATATCAAGTATAGTACTCTCTTAGATTTTTTTAATTTGTTCAGTGTTATAGTTATCAATACACTTTTAATAATATTTTATGATATTTATCCTTGTTTATAGTTAGAGATTTATTTAATATTAATACAAATAATCCTAATAAAGCAACAAAAATTAAAAAGATAGATAGTTATTTCCAATAGTATTCACATGTAGGGGTGCCAACGAGCCGAACCGATACCGAACCTGGCTCGGCTCGGCTCAAGAATAAAAAAGGTTCGGCTCGGCTCGAGCTCGAAGCTCGTTGGGCTTGGATTTTCTAAGCTCGGCTCGAGCTCGACACAAGTTCGGCTCGAGCTCGATTCTTTTCGAGCCAGCTCGAGCTCGTTTGTTTTTTACATTTTTGAGCTTGTAATGGGCTCGGTTCGAAAAAAGCTCGTGATTCGGCTTGAGTTTATAGTTCAAATTTAATATAGTTATTATCCAACTTAACAAATAATTTTCAGAATAAAGAAAAAATAAAAAAAAGACATTCGATAAAAAAAAATAAAATGTCAAAACAATTCAAATTTAACACAGTCAACATACAACATTTGAAATATGTATATATATTTATATAATTAAGAATTGGTAAAATATATATTAAAAAATAATCGAGCTTGCTCGCGAGCTTTCGAGTCGAACCTAAAAATGCTCGTGTTTTGACTCGTTAATCCTCGAGCCGATCTCGAACTCGAGCCGAGCCCAATCAGGCCGAGCTTTGACCGAACTCGAACTGTTTGCGAACTACACAGGCTCGTGACACCCCTATTCACATGAACCTTAATTACCAAATGAATTTGGTTATTCAACGCCGTTAGATCTAGGCTCATTCAAATCCTAGGATGAAGATTCAAAGCATCATAAGACTTAGATTAAATATCTAACAGTGAATACTGAAATTCATTTTTTGTCATTAGGATTTATATAAACACTATAAGTTTTTTTTTTTTTGCATAAAAAGTAGAAATTTAAGTGAGAAATATTATTAAAGGTAAAAAAAATAAATAATAGTTTGATTAATATTACATTAATCTTGATAAAAGAAACCCTTAAACCACATAAAGAAAATGGGGGAGTAATATTTTGTTTTAAGGGTTTCAGGAAAGAATGGAAAAAAGGAGGTTTCATTCCGTTTAATTTAATCATTCCCTTTATTTATTTTTTTAAGTTTTAGATTTATCCTTAACTCTGTAATCCCATTCCTCAACCTTCCCTAAAGTTTTTTATTTCCTTTCCCTCTTTTACTAACTTGAACTTCTACTCACCTTATAAAGTTCTATTTTACTCTATATTTTACTTTTTTACTTTTTATTTTGCGTCATATATTTATTTATTTTTATTTTTTTTATTATTGGATTAATTTCACTTTTGACCTTTTATGTATATATTTTCAATTTTATCCCTCAAAAAATATTTTTGACTAAATTTTATTTTTCGATTTTTATTTTGATATTTATAATTAACTTTTTATCGCTAGAATAATTTCACTTTTGATCCCCGTACTTATTTATTTTTACTTTTTACTTGAAAAATAATTTTGACCATTTTTTTTATTTGGTTATATTATTATTCAGTTTTAGTATTTATTTAATTATTTTAAAATAATTATTTTCTTTTTAGAATAAAATATTTATGAATTTTTTTATTAATTTTATTTCAGTTTCCTCTATTTCTATCATCTTTTGATTCCGTTACCCTTGCGCAAACTAAATGCCCCTTAAGCCTAATATATTCTCAGCCCCTCAAGTTCTTCAAAAATTGTAATTGATCCCTGAACTTGAAACTGTTATAACTAACTCCTTCAACTTGCTTTATTTAGAACAAATAACCCATCAAATAAGTTAATCTTTATGATTTTGAGAGTTTTTTTTTGCCATTTTATTAATATATTAGCAGATTAGTTAGATGTAACAACCAATATTTTAGACATCTTTTATTTCTGATATAATTACGTTTTTTTATTTAGGGGTTATTTGTTCCAAATAAGTAACTTGGGAGGTCATTTGTTAAAAAAAAAAAATAACTTTAGGGATTATTTCTTTCAAATAAACAAATTGAGAGGGTTAGTTGTAATAGGTGTCAGTTTTTGGACAACTTGAGGAAGTATTAGGCTTGAATATATATAAAATGAGGGATTGTTTTTTACTTTTAATATAAAAGATATTTGAAGGTCGTTCTTAGTGTCACTACAAGAAAATCAATAGTTAGGGACTGAAAATTCAGTCGGAATTCAGTCCCTAAATACAGTTAGTGACCAACTTCCATGAGTTAGCGACTGAATTTATTCAGTCACTAACACCCTGATTGGTAACAGATTACCGACTGCTTTTCCATGTTAGTCCCAAACTTTACAACCAAGTTACGTAGTCGTAAAATAGTGGTCACTAAATTACTAACTATATATTCGGTCGCAAACATTGGTACTTAAGTTAACGACCAAACTTTACAACTGAATTTCAGTCCCTAACTATCGTGCAAAAAACTATACAAGCTATGATTACCTGACGAAAAAGACTCATTACTGACGAAATTTTCGTCGCGAAATAAGCCAACACAGTTGTATACTGACAGCAATGATATAATTACAGACATCAGTTACTGTAAGTAAGTTGCTTTTCATTTTTGTTTTGGTATAAAAAATTATATATTTATAATTACATTTTATTAATTTTATTATTACTAGAATCGAACTAATACAATCTATATAAAATTAGAATTTATCATAAGAAACTATAGTAAGTTGATAATAAAACGCTATAAACTTCAAATAATAATATAAAAGTAAGTCAAATATGGATATCATAATAATCTACGGCCTAAATGAACCGTAAAAAGCTACAAGCTTCAAAAAATATTAAACGAAGTCAATATATGGATACCATATAATGTAAGGCCTAGATAAACCTTACAAAGCTATAAGCTTCAAAAAAATTTACTAAAACTAAGTCTAATACGAATATCATAATAATGTAAGGCTTTAGATAAACCTTAAAAAGCTATAAGCTTCAAAAAATACGAATATCATCATAATCTAAGGCCTAGATGAACCTGAACCCATGAAACGGTCTATCCTCTGTACATCATCTTGAAGTTGAGTGATCGAAATTTGGATTTGCCTCAAATATGGACCCATCGCTGTCTCCAAATCTGTCAATCGCTCCCTACGATCTCTAATCTCATTGACATCAACATTCAAATGGATGTCGTCATCAGAACGTGGCCGCTCCATCCCTTGTCCCTCTACTCGATCTAAATAATCTATAAAACGGGCCCTATCAGCATTAAACCTATCAAGATGCTCCTGTATACCATGAAGGGTGGGATTCGCAGCACCAGAATTCGAGGTAGATGCCTCGCCAACACCTGAAGATGAGGCACCACTTGTATTTGTGGGTAGGTGATCACCATAAAATTGGGAAGCAGCTGTACCAAGTCCAAAAATCCTCCTTCCCCTAGTAAGCCCTCCAGACGCTCTATAGAACGCTTCTAACTCAGTAAGATTGTATGCAATTGTCCCAGCTGTCTGAACACGTTCTTGTGTAAGGTCCTCAAATTGTTCCTGGATTTATTATTAAAAGAACAAATTAAATTAATGCATTGATAAAATTTAATTACCACAGCACATTAAAAACCATGTGTTATACACTAAATGCAATTACTTGTACCTGAGTATGCTTAGAACGATCGTTAATAAACGTAATTCCATCATGCTCATGTGTATGTGTCCACAAAAACAGTTGATGAGGAGTAATAGGCTGGTTCATTTCTTTTCCTATAACAAGAAAAAAAAACAATTGTGGTTTTTATGCATTTAATCAGAGTTTAATAAGCAGAGAAATAATAGAGAAAATGTTAGAAATATGTGAACAAACAAACAAAGATTGATATTGACAAAAATAAAGCAGCAAACAAAATATTATAATTATATGGTGAGAGGATGAAAAGGATAAGGTCTATATATCTGGACAACATAATTTCCTTGCCACAAAAATTATCTATATTAACAAGATTTCACATTAAATTACAAACAAATATAGTCAGAATCAGACCTCCATATATATTTATTATTCACAATCACATTAAGTTTCTTAATTACAATCTAAATCTGCCAACCCAAACTCTAGAAATGCTACAAGAAAGATATACTAAATTTGATAAGCTTTGAAGAACTGTCTTTTCTTTTTCACTACTCTCAAACCAAAACTAAACACATGGAACCACAACACATACACAAACCAATAAAACCACACAAAAAACCTGTAAAATATATGCCATATGTACAACAACCCAACAAAAACACACTAAAAATCAGAATTAACATAAGCAAACACATGGAACCACAACACATACATAAGCAAACACACCAAACCAGCATAATACCAAAACACAGAATGCTTACTAGTTTTTTTGCAGTCTTAGCATGTGAACATGAACCTCCAGTGTGGGTTCCTTTTGGTACCCCATCTTTTCCACCCCGTGCTTTTTTTGCTCTCGCACTCCTCCTTTTGAATTCAGGCGAGCTCCACATACGCGCCCATGACTGCCATACATCATCCGGGCACCAAACAGGTTGTCTTTCGGCTTTCCTCACATCATTTAAGATGCCTTTATAACGATTTTTTAGTTTATCAATAAAAGCCCCCTTCATTACATTGTTTGAGTAAGATGAACGATTCCACACACACTTTTTCTGCCAGGAAACAAAAAAGAATAATTGATATAAACCATTAAGATCATTTTGCTTAATTAACGGTTTTTAAGAAATAATACCTGGAACTCCTCCCAATATTGATTTATAACATCTTTTGATATAGATTTGTAAGTGTATGCAGCAACTTGAGGATATTCTTCAAATATATTTGAAATCACCGTTGCAAGATGATTATCAATTATCCTACATTTAAAAAAACAATTCAGAAATAAACACATGGTAATAAATTATTTCACTAAATATGAAATATGATTTCAGCAATATTTACTTGTAATCTGATGAAAGCACAACAACAAATCTGCCAGATTCATCTCTTGGAGCCTCAAGTGTTGCACGTCTACGAGGTGCCTGCCGTCGAGGTGCAGCTGTATTAGTAGAAGAACTAGAATTTCCAGCAGCAGGGGAAACTCCACTAGTAACAGAATTTGCAGCTGTATGGGAACCTCCACCAGTAACAGAATTTGCAACAGCAGTGGAACCGTCAGCGACATTTGAACTTCTAGCAGCAGGGGAGCCTTCAGCAACATTTGAACTTCCAACAAAAGGGGAGCCTCCAGCAGCATCAACTAAGTAGATAACATATCAACCAAATAGTAAACTCAACAAGCAAATATCCTTCTTAGGTCTTACAACAGAAAAAAAAGAACAAAATTAGAGGCAGAATTATTATGTTATAGTAAAGTAATTCGAGGCATAATTAGTTAATCAATAAACTAATCAGATTGTCTACTTACATAATCCTAATACAGAGGTTGGTGGAGCCATTTGGTGAGAAGGTGGAGGACCGAGAGGTAGCGTATTTGGTCCATGTAGTGATGTTGGCGGGGTAGATGGCTCCTGATTAGATGCATTCGGATGATTCCGATTTAAGTAAGCAGGCAAGGATCTCCGTGTCTTCGGGGGTGCTGTTTTCTTCATCTTATCCATATGTGCAGGTCCACGATTATCACTAGGTCCATCTCGTCCTCCAGGTGAAACCATCCTGTAAACTAAATGGAACGACACAAAATAGGTTGAGTTACATTTAATGTTAGTTCTAGTACAAATGAAATCATGAATAAAGAAATGAAGCATATAATAAGAAACATTAATAACACAACAGTTCATTACAAGCTAAATCACTGATAACAAACATAATAATGTAAAATTTAGTACAAACAAAATCATTAATAACACACATATAGTAGTTCAATTGCATGTAAATAAATGAAACAGTTGCAAACTAATCATTGTGATCATCACTACGATCATTATCGTCATCCGAATCATCACTCAACTCATCCTCATTATCTGTTTCAGAATACATAAGCTCTTCTTCATCTGTTTCTTCTTCTGGCAACTCAAAATAAGGATCATTATCTATGGCAGTGAGAGGAATATCTTCAGTTTGAGCTTCAACTTCAATTAATTGAGCCTCTTCTTCTTGAAATGCATCACTGAAAGCAGTTACCTTATTCTCAGGTATGTTATAGACTCCTCTAGCTTTAACATTGCATGCAACAGCCCAATCAACCTTGTCACGCTTCAAAGAAGGATAAGAAACAAAATATACTTGTGTCGCTTGTAACGATAAAATGAATGGTTCATATTTTTTAAAATATCGCTTCCTATTGACTTCAACAATATGGTACCGATCATGAACCCGAATACCGACATTTGGTGTAGGGTCATACCACTTGCATTTGAACATTACTGTTTTTTGTTTCGGTAAACCAGGGTAAGAAACTTGAATGATCTCATCAATTTCTCCGTAATATTCAAACCCGTCTCCGTAGACGGAAACACAATTGTTAGAAGTTGATCGGTCACCACTGTGACTTGTTGTGTGAAATCTATAACCATTGACAAAGTACACATTGAAAAACATCACATTTCTAGATGGTTTTTGAGCCAAATTTGCTACACACTTATTCTCGATGGCATTATGCTTGCTCTACAATGAAACAAATGAAAACTTATATCAGCGAGGAAGAACTTCTGTATTAATATATCAAATATTAACTCACTAACTTCATTAACACTTACGAAGTTTGAAAACCAATTGGGAAAATGTTTTTCCACATCTGTTTCGATGGTTTCAATAGTAGCATCGGGTTGTAGTTCTCGCAAATGATCCTTATATAACCTAATATATTTAACAGTTCATACGAATTCTTCTTTTAAAAAAAATCTAAAGTTTAAATTAGGATTCTATAAAACTTACTCCACAAACGGCCTAACTTCAGCACAATTTAGCAAGATGTAAGAGTGAATCGCATCATGCTCCTTTTCCTCCAACCATCTTGTTCTCGAGCGTCCACTATACCGACCATTGTAATTGAATATCAACAAATTTGACTTATCGATAACATCATGATTACCTCCATCATCATTGCGAGGCACTTTGCGATGGCGTGTATAAACTTGCGGCTCAAAGTAGTATGAACAGAAATTCGATGACTCTTCAACTTGTGCTTTGTTCTTTACACTCTTTTTCAAGTGGCCGAGATATCTATACATCAATGAAACCAAGAAGGACATTAAGGTACAAAAACATTAAAAGGAAAGCACAACTTGTGAATTATAATACCTTTCGAATGGATACATCCATCGAAATTGGACTGGACCAGCAACTTTGGCTTCATAAGGCAAGTGTATTGGAAGATGCTCCATTGAATTGAAGAATCCCGGTGGAAAAATCATTTCTAGTTTGCAAAGAATTACCGCGATCTCCTCTTCCTGATGCGCCATATCATCAACTTCGATCACATTTGCAGTTAAGTTTTTAAAAAAACAACTTAACTCTGTATTATAGCTTCCCAAACATTTTTCGGAAGTAGCTCACGAAATGAAATAGGGAGCAATCGTTGCATGAAGACATGGCAATCATGACTTTTCATACCGAATAGCCTAGATTTTTTATCATCAACACATCTCCCCAAATTCGAAACGTAACCATCGGGAAACTTCAACTGCTTCACCCAATCACAAACTATTTTCTTTTGATTCTGGTTTAATGTGGAGCAAGCCTTTGGGTATTTTTTAGTGAAATAATCAATTAATAGTTTACGGGCTTTAGCATTGTCTTTCGTCTTACCCTCAATGTTCATAACAGTGTTGAACACATTTTCAAATACGTTTTTCTCAATGTGCATCACGTCGAGATTGTGTCGAATCATATTAGTTTTCCAATAAGGAAGATCCCAAAAAATGCTTCGCTTCTTCCACCCACAAATTGCACCAGAAATCTGCTTATTCACACGTTCAGAATCAAGTTCAGTAACTTTCAACAACCCAAACTCTTCTATCTCAGATAATATCTCTTGGCCAGTCTTTATTAATGGACGATGCCTTCTCTCAACACAATTGCGCCTGAACTTGGTCTTATTATTTCTATACGTATGATTCGGAGGCAGAAACTTGCGATGATTATCGAACCATGAGACTTTCCGGCCATTTGGCAATGAGAAAGCATTAGAATGTTCCATGCAGTAAGGGCATGCACTTTTACCAGCTGTACTCCATCCAGACAACATTGAGTAAGCTGGAAAATCACTGATAGTCCACATCAAAACAGCTCGTAGTGTGAAATTTTGTTTAAGAGACACATCATAAGTATCAACTCCATAATCCCAAAGATTCACCAGCTCAGATATTAGAGGTTGCAAAAACACATCTATATTTTGCTTTGGGTTGTTTGGTCCTGGCACTAAAGCTGTTAGGAACATGTGCTTATCTTTCATACACATCCATGGAGGTAAATTGTACGGAGTAATAATGATAGGCCAAGACGAATATTGTTTACCAGATTGACCAAATGGTTGAAAGCCATCGGTACAAAGTCCTAACCTCACATTACGAGACTCTGCAACAAATGATTCATTTATAATATTGAAGTGTTTCCAAGCCTCTGAATCACATGGATGACACATCGTGCCCTCATCACAAACATGTTCATGATGCCATCTCATATGCTCAGCAGTTGCTCTAGAAGCATACAACCTTCTCAGCCTTGGAGTTAGAGGAAAATAAAACATCTTCCTAAAAGGAATCATTTTGTGTTTCCCTGAACCACGTCTCGTCTTGTACCTTGCGTGACCACATACCTTACAATTCAATAAAGCATTGTCGACCCTCCAGTACAACATGCACCATCTCACACAACAATCTATTTTTTCAACCGGCAGACCAAGGCCTTGAATTAGTTTCTTTGTCTCGTAGAAATTCTTTGCCATTTTGTTACCTGAGGGTAATGCTTCATGAAGTAACTCTAAAATTGAGTCAAAACATCTTTCTGTTATATGGTTCTCAGATTTGATATTTAGTAGTCGAGCCATCATCGACAACACTGAATGGTTATCGCACCCCGGATAAAGCTCTTCATCCAAGGAGCTAAGCATGGCAAAGAATTTTTTGGATTCAGGATTAGGCTCCTCTTCTGGTATATGTGCCTCAAGCTCAGGCCCAGCAGCATCATACACACATTGACGGAAAGGACTAATTGGATCATGGTGATGACCATCTACATCATCGTCAACTTGTCTAGAGGAATTTCCAACATAGGGTTCACCATGATTAACCCACTCAAAGTAGTTAGGAATAAACCCATACTTATACAAATGCAATTTACAATCGTCTAGATTTTGGAAACATCTATTCGCACAGTTCTCACAAGCACACCTAATCTTTTCCCCGTTCATGAATACAGGTTTGGAAGCTGCAAAACTCACAAACTCATCAACTCCGGTTACGAATGTCCAATTCAACATCCCGTTGCTTGTCAATCTATTATACATCCATATTCTATCCGCACGAACCATTTTGTTAAAACGCAACCTAGCTAAATAGGAAAGATGAAGCTTTCGTATTATATGTACAATAAGGACGAGCAAATTTGGATTAAAGAAGCACTAATATGGAAGCACAATTTCTAAAACTTGTAAAGTAAGGTACAAAACCTAAAAGCATAGTCCATACAAGACAATTTATCGTTTACTTAGAATTAATTCTAATAAAAGTTAAAACTAAGGCTTAATATATAAATTTACCCTTAAACTTGGCAGCTTTTGCCTCTTGACACCCTCAACTTGTAATGAAGCCTATCACACACCTTAACTTGCATATATTGGAACTCTAATGCCCTTCCTTGCTAAATTGGCAGTGTTAAAAATAGAGTTTGGTTTTCAAATACTATGAGCGCGTGAGACATATATATACACACATGTTTTCATTGTTTTTGTTTCTCTTTCTTGATATTTTATTAATTAAATATAATGAAAAGTAAAAAAACGATGTGTGAAAGTGTAAGTAAAAATTCTCCATTTTTGCAAACATATGTACAGCAAATCCACAATATTTAGCAATTGTAGAGTTACTATTGCCTCTGAATTGATTCTCCAATATTCTGAATCGATTATTCAATACTCTCAAATAGAAACAACAAATAAAGAAACAAAGGAGGGAAAGGAATCACAGAACCAGATTGAAAAAACCAAAAATTGAGAAGAAACATAAAGATTAAAGAAGAAAAGCATAAAGATTGCCCAAATATGAAAACAGTAAATCTCAGCAGCACTTAATATTCACCAAAGTAGCAGTATTAAAAATATAGAAATCTCAATTTAGGGATTTAGGAGTATGGGAGAATTTTTTTGATTTTCAATTGAAGCTAAATCTTCAATGATTAGCATCTAAATATGCTGCAACTCTTCCATCCAATAGCCCAGATCGTCCCCAACTTCTGAATTTGGTTAATCACGACACCAAAGAGAAGCACCTAACCCAGAAAAAAGAAAACACATGCCCCTAACCCCGTAATTAAGCCTAGATTGATAACTAAATGACTATAGCTAGTGAACTTCCAACAAAGGAATAACACAAGTCTAATACTGAAAACTCAAAACAAATGAAACAAAATCAAAGCCTAGATTGATAACTAAATGACTATAGCTAGTGAACTTCCAACAAAGGAATAACACAAGTCTAATACTGAAAACTCAAAACAAATGAAACAAAATCAATGAACCAGATGGAAATGTTATATTATTAATTACAATCAAAACGCAATATACACATATGAAGAAGAAGAATCCAGACGAATAAGAGGATCCAGAAGAACAGATAAAAACACAGGCTAGATGAAGAAATCACAGATTAAAGAAGAAGAAGAAGAAGCCAGAGGTAAGAAAACACAGATCGAAGAAGAAAATTCAATAAGAAGAAAACGAACAATCTGGATAGAGTGGAGAGAAAAACAAAGAAAACGTTAAACTCCAAAAAATTTGCAATGTGTAAGATTTTAATTGGTAATAGTCCATGTCAGCGCAAGTGTGTAACAAACGCTGATGGTTAGAAGACAAGTGAAAAATTTGGGGTGTAAGAGTTATAAAAAAGCCAAGTTGAGGTGTGTGATTGGTCAGTTAAAAAGTTCGGGGTGCTAAAAGACAAAAATTGACAAGTTGAAGGGTGAAATAATGTATTAAGCCTAAAACTAATTCTAGTAAAAATTAATTCTGAAGTATAAAGTCTAAAGAAACATCATTCCACCAATCCACAATTGAAAAATGCTGTTGAAAAATGAACAAAACCAAACTACTATCAATTGAAATAAAATACCAGATGAAAAATGAAGCCAGGGTTAGTAATGGTCCAAAACACAGAATCATTTAACAATTTATGCTCTAATAATAAATAATGCCTTTTTTTTAATTTGGATAGTACAAAGAGAAATTATGGATTCAATTTCCATAACTTAAAAAAAAAGCAACAAGCATCCAAAATCATATGAATATTAGTAAATTATTATTATTTTAATATGGTTTTATGTCACTGTGGATTGGGGAAGTACATAATTTTCTTTTGGTCACATGGGCTAAGAGAACAGACCATATGATGACACCAAAGCATTAAATGATCACTTCAATTTAAAGGAAAGACAATCTATATTTGTTGTTACTTTCTAATTCTTATTGCAATCTTATCTTTATTATGATTCATGAGGTTGAATTTATAAAAATTGAATAATTTCATGACTATTACGAAATGGGAACTTCGAGTATGGACCAAAAGCATCAGAAATGAAAGGAACATTAGTAAAGGCAAAAATGCAATTCCAAGTTGAGAAATAGCAGGGTACGCAGAGTACATAAAATCAGGCCAAAAACAAGATGACATGCTTCTAATAGTCCCTGGTGGAGCTTTTGCTGTTAGATTACACGAGTGAGTGGAAGTGGAAGTGAGAGAAAGAGTCTATGTAACAAAATTGTATGAGAAACCAAATGGTACTGCTTCTACATAATGATATAGCAGTAAATAGTATATAGGAAAAATCTATACATAAATTTTCCAGTTTTTCTTTCACTAAAGCATACTATCAAAAACGCTTTATTTCAAAATTACCTATATATATATATATATATGAGTGAGTGAAAGTGAGAAAAAGAGCTTGTGTAAGAAATAATAATACAAATGTAAGAAGGAAATAGATAATACGCATAACGCTCATTTTAGCCCTTAAACAAAGCATCCAAAATCAATTGAATCCCCATTCTTCCAAAATAGCCAATCAAGCCCCTATTCTATTTTTAAATGGCCAATCAACCCCACTCTAGTAAACACAGTTAATTTCCAGTTAGTGAACTTTTTCATTTTTCATACTTCTAGCTTCCCAGAAAGCATTTCACAATGGATCTACATATGAAACTTCTTTTGGGTTTGATATTATTGTTTACTTCCATAGCTGCAAACATATTATCTTTGCTTACCAAAGACATAATTTGCAGTGTGTTGAAAAGAACAAAAACATAAACAAATAAAAATTGAAAAAAGAAAAGAAAAGAGATAATCCAACTAAACCATAATTTGATAACTTTTGCCATTGTAATGAAAAATAAAGAAAATGGGAAAAAATCTGATTGCAAATTAAGTTTATCAAATTATGGTTTACTTGGATCATCTCCTTTCTTTTTCATCATTACAATGACAAAAGTCATTCTTTATTTTTTACAAGGTCATCATGATAGTTTGAAAATATTATGCCTTTATTTTATTAGCAAATGGATTTAGGAAAAGTCAATTCAAGTCTACTTATTTCAAAATAGTTAGAAAAGTACCTATAACATCTGCAGACTTCATTCTTTTGGCATATGATTATATGGATATCAAAGTCATCTATATATTAATTAATACCCTCAACCAGAACCCAATAAGGACACTTTCCGCTGCCCCAAATTGACTGTTTGATTATTCTTTTTGTTTTAAAAGTGCCTAAACTTTGTATATACACTACAAGAAAACAAGATTACATATGTCAAGTACGAACATACAGAAGTAACACGCATGTGCATTACTTTATACCTAAACCAACAGCCAATAATGACACTTTAAGCTGTACCAATTTTACAGTTTCAAAAACTACCTAAACTCGTGTGTATATATATATATATACCCAAACAATACTTTGTATACCATCTATATCATCCTACTAATTATTGATATTGGAAAACATCTCCTCTTCATCCTAACTTACCACTTCTTCAATGGCTCAATGACAGAAACTGAAAAGCTAAGAGAGCAGCTTTCACATATTTTACTCCAATTAAAGGCTTTACAAGAGCAGAAGCAACACAAAGAGTAAGGAATTTACAAGAGCACCTCAACCAAGTTTTGAAATAGAACATCCAAATTTTGTCAGATGGTTCAACCAAAAAACAAGAGCACCTCAACCTCTAATGACCAGATTAAACTTACCTCTGCTTTAGCAAATTAAAAAAACCCTAGAAATCAAAGCATATTAACGAAGCAACTCATATAAGAAACACATCTAAACCAAAATAAATTTCAAACAAATGTAGAAAGAAAACCCCTAGAAACCCTAGAAATCTTGGAAATGCAGTAAACAAGAAAGAATTAAAGTTACCTCTCACGAGTGAAATTTTGCTAGTTGCCTCTCGCGCTCTCTCTCTGTCTCTATAATCCTCTGGTCTGCAATAGCGTAGTCGATTAGAAGAAAAACGAAAAAAAAATACATATACAAGCAAAAGGAAGTAAGAACAGTGATAAACGGAGAGGAAATGAAAGGAAGCAAAAGAATTTCTACCTTAGATTTTGATTTGCAGTGAAGAACAGGAAGACCTAGGAAGAGCGGCGCTTCTCCATCGTGATGTCTGGAGAACATGAGAGAGAATATGGTAAGTTTTTTATTTATATATTGTCTTAACTTTTTTTATTTATATTATTGTTTTTTGTTTTTTAATAATTAGTGAAAATAAAGACTTAATACTTTAGTAGCTAATGTCAACGTTAGTCTTTATTTGGGAGGGAAAATTGCCGCCCAATTTTTGCTACTTATAATTGCATTACCAACTAATGTTGGTTGGTAACATAATGACTTTAATTTTAGTCATTAACTATCAATTTTCTTGTAGTGTGTATTGGACAAAGCAGCTAAAAACTTATTAGCAAATGGATTTAGGAAAAGTCAATTCAAGTCAATACTTATTTCAAAATAGTTAGAAAAGTACTAACATCTGCATACTTCATCCATTTGGTTTATTAAATGGCCTAATACACAAATAACCCCCTGAACTTGTCCAAATGTTGCAACTGCCCCCTCCAACTTTCAATTGTAACAACTTACCCCTCAAACTTGTTCAATTGTAAAAACTTACCCCTTAAACTTGTCCAATTGTAAAACACAACCCCAAATTGCTGACATGGACTGCAATTGAAGAAACACGTGAAATACAAAATCTGCAACGCTCGTGGAGTATGATAATTAGATCTTTGGCTTGATACGAATACGAGAATTTTTTTTACGGTTGCTTCAAATACGGGGTAAAAAAATTCTCAATTTGGGGTTATGTTTTACAATTGGACAAGTTTAAGGGGTAAGTTGTTACAATTGAAAGTTGAGGGGGGCAGTTGCAACATTTGGACAAGTTCAGGGGGTTATTTGTGTATTAGGCCTTATTAAATTGAATTAGTTTATACCGTACATCAGCAGCCAATAATGACACTTTGTGCTGTCCAATTTGACTGTTTGATATTCCTTTTTGTATTTAAGTACATAAAGTTTGTATATATAGAGACACCCAAACAATACTTTGTATATCATCCATCTTATATCCTACTAATTAATTTTTCATAAACCTCTCCTCTTCATCCTCACTTACCACTTCTTCAATGGCTGAAGATTTGAACCAACAAATTAACGAGATTTATCCTACCCTTCCCAAAATACTTGAGGGGACTACCTTTGAGTTGTCTTTATATCAGGGCTTTTGGTGCCCAACCGGAATGTCTCCCATCCGCGGTGTTATTTCCTTCCAAAAGTGCTTCCAAGCTCAAGACACTGATATTCTTGTTGCCTCCAATCCTAAGACCGGCACAACTTGGCTTAAAGCTTTGAGCTTTTCCATTGTCAACCGAACCCGTTATACCCCTTCTAACACCCCTTTGCTTACTTCAAACCCTCATGATCTTGTTCCCTTTCTCGACTTCCATCTCTTTACTCAAAACCAGCTTCCTGATCTTTCTGGCATTCCATCTCCCAGGCTTTTCGCTATGCACACCCCTTATTCAGCATTACCGGACTCTGTTAAAGACTCTAACTGTCGAATTATTTACGTTTGTCGAAACCCTTTTGACACTGTGGTCTCCCTTTGCCATTTCAGCAATGCATTTACACATAAACAAGATGCTCAATTGAGTATGGAGGAGTTTTTCGAGTTGTTCTTTAAAGGAATAAGTCCGTTCGGACCTTATTGGGATCATGTGTTAGGGTATTGGAAGGCAAGTTTGGAAAGGCCCGATAAGGTATTGTTTATTAAGTATGAAGACATGAAGGAAGACATTGTTCCTTGTTTGAAGAGAATAGCCGAGTTTATTGGGTACCCATTTTCTGAAGAGGAAGAGAGAAATGGTGCAATCAAAGAAATTGCAAAGTTGTGTAGTTTGGGAACATTGAAGGATTTAGAGAAATGGTGCAATCAAAGAACTTGAACAACATTTGATTCACCTACTGCCCTAATTTGCTCTTTAATCAAATTAGCAATGAAATGTTTGTCTTTAAACTCACCTTCGTGTTGGGGTTTAGTGTCCTATAGACAATTGTTCTAGGGTACAAACTTAATATAAATGAATTGTTCTTTATATCATTTGTTTTAATGAGATATATGTTTTATAACTATATAAAGGCAATCCCTTTTAAGCACTAAATAAAGTCTAATAAAAGGAAATCCGTAAGTTTGTTTAAAGTGATCATAAAGTGTTCATACAAGCATGAAGTGAGACTAAACTTTATGATAAACTAATAAACTTAAAACCACCCCAAGTCAAGTGATATGCCCAGGATTGACATATCACTGTTGAGACTTGCATGTAACAATGTCTTCTGTCCGACAGAAAGCTGATCTCACAAGCTTCATATATATAGATATCTGGACAGTTACGTGGATCCAATGAAAGGGATTTCATTAGGATCGGGGATCCGATTTGAGATAACAGGATGGGTAGATTCATCCTTGTCACCTGTTCATCTCATTGGTATTAATAGGTATGACTAATCCTCAGACTCAAAGGAATATTAATTGGTATTCTGGATTACGGAATGTGACGCTTTGACTCTGGTGTAACACGATCCTTAACAGAGATGACTCTGGGGTGTGAACAGTAGACGTTGGGTATCACAGGAAGTGATTGCGGGATCGTTATATATTGGATTGAGCATTTATCACTCCCGATAAATGGGAGATACATCCAAGGATCGCTTGTGGAAGACTAGACTCTAAATCCTTGCAAGGTGATAGCTTAAGACTTGAAATACAGATTTCACTTAACCTATCTATTTGAGTTGACTCGGCCTGTACAAGTAAAATGAACGTCTCGCTATATGTGACTTGACATCATCCATAGTCATAAGATTCAGTTCAAGGATGTAGTTGATAAATGATCGAATTATACTGTAACTAATACGGAAAGGTTAACGACAGAATCAACCTGTCTTCTTATGGCTCTGGGGGAATGATTACGGACTTGCTAATCACATACTCTGTACATCATTCCGTTATGCAAAGATTAAATGTAATTCTTTGAAAATTATTTAATAACGTTGCATACGGCTAGAAGCAGTAAGAACCTAATGGGTCACACATAAGACTTGGAACCTAAAAAAGAGATAGATGTTAATTAATTGATGGAAGCCCAATTGAGGCCAATAAGGCCCATGGATCATAGGGGGTCAAAATTCATGTAGATAAAATACATGAATAATTAATTTGATTTTATTAATTCTAATTAGATTAGGATTATGAATTAAATTAATTAAGAGATAAATAAGTTAGGAGTTTTAATTAGATGATAATACTCCTATTATTATCCAATAAGGTTATTATTATTATTATCCTTAATATATTAGATATATAATGAGATAATAATTAGGAATTCTATTCCGAATTGAATTCCTATTCAGTAACCTAATTCTATCTAACTAGGGATTAGATACAAGAGATTATAAATACCCCACCCTATGGGATTTTCGAAATCCAAGAGCATAATCCCTACTATGATTTTCGAAATACTCAGTGCTACCGGGAGAGAAAATTTCGACACCCCCAGTTCGAGGATGAGATTTTCTACGGCTTCCTTCCGATCAATTGATTTCATCTATTTCTTTTATCCTTGATCTTGTGTTGATTAGTTAGAGGAAATCTACTTTGGTTGCTATTCAACGGTTGATTCTAAATTAATCTTCCCGTGTTTTATTTCGTGTTTGGGAACTCGGAGAAGAGTTGTGGGCACTTCATTAACAACGGTAGATTGATCATCAAAAGGTAATTCTTCTTATCCATCTTTATATGAAATAACGATTAACGAATCCTAGGGTTAATGGAAATAGGTTAAAAAATTTATATTTTCGCTGCTATACCTTAGCCTAATTTCCAACAGTGGTATCAGAGCCATCGTTAAATCCGTTATTTCATATATGAAAATTTAGAAGTTTTTCAATAGGATTGAATAAATATTTATAGTTAGGATTAATTAACAAATTGTTTTGATTAATTGATTCTAAAAATAAATAAGTTTTAATTAATTGTTAATTAAAATAGATTATGCGTATGTTCCTAATTATTTTGGTTGATAATCATTATAACAAAAATCTATTAGTTTTATAGTTAGATTGATAAAATCAGTTTTATTAATTCTAAAGATAAAACGGAAATCTATAGTAGATTTTCCTATTTTCTGAAAATCGTTTTAGAACTGATATATATATATATTTAAAATTGTTATTATAAAAAAAAATACGCAAGGCAGCGGCGGTTCAGCCGCCCTAGGGCTGCTGCCAATTGGCAGCAGCCCACTCTCGGGCCCGGCCCGAGACCCACTTGAATTTTAAATTATTTAAAATCGGTTTTTTATATTTAAATATATATGTTTCAGAAATTGATAGTTTTCTGTTTTGATTATCGAATGAAAATTTGTTTAAAAGTTTGTTTTACCAATTTGTAAATTAAAATGTTAAATGAATTAAAATCAAAATAATTGGGACGTGCATACGCAAGATGCCACCTTAATGTTTAACCGATAACTATGTTTTCAAAAAACTATCAACAAAAGCTATGACCGCCGACCAACTGTTCAACGCGACCTCCCCGATACCCAGCGAAACGCTCCCGTCCGGCCGCCCTCCGGACCAAACGCAGAAAACTCTCGATGCCTCCCAGTCTCGCTCGCTTGATAAATCCTTCTCGGAAACAGTCTCGGGAAATCAGAATCGCCCTAACCCTAAACCAGTAATTGATTTAGCAGCAGAGGGACTGATCAATATAGAACATGTAAACAACAATCGACTAGAACCTAGAATTGTGCTCTCCCGTGAATTCAAGGAGAAGCTAGCCAGCCCCTGGAAAGATACACTCATCGTGAAGCTGCTTGGTCGGAATATTGGTTATATGGCTCTACGGAACCGTGCACTAGAACTTTGGAAACCGGTTGGATGTGTCGATATTATGGATTTGGGATATGGATTCCACATGGTGAGCTTCAAGAACGCAATTGACAGGGAAAAAGTGATGAATGAGGGGCCGTGGACTGTGCAAGGACACTACCTCACCGTTAGGACCTGGACACCTAAGTTTAGACCCGCAAAAGCTCATGTCAACTCCACAATGGTATGGATTAGAATCCCTGACCTGCCTATGCAATTTTTTGAAGAAAACCTGTTGTTAGCAATTGGCAATATGTGTGGAAAAGCTGTCAAAGTTGATAGGAACACTGCTGAATGCACTAGAGGTCGATATGCGCACGTTTGTGTAGAAATCGACCTTTACACCCCCTTAATAGCTCAGGTGTGGCTTGATGATGAACTCTATAAAATAGAGTACGAAGGCTTGCACATTGCATGCACCAACTGTGCGCTGTATGGTCACTCAAGAGAAGCGTGCAATAACCCGAGTATTCTGCAAAAGGAAAAACAGAGTGATGTAGTTATGGAGGCTGCTCCAAATGCAAATCAGGTGATCAGTAACGAGGAGAATAAGGAGAACAGAGCTCCAAATGAGGACAAGCAGGAGGCCGCAGTGTATGCTCCTTGGATGATGGTGCAGAGAAGAAAGTATGTGCCCCGGAACAAGAATAACATGAATGACGCTGGTCCTATTGTGCCAAAGCTTTTCAAATCAGTAGAACAAGACAATACTGGAAGCAGCAAGGGGAAGGATCCGATGAGCAGTACGAGTAATGCGAAGGAAACGGACAACCCTAGTCTGAGTGAAGCTAACCGGGGCGAATTCCGCTTCACATCCCGCAAAGGGAAAGGGAACCGTGTGTCAGTGAGTAATCCGAATCAAGTCTTGAAGGATATATCAAACCAGAACCGCTTTTCTAGCCTGAGCATCGATCATATCCTAGAAGAAAACACTCATCCAAAC
This sequence comes from Euphorbia lathyris, assembly GCF_963576675.1. NCBI lineage: Eukaryota > Viridiplantae > Streptophyta > Magnoliopsida > Malpighiales > Euphorbiaceae > Euphorbia > Euphorbia lathyris. The sequence continues at coordinate 94,157,372 of NC_088912.1, read as the reverse complement.
ACAGGAAGGCATAGTAACAGCATGATCACCAGTGTTGGGAATACCAGTAATAGAAGCAAGAGAAGCAGGGCAAGTGAAGGACCACAGATCCTCAATCAGCCATTCCTAGAATATTCACCAGGAAGCCATGTGTTTGTTCAGAGTCCACCATCTCCAGGCAATACTGGAGGTGAGGGGCGGTGCTAAGTTGCGTGTCTTTTGGAGAGTTCCCTACTACTTTCTTCATCCCACTTTATGAAGATTGTATCCTGGAATTGTTTTGGTGCCGGTGGTGCCAAATTTCAACGAGCTTTACGTCATTTGGTCAAGACTTATAAACCTACAATCTTAGTCCTTTTGGAGACCAGAATCCAGGGTTCTAGAGCTAGTGCTATTGGGAGAATGCTCTCATTACCTAATATGGAAATTGTTGAGATCGAGGGCTTCAGTGGAGGTATATGGCTCTTTTGGGATGCTGCGATGGTATCAATTGACATCTTGGGGAGGAACAAACAATTCATCCACAGCAGAATAACGATGAAAGGGGGTCCTTCACACGGTTCTTCTTGGCTTTTCACCTCTGTGTATGTCAGACCACAAATGTGTAATAAGAGGTTATTTTTTGAAGACTTGAGTATGTTAAGCCAGTCGGTTACTGGACCGTGGCTGATCGCAGGCGACTTCAACTGCATCAAAAGAGTTGACGAAAAAAAGGGTGGGTCAGCAAGAGTCCTTGATCGCTGTGCACCTTTTGCTAACTGGATAAATACTCTCAACCTTGTCGACCTAGGCTATATCGGACCGGCTTTCACGTGGTACAGGGGAAATTCTCCACGGACTATAGTGGCGTGTAGGCTCGATCGGGGTCTTTGTAATTTAGATTGGAGACATGCTTTCCCTGAAGCTGTGGTGCGACATCTTCCGAGAAACCAATCAGACCAATGTTCCTATTATGATTGACCTTAAGGGTGGTGCAGCGGCTAACCCTCAGGCCCCGTTCCGCTTCCTGGCGGCATGGATGCAACGTCCTGATTTCAAAGATCTGATTGAGAAGGGGTGGATTGGGAATGGAGATCTCAGAGGAAATTTGAAGAATCTGACTGCAGTCTTGACAGAATGGAATAAAAACGAGTTTGGAAGAATATTTTTGCGGAAAAAGCGGATTCAGGCCCGAATCGCGGGTGTGCAACTAAGACTAGCAAGGGAGTGTAACAGGGGTCTTCTGAAGCTTGAGGAAAAACTTCTAAGTGAACTAAATGATATACTGCTACAGGAAGAAATGTTATGGCACCAGAAATCAAGAGTTCAATGGCTTACGTATGGAGACAGGAACACATCCTTCTTCCACACCTCTACAATTATTCGTCGTCGGAGAAACAAAATTGAGGGATTGCAAGACGGAAATGGCTGTTGGGTCTAGGATGTGGAGGCACTGAAAGCTATGGCGGTAACCTTCTTCCAGGACCTGTTCTCTGAGGAGAATCCGAATAGGCCGAGGTTAAATGCGAGGACCTCTTTCCCGAAAATATCAAATGATGATTTGATTGAGTTGCACAGGCCTTTCACGAATGAGGATGTGAAGAAAGCTGTTTTTTCCATGTCGCCCCTTAAGGCACCGGGACCTGATGGCTTCCAAGCCATTTTCTACCAACGGTATTGGCATATCGTGGGGGGATCCATTTCTGAAAGTGCTTTAAGGGCTCTGAATGAAGGAGCACTGGAGGAGCATGTAAATGACACAGTAATTACACTCATCCCGAAATGTGAGTGCCCGGTTTCCTTTGCCCACTTCCGCCCTATCAGCATGTGTAACGTAACGTACAAAATCATCACAAAATGCATTGTAGAGAAACTGAAACCGTATCTTAGGAAGCTAGTTGGGCCGATGCAGAGTAGCTTTGTCCCAGGAAGACAGGTCACTGATAATGTTATTTTGCTGCAGGAAGTGGTGTCCTCGCTGAGAAAACGCCAAAAGAAGAAGAAAGGAATGGTCATAAAACTTGACCTTGAAAAAGCCTATGATCGAGTCAGTTGGGACTTTCTGCACGGAACCCTTGTGAAAGTAGGGATCCCAGAAAACCTAATTAGAATAATCATGACCTGTGTTTCTACAACTCACATGCAGATCCTATGGAATGGAGAGAAGAGCCAGGGATTTAATCCAACCCGAGGCCTACGGTAAGGGGATCCACTCTCCCCTTACCTCTTCGTGCTCTGCCTTGAACGTCTGAGTCATATGATCCTGGATGCAGTTGCAAATAAGTCGTGGAAACCAATCAGAGTCTCAAGAGCAGGGCCGCTGCTTTCCCATATCTTCTTCGCAGATGATATTGTGCTACTAGCTGAGGCATCCAGACAGTAAGCAAGACTTATACAGAATATCCTCCACAAATTCTGCGATTCCTCGGGGCAGAAAGTGAGCCTCACAAAATCTCGAGTCTTCTTCTCGTGTAATATGGACCACCGGGATGAATGGGAGATATGTTCATATTTGGGAATTGAAGCAACGAATGACCTGGGCCGCTACTTAGGGGTGCCGATCCTTCATAATCGTGTTAATAAGCACACCTACAGCTTCGTGGTTGACAGAGTGAAAGCTCGGCTAGCTGGGTGGAAAGCTAAGTGTCTATCTTTTGCAGGAAGAACAACACTAGTGAAATCAGTTCTCTCTGCGTTGCTTATGTATACCATGCAGACTACTATCCTCCCAATCAGCATATGCAATAATTTAGACACCCTGAACTGTAGGTTTCTTTGGGGTGCAAAGGAGGGAGAAAGATGAATTAGCTTGATTAAATGGGATACAGTATGTCAGAGCCGCAGGAAAGGGGGACTGGGAATTAAAAGAACACATGACTTTAACTTGGCTCTAGTAGCGAAGCTCAGTTGGAGAATCTTGAATGAGCCTGAAACGCTTTGGGTTCAAACTTTGAGCCAAAAATACATGGGCGGAAATGCAATTGCAGAAAATATCAAGGCGAAACCGGGGCATAGCCAAATATGGAAGTGCGTTGTGAAGGGAGCTGAAATTCTAGAGAAAGGGCTAACCCGAGCAGTGAAATCGGGCCGTCAAACTAGTTTCTGGATGGATCGATGGGTGGATGGTAGCCGACTGATCGACAAAATTTATGCATCTATTCCGGAAGCGGAGACCAGGAAAACAGTCGCAGAGTATTGGGAAGCAGACCCTGGATGGGATTGGCATTGCCTGAGCCAATATCTACCTCAAAATGAGTTATTCAAACTTGCCTCACAGGTTCTGATGGTGGATTCGCAGGAAGAAGACGGGTGGTACTGGGAGGAGACAGCATCGGGAATGTTCTCTGTCCGATCCGCCTACTCTTTGTACAAAGGAGCAACGCACGGATCGACAAACAACCAAGAAACGGGCTGGGATTACATATAGAGCTTGAGAGTGACAGAGAGGATGAGAGCCTTCTTATGGACCATAAGGCATGAGGCGATTATGACGAACCATAACAGAAAAAGACGGCACCTGAGTTTAGAGGATAGATGCCCATCGTGCTCGGACTCAGAGACTATTATCCACGCTCTTCGGGACTGCAGAGAGGCGAGGAAGGTTTGGGATTACCTTGTGCCAGCCAATAGACGGACGGAGTTTTTTAGAACACCCTTGAAAATCTGGATGGATGGGAATTTGAATATAACAGCGAAGTGGAGAGATCTGGAGTGGCCGAGCCTGTTTGCTGTATCTTGTTGGTGGATCTGGAGGTGGAGAAATGAGGTGGTGTTTCTATCGGAACCTGGTTATCGAGATAAGCTGGAATTCATACTGTCACAGGTGAAGGAGATAGCTACTGTTTCCGAGAGCTGTAACGCGATGAACCAAGGGTTTTACACCGATGTGCCGATATGCTGAAAACCGCCGGAAAACGACTGGATAAAAGTGAACACAGACGGAGCGAGTAAAGGGAACCCGGGGTTTGCTTGTACAGGAGGGCTTATACGCGACAGGAATGGGAACTGGAAGGGCGGTTTCGCGGGAAATCTGGGTATTTGCACAGCAGATTTGGCGGAACTTTGGGGGATATTCTACGGGCTATCTTTAGCTTGGAAGTCAGGGTTCAGACAAGTGATAATTGAATCAGACTCGAAGAAGATGGTGAGGATGGTTAATGATAGAGGAAATTGCTATCACAGATACAGCTGGCTTGTTGAGGCGACTAGGACGCTCATAAAGCGGAATTGGGATGTTACAGTGGCTCATATCTTCAGGGAAGGTAATAAAGCCACTGATTGGTTGGCGAACTTCGCAGGAACTCTCTCTCTCTAGGTCACCACGAGTGTGTTGTGCCGCGTGCAGGCCTCCAGAATATCCTTGACGCTGACATGAACGGTGTAGCAACGGTCCGCCGTGTTAGAGTTTAATGTTTTTTAGTTGTGTTTTCTTTCTGCTCGGGGTCTGACCCCTCCTTGTTACCAAAAAAAAAAGTTTTGTATAGTTATATTAATCTAAAAATTAATATAAAAGATACGAAACTATTAGAAGTAAAATTGGATGAAAGTTAATTTGATAAGTTAATGTGATTAACATAAATATTACATAAGATAGTTATGTAATCAACCAATTAAATTTATTTAATTGAGTCTATACATGTTTGGAGTTATGGACATATTTGGATCCTCTTTTAGTCTTTTGGTATTTTTGAAATAGGGCCTGCGAGTCCTGCCTTTCTACTATCTATTGTAATTTCTCCTCTCATCTGATTCCCTTCAATTCAATTGAAGTTTTCTTTAGTAGTATAGAAATTAATATGTAATTTCAAGGCGCCATGGAGAAGACGGAGGACCTAAAGAGAAATATGTAATAGTTAGTATTTCCTTAGGTTTGCCCTTTTATTCCATCTCTGGCTCGACGGAATAATTTAGATGATATGTCCATAACGCCAATGTATGTGAATGTATGTGTCTGATGTATGCTAAAGCAAATCAAGACTAAGTTAGATTATGAGACCTAAAATAAAATCCCTCATTAAAAAGTTAAGTAAATAAACAAGTTATTGAAATCGGTTGCCCCTCCGTAATATTATAATTCAGCCGCCAGTGCTGGGGGCCTTTGGGTTGTTGAGCAAACTCAAGCTCGGGGTCTTATGGTAACACCTTAATTATCGAAAATTACTTTTCATGAATATGGGGTAATACTTAAATTAGATTATGATAATTGGATGAACAAACTCATGTTGTCATAAACTAATGGGCAAGATGGTTGGGATTAATGTGAATAGCATATTAGTTACTAATGTGGTTAGTAACCCAATAACCTAGGAATCACATTAAAGATGTGATTGATTACATGAATCTACTTAACGAATGAGACTAGCTTGTTGAGCAAACTCAAGGCGAAATCTCAGGAGTTAGGATCCTAGCTCACTAAAGGATTTGTGAAATTCATCGAATTAATATGGAGGGCTATTAATTTGGCAAAATAGTGGGAGCAATCTAAAATAAACTAAAAGGCCTATAATTTTAGATTGATATACTTTAAGCAAATGAATGACATACGTTTACTCTTTCTCACTCTCAGGTTTAATTAAACACACTCTTAAAATCATGACTAACACCAATCTGCAAAACATTCTTACCGATAACAAATTGAATGGTTCAAACTTCACCGACTAGTATCGCAACCTCAAAATTGTTTTGAAGTTCGAGAGGAAAGGGTATGTACTTGATACACCGATACCCCCTTACCCAACGGATGATGCTCCCTACCAAGAATTTTATGCTTACTTAAAGCATAAATCTGATGATGATCAAACGGGAGACATCATACTTACATCCCTGACAGATATGGATGCCTATTCCATGGTCAAGCACCTAAAAGAGTTATTTGTGAATGAAACTCGGTGCGAGCGCTTCGAAATAACAAAGGAGTTATATAAAAGCAAGATGCAGGTGGGCACATCTATAATGGCACACTGTGCCAAGATGATTAGCCTTATCACCAAGTTTTCTAGTATTGGAGATGCGATGGACCATGAACTAAGTGAAAACTTACTTCTTCAGTCCCTCCCCGAGAGTTACTCACAGTTCATCATGAACTACCAAATGAGTGGCTTGCAAACCTCTCTTGTAGAGCTTGCACATATGCTCGAGTCAGTCGAGCCCATTATAAAAGAAAACGAGGAGATACTGGCCCTTGCTATTGAAGGATCAAGAAAAAGGAAAGGGGTCTCTCCCAATCCAAACCATCTTGATAAAGGCAAGGAGGCTGTGCTCACCGAAACGAAGGGAAATGAATTAAAGAAGCCCAAAGGAAAGTGCTACTATTGTGGTGACTTGGGGCATTGGAAGAGGAACTGCATGGAGTACTTGACCTTCCACAAGAAGGAAAATGACGGTGCTTCAGCATCTGGTATGTTTTATATTGAAATAAATACAGTTTCACAGTCTGAATCTTGGGTACTTGATACCGGATGTGGATCTCATATTTGTACAAATATGCAGGAGCTAAAACAGACTAAGAAACTAAATAAAGAAAGCATAAACTTGCGAGTAGGAAATGGAGCAAGAGTTGCCGCTCTCGCAATTAGAGATTATATTTTGAATTTGCCCTCTAGGCTTGTAATAGAATTAAGGAACTGTTTGTACGTTCCGCAAATGTCTCGTAACATTATTTCTATTAGCCGTCTTGTTGACGACGGTTTTCATATTTCAATAAAAGACAAGAGTTGCAATTTTTATAAAGATTCGATCTTTTATTTTTCAGGAATATCACAAAATAGGATTTATGTGTTAGATAACAAAATTCATGTTTTTGCAATTGATACCAAAAGACATACTAGATAATTCAACTTACTTGTGTCATTGTCGTTTAGGCCATATAAACAAGAGACGCACGCTAAAGCTACATTCAGATGGGCTTATAGATCCAATCGATCCCGAATCATTGGAAACATGCGAATCATGTTTAAAAGGCAAAATGACAAAGACACCCTTTAGCAATAAAGGTGAGCGTGTATCAGACACTCTAGGACTCATTCATTCAGATGTATGTGGTCCCATGTCAGTCCAAGCAAGAGGAGGATTCAGATTCTTCATAAGCTTCATAGATGACCATACCCGATATGGTTACATCTACTTGATGAAGCACAAATCAGAAGCTTTTGAGAAATTCAAATGCTTCAAGAATGAAGTAGAAAATCAATTAGGAAAGAAAATAAAGACGTTTCGATCTGATCGAGGTGGCGAATATCTTTCAGATGATTTTCTGAATTATCTAACTGAATGTGGGATATGCTCACAATGGACACCTCCCTATACACCACAACACAATGGTGTATCCGAGAGGAGAAACCGTACCCTACTAGATATGGTACGATCCATGATGAGCATGGCCTTACTTCCAAAGACGTTCTGGGGCTATGCCTTAGAAACTGCCCTCTTCACCCTAAACCGAGTACCAACCAAATCCGCTAGTTCCACACCATATGAATTGTTCGTTGGTAGGAAACCCGTGTTCTCATTTATGAGAGTATAGGGTTGTTCAGCATTTGTCAAACACATTGCGTCCGACAAACTAGATTCGAAATTTGATAAATGTTTCTTCATTGGATACCCTAAGGAAACTGTGGGATATTACTTCTATCATCCAGATGATCAGAAAGTGATAGTATCCAAACATGCAACCTTCTTGGAGAAAGAGTTTCTCGAAGAAACACAAAAGGGAAGCGTGATTGAACTTGACGAAGTTCAAGAAGAAGAAACACCAACTGAAACAACTGATAGGGGTCAAAAACCCCTATCTTTGGGTACGGTTTTAGGACAGGTTTTAGAGTTATTTGGTTAATAAGCAAGCAATTCTCGCATTTAAATGCTTTTGTGTGAGTTAGTTAGGAATTGGAAACGTTCTATTTACTTTTCGTCGTTTAGGCTCGTTTTATGATCAATTTAGGCAAATACGGACGAAATAGCATGCATAGTAGAATTCCGTTATCTTTTGAAGCTAATTGGTCCGTCAAAAGTCGCACCAAACGAAGCGTTTGCTCAAAACAGGCGATTGACGGATCAATTTGGCTTTTGGAATAATGTTTTCTAGAGTTTTTATGCGTGTGCAGGTGCAAGTTCGGACGAAAAACGGCATAGAAGTCACTCGGTATGAATCGAGCACGCTTCGGGCAAAAACGCTCGGCGAGCAGGGCCCCACGGGCCATTTCTGCTCGCCGAGCAGGCCCTTAGAGGCCTGCTCGGCGGGCAGGGGGCTGCTCGGCGCAAGCAGCCCTGCTCGCCGAGCAGCCTTCCCTGCTCGGCGAGCAGCCCTGCGGGAATTGAGACCAATTCCGCCCCCACGAAGCCACGTTCGGCCCCACGTCTTCCTACACCAATAAGGACACGAAAATAGGTCAAAACGAGGCCCGAGACGCATCTATAAATAGGATTTTTCCATTGTAAATTAGAGAACTTTCGTTTTTGTAAATTATTTTAGCTTTCCCCTTGTAATTCCTCTCCATCTTCTCCATCTTCCTCAACCTCCATTGAAGCTCCTTCAAGCTTTTTTCTCGAGGAATTATCAAGGTCCGTCCTTAAGATCAAGTCACCGGCTGCAGAGTAAACAGGTTCCCTGAAAGGGATTTTTGTATCTCCTTTTATCTTTCCATGTTTGTACTCTTTGATACAGTTGCCGAACTTGACTTATTGTATCTTGTGACAATTATCTTCGCCTTTAATAATAATTTAGCTCTTGTTTTGTTCTATGATTATTTGTCTAATCTCTGTCTTACGCTTTATTCAATTGGTTTAACTCATTCAAAAGCCCCAAAATCTAGTAGGCACATATTGCGAGCTGAATCTGACCTAGTCAGAGCCTAGGAGATTGACGACCTCTTAGTTGATTAAGCGCCAATTTACTGAGCCTTAGACCTAGTTTCGGCCTTAGGGAATCACGCGCTAGGAACCTCAGGAGGGTAAGTAGGGTTAATCGCCTTGAATACAAGTGACTCAGATTAGGTTTTTATTCAATAGACTTGATAATCTATCTTTATTATTATCGTTCATACCATGTTCCTTCGAATAGTTTCATTAATGAAAGATCAATTAGGGGTAGAGTAACTTAGTTAGGCGTAGAATAACTTAGTTAGAATTAGATAACTTAGCTAGGATTAGCATAATTCAACCTAGGAGTAGATTAATTAAAACAAACAAACTCAAAACCCCCTAAGCCTAGATAACATCCGAGATCGAGTAGCCCGGTACTTGCAGAAATAAATCCTGTGGACGATAACCTGGACTTAAACCAGAAATTTATTACTTGATAACGACGGGGTACACTTATCCCTTAGTGAGTCTTCACCAAGGACGCATCAAGTTTTTGGCGCCGTTGCCGGGGATTTATTTCTTCTGCAATATCGAACCAAAGGTTGATTTGTTAGTTTAGGCATTCATTGTGAATATCTTTGTTTACATCGTTTATACTTGTTGATATATGATTTCTTTATACTTTTCTATACTTGTTCATATCTGTATACTGTTACTTATCAACTTTTGTGCTAGAACTTCACTTTTTCTCAGCATTCTCTGATCAATGAATTGGCAAGAAAAAGTCAAGTGGCAAGCTCAAAAGTTTACTATCCCATCAAGACAATACATTCATGCCCTGGAGAATGAGGCTCCCAATCCCTCCATGGCCGACTTAAATGAGAAAATGGATATCTTGATGGCGAAACTGAGCCTCAACACCAATGGAAGTGTAAGTTTTGTGGGTAATCACCAAAGGTATAATTCTAACCCCAATTCTTACAGCTTTTATGGTAGTGATTGGAGGAGACCTCAACACTCAAATCTGTCCTACTGGAACCCTAACATGTTGAGGCCTCCAAATAGGTTTGTTAATGAGCACAGGGAAAATGAATTGGGAATGTTCCCTTACGAACAAGCAAGCCAAGTTCCTCCACAACCCTCTAGCTCACGAGATGAGGTGATGTCCCTTTTGAAAGGAATATCAGCCCGACTTACAATCAATGAGGAGGTTTGCAAGGACTTGAGCAACCAATTGGCTCAAATAAACCATGAGATGCAAGAGCACTCCCGAGATGCCCTCCCAGGTATAAAGGAAAACATAAAAATCCCACAAAGGGAATCAGCTCAAGCCATCTCCTTGAGGAATGACAAAAAGGTAGAACCAAGTCCACTATCACATGCATCACTCGAGGTAAGTGAGGAACCGGAAGCGGTGAGCAACCCCGGTTCAAAATCTGAAATTCTAAATCATATGATAGAGATAAAAGATCAAATCAAAACTTGTGTATCTCAACTACCTTTTCCTCAAAAATTAGAAAAGTTTAGGTTTGCTTCATGCTCAGAAGTTTTCATTCTCTTCGACCTACCAAGAGAATCCAAAAGGGAGCAAACCAAACTTTTTCATAATATGTTTAAATTCGACCTCTTGCTTTCATTAAACTTATTAGAGGCTCTTAATCCATTTTGTAGGTACGGGTTATTTCTCAAGGAGTTCGAGTTCCTAACGCGAGTAGAAGCTTACACATAGGAAGGAACTCCATGTCGAGCTAACCGACTATAAAGTAGCGCTTCTTGGGAGGCAACCCAAGTTTGGATTAAACTTTTTCTAGGTTTGTTTTTCTTTTTAATTCAATTATAGATTTCTGTTTTTAACTTTGGTTAGTAAGTTGTCTTCTCCACCCTAACTTTTTGCACATGCGCTTGATGGTTTTAGATGCAATGTTGGAACTTATTGCATATTTTAAGTGTGAGGAGGAGGGGTAGACAAACTTACAAAAATTTGTATAATTTTTAAATTTTTGTGGCGTCGTGTCTAGTTCAGTTTAGCGTTTTCGGGTTTTATTTATGTTTTTGCATGTTTAGGACCTAAAACCGTGAACCTCCTTCGAATCTAAACTTCGTTATTTGTCCTTGAGGGATGAGAACCGAATCTCATATTGCATGACAACTAGTTTAGGTGTAGGACACAATCCTTGTATCTGTAAAAGCATGAGCTAAAGTTTGCATTTAGACCCTACTTTTGAAGAAATGTCAAAATCATTACTTAGGTAGATAACTTAAGAATTGAAGGCATGTGATGTTGAACTTGAGTTTGGGGAAAACTAGTAAACACAAAATTGAAACCCAAAGAATTGTGAGTTGAATTTGAGCCTAAGAGCGAACATCAAAAAGCTCTTTTTCTTGACATTTTTGTGTGAATGCTTTGACTTGTGGAAAGATTACAGATTTTGCACCTAATACTGTGTTGAACCTACATGCAATGATTTGAGATGATAAACGATGAATCAGCCTCATTAGAATTAACCCTTTTTCTTTACCTTATTTTCTCTTTTTCATCCACTCTAGGAAGCCCCTTTGAGCCCATATTTTTGTAGTTTATAGATTTTTCTTTCGTTCTAACCTATTTTTGCAAACCACAACTTGGTTTGCTACTTAACCCAAAATTTTTGCAAAGCTCAAATTGAGCCTTTGTTTTCTAGCGCTTTATCTTTGTTTATGGCATTACAGTAGCAAGCCAAAAGGCTAAGAAGTGAATGAGCATCACTATCCAAAAAAAAAAAAATCAAAAAAAGAGAAAAACAGAAAAAGAAAAAAGAAAAGAAAAGAGACGAGCAAAAGGGAAGAACTTCATTCCCCAGTTCTTAAAAAAAAACGTCTCAAGGAAACATCCCAAAAAGAAAATAATAAGGGATGAATAAAAAAAAAAAAAAAACCTCAGTCACTTCATATTTGCTAAAGCCGTTTAAACTTTGTTTTTGTAGCGCTAGGACTATTAACCCTTGTTGTACCTTTAACCCTCTAACCACATTACAACCCCGATTAGAGGTTGTTTTTGATATCATCGGAATCATATAGCATAGTAGAGGAACGCGGATGAACGTGCAAAATCAACGTAATCCTAAGCAAGAACATAAGCCGAGAGTAAACACCTTAGTCACCAAAAATTGTGTGAAATGAGTGAACTACCTATGGTGAGGTGTTTTACTTAGCGATCCCCTTAAACTCGTTTAATTGAACATGTGTCCATTTGCTTAAAACTATGACCCATGATAATTGAAATGCGGCTTTTGGATATCGTGTCTCTACTTTGTATTTCCGAATGCATGTAATTACAGATGCTCGAAATTGTGTCAAGCACCTAGTCAAACCGAGAGGTTTTCTAGCTTGCTTGTGATGGCGTGTTTAGTTTTTAGTTTACTTGGGGACAAGTAAAGTTTTAAGTGCGAGGAGGTTTGATAGGGGTCAAAAACCCCTATCTTTGGGTACGGTTTTAGGACGGGTTTTAGAGTTATTTGGTTAATAAGCGAGCAATTCTCGCATTTAAATGCTTTTGTGTGAGTTAGTTAGGAATTGGAAACGTTCTATTTACTTTTCGTCGTTTAGGCTCGTTTTATGATCAATTTAGGCAAATACGGCCGAAATAGCATGCATAGTAGAATTCCGTTATCTTTATTCAATTGGTTTAACTCATTCAAAAGCCCCAAAATCTAGTAGGCACATATTGCGAGCTGAATCTGACCTAGTCAGAGCCTAGGAGATTGACGACCTCTTAGTTGATTAAGCGCCAATTTACTGAGCCTTAGACCTAGTTTCGGCCTTAGGGAATCACGCGCTAGGAACCTCAGGAGGGTAAGTAGGGTTAATCGCCTTGAATACAAGTGACTCAGATTAGGTTTTTGTTCAATAGACTTGATAATCTATCTTTATTATTATCGTTCATACCATGTTCCTTCGAATAGTTTCATTAATGAAAGATCAATTAGGGGTAGAGTAACTTAGTTAGGCGTAGAATAACTTAGTTAGAATTAGATAACTTAGCTAGGATTAGCATAATTCAACCTAGGAGTAGATTAATTAAAACAAACAAACTTAAAACCCCCTAAGCCTAGATAACATCCGAGATCGAGTAGCCCGGTACTTGCAGAAATAAATCCTGTGGACGATAACCTAGACTTAAACCAGAAATTTATTACTTGATAACGACGGGGTACACTTATCCCTTAGTGAGTCTTCACCGAGGACGCATCAACAACGGAGGCGGTTGAGTTGCTCAAAGCAGTCCCATTAGATGAGACTGCAGTGCCACCTATTCGTAGATCACGAAGAGTTCGTGAACTCCCAGTTAGATATGGTTTTCTAGTGGGAGATGATGACGAGGTTCTCGTGTTAGACGACGAACCCGAAAACTACGAAGAGGCTCTTACTAGTCCAGATTCTAAAGCATGGCTTGAGGCCATGGATTCTGAAATGGATTCCATGTACACCAACCAAGTGTGGACTTTGGTTGATCCACCCGAAGGGATAAAACCCATTGGGTGCAGGTGGATCTTCAAAAAGAAGACAGACATGGATGGAAAGGTTAGCACCTATAAAGGTAGGTTAGTAGCGAAAGGATATCGTTAGAAGCAAGGAATTGATTATGACGAAACTTTCTCTCCTGTGGCTATGTCCAAATCAAGCAGAATCATGCTTGCAATTGCCGCTCACTTCGATTATGAGATTTGGCAAATGGATGTGAAAACAGCTTTCCTAAACGGAAACCTGCTTGAGGATGTATATATGATGCAGCCTGAAGGTTTCATATCGAAGGATGCAAATAAAGTTTGCAAACTTCAGAGATCCATTTATGGACTCAAGCAAGCATCAAGAAGCTGGAATAAGCATTTTGACGAAACCATAAAACAATTTGGTTTCGAACAAAATTGCGAAGAAGCTTGCATTTAGAAGAAAGCAAGTGGGAGCTCTATAGCATTTCTCATACTATATGTGGACGATATATTATTAATGGGAAATGACATTACTCTACTACAGTCGGTAAAAGTATGGTTATCTGGTAACTTCTCAATGAAAGACCTTGGTGAAGCAGCTTATATACTTGGTATAAAGATCTACAGAGATAGATCGAGAAGACTGCTTGGTCTTTCACAGGCTACATACATTGAAAAGGTGCTAAATCGGTTTAGCATGCTTGAATCGAAACGAGGTAACTTACCCATGCTACATGGAGTAAAGTTAAACAATCATCAATGTCCTAAAACCGATGATGACAAAAAACGCATGGCTGTAGTCCTATACGCCAGCGCAATCGGTTCGATTATGTATGCTATGCTATGCACTAGACCTGACGTAGCGTTCGCGTTATCTGCAACGAGTCGTTACCAAGGAAATCCGGGAGACGAGCATTGGATAGCCGTCAAGAACATTCTTAAGTACTTGAGAAGAACTAAAGATATGTTCCTAGTGTACGGAGAAGGTGATATGAAAATAGAAGGATTTTCAGACGCAAGTCATCTCACAAATGAGAATGATTTTAAATCCCAATCAGGATACCTGTTTATCTTGAATGGGGGCACGGTCAGTTGGAAGAGTTCCAAGTAGGGAAGCGTGGCTTTCTTTACGACCGAGTCAGAGTATATCGCAGCTGCGGAAGCAGCAAAGGAAGCGGTTTGGATTAGAAAGTTCATTACAGAACTTGGTGTGGTGCCTGACATTGTAAATCCCATTACACTGTATTGTGATAACAATGGAGCCATTGCGCAAGCAAAGGAACCACGGTCTCATAATGCGTCCAAGCATTACCTTAAGCGATACCACATCATAAGAGAGATTGTGGCTAGAGGAGATGTGAGAATAGAAAGAGTACCTATAGAGGACAACGTTGCAGATCCGTTGACAAAGCCTTTAACCCAGAGAGTACATGATTGTCATCTAACTTCTATTGGGATAAGTTTTAGAAACAATTGGCTTTAGTCCAAGTGGGAGTATGTTGGGGTTTAGTGTCCTATAGACAATTGTTCTAGGGTACAAACTTAATATAAATGAATTGTTCTTTATATCATTTGTTTTAATGAGATATATGTTTTATAACTATATAAAGGCAATCCCTTTTAAGCACTAAATAAAGTCTAATAAAAGGAAATCCGTAAGTTTGTTTAAAGTGATCATAAAGTGTTCATAAAAGCATGAAGTGAGACTAAACTTTATGATAAACTAATAAACTTAAAACCACCCCAAGTCAAGTGATATGCCCAGGATTGACATATCACTATTGAGACTTGCATGTAACAATGTCTTCTGTCCGACAGAAAGCTGATCTCACAAGCTTCATATATATAGATATATGGACAGTTACGTGGATCCAATGAAAGGGAGTTAATTAGGATTAGGGATCCGATTTGAGATAACAGGATGGGTAGATTCATCCTTGTCACCTGTTCATCTCATTGGTATTAATAGGTATAACTAATCCTCAGACTCAAAGGAATATTAATTGGTATTCTGGATTACGGAATGTGACGCTTTGACTCTGGTGTAACACGATCCTTAACAGAGATGACTCTGGGGTGTGAACAGTAGACGTTGGGTATCACAGGAAGTGATTGCGGGATCGTTATATATTGGATTGAGCATTTATCACTCCCGATAAATGGGAGATACATGTTGGTCCCTTATAACGTAACAAGTTAGTTCCAAGGGGGGGATAGGAACTATTTAAAATTTTAGTACGTTAAGGCTGACTTCTTTTTCTTTGAAAAAGGATTACACAACGCGCTGAGTAAATTAAGACACTAGCTTAGTCAACTGGTGACTAAGTCAGCTTCTTTCTTTAAGTCAGGAGATAGCACTTGAGTCTATTCCTGAACTTAGATACTCAATGTATACAACTCAGCGTGACCTCTTTACTTGGTCAGTTTTGTTTAAGCAAGCAATATATAAATTAAGGAGTTTAAGGTTAGAAAGATGTTACTCAGCAGATTTATCCAGGTTCGGCCTCTAAGCCTACGTCCTGTCTCCGGAACACGTTCCGAGCTTTCGAATTCTCTACTGAGCTCTTTAACGGTAGAGCATCAAACCTTTTACAATCTTAGAAGCTGAGTATAACAAGAGTACCTTCCTCTATACCTCTACTCACTCCTAATCTCTCGCTGAGTACTATAACCAAGTACTCAGCCTCTCCTTTCTAATCTCTAGAAATGATAAAGATTTGTCCTAAACAACAATTGCTAAGACACTTTAGATGATTGAATAATCACTCTAGACTTTTACACGAAAGATATAGAATTTAGTGTAAGTATTTGCTTTGCTTTTTCTTGCAGAACTTTGAGTAGAATTTTGGTCAGCGTAATGGCTTGATAAAGTTCTGTGTGGAATGAAGCTCTGAAAGGCACTATTTATAGATACGTCTGAGGCATCAGTCATTTCGGATTTCGAAATAACCGTTGGAGGGAAACGGCTTCCTGTCGTTGTCACTCAGTCTTGCTTAGAGCTCTCGGCCAATCAGATTTGAGTATCTTCTGTCCTCGGTCAGCTTTTAGTCAGGTCGGCAGAATGTCTCTCCATTTATGGTAAGGTCAACTAGACAGCGTCTTGTGTCTTCTGAACTTTACCCAAAGTGGAAACACTTTGTCTGGAAGTTATTCTTGCTCGGCTGCTATCTTGTACGCTTTGTCGATACAACTCAGCAGCTTCATTTCGAAGTTGTTCAACGAAGGTCTTCTCGATCCTTCTTCCGCTGAGCTGCGTTTTGTACATAACGATAGCATTTTACATACGCGGGCCGAGTTGTCTTGATCTATTTGACTTGGGCTTTGACTTCCGTATTGGGCTTTAGGCCTCTTAGTCTTTATGTCTTATAAACAATTTAACTCAACATTGAACAAACACATTAGTGTAATAAATCAAAGCATTTAAACTTAGTGTGTTTAGAATATATTTAATTTTACTTAAATAATTTTGTCAAATCAAAATCATATGGAAAGATGTTTCAACAAACTCCCCCATTTTGATGTTGGCAAAACTGTTCAGCGAGGAACTCAGTGTTGAGCTCCCCTATGATAGTTGACCTATTATTACTTAACAAACTCCCCCGTCAGGGTTGAGCTACTGACTTAGTTTTACTTTAAACTTTTTAAGGTTTAATCGAGTAAGTCTAAGGTCAGTTTTCAGATATAGGTCAGCTCATGGAACATATTCTATATTTACTCAGCATTAAGCGGAAGGTTTAACATTCAGAGAGCACTGAGTAAATATTTTGTTCAATGGGTCTTATAGGACAGTGTTTTATAAACATACAAGACAATGTCAAACATATTATCATCATTAAACATAGTTGATATATTTGAAGATACATAATAACATAATACTCAGCATCGTATGAAATAATTCAAGTTTGGATAGAAGATGCAAGTATTGTATTGAAATAAAGTAGTCAGCATACAACAAAAGATACGCAAAAAGAAACATAGAAACTACAAAGTAAAGTAACTGTGTTAGCCTATTTCTATTTCTTTTTCTTAGACTGACTACTTCTAGTAGGAGCCTTCTGCTGAGTTCTAGCTTGTTCTTTCTCCCCCATTTTGTCAGCATCGGGAGGAGGAGGAATTCTAAAGGAGTCGGTTAAGACTGCAGCAGTCAGCACGGAGGACAGCTCCTTAAGCTTGTCGGCACTTTCATTGATGCCGTCGAAGACAATGACGCCTTCATCCAAGACATCTTTAGGTATACCGAGTTCAGCGGCACTGAGTAGGCTTAAAATGTAGGCTTGAGACTTACCCACCTAAGTAATAATATCTGACAATGCAGCAAAAACTTGATGAAAGGTCTTCAGCAGTGCTGAGTCATAATATTGACGCTGGATATTGTTATGACGCATATGGGTGAAGATCCTTTGGGTATTGACCAATATCTTATTTTGCTTCATTTGGTCAGTGTCCATCTCTTGCTTATTCAAGTTCAGCAGACGAATTGCTTCACTAGTTTGCTCCACCGAGCATTGAGAGTAGGAAGCCAGCTGATGGTTTGTCTTGGTTTGCTCAGTATGAAGCTGGGCAAAGAGCATCTTAACTTCATCTGAAGTTGCATAGTGAGTGTTCGCAGCTGACAAGGTCTAGAATTGTCCTTGTAGAGTGTTCAGATGTTGAACCGTTGTTAGTTGGAGCTCAGCAAGCTTGGTTATAGAGTCCTGCTTGGGCTGATGTGATTGTATTGAGATCATATCACTTAGCAAATCCTTGAGTCCTTTAACCTCATTTAGAAGATGAGTGACTTGGGACAGCTGAGTTGATGCATTGAGAGAAGACCCAGCAGTAGGCTCAGCAGTTTGATGAATATCCTTGATCAGTGACTGCACTGAGTTGATTAATTGTCTACCAGACTCGGTGGCATTCAGATAGTTGAGTTGTCCTTCATCATGTTGCCTAGTTTCCACAGTTTGACCGATTGGTGGAGGAGTCGGAGTGATGACATGGTCAGTGACTGGAAGAGGGTTATCAATCTGCACTTGGTTTTCTGGAAGAGTTGATTGATCGGCAGTAGTGATGGTCGGTGAAGTAGTAATCCTAATGCTGTCAGTGCTGACTAGGGCAGGAATGTTCTGAGTCAGCACAATGCTTGGAGCAACAGCATTGACGAGAACTTGCTCAATTTGGCTTGTTGAGTTGGCGGAGGTATTCAAGTCGGCTTGTTCCTTTTGTGAAGAAACAGAGGCTTGCTTTTCAATAGAAGCTTGTTGAGAGGAAGGGGTTTGCTTACTGAAAAACTTCAGCTTAAGAGAAGAAGGATCTTTAGTCGACTTTTGAACAGGTAGGTCAATGACAGTTGTCTGAACAGGAGGGTCAATGACAGTTGTCTGACTGGCCTTTACTAGTCTTCTTCTACGAGGAGGAGGAGGGTCAGCTTAGATAGACTCTCCTGAGTGAGAAGGAGAAGTCTCTTCTTGATCAGCATTGAGCTGGTCAGCTTCTTCTTGTTCTTTATCTGCAGCCAACTCAGTATTAGTTGGGTCAGCAGTGTCCTCTTCACTAGCTCTCTCCTCAGCGTCATCCTGACCGCTTTCTTCTTCTTGTTGTTGATCATTTTCTTCATCTTCTTCTAGCTCTTCTTCAACTTGAGTGATGAACTGATCATCCAGTGAGACATTATCTTCTTGATGCTCGGCTTCAGTTCCCTGACACTGTGTGAAGTGAGAGTCACTGGGATTAATGAAGTCAGTGGGGATAGCATCAATAGGGCTCAGCTCTAAAGACTTCTTCTTCTTCAGAGGTTACTCATCAGCATCCGTTCTGTCTGCTGTATCAGGCTCATCTTGCCTGTTTCTCTTTTGAGCTGACTTAGGTCGCTCCTGACCCTTTTGAGCAGCTGACTTCAGCTTCTTGGCCGACGTCTCAGCATCTTTAGAAGGAGTCCCAACAGCTTTCCTTTTGCGGGCAGCGGGAGCCTTTGTTCTCTTGCCCTTCTGTGGGACAGCCTCCTCAGCAGGCTGATCAGCACCTTTGCCTTTCTTAATTGGTTGGTCATACTTCAAGGCACGCAGCGAAGCAGCTGTGATCTCAGAGCCTTGGGCCTCAGTTTCCTGAAATAAGTCAATCTGATGGTCTTTGAGGATTCTGGTTATGAGTGAGCCCAGCCTAAAAGTTCCAGTGCTCCTTTGGAAGGTAGCAATTAAGAAAACTGGTATGTTGATGGGCTTGTAGGTCAGCATATGCCATATGAAGCATTGCTCGAAATTTGTCGCTGAGCTGGTGCAATTAATCTTGGGGTAGATGTAATAGGTCAGTGATAGGGGTCAAAAACCCCTATCTTTGGGTACGGTTTTAGGATGGGTGTTAGCGTTATTTAGTTAATAAGCGAGCAATTCTCGCATTTAAATGCTTTTGTGTGAGTTAGTTAGAAATTGGAAATGTTTTATTTACTTTTCGTTGTTTAGGCTCGTTTTATGATCAATTTAGGCAAATACGGCCAAAATGGCATGCATATTATAATTCCGTTATCTTTTGAAGCTAATTGATCCGTCAAAAGTCGCACCAAACGAAGCGTTTGCTCAAATAAGCGATTGGCAAGTCAATTTAGCCTTTGGACTAATGCTATCTGGAGTTTTTGTGCATGCGCAGGGATAAGTTCGGGCGAAAAACACATTATTGGCATTCGGCAACCGCGCGGGGGCGCATCGGGCTAGACTACTCGACGAACTGGCCTATTTTAGGCCAGCTCGCGGCGAGCAGGCCATGCCTGCTCGCCGAGCAGCTCGCCCTGCTCGGCGAGCAGACCTACGGGAATTGGTCAAAAAGACCAATTCCGCCCCCACGACGCCACGATGGACCCCACGACTTCCTACCTGCATAAGGACACGAAATAGGTCAAGAAAAGGGCCAGAGCCACGCCTATAAATAGGATTTTTCCAATGTAATTAGATATCTTTTATCTTTTGTAATTTTCTTAGCTTTTCATCTTGAGAAATCCTCTCCACCTCCTCCATATCCTTCAAACCTCCATTAAAGACACCTCCGAAGCTCTGCTCACCGAGGATTGCTCAAGCTCCATCCTTAAGTCCTAGGAAGACACCTGCATTGGTAGACAGGTTCCCTGAAAGGGATTTTTCTTCTTTTACATTCTATCTAGCCTCTGATACATGTTATGAATCCTAGGCTCATTGTAACTTCGTGACAATACTTTTCATCTTTGATATATATTATAGTTTTGTTTCTTCAATTGTTTTATTGCTTTAATCTTTGTCTTACGCTTTGTCTGATTGGTTTAACTCATTCGATAATCCCAAAATTAAGTTGGCACATATTGCGAGCTGAATCTGACCTAGTCAGTGCCTATAGGATTGACGACCCTATAGAAGATTAAGCCCAAATTGCTGAGCCTTAGAGCTAGTTTCGGCCTTACAAGGGAATCACAAACTAGGGACTTTAGGAGGATAGGTCGGGTTAATCGCCTCGGACACAAGTGACTCAGATTAGGTTTTAAATCCGTTGTCTAAACAACCTATTTTCATTATCATCGTATCCCTTCATGTTCCTTCGGATAATTGCATTGGTAAAAGATCACTTAGGAGTAGCTTAACTTAATTAGGGGTAGAGTAACTTAATTAGGCGTAGAATAACTTAGTTAGAATCACATAACTTAGCTAGGAGTAGTATAATTCAACCTAGGAGTAGATTAACTTAAGAAAAACCAACTCAAAACCCCCTAAGCCTAGATAACACCTGAAACCAAGTAACTCGATACTTGCAGAAATAAATCATGTGGACGATACCTGGACTTTTCCAGAAATTTATTACTTGATAACGACGGGGTATACTTATCCCTTAGTGAGTCTTCACCGAAGGTGCATCAAGTTTTTGGCGCCGTTGCCGGGGATTTATTTCTTCTGCAATATCGAACCAAAGGTCGATTTGTTAGTTTAGGCATTCATTGTAAATATCCTTTGTTTATAACATCTATACTTGTTTATATACTTGTTTATATTCATACTTACGTGTACAAATACTTGTTTGTTCGTTTATACCTAAAAGTACATATGACCTTTCTATACTTGTTTATATCTACTATGTTCTCTCAAAACATGCGTAGTTGTTCATACCTATTCTTATTTATACTTGTTTATACAAACGTGTATCTATACTTGTTAAATTCATCTATACTTTTTGTCTGTACTTGTTTATGCCTTTTATACTTATTCATTCTTATTTGTTCATATTCTGAGTCATACTTATACATACTTGTTTATCTCTACTAGTTTGTACCATGTACATCAATCTATGTCTGTCAATAATAAGAATACTTGTATAAAACTGTGCAACCTTGTATGATATGTATAATTGTCTTTCATAAGAAAAATTTCTGCTTTCATTTATTTTTTGTATTTATTTCTTCTCAGCGTATGCCTACGAGATCAGCGAAAATACCGTGTGTCCCTCTTAACCCTGAACTTGAACGTACTCTTCGCAGGAGAAAACAGATCGGAAAGCTGAAGCAAGACGAGATCATCGAGCCTATCAAGATGACTGACAATGAACGGAACAATGAAGGGAACACTGAGAACACCGGGCCAGAAAATGACACTCGTCTGATGAGTGAGATCCTGGCACCGCACCGACACCAGCATTTGTCCGGCATTGCCGCTCCGAATATTCCGGCTAATACATACGAAATCAAGTCCGGTATAATTCACTTGATCCAACAGACTGGATTGTTTGGAGGGGAATCACATGAGAGCCCGAATGATCATCTGGATCACTTCCTAATGTGCGCAGACACTGCAAGAACAAATGGGGTTCCCCAAGATGCTGCTAGGCTAAAGTTGTTCCCGTTTTCTCTAACTGGACAAGCTTTTGAATGGCTGAGAACACTGGAGCCCGGATCCATCACGACTTGGGCAGGATTGGAGAAGGAATTCTTGTCCTACTACTTTCCTCCCTCGAAGACAGCAATGCTCAGGGGTGAGATCACATCCTTCCACCAACCCGAGCACGAAGCGCTCCACACATCTTGGACCCGATTCAGAAAAATGTTGCGCATGTGCCCTCATCATGACATACCTAAGCATCAATTGGTGAGCGTCTTCTATCACGGATTGACACCCACCAACAGGGCTATTGTAGACTCCGCAGCGGGTGGGGATTTGTTTAGGAAGACAGCAACAGAGGCGTATGACATGATTAACGAGCTGGCTAGGAAGAGCGTGCAGTGGCAAGAGGAGAAACTCGCTGGCCCCATAAGGCAGCGGGTGTTTGCTGTGGAAGAACAATAACAAAATCCAAGTGTTGCGGATATAAGTAGGAAGATGGATGTCCTGTTGGCTAAATTCAGCCAACCTTCCACCTGTGTGTACTGTGGCGGCGACCACCATGGAAAGGACTGTCAGGCAGGGAGCCCTTTCACTGGAGATGGGGTGGAGATGGTCAATTATGTTGGGGGGCAGCCGAGGTATAACCAGAACTATAACAACTAAAACCCCAACAACCACAACTCCTACAACAACAACAACAACTATAGGAGGCCTCAGCACCCGAACCTATCTTACGGGAATTCAAATCAGAATGTGCTTCGACCTCCCAGCGGTTTTGTTCAGGAACATAGAGAGCAGGGGCTTGGCATGCCCCCATATCAACAGCAGAACCAAGGGCCAATGCAACCTCCTAAGGAATCTGACGAGGTAGTTACTCTCTTAAAGGAGATCTCGGCTAGGCTTGCCAACAATGAAGCTTTCTGCAAGGATCTGAGCAATCAGGTAGCCTAGATCAATAGGGACAGGCAGGAAAGGCCACAGGGTTCTCTCCCAAGCACAACGGAGAAGAATCCAAAGATCCTGAGAAAGGATTGAGTAAGGGGGAGAAATCGAGTTCTCCTCGGTTTAAATTCAAAGCTTGAACAATTATTTCTGCATTTTTTTTCCTTTCTTTCCCTTCTTTTTTGTTTTGGTTAAATTTGATTGCTAGTTTAATTCGTATTTTTTATTATATTGTCAAGTTTTGCACTCCATACTCTGTCTAAACTAAAGAAAAAAAAACGCCCCAGCTCGGGCGAGCAGGGCACTGACGCCCTGCTCGCCAAGCTGGTCGGCCGAGCCAGCTGCTCGGCCGACACAGGCTGTGCGGGATTTTAATCCCGAACTTAAAAAAAAATGAGTGAAAAAATAAAAAGATAAGGATAGGGGATGACTCATCATCCCCTTCCTTACCTTCTTCTTTCCTTCCTTACTCTTTTATTTACTTCTTTCTTCTTTCTTCTTTCTTTCTTCCTTTTCCTTTTTTTTCACAAAACCTAAACCCTAAATCCTCCATACTAACCCGAATCCAACAACTAAGGTATGTATTCTTACCTATTTTTGATTTCTAACATGTTTCTAGGTTTAGATTTTAGTTTAGGGTGTTAATTTTTGAGATTTGGGACAAAACCTAAGTTTTGGGTTTTCCATCTTTTTTCTCAAATAACCTTTTACTTGTTTTTAATTCTTGATATTCTTGCAATATATAGTTACATTGTGATCAATATGTGGTTTGGGTATGATTTTTGTTCTTGATTTGTGAATATTTGGAGAAATTGCTCAATTTGGGTAAAATCTCCATTTTAGCTCAAAGTTCAACTATTCAGTTTATAGTTGACAACTTGCCATTAGAATTATAGATCACATTCTTAACACATTTTAATCACTGGTCATCTCTAATTTTGCACGAATTTAAGAATTACGGGTAAATTACTTAGGGACTGAAAGCTTATGGTTTTGGTCCCTAAGTTTCTAAACTATGGTTTTACCTATTTATTGGTTATTTGGAGGTTTATGTTTATGTTTGTGAAGAAATTCTAACTAGTCCGTTTGGTCTATCTCTCAGGCACTATGGGAAGGAAAGGCAAGACTAAGATCACAGTTGACAACGAAGCCGACTCTGACATCGAATTCAGTGACGCTCTGTAAGCTAAGTATAACCCACCTTTTGGGCTAGTCGATGAGAGAGAGGGGCTATTGTATCGTTGGTTTTCTAGGCAAGAACTTGTCACTCTAATCATTGTTGACCAGAAATATCTAGGATCTATAGGTCTGGAAAAGGATTTTAATGAAATCCTGAAATTCCACGGTTGGCATAGACTAGCCACAAAAAGGACCCTAGTGTATTACAATTTCACTGTAGAATTTCTGACCACCTTGAAAAAGGAGTTGCCTGTGGGGTGTGGTAAGCATTCTTTCAGACTGAACGGTGTACCCTATCGTCTCAGTGACACTACGTTAGCAGCCTTGATGGGAGTCTATGACCATCCAGAGGTAGTCTCGGGTTTTGAGGAACCCATGACAAAAGATAAAGCTTGGGAACAATTAACAGGCTTATCAGAATTTGACTCCCGCACTGCTAGCCCAATCCACCTCTTAGACCCAGTGCTAAACCTTGTGCACAAGTTTGTGGCTCACAACTTGTTAGGCAAAACTGAGAGCAATAAGATCTCAAAGACAGAATTGCTCATACTGTGGTGTGTGGCCAACCATAAACCCGTTAATAGTATCAAAGCCATCTTTGAAGGCTTTTCAAGCCAAACAAGTAGAAAACGCGGGTCCATTGGCCTTGGACATTTGGTTACCAACTTCCTTGATAACCAATTCAAAGATTTGGACATTCAGGAAGATGGTTTCTACCCCACCTTGCTTAACTCCGCATTTCTGGGAAAATCTACTTTCCATTCAGTTTTGAAGAGGAACTCATCTGGAGGGGCAAGCTCAAGTGGGAGAGCAAGAAAACGGACAAGAAACCTACCATAACTAAGAGAGGGAGAGCACGATGAACCTGAGGAAGAAGAAGCTGCAGCAGCAGATGACCAAACAGAACACCAAGGGCCGGGGACGGAGGCCCAATTCCACGCTATTAACACCATGATGGCAGAAATGAGAGACCTTAACCTTCGGACCTTCAATATTGTTCAACAAATGGACCAACGGTTCACTACCTTCGAACAGAACATGGACCGAAGGCTCACGGGCCTTGAATATGTGGCGGCAGACTACTGTGAGCGCTACAACATGCAGTGGCCACCTCCCCCGGCCGATCAGTAAGTTGTCTTCTCCACCCTAACTTTTTACACTTGTTCTTTATGGTTTGTGATGCAATGTTGGAACTTATTGCATATTTTTAGTGTGAGGAGGAGGGGTAGACAAACTTACAAAAATTGTATAATTTTTAAATTTTTGTTGCGTCGTGTCTAGTTTAGTTTTGCATTTTTCGGGTTTTATTTATGTTTTGCATGTTTAGGACCTAAAACCGTGAACCTCCTTCGAATCTAAACTTCGTTATTTGTCCTTGAGGGCTAAGAACCGAATTTAAGATTGCATGACAACTAGTTTAGGTGTAGGACACAATCCTTGTATCTGTAAAAGCATGAGCTAAAGTTTGCATTTAGACCCTACTTTTGAAGAAATGCTAAAATCATTACTTAGGTAGATAACTTAAGAATTGAAGGCATGTGATGTTAAACTTGAGTTTGGGGAAAACTAGTAAACACAAAATTGAAACCCAAAGAATTGTGAGTTGAATTTGAGCCTAAGAGCGAACATCAAAAAACTCTTTTTCTTGACATTTTTGTGTGAATGCTTTGACTTGTGGAAAGTGTTGAAACACCTTTCCACATAATTTTGATTTGACAAAATTGTTTAAGTATAAATTAAAATACATATTCTAAACACACTAAGTTTAAATGCTTTGATTTATTCTACTAATGTGTTTGTTCAATGTTGAGTATAAATGTTATAAGTCATAAGGATTGGAAGGCCCAAGCCCAATACGGAAGCCAAGGCCCAAGTCAAACAACTCAGTACACTCGGCCCGCGTATGTCAAGACGTTGCCGTTTTGAACAAAACGCAACTCAGCAAACGGAAGGATCTAGAAGACCTTCGGGAACAACTTCACAATGAAGCTACTGAGTAGTCTCGACAAAGCGTACAAGACAGCAGCTGGCAAAGGAAAACTTCCAGACAAAGTGTTTCCTCTTTTGGCAAAGTTCAGACGACACAGTATGCTGTCCAGTTGACTTTACCATAAAAGGAGAGACCATCTGCTGAGCTGACCGAGGACAGAAGATACACGATTATGATTGGCCGAGAGCTCTGTACAAGTCAGGATGACAACGACACATAGCCGTTTCCCTCCAACGGTTATTTCAAAATTCGAAATGACCGACGCCCAGACATCTCTATAAATAGTGCCATCACAAGCTTCACAACACACAGAACTTGATCAAGCCATTACGCTGACCAAATCTCTACAAGTTCTGCAAGCAAGAAGCAAAGCAAAATTATTACACTACATTTCTCATATCTGTGTAAAAGTCTAGAGTGATTGTAAATCGTCTAAAGTGTCTTAGCACATCTTTGTATTAGGAAAAAACACTTATCATTTCTAGAGATAGAAAGGAGAGGCTGAGTACTCGGTTTTAAGTACTCAGCGAAGAGATTAGGATTGAGTAGAAGTATAGAGGAAGGTACTCTTGTCATACTCAATTGCTGATATTGTAAAAGGTTTGAGGCTCTACCTTTAAAGAGCTCAGTAGAGTATTTGAAATCTCGGAACGTGTTCCGGGGACAGGACGTAGGCTTAGAAGAAGCCGAACCTGGATAATTCTGCTGAGTGAAGTATTTCTTACCTTAACTCCTTATTTATATTGCTTGCTTTAAATAATCAAAACTGACCAAGTAAAGAGGTTAAGTTGAGTTGTGAGCGTTGAACGTCTGAGCTCAGGAATAGACTCTAAGTGCTATCTCCTGACTCAAGCTAAGAACTGACCTAGTCACCTGTTGACTAAGCCAGTACCTTACGGTTTACTCAGCGCCGCTGTTCAAACTTTTTTTTTGAAAAAGAAGTCTGCGTAAATTGCAAAAAGTTTAAATAGTTCCTAACCCCCCCCCCCTTGGAACTATACTTGCAACTAAACAAGGGACCAACAAGTGGTATCAGAGCCTAAAAGCTCACCTTAAAAGGTCTAACAACCTTGAGCTGATCCCTACCATGGGCGAAAACAGCACTCGGTTTCTTCCTGGAAACCAAACAACTCAAATACTGCCTGAGGGGCTGTCCATTACTAGGCCTCCCCTATTCTTCGGGTCAAACTATACCTTTTGGAAGAATAGGATGAAGAACTTCATTCAGGCTACAAACATGAGTGCCTGGCTATCTGTAGTCCAAGGCCCGTTTGTACCTGTCGAGGTTGTGGCTGGCCAAACAGTTATAAAAGCTGAGGCCAAATGGACAGAGGATGATCTTAAGAAGCTTCAAAACCATGCTTCGGCTATCAATATGCTTCACTGTGCGCTCGATGCTGCAGAATATAACAAAATCTCAGGTTGCGAGTCGGCACAAGAGATCTGGAAAAAGCTGGAAGTCACCTACGAGGGAACAAATAAAGTGAAAGAATCCAAAGTGAATCAGTAGATGAGACTGTACGAGCTGTTCGAGATGAACAATGATGAGGGCATTTCAGACATGAACGCAAGGTTCACCAACATCATAAATGAGCTCAAGAGACTTGGGAAAATCTTCACTGAGGAAGAACAAGTCAAAAAGATACTCAGGAGTCTTCCGAAGGACTGGCAAGCAAAGAAGACAGCAGTTGAGGAAGCTCAGGATTTAACCACCTACAAATATGACGAACTCATCGGTTCATTGCTGACCCATGAGATATCCAAGAAAAACTTTGAGGTGAAGGAAAAATCTGAAGACAAGAAGCAGAAGTAACTTGTCATAAAAGCTGACTCCACTGACGGGAGTTCAACTGATGATGAGGAGATGGCTATGTTCACAAGGAAGATGAAAAGGCTATTCAAGAAGAGTGACAAATACTCTAAAAAGCCTTACAGAAAGGACAGCTCAAAGCCCATTACATGCTTTGAGTGCCATCAAACTGGCCACATTAAGTCAAACTGCCCCACGCTGAGGAAAGACAAGAAAAGTGGGAAGAAAGCAATTGTGGCTACTTAGAGCGACAACGATGAGTCTTCATCCACAGAAACTGAGGCCACCGAGTCAGCGAAGATATGCTTCATGGCTGACGAACTTGCTGAGCCATGCGTCTCTGAGCATGCTGACCCATCCATCGCATCAGATGATGAGGAACAATCAAATGAGGTAATTTCTCTTCCCCAGCTCAGAAACGATATGGTTAATGCCCTGAGTGATCTCTATACACTTGTCAAGAAGTGTAATAAGAAAGTTAGAGCACTCAGCAGGCGCTGTGACGAAGTGGAAGAGGTCAAACTGAGTGACCTCAGATACCTTCTTCAGGACAATTCGACTCTGCATGATAACATGAAGATCATGCATGAGTATGTCTCTGAAGTCCAGATAGTTTCAAAGAAACTGAGGAAGGACGTCACAACCATCCAGAACCAACTAAAGGTTCCAAATAAAAATAACATTCCTCTGAGAACTCAGTACCAAGGTACTCGACAGAGATGGAATCCCCAGCGAAAAGTCCAGTGTGACTTTTGTGGGAAGTTAGGACACACCACTAAGCTGTGCTGGCACGCTCAGCACTGGGGTGCTGACAAGTCAGTAAAAAATCCTAAACAGAAGGTCAGTTGTGACTTCTGTGGAAAGAATGGTCATACTGTCCATGTATGCCGCCATAAAATAAAGTATGATGCTATACCTGTTGCACCTAACAAGTCAGGACCCAAAAAGAATTGGGTACCTAAAAGTAACTAGTTACAATGCAGGTAAGCCTGAGATGTGCCGAGAAGTCAAAGATGTGGTATATTGACAGCGCATGCTCAAGGCATATGACGGGTGATGAAACTCAGTTCATCACGTTTGAACGTAAACGAGGAGGGAGCGTAAGTTTTGGAGACAACAAGAAGGGTAAGATAGTAGGCTCAGGAACCATCGGAGGTAATCCTACTATTGAATCTGTCTCCCTAGTCAGTGGACTCAAATATAACTTACTCAGCGTAGCTCAGCTATGTGACAATGGGAGAAAATTTATATTTGATGCTACTGGATGTAAAATATACGAGGGCAAAACAAATGAGTTAATTTTAACTGCCCCTCGGATAGATAATGTCTTTATGCTAGACTTAGAGAAAAAGTTTTCAAAAACTGTGTGCTTAGTAACAAAGGAAGAAAATTCCTGGCTATGGCACAGGAGACTTGGTCATGTAAGCATGGACCTCCTGGCCAAACTAGCAAGAAAGCAATTGGTTGAGGGACTGCCCGAACTTAAATTTCAAAAAGATCAATTATGCCACGCTTGCCAAGCTGGAAAACAAACCAAACAATCTTTTCACAGTAAAAACATTGTCTCAACTAAACGTCCGTTAGAGTTGCTACACTTGGATCTCTTTGGTCCAGTCCAGCCGCTGAGCCTGGGTGGAAGAAGATTTTCCTTGGTCATTGTAGATGACTTCTCTCGGTATACGTGGGTCATCTTGCTGACCAGCAAGGATGAGACTTTTGAGACATTTTCAAATTTGGTTAGAAAAATTGAAAATGAAAAAGACCTAAAATTAGCTCATATCCGTAGTGATAACGGTGGAGAGTTCAAAAACTAAAAGTTTGTTGAATTCTGTGAAGCCAGCGGCATTGACCACAATTTTTCTGCTCCTAGAACACCTCAGCAGAATGGGGTTGTGGAAAGGAAGAACAGAACTCTGGTTGAAATAGCCAGGACAATGCTGGATGAGCATAGGCTTCCAAAGTATTTTTGGGGAGAGGCTGTTAACACAGCATGCTACATTCTTAATAGGGCTCTAGTTAGACCTATACTCAAGAAAACCCCCTATGAACTTTGGAAAGGATGAAAGCCCAATATTGGATACTTTCGTGCCTTTGGCTGTAGATGTTTTATTTTAAA
This sequence comes from Euphorbia lathyris, assembly GCF_963576675.1. Taxonomy (NCBI): domain Eukaryota; kingdom Viridiplantae; phylum Streptophyta; class Magnoliopsida; order Malpighiales; family Euphorbiaceae; genus Euphorbia; species Euphorbia lathyris. Next base: position 94,127,305 of record NC_088912.1, on the reverse strand, counting down.
TACCAAAGATAGCTTAGCAAAGTTTGATTCAAAAGCTGATGAGGCTATCTTTTTGGGCTACTCAACAAACAGCAAAGCATACAGAGTTTTTAATAAGCGAACTCAAGTGTTAGAAGAGTCAATACATGTAGAGTTCAATGAAACTGACCCTGCAGGTAGATACCAGCCACTGACCGAAGATGATCCAAACTCAGTAACCATCGCTGACCCAGAACCAGCTACTGAGTCATTCACGAAAAGGCTGACCAAGAGTAAGAGTGAACCTAAGATTACTTTTACTGACCCATCTACTTCTGCAGAGATTGTTGAAACAGGAACATCACAAGACATAAATCTACCCAAAGAAATAAGGATTCCAAGAGGGCACTCCGAAAGTGCAATCCTTGATTCTGCTGGGAATACCCTGATGGCGAGGAATCAACTCAGGAAGTACCGCAGCAATGTTGCTTTCGTCTCAGTATAAGAATCGAAGAATTTCGCTGAAGCTGAGTACGATGAATTCTGGATGAACGCAATGCAAGAGGAGCTCGATCAATTTCGAAGAAATGATGTATGGGAGTTAGTGCCTCATCCAAAGAGTCAAAAGACCATCGGAACAAGATGGGTCTTCAGGAACAAGATGGACGAACAAGGAAACGTAGTCAGGAACAAAGCAAGGCTTGTAGCTCAGGGCTACAGTCAGCAAGAAGGTATAGACTACGGTGAGACCTTTGCCCCAGTGGCAAGGCTAGAGGAAATTAAAATATTATGTGCATATGCATCTTACATGAATTTTAAATTATTCCAAATGGATGTCAAAAGTGCATTTCTTAATGGAGTTATAAACGAGGAGCTTTATGTAAATCAACCTCCAGGTTTTGAGGACCCTAAGTTCCCAAACCATGTTTACAAACTCAAAAAGGCTCTGTACGGCCTCAAGCAAGCACCACGTGCTTGGTATGAGAGGCTGACCAGTTTCCTGCTGACTAGAAATTACGTCAGGGGTAAAGCTGATACAACCTTATTCATTAAGAAAAAGGGTAAAGATACCCTGCTGGCCCAAATTTATGTTGATGATATAATATTTGGTGCAACTAACAAATCAATGTGCAAGGAGTTTAGCAAACAAATGCAGACTGAGTTTGAAATGTCTATGATGGGAGAACTCAACTTCTTCCTTGGTCTTCAAATTAAACAAGGAAAGAATGGCATCTTCATCAGTCAAGCCAAATATGCCAAGGAGATCTTAAAGAAATATGACTTGGAAAATTGCAAACCAATATCCACTCCTATGGGCACTGACACTGTCCTCTGCGCTGATGAGAATGGTAAGTCAGTAGACAGCAAGTTATATCGAGGTATGATAGGCTCTCTACTTTACTTAATAGCCAGCAGACCGGACATTCAGTTTTCAGTATGCTACTGTGCTAGATATCAATCTAACCCTAAGGAATCTCATTACATTGCTGTAAAAAGAATCCTTAGATATTTGCAAAGCTCAGTGAACGGAGGTTTGTGGTATCCAAATACTCATGATTTTACACTCATCGGATACACTGATGCTGACTATGGACGAGATAAGCTGGAACGAAAAAGCACCTCTGGAGGATGCCACTTCTTAGGAAGCTGTCTTGTATCCTGGTTCAGCAAAAAGCAGGCGTCAGTAGCCTTGTGCACCACTAAAGCTGAGTACATCGCTGCTGGTCATTGTGTTGCTCAAGTCCTATGGATCAAGCAACAACTTGAAGATTATGGTGTTCAAACGAAGACAATTGAAGTCAAATGTGACAACAAAAGTGCAATTGATCTTTCCAAGAACCCAATTCAACACAGCAGAATGAAGCATGTCAGCATCAGACATCACTTCATTAGAGACCATGTACTCAAGGGTGAGATCAAGCTGACCTTTGTCCCAACGGACGAACAGCTTGCTGATATCTTCACGAAGCCACTGGCCCGTGAGCAGTTCAGCATACTGAGAGAAGCAATTGGTATGTTTAATCCTCTTCAGTAAATTCCTGTGCTAAATGAATATGAATGCTGAGTGAATTACATGCTGAATGATTTATTGTTTGCTGAGTAACTCATCGAAACTGACTGAATATACAATACTGAGTAAACTTGCACGCTGAGAAACTTAGTTTAGAACTTGAACTTAAAATCATCCTTGAATACTGCACTGACCACTCAGAATATCAAACGCTTGACATTCTAAATACTCAGTGATTAATCCGTTAGCATAAATGCAAAGCACGCGTATAGCCTAGGATGACGTATTCGCCGTAATGTGTCATAAATGCCAGGATCATTATCGGTACATGATCCCAAGGCAAAACTGACATATGGGTTCGATTAAGATCCACACCGTTCATTTCGTCTATAAATTATGGGTATTTCCCCATCTTTTACTCTTTACGCTTAATCAATTCTTAAGGCAAAGAAATCACTTAGAACTTATTTTCTCTCAAATTCCTCTAATTCCTCCATCTTCGAAGAATGACTAAGTTATCTTTCAACGTCTCCGGTGCCGGCCACCAAAAGTCCAGCTCCGATGAACCTTCACAAAAATCCTCTACACCGAGCAAGGGTAAAACTGGCCAAACTTTTGGAAAAGGGAAAGCTGTTAAGATCAGGACCTACTCCAAGGTCTTCGAAAATGTCCGCGAGTGGAAGGTTGAGCCCTCCAGATGGGTCTCTGAGCATTTCGTGCAACATGAACAGCCATTTGCCGAATGGATTTCTAAAAACGAATGGACTGGGTTGTTCTCGGTCAAGGATGAGACATATCCTGACCTAGTGAGGGAGTTTTACCACAACCTCAAGGTTGCCAGTGACTTCGCCGACTACCTAAGCACTGAAGTAAAAGGGAAAACCATCTTCATCAACCCTCTGTACATAGGAAATCTCCTCCAGCTCAAAACTGAGGGAGTAAGGCTGAGGAAGTCAGGAGATCAGGACAAAACCAACTACGTCCATACCTTTTGCAAACCTGAGGGTCACTCAGGCGAGATCTCAGCATCTTCAATGGGACAGCACCAGAACATGGCTCACTACCTGCTGAGCTATTTCATTTACCCAAAGATCAACTGCACTACATCAGCAACCAACTTTGAACAGTGCTTCATATGGCACATGCTGACGTACACCGCCATCAACATGCCGGTTTTCTTAGTTGCTGGGTTCCTACGCAGCACGGGTACACTGAGGTTAGGGTCAATTATCACCAGGATCCTCATCGACCACAAGATTGACCTCAAAGGTGAGGAATCCTTCAGAGGATCTGAGATAACAGCTGCCTCGCTGAGGGCACTTAAATTTGGACAACCCTTGAAGAAGGGAAAAGTTGCTGCTGCTGGTTAAACTGACCAAGCTGAGGAATCCACTACTGTGCCTCAAAAAGGGCGACGATCTAAGGCCCCTGCTTCCCGCAAGAGGAAATCTGCTGAGACTCCTTCACAAAACATTGAGTCTCCAGCAAAGAGGCAGAAGTCAGCTGGAAAGTCAGCTGATAAAAGAAGCAGGCAAGATGAGCCTGGCACTGAGGAAGCTGTTGAGCTACCTCAGAAGAAGCAGAAGCCTTCAACACTGGCACCTCTCGACGTCATACCGACTGATTTTATTATACCGGGTGATTCTCATTTCACTCAATGCCAAGGTACTGATGCTAAGGAAACTGAGGTCCAGTTAGATGACCACTTCATCTCCCAAGTTGAGGAAGAACTTGATGGAGACAGCACTGCTGAAGAAGAAGTTGAAACCAGCGACCAGGATGTCGCTGATGAATCTGAGGAATATGACAGCGAAATTGAGGTTGAGGATGCCAACACTGGGTTAGCTGGTGGAAATGTGCAAACTGACACCGAGTTAGCTGCTGGAGTTGAGCAAGTTGAGCAAGTTGAGCAAGCTGATCAGACCCATACTAAGAACAAGGAACCTTCTCCTACTCACTCAGAAGAACCTGCTCATCATACCACTCCACCGCGTAGAAGGTGAAAGCTGGTTAAGGCCAGTGAGAAAATGGTCAGTGAACCTCCTGTGCAATCACCATCTATTCCTGAACTTGTCCTCTCCAAGACAACAAAGGATCCTTCTACTGTCAAATTGACATTCTTCAAGCGGCAATCCACTTCAACTTCCTCTGCGCCGTTGGAAAAACAAGCCTCTGTTTCTTCTCAATAGGAACATGCCGACCATAACACTTCAACCACGTCAACTAGTCAGGTTGAACCGACCACTGCTCATGCTGTCTCCTCAAGCATGGTGCTGACTCCCCATCTTTCCACCGTCAGCACAAACAGTGTTCGGGTTATTACTTCTACAACAACTCTCTCTGCTGATCAATCAATAATTCCTCCAACTCAAGTGCAGATTGAGCCAACTCATCCAGTCACTGATCAGGGTACTCCCTTCACTCCACTTTCTTCTGGTCATACTGATGTACATCGGGATGCCACTGAGTCCAGCAAAAAGCTCATTGACTCAGTGCAAGCACTCATCCACGATCTTCAACATTCCGCTTCGCCTGCTGCTGGATCTTCAATTCCTGAGACAACTCAGCTCTCCCAGGTCAATCTACTTCTCAACGAAGTCAAGGGACTCAAGGATCTGCTGAATGTAGTCTTGTCATTCCAAGCCCAGCAAGCTAAGCAGGATTCACTTGCCAAGTTGGCAGAGATACAGCTGTCAACAATTCAACACCTGAACTCTCTCCATCAACAAGTTCAGAAGTTATCTGCTGTGAACACTGACTATGCCACTTCCTCAGAACTCAAGATGCTTTTTGCTCAGCTTCATACTGAGCAACTTAAGACAAATGAGCAAATGGTGTCCTATAGTCAGTGCTCAGTCGAGCAAATCGGTGAGGCCATCAGGCTACTTAACCTCAACAAGCAAGAGATGGATACTGACGCTTTGAAGCAGAATGAGTTGCTGTCTCTCGCACAGCAATCTTTCAACCACATCCGTCATAATAATATCCAGCGTCATCATTATGACTCAGCTCTCTTGAAGACTTTCCACCAAGTCTTTGCTGGCCTCTCTGAAGCTCTCATCTGGCAAGCCAAAGCTCAAGCTTTCAGTGTAAATATGCTCAGTGCTGCTGATCTTCATATACCAGTCGAAGTATCAGCTGATGGAGTTGCCATTTTTGATGGGGTCAATGAAAGTGCTGACAAACTAAAAGAGCTTTCACAAGAACTGACTCGCGCTATCTTAACCGATGCGTTTAAGCTCCCTGAAGTTGACAAAATGGGGGAGAAAGCGCAAGCTGCTAGAGCTCAGCATGAGCAACGTCAGTACGAGCGAAGTCAGTCACAGGGCAAGAAAAAGAAATAGATAGGCTAGGTCTTAACATTTGTAATCTATGTGCTATGTTTATTTCTTTTGCTGTGTAACTGCTGACTTCTTTCAATATATATCATACTTACTTTTCTTATTCAAATACTGAGTTATTATGTATCTTCATTTATATCAGCTATGCTTAACACTTATAATATTTATTGACTAAATGATATGCTGATAACATGTTTGACATTAACCTATGTACTTGTGAAACATTCTGATAAGAACTCATTGAACAACAAAATACTCAGCGTGCTCTATATGTCTAAAACTTCCGCTTAACACTGAGTAAATAGAATATGTGATATAGCTGACCTATATCTGAAAACTGACCTTAGACTTACTCATTTAATCCCTTAAATATTTTAAGTAAAACTATGTCAGTAGCTCAACCCTTACGGGGGAGTTTGCTTAATTATACTAGGTCAACTATCATGGGGGAGCTCATACTGAGTTCCTTGCTGAATAGTTTTGCCAACATCAAAATGGGGGAGTTTGTTGAAACACCTTTCCACATAATTTTGATTTGACAAAATTGTTTAAGTATAAATTAAAATACATATTCTAAACACACTAAGTTTAAATGCTTTGATTTATTCTACTAATGTGTTTGGTCAATGTTGAGTATAAATGTTATAAGTCATAAGGATTGGAAGGCCCAAGTCCAATACGGAAGCCAAGGCCCAAGTCAAACAACTCAGTACACTCGGCCCGCGTATGTCAAGACGTTGCCGTTTTGAACAAAACGCAACTCAGCAAACGGAAGGATCTAGAAGACCTTCGGGAACAACTTCACAATGAAGCTGCTGAGTAGTCTCGACAAAGCGTACAAGACAGCAGCTGGCAAAGGAAAACTTCCAGACAAAGTGTTTCCTCTTTTGGCAAAGTTCAGACGACACAGTATGCTGTCCAGTTGACTTTACCATAAAAGGAGAGACCATCTGCTGAGCTGACCGAGGACAGAAGATACACGATTGTGATTGGCCGAGAGCTCTGTACAAGTCAGGATGACAATGACACATAGCCGTTTCCCTCCAACGGTTATTTCGAAATTCGAAATGACCGACGCCCAGACATCTCTATAAATAGTGCCATCACAAGCTTCACAACACACAGAACTTGATCAAGCCATTACGCTGACCAAATCTCTACAAGTTCTACAAGCAAGAAGCAAAGCAAAATTCTTACACTACATTTCTCATATCTGTGTAAAAGTCTAGAGTGATTGTAAATCGTCTAAAGTGTCTTAGCACATCTTTGTATTAGGACAAAACACTTATCATTTCTAGAGATAGAAAGGAGAGGCTGAGTACGCGGTTTTAAGTACTCAGCGGAGAGATTAGGATTGAGTAGAAGTATAGAGGAAGGTACTCTTGTCATACTCAATTGCTGATATTGTAAAAGGTTTGAGGCTCTACCTTTAAAGAGCTCAGTAGAGTATTTGAAATCTCGGAACGTGTTCCGGGGACAGGACGTAGGCTTAAAAGAAGCCGAACCTGGATAATTCTGCTGAGTGCAGTATTTCTTACCTTAACTCCTTATTTATATTGCTTGCTTTAAATAATCAAAACTGACCAAGTAAAGAGGTCAAGTTGAGTTGTGCACGTTGAACGTCTGAGCTCAGGAATAGACTCTAAGTGCTATCTCCTGACTCAAGCTAAGAAACTAACCTAGTCACCTGTTGACTAAGCCAGTACCTTACGGTTTACTCAGCGCCGCTGTTCAAACATTTTTTTTGAAAAGAAGTCTGCCTAAATTGCAAAAAGTTTAAATAGTTCCTAACCCCCCCTTGGAACTATACTTGCAACTAAACAAGGGACCAACAGAAAGATTACAGATTTTGCACCTAATACTGTGTTGAACCTACATGCAATGATTTGAGATGATAAACGATGAATCAGCCTCATTAGAATTAACCCTTTTCTTTACCTTATTTTCTCTTTTTCATCCACTCTAGGAAGCCCCTATGAGCCAATATTTTTGTAGTTTATAGATTTTTCTTTCGTTCTAACCCGATTTTTGCAAACCATCATTTGGTTTGCTACTTAACCTTAAGTTTTTTTCAAAGCTCACATCGAGCCTTTGTCGTTCTAGCGCTTTATCTTTGTTTATGGCATCATAGTAGCAAGCCAAAAGGCTAAAAAGTGAATGAGCATCACTATCCCAAAAAGAAAAAAAAAGGAAAAAGAAAAAAAAAAAACAGAAAAACAGAAAAAAAAGAGACGAACAAAAAGGGGAGAACTTCATTCCCCAGTTCTTAAAATCAAAACGTCTCAAGAAAACGTCCAAAAAAAGAGATAATGAATGAATAAAAAGCTCAGTCACTTCATATTTGCTAAAGCCATTTGAACTTTGTTTTTCTAGCGCTAGAACTATTAACCCTTGTTGTACCTTTAACCCTCTAACCACATTACAACCCCAATTTGAGGCTGTTTTTGATATCATCGAAGTCATATAGCATAGTAGAGGAACTCGGATGAACGTGCAAAATCAACGTAATCCGAAGCAAGAACATAAGCCGAGAGTAAACACCTTAGCCACCAAAATTGTGTGAAATGAGTGAACTACCTATGGTGAGGTGTTTTACTTAGCGATCCCCTCAAGCTCGTTTAATTAAACATATGTCCTTTGTCTTAAAACATATGACCTATGATAATTGAAATGCGGCTTTTGGATATCGTGTCTCTACTTTGTATTTCCGAATGCATGTAATTACAGATGCTCGAAATTGTGTCAAGCACCTAGTCAAACCGGGAGGTTTTCTAGCTGGCTTGTGATTGCGGGTTTAGTTTTTTAGTTTACTTGGGGACAAGTAAAGTTTTAAGTGCGAGGAGGTTTGATAGGGGTCAAAAACCCCTATCTTTGGGTACGGTTTTAGGACGGGTTTTAGAGTTATTTAGTTAATAAGCGAGCAATTCTCGTATTTAAATGCTTTTGTGTGAGTTAGTTAGAAATTGGAAATGTTTGATTTGCTTTTCGTTGTTTAGGCTCGTTTTATGATCAATTTAGGCAAATACGGCCAAAATGGCATGCATATTATAATTCCGTTATCTTTTGAAGCTAATTGATCCGTCAAAAGTCGCACCAAACGAAGCGTTTGCTCAAATAAGCGATTGGCGGGTCAATTTAGCCTTTGGACTAATGTTATATGGAGTTTTTGTGCATGCGCAGGGATAAGTTCGGGCGAAAAACACGTTATTGGCATTCGGCAACCGCGCGGGGGCGCATCGGGCTAGACTACTCGACGAACTGGCCTATTTTAGGCCTGCTCGGGCGAGCTGGCGCAGCCAGCTCGCGGCGAGCTGGCCTTCGTAGGCCAGCTCACCGAGCAGGCCCTCAGAGGCCTGCTCGGGCGAGCAGGCAGTGCCTGCTCGCCGAGCAGCTCGCCCTGCTCGGCGAGCAGACCTGCGGGAATTGGTCAAAAAGACCAATTCCGCCCGCACGACGCCACGATGGACCCCACAACTTCCTACCTGCATAAGGACACGAAATAGGTCAAGAAAAGGGCCAGAGCCACGCATATAAATAGGATTTTTCCAATGTAATTAGATATCTTTTATCTTTTGTAATTTTCTTAGCTTTTCATCTTGAGAAATCCTCTCCACCTCCTCCATATCCTTCAAACCTCCATTGAAGACACCTCCGAAGCTCCGCTCAACGAGGATTGGTCAAGCTCCATCCTTAAGTCCTAGGAAGACGCCTGCATTGGTAGACAGGTTCCCTGAAAGGGATTTTTCTTCTTTTACATTCTGTCTAGCCTCTGATACATGTTATGAATCCTAGGCTCATTGTAACTTCGTGACAATACTTTTCATCTTTGATATATATTGTAGTTTTGTTTCTTCAATTGTTTTATTGCTTTAATCTTTGTCTTACGCTTTGTCTGATTGGTTTAACTCATTCGATAATCCCAAAATTAAGTTGGCACATATTGCGAGCTGAATCTGACCTAGTCAGTGCCTATAGGATTGACGACCCTATAGAAGATTAAGCCCAAATTGCTGAGCCTTAGAGCTAGTTTCGGCCTTATAAGGGAATCACGAACTAGGGACTTTAGGAGGATAGGGCAGGTTAATCGCCTCGGACACAAGTGACTCAGATTAGGTTTTAAATCCGTTGTCTAAACAACCTATTTTCATTATCATCGTATCCCTTTATGTTCCTTCGGATAATTGCATTGGTAAAAGATCACTTAGGAGTAGCTTAACTTAATTAGGGGTAGAGTAACTTAATTAGGCGTAGAATAACTTAGTTAGAATCAGATAACTTAGCTAGGAGTAGTATAATTCAACCTAGGAGTAGATTAACTTAAGAAAAACCAACTCAAAACCCCCTAAGCCTAGATAACACCTGAAACCAAGTAACTCGATACTTGCAGAAATAAATCCTGTGGACGATACCTAGACTTTTCCAGAAATTTATTACTTGATAACAACGGGGTACACTTATCCCTTAGTGAGTCTTCACCGAAGGCGCATCACTCAGCAGGTAGTGTGCCATCTTTTGGTTTTGGCCCATTGAAGAACTTGAGATTTCTCCAGAATGACCAGGGGGTTTGCAGAAGGTGGCTTCGTACCCAGTTCCTTCATGATCACCAGTTCTCCTCAGCTTTGTTCCCTCATTCTTCAATTTCAGCAAATTGTCAAGGTAGGTAGTGTTGATAAAAAATGGTTTTCTCCTTTACCACAGTTACTAGGTAGTCCTGGTTATCGTCAGCAACTCGCAAGTTATGGTAGAATTCCCTTACTAGGTCAGGGTAAGTGGGATCTCTAATGGAGAACAGCTCGGTCCAGCCATTCTTCGATATCCATTCACAGAATGGTTGCTCGGTTGTTACAAAAGCCTCAGAGAACCATCTGGAGAAGTCTATCTTGCATTCTCTAACGTCTGCAAAGACCTTAGTGTAGGTTTTGACTTTAGTCGATTTTCCTTTAGAGGAGGTGGCTTGGCCAGCTTTTCCTTTGTTTGGTGTAGTGGCCTTAGTCGTTTCAGGCGGAGTAGTTTGCCTGGAAGGTTCATCGGAACTGGTCTTAGGGTGACCGGCACCGGAGATGTTCACAGAAACTCTAGTCATAGTTTCAGAGAGAGAATGCTTATACCAGAGAATTCGGTAAGTGTAAAGAGATAAAAATGGGGATTTGCCCATTATTTATAGCGGTGAAAAGTGGATCTTATCGAATCCATGTGTCAGTTTTGCCTTGGGATTGTCAACCGACAATGATCCTGGCTTTTATGACACATTCGGTGCATACATCATCCTAGGTGGCTATTCGCGTGCTCTAGCATTAAATGCAACGGATCTTATACTCAGCGTTTAGAATACTAAGCGTTTTCTATTCTGAGTGGTCAGTTTTATACAAACAGATGATTTCTCAGTTTGAGATAACTACTCGGTGCCAATGTTTGCTCAGTATGTGATATTAATTCATTTAACATTAAACACTCAGCATACATTTATTCACTCAGCAAACAATAGATCATTCAGCATGTTAATTCACTCAGCATGAATCTATATCAAGAGCTGGAATTTACTGAAGAGGATTAAACATACCAATGGCTTCTCTCAGTATGCTGAACTGTTCACGAGCCAGTGGCTTTGTGAAGATATCCGCAAGCTGCTCATCCGTTGGGATGTAAGTCAGCTTTATCTCACCCTTGAGTACATGGTCTCTAATGAAGTGATGTCTTATGCTGACATGCTTCATCCTGCTGTGTTGAATTGGGTTCTTTGATAGATCAATTGCACTTTTGTTGTTGTCACATTTGACTTCAATTGTCTTTGTTTGAACACCATAGTCTTCAAGCTGTTGCTTAATCCATAGGACTTGAGCAACACAGTGTCCAGCAGCAATGCACTCAGCTTCAGTGGTGGACAAGGCTACTGACGCCTGCTTCTTGCTGAACCAGGATACAAGACAGCTTCCTAAGAAATGATATCCTCCAGAGGTGCTTTTTCGTTCAAGCTTGTCTCGTCCATAGTCAGTGTCAGTGTATCCAACGAGTGTAAAACCATGAGTGTTGGGATACCATAAACCTGCGTTCACTGAGCTTTGTAAGTATCTAAGGATTCTTTTTACAACTATGTAATGAGATTCCTTAGGGTTAGATTGATATCTAGCACAGTAGCATACTGAGAACTGAATGTCCGGTCTACTTGCTGTTAAGTAAAGTAGAGAGCCTATCATACCTCGATACAATTTGCTGTCTACCGACTTACCATTCTCGTCAGCGCAAAGGACAGTGTCAGTGCCCATAGGAGTGGATATTGGCTTGCAATTTTCAAGATCATATTTCTTCAATATCTCCTTGGCATATTTAGCTTGACTGATGAAGATGCCATTTTTCCCTTGTTTGATTTGAAGTCCGAGGAAGAAGTTGAGTTCTCCCATCATAGACATTTCAAACTCAGTCTGCATTTGCTTGCTAAATTCCTTGCACATTGACTCATTAGTAGCACCGAAAATAATATCATCAACATATATTTGAGCCAGCAGGGTATCTTTACCCTTTCTCTTAATGAATAAGGTTGTATCAGCTTTGCCTCTGACATAATTTCTAGTCAGCAGGAAACTGGTCAGCCTCTCATACCAAGCACGTGGTGCTTGCTTGAGGCCGTACAGAGCCTTTTTGAGTTTATAAACGTGGTTTAGGAATTTAGGATCCTCAAACCCTGGAGGTTGATTAACATAAACTTCCTCGTTTATAACTCCAATAAGAAATGCACTCTTAACATCCATTTGAAACAGTTTAAAGTTCATATAACTTGCATAAGCGCATAAAATTCTAATAGCCTCTAGCCTTGCCACTGGGGCAAAGGTCTCACCGTAGTCAATACCTTCTTGCTGACTGTAGCCCTGAGCTACAAGTCTTGCTTTGTTCCTGACTACATTTCCTTGCTCATCCAGCTTATTGCGGAAGACCCATCTTGTTCTAATGGTCTTCTGACTCCTTGGATGTGGCACTAACTCCCATACATCGTTTCTTCTGAATTGGTCAAGTTCCTCTTGCATTGCGCTCATCCAGAATTCATCTTCCTCAGCATCAGCGAAGTTCTTTGGCTCCTGAACTGAGACGAAGGCTACATTGCTGAGGTATCTCCTGAGTTGGTTTCTTGACATCAGGGTATTCTCAGCGGCATCAAGAATGGCACTCTCTGAGTGTCCTCTTGGTATCCTTATCTCCTTTGGTAGATTGATGTCTTGAGCTGTCTGTGTTTCAACAATCTCTGCAGGTGTAGACTGGTCAGTGAAAACAATTTGAGGTTCACTTTTACCTTTGGTTAGCCCTTGAGGGAATGACTCAGCGGCTGTATCTTGATCAGCGGGTGCTGAGTGTGGATCATCCTCGGTCAGTGGCAGATATCTTCCTGCAGGGTTAGTTTCGTCGAACTCAACATGTACTGACTCTTCTAAAACTTGAGTTCGTTTATTGAAAACTCTGTATGCTTTGCTGTTTGTTGAGTAGCCTAAAAAGATAGCTTCATCAGCTTTTGAGTCAAACTTAGCTAGGCTATCTTTGGTGTTTAAAATAAAACATTTACAGCCAAAGGCACGAAAGTATCCAATGTTGGGCTTTCGTCCTTTCCAAAGTTCGTAGGGGGTTTTCTTTAGTATAGGTCTAACAAGAGCCCTATTAAGAATGTAGCACGCTGTGTTAACAGCTTCTCCCCAAAAGTACTTTGGAAGCCTATGCTCACTCAGCATTGTCCTGGCTATTTCAACCAAGGTTCTATTCTTCCTTTCAACAACCCCATTTTGTTGAGGCGTCCTAGGAGCAGAAAAATTATGGTCAATGCCATTGGCTTCACAGAATTCAACAAACTGTTGGTTTTTGAAATCTCCGCCATTATCACTTCGGATGTGAGCCAATTTTAGGTCTTTATCATTTTCAAGTCTTCTAACCAAGTTTGAAAATGTCTCAAAGGTATCATCCTTGCTACTCAGCAAGATGACCCAAGTGTACCGAGAAAAGTCATCTACAATGACCAAGGAAAATCTTCTTCCACCCAGACTCAGCGGTTGGACTGGACCGAAGAGATCCAAGTGTAGTAACTCTAACGGACGCTTAGTTGAGACAATATTTTTGCTATGAAAAGATTGTTTGGTTTGTTTTCCAGCTTGGCAAGCGTGGCATAGTTGATCTTTTTCAAATTTAAGTTCTGGCAGTCCCTCAACCAATTGCTTTCTTGCTAATTTGGCCAGGAGGTCCATGCTTACATGACCAAGTCTCCTGTGCCATAGCCAGGAATTTTCTTCCTTTGAAACTAAGCATACAGTTTTTGAAAACTTTTTCTCTAAGTTCAACATGAAGACATTATCAATGCGAGGGGCAGTTAAAATTAACTCATTAGATTTACCCTCGAATATTTTACATCCAGTGTCATCAAATATAACTTTTCTCCCATTGTCACATAGCGGAGCTACGCTGAGTAAGTTATATTTGAGTCCGCTGACTAGGGAGACTGACTCAATAGTAGGATTTCCTCCAATGGTTCCTGACCCTACTATCTTACCCTTTTTATTGTCTCCAAAACTTACGCTTCCTCCTCGTTTACGCTCGAATGTGATGAACTGAGTTTCATCACCAGTCATATGCCTTGAGCATGCGCTGTCAATATACCACATCTTTGACTTCTCAGCACATCTCAGGCTTACCTGCAATGTAACTAGTTACTTTTAGGTACCCAATTCTTTTTGGGTCATTGCTTGTTAGGTTTAACAGGTAAAGCATCATATTTTATTTTATGGCGACATACTTGGACAGTATGACCATTCTTTCCACAGAAGTCACAGCTGACCTTCTGTTTAGGATTTTTCACTGACGGGTCAGCACCCCAGTACTGAGCGTGCCAACATACCTTTGTGGTGTGTCCTTTCTTCCCACAGAAGTCACACTGGACGTTCTGCTGGGGATTCCATCTCTGTTGACCAGTACTTCAGTACTGAGCATTCAGAGGAATATTTCTTTTGTTTGGAACCTTTAGTTGGTTCTGGATAGTTGTGACATCCTTTCTCAGTTTCTTTGAATCTGATTGGACTTCAGAGACAGACTTATGTATGATCTCCATGTTATCATGCAAAGTTGAGTTGTCCTGAAGAAGGAATCTGAGGTCACTCAGCTTGACCTCTTCAACCTCGTCACAACGCCTGCTGAGTGCTCTAATTTTCTTATTACACTTTTTGACAAGTGTGTAGAGGTCACTTAGGGCATTAACCATTTCGTTTCTGAGCTGGGGAAGTGATATTACCTCATTTGATTGCTCCTCATCGTCAGATGCAATAGAGGGGTCAGCATGTTCAGAGACGCATGGCTCAGCAAGTTCATCAGCCATGAAACAAATCTTCGCTGACTCAGTGGCATCAGCTTCAGTTGATGATGAATCATCACTATCACTCCAGGTTGCCACCATTGCCTTCTTGCCGTTCTTTCTTTCTTTCCTCAACATGGGGCAGTTTGACTTGATATGGCCAGTTTGATGACATTCAAAGTATGTAATGGGCTTTGAGTTATCCTTCTTGTATTTGTTGTCACTGGACTCAGCTTTATACTTATCAAACTTTCTGTAAGGCTTCTTAGAATATTTGTCATTCTTTTTGAACAGCCTTTTCATCTTTCTGGTAAACATAGCCATCTCTTCGTTGTCTGTTGAGCTTCCATCAGTGGAGTCAGCTTTCATGACAAGAGACTTTTGCTTCTTGTCTTCAGACTTTTCTTTCGCCTCGAAATTCTTCATCGAGATCTCATGGGTCAGCAGTGAGCCGATGAGTTCATCATATTTATAGGTGGTTAAGTCTTAAGCTTCCTCAACAGCGGTCTTCTTTGCTTGCCAGTTTTTAGGAAGACTCCTAAGAATCTTCTTGACTTGTTCTTCCTCAGTGAAGATCTTCCCAAGTCTCTTGAGCTCGTTGATGATGTTTGTAAACCTTGCATTCATGTCAGAGATTCCTTCATCATCGTTCATTTCGAACATCTCGTATAGTCTCATCTGCTGGTTCACCTTGGACTCCTTCACCTTGTTGGTTCCTTCGTAGGTGACCTCCAGCTTCTTCCAGATCTCTTGCGCCGACTCACAACCTGATATCTTATTATATTCTGCAGCATCAAGCGCACAGTGAAGCATATTTATAGCTGAAGCGTGATTTTGTAGCTTCTTGAGATCATCCTCTGTCCATTTGGCCTCAGCTTTGACAACTATTTGGCCAGCCACAACTTCAACAAGAACAAACGGGCCTTGGACTATTGAAAGCTATGCACTCATGTTTGTTGCCTGAATAAAGTTTTTCATCCTATTATTCCAGAAGGTGTAGTTAGACCCGAAGAATAGGGGAGGCCGAGTAATGGACAGCCCCTCAGGTAAGATCTGAGTTGTCAGGTTTCTTGGGAGAAACCGAGTGCTGTTTTCAGCCATAGTGGGGATCAGCTCAAGGTAGTTAAACCTTTCACAGTGAGCTTTTAAGCTCTCATACCACTTGTTGGTCCCTTATAACGTAACAAGTTAGTTCCAAAGGGGGGGGGGATAGGAACTATTTAAAATTTTAGTACGTTAAGACTGACATCTTTTTCTTTGAAAAAGGATTACACAGAGCGCTGAGTAAATTAAGACACTAGCTTAGTCAACTGGTGACTAAGTCAACTTCTTTCTTTAAGTCAGGAGATAGCACTTGAGTCTATTCCTGAACTTAGATACTCAATGTATACAACTCAGCGTGACCTCTTTACTTGGTCAGTTTTGTTTAAGCAAGCAATATATAAATTAAGGAGTTTAAGGTTAGAAAGATGTTACTCAGCAGATTTATCCAGGTTCGGCCTCTAAGCCTACGTCCTGTCCCCGAAACAGGTTCCGAGCTTTCGAATTCTCTACTGAGCTCTTTAACGGTAGAGCATCAAACCTTTTACAATCTTAGAAGCTGAGTATAACAAGAGTACCTTCCTCTATACCTCTACTCACTCCTAATCTCTCGCTGAGTACTATAACCGAGTACTCAGCCTCTCCTTTCTAATCTCTAGAAATGATAAAGATTTGTCCTAAACAACAATTGCTAAGACACTTTAGATGATTGAATAATCACTCTAGACTTTTACACGAAAGATATAGAATTTAGTGTAAGTATTTGCTTTGCTTTTTCTTGCAGAACTTTGAGTAGAATTTTGGTCAGCGTAATGGCTTGATAAAGTTCTGTGTGGAATGAAGCTCTGAAAGGCACTATTTATAGAGACGTCTGAGGCATCAGTCATTTCGAATTTTGAAATAACCGTTGGAGGGAAACAGTTTCCTGTTGTTGTCACTCAGTCTTGCTCAGAGCTCTCGGCCAATCAGATTTGAGTATCTTCTGTCCTCGGTCAGCTTTTAGTCAGGTCGGCAGAATGTCTCTCCATTTATGGTAAGGTCAACTAGACAGCGTCTTGTGTCTTCTGAACTTTACCCAAAGTGGAAACACTTTGTCTGGAAGTTATTCTTGCTCGGCTGCTGTCTTGTACTCTTTGTCGATACAACTCAGCAGATTCGTTCCGAAGTTGTTCAACGAAGGTCTTCTCGATCCTTCTTCCGCTGAGCTGCGTTTTGTACATAACGACAGCATTTTGCATACGCGGGCCGAGTTGTCTTGATCTGTTTGACTTGGGCTTTGACTTCCGTATTGGGCTTTAGGCCTCTTAGTCTTTATGTCTTATAAACAATTTAACTCAACATTGAACAAACACATTAGTGTAATAAATCAAAGCATTTAAACTTAGTGTCTTTAGAATATATTTAATTTTACTTAAATAATTTTGTCAAATCAAAATCATGTGGAAATGTGTTTCAACAATACATCCAAGGATCGCTTGTGGAAGACTCGACTCTAAATCCTTGCAAGGTGATAGCTTAAGACTTGAAATACAGATTTCACTTAACCTATCTATTTGAGTTGACTCGGCCTGTACAAGTAAAACAAACGTCTCGCTATATGTGACTTGACATCATCCATAGTCATAAGATTCAGTTCAAGAATGTAGTTGATAAATGATCGAATTATACTGTAACTATACGGAAAGGTTAACGACAGAATCAACCTGTCTTCTTATGGCTCTGGGGGAATGATTACGGACTTGCTAATCATATACTCTGTACATCTGCAGACACCGAGTCGGAGGACCTGTGACGAAAACCTGTAACAAGACGATTGAAGCGGTTGGTTCCGGGAGTTTTAACGTAAAAAAATATATATAATAAAAAACGAGAGGTCAGTAAGAGTTGCGGTCGTCGAGTGGACGGCTCGCGAGTGCTCGTCGACGTGGTGCGAGCGCCTAGCGGCAGTCGGCGCGCGCCCGACGACAGTTGGACGCGCGCCTGACAGCGCGGGGCGCACGCCCGACGGCCGCTGGGCGCGCACGCCCGACAACCATTGGGCGAGCGCCCAACGACGTGGTACGTTGGGCGAATGCCCAACTTCCGTTGGGCGAGCGCCCAACATCAGTTGGGCGTGCGCCCAACATATGTTGGGCGTTCGCCCAACATAAGTTGGGCGTTCGCCCAACTGATTTTGGGCGTCCACCCAACATTTTGGGCGTAGGCCCAAAATATTTTGGGCATAGGCCGACGCCCGTCGGGCTACGCCTAATTTTTTTGGGATCCGTGCCTATAAAAGGCACGGATCCCCATGCATTTAGGAGGAGGATTTTGGGGGAGCTTTCTCACTCTAGACATTTTTAGAGAGAGAAAGTGAATTTTTTTTTGAGGAAAATATTTTTTTCTCAAAAAGTCCGAATTTCCTAAAAGTTAAATTTTTACTAAAAAACCCGAAAAACACAAAAAGGCAACTCGTGGAATCAACCGACTTCGACTGTCAGATACCGATCTTGAGGTATTATCCGAGGACTAGACTCGTTTTGTTTTATTTAATTTATTCTCTTTATTTATTTACTTTTATGTTATAGTTTTTATTTATTTAATCATTTATTTATCACGTCTTATTTAATTTTCCGTATTTATTTAATTTGGGTCTCGTATTAAATAAAAGGTCGATTTTGTTTTGAAATAAAAACCTCGTTTTAATATCCCAATACGAACCGTGATCCGATTCATAGGTAGTTCGGGATTAAAAAACGTTGTAATTATAAGTTTTGAAAATATTTCGAAATAATGTTTTAAAATAAAACATCGTTTTTAGGATTCTCCGTTATAGACTATGACCCTATCTGGGTAGTTCGGAGATCCAAAACGATAGAATAGATCTAATTTAAGGTTTTTGAACAAATCTGGAAACTGTTGGAGCAGTTCTGTAAATTGCCGTTTTCTGTCACTAAAAGTGGGTTACCGACGGATTTTCCGTCGGTAAAGCTGCTGGAACTTAAAAATCCATTTTCCCAACCTTTTTCTGATCTTTTTTTACATTTATTCTTGTATAGGTATATGTATAAATATGTAATAGGATTATTAGAATTATTTTCAAAGTATATGACTAGTAATGACTTACTATTGAATACCTATTTTGTATATTTGGGTATGATTTTCATTAATTTGGTTTTGTAAAAGCTATATGTATATATGTATATTTTTCTTTTATTGTTTTGGGTGGGTTATCCTCCATATATTTATTATGTATAAAAACTATTTTAGTTTAAATATGGTTTTCTTATTTATAAACTTTATCCATTACTTTTTACATATTCTCAAGTTAAAATAAAATGTGTATCATATCTAGTATTATACTTACTACCATTTTTTCTTATTAATTCATATATACATTATTATTTTACCTTTTTTATATAAGTATTATTATTATTTTGCCATAGTGTATATTCATATAAATAAGTATATTTATTTCCTCTTTTTTGAATTTCCTATATATATGTATATGTTTTAAAAAGTATTTGGGTTGGGTGAATTTGGGTTTAATTAGTAAGTGTTGTAATTATGTTCAAATAAAGGATAATTGAGTGAAAAAGGGAAAATAAACCATAAAAAAGAGAGTTTAATTTGCTTATTTAAACTTAAGTTTTCTATAAGTTCCTAATGTAAATAAAAGGCTTTCTTATTACTTTAAATCGTTTCCTAAAACATCATGTTTTAAAACCTTAATTCGTTCCAATGACGGATTAAGCGAGCCTTGTCATTAAAATGGTTTTCATTGTAAATGATGAAGTTTTGAATTGTTTTCCTAACTAAATGGTTTTGTACAAAATGAATTGACTTGTATGCTTAATCACATTTTTTAGATTAAAAATATTTGCTCAATGTTTTCAAACGCTCGAGTCGTTCCAACGACGATTCGAGTGAACGTCATTAACGGGGTTTTGAAACGTACCTAAATCGTTCCAACGGCGATTAAGGTACGAACCATGTAAATAAACTCGTTTTGGGGAATGAGGTTAGCTTAGAATTAGTGTACAAACTAAGGCATAAAATCACACCGTGAATAAATCAACTCTTTCTTATCCCCCTCTCTCTCCTATGTA
This sequence comes from Euphorbia lathyris, assembly GCF_963576675.1. NCBI lineage: Eukaryota > Viridiplantae > Streptophyta > Magnoliopsida > Malpighiales > Euphorbiaceae > Euphorbia > Euphorbia lathyris. The sequence goes on along the minus strand of NC_088912.1, from coordinate 94,107,550 downwards.
TTTTAAAGTTATGCAAAATGGGTGATTCTTTACTAAAGTGGCTTTTAATGACATGCTCAAAACAGGTTTCAAAGCGAGAAAGAAAAGGTTTCAAATGAATTTTAAACTTAAAGAAATATGCGATTAGTCCATTATCGCCTAACACGCTGAGTAGGAGGCCGGTGGTTCATAACCGAGCGATGTCGGGGTGCCTAGTAGCCTTTCTCCGGAAAGGAGCTAGCCTTCTCGGCTCGTACCTAAGTTTCCCGAACCCTCACCGGTCTCCCGCAAGGGATCAGTGTTCATTTTCCCATTCGTGGGTGGCGACTCTTCCATACTCCGAGCTCCGGTCCTGCCGATCAGCTTGATTCCACAATTGGCTGCTTTCGGCGCCAATCACCGCTTACGTCGACATGAGGTGTCCACCCCCCGGTCCGCCCGGGCGAGGCCGTTCGGCACCTTGTCTAACAACATCATTCCGTTATGCAAAGATTAAATGTAATTCTTTGAAAATTATTTAATAACGTTGCATACGGCTAGAAGCAATAAGAACCTAATGGGTCACACATAAGACTTGGAACCTAAAAGAGAGATAGATGTTAATTAATTGATGGAAGCCCAATTGAGCCCAATAAGGCCCATGGATCATAGGGGGTCGAAATTCATGTAGATAAAATACATGAATAATTAATTTGATTTTATTAATTCTAATTAGATTAGGATTATGAATTAAATTAATTAAGAGATAAATAAGTTAGGAGTTTTAATTAGATTATAATACTCCTATTATTATCCAATAAGGTTGTTATTATTATTATCCTTAATATATTAGATATATAATGAGATAATAATTAGGAATTCTATTCCGAGTTGAATTCCTATTCAGTAACCTAATTCTATCTAACTAGGGATTAGATACAAGAGATTATACATACTCCACCCTATGAACTTTTCGAAATCCAAGAGCATAATCCCTACTGTGATTTTCGAAATACTCAGTGCTACCGGGAGAGAAAATTTTGACACCCCCAGTTCGAGGACGAGATTTTCTACGGCTTCCTTCCGATCAATTGATTTCATCTATTTCTTTTATCATTGATCTTGTGTTGATTAGTTAGAGGCAATCTACTTTGGTTGCTATTCAACGGTTGATTCTAAATTAATCTTTGTTGGGGTTTAGTGTCCTATAGTCAATTGTTGCAGGATACAAACTTAATGTAAATGAATTGTTCTTTATATCATTTGTTTTAATGAGATATATGTTTTATAACTATATAAAGGCAATCCCTTTTAAGCACTAAATAAAGTCTAATAAAAGGAAATCCGTAAGTTTGTTTAAAGTGATTATAAAGTGTTCATACAAGCATGAAGTGAGACAAAACTTTATAATAAACTAATAAACTTAAAACCACCCCAAGTCAAGTGATATGTTTAGGATTGATATATCACTGTTGAGACTTGTATGTAACAATGTCTTTTGTCCGATAGAAAGCTGATCTCACAAGCTTCACATATATAGATATCTGGATAGTTACATAGATCCGATGAAACGTCGTTCATTAGGATTGGGGATCCGACTTGAGATAACAGGATGGGTAGATTCATCCTTGTCACCTGTTCATCTCATTGGTATTAATAGGTATAACTAATCCTCAGACTCAAAGGAATGTTAATTGGTCATCCTGAATTACTGAATGTGAGACTTTGATCCTGTGGTCCCACGATCCTTAACAGAGATGACTCTGGGGTGTGAACTGCAAAGGTTGGGTGTCACAGGAGGTAATGTCAGGGTAGTTATACATTGGATTGAGCATTTATCACTCCCGGTTAATGGGAGATACATCCAAGGATCGCTTGTGGAAAACTCGACTCTAAATCCTTGCAAGGTGATAGCTTAAGAGTAGAAATACAGATTTCACTTAACCTATCTATTTGAGTTGACTCGGCCTGTACAAGTAAAACGAACGTCTCGTTATATGTGACTTGACATCACCCATAGTCATAAGATTCAGTTCAAGGATATAGTTGATAAAGGATCGAATTATACTGTAACTAATACGGAAGGGTTAATGACAGAATCAACCTGTCTTCTTAATGGACTCTAAGGAAATGATTACAGACTTGCCTATAACATACACAGTACATCATTCTGTTATGCAAGGATTAAATATAATTCTTGAAGAAATTAATTTAATAGTTGCATACGGCCAGAAGTAGTAAGAACCTAATGGATCACACATAAGACTTGGAACCAAAAGAGAGATGGATATGATTAATAGATGGAAGCCCAATTGAGCCCAATAAGGCCTATTTATATAGAGGGGCCGAAATTTATATATAGTAAATAAGGAATTATTTTAATTCCATTAATCCTAATTTGATTAGGTTTGTGAATTAAATTAATTAAGAGATAATTAAGTTAGGAGTTTTAATTAGATAGGGGCAGATTGGTAAACAGTTTACATCTCCTTTGAAGTTGTGGGCACTTCGTTTGCAACGGTAGATTGATCATCGAAAGGTATTTCTTCTTATCCCTCTTTATATGAAATAACGATTAACGGATCCTATGGTTAAAAGGAAGTAGACTAAAATTATTTCCGCTGCTATACCTTAGCCTTAATTTCCTTCAGTGGTATCAGAGCCATCGTTAAATCCGTTATTTCATATATGAAAATTTAGAAGTTTTTCAATAGGATTGAATAAATATTTATGGTTAGGATTAATTAACAAATAGTTTGATTAATTAATTCTAAAGATAAATAAATTTTAGTTAATTGTTAATTAAAATAGATTATGCGTATGTTCCTAATTAATTCGGTTGATAATCATTATAACAAAATCTATTAGTTTTATAGTTAGGTTAATAAAATTAGTTTTATTAATTCTAAAAGATAAAACGGAAATCTATTATAGTTTTTCCTATTTCTGAAAATCGTTTTTGAAACCGTTTTAAAATCTGATATATATATATGTTTCGGAAATTAATAGTTTTCTGTTTTGATTATCGAATGAAAATTCGTTTAAAAGTTTGTTTTTACCAAGTTGTAAATCAAAGTGTTAAATGAATGGAAATCAAAATAATTGGGACATGCATAATCGACGTTTTATATGGTTATATTAATCTAAGGATTAATATAAAGATACAAAACGATTAGAAGTAAAATTGGATGAAAGTTAATTTGACGAGTTAATGTGATTAACCTAAATATTACATAAGCCGGTTATGTAATCAACCAATTAAATTTATTTAATTGAGTCTATGCATGTTTGGAGTTATGGACATATTTGGACCCTCTTTTAGTCTTTTGGTATTTTTGAAATAGGGCCTGCGCGTCCTGCCTTTCTACTGTCTATTGTAATTTCTCCTCTCATCTGATTCCCTTCAATTCAATTGAAGTTTTCTTATAGTAGTATAGAAATTAATATGTAATTTCAAGGCGCCATGGAGAAGACGGAGGACCTAAAGAGAAATATGTAATAGTTAGTATTTCCTTAGGTTTGGCCTTTTATTCCGTCTCTGGCTCGACGGAATAATTTAGATGATATGTCCATAACGCCAATGTATGTGAATGTATGTATGTCTGATGTATGCTAAAGCAAATCAAGACTAAGTTAGATTATGAGACTTAAATAAAATCCCTCGTTAAAAAGTTAAGTAAATAAGCAAGTTATTAAAATCGGTTGCCCCTCCCTAATATTATAATTCAGCCGGCAGTACTGGGGGCCTTTGGGTTGTTGAGCAAACTGAAGCTCGGGGTCTTATGGTAACACCTGAATTATCGAAAGTTATTCTTTCATGAATATGGGGTAATACTTAAATTAGATCATGATAATTGGATGAGCAAACTCATGTTGTCATAAACTAATGGGCAATATGGTTGGGATTAATGTGAATATCATATTAGTTACTAATGTGGTTAGTAACCCAATATCCTAGGAGTCACATTCAAGATGTGATTGATTACATGAATCTATCTAACAAATGAGACTAGCTTGTTGAGCAAACTCAAGGCGAAATCTCAGGAGTTAGGATCCTAGCTCACTAAAGGATTTGTGAAATTCTTCGAATTAATATGGAGGGCTATTAATTTGGCAAAATAGTGGGAGCAATCTGAAATTAAAAGGCCTATAATTTTAGATTGTTATACTTTAAAGCAAATGAATAACATACGTTTACTCTTTCTCACTCTCAGTTTAATTAAACACTCTTAAAATCATGACTAACACCAATCTGCAAAATATATTTACCGATAACAATTTGAATAGTTCAAACTTCACCGACTGGTATCGCAACCTCAAAATTGTTTTGAAGTTCGATAAAATAGGGTATGTATTTGATACATCGATACCCCCTATCCCTGAGGATGATGCTCCCATCGAGAAAATCGATGCTTACCAGAAGCACAAGGCTGATGACGATCATGCCGGATGCATCATACTTGCATCGATGACATCGGAATTAAAAAAAAGGCAACTATGCCCGTTCCATCATCGTGCACCTAAAGGAACTGTTTGGGAAATAGACCAGGTGCGAACGCTACGAGATATCCAAGTTGCTATATCGTTGCAAGATGCAAGAGGGCACATTTGTAATGACACATTGTGTCAAGATGATTGGCTACATTACCAAACTTTCTAGTATTGGATTCGCGATGGATAACGAACTAAGTGTAGACTTAATTCTTCAATCCCTCCCAAAGAGTTATTCATAGTTCATCATGAACTATCAGATGAATGACTTGCAAACCTCTCTTGAAGAGCTTGCAAATATGCTCAAGTCAGTTGAGCCCAATATTCAGAAAGACAAGGCTATACCGGCTCTTGTCATAGAGGGATCAAAGAAGAGGAAAGAGAATTCTCCCAATCCTAAACATCCCAAGAAAGGTAAGAAAGCCATGCCCACTAAAGTTAAGGGAAAGGAAGTGAAGAAGCCCAAAAGAAAGTGCCACTATTATGGTGACGTGGGGCATTGGAAGAGAAATTGTTCTTTGTACCGAGCTACCCTCCAGAAGGGAAAAGCCGGTACTCCAACATATGGTATGTTCTATAAAGAACAAACATTGGAATTTTTATAGAGATTCGATTTTCTATTTCTCAGGAATATCACAAAATGGGATTTATGTGTTGATTTCTGTTTTCGCAATTGATACCAAAAGACATAAGCTAGATAATTCAACTTACTTGTGGCATTGTCATATAAACAAGAGACGCATGCTAAAGCTACATTCAGATGGGCTTATAGATCCAATTGATCCTGAATCATTGGAAACATGTGAATCATGTTTCAAAGGTAAAATGACAAAGACACCCTTTAGCAATAAAGGTGAGCGTGTATCAGACACTCTAGGACTCATTCATTCAGATGTATACGGTCCTATGTCAGTCCAAGCAAGAGGAGGATTGTCAAACCCGACCTAAAAGAAGATCAGATAAGACGGACGTGACAAGGATTCAGATACTTCGTTAGCTTCATAGATGACCATACTCGATATGGTTATATCTACTTGATGAGGCACAAATCAGAAGCCTTTAACAAGTTCAAATGCTTCAAAAATGAAGTGGAAAATCAATTAGGAAAGAAAATAAAGACGCTTCGATCTGATCGAGGTGGCGAATATCTTTCTGATGATTTTCTGAATTATCTAACTGAATGTGGGATATGCTCACAATGGACACCTCCCTATACACCACAACACAATGGTGTATCCGAGAGGAGAAACCGTACCCTATTAGATATGGTACGATCCATGATGAGCATGGCCTTACTTCCAAAGACGTTCTGGGGCTATGCCTTAGAAACTGCCATCTTCACCCTGAACCGAGTACCAACTAAATCCGCTAGTTCCACACCATATGAATTGTTCGTTGGTAAGAAACCCGTGTTCTCGTTTATGAGAGTATGGGGTTGTTCAGCATATGTCAAACGCATTGCGTCCGACAAATTAGATTCTAAATCTGATAAATGTTTCTTCATTGGATATCCCAGGGAAACCATAGGGTATTACTTCTATCATCCAGATGATCAGAAAGTAATAGTATCCAAGCACGCAACCTTCTTAGAGAAAGAGTTTCTCGAAGAAACACAAAAGGGAAGCGTGATTGAACTCGACGAAGTTCAAGAGGAAGAAACACCGACTGAAACAACAGAAGCGGTTGAGGTACCCGAAGAAGTCCCATTAGATGAGACTCCAGTGGCACCTATTCGTAGATCACGAAGAGTTCGTGAACTCCCAGTTAGATATGGTTTTCTAGTGGGAGATGATAACGAGGTTCCCGTGTTAGACGACGAATCCGAAAACTACGAAGAGGCTCTTACTAGTCCAGATTCTAAAGCATGGCTTGAGGCCATGGATTCTGAAATGGATTCCATGTATACTAACCAAGTGTGGACTTTGGTTGATCCACTCAAAGGGATAATTCCCATTGGTGCAGGTGGATCTTCAAAAAGAAGACTGACATGGATGGAAAGGTTAGCACCTACAAAGCTAGGTTAGTAGCGAAAGGATATCGTCAGAAGCAAGGAATTGATTATGACGAAACTTTCTCTCCTGTGGCTATGTCCAAATCAATCAGAATCATGCTTGCAATTTCCGCTCATTTTGATTATGAGATTTGGCAAATGGATGTGAAAACAGCTTTCCTAAATGGAAACCGGCTTAAGGATGTATACATGATGCAGCCTGAAGGTTTCATATCAAAGGATGCAAATAAAGTTTGCAAACTTCAGAGATCCATTTATGGACTCCAGCAAGCATCTAGAAGCTGGAACAAGCGTTTTGACGAAACCATAAAACAATTTGGTTTCGAACAAAATTGCGAAGAAGCTTGCATTTACAAGAAAGCAAGTGGGAGCTTTATAGCATTTCTCATACTATATATGGACGATATACTGTTAATGGGAAATGACATTGCTCTATTACAATCGGTGAAAGTATGGTTATCCGGTAACTTCTCAATGAAAGACCTTGGTGAAGCAGCCTATATACTTGGTATAAAGATCTACAGGGATAGATCGCGTAGACTGCTTGGTCTTTCACAGGCTACATACATTGAAAAGGTGCTAAATCGGTTTAGCATGCTTGAATCGAAACGAGGTAACTTACCCATGGTATATGGAGTAAAGTTAAACAATCATCAATGTCCTAAAACTGATGATGACAAACGACGCATGACTGTAGTCCCGTATGCCAGCGCGATCGGTTCGATTATGTATGCTATGCTATGCACTAGACCTGACGTAGCGTTCGCGTTATCTGTAACGAGTCGTTACCAAGGGAATCCGGGAGACGAGCATTGGATTGCCGTCAAGAACATTCTTAAGTACTTGAGAAGGACTAAAGATATGTTCCTAGTGTACGGAGAAGTAGATCTGAAAATTGAAGGATTTTCAGACGCTAGTCATCTCACAGATGATAATGATTTTAAATCCCAATCAGGATACCTGTTTATCTTGAATGGGGGCGCGGTCAGTTGGAAAAGTTCCAAGCAAGGAAGCGTAGCTTTCTCTACGACCGAGTCAGAGTACATCGCTGCTGTGGAAGCAGCAAAGGAAGCAGTTTGGATTAGAAAGTTCATTACAGAACTAGGAGTGGTGCCTGACATTGTCAATCCCATTACTCTGTACTGTGATAACAATGGAGCCATTGCGCAAGCAAAGGAACCACGGTCTCATAATGCATCCAAGCACTACCTAAAGCGATACCACATCATAAGAGAGATTGTGGCTAGAGGAGATATGAGAATAGAAAGAGTACCTACAGAGGACAACGTTGCAGATCCGTTGACAAAGCCTTTAACCCAGAAAGTACATGATCGTCATTTAACTTCTACTGGGATAAGTTTTAGAAACAATTGGCTTTAGTCCAAGTGGGAGTATGTTGGGGTTTAGTGTCCTATAGTCAATTGTTGCAGGATACAAACTTAATGTAAATGAATTGTTCTTTATATCATTTGTTTTAATGAGATATATGTTTTATAACTATATAAAGGCAATCCCTTTTAAGCACTAAATAAAGTCTAATAAAAGGAAATCCGTAAGTTTGTTTAAAGTGATTATAAAGTGTTCATACAAGCATGAAGTGAGACAAAACTTTATAATAAACTAATAAACTTAAAACCACCCCAAGTCAAGTGATATGTTTAAGATTGATATATCACTGTTGAGACTTGTATGTAACAATGTCTTCTGTCCGACAGAAAGCTGATCTCACAAGCTTCACATATATAGATATCTGGACAGTTACATAGATCCGATGAAACGTCGTTCATTAGGATTGGGGATCCGACTTGAGATAACAGGATGGGTAGATTCATCATTGTCACCTGTTCATCTCATTGGTATTAATAGGCATAACTAATCCTCAGACTCAAAGGAATGTTAATTGATCATCCTTAATTACTGAATGTGAGACTTTGATCTTGTGGTCCCACGATCCTTAACAGAGATGACTCTGGGGTGTGAACTGCAAAGGTTGGGTGTCACAGGAGGTAATATCAGGGTAGTTATACATTGGATTGAGCATTTATCACTCCCGATTAATGGGAGATACATCCAAGGATCGCTTGTGGAAGACTCGACTCTAAATCCTTGCAAGGTGATAGCTTAAGAGTAGAAATACAGATTTCACTTAACCTATCTATTTGAGTTGACTCGGCTTGTACAAGTAAAATGAACGTCTCGCTATATATGACTTGACATCACCCATAGTCATAAGATTCAGTTCAAGGATGTAGTTGATAAAGGATCGAATTATACTGTAACTAATACGGAAGGGTTAACGACAGAATCAACCTGTCTTCTTAACGGACTCTGGGGGAATGATTACAGACTTGCCTATAACATACTTAGTACATCATTCCGTTATGCAAGGATTAAATATAATTCTTAAAGAAATTAATTTAATAGTTGCATACGGCCAGAAGTAGTAAGAACCTAATGGATCACACATAAGACTTGGAACCAAAAGAGAGATGGATATGATTAATAGATGGAAGCCCAATTGAGCCCAGTAAGGCCCATTTATATAGAGGGGGCCGAAATTTATATATAGTAAATAAGGAATTATTTTAATTCCATTAATCCTAATTTGATTAGGTTTGTGAATTAAATTAATTAAGAGATAATTAAGTTAGGAGTTTTAATTAGATTAAAATACTCCTATTATTATCCAATTAGGTTATTTATTATTATCCTAAATGTATTTGATATATTATAAGATAATAATTAGGAATCCTATTCCGAATGGAATTCCTATTAAGTAACCTATTCCTATCTAACTAGGGTTTAGATACAAGCGACTATATATACCCCTTCCCTATGAGAATTTCGACTACGCTAATCCCCTCCCCTTATTGTGATTTTCGAAACCTACATTAAGTGAGAGAGATTGAATTCGCATCCCCTAGTTCGTGGACAAGAATTCATACGGCTTCCGTCAATTGATTAATCTCATCCATCTCCTTTTCTCTTTGATCTTGTGTTGGTTAATTAGAGGCAATCTAATTTGGTTGCATCTCATAAGAGTTGATTCTAACTTAATCTCACCGTGTTCACGAAAGAAAGAAAAACAATCAAAAGGGAGAAATTCGTTTTTCTTCGCCTACATCAGGTCAGTTCACTATTTCGCGGATTCCCGGAGATTGAACCGTCGGATCATCGCGATATTTGGACAGTAGCTTCTAGGCATATTCTTCCACGTTTCCACCGAAGGGATTGTCGTTCGGAGGTCTGGAAGGTCTGTTTCGGATAGGGGTAAATTGGTAAACAGTTTACATCTCCTTTGAAGTTGTGGGCCCTTCGTTTGCAACGGTAGATTGATCATCGAAAGGTATTTCTTCTTATCCCTCTCTATATGAAATAACGATTAACGGATCCTATGGTTAAAAGGAAGTAGACTAAAATTTTTATATTTCCGCTGCTATACCTTAGCCTTAATTTCCTTCAATCTTCCCGTGTTTTATTTCGTGTTTGGAAACTCGGAGAAGAGTTGTGGGCACTTCATTAACAACGGTAGATTGATCATCAAAAGGTAATTCTTCTTATCCCTCTTTATATGAAATAACGATTAACGGATCCTAGGGTTAATGAAAATAGGTTAAACTTTTTATATTTCCGCTGCTATACCTTAGCCTAATTTCCAACACTTCGCAATTCACAGCTTTCAAAAACATAGGTCCACTTTGTGATGTAGCCATGAAGTTGATAATTGGCCTTCTTTGAGGATCCGTCCATCCATCACTAACCAAGCTCTAACCATTCTCCACCCATTTGCTTTTAGTTGGCATCAACTTCCTTTCAATAGCCGCTCTTTATTTTTGCAATAATGTAGTCCTCAGCCTATTTTATCCTGGTTGCAAATATCCAATTATACTTTGATTTGCAGCCATTGTATATGAACTCACAAAGTATGGGTTCCTCGTAAGATGAAAAGGCAGCCCGACAGAATAAACCATTCTTGCAATTTCACTGTGTAGTTGATCAACTCGTTCGTTATTTGCTAACTTCTCCAAAGGATTTATAATCGATGCCTTCCTTTTCCGTTGATCAAATGGTTTCAATTCGTCCACCTTAAAGGAGCCTGTTCCAGCAGTACCACCCATGCTGCTCGTATATGAACCACTACTTCAAGAATTAGGAAGTGCGAAGGGATGTGGTTTTACTTGGGCCTTTGCAGCTGCTTCTTCTTCCACTTCTTTTTGCACTTGAAGATAACTGTCTTTGTTTATTACAAAACAAGCTTGAATCCTTTGTCCTTTGATCTTCAACAAATGAGCTTTGATTCAGGATAAAGAACCAGTAAACTACTTCACACAATATTTACATTCAAACTTCACATTTCCTCCCATTTTGTCAAGAATTCTATCAATCACTCTAACATGATTCCATAATAGGAATTCAGTAGATGTTGAAGTGTTTTCTCCTATTGTAGCAGAAGAAGAAACACTGGCAGAATTTGTATTGCTGGTTGAAGAAGAAGAAGCCATTAGTGAGTAAAGAAGTATGAAATTAGAAGGGAGGGAAGGGAGATGAAGAACCCCAAAAGAACTATGAAATTTGAATATCCCACCCAGGAGAAGGAATGGTTTATGTTTATCCCAGAAAAAGGAAAATCAGAATCCCTGGAGAAGAACAGGAGAAGAATTGCGCATGTAAGAACCCATGAGAGAAGGAATTGTTTCTGATGTTGATTTGCGCAGGAAGGAGATGATGTTGATTTGCACAGGAAGATGGAATCGTGATGTTGAAGGAGATGGAATCGTGATTTTGTGATTTGCAGGAGAATCACGATTTGTGCAAGGAAGGAAGGAGAGAAAGAATACCTAATTTAATTCGTACGATACATCAGTGAGTTCTAATTTAGGTTTTGTTGGTAAAATGTATAATTGATCCTTAAATTTTATAATTTTTTTTAAAAACCCTAATCTTTAACTTTTTTACCCCAGCTGAGTCCCCATTCGAGTCCCCCCGTGTCCCCCGCCGTGTCCAACTTTCCGACTGTGTCGCTGTCATGTCCGGCCGTACAGTGTCCCCGCGTCCGGTGTGTCCGACTCGGCCATGGCGACCCCGGGTAAGAGTCCGTGCTTTTAGGTTGGAGCCTCTATAGCAGACTTGTTTATGTTAATCTTCATCCATACAGGAAGAGGATGCTACCATCTTACTTCCACCACGAAGGGAACTCTTGGACATCTACATGAGGAAAGAAGATGAGCAATAATTTGAAGCTCCAAATTAGAGTGCCGCGAACCACTATTGCTAAGAGAATATGCTTCCTTCATGATATGCCATAAATATCGAAGAGCTGAAAAAAAATAGTAAGGATCATGCCATCATAATAAGTGTGTCATCAACATAGTACTTTTAGGGCTATTTGCGATGCTAATTGAAAAAAGCTCATTATCATCATACTTTTAAGGCCATTTGCCATTTGCTTTTAGCATTGCAAAAGCCAGCGACCCGTATTGTGACACAAATGACTTATGCCATTTGCGACCTGCTTTAGGAATGAGCATCGCACATGACATATCATTTGCAATGTTCTTTCTACAAGGACGTCACAAATGGACCTATATGTTATTTGTGTCACACTGTAAAAAAACACGTCGCAAGTAACATATTATTTGTGACATTTCTGATGAAGGCACTTTGCAACTAGAGTTTCTTTTTTTTAAGCAACAAATCTTTTAGATACAATTTGTTTACTACTATTGCATGTGCAGCAAGAAAATTGTTCGGTGCTCATCGAGTAATTTGTCTACTCGACGACTAACACTGCAAAAAAAAAAAAAACATAACATATGTAGGTACTATCTAAAAGGATAAATAGTTTTTTTTAATAAAGTAAAAAAATATATCAAACATAAACTTGCGTTTTTGTACAGGAATTTTTTAAAAATTCGACAAAATGTTCCTTGTAAAACAGATATCCCTGGATTAACCCTACGTAAAAATAAACTCCTATAGATATTCAAGACAATCATAACACAAGTCGAATTGCACATACAAATTATTTAATAAACAAAACATCATTTGCGACGTCGCAAGTAAAAATTTCTTTTTTTTAAATGTCCCTTTAACAAATCTTTTAGACATGCTTTTTTTTTACCACAACTTCTTGTTCAACAATCATATTGGTAGATGAGCACGATCATAAGCTTTTTTTGCAATTTCTTTGATCGACGAGCATTGGTTGTAAAAAAAGCATAGCATGGATACATGTAATATCTAAAAGGATACTTTTTTTTTTAAAATAAACTACAAAATACATCAAAATTAAACTTGCGACGTTTTAGAGGAATTTTCTATCGAAAATTTAGCAGAAACAACACCCGCAAAGTAAAACTGGGGTCAACCCTGTGTAAAAAAATACACTTCGATATATGTATTCAACACAATCAAAACACAATAAAAAAATGGAGTATGTTTTGTTGCAGAGGAGAAAATTGCTAGAAGCACTACGTCTCATTATTACATCTTTCTAGGTTGTACAAATCATATTTTGTACAAATTAATATTTGCTTTAAGGCTTTATATATTTACCGATTTTGCTTATAAAGAATCTTTCCGAAATATCTCGAACCTCATTAATCCCCTCCTCGAAATACGATTTATTTTTGGAAAGTGTCAAAATTTTAAGAATGCAGTAGCCAAATTAAAGTTTTAGTTAATTTAGAATAACAACTTCATCAACACATTCTGCCATTTTCTCTTTCACATGACAAAAGATATATGACATAAATTTATTGAAAACATGCTCAATTCACAAGTGACGTTACGATGACAGTCGTCTGTCTTCTCAACAAAACACGATTTTGATTGAAAAGTTACTTACCCATCAGATGACAATGTGTATAAATGACTGTCATTGTTAACTGAAAATCAAAAAAGCGGCAACCAAATATTAGTTTCGGGTGGGAACAAAAAGTGTGATATTCGTTGCACGCTTAAAAAAAGGGATATATAAGGGCATTTCTGAATAAACTCATTCTTTCAATCATCTTCTTCATCGAGCTTACCTTTGTAAACCCTAAACACAACAATGTCTTCTCCATTATCATCTACATCTTGTGAATCGTCTTCAACCTCATGAAGCCGTCATCTCGGTTAGGTTTTTATTAGAGTTTATTTAAGTCATTACACTATGTTCAAATGTTAAGTTCTTGAAATGAATATACTCTCTGCATGTTAGTTGTTACCTCTTCCACTACATATTCATTCTATAGTTTGAAGTTTGGTTCCTTAATTTTAGGTATCTTCATTCTGAAATAAGGGTTATATCTCATTTTAGAATATCTATTTATTTGTAATGTTTAGCTGGTTTTTTATACTGGTTTTCGTCTTGGATATATATGATGATTCTTTCATGTACTTTTGATGCTGGGTTTATAGTCTTGCATATATATTTAGATATCGGGTTTATTTGTTGTATGTTGTTTTTAATGTATGTGTTTATTGTTGATTGTTTGTATACAAAATTGTTAGTTATTAGTCAGAATAAAAGTGATTATAAATTTATATTTGTTCAAGATGGATAAATCATGGATGGTGGCTGATAGGACACTACAGTTTAGGATATGCTTATAAGAGTTTCTAAAGTTTGCATATGATAATGCTCCAAACTCGAACTATATTTTTTTTATCCTTATGTGGCACGCTGTGTGACATCTGGCTCGACGTGCCACACTGATTTGCCCCATCTGTGGTTTCTGCTCCCTTTGTTGCATTGGTGGTAGAGATGTCTGCATCATTGCCAAAAAACATATTTGATTTATGCCAAATAACCAAATGGCTAGAGAGAACGTCGTAAAATTTAAAATCCTCAACGATGGCCTAGACGCTAGTGGAAGTAGTAGCCCCAAAAACTGTATAGAGTATGGTTGGGAAAAAAAAGTCCCCGTGAAAGCCATAGGAGCAATAGAACCTCAGGACACTAAACCAGTAAGCCAACAACTAAGCAAATCATCTGCGATCCCAAAGAGAATAGGGGATAGAGGGTCCCTTTGTCGGAGACCTCTTGAACAAGTAAAATAACCACAAAAAGCAGAGCCCGTCATAATGGAGATTCTAGCATAGGAAAAAATGCCTAAAATCTAATCCCTAAATTTGAGCGAAACCCGAAATGCGTTCAGAACATTAAGTGGAAAATTCCAGTCAAGAGTGTCGAAAGCCTTTTTATATCAATTTTCATGGCCAAATTCCCCCCGAAATTCTCATTCAACATCTTGGTACCCTCAAAGGCAATAAAGATATATTGATGAATAATGTGACCTTTAATGAACCCGAATTGATTGTTAGAGTCAATTTTCGGTATGACCTGGGCCAATCCGTCCACTAAGATTTTAGAGTTAACCTTGAAGCTAAAATTTCTCATAACGATTCGTTTGGACTGCTCAATATTCAAAGCCCCCTTGACCTTCAAAACCAAAACCATTAGATTAGAGTTGAGTCCAGGTGTAATAATACTGTGATTAAAGAACCATTAGACCATTCTACAAACTTTAGAACCAACAATAGTCTAGAAATTTTGATAGAAGCAACCCATGAAGCCATCAGGATCTGGTGCACTTCCCGTACTCATTTCAAAGATAACCTTGTGAATCTCATTAGCCTCAGGATATCGAACCAATATATTATTATCATCATCAAATACTAAACGGTGATTAATTAGTTTGGTGTACATGTGTAATCACGAATTAAAATAGAGCAGTATAACAATGTGATCTGAATGAACCTCCGTAGTGGTAGATAAAACTCGATCTATGTTCAGGGCATTTATACCAGTGAAAGGCTTCCTAGCAGAGGCCGTCCAATGAAAAAATTTATATTCTGATCACCCACGGCTAACCAGTGAATCCTGATGATCCTTAAGATAAATTTCTTTCTGGAGGAGATATAAGTTGAGCTAAGTGTGAGTCTCCAGCTCCTACCTATATAAATCTGCAACTCACAATCAAGACGAAATAGCAAAAAAAAAAGGTCCAGTATAAGCCTCTAGAATTTAAAATAACCCTAGAACTCTCTTAGATTTTTTAATTTATTCATTGTTATATGTTACCAATATACTTTTAACAATATTTTATGATATTTACCTTTGTTTATAGTAACAGATGTAAAAATTAAAAAAATAGATAGTTATTTCTTGTATAAAAACTAGAAATTTAACCGAGAAAAATTAAAAAGAAACCTTATACCTGTAATATAATTGTATATTAGACGGATCTATCTAGTTGCATGTATAAATCCAAATTAGCTCAAATTTATAGCAAATGGGATTAAAGAATATTTTTGTTTTTGGAAAGTTCCTTCAAACTTCTACTTATTTCAAAACAAATAGAAACATAAGTTTGTTAATTAATGTTGAATATATGTAACTGAGGGATTCATTTTTTACTTTAATATATATTTGCATCAATTTGGCATAGGTCATGATAAATTTATATTATACCCAAAGCAGCTTAAAAACTTATTAGCAAATGGATTTAGGAAAAGTCAAAATAGTTAGAAAAGTACTAACATCTGCAGATTTCATCCGTTTGGTATATTAAATTGAATTCAAACTCATCTATGTATTAGTTTATACCATAAACCAGCAGCCAATAATGACACTTTGTGCAGTCCAAATTGACTGTTTGATATTCTTTTTTGTATTTAAGTGTTATATATAGAGACACCCAAACAATACTCTGTATATCATCCATCATAAATCCTACTAATTGTTCACTTACCTCCTATCCATCCTCAATTACCACTTCTTCAATGGCTCAAGATTTGAACCAACAAATTGAAGAGCTCTATCCTACCCTTCCCAAAATACTTGAGGGGACTACCTTTGAGTTGTCTTTATATCAGGGCTTTTGGTGCCCAACCGGAATGTCTCCCATTCGCGGTGTTATTTCCTTCCAAAAGTGCTTTGAAGCTCAAGATACTGATATTCTTGTTGCCTCCAATCCTAAGACCGGCACGACTTGGCTTAAGGCTCTGAGCTTTTCCATTGTTAACCGAACCAGTTATACCCCTTCTAACACCCCTTTGCTTACTTCAAACCCGCATGATCTTGTTCCCTTTCTTGACTTCCATCTCTTTACTCAAAACCAACTTCCTGATCTTTCCGGCATTCCATCTCCTAGGCTTTTTGCTATGCACACCCCTTATGCAGCATTATCTGACTCAATTAAGGACTCTAACTGTCGAATTATTTACGTTTGTCGCAACCCTTTTGACACTGTAGTCTCTCTTTGCCATTTCAGCAATGCATTTACGCACAAACATGATGCTCAATTGAGTATGGAGGAGTTTTTCGAGCTGTTCTTCAAAGGAATAAGTCCGTTCGGACCCTATTGGGATCATGTGTTAGGGTATTGGAAGGCGAGCTTGGAGAGGCCGGATAAGGTATTGTTTATTAAGTATGAAGACATGAAAGAAGACATTGTTCCTTGTTTGAAGAGAATAGCAGAGTTTACTGGGTACCCGTTTTCTGAAGAGGAAGAGAGAAATGGTGCTATTGAAGAAATTGCAAAGTTGTGTAGTTTGGGGACATTGAAAGATTTAGAGGTGAATAAGAGTGGAACTTATTTATCAAAACACCCAAACAAGGCATTCTTCAGGAATGGAGAGGTGGGGAATGGGGTTAGTCTTCTAAGCCCTGCAATGAAGCTAAAACTTCAAACTGTGATGGAAGAAAAGTTACAGGGATCTGGTTTATCTTTTAAGCTTTCTTAAAATAACAGAATATCTTTTAAGTTTGGGTTGTGGACATGAATGGAATTGTCTGCCAAACTAATGCTTTCTTATGTGTGTCTGTCAATTTTTTATTTTCTATGTTTTATTTTCTTAATTCCAATTTTAAGATTTGTTTGATGATATTGAATTAATAAAGTTCTTATTGAATTCCGCTCTAAGTGTTGATTTTATTTAATGATTATGTTTGTGGATGTTTAAATATTTGCAAGCAATAATATCTTCATAGATTTCCCCAGTTCTGGATTCAAAATTTCTAAAAATCTTCATTTTTCTTAATTTCTTGAAGGCTTAAATACATCGTTTGCATTCTGAACTTGTTTTTGGTCCCTGAATTTTCAAAATATCTCGATAGCCCATTGAATTTGTGTAAAATGCTCAGTTAACCCCTAAACTTCTATTAAAATGTAATCAATTAATCACTCAGTTGTAAAAAAACTAAGTTAAATGTGGAAGATATGTTCCACATGTCTTACATAATTCACAAAATAGATTCAAACATATTAAAAAAAAATTTTACTTATTTAACTATAAAACTTTTTCTTCCCTAACATTAGAATCAAATATCCTGATCGACCTTGGTCGTTTTACTTTTTTAAGATGTGTGCAACATAATTTCCACGTTTCACTTACTTTTTTTATAAACGAGTAATTAATTGATTATATTTTACGCAAGTTTAGGAGGCTAACTGAATATTTTATGTAAGTTCAAGGAGCTATTAGAACATTTTGAAAGTTAAGGGTGTAATAAAACTTTTTAGATAAGTTCAGAGGACAAATGAGGTATTAAATCTTTCTTAAATAATATTGGGACCGGGATAACCAAGGATGAACATCCAATTAGGTTCACACCTTTAAACACCTTAAAAGGGAAGAAACCCGAATATTATTAAAAAAAATTAAAAAGATTAAATATAAGTCATAGAAACAAACCGCGCGACTCGCATCAATTTATTTAAAATAGACACTCAATCAATTTATTTAAAATATTCTAATAGTCTCTTCGACTTGTTTAAAATGTAATCAATTAGTCACTCGGTTGTAAAGAGGTAAACTGCATAGATGGAAGGTGTGTTGCACGTACCATGAAAAAGTTAACCGACCAGCGTCAGGGTATGAGGTTTTTAATCTATTCTCTAAATTATGTAATAGCATTCAAGGTGCGTCTAACACCTTCCGTCTCCAGCTTACTTCTTTGCGACTGAGTGACTGATTGATTACATTTTAAACAACTTGAAAACCCTA
Source organism: Euphorbia lathyris (assembly GCF_963576675.1). Classification (NCBI taxonomy): domain Eukaryota; kingdom Viridiplantae; phylum Streptophyta; class Magnoliopsida; order Malpighiales; family Euphorbiaceae; genus Euphorbia; species Euphorbia lathyris. The sequence continues at coordinate 94,089,093 of NC_088912.1, read as the reverse complement.
TGGAGACATCTTAAGCAAGTTGAGTGTGTATGAGAATATTTTAAAAGTTCAGAAGTTCAATCAAACTTTTTCCACTAGTTGGGGGACAAATAAGGTATTAAGTCGAAAAAAAATTACAAACTCATAGCTTGAAAGTGATCAAATTAAAACACTCATACATCTTGTAACACAAAGTTCAACATGGCATTGAAAGATTAATATTTCTTCTTCACATTCTTCTTCTTCTGGTATAGAGCATGATTAATTTTAGATAGAAAGTTTAAAAGACAAACCAGATCCTCTCAGCTTTTCTTGCATCACATTCTCAAGATGTTTCTTCTTTGAAGGGCTTAGATAATCAACCCATTCCCCCACTTTACCTTTCCTAAAGTAGCTCTTATTTGGTACTTTCCCCAAATACATACCTTCAATGTTCACCTCTAAATTTTTCAAATTGCTTAAACTACATAGCTTCACAATTTCTTCAATCACACCATCTCTATCTTCCTCTCGAGAAAAAGGGTACCCAATGAACTCCGCTATTCTCTTCAAACAAGAAACAATGTCTTTCTTCATGTCTTCATACTTCAAAAACAACACCTTATTCGGCTTCTCCAAGCTTTCCTTCCAGTATCCTAACACATGATCCCAGTAAGGTCCGTACCAACTGACACCCTCGAAATACACATCAAAAAAATCCTCCATAGACATTTCACCATTGTTGTATAGTCCCATTTCATGGTAGTGATGCCAAAGGGACACTGCAGAATCAAAAGGATTGCGGCAAATGTAAACAATTGGACACTTAGACTGCTTAACTGACTCTGGCAAACCCGAACAGGGTAAGTGTGTGGAAAAAAGCCGAGGAGATGGAAAAATAGTAAGATCAGGAACTTGGTTTTCAGCATATAAATGGGCATCCAGGAAGGGTACTAGATCATGAGGGTTTGAAGTAAGCAACGGGGTATTAGAAGGGGTATAACGGGTTCGATTAACAATAGAAAACATCAAAGCTTTGAGCCAAGTAGTACCAGATTTTGGATTGGAGGCAATTATAAGATCTGTGTCTTGAGCTTGAAAGCATCTTTGGAATGAAATTACAGCTCCAGAAAGATTTGAGAAACACCAAAACCCCTCATAAAAAGCCATCTCAGTAATTGTCCCTTCCAAGGTCTTTGGAAGGGAAGGAAGAAGCTCTTTAATTTGTTGCTCAACATCTAAAACCAGCTTCGAAGAGGAAAATGTTTTATCTTGCTCCATCAATTTCGTTGGGAGATGAACAAGAAAAGTATTGCCTGTATATTAAAAAAAAAAATCCAATGGAAAAGATTAATTAAACACCTGATTTTTTTTCAATGATATTTCTTATGGGATATCGAATTAACCATTATTTTTGTGGTTATTAGTTCATATGCATAGAAGTAAAGTTGTGGTCCACAAGCACGCACTGTACTAAATTATATAAGTACATATAATTGTGTGTTAATGTGTGCAAAGAAAATGAAAGTGTGTGGAGTGAGACAAAAATCAATAAATGTATGTGTAGAAAATAAGTGTGAAGATGAATAAATAGAAGAAACCAAATTTCCAAAAAGAAAAAAAAAAAAAAGCAAAATAATTGAGTGAAGAGTGCTTGTGTGCATTTGTGAGTGGCAAGTGGAGTTGTAATATTTTTGTGAATTTTCGGTTTACTATGAAATAATTTTTGTACAATTGAATCCTCTGTATAGAATTCAACAAGTGGTATCAGAGTAGGTGGTTAGAGATCGGTATGTGGTTGAGTGCAAGTAGTCGGTCAGGGATTGGAGTCTAGTGCTTCGGAAATTTGTGATATGGTACGTGGTGGTTTTATTGCTTGATTACCAAAGAAAAAGAAGTGTCTATAAATAGGATTACACAGTAAACTAAAAAGCTAAAAACTCTTAACTAATGGAGAGATATTTGAGGAACTACAGCTCAGAAAATCAAGGAACAGATATTTAAAAAATACAGCTCTGTTAAGAGACTAAGTCAGCTGCTAAAAAAATTTAACCAGATTTGAATTCATTCTCAGCACCTCCCCTTAATTCAAACCTACAAACTCCAAGTCGAGACCTGAAATAAACATGCTTGTCACGAGGAAGAGACTTAGTGAGGATGTCTGCAACTTGTTACTCTGTGTTGCAGTAAAATAAACCAATTTGCCTTTCAGCTACAAGATCTTTGATAAAGTGAACACGAATGCTTATATGCTTGGTTCTACTGTGGAAAGCTGGATTTTTAGTCGTGAAAATTGTTGCTTTATTATCACAGAAAATCTGAGTTGCTTCTCTTTGTTCATGACAAAGTTCTTCAAGAATTCTTCTCATCCGCACAGCTTGACATGCTGCTGAAGTTGCAGCTACATATTCACTTTCTGAAGATGACAAAGCTGCTGTTGGTTGTTTTTTTGAGCTCTAAGAGATGGCACTTGAACCAAGATTGAATGTATAGCTTGTTGTATTCTTCCGATCATCCAAACACTCGGTCCAATTGCTGTCAGTAAAGCCAATCAATTTGAAATTAACAACACGACTATATCATAAGCCAAAATCAAGTGAGCTAGCAATATAGCACATGACTCTTTTCACTGCTCCAAGATGATGTTTTGATGGAGAATGCATGAACCTGGAAATTACTCCCACCGAATGAGCAATATCTGGTCGAGTGTGAGTTAGATATATCAAACCTACTACCAAGCTCCTGAAATATCTTGCATCAGCTGGTTCAGTCCCATCTTCAAGATGCAATTTCTCACAAATTCATTGGTGTAACAACAACTTTACAATTGAGCATGTTAAATCTATTGAGAAGATCAGTAACATATTTCTTTTGATGAACAAAAATCCCATCAGCAGCTTGTATCACTTCCAAACCAAGAAAATAATGTAACTCACCCAAATCTGACATCTCAAATTTGTTCTTCTTGCAAACTTTAACTTCTTCAATTAAGGAAGAGGAACCCATATAGATAATATCATCTACATAAAGGCAAACAATGAGAAAGTTTTTACCAGCTTTCTTCAAATAAAGTGTAGGCTCATTCTTGCTTCTTTCAAACTCATTCTCTTGGAAATAAGAATCAATCCTGTTGTACCATGCACGTGGGCCTTGCTTTAAGCCAAAAAGAGCTTTCTTCAACCTATACACCTTTTGTTCTTCCCCTTGAACAACAAAGCGTTCCGGCTGGGCTACATAAACTTCTTCTTCCAACTCACCATTTAAAAAGGCGGACTTAACATCAAAATGATAATAAACGATTAATCTGAGTTGAGCAGCCAAGGCTAGAAGAGTTCTTACAGTTTCAAAACGTACTAAAGGAGAAAAAGTGTCTTCATAGTCGATACCTTACTGCTGTGAGTATCCCTTGACCATGAGTCTCACCTTATATTTTTCAATTTCTCCATCAGAGTTATACTTAGTTCTGAACACCCACTTGACTCTAATGACCTTTTTTCCTTCTGGCTTCACTAATTCCTAGGTTGCATTTTTCTTAATCGCCTCCAATTCTTGCTTCATTGCTTTACACCATTCTTCTTTATTTATACCTTCTCTAAAGTTTGTTGGATCAGCTACCGATAAGGCTTGTGGAGTCTCATAAATATCGTTCAATGGTCTGGATTTTCTTAGTGGAGTTTCTTCATCTGATGAGTTATTTCTACTTGATTAGGAGGATGTGGAATTTGTTGAGGCTGAATGAATGGAGCTTGTTGAGGCTGAATGAGTGCAGAGAATTCTTTAGATAAAAACTCACCATCTCTGTCGGTGTGTTCCACTTTGCTTCTCGACATAGGCCTTAAACTTCTTGAAATTGGAGAATGTTTCTGACTTGAATTCTTGAAAGTACACCCAACTCATGCAGCTGTAATCATCAGTAAGAAGCAAAAAATACCGACTCCCGCTAAATAATGCAGTTTTCATTGGACCACATAAGTCCAAATGCACTAATTCAAGAGTTTTAGACGCCCTCTAAGACTTGTCTACAGGAAAAGGACGTTTGCTTTGCTTTCCATAGACACAACCCTCACATAATTCAAGTGAATCAATTTGAGGCAGCCCATTCACCATTTCTTTTTCTCTCAACAATTTCAGCCCCTTGACATATAAAAGCCCATATCTCAAGTGCCAAAGTGTGGATGAGGAGCCTGAATTCAAAGTTCGATCATATAGTGGCAGCAATAGAGGAGTCTAAAGACTTGGCAACTACACATTTGATGAACTAATGGGATCTCTACAATCCCATGAGGTGAGACTGAAGAAATATGAACCATATGAAGAAAAAGCCTTTCATGTGAAAGGGGAGATGTCCAGCAGAGGACGTGGAAGAGGAGGTTATCGTGGAAGAGGTGGTCGAGGCAGAGGACGTGAAAACAACAGAAGCAATATCCAATGTTATTATTGACAATAATATGGGCATGTTCAAGTTGAATGTTGGAAAAGAGATGAAGAAAGGATTGCAAGTTATGTTGTTCAAGAAGAGCAGGAAGAAGAAGAAGAGGAAGAGGAGGAGGCCAAGTTGTTCATGGCCTATCATGATGATACAAAGATCATAAGTGATATTTGGTGCCTTGATAGTGGGTGTTCCAATCACAAGACTAACCAAAAGTCTTTATTCAAGGAGTTTGATGATTCCTACAAATTGAAGGTGAGAATTGGTGAAAATAAGCAGATGCAAGTTGAAGGAAAAGGAACTGTGGCAATAAACAATGGGATGGTAATATCAAGTTTCTATATGAAGTTTATTTCATTCCTTCTTTGTCACATAATTTGTAAGTGTTGGACAGTTGTATACACTGAGTCGGAGGACCTGTGACGAAAACCCACGAGAAACGGCCAAAGCGGTTGATTCCATTAATTAGGAAATTTAAAAATCAAGGGGAAACTCGGAGAGCCGGCATGTGATAGCCCCGCTAACAAATTCAGCGTCTCCTGAGTAAGGTCGGGCATGTTCATCATCATATCGATGTATGAGAAGGCCCCGGAAGTCGGGCATTGGCCGATGAATGACCAATGTCGCTCCCGGCGATAATCGTCGTTCCGTAAATAACGACGTGCGACACGTCGAATGCCCGCCCGACGGGCCGGGTGTCGAAAGTCACCCGTCGGACGAGGGGCGTCGCTCGTCGAACATTGGGCGCAGCCCGAGGCACGTCGGCGTCGCCCGACGTTGGATGGGCGGACGCCCCACGGCGTCGGGCGAACGCCCAACGCTCGTTGGGCAGACGCTATAGTAGTTGGGCGTTCGCCCAACTAGTTTGGGCGTCCGCCCAACATGATTTGGGCGTCGTCCAATTCCCATCGGACGACGCCCAAATCTTCTTGGGATCCATGACTATGAAAGGCACGAATCCCCATGCATTTAGGGGGGGATTTTTGGGACTCTCTCACTCTAAAACATTTTTTAGAGAGAGAAAGTAATTTTTTTGGGAAAAATATTTTTTTTTCCTAAAAAATCCGAATTTCCTAAAAGTTAAATATTTTACCAAAATATCAAAAACACCGAAAAATCATAAGTCGTGGAATCAACCGACACCAGCTGTCAATACCGATCTTGAGGTATTATCCGAGGACTAGACTCGTTTTTATTTATTTATTTTATTTATTCAATTCATTTATTTATTTTTAGGATATAGTTTTATTTGTTTATTTAGTTATTTATTTAGCACGTTTATTTACGTTTCCGCGCTTATTTAATTCATGTCTCGTATTAAGCAAATGTTTTTGTTTTGAATAAAAAACCCTCGTTTTGACATCCCAACACGAACCGTGACCCGATTTTGAGGGTAGTTCGGGATCAAAACGTTGTAATTATAAATTTTAAAGATATTTCCAAATAACATTTTGAAATAAAACATCGTTTTAGGAGTCTCCGTTATAGACTATGATCCAATTTGGGTTGTTCGGAGGTCCAAAACGATAGAATAGATCTAATCTAAAGTGTTTGAATAATTCTGGAAAGTATAGGGACTGCTGTTGATATTCTGTATTTTCTGTCCTAACAGCAGATTAGCGACGGATTTTCCGTCAGTAATCTGCTGGAATCCGAAAATTATCCTTTTAAACCCATTTTCTCAACTTTTTGGCATTTGATTCTTGTATATATAAGTATATAATTATGTAATATATTTATGAAAATTATTTTTGGGTCCTATAACTATTAATTATGTATTATATAGCTATTTATTTCATGTTGAAATTTAATTCGTTTGGATTTAATTTTATAAAGTAATAAATGTGTATATATATATATAGTTTTTGGGTTATTTTGGTTATATTAGCTATTATTAGGTGAAACCATTTTGGGATAAATGATATTCTCTTATTTTGGAGTTTTGCCCATTATTTTTACATAGCTTTAACTAGGATAAAGAAGGTATTATATTTAGTATTTCCTATTTTCATTATTATACATATACTTAATAATGTAATATAGTATCTTTTATTTGTTTTTCTTTAAATCTATAGATATATCATTATTTTTAGTTAAAAATGTATATATATATATATATATATATATTCTTTTTCTTATTCTTTTGACATTTATGGGTATATATTTTAAATGGGTTTTACTTGGTGAATTTTGGTTTAATTGGTTCATTATTGTGATTATGTTTAAGTGAGGAGTAAATTGAGTGAAAAAGGGGAAAATAAACCACAAAAAGAGATTTTAACTTAATTATTCAAGCTAATGGTTTCTAGAGGTTCCTAATGTAATTAAAAAGTTTCTTTCTAATTCTTTATCGTTTTCAAACGACTCCTCAAATGTCATGTTTTAAAACCTTAATTCGTTCCAACGACGGATTAAGCGAACCTTGTAATTAAAATTGTTTTTTTGTAAATAATGGAGTTTTGAATCGTTTTCTCAATCAAAAGGTTTTGTACAAAAATAAATGGACTTGTATGCTTAATCACGCTTTTTGTTGTTAAAACTTTTTGATCAACGTTTTCAAACGCTCGAGTCGTTCCAACGATGATTCGAATGAACATCATGTAAATTAATGGGGTTTTGAAACATACTTAAATCGTTCCAATGGCGATTGAGGTACAAACCATGTAAATAAACTCGTTTTTTGGGAGTGAGATTAGTGTAGATTTAATGTATAATACGAAGCATAAGTCACACTGTGAATAAATCAATTCTTTCTTCTCCCTCTCTCTCCTATATACTTTAAATTTATGCAAAATGGGTGATTCTTTACTAAAATGGCTTTCAAATAACATGCTCAAAACGGTTTTCAAAGAGAGAAAGAAAAGGTTTCAAATGAATTTTAAACTTAAAGAAATATGCGATTAGTCCGTTATCGCCTAACACGCTAAGTAGGAGGCCGGTGGTTCATAATCGGGCGATGTCGGGGTGCCTAGTAACCTTTCTCCGGAAAGGAGCTAGCCTTCTCGGCTCGTACCTAAGTTTCCCGAACCCACACCGGTCTCCCACAAGGGATCGGTGTTCATTTTCCCATTCGTGGGTGGCGACTCTTCCATACTCCGAGCTCCGGCCCTGCCGAGCAGCTTGATTCTCCGATTGGTTACTTTCGGCGCCAATCACAGCATCTGTCGTCAACGGTGTCCACCCCCCGCTCCGCCCGGGCGAGGCCGCGACACCTACAAGTGGCGACTCTGCTGGGGAAGCGAGAAATTTGATTTCGGAAGGCGTGTATTAAGCCCTTAACGGGGACGGATCGTATTATTTCTTTTCGTATGCATTCATAAGCATTATTGCAAACCTTTTGGGTAATTTCCGCGAAACCTCTAGGGAGAGTCCATTCGTCGCTCGAAAGAGGCTAGTGTAAGTTCCCCCTTGCAGTAAGGCGCCAAAGGGTCCCCGTCCATTCGTTAGGGGCGAATTTGTGCGGTCCTGTGAGGTCCCGCGATCAGCCGTGTCAGCATATAGTAGCCTTAGAAGTTGACATAGGATTACCCGTTACTATTTTTGATGTGATAAATGAATCAATTCGTGTTTTCAAATTGCCATAATACGTGTCTAATCCTAAAATATCTAAAGGAAATGAAACGATGTGTTAATATATACTCTTAAACCAATATATAAACTACCCTAAAGCATCGAAACAATTCGAACTAAAGACGACTTAGTCATCTCGTGTGAATGAACTTGTGCGACCCGCCTGGTCCCTTTTCGTGTCCCTAAAGAAGGCACACGTTCAGGTAACACGTTGTGACGTAAGCACGTATTAGCACGAATCGGTTTGGTATTAAGGATAGTTATACCTCGATTCAAAGGACTATATTAACGATAGCCGTTATTCACATTCTTTAAATACGTTGGGATAAAGCGATATTATGACAAAACGAAGACGAAGAACATTTCTGTTTTGAACGACCCTGTTGTAACGTAAAGAGTTTCGCAAACGTGACCTGTCCCTTCCGAATAAAAATGGGCTCTTACGTTATACATTGCGTTGTTCTAAAGAGAAATGGACGTATCCGTAAAAGTGACTAAGAAAATAAAAGAAAAATAAAAAAAACGACCAAAATCATTCCATATCTACGATATATGTCAATCCCGAGAGTAGTTAAAGAAAATAAACCAATGCCATTGAATATGTGCCTCAAACGAGTATATACGCCGCTTAAAATCACGAAGCCGAATTAAGCTAAACCGCATAATCGCGCCATATGGACGAGACTGTGGGTTTGACTAATGGCTCGATCATTTCGACCATTACCAAAACTACAAGAAATATGGCTCGATCTGTATGTTTTCTTAACTCGTGCCTAGATGAAAAGAACGGTAATATCCTCGCTTCGAATAAGCATGCGATTAAATGAAATGTTGATTTTCTATAACCACGCTAGGATGTTATATCCCGTAAATTGGAAGAAATAAAGAGTTGTTATTAGCCGAAAGATTATCGTGCACTCGAATAAGACTCGCCGTCTTTTTCACGTAGCCAAAACGAGCTAACGGATTCTTGACGCTAAAATCAAACACGTTACGCAATGGGTCCGTTCCCTAAGATAAAATCCAAAAGTGATATCATCACTAAACAATCACGTGGTTACGTCTCTCGATAGATCCAAAAGATCCCGTTGTAATCCAAAAATTGAGACACGAACCCACGCGAATAAAAGGGGACGAATCATGGTCAATAACGAACGATTGAACCAAAAGAATAACTCGTACCACGTCTAAATCTGAGATGCGCTCAAAAGGTGTCAAAACCCGAACTAATCCGTCTCGCGAAATAATGAAAGATGAGTTATTCAAAAGGACAATCCATTTGGTCGATATCTTAGTCACTAAACGTCGATACGTCAAAATGAATTGTATTGTCTGATGGATGATTTATTTTTCCGCAATAATCGACGGCATCACGCGTCCCCTGGACTGCAATGTGAGCCCCAAACCAAAATCCTAGGAAAGAGACTTGGACCATCGAGTGTGTGGAGGAATAAGGGTGGAAGAGAGATGTTGTGATACGTGTAATTAGACTGACGTTTGTTCTTTTTATCTTATATATCCGTAAATAATAAATGCACACACCACAACTCATGCATATAAAATCATGCATACATACTAATGGGTATCGCTCGCGTAGACGTCATCATTAAGCGGTTGTGGTTCCGTGAGAGTAATCGGCTAGTCAGACAGTTCGACTAGTTACAGATTGTCAGTTCCGAACCATCACAGTCAGCAGTTGTGGCTTCCGAATCATCTTCGTCCGAGTCTACTCAGTCTTCGGTCAGTATGTCTGCGACCAACGAAAAGGTGGCCGAATTGGAGAATTCCGTGAACAACATTAACGATCAGTTGGCTGCAATCCTGGCCCAGCTAGCTGAGTTGGCCCTAAAGGATAACAAGAGCGGTAGTAAGCGTGCTGAGAATGAAGTGAACACTGGTCCCCGCTTCGGGAATGAGGATGACTATCAGGACTATATCCAGAAACAGCTTGAGAAGGAGAAGGCTAAGGAGGAGGAATGGAAGCAGCACATTACTCAAGAGGTGAAGGATCTGCGTGGGGGAAGCTCCGGAAGTCAGGACTTTTATAATTTGAAGAATTGTTTGTCGGCAACTACTTTGCCTTTGAAGTTCCGGCTCCCTGACATGAAGAAGTTTGATGGAACTGGGGATCCCACGACTCACATGAACCAGTATGTCGTAGTGATGAAACACACGATCCTGACTGAGGAACAAGTTCTTGGATTATTCAATACTTATCTGGAGGGGGCCGCTCTCGTGTGGTTTCATACGTTGCCGTTGGTAACAAAGAGAGATTGGAAAGAGCTGGCAAAGTCATTTATCGCTTAGTATAGTTTCAACACTATGCTTAAGGTTACGTTGAAAGAGCTAGAGAGCACTAAGCAGCAAGCTGGGGAGTCTTTGTCCGATTTTGTAAGGAGATGGAGAGCCAAGGCGACAGTTATGAAGTAGAAGCCGCTTGAGCAGGACCAGATCCGAATGGTAATTGGCAACACCTTGCCGTATATTAAGAATGAGCTGCGGTATATGCCTTTGTCTGATTTCAATCAGATGTATAGTTGCGCATTGACAGTTGAGGGGGACGGTGAGCCGAAGAAAGCTTATACTAAGTGGACGAAGTCTGGGTATAGTGCCGGAGGGCCGAGCGCAAATACAGAACCTGCCGCAGTGAAAATGCTTGAACTCAACGCTACCGAGAAAAGGTAGTTTTCCAAGTTTGATCAGACCTACGCAAAAGTTTTTGAACGACTGCAGAAAAAGGGATTGTTGAAAGCTCTTACTCCTTATAACAAGGCACAGCCTACCCCGCAGATACAAGCTAGGGGATACTGCGAGTTCCACAGTAATTATGGGCACAATATCGAGAACTGTGAGAGATTGAAGCACGAGATCCAAGATTTGATTGAGGAGAAGAAGATAGCTGATCCTTCATCAGCGAACCTTTCCACTAGGCGTAATCCATTACCTAACCATGGGGTGAGTGCAATCGGATCTGGGCTGGAGGAAAATTTTTTGGTGGGATCATTCTGTGAATTTAAGGAGGAGTTGTTGGACTCCGATGAGAAGAGGAACGTGGGAAATGGTTTGTACGTGTCTGTTTTGGAGGAAGAGCCAATGGAAGAAGTGATGGACGATAGAACTAAAACTGATGAAACCGAGGGGGTATCATCTCGGGGGATCATGCCTGTGTTGAAATCATTCAGCGGGGTAGAAGACCCCGAAGCTCATTTATACGGATACGTGTGTGCTATGTTTGGGGAGCCATACAAAATAGAAGAAGTCGCTCCATGGTTCTATCTTTCGCTGGTGGGCGAGCCTTTGAAGTGGTTTCAAGCATTACCTGACTCGACTAAGCATGATTGGTCACTAATGTCGAGCTTGTTTTTAATGGAGTATAGGAGAGCCAAAGCACGGGTGGCGAAACATAGCGCAATGCAAATTGGGCCTATCAGGCGCCCGTTACCTGCCGTCAGTAAGTATAATGAAGGGAAGGACCCCATGGAGCACCTGCATTTTTATCTGTCGGATATGGGTCCTCTAGGCTTCAAAGAGGAAGAGATTACGAGCTTGTTTTGCAACTCATTGGCAGGAGAGTCACTGGTGTGGTAGATGTCTCTTCCAATGCACGTTATAGCAGATTGGGCAGAAATGACTAATGTTGAAACACCTTTCCACAAGATTTTGATTTGACAAAATCATCCATGATTAAGAGGCAATTAAATTTAAATGCTTTGATTTAATTATACTAATGTGTTTGTTCAATATTGAGTGCAAAAATATATATATATATAAAGTAAGACAGGTCAAAAGTCAGCATAAGCCAAAAGCTGAGTGGAACGGAACTCGGCATGAAAGGATAGAAGCTGAGTGAAGTAGAACTCAGCATCAGAAGCTTTTTTCAAGGTTGCCAGAACGAAGCTGACTAAATCAGAAGACTCCTTCAGAATTAACAAGAACGGAGCTGACTAAAAAGGAACTTAGCATAGAAGTTGAACATTCGAAGATAACGAATGAAGCTGAGTAACAGTCAGGACAACACGAAAGATCCGTTCACTAAAGGACAAAGTCTGCCAATCTTCTGCACCAATAATTGAAGCCTCGAAATCACACAGAAGACTAATTCCAAGAATCATGGGTCTGTGGATTATTGGTAAAAGACAACTGGTACAAAAAGAAAAGTCTGATGCAAGAAGACAAAACATGACGCCTGAAGAAAACAGAAGAAGGGAATGGCGGAACAGTCTGAAGCTGACCAGCAGCTGTCTCCTAAAAGAGCCATTTTGGACACAACGGCTAAACCAATTCAAAATGATCCAATCATCAGAAATTCATCTATAAAAGGACAATGAGAGTTCTTGGATCATTTGCCCAAGTATTAAAAGAAAAATACAAGAGAGAAAATTCTGAAAGCACTCAAATACAAAAAGATCTTACACCAACTTTTCTATTCTCTGTGTAAATGCTAGATTGATTGTTTTGTAATCATCTAAAGTGTTCTTTAGTTGAAAAAGAACAAGTGTGTGATCAATAGGAATATTAAGAGTGTTGAGCTGAGTACTTGGTTGTAAGTATTCAGTGGTAGAAAAATCTAAGTGCTGGGTTGTAGTACTTAGTAGGAGCTGAGTAGACGAATAGAGGACGTACTCTTGCATACTCACTACCTTGTAAAGGGTTTGTGCTCTACCTTGAAAGAGCTCAGTATTGGATTGAAAATCCCAGGAGGAACTGGGGATTGGACGTAGGCAGAGAGGCCGAACCAGGATAAGTCGTGCTGAGTAACTTCTAAACTCTCTCTCTCTCAATATATATATATATATATATATATATATATATATATATATATATATATGTGCATGTGTTGCTTGTTGTATTTACTCAGCTCATAAATTGTTAAAACTAAAACTGAGTAAATCTGAGTGCTAAGTTGGAAGCTAACCTTTCAAGTGTCAATTCCCAACTCTCAAGTCAAGCAGTCTTAGTCAGCATAGAACTAAAACTGTCTGACTAATCAAACGCCCGTGCTGACCAACACGCTGAGTTATCAAACTCTTAAAACAACGTTAAGTCAGCATAATTAAAAGCGAAAAAGTTACATTAGTTCCTAACCCCCCCTTGGAACTAATTACTAGGGACCAACAAGTGGTATCAGAGCCAAAGCTCACTACTCAAAGATCTAACAATCTTGAGCTGATCCCGAAAAATGGGTGAGAATAGCACTCGTTTCCTCCCAGGAAACCAAACAACACAGATACTCCCTGAGGGATTATCAATCACTAGACCTCCCCTATTCTTTGGATCTAATTATACATTCTGGAAGAATAGGATGAAGAACTTTATTCAAGCCACAAACATGAGTGCATGGCTTGCAATAGTTCAAGGTCCACATATACCTTATAAAACTATTGATAATGAGAAAGTTATCAAAAGTGAAACTGAGTGGACAGAGGATGACCTCAGAAAATTACAAAATAATGCTTCGGCTATCAATATGCTTCACTGTGCTCTAGATGCTGCAGAATACAATAAGATTTCAGGTTGTGAGTCAGCACATGAGATCTGGAAAAAGCTGGAAGTCACTTATGAAGGCACCAGCAAGGTCAAGGAATCCAAAGTGAACCAACACATGCGTTTATATGAGCTGTTCGAGATGACTGACAATGAGGACATCTCAGCAATGAATGCCAGGTTCACCAACATAATAAATGAGCTTAAAAGACTTGGTAAGAATTTCACTGAAGAAGAACAAGTGAAGAAGATCTTACGAAGTCTTCCCAAAAGCTGGCAAGCCAAGAAGACAGTTGTAGAGGAAGCTCAGGACCTGACCACATACAAATATGATGAGCTGATCGGTTCCTTGCTGACCCATGAAATCTCCATGAAAAACTTTGAAGCTAAAGAAAAATCTGAGGACAAGAAACAGAAATCACTAGTGATGAAAGCTGACTCCACAGAAGGTGAGTCAACTGATGATGAGGAAATGGCCATGTTTACTAGAAAAATGAAAAAGCTGTTCAGAAGAAATGAAAGAAAAAGTAAGCGTCCATACAAGAGAGGAGACAGATATAAAGCTGAGTCCAGTGACACCAGATACAAAAAGGACAGCTCCAAGCCTATCACATGTTATGAATGCCATCAAACTGGGCATATTAAGTCAAGCTGTCCTAATCTGAAGAAAGATAAGAATGGAAGCAAAAAGGCAATGGTGGCCACGTGGAGTGACAGTGATGAGTCAACATCATCTGAAGCTGAGCAAAATGAAACAGCCAACATATGTTTCATGGCAGATGATGGAGCTGACCAATCTCAATCTGAGCAAGCCGACCTCTCTGGAGATTCTGAGCAGGAGAGAAACAACAATGAGGTAACATCCTTACTTTTGCTTAGAAACGAAATGGTAAATGCCCTGAGTGACTTATATACACTAACTAAGAAGTGTAACAAAAGGATTAAGGCACTCAGCAGGCGCTGTGATGAGATTGAGGAGGTCAATCTGAGTGACCTCCGATATCTCCTCCAGGATAACTCAGATTTACATACGAACATGAAAATCTTACATAAGGTTGTCACAGAGGTTCAAACTGAGTCAAAGAAACTTAGAAAGGATGTCACAACTTTACAGAACCAAATAAAAGGTTCAACTAAGAATAAACCCCATGCTGAGTACTCAGGTACTGGTCAGCATAAACAGTTTACTCAATGTAGCTGTTGTGGGAAGAAAGGACACACAAAAGCTGTGTGCTGGCATAACAAACAGACAGTCCAATGTGACTTCTGTGGTAAGAAAGTTCATACTACCAAGGTATGCTGGCATGCTCAGCACAACAATGCTGACCACACTCAATATCACCCTCAAAGGGTAACTATGTGTGGCTTTTGTGGTAAAAGTGGCCATACTACAAAAGTATGTCGTCACAAGTTGAAATACGACTTTGCACCTGTTTACACTAACAAGAAAGGACCCAAAAAGAATTGGGTACCAAAAGACGAATAGTTTAAAATGCAGGTCAGCTTGACATGCGTGGAGAAATCAAAACTTTGGTATATAGACAGCGCATGCTCAAGACACATGACAGGTGATGAAACTCAGTTCATCACACTAGAGCTTAAACGAGGAGGTAGTGTAAGCTTTGGAGACAACAAGAAGGGCAAGATAGTTGGCTCAGGAACTATCGGAGGTAACCCTAAAATTGAGTTAGTCTCCTTAGTTAAAGGTCTCAAATATAATCTTCTAAGCGTAACTCAGCTTTGCAAGAGTGGAAGGAAGGTTATATTTGATGATACTAAGTGTCAGATACTCTAGGGAAAAACAAATGATTTGATTTTAACAGCCCCTCGTGTAGAAAATGTTTACATGTTGAGTTTGGAAAAGGAATTTTCAAAAAGTATATGCTTGGTGTCAAAAGAGGATAACTCCTGGCTATGGCATAGGAGACTTGGGCATGTCAGCATGGACCTCCTTGCCAAACTAGCTAGAAAGCAATTAGTTGAGGGATTACCCAAATTAAAGTATGAAAAAGATCAACTTTGTAATGCTTGTCAGCAAGGTAAACAAATTAAAAAGTCATTTCATAGCAAAAAGGTTGTCTCAACCAAAAGACCATTGGAATTACTACATTTGGCTCTTTTCGGACCTATCCAGCCACTCAGCATGGGAGGTAAGAAATTTTCCTTAGTTATTAGATGATTTCTCTAGGTATACTTGGGTCATCTTGCTTAGTAGCAAAGATGAAACATTTGAGATGTTTACTTCATTAGTCAAAAAGCTTGAAAATGACAAAGACCTAAGAGTAGCTCACATTAGAAGTGATAATGGTGGAGAATTCAAAAACCAAATGTTTGATGAATTCTGTGAAACCAATGGTATTGACCACAATTTCTCTACCCCTAGAACTCCTCAACAGAATGGAGTTGTTGAAAGGAAAAATAGGACAATAGTAGAAATTGCTAGGACAATGCTGAGTGAAAATAGGCTTCCAAAGTATTTTTGGGGAGAAGCTGTCAATACAGCATGTTATATATTAAATAGGGCCTTGGTAAGACCTATATTAAAGAAAACCCCTTATGAACTTTGGAAAGGACGAAAGCCCAATATTGGATACTTTCGTGCCTTTGGGTGTAAATGTTTTATACTCAACACTAAGGATAATCTGGCAAAGTTTGATGCCAAAGCTGACGAAGCGATCTTTTTGGGATACTCAACAAATAGTAAAGCATATAGAATTTATAATAAAAGGACCCAGGTTGTAGAAGAGTCAGTCCATGTAGATTTCGATGAAACTGACCCTGCAAGAAGAACGACTCAACACACAGAGGAAGAACCCAACTCAGCTCCTGCTGACCAGAATGGACATGCTGGGTCACCAGTACAAGAACTGACCAAAGGTAAAATCGAAACTGAAATTACCTTTGCTGACCAATCTGTCCCTGCAGAGATTGTAGAAACACCTGTTCTAAACAACTCAACATTACCCAAGGAGATAAAAAATTCCAAGAGGACATTCAGAAGAGTCCATCCTTGATGATGCAAACAACAAAGTAATGACTAGAGATCAGCTTAGGAAGTTTCTTAGCAACGTTGCTTTCGTATCAGTCCATGAACCAAAGAACTTTGCTGATGCTGAGCATGATGAGTATTGGATCAACGCTATGCAAGAAGAGCTTGACCAATTCACAAGAAATGAGGTATGGGATTTAGTACCTAAACCTAGGAATCAGAAATCCATAGGAACTAAGTGGGTTTTTAGAAACAAACTAGATGAGCATCGAAATGTAATCAGGAACAAAGCTCGACTTGTAGCCCAAGGCTATAGTCAGCAAGAGGGCATTGATTATGGTGAAACCTTTGCACCAGTTGCTAGGCTAGAAGCTATACGTATATTGTGTGCATATGCTAGTTTCATGAACTTTAAATTGTATCAAATGGATGTTAAAAGTGCATTTCTTAATGGTTTTATAAACGAAGAGGTATATGTTAATCAACCTCCTGGTTTTGAAGATCCAAAGTTTCCAAACCACGTTTATAAACTCAAGAAGGCCTTATATGGCCTGAAGCAAGCTCCAAGATCTTGGTATGAAAGGTTGACCAACTTCCTACTGACCAGGAATTATGTCAGAGGAAAAGCTGACACAACCTTGTTCATTAAGAAAAAGGGTAAACATACCCTACTTGCACAAATCTATGTAGATGACATAATATTTGGTGCTACTGACGAATCTTTGTGTCAAGAGTTTAGCAAACAGATGCAGACTGAGTTCGAAATGTCTATGATGGGAGAACTCAGCTTCTTCCTTGGACTTCAGATCAAGCAAGGTAAGAACGGCATCTTCATTAGTCAGTCCAAGTACACCAAGGAGATGTTAAAGAAATTTGATATGGAAGATTGTAAGCCCATATCAACCCCTATGGGTACTGATACTGTCCTATGCAAAGATGAGAAAAGTAAGTCAATAGATAGTAAACTCTATCGAGGTATGATAGGCTCCTTACTTTATCTCACTGCTAGTAGACCTGATATACAGTACTCAATATGTTATTGTGCAAGATATCAAGCTGACCCAAGGGAATCTCACTTAATTGCTGTAAAAAGAATTTTTAGATATTTGCAGAGCTCAGTTGATGCAGGTTTGTGGTATCCAGCCTCAAATGACTTCACACTCATAGGATACACTGATGCTGACTATGGACGGGATAAGCTAGAACGTAAGAGTACTTCAGGAGGATGCCATTTCCTTGGAAGCTGTCTAGTATCCTGGTTCAGCAAGAAGCAATCATCAGTTGCTCTGTCTACAACTGAAGCTGAGTACGTTGCTGCTGGAAGCTGTGTAGCTTAAGTCCTATGGATAAAGCAACAGCTTGAGGATTATGGAGTAAGAACTGAGACAATAGAGATTAAATGTGACAACAAAAGTGCCATTGATCTATCCAAGAATCCTATTCAACACAGCAGGATGAAGCATGTCAGCATAAGGCATCACTTCATCAGAGATCACGTATTGAAGGGTGAGATCAAGCTGACTTATGTACCAACAAATGAACAGCTTGCAGATATCTTCACCAAGCCTTTGGCTCGTGAACAATTTAACATACTAAGGGAAGCTATCGGTATGTCTAATCCTCTTCAATAATTCTAAGTATTTGAATAAATGTTGAGTGATTGTCATGACGGATATCAATCTAGTAACTACTGCACATTGAGCTTAATAGTCTATGCTGAGTAGATACAAATGCTGAGTAAATATTCTGTGCTGAGTAGATAGACATATTGAGTAATCACCTTACGCTGAGTAAATGTACATGTTGTGTGATGAACGTATGTTGAGTTACTAGAGATAGGAAATCCATCTACGTAGAATTAAATACTCAGTATCATAAACGATCCATATTCTGGCAAACTGAGTAAATGCCCACTTGCACCGATAAACAATGACACGTGTAACAAATCATACCTAGGAAAACGCAAGTAATAATGATACCCATGCGCCAAACCTGTCATAAATGGTAGAATCTTTGTCGATTAAAGTCCCAAGATGAAAACGGCTAGTTCATTAATGACTCAAAACTCTATAAGTAGTGGAAGGATTCCCACTCATTGCTCTTTACGCTTACGATCTTCTGAAATCTAATTCTCCTCTCTCCCTAAATCTTAAAAACCTTCCTCGGTAACAATGGCTTCCGGCAAGAACGAAATCCCTAACCTCACCACTCAGCCTGGCCAAACCTCTGGCAAACCCACTCAAGCTGACCCCATTGGTTCTTCAAGGCAAATCGAAAGGAATATGATCAAGGTCCATAAAAAGGTCAATAACTTGGAAGTATTGAAATGTAGATGGTTCTCTCCAGGTTTCGTCACTTCAGAGAAACCGTTCTGTGACTGGATGGAGAAGAACAAATGGACCGGTCTCTTCTCACTCGCCGACAAAACGTACCCCAGGCTGGTTAGAGAATTTTACTCTAACATGCTCGTTGATGAGGATGATGCTGACTACTTGGAGACTACAGTTAAAGGTCAGAAAATCACCATAACCCCTGCCTATCTAGCTTCTTTGCTTGATTTACCAAACGAAGGAATAGAATTTAGGACAACAAAAGAGAAAGTACCAAAGGAAAAACTTGACAAAATCAAGGGGTTCTGCAAACCCAAAGATCATAAAGGGGAAATACCCAGCACGTGTATGGGGCAAGACCAGAAGATGGCTCACTATATGCTGACCAACTTCATCTTCCCCAAACTCAACTCAGCCTCATCTGCCTCCAATTTTGAACAGTGCTTCATATGGCACATGTTGACCTACACTCCACTCAACATGCCCGTTTTTCTGGTTGGGGCTCTTCAACGCAGTGGAAAGAAGCTCAGGCTGGGTTCTCTGATCACTAAGATCATTGAGGATAAACAGATTAAGACAATCAATGAAATTGACACTTTGGGAAGTGAGATCACAGTAGCTCTGCTGGTTGGACTGTTGTACAATCAACCGTTGAAGGGATATGAAGAAGTTGTTGATGATGAAGCTGAGATAGAAATTGAGCCTGAAAATGAGCCTGAGAAAGCAGTGGAGGCTCCTGCTGAGTCCCCTAAGGATAAGAAGAAGAGAAAAGCGCTGGCAACATGCACGAAAGATATTGACTCAGTGCCCAGGAAGAAGCGGGCTATGAGCAGAGCTAAGAATGTTGATACCGACCAAGCTAAGGAGAAAGCTGAGTCGGCAGAAAAGAGAAAAAGGCTAGAAGAGCCTGAGGATGAAGAAGAGGGAACTCCAGAATCCCCCTTGATGAAAAGGAAGAAGGTTAATTCCTTAAAGCCAGTTGAAGCTGATCCCCTAGATTGGGTTGTATCATCCAAAGGTCACGGAACTGACCTAGAAAAGGAAGCTGAGAAAGAAACTGAGCATCAAGCTGAGAAAACAAATGTTGAAGTAGAAAGGGAAGCTGAGAAAGAAACTTATGTTGAGGAAGACATTAATACTGAGCAGGAAGAACCTGCTAATGTTGAGCAACCTCAGGCTGATGCTGAGCAAAGAATTGAGGAAGAAGAAAACATTGCTGATGGGGATCATGTTGAGCAGCATGAGCATCCAACCTTGGTAGAGGAGACAGTTGATACTGATGAGGAAAACATTGATGCTGACCCTTCTCCTCCCAAGGAACAAAGGTTCAAGCGGCTTAAGAAGAAAGCCCATAAAACTCAAGTTATTGATCTTCTTGCAGATTCTCCTCTTCCAGAACAATTCACTGGCATGTCTGAGCTACAGTTCGCATATTTTGCAAACGACCCTGAGTCTCCCTCAAAGGAAAAACAAGCCTCTGTTACTCAGGATGAGGAACAAGCCAAAACCCTTGAAGATCCAAATCCAACTGTTCAAGAAGGAACAAATACTGCTTCAACTTCTCCCACTCAGGATGAGCAGGTCAACATGACTAACCAAACTCCACCTCCAACTCAGCATGTTGACAACTCAGCTCCTGAAGGTAATCTGCATCAAAGTCCAGTCACCAATCAAGGTGATCAATCTGGCAAAGAGCAAACTCCTCCACCATCAAGCTCAATTCCAGCCTCTGAGACTAATGCGGCTCAATTCACCTACTTGAATGCCACTGAGTCAGGTCGACGAATCATTGCCTCTGCTCAGTCTTTGCTTCAAGAATTGAACCCTCCTCAAGCTGATGCTGCTAGATCTTCTGATACTGAGTCCTCTCAACTTCCTGGTATTACTCAGCTTCTCAATGAGCTAAAAGGACTCAAGGATCTAGTAAGTGTTATGACCACCATTCAGACTCAGCAACCAAAGCAAGACCAAATCACCAAGCTGGCTGAATTGGTTCTCACAATGGTAAACCCTCTGAACTCGCTTGAAGGTAAAATTCAAAAACCCTCAGAAGTCAATCCAGGGTACGCCACTTCTGCTGAACTTCAAGGATATTTTGCCAAGTTAACTGCAGAACTGACCAAATCGAGCGCACCTGGCAATGCTGAGTTTGCCACTTCTGCTGAACTTCAAGAATGCTTCACCAAGCTTACTGCTGAGCTGACCAGTACACGTGACTTAGTATCTTCCTCTTCTCAGTGTACAATTGACCAACTGAGTGAAGCAGTCAGCCTACTCAACATCAACAAAGCACAGATGGATGTTGATCCAGTCTCCAACAGTGAACTCTTGAGCTTTTCCCAAACAATAATGAAGGCAATGCGCATCAACAATGCCCATCGCATATTTTATGACTCTGCCTTGCTCAAGATGTACCACCAATCTTTTGGTCAGCTCACCAGCTCGCTCACCTGGCTTAGCAAATCTCATGAATGCCTGCTCAGCATGATTAGCAGTTCTCTTCGGGTTCCTCGCCATGTCCAAGATGACAGTGTTCCTATAATTGATGGCTTGCGAGAAAGTACTAAGAGGCTCCAGCGCTACTCAACTCACCTCTCCGCTCATGCTCGCACTGATACATTCATTTATAAACCCGATGATGGCAAAACGGGGGAGACAAGTCAAGGAGGAACTAAGCTTGCAGGTAATGCCTCAGGAAGCAAAGACAAAGGCAAAGGAATAGCTAAAGATGACCACCAAGCTCAGAAGAAGAAAAACTAGATATAGTCTAGTAAACATTTAGAACTTAGCATAGAAACCTTCATATATGTGTTTGCTTTATTTTTCTTCTTCAATCTATGCCAAGTACTATTTTCTCAATATAGTCGATAAAATTGAATAAACAAATTAAGAAGTAAAACATACTCAGTATACATTAACACTAAAACACTTAGGTAATAAACTGAGTAACAACATACTTCTAATATTTTTGAAAGCTGACTTAAAATTCAAAAAGTTCAGATCTTGAAAAATCCAACATTAAACCAAGTCAGTATACACAAATGTCTTAAAGATAATTCAATTAAATCTTAGAAGGTTTAGAATTAAGTTAAGACAATATGTGCAACCCTTACGGGGGAGTAATTTCAAAAATATATCAATCATGGGGTAACTTATAACTGAGTTCCATAATTATGTATTTTGCCAACATCAAAATGGGGGAGTTTGTTGAAACACCTTTCCACAAGATTTTGATTTGACAAAATCATCCATGATTAAGAGGCAATTAAATTTAAATGCTTTGATTTAATTGTACTAATGTGTTTGTTCAATATTGAGTGCAAAAATATATATATAAAGTAAGACAGGTCAAAAGTCAGCATAAGCCAAAAGCTGAGTGGAACGGAACTCAGCATGAAAGGATAGAAGCTGAGTGAAGTAGAACTCAGCATCAGAAGCTTCTTTCAAAGTTGCCAGAATGAAGCTGACTAAATCAGAAGACTCCTTTAGAATTAACAAGAACGGAGCTGACTAAGAAGGAACTCAGCATAGAAGTTGAACATTCGAAGATAACGAATGAAGCTGAGTAACAGTCAGGACAACACGAAAGATCCGTTCACTAAAGGACAAAGTCTGCCAATCTTCTGAACCAATAATTGAAGCCTAGAAAGCACACAGAAGAATAATTCCAAGAATCATGGGTCTGTGGATTATTGGTAAAAGAAAACTGGCACAAAAAGACAAGTCTGATGCAAGAAGACAAAACCTGACGCCTGAAGAAAACAGAAGAAGGGAATGGCGGAACAGTCTGAAGCTGACCAGAAGCTGTCTCCTAAAAGAGCCGTTTTAGACACAACGGCTAAACCAATTCAAAATGATCCAATCTTCAGAAATTCATCTATAAAAGGACAATGAGAGTTCTTGGATCATTTGCCCAAGTATCAAAAGCAAAATACAAGAGAGAAAATTCTGAAAGCACTCAAATACAAAAAGATCTTACACCAACTTTTCTATTCTCTGTGTAAATGCTAGATTGATTGTTTTGTAATCATCTAAAGTGTTCTTTAGTTGAAAAAGAACAAGTGTGTGATCAATAGGAATATTGAGAGTGTTGAGCTGAGTACTTGGTTGTAAGTATTCAGTGGTAGAAAAATCTAAGTGCTGGGTTGTAGTACTTAGTAGGAGCTGAGTAGACGAATAGAGGACGCACTCTTGCATACTCACTGCCTTGTAAAGGGTTTGTGCTCTACCTTGAAAGAGCTCAGTATTGGATTGAAAATCCCAAGAGGAACTGGGGACTGGACGTAGGCAGAGAGGCCGAACCAGGATAAGTCGTGCTGAGTAACTTCTAAACTCTCTCTCTCTCAATATATATATATATATATATATATATATGTGCATGTGTTGCTTGTTGTATTTACTCAGCTCATAAATTGTTAAAACTGAAACTGAGTAAATCTGAGTGCTAAGTTGGAAGCTGACCTTTCAAGTGTCAATTCCCAACTTTCAAGTCAAGCAGTCTTAGTCAGCATAAAACTAAAACTGTCTGACTAATCAAACGCCCGTGCTGACCAACACGCTGAGTTATCAAACTCTTAAAACAACGTTAAGTCAGCATAATTAAAAGCGAAAAAGTTACATTAGTTCCTAACCCCCCCTTGGAACTAATTACTAGGGACCAACAACTAAGAGGTTCATCAAGAAGTACACTGCATGGGGACGCCCAGAGGAAATGCTTGAGTCACCCGATGAGGAGACACCGGAGGCGGTATTAACCATGGCTAAGTACAGGGGAGATGAGAACCCCATCGACCACGTAAACCGTTTCCGGACCCACATGTTTGATGCGGGACTCTATCGAAGTGAATTGATCCAACACTTTCCAAAGACGCTTACGAGGGAAGCTTTGATATGGTACTGAATGCTCTCGGGGAAGACCAAGGGGGACTAAGGATCCCTCATGGAGGCCTTTGTACGGAGATATGAGATATACATTCCGTGGATAGGGTCGTTGGAAGATTTGGAAAGGATCAAACAGTTTCCCAAGGAAGCATTCGTGGAATATGCAAGAAGATGGAGGTTCAAGTATGCCTCATGTCGGGTCACCTTAAGCGATCAGGAGCAACTCATATGCATCCGAAAGGGTGCTATTCCGCTCGTGGCTAGAAGAATGAACGGGGTGTTCCTCAGGGACTACGACGAGCTGATAGGTTGGGCTTTGTATAGATCGTCGGACCCCTCCTATGTGAATCCGAATGTCCCTCATGTGATGGACCTAATGGTCGTGGATATTTGGGAAAGTTTCTCGGACGAGGAAGGTATCGATCAGAGAATTCCTATCAATATTTGGGATGAATCTGATGATGAGCCGGAGATTGCCGTTATGACAAAATCAGGTCGAGTGGCCAAGGGAAAGGCGTCGATGGTTGAAACTGAGGTGGGAGAAGGATCGGCTTCCAAGTACCACCGTGAGAATTTGATAAAGGAGCTGCAAAATTTGGTCATTTCTACCGATACTGAGCCCGCGGCATTAGTAGGGGCAATCATGGCCCGGAAGAGAACTGAAATCACCTTCACCGATGAAGATCTCCCGGAAGAAGGGAAGGCTCACAACAAGCCTTTGTACATCCGAGCTGAGATAAATGGGAAGAGGACGAGCTGTGTGATGGTTGATGATGGATCGGCCATTAACGTGTGTCCGTTGAAGCTGCTATCCAAGTTGGGGATAGAGAATGGAGATTTGATGGCCTCGGAGACTATAATTCGAGCTTACGATGATAGTCGTCGCCACATCGAGGGAGTTTTCAAGGCTAAGCTGAAAGTGGGGCCGCATGAGGAGGAAACTGAATTCACCGTGTGGGATATACCGGTAACTTTTGCTGTATTGTTGGGACGTCCATGGTTCCACAAGTTGGGAGGTGTACCCTCCACGCTCCATCAAATGATCAAGTTCCCCTACGGGGAGGAGATAGTGACTATCCGAGCCGAGAAACTGAGTTCGGTGGCTGCATTGGGAATTGAGCCTAAGCTTTTCTCCGGATTCCAGGTTTCCGGGATCTACGAGTCCAGTATGACCACCGACGTGATAAAGATGATGAAAGGGGGTTTCATCCCTGGTATGGGCTTGGGAGCACACCATCAAGGGTTGCCAGAATCTCCGGACTTCAAGAGTCAGAAAACCCGGAGGGGTTTGGGATATGAGCTGGGAGGTCCGTCCAACACAGGCAGTGAGGAAAAAGTGGGTCTAAAGAAGTATTTTGTGAATGAGGGCCACGTGAAGGTTTATTCTGGAACCCCCGAGTCGTGGACTAGCACCGAAGGAAAGATTCTACCAGGCTTTGAGATCTTCAACGATGTCACCAGCTGGGGCAAAGGGGAGGCAAGCTGCTTCGTCGAGGAGATCATGATGTTAGATCTGAATGCCAAGGAGCAGGTCATCACAATGGAAGCCATTGTGGGAGCAGTGGACGAGCCCGGCACCTCCAAGGCCTATGAGAAACCCGAAAACCCTGTTGATGAGAATTGTATTACTGCTTTGTTTGAATCTGATGATGTACTCGCCAATACTATCAATGAAATGAATTCTGATTTTGCTTACTTGCTTGATGTTGATTCTGATCATTCCATGCATTATCATTCATATAACATGCCTACATTTGAAATCAATACAATAGAAATGTCAACTTTCAATCTTGGCACGGATGAAAATCCTAAACTTATACAAATTGCTCAAGAATTAACTACTAAAGAGAGGAAAGAATTTCAGAGAATAATTAAAAAAATATGAAATAGTGTTTGCTTGGACGTACGAAGATATGCCAGGAATCGACCAATCAATCGTAACTCACCGTATTCCAACATACCCTGATGCTAGACCCGTGAAACAGAAACTCCGACGCATGAGGCCGGAATGGGCAGATAAGATCAGAGAAGAAGTAAAGAAACAGTTAGAGGCCGGTTTTATCGAAGTAATCGACTACCCTCTGTGGGTCGCCAATGTAGTGCCGATCGCGAAGAATGACGGTAAAGTGAGAATGTGCGTCGATTATAGGGATCTCAACAAGGCTTGCCCCAAAGATGAGTTTGCATTGCCCCACATCGATGTATTGATTGACAGTGCAGCATCCAGCATCTTACACACAAACGTGGATGGTTTCATGGGCTACATGCAAGTTCAGATGGCCGAGAAGCACAAAGCAAAGACCTCGTTCACAATTGAGTGGGGGACGTACTGCTATAGAGTAATGCCATTTGGTTTGAAAAATGCTGGGGCAACTTATCAATGGATGGCTACGGCACTATTCCACGACATGATACACAAAGAGGTGGAAGTCTATGTGGATGACATGATGGTCAAATCAGAGACAAGAGAGGGGCATTTCGCCGCACTTGAGAAGTTTTTGGCCCGAATTGCAGAATTCAAGCTAAGGTTGAACCCGAAGAAGTGCTTTTTTGGTGTTTCATCGGGAAAAATCTTAGGCTACATAATCAGTAACAAGGGGATTGAGGTGGATCCCGACAAAGTAAAGGCCATACAAGAAATGCCAGCACCTAAGAATGAGAAAGAAGTGAGAGGAT
This sequence comes from Euphorbia lathyris, assembly GCF_963576675.1. Classification (NCBI taxonomy): domain Eukaryota; kingdom Viridiplantae; phylum Streptophyta; class Magnoliopsida; order Malpighiales; family Euphorbiaceae; genus Euphorbia; species Euphorbia lathyris. Next base: position 94,062,776 of record NC_088912.1, on the reverse strand, counting down.
TCCTGGGGCAAGTTCAATATATCAGCCGGTTCATAGCATGACTCACCACGATCTGCGAGCCGATCTTTAAGCTGCTACGGAAAGATCAACCCACGGTTTGCAATGATAAGTGACAACAAGCATTGGAGAGGGTCCGGAACTATTTGACTAATCCACCAGTTTTGAGACCGCCTAAATTTGGAAAACCACTTCTCCTATACATAGCGATCGAAGAGCGATCAATTGGAGCAATGCTGGCCCAAGAAGGGGACACCGGTGTGGAGCATGCAGTGTATTATCTGAGTAAAAAGTTCCTAGAATACGAGCTCAAGTATAATATGATAAAAAAAACATGTGTGGCCGTAGTATGGTTAACAAAGAAGCTGCGGCACTATTTTCAGTCTTACAAAGTGATCATTATTTCCAGGATGGATCCCGTGAAGTATCTGTACCGAACTCCGTCCCTGACAGGGAAGCTAGCCCGATGGTTGTTGTTATTGTTAGAATTCGACATCGAGTATGTAACGAAAAAGGTTATCAAAGGGAGAGCCGTAGCAGAGTTTCTGGCCAATCAGCCTCTAAATGCGGAAGAGGAGGAGATAAACTATGATTTCCCCGATGAGCACTTGAACGCAATAGAAGTTATATCGTGGAAAATGTTCTTTGACGGAACGGTTAACTCGAATGGAGATGGGGTAGGAGTGCTACTTATCTCACCAGAAGGGGAAAGGATTCCAATGGCGAAGAAGTTGTCGTTCCCTCTCACTAATAATATGGCCGAGTATGAAGCATGCATCTATGGGTTAGAGTCACTAGCGGCACTAGGAGCGTCATATGTTGAAGTCTGGGGAGACTCAAAGTTAATTATCGAGCAAGCCCAAGGAAATTGGGAAGTAAGAGAAGAGAGATTACGCCCGTACCTAGATCAGCTAGGGGGGTTAGCACAGAGGTTCGATAAGTGTCGCTTTTATCATATTCCTCGAGCGCAGAACCAAGAGGCGGATGCTTTGTGTTGGAAATTAGGCTAAGGTATAGCAGCGGAAATATAAAATTTTTAACCTATTTCCATTTAATCACAAGATCCGTTAACCGTTATTTTATATAAAGAAGGATAAGAAGAAATACCTTTTAGAAGTTCTATCTACCGTTGTAAACGAAGTGCCCACAACTTCAAAAGAGATAGAAACTGTCTACCAATCTGCCCCTATCCGAAACAGACCTTCCAGACCTCCGAACGACAATCCCTTCGGTGGAAACGTGGAAGAATATGTCTAGAAGCTCCTGTCCAAAACTCACGACGATCCCAAACACGAAATAAAACACGGGAAGATTAATTTAGAATCAACCGTTGAATATCAACCAAAGTAGATTGCCTCTAATTAATCAACACAAGATCAAGGATAAAAGAAATAGATGAAAATCAATTGATCAAACGAAGCCGTAGAGAAATCTCGTCCTCGAACTAGGGGTGTCGATTTTTCTCTCTCTTCGACTAGGTGAATTTCGAAAATCACAAGTAGGGTATGGCTTGCTTGGGTTTCGAAAATCTCAAGGGAAGGGGTATTTATAATCTCTTGTATCTAATCCCTAGTTAGATAGAATTAGGTTACTGAATAGGAATTCCATTCGGAATAGAATTCCTAATTATTATCTCACTATATATCTAATATATTAAGGATAATAATAATAACATTATTGGATAATAATAGGAGTATATTAATCTAATTAAAACTCCTAACTTAATTATCTCTTAATTAATTTAATTCATATTCCTAATCTAATTAGGATTAACAAAATCAAATTAATTATTCATGTATGTCACTACATGAATTTCGACCCCCTTATGTCCATAGGCCTTATTGGGCTCAATTGGGCTTCTATCAATTAATTAACATCTATCTCTCTTTTAGGTTCCAAGTCTTATGTGTGATCCATTAGTATCTTATTTCTTCTAGCCGTATGAAACGTTATTAAATTAATTTTCAAAGAATTATATTTAATCTTTGCATAACGGAATGATGTACAGAGTATGTGATTAGCAAGTCTGTAATCATTCCCCCAGAGCTATAAGAAGATAGGTTGATTCTGTCGTTAACCTTTCCGTATTAGTTACAGTATAATTCGATCCTTTATCAACTACATCCTTGAACTGAATCTTATGACTATGGGTGATGTCAAGTCACATATAGCGAGACGTTCGTTTTACTTGTACAGGCTGAGTCAACTCAAAAAGATAGGTTAAGTGAAATCTGTATTTCTTACTCTTAAGCTATCACCTTGCAAGGATTTAGAGTCGAGTCTTCCATAAGCGATCCATGGATGTATCTCCCATTTATCGGGAGTGATAAATGCTCAATCCAATATATAACGACTCCGCAATTACTTCCTGTGATACCCAACGTCTACTGTTCACACCCCAGAGTCATCTCTGTTAAGGATCGTGTTACACCAGAGTCAAAGCATCACATTCCGTAATCCAGAATACCAATTAATATTCCTTTGAGTCCGAGGATTAGTTATACCTATTAATACCAATGAGATGAACATGTGACAAGGATGAATCTACCCATCCTGTTATCTCAAATCGGATCCCCAATCCTAATGAACAACGTTTCATCGGATCTATGTAACTATCCAGATATCTGTATATATGAAGCTTGTGAGATCAGCTTTCTTTCGGACAGAAGACATTGTTACATACAAGTCTTAACAGTGATATGTCAATCCCAAACATATCACTTGACTTGGGGTGGTTTTAAGTTTATCAGTTTATTATAAAGTTTTGTCTCACTTCATGCTTGTATGAACACTTTATAATCACTTTAAATAAACTTACGGATTTCCTTTTATTATACTTTATTTAGTGCTTAAAAGGGATTGCCTTTATATAGTTATAAAACATATATCTCATTAAACAAATGATATAAAGAACAATTCATTTACATTAACTTTGTATCCTAGAACAATTGTCTATAGGACACTAAACCCCAACATACTCCCACTTGGACTAAAGCCAATTGTTTCTAAAACTTATCCCAGTAGAAGTTAAATGACGATCATGTATTCTCTGGGTTAAAGGCTTTGTCAACGAATCTGCAACGTTGTCCTCTGTAGGTACTCTTTCTATTCTCACATCTCCTCTAGCCACAATCTCTCTAATGATGTGGTATCGCTTAAGGTAATGCTTGGATGCATTATGAGACCGTGGTTCCTTTGCTTGCGCAATGGCTCCATTGTTATCACAGTACAGTGTAATGGGATTGACAATGTCAGGCACCACATCTAGTTCTGTAATGAACTTTCTAATCCAAACCGTTTCCTTTGCTGCTTCTGCAGCTGCGATATACTCTGACTCGGTCGTAGAGAAAGCTACGCTTCCCTGCTTGGAACTCTTCCAACTGACCGCGCCCCCATTCAAGATAAACAGGTATCCTGATTGGGATTTATAATCATTCTCATCTGTGAGATGACTTGCGTCTGAAAATCCTTCTATTTTCAGATCACCTTCTCCATACACTAGGAACATATCTTTAGTTCTTCTCAAGTACTTAAGAATGTTCTTGACGGCAATCCAATGCTTGTCTCCCGGATTCCCTTGGCAACGACTCGTTACAGATAACGCGAACGCTACATCAGGTCTAGTGTATATCATAGCATACATAATCGAACCGATTGCGCTGGCGTACGGGACTACAGCCATGCGTCGTTTATCATCATCGGTTTTAGGACATTGATGATTGTTTAACTTTACTCCATATAACATGGGTAAGTTACCTCGTTTCGATTCAAGCATGCTAAACCGATTTAGCACTTTTTCAATGTATGTAGCCTATGAAAGACCAAGCAGTCTTCTCGATCTATCTCTATAGATCTTTATACCAAGTATATAAGCTGCTTCACCAAGGTCTTTCATTGAGAAGTTACCAGATAACCATACTTTCACTGACTGTAAGAGAGCAATATCATTTCCCATTAATAATATATCGTCCACATATAGTATGAGAAATGCTATAGAGCTCCCACTTGCTTTCTTGTAAATGCAAGCTTCTTCGCAATTTTGTTCAAAACCAAATTGTTTTATGGTTTCGTCAAAACGCTTATTCCAACTTCTAGATGCTTGCTTGAGTCCATAAATGGATCTCTGAAGTTTGCAAATTTTATTTGCATCCTTCGATATGAAACCTTCAGGCTGCATCATATATACATCCTCAAGCAGGTTTCCGTTTAGGAAAGCTATTTTCACATCCATTTGCCAAATCTCATAATCGTAGTGAGCGGCAATTGCAAGCATGATTCTGATTGATTTGGACATAGCCATAGGAGAGAAAGTTTCGTCATAATCAATTCCTTGCTTCTGATGATATCCTTTCGCTACTAACCTAGCTTTGTAGGTGCTAACCTTTCCATCCATGTCTGTCTTCTTTTTGAAGATCCACCTGCACCCAATGGGTATTATCCCTTCGGGTGGATCAACCAAAGTCCACACTTGGTTAGTATACATGGAATCCATTTCAGAATCCATGGCCTCAAGCCATGCTTTAGAATCTGGACTAGTAAGAGCCTCTTCGTAGTTTTCGGGTTCGTCATCTAACACGGGAACCTCATTATCATCTCCCACTAGAAAACCATATCTAACTGGGAGTTCACGAACTCTTTGTGATCTACGAATAGGTGGCACTGGAGTCTCATCTAATGGGACACCTTCGGGTACCTCAACCGCCTCTGTTGTTTCAGTCGGTGTTTCTTCTTCTTGAACTTCGTCAAGTTCAATCATGCTTCCCTTTTGTGTTTCTTCGAGAAACTCTTTCTCTAAGAAGGTTGCGTTCTTGGATATGATTACTTTCTGATCATCTGGATGATAGAAGTAATATCCCATAGTTTCCTTATGGTATCCAATGAAGAAACATTTATCAGATTTCGAATCTAGTTTGTCGGACGCAATGCGTTTGACAAAGGCTGAACAACCCCATACTCTCATAAATGAAAACACGGGTTTCCTACCAACGAAAAATTCATATGGTGTGGAACTAGCGGATTTAGTTGGTACTCGATTTAGGGTGAAGAGGGCAGTTTCTAAGGCATAGCCCCAGAACGTCTTTGGAAGTAAGGCCATGCTCATCATGGATCGTACCATATCTAGTAGGGTACGGTTTCTCCTCTCGGATACACCATTGTGTTGTGGTGTATAGGGAGGTGTCCATTGTGAGCATATCCCACATTCAGTTAGATAATTCAGAAAATCATCTGAAAGATATTCACCACCTCGATCAGATCGAATCGTCTTTATTTTCTTTCCTAATTGATTTTCTACTTCATTCTTGAAGCATTTGAATTTCTTAAAAGCTTCTGATTTGTGCTTCATCAAGTAGATGTAACCATATCGGGTATGGTCATCTATGAAGCTTATGAAGAATCTGAATCCTCCTATTGCTTGGACTGACATAGGACCGTATACATCTGAATGAATAAGTCCTAGAGTGTCTGATACACGCTCACCTTTATTGCTAAAGGGTGTCTTTGTCATTTTACCTTTTAAACATGATTTGCATGTTTCCAATGATTCAGGATCAATTGAATTTATAAGCCCATCTTGATGTAGCTTAAGCATGCGTCTTTTGTTTATATGGCCTAAACGACAATGCCACAAGTAAGTTGAATTATCTAGCTTATATGTTTTGGTATCAATTGCGAAAACAGAAATTTTGTCATCTAACACATAAATCCCATTTTGTGATATTCCTGAAAAATAGAAGATCGAATCTCTATAAAAATCGCAACGTTTGTCTTTTATTGAAATATGAAAAAGCCGTCGTCAACAAGGCGGCTAATAGAAATAATATTTCTAGATATTCCTGGAATATCCTCAAGATGCATCCGGTATCAAGTACCAAAAGATTCAGACTGTGAAATTTCAATATAAAACATACCAGATGTTGAAGTCCCAGCTTCTTCCCCTTTTGAGGAAGGCTAGGTACACCAACAGTTTCTTTTCCAATGCCCGTCTTTACCACAGAAGTGGCACTCTCCTTTGGGCTTCTTCACTTCCTTTCCCTTAGCTTTGTAGGGCACGGCTTTCTTACCTTTCTTGGGATAATTAGGATTGGGATAGCTCCCTTTCCTTTTCTTTGATCCCTCAATGACAAGAGCCGGTATGGCTTTGTCTTTCTTCATATTAGGCTCAACTGACTTGAGCATATTTGCAAGCTCTTCAAGAGAGGTTTGCAAGTCATTCATCTGATAGTTCATAATGAACTGTGAATAACTTTCTGGGAGGGATTGAAGAATTAAGTCTATACTTAATTCGTTATCCATCGCAAATCCAATACTAGAAAGTTTGGTAATGTAGCCAATCATCTTGACACAATGTGTCATGACAGATGTGCCCTCTTGCATCCTACTATGATATAGCAACTTGGATATCTCGTAGCGTTCGCACCTGGTTTGTTTCCCAAACAATTCCTTTAGGTGCATGATGATGGAATAGGCATCCATTTCCTCATGTTGCCTTTGTAATTCCGGTGTCATCGATGCAAGTATGATGCATCCGGCATGATCATCATCAGCCTTATGCTTCTGGTAAGCATCAATTTCCTCAATAGGAGCATCATCTGCAGGGAGAGGGGGTATCGATGTATCAAGTACATACCCTATTTTATCGAACTTCAAAACAATTTTGAGGTTACGAAACCAGTCGGTGAAGTTTGAACCATTCAATTTGTTATCGGTAAGAATGTTTTGCAGATTGGTTTTAGTCATGATTATAAGAGTGGGTTTAATTAAACCTGAGAGTGAGAAAGAGTAAACGTATGTCATTCATTTGCTTAAAGTATATCAATCTAAAATTATAGGCCTTTTAGTTTATTTTAGATTGCTCCCACTATTTTGCCAAATTAATAGCCCTCCATATTAATTCGAAGAATTTCACAAATCCTTTAGTGAGCTAGGATCCTAACTCCTGAGATTTCGCCTTGAGTTTACTCAACAAGCTAGTCTCATTCATTAGGTAGATTCATGTAATCAATCACATCTTTAATGTGATTCCTAGGTTATTGGGTTACTAACCACATTAGTAACTAATATGCTATTCATATTAATCCCAACCGTCTTGCCCATTAGTTTATGACAACATGAGTTTACTCATCCAATTATCATAATCTAATTTAAGTATTACCCCATATTCATGAAAAATGATTTTCGATAATTCAGGTGTTACCTAAAGGACCCCGAGCTTGAGTTTACTCAACAACCCAAAGGCCCTCAGCACTGCCGGCTGAATTATAATATTAGGGAGGGGCAACCGATTTCAATAACTTGTTTATTTACTTAACTTTTTAATGAGGGATTTTATTTTAGGTCTCATAATCTAACTTAGTCTTGATTTGCTTTAGCATACATCAGACACATACATTCACATACATTGGCGTTATGGACATATCATCTAAATTATTCCGTCGAGCCAGAGACGAAATAAAAGGGCAAACCTAAGGAAATACTAACTATTACATATTTCTCTTTAGGTCCTCCGTCTTCTCCATGGCGCCTTGAAATTACATATTAATTTCTATACTACTAAAGAAAACTTCAATTGAATTGAAGGGAATCAGATGAGAGGAGAAATTACAATAGATAGTAGAAAGGCGGGACTCGCAGGCCCTATTTCAAAAATACCAAAAGACTAAAGAGGGTCCAAATATGTCCATAACTCCAAACATGCATAGACTCAATTAAATAAATTTAATTGGTTGATTACATAACTATCTTATGTAATATTTATGTTAATCACATTAACTTATCAATTAACTTTCATCCAATTTTACTTCTAATAGTTTTCGTATCTTTTATATTAATCTTTAGATTAATATAACTATACAAAACTTTAATTATGCACGTCCCAATTATTTTGATTTTAATTCATTTAACATTTTGATTTACAAATTGGTAAAACAAACTTTTAAACAAATTTTCATTCGATAATCAAAACAGAAAACTATCAATTTCTGAAACATATATATTTAAATATAAAAACGATTTTAAATATATATATATATATATCAGTTCTAAAACGGTTTTAAAACGATTTTCAGAAAATAGAAAAAACTACTATAGATTTCCGTTTTATCTTTAGAATTAATAAAACTGATTTTATCAATCTAACTATAAAACTAATATATTTTGTTATAATGATTATCAACCAAAATAATTAGGAACATACGCATAATCTGTTTTAATTAACAATTAATTAAAATTTATTTATCTTTAGAATCAATTAATCAAAACAATTTGTTAATTAATCCTAACTATAAATATTTATTCAATCCTATTGAAAAACTTCTAAATTTTCATATATGAAATAACGGATTTAACGATGGCTCTGATACCACTGTTGGAAATTAGGCTAAGGTATAGCAGCGGAAATATAAATTTGTTAACCTATTTCCATTTAATCACAAGATCCGTTAACCGTTATTTCATATAAAAAAGGATAAGAAGAAATACCTTTTAGAAGTTCTATCTACCGTTGCAAACGAAGTGCCCACAACTTCAAAAGAGATAGAAACTGTCTACCAATCTGCCCCTATCCGAAACAGACCTTCCAGACCTCCGAACGACAATCCCTTCAGTGGAAACGTGGAAGAATATGTCTAGAAGCTCCTGTCCAAAAATCGCGACGATCCGACGGTTCAATCTCCGGGAATCCGCAAAATCGTGAACTGACCTGATGTAGGAGTAGTAAAACGAATTTCTTCCTTTTGTTTGTTTTTCTTCTTCGAGTTCCCAAACACGAAATAAAACACGGGAAGATTAATTTAGAATCAACCGTTGAATAGCAACCAAAGTAGATTGCCTCTAATTAATCAACACAAGATCAAGGATAAAAGAAATAGATGAAAATCAATTGATCAAACGAAGCCGTAGAGAAATCTCGTCCTCGAACTAGGGGTGTCGATTTTTCTCTCTCTTCGACTAGGTGAATTTCGAAAATCACAAGTAGGGTATGGCTTGCTTGGGTTTCGAAAATCTCAAGGGAAGGGGTATTTATAATCTCTTGTATCTAATCCCTAGTTAGATAGAATTAGGTTACTGAATAGGAATTCCATTCGGAATAGAATTCCTAATTATTATCTCACTATATATCTAATATATTAAGGATAATAATAATAACCTTATTGGATAATAATAGGAGTATATTAATCTAATTAAAACTCCTAACTTAATTATCTCTTAATTAATTTAATTCATATTCCTAATCTAATTAGGATTAACAAAATCAAATTAATTATTCATGTATGTCACTACATGAATTTCGACCCCCTTATGTCCATGGGCCTTATTGGGCTCAATTGGGCTTCTATCAATTAATTAACATCTATCTCTCTTTTAGGTTCCAAGTCTTATGTGTGATCCATTAGGTTCTTATTGCTTCTAGCCGTATGCAACGTTATTAAATTAATTTTTAAAGAATTATATTTAATCTTTGCATAACGGAATGATGTACAGAGTATGTGATTAGCAAGTTCGTAATCATTCCCCCAGAGCTATAAGAAGACATGTTGATTCTGTCGTTAACCTTTCCGTATTAGTTACAGTATAATTCGATCCTTTATCAACTACATCCTTGAACTGAATCTTATGACTATGGGTGATGTCAAGTCACATATAGCGAGACGTTCATTTTACTTGTACAGGCTGAGTCAACTCAAAAAGATAGGTTAAGTGAAATCTGTATTTCTTACTCTTAAGCTATCACATTGCAAGGATTTAGAGTCGAGTCTTCCACAAGCGATCCATGGATATATCTCCCATTTATCGGGAGTGATAAATGCTTAATCCAATATATAACGACTCCGCAATTACTTCCTATGATACCCAACGTCTACTGTTCACACCCCAGAGTCATCTTTGTTAAGGATCGTGTTACACCAGAGTCAAAGCATCACATTCCGTAATCCAGAATATCAATTAATATTCCTTTGAGTCCGAGGATTAGTTATACCTATTAATACCAATGAGATGAATAGGTGATAAGGATGAATCTACCCATCCTGTTATCTCAAATCGGATCCCCAATCCTAATGACCAACGTTTCATCGGATCTATGTAACTGTCCAGATATCTGTATATATGAAGCTTGTGAGATCAGCTTTCTGTCGGACAGAAGACATTGTTACATACAAGTCTTAACAGTGATATGTCAATCCCAAACATATCACTTGACTTGGGATGGTTTTAAGTTTATCAGTTTATTATAAAGTTTTGTCTCACTTCATGCTTGTATGAACACTTTATAATCACTTTAAATAAACTTACGGATTTCCTTTTATTATACTTTATTTAGTGCTTAAAAGGGATTGCCTTTATATAGTTATAAAACATATATCTCATTAAACAAATGATATAAAGAACAATTCATTTACATTAACTTTGTATCCTAGAACAATTGTCTATAGGACACTAAACCCCAACACTTTGGCCACATTAGTGTCAGTATGGGATAATCCTCGGAACCTTGCCTCAAAGCCTTTGGTGTTGAGGAGGTCCCACAAACCATGCTATGAAGACGTGATGTTATTGGGAGCGGATGAAAAGCCTTGGTATTTCGATATCGTGAACTTCATGAAAAGTGGAACGTACCCGACAGAATCAGAACTTAGGGATCAGGCTGTGATCAGAAGGTTAGCTCAACAGTTTGTCATCCATGACGATCTGCTTTACAAAAGGCACACCGATGGGTTACAATTGAGATGTTTAGACGAGGGAGAAGCCCGTGAAGCGATGGAGTCAGTGCACTCGGGAATTTGTGGAGCCCATATGGGAGGAACAGTGTTGGCAAAGAAAATCATAAGGCAAGGCTTCTATTGGCTCACCATGGAAAGAGATTGCAATGAATATACGAAGAAATGCCATGATTGTCAAATCCACGAAGATTGTAATCACTTGCCAGCTATGGAACTGCACATGTTGGCACCCATTTGGCCGTTTGCAGCTTGGCGCATTGATATCATCGGAGAGGTGAGGCCTAATGCGTCAAATGGACACAAATTCATTGCAGTCGCCATTGATTACTTCACCAAGTGGGTAGAGGCAGAGTCGTTTGGCAAGTTGGGATCTAAGCAGATGAGGAAGTTTATCGAAAAACACCTAATCACCAGGTTTGGGGTGCCTCACCATATGATCACGGACAATGGGGTTCAGTTTCAAGGAGAAGTGAAAAGTCTCTTCCAGGAATACGGTATTGAGCATCACAGATCCTCTCCATATCGCCCGCAAGCTAATGGTGCAGTGGAGGCGGCTAATAAGAACCTTAAGAGGATTCTCGTTAAGACAGTGGAGTTACACCGAAATTGGCACGAACAGCTTCCGCTTGCTTTGTGGGCCTATCGCACGATCGTTAGAACATCTAATGGGGCAACGCCGTTCTCCTTAGTGTATGGGGGCAGAAGCAGTCCTGTCGATTGAGATTGAAAAGCGATCGTTGAGACTCGCGGTAGAAGCAGAAATTCCCGAGGCGGAATGGGTGAAGGAGCGGTGAAGCTAACTACTATGGATGGCATGGAGTTCTCCGAACCTACCAATCTGGATAGGCTTAAGAAATACTTTTCGTAAATAAGAAAAAAAAAAAAGAAATAAAAATTCCCGATAGGTTGAAAACCCGCAAAGGGCGACCTATGGAACAATAAGGGACATCCCAATGGGTGAAAACCCGAAAGGGCACTCATTTGAAAATTCCAGGATAATAAAAGGAGAGTTGAAAAATCGCTGGGATCTAAAAACCGAAAAAGGCGGGTCCTGGTAACAGTAGTTATATCTTGAGCAATCATAAAAATAATGTATAAGCGGCTAAGTATTTCTGTTGTTTGTAAATAAATAAAGGCATGAATATATTTGAAGAGGATGATTGGAATCATTATAATCTACTGAATGCATTGTATTATGAATCATGAGTTATACATTTCCTACCTCTTTCACATAAAAAGCCTACAACCTATCCACCCCTCTCCCTATATACAAGCTATACATCGGGGTAATACTAATGAGAAAACTACGAATAATAGGCCTATCAAGGAGGAAAATCCCAGAAGTCCTCGAATTCCCTCAGATGTGAAGCCTGCTCCACGGCTAAGGCCTCCTCGGCAACCCGACAACCCTCCTCAGCGGCAAGACTCCCCTCGGTCTCCACTCACATCATCTCCGCCCAATAAGCATCTCTCTCTCGGTAGACGCGTCCGACCCTAGCATCGGCATCCCGCTGCGACTCGCTGAACCGCTGATCATTAGCATGAAGATCGCTCTGCAAATAAAAAAAAAAGAAAAAAAAACACCAAAATAGACAACAACGGAAGTTATATATACATAGGTGCATCACATGCATACATTTCACTACACTATAACAAAACAAGAATACTTACCAGGTGGCTGGCGCAACGCAGGTTGAGCCGCTCTCGAAAATAATCGGATAATCCCACGAAGTCGGTGCACGTCTCCCTCGAGGTATGGAGGGCATTAGGGGGATCGAACGGCACCATCGAGGTGAAAACCGGAGGGGCTGTCTCAACACCGGAGTAGGCCACGCCCGCCTCGCCATAACGAACCACCGAATACTCTCTCCCGGAGGTCGGGAAGGGTGCGCCAAGGTAGAGCTGCTCTGGTCGGGCGGCGCCTGAGGACTCGCCCGCATGATATGAAGGCTCGCTCGCAGATGTCCGGGCTCGGGTACCATCAAAAAAATCCAACGTCCGAGCACTCCTCAAGGAACCCTCCTGCAAGCAAAGGAAAAATGAATACCCCTAACTATCTCGTAAATAAAGAATAAATAAGTCAAGCACTCACCGGAACCTCCTCTAGGCCGAAGACCTCAGCGACGGCCGCCGCCGAAAACACGTCCTCCGCAGGATCCACGTCCATCGCAACCTCAGGAGGGTCCATCGGAGTCAACAGTGTCGATAAATAGTGGGCGCGACCCCCTGCGTGGTCCCACACGTCCCGAGGCGCAAATCGGCGAGTCAAATCACGACGTATCTCCTGCAGGGGCATGATCCTCACCGCGAACATGGACACGGGGATCTCGCCTGGAGTCCAATGTGTGGCGTCAACCCCGGTAAAACTCCTGTCGCCCAAATACCACGCTCGCACGCATGGGCCGGTGAGTACACACTGCTGCCATTGGATGCGGGTGACATAGGCGTAATCGGGACCAAAGTCGAGGTCGTCCCATCTGAAAGAGATCTGAAACATAAGAAAAGTCAGACAAGAACGAACAAAAATCCAGCATAGTCAGGAGACGTTCACCTGTCCCAGGCTCCGTGTGTCAATCCATGATAGGAATCGCGCCACCGTCCGCCTCCTCTCGGTGCTCAAGTCAAAGTCCCTACACCTCGCCATAAGTGGAAGCGTAGCCTCGCGCGGTCTACTCCTGCGGGCGCTCGGGAGAATCCTCCTCTCATAGGCCCAAACCTGCTCGTAAAAACCGACGTCAGAAGCAGAAATCATGAAAAGAATAAAGGACAAGCCATGGATAGAAAACACACCAGGAGGGCGAAAGTATAACCACCGAAGTCCTTGCGCCTCCGGCAAGTCAGATCCAGGAATCGATAAAGGTACGCCAAGCCAGCTCCAGCCCAATCATATGAGGACACCGTATCTAAGTCACGGAAGGCCTGGATGAGACCTGCATGTATGGTCTCGCTCTTGGTGCGGAAAACCGTCTCACCCAAGGCATACAGGAGAAAACTACCAGTGGCCCGGTCAGTATCATCTCGATCACAAAAGTCTCGACGACTCAACAAGCTGTAGGTGGTGATAAACTTCGCCGGTGTAGACCCGGCACCTGTGAAGACTCCGGGGCCAATCAATGCAACCAACTCATCAGGGTCGACCCTGGGACGCACCATATCGTAGCAAAGAGGGACCGGAGTACCACTGCCTCGTAGTCCGGTCAGTAGGGAAAAGTCGCGATGCGAGATCGTCATCTCTCCAAACGGAAGGTGAAAGGTGTGAGTCGAATCCACCCACCTCTCACAAAGGGCACGCAAGCCGCACTTGTCGCACACGCCGTTGGCACAAGGCAGCGCCAGAATAAAAGGCTCGAAACCCAAACCTCGCACGCGGGCTCTGACCGCCGTCGGAAGCAAGGCATACCAGGAGTGGATGCCCTCGGTAGATCCAGAAACACCAATAGTCTAAAAGAAACGGTACAAGTGAGAGATGGACTAAGCCTAAGTCATTCAGTTTACCTAGTCGTTCTTTAAATTTCGTCTAAATTTAACCTAGCAAGTTCTCGTGGTTAAGATAGTCATTCTCTAGAGTTTCGTCTATAGGGTCATTCGTTTAGGGTTTAATTCAATTCATTATTCTTTGGGGTTCCACTCTCTCGCGTGCTTGCGGAGAGCTTAGGCCTATACAAGTTTAAGGATGGTTTAACATTATTCATGTGTTTACTATTCACGTGCACTATTCACGTACACTATTCATGTTTTTACTATTCACGTTTCTACTATTCACATGCACTATTCACGTTTTTACTATTCACATACGTTGTTCGCATTTTTACTATTCACGTGCACTATTCACATTTCACTATTCACATTTCACTATTCACGTGCACTATTCACGTTTTTACTGTTGGCATGCATTGTTCGCATTTTTACTATTCACATGTATATAGTTCACATTCTTTCCAAAAATCGTAAAGTATTGCTCACATGCATAAGAGTTCGTGTTTTCTAACTAAAAGGCCTATAACCAGTTTTAAGGGTTATCATGCGAATAACGTTCAAATGGGGTTGCTAAAGCCTAGAAGTCTTGACAAGTAAAAAATAAGGGGGTACTTACCCGGTTAATGTTGGTCCGACTAAGGTGAGAATCAGGGTTCTGGAAAGGAACCACTCTAGCCAAGTCCTTGAAAACCACCTCCATACCCTTCGTGCCATCGTATCTACTCGGCCCCATCACGAGAATACTCTAATGTTAGTGAGAGAGAGAGAAAGAAGAGAGAGAGGGTGTGGGGTTGGAAATGAACCCCACCACCCTTTTATAAGGAGAGAATGGCATTTTCGTAATAAGCGAAAAAGGTACGACGTGACATAAAGGTAAAAAGTAAATAATTAATTACCAGGTGCACATACCTCCGATTTGCAGTCCGTTTCAGCTTGCGTTTCTGCCAGGCGGTGACCAATACCCCAAGGAAGTGACTCCAGATGATAGCCAAAATTTACAGAACAAGTGCGCTAGTCAAAATACAGACAACAGACAACAGAAAATAATTTTTAGTCTAAAAAGTTCCAGACGAAAAGATAAGGACCTTCCTACCAACAAATCAAATACACGAGACAGTAGCTCCAGTAAAAAATGCAGACGTCAGTGTCTTGAAATTCAGAATTGCTAAAGAGAGCCATTTTTCCGGCGGTCGATTTAGAGACCAGGGTTGCTAGAGAGAGCCATTTTACCCGCGGTCGATTTAGAGACCAAGGTTGCTAGAGAGAGCCATTTTACCTACGGTCGATGACCGAGGTTGCTATTGAGAGCCATTTTACCTACGGTCGATGACCAAGGTTGCTATTGAGAGCCATTTTACCACGGTCGATGACCGAGGTTGCTATTGAGAGCCATTTTACCACGGTCGATGACCGAGGTTGCTATTAGAGAGCCATTTTACCTACGGTCGATGACCGAGGTTGCTATAGAGAGCCATTTTACCTGCGGTCGATGACCGAGG
Organism: Euphorbia lathyris; assembly: GCF_963576675.1. Lineage (NCBI taxonomy): Eukaryota > Viridiplantae > Streptophyta > Magnoliopsida > Malpighiales > Euphorbiaceae > Euphorbia > Euphorbia lathyris. The sequence continues at coordinate 94,047,085 of NC_088912.1, read as the reverse complement.
TTGCTATTAAGAGCCATTTTACCTACGGTCGATGACCGAGGTTGCTATTGAGAGCCATTTTACCTACGGTCGATGACCGAGGTTGCTATTGAGAGCCATTTTACCTACGGTCGATGACCGAGGTTGCTATTGAGAGCCATTTTACCACGATCGATGACCGAGGTTACTATTGAGAGCCATTTTACCACGGTCAATGACCGAGGTTGCTATTAGAGAGCCATTTTACCTACGTTCGATGACCGAGGTTGCTATTGAGAGCCATTTTACCACGGTCGATGACCGAGGTTGCTATAGAGAGCCATTTTACCTACGGTCGATGACCGAGGTTGCTAGAGAGAGCCATTTTACCTACGGTCGATGACCGAGGTTGCTAGAGAGAGCCATTTTACCCACGGTCGATGACTAGGGTTGCTAGAAAGAGCCATTTAACTGCGGTCGATTTAGACTAAGGTCCCCAGGAGGAGCGTCCGCCGGCAGCCGATTCAAAGGCAATGATGGGACAGACAAGGTAAAGATCGAAGACAAGGCAGGATCGTGCGGCGCGGAGATCAGGTATTCCTCCTCCTACTCTAAATGTGTCTTTTACTTTAATATATTTCCATTGCATGTGCTGCGTTAGCGAAAAATGTTTTCAAAACACACACATCACTGTCAAGATAGAAAAGTAGGGGCAACTGTAGACACCGAGTCGGAGAACCTATGACGAAAACCCACGACAAACGGCCAAAGCGGTTGATTCCATTAATTAGGAAATTTAAAAATCAAGGGGAAACTCGGAGAGCCGGCATGTGATAGCCCCGCTAACAAATTCAGTGTCTCCTGAGTAAGGTCCGGCATGTTCATCGTCATATCGATGTATGAGAAGGCCCCGGAAGTCGGGCATTGGCCGATGAATGACCAATGTCGCACCCGACAATAATCGTCGTTCCGTAAATAACGGCGCGCGACACCGTTAGTCAATTTGGTATGTGTTTGCTAACGGAATGAAGTACATGGTACCACTTTGCAAACTTTTAAACCACATGGGTGTTGTTCGAAAATGGGTGTAACCACAAGGTTTATTTTTGTACTTTTCCCTTAATTTTATAAAGTAATAAATGTGTATATATATATATATATATATATATATATAGTTTTTGGGTTATTTGGGTTATATTAGCTATTATTAGGTGAAACCATTTTGGGATAAATGATATTCTCTTATTTTGGAGTTTTGCCCATTATTTTTACATAGCTTTAACTAGGATAAAGAAGGTATTATATTTAGTATTTCCTATTTTCATTATTATACATATACTTAATTTTTGAACCAGAAAAGATAATTAAATAAATGATGGACTTGCATCCATAACAATAGTGTTCACAAGCCATTCCGGCACAACAGTTGAAAAGAAATCGCTAGCATTGGAACAGGCAAGCCTAGCTACCAAATGAGCTGCACTGTTCGCTAAACGAGGAATAAAAACTAATTTAAAAGATGGATTGGATCTTAGGACTAAACGACAGTCTTCTAAAATCATTCCAAATTCAGAGATATCCTGTTTTCCAGAGTGAATATTATCTACCACTAGTTTTGCATCAGATTCAAATTCAACATCTGTATATCCCATATTAGAAAGCCAAATCAAACTCGTGCGAATTGCAAGAGCTTCAATGACTCTTGGTTCTTTGATACCTGGAATGAAGCTGCTGCTACACAATAAAAAGGCTCCCCTTTCATCTCTGATAACCGCTCCCATCCCGCTGCTTCTAAGTTCTTTAAAGATTGCCCCGTCAATGTTGCATTTGACATAGCCTGGATTCGGTGTGCTCGATCTCTGATCTGTCGCACGCTGTCTCATACCGTTAATTGTTCGGTTATCCTGGATCAGTGCCGATTCCGTGTGCTGAGACATCTCCCCATTACCAGCACCATTTTTCGACTCTGTATGCTGATTACTTGACTCCTTCCTCTTGGTATTGGCAGTTGCGCCCTTATTTTGATAAGCTCTCTAGTCCTGGGTCGCTTCCAAACTGTTACGCTAACTAGTGTCTGCCGGCCACCATCTCATGTGCCAGAGGACTCTATTTCGGTGATCCCAAATTGCTTTTACTGTACAACATAATCTGACAATCATGTCCTGGTTTGAGCCACATAATGTTTGGAAGAGCCAATCTGCAAAATTCACATTGTCCACAATCGGAGTAGGAACTCCTGCAATTCGCCAAATGTCACCTGCAAAACAGCAATCAATAAATAAGTGGTTATCCGTTTCCTCCTGCTCCACACACACCGGGCATTCGGTAGTAATAGGGACTCTTCTTTGGGCCAGACGAGCTCTAGTGGGTAAGCATCTCGAGCAAAGACGCCAAATAAACTACTTAAGTTTGGGTGGAATCATCAACTTCCATAACCTCCTCCACCCTTCCTGAGCTCTACTACCTTCAATAACTTCCATGCCAGTCAAGTAGCCTGAATGAACATTATATTGACCATCCTTTGACCAATGCCAGATTCTCATATCTTCCCCTACATGATATGGGAGAATAATGTCGCTAATAGCCTGCACCTCATTTTCACTAAAGCACCCCTGTAGTCTCTGTATGTCCCACCCTCTCCCATTCTCAAGTATTAACTCAGCCACTGTCAAATTTTCCAAACCAGGGACCACAAAGGAATTTATGCAAAAACCCTCTAAATTTGGTACCCATGCATCTTCCCAAACTCTAATGGACTTGCCATTTTCCACTCTCCATGTAATTGCTTTTCTCAATATGCTAAGGCCTTCCCATATACTTCTCCAAACCATGCTAGGATTATTGCCTAATTTAGAGAGAAGTAAGTCATCCCTAGGAAAATATTTAACTTTGAACATTCTACTTACTAAAGTATTTGGGAATTTTAGCAATTTCCATCCCTGTTTACCTAGCATTGCTAGGTTAAATATATGTAAATCTTTAAAGCCCATCCCTCCTGAATCTTTTGGCCTACATAATTTACCCCAATCAAACCAATGTATGTTTTTCCTACCTTCAGGTTTCATTCCCCACCAAAATGAATTCATTAATTTTTGCAATTCATCACAGATAGATAAGGGTAAAAGGAACGTACTCATACAAAAGGTTGGTAAGGCCTGGGCCACAGACTTGAGAAGCACTTCTTTTCCTGCCTGGGAGAGGAATTTTAGACCCCACGCACCAAATTTCTTACGCAATCTGTCAACCAGGAAGGTGAAAATTCGACGTTTCGAGCGACCAATGAGGGAAGGTAGCCTCAGGTATCGCTCGGTATCAAGCGGTGAGCTCACTCTCAGAATCGTTTTAATCTCAGTTTTCACTTCCTCTGACGTATTTAAACTGAAGAAGATCCCTGATTTGTTTAAATTAACTGCTTGCCCTGAAGCTGCTTCATAATCAGACAGGATCTCCATTACCTTTCTTGCCTCATCTCTAGTTGCCCCAAAGAACAAGAAACTGTCATCAGCAAAAAAGAGATGTGTAACAGCCGGTGCCCTTCTGCAAATCCTACAACCAGAGATAAGCCCTTCCTCTTCAGCTTTCCCTATTAGTTTAGATAAGACTTCAGCACAAAGGATAAAAAGATAGGGTGAAAGAGGGTCCCCCTATCTCAGGCCTCTTCCAGGTGTTACTTGATCAGAGCATTCCCCATTCACTGCCACTTTATACTTCATTGTTGTGATGCATAACATCATCCAGCCAATCCAGGTCTCATGAAATCCCATCCGAATCATAACTGCCTTTAGAAAGTCCCAATCAACTCTATCATAAGCCTTGCTGATGTCAATTTTTAAGGCAACCTGACCATTCCTTCCTCTGTTCAGTCTCTTCATAAAGTGTATGCTCTCGAAAGCCACCTGCACATTGTCCATTATAGACCTGCCTGGAACAAAAGCAGATTGTGTTTCACCAATGATCTGAGGGAGAATCTTTTTCAATCGATTGGCTAAAGCCTTGGCTATTATTTTGTATATGATATTGCACAATGAGATAGGGCGAAAATCCTTTAGCATTTGAGGATTATCAATCTTGGGTATAAGGGTAATAGTAGTGTCATTGACCCCAGTAGGAAATTCACCCTCTTGAAGCCATTTTGCACATGCTTCACCCACATCTGCTCCCAATGTATCCCAAAAGGCTTGATAAAATCCAGGGTTAAGTCCATCAGGGCCAGGGGACTTGTTGGGACTCATTGAAAAAAGGGCCTGCTTAAACTCCTCCAGTTCAAAAGGGGCATAAGTAGTTCATTTGTAGGGGGATCGATAAGTGTGTCAATTACCTGTATCGTATCTACCCTTGGCAGATTTGAAGCAGAGAAGACATTCTGGAAATACCTCTGCGCAAGATCCCTCAACTCCGCCTGGTTTTCAATCACAACCCCATTCTCATCGATTAGTGAGGCAATTTGGTTCTGTTGCCTTCTTGCTTTGACACTTGCATGGAAGAAGTGTGTGTTTCTATCTCCTTCAGTCAACCAAAAAACCTTAGCCCTTTGTTTCCAGTAAATTTCCTCAGTTTCCAGGGTGTTATTAAGTTTCCATTTGGCAAGGAAATATGAGGCAATAGCTTCCCTATCACTACTTCCATGTAATCTTTCCATTTGGGTCCTCCATTTTCTGATCTGGCTTTTAAATCGCATATTGAAACCTTTCCCCCACACTGCCATTTTCTGAACACACGACTCCAATTTATCCTGCACTGGTTTACCTCCCTGCCCTCTCCAGTGCCTTCTAACCAAAATCTGAAACTCCTGCTCTTTAAGCCAAATTCCTCAAAGAAGAATCTGTTTCCTCTGCCTCTTCTCCTTTCCCTCTTCAGTTGAAGTGAAAGAGGAAGATGATCCGAATACCCTGTCATGCAAGATTTGAGCTTGTAATCAGCAAACCTATGTAGCCACTCTGCTGAAGCAAAACCCCTGTCAAGCTTTTCTCTCACCCACATCTCAGTGCCCCTACCTCTTTCCCAAGTAAACGGATCCCTATTCAGCTCTAGCTCGCACAAACCACACTCCTCAATTGCTCTGGCAAAATCCTGCATTAAAAGGTAAGGGTAGCTAGCTCCCCCATCTTTTTCAGTGATGTTTAGGATGCAGTTGAAATCTCCTATCACTACCCACGGCAGGGAATCATCTCTAGCCAAACTCCTTAGTAACTCCCACGACTCTCCATGTCTACTACGGTCAGCAAACCCGTAGAAACCTACTAATCTCCAATCTCCCTGGGCCGAATCAGATATAATCGCCTCAATATGGTGATCCGAGAAACTTTTGACCACCACATGAATGCCTGCCTTCCATAACAACGCTAATCCACTACTACGACCTCTTCTACACACAGGGAATACTCCCTCAAACTTCAACTGTTGTTTTATTCAATTTAACCTCTGATCCTCCACCAATGTTTCCATTAAAAATACAATACTGGGACTTTGGGAAGAAACAAGCTCCTTTAGGGAGCGAACTGCCTGGTGGTTTCCCAAGCCACGACAGTTCCAGCTTAAACAACTCATTCTCCCCGGCGGCCCTGTTCTTTAGGGCTCGCCGAAACATTTTCTGTAGAAATTCCCTTATCCTTACCCGGAACAGAAATTCCCCCCGACTGTCTTCTCTCCCCTTCCTTCTCCATCCCCTCCACCCTACCCTCCCTTCTTCTTTTTCTAATATCATTTAATTCCATCTCAGTATCCTCCCCCTTCCTCTCCTATCTGCTCACTCCCCTTTTTTTCTAGTAGGGTCTTCAAAAATGGCCCTGAAATTGGGCAAATCAGGACCTCCCTCTCCCCTTCCCCAACCTGTCTGATCGGTCCCCTCTCCCCTCTCCCTCTCCCTGTATTAGTTATGTCCCTCATGACCCCAATTCCTCCTCCCCTACTCCATCCGACCCCCCTCTGGCTCCCTCCTACTATGCTGCCCCCAGTGCTCTCTCTTAGCCATTTCGCCCCACTTTGGTCCCCTCCTCTTCTTATTGGGGCCTTTAACCATTCCCCCCATTCTCTCTGAATTTCACCCCCCTGCAGATTAAACACTTTTTCGCAAAAACGTTCTGTATGGCCCAGGCAGCCACACACATAGCAAAAAATCCCTAGCCGTTCATACTTGAAAGTTGCTAGAGACCAAACATTTCCTGTGCTCTTTAATTTCTTAAATCTTTTCAACGGACGTTCACTGTCTAGGCTGACTCTGATACGCATGAATTGTCTATGAATACCATTATTATTATTATTCATATCATATTCCTCAAAAGTCCCAAGGAAGTTGCCTAGTTGTTTACCTACTATCTCAGACATAGTCCCCACAGGTAACCCATAAATTTGCAACCAGATAGAGTAATTCAGTAAATTCACATCATCCACATGGACCCCAAAATTCTAGACATTCATAATCAACACATAATTGTCAAAAGACCAGGGACCTCCAGCTAACACACTGTCTTTATCAATCGGGTCAAAAAATTCAAAAGAATAAAGATTAGGACTTAACTCTTGAATTTCGACTCCTCTAACCGGTCTCCACAGAACTGCCATTCTGTTTTTCATGCTCAAAAAGTTGAGTGGTCTGTCCGCAACAAACCGTCCTAAAAAACGGAGTCCCACATCCACTACCTCCTCTGCTATAGGCGGTGCAATCAAATCAAGATGCCCCCTTCCTCTCCTTCAATCCGAAGCCTCTCCATTTCCCTATCCATTAAACACAATCACTGAAACCCTGCACCCTTTAGGTATAGCCAGGCACTTAATTCAAACAGCAACAGAATAATCTTCCCCAAACTGACCACAACAGAACCTCCCAGCATCTCGGCACCTCAGGCAAGCCCCCACAGACAAGCGATCGGCACTTCAGATTGAACCACAGCACACAGATCACAAGCAAGATCCTTCCCCCTCAGATTGAACCACAGCACACAAATCACAAGCAAAATTGAAATTATCCCTGCCCCCTCAGATTGAAATACTGCACAAAAATCACAAACAAATTGAATTTATCCCTACCCCTTCAGATTCAACCACAACACTCAAATCAAAGCAGACCAACCAAACAATACTGAAGGTCGAAACCACATCAACCAGCACAGAGATCAGCTTCACACAGCCAGCCAAACAGCAAAACAGAAGCAAAAATCGAACAGGATACCAACAGAACGACAACAAACGAAAACCACAACTAGCCGCACAGAAAGCGGCTCACACGGCCAGCAGAAAAAGCAAAAAACGGCAATAATCGGAACAGCAACCGGCTAATCCATCAACCAAACTTCAGAAATTTATGAACAGCTATAGATGGCAATAAACAGCAATACATCGAAGCAGTTACCATCTGACAATCAGAAAAGAAGCAACTATTTCTTCCCCCATTAATCTACGATGAAGGAATCAGCAAGAAACAGCAAGAAGCAGGGCAAGATCAAGATTAAGAATACTCCAAAAAACCATCGACACACAGAACAGAACACGAAATTCTCAAAGGAATTGAGACTAACCTTCACCGGATCGGAAGGACCTTCTCACCGGTGATGGAGACGCACGACGACGGCCACACCCGGGGTAGCACAGGCGGCGGCGGCGACTTCGCAGGTCACGACTCGAGAGAGACAGTATCGCAGGGAAAAACTGCTGTTGAAAAGATTATTATCAATTAGAATAAAGTTTTAGTATTAATTTTACATATACTTAATAATGTAATATAGTATCTTTTATTTGTTTTTCTTTAAATCTATAGATATATCATTATTTTTAGTTAAAAATGTATATATATATATATATATATTCTTTTTCTTATTCTTTTGACATTTATGGGTATATATTTTAAATGGGTTTTACTTGGTGAATTTTGGTTTAATTGGTTCATTATTGTGATTATGTTTAAGTGAGGAGTAAATTGAGTGAAAAAGGGGAAAATAAACCACAAAAAGAGATTTTAACTTAATTATTCAAGCTAATGGTTTCTAGAGGTTCCTAATGTAATTGAAAAGTTTCTTTCTAATTCTTTATCATTTTCAAACGACTCCTCAAATGTCATGTTTTAAAACCTTAATTCGTTCCAACGACGGATTAAGCGAACCTTGTAATTAAAATTGTTTTTTTTGTAAATAATGGAGTTTTGAATCGTTTTCTTAATCAAAAGGTTTTGTACAAAAATAAATGGACTTGTATGCTTAATCACGTTTTTTGTTGTTAAAACTTTTTGCTCAACGTTTTCAAACGCTCGAGTCGTTCCAACGACGATTCGAATGAACATCATGTAAATTAACGGGGTTTTGAAACATACTTAAATCGTTCCAACGGCGATTGAGGTACGAACCATGTAAATAAACTCGTTTTTTGGGAGTGAGATTAGTGTAGATTTAATGTATAATACGAAGCATAAGTCACACTGTGAATAAATCAATTCTTTCTTCTCCCTTTCTCTCCTATATACTTTAAATTTATGCAAAATGGGTGATTCTTTACTAAAATGGCTTTCAAATAACATGCTCAAAATGGTTTTCAAAGCGAGAAAGAAAAGGTTTCAAATGAATTTTAAACTTAAAGAAATATGCGATTAGTCCGTTATCGCCTAACACGCTAAGTAGGAGGCCGGTGGTTCATAACCGGGCGATGTCGGGGTGCCTAGTAGCCTTTCTCCGAAAAGGAGCTAGCCTTCTCGGCTCGTACCTAAGTTTCCCGAACCCACACCGGTCTCCCGCAAGGGATCGGTGTTCATTTTCCCATTCGTGGGTGGCGACTCTTCCATACTCCGAGCTCCGGCCTTGCCGAGCAGCTTGATTTCGCGATTGGTTGCTTTCGGCGCCAATCACAGCATCTGTCGTCAACGGTGTCCACCCCCCGGTCCGCCCGGGCGAGGCCGCGACACCTACAACAGTTAATGGGGAGTGGTTTTTCTCTTTTGTTTGATGATAATTCATGTGTAATTAAAAAGAAAAAATCTGGTCAGGTTGTAGCTAATGTTTCTATGACTAGAAACAAATTATTTCCTCTTGCTATTTCTAGTGTAGAGTGTCATGCTCTTGCTGTCAAAGAAAATAATGAATTCTTCAAAGTGTTCCGATAGCCCCCTCAACTTGCATAAAATATTCAGTTAGCCCTTTAAACTTGCACAAAATGTAATCAATATTGATCATTCGGTTGTAAGAAAGTAAATTAAATATGAAAGATATATTCCACACCTCTTGATATGTTATTACATAGTTAAAAAATAGATTAAAATGAAGTTATTACTTGCTCAACTATAAATCTTTTCTTCTCTAATATTAGAACCGTATACCCCGATCTTGGTTATTTTACTTTTTTTATGACGTGTGCAATGCATCTTCTGCATTTAACTTACTCTTTTGCAATCGAGTGATCAATTGATTACATTTTGTGCACGTTCAGGTTCACCTTCTATGAGGGAAATACTGTAGCTGATTGTCTGTCTCGTTCTGGAGCTTCTAGGTCCAGGGATCATTGGTGGCCAAGTTATCCTAGCTTATGCGCTCCACATGTGTTCAATGACTTTAATAGGACTTATTACAAACAGTATTTATAGCTGATTCATGTTGGGGACATGTTGTCCATCATTTTTCTTTATTCTTTATTCTTTTATTATTTGTTACTCTTTACTTTTCTCTTTTTAATAAAATTTTTGGGGCTGGTTGTTGAGTGGCTTGTGCCAACCTAGTTGTGATGGGTTGCTCTTCTTCCGGTTTCAAACTCTTACTCAAAAAAATCTTTAATTTTTATTTTTTTAATTACTTAATTAAAAGTAAACTTAAAAAAAACAACTTAACATTAATTGTTAGTTAAATTATACACCATTGGATCTCAATCTATCCAATGGCTATTATTCATTCCAGTAATCATGAATGGATAAAAAATGTAGGTCACTATTAAGAGTGGATATATATATGGCTATCAATATCATTCTCAAGTCTATCCATACTAACATACTCAATGATTGCATGGTCATATTATCATGAACGTACTTTATCGTAATAAATACCCGGTACCTGGACACCCTATCGTAACAAATGTCCGGTTTCTATTTTCATATGATCAAAATAATCATTATTTTCATTTCATAGCAACAGTTGGATATACTATCATACTTTTTTTGAAATGACGAAGTGGGAATTATATATATATATATATATATATATATTCAATTCTCACTTCGTCATTTAAAAAAATATAATTCTCAAGTCTATTCATACTAACATAATCATCATTGTATCACATACACAGTCATTGTATCACATATAGGGCTGGGCACAGTTCGAGGATTCAAAAATCTCCAGGATTGGATTGAACTTCAGGAATTCCTAAAAAAGAATCTACAGGATTGGATTGAAATTTTTGGTCCAGTCCAATTCAGAGATTCGGGGATTCGGTTCCGATCCAATACAGTACAGTTATTTGACGAGTTAAATAATAAAATACCTATACTTTTACCAAAAATAAATTAAAAATATAATTTACAAGATAATAAATATATAAAATTCTTAATCAAAATAAATAACATGTGTTTACATATTATAATTTCAACCTAAATAAAGTAATTGATGAACCGAATTGATAAAGAACAAAATCTAAAATCAGTTGACTTGAGTTCTAAAACCATTTGCTTCCTCCAAATGTTGATTTATATTAAAAAGAACTCAACAATCCAATTGAAATGGATACAAGATATGCTGCAATTTTATGACTCCTTTATTACTTTCTCTGAACACAGTGATCAGTTAAATAAATGTATGATAAATTCTGGAGACTTGTCCAAGTATCTGTAGTGAAAGACACTCTTTGACATTGAGAATTGATTAAAATTTTCAATTTCATTTTTCCCGTATTGAAAATAGAAAAATAATCCCTATTAATGGTTCTCCATGAAGGGATTTTGAATTCTGGAATATTATTAGTATAAAACTTTATAAATCCACGTTTCTCAAGTGTCTAAAAGGCAATTTATATATCACAATCATTCTAATCAGATCTCTTCTAGAAACTTCCTGATCAAAACGATGAAAAGATACTTTTGCTTGCTCATTATCAATTGGCTTCTTAAAGACTAAAATTGGCTGAGTTTTATCTTTATTTTTTTTGTGCTTCACCTAAATCTTATTTATGTGTGATAAGCCCAAAATATACCTAAAATAGAATGCATAATTATGTCAATTTCATGTGAAAACTATGTTAATTATATTATTTTGGAAAGATTTCACGTTGGTATTTGTTACTTGTGTGCAAGGTGTTAATTATTTGGAAAAATCCAAATAGGAGCTAAAATGGAGTAGAAATGAGTAAGAAAACAAGTTTTCAGTGAAAGACGCGTACGAGAATCAAAAGCCGCATCAGAGATTCAGCACACAAACAAGGAAGTGGAGACAAAGTCTCTGTCGCGACCGAGATTATGAAAATCTCGATCGTGACACGCGCCCAGTAGCAGTAGAAACGCACGAATTCGTTCCTTCCTTCCTCTTCCTTAAGCCGTGACAGAGATTCTTGAAATCTCTATAGAAACAACAAAGGAATTCAGCACATTTTACATGATCCAATTTCCAAACGACACATCCTTTCATCCGGATAGAGGCGACTCTTCACCAATGGATACGTCCCTTCAGCACACCTCTTGAACAATTATAAATAGAGGAGAAATTCAGAATTCAATCTTGGTTATTCTAGTTTTATAATTTTGTAAGAGACAAACTTGTTATACAGAACCCATGTTGTGTCTCCATGAAATTACCAAAAATGCTCAGAAATTGTTTCAGTTTGCTAATCATAACTCCAAAAATTAAATTATAAAAAAATAAAAGAAATTAATTAATGGGTAAGAGTTGAATTTCTTGGCTAAAAATCTTTCATTTTTGTTGTTGGAGTTCGAGTTCCCCAAAAAGAAATTTCTTCAGTCTCCCAATTCTCTAAAGGTTGTTCGAGTTGAATTTCTTGGCTAAAATCTTTCATTTCTTGGCTTCAGTTTGCTAACTCCAAAAAGAAATTTCTTCAGTTTCTCAATTCAGCTCTTCATTTTTTATTTTTTCCCATTAAATTAGGGTAAGTTCGAGTTCTGTACCATGAGTGCACAAGTGGGAGTTTAGCATAAATTGCTACATTCAAGTCGCCAAATGCAGCAGAGGTATCTCCATAAAACAAGAGCTGACTTGAGTACCGGGAAAATAAGAAACCTTTTGCCGACTTAGAGAGAGAAAGGGTAGAGAGGGTGAAAACTTTAGAGAGAGAAACTTAGAGAGAGAAAGGATAGAGAGTGAAAGTGTTAGAGAGAGAAATGGCTAAAATTGAGGAAGAAGATAGAGTTTTTTTAGTAATTATATAAAGGATAAGGGATATAAAAGTAATTTTATATTAGTGGGTCAATTTTTGACTTTTTAGAGAAGTCAAATTGCTGATGTGGCGCGTTGACTTCACGTTGACAGGTCATAATTACCGGCTGTACACTTTAGTGGGAAGTCACCAAAAGGTTGTAAACTTTTATGTGCAAAATTGAAGGTTGTACACCAAATTGTGAAACAGGCCAAAGGTTGTACACCACGTATGTAATTTACTCGATTTTATAGTTTACATTAGAGTTTTCTTCAAAATCGAGTTTATTCTCTGTAGCGACCGAACTGTGATATTTCAAAGATTCAGCGAGAGGAACCAGTATTGGAGGCGACCCACGGTCTGACAAACCTATGAAGTTGAGTAAAGGATTGACAACTCGGAACTCAATATAGTCAAAATGCCGTTCAAACTTCTTCTTCTCTGTTAACTTGTGACGTTTCAATTCCAACTAATAAATATCTTTTTAATACAATTCCATTTTCACTGTTGTTTTATTTAAAGTTTGATTTAACGATATTCTTTAAGTAACCTAATTGGTGTTTTCATGCAAAAACATTTAGAAATAAATTTGCTATTTTTCCATGCAAATTTTGTTGAACACTTAAGCAAATTCGGATTTAGATTTGGTCATTGCGTTAACACGAATAATCGGGTTTAGATTCCGAATTTGATTAAGGTTTTCAGTCTTAGACCGAAGGGTATAGATTGATTACAGTTCAATTCCTTTAAATTGAATTAATTGACAATTTGTTACATCTTTTTAAACAAATCAAAGTTATAAGTTGTGTTTTCGCTTAGCATAAATAAGCATTGGAATTAACTTTAATCTAAACATAATTTCTATAAATTGTAATCTTAACTATAACCAAAATTTGAATCAGAATCCACTTTTTAAACCATTTAACAATTTTTCTATTAACATCGAGAAAACGAATTTAATCAGAATTATAAGTTTTATTATCAAACGTTCCCTATGGGATCGATATCTTTTTATTACTACATGCGATACCGTGCACTTGCGGAAATCTCGCAACAATGTGGAAACTTTTTGCAAGATTCTCTAAAATGTTTCTACAAACCTAAAGTGACTTTCACGGGTTTTCCTTGATAATTTCCATTACACCAAATACATAAAAGTCGTACAGTTTCAACTCCTTTTGAATCAAGTTGTGTTTTCGCTTAGCATAAATAAGCCTTGGAATTAACTTTAATCTAAACATAATTTCTATAAATTGTAATCTTAACTATAACCAAAATTTGAATCAGAATCCACTTTTTAAACCATTTAACAATTTTTCTATTAACATCGAGAAAACGAATTTAATCAGAATTATAAGTTTTATTATCAAACGTTCCCTATGGGATCGATATTTTTTTATTACTACATGCGATACCGTGCACTTGCGGAAATCTCGCAACAATGTGGAAACTTTTTGCAAGATTCTCTAAAATGTTTCTACAAAACCTAAAGTGACTTTCACGGGTTTTCCTTGATAATTTCCATTACACCAAATACATAAAAGTTGTACAGTTTCAACTCCTTTTGAATCAAGAATTTTCTTAAAGTTTTCCCAAACTTGAGATCTAGACTTGCTATCATTTTGAGACACAAATACATCATATGTTGTCGCCTGAGTCGCAGAAGATCCAACAAGAGCGCTTTGGATATTTGGCTCACTAGACATAACATTATCTGTTGATGAACTATCACATGTTTCATTAAAAAATAGAATAGATAATTAGTATTAGCATAAGATTTTCAGAACCTTTACAAACTGTGTCAAATGTAAATGGAAAATTATAAGGACCATTTTTTAATAGTTACAATGAACATAGACACAGAAATTGTCTATGGGTAAAACAACTAGCACAAAAACTTGATAGACACACATCTTCATAGAAAAATAAAATCAACTCAAAAGAAATGAATAACTTAGTTTCAAGATTAACCATTTTAACATATTAACACACATAAATCTTAAGAAATGCACAACTTAAGATAAACACTAACAAATTAAAGTACAATAGAAGAAAAAATTTGACCAGATTCTAATAAGTTAAAAATCAATAACAGAAATTAAAATTTGACTAAAGCCAAACACTACCAAATTAATTGATATATTTTAGTTGTCATATGTACAAAAAATTTAGGATTTAACCAACAACCAAAAGAAATAGTAGGAGAAATAGTACTTGAAACTGAAATTACAAATAATTAGATTTCACTTTAGAGAGAAAATTGAACAGATGATATTAGTACTAGGATTATGATGAAATAGAATTTTAGAATAGAAAAAAAAAAGAATGAGGACAAAGAGAATAGAGAGAAGAATATAGAGGAAAGAAAGAAGGATTTCATTAATTAATTGCAGAATCCATTAGTAAAGGTCGATTCTCTTAAATAGGAAACGGGACAAGGAAAGTACAACTGGACTAACAAATCATCGCCTTCATAATTCTAACGTACCTTAAAAGAATAGGAAATACAACCTACCTTAAATCGCCCTAATAATTCTAACCTACCTCAAATAAGAATATGAAATACAACCTATCTTAAATAAAAATAAGAAAACAACAATTCATTAAATAGGAAAAAATAAAACTTCATATATAAAGTATAAATTTTATATTAAATCTTCAATTCTTTCAATCCAGTTTGGTCCAATCCAATCCAACTCGGTTATTGGTGCAGTTCTGGATAATTTCGGTCTAGTTCGGTCCAGTTCTTTAATAAAAAGTCAACAGTCCGGTTTGGTCCAGTTCTTTAAAAAAAGTCAACAGTTCGGTCCAATTCTATCTTTTTACTCGGATATTCAGTCCAATCCACTTTCTCCAAAATTTGCCCAGTTCTATATACATATATCAAACACAAAGATCAACCCAATAAAAAATCAATATCAACAAATCATCAAAGCAACAAATATACAGTTAAACAGATTATATATTTATTCAACTATTTACTATAAAATCTAATTATTATTTTTTTGAATGAAAGCGTGAGGCTAGCAAAGAGGAGAAGACGAGAGGCCGAACTAGGCAGGCACCCACGAAATCCCACAACAAGCTAGACCTAATATATTAAAAGAAATTAAAAAAACTCTAAAACCAATTACACAAAGCTTTCTCAACAAAATTAAAATCATTAGAAATAAAAGAATTGAAAACAGATGGTGTTGAATTCCACCAACAAATACCCTCAGCAGTCTGACCAAACCAAGTCAGTGCATCAGCTACTCGATTCCCTTTAAAATCTAAAATTTACAAATTTAATTAATCAACTAACTCTTTTGACCTATCTTGCCGGCGAGAGGAATAAGAAAACTCAGTTTTTTTCTTCTTCTCCTTCCTTTTTCCGTGGATATCTATCTAAATGGAGTTTTGATAGTTTAAAAAAAATAATAAATCAAAATTAGAGTTTGACATAAAAACTGAATGTATTTAGAAAATTATATCCAATATACAACAACCTCATTCCCGCAAAAAGGGAACCACGATTTTTCAAAATAGTAATTTCAATTTTTTGTTTTTTTTTTTTTACTTTTTTTTATCACATTAGCATTAAACATTAAAAATAAATATCAAACTAAATCAAAACAAATAATTAAATAACAAACCTAATTTTCTAATAAACAGAAATGGACATCTCTTTCTTTAGAAATAAATTATTATTTTATATCATAATGAATTATAACAATACATATATATGTCCATATGAATTATTTTTATGGACATACATAGAGATAGATTATTAGGGGATCGAGATGCGGTTGTTCAATAATGTTCTTTACTCTCATGAGAGTTATAATTTTAGTAAACAGTAAAGTTAAGTGATTTTTATAATAAATTTTGAAATTGAATTTCCGTGTGGTATAAGAGAAAAGTGAAGTAGTCACATATGTAATTTACCACAATAATTTTTGGAGAATAAATAATTTTTCTTTCAATCCTTCTAATTGAAAAAACATTTTTAAGTTTAGCTTAAAAATACTCTTTAGATCAAAATCTTTCTAAGTTTAACTTAAAAATATATTTTATTAATTTAGAATTTACATACATGTATTTTCAATTATTTTCAACCCATTATTTATGTGTTGAATTGTGGCCTTTGCTCATTATTTATATCTTAAAGTGGTCTTATTTATTTTATAAGTAGGTAGGGCCCAATGAATATGACATCCAACCAGCTAAAGTGGTGGATTTCTTCTTTGCTTATACCATTTACTTTAATGTTGGTCAACAATAGTAATTTTATTTCTAATGTTATAAACCGTCCAATCATTATTATTTACACAGTAATTTTCACCTGGTCAGTGATTGACCATGTGAATTTGATCCGTCACTATTAGATCTAGGTTTATTATAATCATATGGTGGAAATTAAAACAATCATACTGCTCAGATTTACTCCTCCTAAATTTAACGGTGACTGACCAAATTCACTTGGTCAGTCACTGACCAGATGAAAATCACTGTCATTTACATAGTTGAATCAATTTTATTCATAATTACAATTATACATTGTGCAGTCATTAATTTTATTATTTTTCTTTTATATATCTATCATGCTTTTAATTGTTAATATTATATTAAAGATATATGCACTCGCGTGAATAAAATATTAAAAAATTAAAAAACATATAATGGGTGTATGCATGTTTTTTTATCACGAGTTCAATTTTTCAATTTTTTCTAGAAAAAAGTCGAGGAGTGATGTAACTTTGATATTTTCCTTTTTTTTTTAGAAAAAATGCAAATCAATAACTAGAATCAGAGTCATTATAACAAAAAGTAAAAAAAAAAAAAAAAACAAGAATGCAAACATCACTGAAATAATTAGCATTAGAACGTGCATGTTGGGACATAGAGTGGGCCACACCGTTCGCTTATTTAAAAGCAAAAGCCACAGTAAAGTGTGAGCACTCTACCAACTGTGTACGAATATCTTCGATCACTCCTCCTAACTCAGACCGATCAATTTGCACATAATGAACCATCTCTATAATATTCTTCGCATCAGTTTCCAATATAACGTTTTGAATTTGAATCGAGGTAATCCATTTCACAGCTTCCCAAAGGGTCAATGCTTCGGCCAACAACACAGATATAGAACCCACGTAGAAGTTACTAAAACATGCAACAAAATTCCTAGAACAATCTCATGACATAACTCCTGCTTCGTACTCTCCTGTGTCCGAGAACAGTACTGCGTTAATGTTGCATTTGATCCGTCTCGTGTTCGGTTTCTTCCACCTTATAAGATCCACAATCCCTAGAGTCGTGTGTTGTCGATGTGGCAAATTCATGCCCTACTTCCATTCTGCTGCAACATGTTCTGCCCACCAAACCAGTACCTTCACACTCTCTGCCAAAGCTGACCATAACTTTGCATTAAGACTCTGCTAAATCGCCCATAGAATTACCGCCATCCTACTCGCTTCCTCCAACGTAGGTGTTGCCAATTTATCCAGAACCCAATCTTCGATCCATTCCCAGTCCCACCCTGGAGCAGCCATTCCTACTTGCTGCCAACAAGCGACTATGAACTCATATCCCGAGAACAGGTGCCACCCATTTTTCACATCTGTCTCGCAAACCACACAACATAATGACGTGGAAATTCTGCACTGGAGAAGCCGAACCTGCAGAGGCAGCAACTTCGAACACAATCACAAGATAAACATTCGCATTTTCAGAGGAACGTCCAAATGCCAAAAGCGACACTGTCGCCCCTGGTGCTCCATCTCCCCATTTCGTAATGTCTCCAACCATCTATAGCCCGATTTCACCATATATACAAGCCATTTGTCGTGAAAATTCCACATCATCATGTAGCAAGGCCAGCACCACCATTTTGACGATATCACTGGTTTCCCTCAATGAGAACCATGATTCTAACTTCCCCCATCCCAGATTCTCGTGTCAGGAATAAATAAGTCGGCCACTACCGCCAATCGATTATCTCAATGTAAGAAGATTCCACATAACATCTGCTATTGGACATAATCATGGGTCCTTCCATACTCATATACTATCTCCTCTTCCAATCCTCCACCTAATCTTTTCCCAAAGAACCTGAATCAAACTCTATACAGTCCTCCAAACAAAATTGGAATTATTGCCCAATTTAGAGGATAAAAAGGATCCATGTGCTTAGTATTTGGCTTTGAACAAATGGCTAACCAACGCATTCGAGTTCGCAACAACCTTCCAGCCTTTTTCCTGAGTAATGCAAGATTAAAATCATGCAAATTTCAAAATCGCATGCCTCCTATCTCATTTCCAACACTTAGATGGTCCTAACTGCATTAATGTATCCTACGGTCCCTATTCTCTTTCAATCCCCACCAGAACGAATTGATTATCTTCCAGAGGTCATCATAAACAAATTTAGGTAATAAAAGTGTACTTATGCAAAAAGTAGGCAATGACTATGCTATTGATTTTAAGAGAACTTTCTTAACTTCACTTGATAAAAATCTGAACGTCCGGATACTAAATCGCTTAAGTAAACGTTAACCAATTACAGAAGGGAGCCCCAAATATCTTCCTGTGTCCAAAGGCGTATGAACTCGGATACCATAGCAGAATTTTTTTGCCACGGCTTTATGCATACTCGTGCTCATCTGAATCTCTTTCTAGAGCACTCACAATCCCTCCTCGGACACGCCTTCTCTGTAAAAATGGAAACAACGCATCTAGCATACTTTATGGACTCTAGCAAGGTCTAAAAATAGTAAGAAATTGATTGAAACAAAAGCTTAAACTAATAGTAAGGTCTAAAAATATCTTTTATTATTAACTCTAGCACTAAACAAATTATTTAAAACTTAATATTTATTTAATAAAAAGACGAGGAAAATAACAATTATGAGGTGTATCATTTCACTGGATATAATCACTTATTCACAAACCCACAAAAAAAAAAAGACATACGTAAAGGTTGAAAGTGATCATCAAATTAACATACCCACAACATTTTCTGATCTAAAGTTGAACATGACATTAGACATGATGAACACTCTTGGTAACCTTTTTCTGGCAAAAACTAATTCAGATACCCATAATTTAAAGCTCAAAAACATATACCTGAGACCACAACTTATGAGATTAATGTTTCTTCTTCTGGTACAATGATGGATTGATACTTTTAGATAAAAAGCTTAAAAGACAAACCAGATCCTCTTAGTTTTTCTTGCATCACATTCTCTAGATGTTTCTTCTTCGAGGGCTAAGATAATTAACCCATTCCCCAACCTCACCTTTCCGAAAGAATGCCTTATTTGGGGATTTTGAGGACAAATCAAAACCATTCTTATTAACCTCCAAATCCTTCAATTTCTTTAAACTACAAAGCTTCACAATTTCTTGAATAACATCATCTCTATCTTCCTCTGGAAAAAAAGGGTATCCAATAAACTCCGCTATTCTCTTCAAACAAGACACAGTGTCTTCCTTCAAGTCTTCATACTTTAAAAACAACACCTTATTCGGCTTCTCCAGACTTTCCTTCCAATATCCTAACACATTATCCCAGTAAGGGCCGAACCAACTTATCCCCTCAAAATACACATCAAAAAAATTCTCCATAGGCATTTCAAATTCTTGGTACACCCCGAATTCAAGGTAGTGATACCAATGGGAGACTGCAGAATCAAAAGGGTTGCGGCAAATGTAAACAACTCGACACTTTGACTTCTTAATAGACTCTGGCAAAGCTGAAAAGGGGAAATGTGTGGAAAAAAGCCGAGGACATGGAAGAATAGTAAGATTAGGAACTTGTTCTTGAGCATATAAATTGGTTTCAAGAAAAGGAATAAGAACATGAGGGTTTGAAGTAAGCAATGGGGTATTAGAAGGGGTATACTGGGTTCGATTAATAATGGAAAAGATCAAAGCTTTGAGCCAAGTAGTGCCGGATTTCGGATTGGATGCAACTATAATATCTGTGTCTTGAGCTTGGAAGCATCTTTGAAAGGAAATTGAACCAGCAAGATATTTTGTTACGCACCAAAACCCTTGATACAAAGAAAATCTCCCTTCTAAAGCTCTTGGAAGAGAAGGAAGTAGCTCTTTAATTTGTTGTTCAACATCTTCAACCTTTATTGAAGAAGAGGAAAATGTAGATGACGTAGAAGCTCTCTTATCTTCCTCCATTTTCAATATGAGAATGAACAACAAAGTAATTGCATGTAAAAAATTGCAAATTAAGACATGAGAGGATGTGGCAAAAGGAGAAGCTTTCAATTATGAACAATTAGTATTGCTTATATGTGTATTTATATACAAAGTTTATGTACTTAATTTCAAAGAATTCCATTTGAACCCTGGACCATTATATCAAAAGAATCTGATTCTATACATCACCCATATGATATTTTTAAAAAGTATAATTGAATGATTATTCCAAAAACAATTAGATTATAACATTATTACTAGAGCTCATTGTTAAATAATATCAACTCAATACATGATGGCTAAAAAAATGATTAATCATATTATATATATTGTATTTATTAATGTTATAACTCTTTTATGAAATAAATAGTTCTGTGTTATATTCTTAGTCCCCTTCCTCCAATAAAGTGTTATCAGACTCTATGTTACAAGAATTTTAAGAATTTTATTTATCATAAAAATATATATATTTCATAAATTGAATGTTTGAGAGACCCTGTTAAAAACGACAGACAATTATAACATCTCATTTCACTTTCCTTAGCTTACAAAAGCCAATTATACAAATTGGTACATGTGAATGAAAGCATTACATGGATTGGAAAGCAAGATGTTTGGGACATGGTTGAAAAAAGGTATGAAGTTCGAGCAGATGACTCACGACTACCTCCCATGGAAAAAGATAGTCTACAGGAAAATCGTACAAATAATCAAAAGAGACGGTTACTCTCATCGATCAAGGCTTGGATGAAGTTATATTCGAAAAGATAGCCAAAGCTATCACTTCCAAATAAGCAGGTGCGAATTTCTCTTCAAGAACATAAAGTAAAAAATGTTCAACTGCAAATTTTGAGAGGGAGTTCGAGATCAACAAGATGATGGAGACATATATAGGCCATTATCCATTAGTTATCCTGATTTGTAGGATCTAGTTATTGAATAGTTATTCTGTAACCGTGTCTGCTGTATTTAAATTCAGTATCACATCAATAAAATATATACTACATCAATAAAATATATACTTTCCACAGTAAATTGTGTTGTTATAAAATCATCTCATTCATTTTTCCAACAAATGCTATCAGAGCTCTCTTCTTGAGGGACTTGTGAATTTGTTATTTTTTTCTCTTCTTCTTTTATGGATTTGTCACAAACTCCATTTACTGCATTAGCACCACCTGTTTTCAATGGTGAAGGCTATCATATTTGGGCAGCAAGGATGGAAGCACATCTAGAGGCTAAGGATCTCTGGGAAGCTGTTGAAAAGAACTACGAAGTTCCTCCATTGTCTAATAATCCAACTATGGCGCAGATAAAAAATCACAAGGAGAAGAAATCAAGAAAGTCAAAGGCCAAGGCTACGTTATTTGCTGCAGTCTCATCTGATATCTTTATTAAAATCATGACAATGAAATCAACTTTTGAAGTCTGGAATTTCTTGAAGAAGGAATTTGAAGGAGATGAGAAGATCAAAGGAATGAATTCTCTTAACTTAATAAGAGAATTTGAATTTCAAAAGATGAAGAATTCAGAAACTGTCAAAGAGTATTCAAACAAATTGCTTAGCATTGCTAATAAAGTAAGATTACTTGGTACTGTATTTCCTGATTCTAGATTAGTTCAAAAGCTTCTTGTGACTGTTCCTCAAAGGTTTGAAGCAACCATTTCTTCTTTGGAAAACACTAAGGATCTGTCAAAAATTAGTTTGGCAGAGTTGTTGAACGCTTTGCAGGCACAAGAGCAGAGGAGACTTTTAAGGTCTGAGAATTTTGTTGAAGGTGCATTATTTGCAAAGGGTCAATCCAGTCAGGGAGAAAAAGGGATGAAGTACAAGAAGAATAAATCTGACTTTCCTCTTTGTCATCATTGTGGAAAGAAAGGTCATCCATCTTTAAATGTTGGAGAAGACGAGATCAACAATGTGAGAAGTGCCAAGAGATGGGACATCATCAAAAGATTTGCAAAAGCAACACTCAACAGAAAAATGTTGCTCAAGTTGCTGATCACGAAGAAGATGAGTATCTTTTTGTGGCTTCATGTTTTGCTCCTGGAAATTCAAGTGATAATTGGCTTGTAGATAGCGGATGTACGAACCATATGACTTATGATTGTGATTTGTTCAAAGAGCTAGATACATCAGCAGTTTCCAAAGTTAAAATTGGAAATGGAGAGTACATTCCAGTGAAGGGAAAAGGTGCAATGGCTATTAAGAGCACTTCAGGTACAAAAATAATCAAAGACTTATTATTTGTGCCTAACATAAATCAGAATTTGTTAAGTGTTGGCCAACTTCTTGACAAGGGTTTCAAAGTTTTATTTGAAACAAATCACTGCATTATAAAGGATTCAGCGGACAAAGGTGTCTTCAAAGTGAAGATGAAAGGCAAGATCTTTGCATTGAATCCATTGAAGGAGGAGCAAAAAGTGTTTACTGAAACACAAATTAATTCAGAAGTCTGTGAAAAGATGATCTCATCAGGTTTGAGTTCAAAATTTTTGAAAGAGACATTGATTCAGCAGAAGGAAATTCAAGAGGAGGATGAGGAGAAAAATCCTACTAGTGCTACTGCATTTGCTTTAGCTAAAGAAGAAAATGTCAGGGATCGAAAAGAAGATGAAGAAGGGGACCTTGACGATTTTAATGGTTTCTCTGAAACTCAAACTCAGTTTGGTGATTATGATGAGATTGATGAGCATGAGGAGAAATTACTTTGAGTCATTTTTGTCCAAAGACTCATGCCCACAGCGCACACCTGCATATCTCATTATTAAAAATAAACAAACAGGACACAAATGTTTCTTTAGAGTTCCTTAGAAAAAAGCTTAGAGTTTGCAGTAACCAAAGTAAGGAGGAGTGTTAAATTTATGCTTTAGTAACTGCTATCTTATCCTGTATTTTTCATCTGTATGATTTTAGTCAATTGTCTCAAGTGGTTATTTAAAACACTGATTTGTAGGATGTAGTTATTGAACAGTTATTCTGTAACCGTATCTGCTGTATTTAAATTCAGTATCACATCAATAAAATATATACTTTCCACAACAAATTGTGTTGTTATAAAATCATCTCATTCATTTTTCCAACATGTACCACAAACGATTGCATAATGTTGGATATGGTTGAAAAATGACCAAATTTTCAACTCCTAAAGCAATCTTGTTGTCCTATGGATGCTCCGACCTAGAGCATACTTTCATTAAGTCATAAGGGTGATCTAGATTAGAGTATTCTTGCAAATTCTCTCTAGAATTCTTTGTCACTTCACTGCGAGCATCCTTAGAATTACTTTTGACTTGTTGTACTTAACCTATGCACCTACAATCACATTTTTACCCCATTTCCTGAGTCTTAAATTTCTTATTTAATATTTTCTTGTTTCTCTATTATTTTTTAATGAAATAAAAACGTAAAACTAACATTAGGCATGTAGCCCTTTATTTTATTTTTTTCTCTATCTTGACACACTTTACAAATAAAAATAAAGATGTTGTACCTTTAGTTCTAAGAATTGTACCTTTATTCAAATCAACACTTAATAGTTAAATATGGGTGTTGCTATTTACGGCCCCCAAATTATTTATCACGGTTCTCATTTGGACAATTTTACTCTTTTCATAAAAAAATCAAAACTGAAAAATTTAAATTTTTGAAAAATAACGCGAAATTTGGCCTAGGCGGATGCCGAATCTGCCCAACCCATTAGCTGGGCGGTCCCAACACCAGTCTAGGCCAAACTTTGGCCTATGTAATATCGTAAAAAATTTAGCGATAATAAACGATAAATTGTTCTATTTTTTGTGACGAAAATACAAAATTTTTCGATTAAATATAATTATTATTGAGTTAACCAAGCTACAATATTGGCACGTTGAAATGTTGTGTACATGGTAGTATATATCCTGTCCTTCTCCTTGTTTAATGCCACAACTGGCACTTCTGTTTTTATGATTGTACATGTTACATTTTTTTTTAATTATTTTGGAAAAAAGTATGAATTGATTGATTATTTCAAAGAAATTTAACTCAAATTATTACTACAACTCATTTAGAAATAGTGAACAGAAAAGCCCAATTTCCATATTTACCCTTATATATATATATATATCGATATAATTGGCGTTAAAGATAGATTATTAGGGGATTGAGATATCATTTTCGCACTTTCCATTTTGAATTCCCCACTCGAGGGAGACAGAAGGTAATCACGAATTAGTGTGTTTTTTTGCGAATGCTTGCTCATGTTTTTTACTTTTACTAGGGCCATAATAATATTAGTAAACAGTAAAATTGAGTGACTTTCATGTCAAATTTAAAATTGAATTGTCGTAATGATAAGAAAAGAAAAGTTAAATGGTCACAAATGTAATTTACCACAATAATTTTCTGAGACTAAGTGTTGGTCTCTAATCTGGAATCAGAATATGCCATCCATCTTTTGCTACCAAAGTGTTAATCAGGGACTAACTTCGTGACTAAATAGACTTTGAATTTAATTATGCCCCTATAATCAGTCCTCAATTCGTATTTTTCTTGTAGTGTTATGAATACTAATAAGTAATTCGTTATTTTTGTTTTGTCCTCATAAAACATCCAGGAAAGGGATCTTTTGTTATAAATTTGGAATAGTATATAGATTAGGGACTGATTAATCATTATCCTTATATTAAAATTTAAATATTTTTATATACGGTATAGCCACCCGAGGTTTCAGTTTTGGCTCCGCCACTGCTTACTCGTCCTCATTTTATCTTCTTTAAGAGGACTGATGCGGACATCCTAACTGGGATCAATAATAACACGCGCCTTGGCGGATCTCCTCTCGGCGTTCCCACAGAGGTTGTATCTAAGAGGACGGATCCCCTGGACACGCGAGCGGGGCGGATCTAGGCGTACGCCATGAGGCGTACCAAGAACTACACTGGGCGGATCTCAAGTTTACTTCCTGCCGAAGGAATTCACCAACAACCTCTGACGCTCCGTACCTGCACATCTGTACCTGTTGTCTAGGCGCATGACCTATCTTACCCTTTTATTGTTAACCATATTGTAACCCTAATAGGGGTAGTCCCTGTCCTTTACTGATCAATTAGAGGTTGTATTTAAACCCTCATTTTGTAAGGATAAGGGAACTTTATCAATCAAATATCATTTCTCATTGAGATTAAGGTTTATACCTTTGTTTATCGGGATTCACTCCTTCTAGTCTAGCTAGAGAAGAAAATCTTTGTTGGTTTACGATTAAAACCTCCATTTATCGCTTTCAATCTGTATCAGTTGGTATCAGAGCCAATCGTTTCCTGACCCGAAACTTCTTTTGGCAATGGTTCAACCCCGACAACCGCAAGATTCCATGGAAACCAGTGACCGGAGATATGAGGAGCTGAGAGAGCACCTCGCGGAACAAATCCAGGCCAGCCTTGAGCGGCAGAAACAAAACGACCAACGGTTCCAAGAGCTAACCGCTTCCCTGGAAAACCTCAGATTGGAGATCCGTGCAGTGGTCAGACCAGCCGCCGGGGAGTCCGACCAGAGGAGGGAAGGAGTCCTTGAACCACGACCCCAAAGGCAACCCACGCCACCTCGACTACCATTGGCAAATGTCCAACTTCCACGAATGGGTCCTAGGGATCCTGAGGTAAGAAGACCCAACTTTGTCCTTGTACATAACGCTGATAGTGATAGTGATGATTTTGAGGATATTGGGGATAATGGTGCCTTTAGAACTGTGAGGAATGGTGGTCCGATTGACGACAGACGTGTGGGTATTGCTAGGGCAGAACCAGATCTAGGGAACTTTGATAGAGATGATGCCTTTAAGCTAAAAATAGACTCACCGTCTTTTGGAGGCGAATTGGATATAGAGGGGTTCTTAGATTGGTTATCGGAAGTTGAACGTTTCTTTGAGTATGCTGGTATTCCTGATGAGAGGAAAGTTAGACTGATGGCGTATCGCCTGAAGGGTGGCGCATCAGTTTGGTGGGATCAGATGAGGGAAGAGAGGAGAAGAGGGGGCAGAGATTCAATTAGATCTTGGCTACGGATGAAGGCGATGCTGAGGGAGCGGTTCTTACCGCCGGACTACGAACAATATATCTACAGCTCCTACAGAGGATGCTCTCAAGGGACCCGAAGTGTCCATGAGTATACTTCTGAGTTCTTAAGGCTTTCGGCGAGAGCCAACCTGTCTGAAACTGAAAGCCAAAAGACCTCTAGGTATCTAGAAGGGTTGAGATACAATATCCAGGATCGTATTGGCACACAGATGGTGGTTAGAGTATAAGATGCTGGGAATTTAGCCCTCAAGGCTGAGTCCCAACTGA
The DNA here is from genome assembly GCF_963576675.1 of Euphorbia lathyris. Taxonomy (NCBI): domain Eukaryota; kingdom Viridiplantae; phylum Streptophyta; class Magnoliopsida; order Malpighiales; family Euphorbiaceae; genus Euphorbia; species Euphorbia lathyris. The sequence goes on along the minus strand of NC_088912.1, from coordinate 94,020,280 downwards.
CCGGGAGATCCAGGAGATCCGCCACTACTGAGTATACGCCTGGAGGAAGAGATAACGTGAAGTCTTACGACAAAGGCAAGTAGGTGGCGAGTGCCAGTGGGGCCAAGGTTAACAGTGTGGGAAGGGGATCCGTTGGAGATATTAGACCATACAAAGAAGCACCTATACCACCCAAGAGCAACAATCCGTATGCGAGGCCAGCACCTTTCAAATGTTTTCGGTGCAATGAGCCTGGACATAGATCCAACGAGTGTCCTAGAAGGAAGAGCGCCAACATGGTGGAGAGGTATGAAGATGACTATGACGAAGAGGATGAAGTATTTTGTGAACCCTTGGGAGAAGATGATGAGGTGGCGGGCGAAGAGAGGTACGCCATTCATGTGGTACGGCGTTTGTTAGTCTCCAGCCAGATAGAGGGCGATCAGAGGCACCGACTATTCAGGACCCGCTGTCTTGTGAAGGGCGGGCGATGTAATGTGATAATAGATAGTGGGAGCCAAGAGAACATTGTGAGTAGCAGCGCCGTTCAGAAGTTCGGGTTGTTGGTAGAGGCGCACCCTGATCCCTACAGGGTGGGATGGATCAAGAACGTGGGCGAGTTGAGGGTGACCCAGAGATGCAAGGTACCGATTGAGATTGGTAACTATCATGATGAAGTCTGTTGTGATGTGGTCGACATGGATGCATGCCACCTATTGTTGGGCCGACCTTGGCAGTTTGATAACAACGCCACCCACGTCGGAAGAGAGAACACTTACAGATTTGTGAAGAATGGGGTGAAGTTTGTCCTTACACCAATGGTGAGAGAGCCAAAGGCCGACGAGAAGTCTACCTTGGTAGTCTGTCCTACACATAAATCGTTCGTCAGCGAATGTGAGGAGAGCCAGATGGTGTATGTGGTAATGGTTAAGGCGAATCACGAGGCCGCCCAAAGGGGCGAAAGAGAGATGCCGAATGAAGTGACCCGCCTACTTGGCGAGTATCAAGATCTGTTCCCCGACGAACTGCCGAGTGGGTTACCACCTTTGAGAGATATCCAACATCATATCGATCTGGTGCCTGGGGCTAGTTTACCAAGCCTCCCACATTATCGAATGAGCCCAAAGGAGAATGATGTCATGAGATAAAAAGTGGAGGAACTCATCGAGATGGGATACGTTAGGGAGAGTATGAGTCCTTGCGCTGTTCCAGCTTTACTTACACCGAAGAAGGATGGGTCTTGGCGGATGTGTGTTGACAGTAGGGCTATTAACAAGATCACCATCAAGTATAAGTTCCTGATTCCAAGGTTGGATGACATGTTGGACCAACTTGGCGAATCTCGAGTCTTCTCCAAGATTGATCTCAGGAGTAGGTATCATCAGATACGAATCCGATCTGGGGATGAGTGGAAGACTGCCTTCAAGACAAGAGATGGATTGTATGAATGGTTAGTTATGCCCTTTGGGATGACCAACGCCCCTAGTACTTTTATGAGACTGATGAATCAGGTGCTTCGCCCAGTGATTGGGAAGTTCGTAGTTGTGTATTTTGACGACATTTTGATCCACAGCCAGACCTTGGCGGAACATGAAGAGCACTTGCAGACAGTGTTTGACCTGTTAAGGAAACACCAACTATACGCTAACACCAAGAAGTGTGACTTTGTCATGGAGAGCTTAGTTTTCCTTGGATTCGTGGTCAGCGGGAGTGGAATCCAAGTTGATGGGGAGAAAGTAAGAGCCATCCGAGAATGGCCTACTCCGAGGAACGTGGGGGATATCAGGAGTTTTCATGGGCTAGCAACGTTTTATCGCCGATTCATTAAGAACTTCAGTTCCATAGTGGCCCCATTGACGGAATGTTTGAAGAAGGGAAAGGGGTTCGAGTGGGCGGACGCCCAAGAAGAGAGCTTCGCCTTGATCAAGGAAAAGCTGAGTACAGCGCCAGTGCTGGCGTATCCCGATTTTGACAAACTGTTTGAAGTTGAGTGTGATGCCAGTGGAATTGGGATTGGTGGTGTCTTGATGCAAGAAAAGAGGCCCATTGCATACTTCAGTGAGAAGCTCTGTGAGGCACGGCAAAGGTGGGCAACGTATGATCAAGAGTTTTATGCTATAGTGAGGGCGTTGAAAGTATGGGAACATTACTTGGTGGGAAAAGAGTTCATCCTCTACACTGACCATCAAGCTCTCAAATACCTGGGAAGTCAGAAGCAACTTCGAAGCGCCATGCATGCCCGGTGGTCTGCCTTCATAGATAAGTTCCCCTATAAGCTTATCCATAAGGCGGGAAAACAGAACATAGTGGCGGACGCCTTGAGTCGGAGGGTTGCACTAATAAAAACAGTCAACCTGGAGACCGATTGTTTCGAACACATCAGAGGAGAGTACCTGGCGGATCCTGACTTTGGAAGTATCTGGGAGAAGTGTCAGCGCCAACCTGGGGATGGGGCGTATCACTTGATGGATGAGTATCTAATGAGGGGCAACCAACTTTGTTTACCCTGCACTTCTATCCGTAAGAAGGTGGTCCGAGATCTACATGGCGGATCCCTGGGGGGACATTTTGGGCGAGACAAGACATATGCAGCAGTGAGTTCCCGTTATTTCTGGCCCAAAATGAGAAGAGATGTGGCATACCTGGCAGAACGATGCTATATCTGCCAGACCGCCAAGGGACACGCTACAAATGCTGGCTTACAGCTACCCTTGCCTGTACCAGAAACTATATGGGAGGATCTGTCCATGGATTTTGTCCTAGGGTTACCCAGAACTCAGAGAGGCATGGATTCCATCTTTGTGGTTGTTGACCGGTTTTCGAAAATGGCACACTTCATACCATGCCGTAAGACTAACGACGCCTCAACGACTGCCAAGCTATTCTTCAAAGAGGTTGTCAGACTACATGGTGTACCAAAGAGCATTGTCTCAGACCATGACACAAAGTTCCTGAGTCACTTCTGGCGGACCTTGTGGGCTCTTTTTGATACTTCTCTGAAGTTTAGTACCACTGCCCACCCTCAGACAGACGGACAGACAGAAGTGGTCAATCGGACTCTGGGAAACTTACTGCGCAGCAAATGTAAGGATAAGGCCAGGATGTGGGACGTGGTTTTAGCACAAGCTGAGTTCGCCTACAATCGATCTGTACACTCGGGAACTGGGAAGTCACCCTTTGAGGTGGTATACACTAAGACCCCGAATCACGTCCTTGATATAGCCCATCTTCCCAAAGGAAACGTCACTGCAAACCAGCTAGCCAAAGACTATGTCCAGATGCACCAAGAGGTGAAGGAGACTCTTGAGGAGAGAAACCAGAAACTAAAAGCTAAGGCGGATGAGCACCGCAGGGACCTACAGTTTGAAGTGGGAGATGAGGTTATGGTACACTTGGGAAAAGAGAGACTCGCCAACGCCACAAGCAGCAAGCTTCGACCGAGAAAGTACGGGCCATATAAGATCACCAAGAAGGTCAATGCCAATGCCTATCACATAGCTTTGCCAAATTGGCTTGGTAAAGTCTCACCGGCGTTCAATGTTCGTGACCTTAGCCCGTGGAAGTCAGATGGCCCTTTGGAGAACAACACAGACAAGCCAGTGCCGAATTCTTTTAAAGAAGGAGAGAATGATGCGGACATCCTAACTAGGATCAATAATAACACGCGCCTTGGCGGATCTCCTCTCGGCGTTCCCACAGAGGTTGTATCTAAGAGGGCAGATCCCTTGGACACGCGAGCGGGGCGGATCTAGGCGTACGCCATGAGGCGTACCAACAACTACACTGGGCGGATCTCAAGTTTACTTCCTGCCGAAGGAATTCACCAACAACCTCTGACGCTCCGTACCTGCACCTCTGTACCTGTTGTCTAGGCGCATCACCTATCTTACCCTTTTATTGTTAACCATATTGTAACCCTAATAGGGGTAGTCCCTGTCCTTTACTGATCAATTAGAGGTTGTATTTAAACCCTCATTTTGTAAGGATAAGGGAACTTTTATCAAGCAAATATCATTTCTCATTGAGATTAAGGTTTGTACCTTTGTTTATCGGGATTCACTCCTTCTAGTCTAGCTAGAGAAGACGATCTTTGTTGGTTTACGATTAATACCTCCATTTATCGCTTTCAATCTGTATCAAGGACCTACTTGTGGCCTTCCTTCTTTGGATCCACCAGCATCCTGAAAAGCCCTCGACAAATTTTTACTTGCGGTTTCGTTCATACTTGTGTTCATCTCAATCTCTTTCTAGAGCGCCTACTTGCGCAATCGCTCCTCAAACACCCCATCGTTGTAAAGATGAAAACAATGTCTCTAGCACACTATTTACCGTGATACAATAGCATAAACTGATTGATGCAAAAGCTTATGCTAATAGTAAGATTTAAAAATATTTGTTATTATTAACTCTGACACTAAACAAAATATTTAAAACATAATATTTGTTTAATAAAAAGACTCAAAAATAACATGATCAGCACTCTTTGTAATATTTTTCTGAAAAAAAATAATTCAATACCCATAACTTAAAGCTCAAAAACATGTGTGAGACCCCAACTTATGAGATTAATGTTTCTTCCTCACATTCTTCTTCTGGTACAAACATAGATTGATACTTTTAGATAAAAAGCTTAAAAGACAAACCAGATCCTCTTAGTTTTTCTTGCATCACATTCTCTAGATGTTTCTTCTTTGAAGGGCTACGATAATTAACCCATTCCCCAACCTCACCTTTCCGAAAGAATGTCTTATTTGGGTATTTTGTTGACAAATAAAAACCATTCTTGTTAACCTCCAAATCCTTCAATTTCTTTAAACTACAAAGCTTCACAATTTCTTGAATAACATCATCTCTATCGTCCTCTCGAGAAAAAAGGTATCCAATAAACTCAGCTATTCTCTTCAAACAAGACACAATGTCTTCCTTCAAGTCTTCATACTTCAAAAACAACACCTTATTGGGCTTCTCCAGGCTTTCCTTCCAGTATCCTAACACATTATTCCAGTAAGGGCCAAACCAACTTATCCCCTCAAAATACACATCAAAAAAATTCTCCATTGGCATTTCAAATTGTTCTTTATACACCCCCAATTCAAGGTAGTGATACCAATGGGAGACTGCAGAATCAAAAGGGTTGCGGCAAATGTAAACAACTCGACACTTTGACTCCTTAATGGACTCTGGCAAAGCTGAAAATGGGAAATGTGTGGAAAAAAACCGAGGACATGGAAGAATAGTAAGATCAGGAACTTTTTCTTGAGCATATAAATTGGCTTCAAGAAAAGGAATAAGAACATGAGGGTTTGAAGTAAGCAATGGGGTATTAGAAGGGGTATAATGGGTTCGATTAACAATAGAAAAGATCAAAGCTTTAAGCCAAGTAGTGCCGGATTTCGGATTGGATGCAACTATAATATCTGTGTCTTGAGCTTGGAAGCATCTTTGAAAGGAAATTGCACCAGCAAGATATTTTGTTACGCACCAGAACCCCTGATACAAAGATAACTCACTAATTGTCCCTTCCAAAGCTCTTGGAAGAGAAGGAATTAGCTCTTTAATTTGTTGTTCAACATTTTCAACCTTTATTGAAGAAGTGGAAAATGTAGATGAAGTGGAAACTGTCTTATCTTCCTCCATTTTCAGTATGAGAATGAACAACAAAATAATTGAATGCAAATTAAGACTTTTGGATGTGGAAAAAGGAGAAGCTTTCAATTATGAACAAATAGTATTGCTTGTATGTGTATTTATATACAAAGTTTATGTACTTAATTTCAAAGAATTCCATTTGAACCCTCAACCATTATATCAAGAGAATCTGATTCTATACAGCACCCATATGATATTTTTAAAAATATATATAATTGAATTATTATTCCAAAAACAATTAGATTATAACACTATTACTAGAGTTCATTGTTTAATAATATGAACTTAATACATGATGGATAAAAAAAATGATTAATCATATATGGTTGTTCACAACAGGTTTCAAAGTCTTTATAGTCCTTATATTGTATATATTAATATATTAATATATATATATATATATATAGTATTTGGTGATGATTGTTAACTGGTCGGATGTCATATTCATTCTTCCCTCCCTACTTATAAAATAAGATCACTTTGAAGATATAAATAATGGACAAAGGCCATAATTCAACACATAAATAATGGATTGATAATAATTTAAAATACATGTATGTAAATTCTAAATTAATAAATATATTTTCAAGTTAAACTTAGATAGATTTTGATCATAAATTCTGGATCTCACTGTATATATATATATGGAAGAGTTGTCAATGGTGAGTCTATCCATTGAAACTATTATATTTTTAACAAATAACCTGTTATAACCGGTTACCAAGTTATTATCAGGTTACCTAAAAATATATATTCTTCTCTCCATAACAAAACCAAAATAATAATATGTCTGTCTCTCACTGATTATCACGTTTTTCCAAAAGTTGTTCTCTCTCAATACATCTGTCTATTCATTTCATTTCTAACGCCATTTCTTTTAACTCACCTTTTTTATCTGTTCCTCACTTCTTATTCCATGTAATCACCTTGCTTCTTCTTCCCTGTAATCAAATAAATGTCACACCAACCTCAAAACCACTGCTATTTCCGGTTAAGGGAGGACCATTTACCTCCAAAACCTCGACCTTTCTGTATCGGAGAAAAATTCGAACTCGCGAAGAAGACGACGAAGAAGAAAGATCAGAAGAAGAAGAAGAACAATAATACATACTCAGAATATTTTCAGCTCATCTTCTCAGGATAATGCATATTTTGATGGAAATTACTAGTTTAGCAGCTAGGACTTTTTCGTGGAATTCGGAAGATAGATGAGGTGTTTTGGAAATGTGCAAAATCCTATCGGGTATCTGATTTTGAGGAAAACTTTACGACACTTCGTGCATTACATTCTGGTGTTGCCGACTATTTACTACAAGCTGGAAAAGAGAAATGGTAACGTGCATTCTTCTGTGGTCGTCGGTATAACATTATCACCACAAATATAGCAGAATCATTCAACGCGTTAATGGTGGAGGCTAGACGTCTACCAATCACAATGTTGGTTGAGTTCATACGCATGACACTTGTTAGGAATGAAATTAACTGAGTTTAGCACAATATTTATACAAGAATTGGGGTGTTTTTCTGTTATATTGCAAGAATGAAGGGCTGATTAATGTTTTTTTGCAGATAAGTAAAGATTAAAGCCAAACATGCTGGAAACATCTTGTTTCATAGCTGCCAAAGAGGAGTGGAGCCTTTCTATGATCCAGCGGTCAAACGCCGGATAATCTGATGACGGACAGCGACAGAACAGAGGTGGGCGTGGCAGAGGCAGCAGGTGGAAAGGTGTTTCAGTGGCGTTACCTAAAGTAGCATGATGACAAGAAGTTTCGACCCTTGAGTGTTCAAGGGTCAAAAGGATCCATAATCATTTCAGATTGTTTAGTTGTAGTTGGAGTTGACTTATTTCTGTATTATTTTGTAAGGATACTTTCGGGTACCAATTTTGGCCCCGGTCTTTCTCCTTTAAATAGATGTAGCAAAGGGAAGACTAGGAGGATTCGGATAGCTTATTTTTAGAACATAAAAGTCACTGCTTAGAAAAGAAGAGAGCTCCAATGGAGTTTCTGAATGTTCAAGGAATTTCTGATTGCTCACTGCTTACTATGAGTGAGTAATCCATTTTTGAATGGGCACGGCCAGTCCGGGCCGGTGATGTAAGTCTTATAACTTTTGCAATGAATATGTAGTATTTTACCAATGATGTGTTGATGAGGGTTTATATTTCTGTGCTTCGGCATTTATGCATGTGATAGATGAATGTTAGGACACTGCTTGCATCTTCACTGATATCTCTATCAATCTCACAACCTCGAAACAGACATGTTAGATGGTTGTGTCAAAAGTTTTCTTAACAGAAATGCAGCTTTGATCTTAATGCAAGAAAGAATGTTCCTTTAGACCTTGCACTACCTGTTCGGCAGTGCTTAGCCTGTTCTATCTTTTAAACTGTCATCTATTTGTCATATCTTTCATAGAATTAACACTCTTCTGTCTTAACTGACCAAACTCAAACAATCAACCCTACTAAGAAGATACCTTTACACACACACACACTGTTCATCAACGATTTTCTAATATAATTTTGGATCTCAATCCCTATGGAGACGATACTTGACTTATCACTTTATTACTTGTATCTAGTGCACTTGCTAGAGTCTCATCTGAGGACAATTGTACAAGAAGAGGATGAGTCGCTAGCAAAAGCCTGGGAAAGATACAAAGAGCTGTTGAGAATGGTACCAAATCATGGTATCCCTATGTGGATGCAAGTGCAGAATTTCTATAATGGTGTAACAAACATCTACAAAATCCAGATTGAATCAATTGCCAACGGTAACCCAGAAGATCTTGAGCCACAGGCTTTGTATGACCTTATTGAGAAGGTAGTAAGCACAAGTTACAACTGGCACTCCGCCAGAAGTGAAGGAAAAAAAATGGGAAATGAAGATGTTGTGTCAAAATTGACAAGTCATATAGAACAGCTTGCTAAACAGCTGGGCAAAATAAACGTGTCTTTAATTCATAACGAACCACCATTCAATGACATTTGTGATTTTTGTGGAGGCCTTCATTTTAGCATCAACTGTCCCGGAGTTAAGCAGGGACAAGGCGCACAGGCAGAATGTGATTACACAGGGTATAATCAGAGGAATCCACCTAACCCATATTCCAACATGTATAATCTTGAGCGATTTCCGCAAGTGCACGGTATACGCTTGTAGTAATAAAAGATATCGAACCCACAGGGAACGCTTTTTAACTAAAACTTTATTTAATTCAGTTTTAATCACGTGTTTATGTTTAACAAAAGAAATTCGTTTAATTGATTGAATTGGTTTGGGTAAATTAGGATTAGATAAGAATATTATATCGAGTTTAGAGAACAGTTCTGTCTTGTGATTTTGATTATAAGACAGATACTTCCGTAATTGGATTAAATAGTAGGTATAAAACTTATTTTCATAAAGCAAAGAAAGCAACTTTAACTTTGTAAAGATTATGGACATGTAATAATATAGGGATTTATTTAATTGAATGGCTTTGAACCGTAGAAATCTCTCTGGATCGGAGTAGATTTCTGCCTTAATCAAACTAGTATTTTATATCTGATAAGCCGCGATCAGCGATCATATCATCCATAAAAACTAAATCTGTCAAGTGTTCAACAAAGTTTTTATATGAATAAGATGGAATAGAACGTTTTAATAAAAACACCAATTTATCATTTTGAAAATCATTTTGTCAGAACAATATCAAAATAACAACAGTAAGAATGTATTGAATAAATAAGTATATCATTAATGAAATGTGAATTTTCACAAGTTAACAGATAAGTAGAAACTTGGATAGCATTGCAACGAAAACTTTGAGATCCGGGTTGTCAATCTTTCCCTCAAACTCCGTAGGTTTGTCAGACCTCATACGCTTCAGCCGTCAATCCTTCTCGCTGAATCTTTGGAATAGAGACTGGTCAGTCCACTACCAGAATGAAAACTTATCTCTGATCAACCTTAGAAACTAAACTAATACTGTGTTTATAACTAATCTAATAACAATACAGCAAGTTTGTTTACACAGAAATGAAATCTAACTTTCTGATTCTTTTCTGAATCAGAAACTCAACATAATAACTTTCTTCTCTAATTTCTCTAACTTTTCCAACCTCTTGATTTTTGAAATGGATCACTTATTTATAGTTGTTGAAGGGTTGCAAATGATGGGTCGTGTCCGTTGGTGAAGGGTCGCTTTTATCCAAACGAATAGACGCATCGGATTAAAACATGTGAATTATGTGCAGAATACTTCGCTGTCGCGACTGAGATTCTGAAAATCTCAGTCGCGACAGGGGGTACAGGGGTGAGTTGAAGATTTCGTTCTTCTTCTGTGACGCCTTTCGTAAGTCACGACTGAGATTATGAAAATCTCAGTCGCGACAGAGAGTTATCTCCCCGTCTCTTCGACTGCTTCTCGTCCTCCTTGAGCGTTCTTCTAGCTGATATGCATTCTCGGTACGTTTTTTAGGTTTTTCCTCCATTTTAGCTCCGTTTTAGCTCCTATTTGGATTTAACCAATTAATTAAGTACCTTGCATCAAAGAAGTAAATAAAGACGTAAAAGTATTGCAAATGAATATAATTAGCACGATTTTAATGTAAATTTAACGTATTTATATAGGATATTTTAGGTATATTTTGGGCTTAACAAACTCCCACACTTAAGCTTTTGCTAGTCCCGAGCAAAATTTCACTGAATTTATTCTTTAATCAATATCTTTATAAATAGAACATATATCCATATATCCCTCTTTGAATTAGTTAATCCGAAAGATAAACTTTTCATGGTAATTTATATGCAAAGTATCAAACTAGCTAGTGTAAAAGAGATATATCATTCGTCTTGTATTTCAATTTTTATATTGAAGTATTCGGGACGGTGTAAGCACGCATGTTTCCGAATCTTTCGTCTCAAGGCAATTAAAAGCACAAAATTTCCTTTCCCAAACCTAAACTATTACAAATGTAGATTTATTAAGGACTTAGGTTTAATATATTTGCTTAGTCACGCCCGTGATAAGGGTGGTCTCGTCCGTGACTTTATATGAATTAATTTGCTTTCGTGTTCGTTTAAGAGGTACTGACCATGCCATGGGTGGACACAATCGTTACTTAAAACTTTAAACACGTTTAATTTTTGCTTTAATTTCTAACGTTCCTTTCATACCTCGACCGTGATAAGGGTGGTCGCAATCGTGGCCAAAAGTAAACGGTACTTAATGTTCTTCCCTTTCATACCTCGATTGTGATAAGGTTGGTCTCAATCGTGGCCAAAAGTTAAGAATACGACTTCTTGATTTAATTAATATGAATTATAAATAATGAAAATTATAAATTGAGAAAAGAAAAAATAGCACATTCATCCTATATTGACTTAAAATTCAACATGTATTATGGCTAAAGTTTCCTTAAAAACTTCAATTGGTTTTTAATGTAAGACGAAAAATCATACCGAGCTAAAAAGCTAAAGTTGTTAGTTTGATTTATGCCTATAAACCTAATTGAAAATTGAAAATTGAAAATGAGATTTATATTTATCATGAATTCATGATATAAAATAGAGATTTGAAACTAAAGAAATTTTACTTATATACATTCACTCGAGACGTTTTTGATAAAATCGTATCGGAGATTTGTAAAAATATTTGTAAAATATGGCCCGTATAGAAATATTATTTCTAACGATAATGATAACCTTAAAATATGTTTAACATTATTTTGAAAGTAGAATTGTTTGAAACTTATGAAAAATATATACTTTAACAAAAATATATGTTTACTAGCTATTATTTTTGAAAAGTGTTGCACTTTATATAAAAAAATGTTGCATTTGTTTTTGAAAAATGTTACATATTATACTTTACTTAAACTTGAATAACAACATGCATTTATACTTAAATAAATAGCATTGCATTCATTCGTACTTGAAATTAAAAATGAATATGAAATATCTCCTCCCACACTTAATTTGGACCATGTCCTCATTGGTGCAAAAAGCGATAAAACATGAAAAATAGTACGAAATAAAATCATATGAATTAGAATGTAAAAATATAGTACGAAAACATTCAAACATTAATAATAAAGTTAATTGTACCAAACACAATTAAAAATATTGTACCGAAGTGAACAAGACATAATAAAAATAACGAAAATGAGGTAAAGAAAGAAAGGATAAAACCTATCAAGGTGAACTCGGTGGTGAAGGCGTAGTCTCAACTCCTTGGCGGCGGAAGAAAGATAGCAACCGGCGACGAGTAGATTTGTGCTCACGTCTCAAACGTTGCTGGTGCATTACATAGACCAAAAGGCATTCTCCTATATGCAAATGTTCCGTAAGGACACGTGAAGGTTGTTTTATCTTGGTCATCCGGGTAAATGTAAATTTGAAAGAATCCGGAATAACCGTCTAGGAAACAATAAAATGCATGACCGGCTATCCTTTCGATCATTTGATCAATGAAAGGTAGAGGAAAATGATCTTTCCTAGTTGCTTTGTTTAGGTTCCTATAGTCTATACAAACCCTCCAACCGGTGGTGGTTCGTGTAGGTATCAGTTCACCTTCATCATTTCTTACAACAGTTATGCCTCCTTTTTTAGGTACACAATGGATTGGACTAACCCATTCACTATCCGAAATCGGATAAATGATTCCATTGTCTAAAAGTTTAGTAATCTCATTTTTTACTACTTCTTTCATGTTCGGATTTAAGCGTCTTTGTCTATCCGCTTTAGGTGGCTTATCTTCTTCTAAGTGAATTCTATGCATTACGATACTAGGATTAATTCCCTTTAAGTCTGAAATTTGCCAACCCATACTTCCTATCCTATTTCTAACAACTTCTTTCAATTTTTCTTCTTGATCTATTGTTAATTTGTCAGAAATAATTATAGGTAGAGAATCGCCTTCTCCTAAGAAAGCGTACCTCAAATGACTGGGTAATTCTTTAAGTTCTAATTTAGGGGGTGTTACAATTGAAGGCGGAACTGGTCCATCTTCTCGAATCAAAGGCTCTGGGTCCTTATCGTCTAATTCCTCACCTATTATAGGTTCAATTATTTCTTCACTCTGAATAACGTCATTGACACATTCCTCGACTAAATCAAGTTTCATACAAGCGAATTCCTCCATAGGGTATTTCATCGCTTTGTTCATGTTAAACTCGATCTTATCTTCTCATATCCTTAAGACTACCTTCCCTTCCGACACATCTACTAGAGCGTGTCCCTCGTTCAGAAACTCGTCCATATACATCATGCCAAAGAATTGAGCATATCTGAACTGCAGAAAATGTTTCCCTTCGTCATGGTTATAAATTGGAAACCATGCACCATAACGATCAGAGATATCAACTTTCCCGCTTTGAGCAGAAGTGTGTTTTTGAACATTTTTCAAAGACTTAGTCATGTCTGTGAGAGAGAAGAAAATGAAGTCTGTAGGATTGAGGATTTGAGAAAGAAATTCAAAAAGATGAAATGAAATGGAAGAAGTCTGATCCTACAGGAATATATAAGAACTATAAGTGAAAGGTTGTGTCTGTTAAAAAGAAAAATGTGCCAAAGTGATACCTCTTTGATTCAACTGACAGAAATTTTAAAGAAAGAAGACTGTAATTCCTTACAGTTATTTCAATTTCAAAAGATAGAAAATCTCAACTGAGATTTTCAGAATCTCAACTGAGATTTCCAGATCCTGAAACATGGAAAATCTCAACTGAAATTTCTGCATATTTAATTTCTCAATAACACTTAACACTTAATGAAATTTTCAGAACATGACTAAATTCAAAATTTTAATGTTAACAAAACTTATTTGTACACAAAAATAAAAATAAAAATTAAAGTAAATAAAAATAAAAATAAAAATAAAAATAAACTAAAAAAAAGAATAAAAATTATGAACATAAAATAAGAAAAACTATAAATTAAAAACATGAAAACTAAATAAATTAATTTTCATAGAATTTTATCCACGGATTCAATTGCTTGAATTGGAGCTCCGTCGAAATAAATCTTGCAACGATTACCATTGACCTTAAATCGTTCGCCATTGGACTTTTCTAGCTCCAAAGATCTGTAATCAAACGTTTTAACAACCAAAAATGGTCCAGTCCATCTAGATTTTAGCTTACCTGGAAATAATTTTAATCTCGAATTAAAAAGTAAGACTTTATCCCCAACATTAAAGTTTTTAATTTTGATTTTGGCATCATGCCACTTTTTAACTTTTTCCTTATAAATTCTTGCATTTTCGTAGGACAAATAACGTAATTCATCCAACTCGTTTAAGTCGAACAAACGCTTTTTCCCTGCGCTTTGTAAATCAAAATTAAGGGTTTTTATAGCCCAGTATGCTTTATGTTCTAATTCAACCGGCAAATGACAAGCTTTACCATAAACTAATCTATAAGGTGTCATTCCGATAGGTGTTTTAAATGCAGTACGGTATGCCCATAATGCATCGTTAAGTTTATGTGCCCAGTCTCTTCTAGAAGACGAAATTGTTTTCTCATCCATTTGAGTTCTCTATTTGAAATTTCCGCTTGACCATTCGTTTGAGGATGGTACGGCGTAGAGATACGGTGGTGTACTCCGTATTTTTTCATAAGCGACTCAAAACCTCTATTTACGAAATGAGTACCACCGTCGCTTACCATAACTCTAGGAACTCCAAATCGACAAAATATTGAATTTAAAAACTTAACAACTACTTTAGAATCATTTTTCGGGGTTGCAATTGCTTCAACCCACTTTGAAACATAATCTACGGCTACTAATATATAATTTTTGCCAAAAGAAGTAGGAAAAGGACCCATGAAATCAATCCCCCATACGTCGAAGATTTCAACTTCCAATATGTTCGTAAGAGGCATCTCATCTTTCCTTCCTATATTCCCGGTTCTTTGACATTTATCACAGCGGACTATAAATGAACGGACATCTTTAAACAGAGTAGGCCAAAAGAATCCGCATTCAAGTATTCTAGCTGTTGTTTTACTTATGCTATTATGACCTCCGTAAGCGCTAGCATGACATTCCAACATTATGGAGTCATATTCAAACTCACTAACACATCTCCTAAGTATTCCATCGCCGCATGTTTTGAACAAGAATGGATCTTCCCAAAAATATTTCTTAGCTTCCGAAAAGAATTTCTTCTTTTGCTGAGAAGTCAATCCATCTGGCACAACATGTGCAGCTAAGTAATTGGCTATGTCCGCATACCATGGAGTTATGACACTTTATACTTGCATGAGATGTTCATCGGGGAAATCATCTTGAATGCCTGATATTTCACCGATGGGACCGTTTTCATCCTCAAGTCTTGATAGATGATCGGCGACAAGGTTTTCAACTCCCTTTTTGTCTTTAATCTCAAATTCTTGCAATAATAAAACCCATCTAATAAGACGCGGTTTTGCATCTTTCTTAGCAAATAAATATCGTAAAGCTGCATGATCTGTATAGATGATAACTTTAGATCCTAACAAATAAGATCGAAACTTATCACATGCAAAAACTACTGCTAACATTTCTTTTTCAGTTGTGGTGTAATTTAACTGTGCACCGGACAATGTGTGACTCGCATAATATATAACATGAAGTTTCTTATCCTTCCTCTGACCTAATACACATCCTACAGCTAAGTCACTCGCATCACACATAATTTCGAAAGGTAGATTCCAATCGGGTTTCGTTATTATAGGTGTACTGACTAAAGCCGTTTTCAAGGTATTAAAAGCTTTTAAACAATCCTTGTTAAAATCAAAAGTTGAATCCTTCATAAGCAAATTAGTAAGTGGTTTGGAGATTACAGAAAAGTTCTTTATAAACCTTCGGTAAAAACCTGCATGTCCTAAAAATGATCTTACTCCCTTAACAGTGGTTGGTGGGGGTAATTTTTCTATAACTGAAGTCTTTGCTCTGTCCACTTCTAAACCTTTTTCAGATATCTTATGACCTAAGACAATTCCTTCGTCTACCATGAAATGACATTTTTCCCAGTTTAATACTAAATTCGTTTCCTCACATCTAGACAATACTTTATCTAAGTTCTGTAAACATGCATCGAAAGAATCTCCATAAACTGAAAAATCATCCATGAAAACTTCCATTATATCTTCAATGAAGTCATTAAATATTGCTGTCATACATCGTTGAAACGTTGCTGGTGCATTACATAGACCAAAAGGCATTCTCCTATATGCAAATGTTCCGTAAGGACACGTGAAGGTTGTTTTATCTTGGTCATCCGGGTAAATGTAAATTTGAAAGAATCCGGAATAACCGTCTAGGAAACAATAAAATGCATGACCGGCTATCCTTTCGATCATTTGATCAATGAAAGGTAGAGGAAAATGATCTTTCCTAGTTGCTTTGTTTAGGTTCCTATAGTCTATACAAACCCTCCAACCGGTGGTGGTTCGTGTAGGTATCAGTTCACCTTCATCATTTCTTACAACAGTTATGCCTCCTTTTTTAGGTACACAATGGATTGGACTAACCCATTCACTATCCGAAATCGGATAAATGATTCCATTGTCTAAAAGTTTAGTAATCTCATTTTTTACTACTTCTTTCATGTTCGGATTTAAGCGTCTTTGTCTATCCGCTTTAGGTGGCTTATCTTCTTCTAAGTGAATTCTATGCATTACGATACTAGGATTAATTCCCTTTAAGTCTGAAATTTGCCAACCCATACTTCCTATCCTATTTCTAACAACTTCTTTCAATTTTTCTTCTTGATCTATTGTTAATTTGTCAGAAATAATTATAGGTAGAGAATCGCCTTCTCCTAAGAAAGCGTACCTCAAATGACTGGGTAATTCTTTAAGTTCTAATTTAGGGGGTGTTACAATTGAAGGCGGAACTGGTCCATCTTCTCGAATCAAAGGCTCTGGGTCCTTATCGTCTAATTCCTCACCTATTATAGGTTCAATTATTTCTTCACTCTGAATAACGTCATTGACACATTCCTCGACTAAATCAAGTTTCATACAAGCGAATTCCTCCATAGGGTATTTCATCGCTTTGTTCATGTTAAACTCGATCTTATCTTCTCATATCCTTAAGACTACCTTCCCTTCCGACACATCTACTAGAGCGTGTCCCTCGTTCAGAAACTCGTCCATATACATCATGCCAAAGAATTGAGCATATCTGAACTGCAGAAAATGTTTCCCTTCGTCATGGTTATAAATTGGAAACCATGCACCATAACGATCAGATATATCAACTTTCCCGCTTTGAGCAGAAGTGTGTTTTTGAACATTTTTCAAAGACTTAGTCATGTCTGTGAGAGAGAAGAAAATGAAGTCTGTAGGATTGAGGATTTGAGAAAGAAATTCAAAAAGATGAAATGAAATGGAAGAAGTCTGATCCTACAGGAATATATAAGAACTATAAGTGAAAGGTTGTGTCTGTTAAAAAGAAAAATGTGCCAAAGTGATACCTCTTTGATTCAACTGACAGAAATTTTAAAGAAAGAAGACTGTAATTCCTTACAGTTATTTCAATTTCAAAAGATAGAAAATCTCAACTGAGATTTTCAGAATCTCAACTGAGATTTCCAGATCCTGAAACATGGAAAATCTCAACTGAAATTTCTGCATATTTAATTTCTCAATAACACTTAACACTTAATGAAATTTTCAGAACATGACTAAATTCAAAATTTTAATGTTAACAAAACTTATTTGTACACAAAAATAAAAATAAAAATTAAAGTAAATAAAAATAAAAATAAAAATAAAAATAAAAATAAACTAAAAAAAAGAATAAAAATTATGAACATAAAATAAGAAAAACTATAAATTAAAAACATGAAAACTAAATAAATTAATTTTCATAGAATTTTATCCACGGATTCAATTGCTTGAATTGGAGCTCCGTCGAAATAAATCTTGCAACGATTACCATTGACCTTAAATCGTTCGCCATTGGACTTTTCTAGCTCCAAAGATCTGTAATCAAACGTTTTAACAACCAAAAATGGTCCAGTCCATCTAGATTTTAGCTTACCTGGAAATAATTTTAATCTCGAATTAAAAAGTAAGACTTTATCCCCAACATTAAAGTTTTTAATTTTGATTTTGGCATCATGCCACTTTTTAACTTTTTCCTTATAAATTCTTGCATTTTCGTAGGACAAATAACGTAATTCATCCAACTCGTTTAAGTCGAACAAACGCTTTTTCCCTGCGCTTTGTAAATCAAAATTAAGGGTTTTTATAGCCCAGTATGCTTTATGTTCTAATTCAACCGGCAAATGACAAGCTTTACCATAAACTAATCTATAAGGTGTCATTCCGATAGGTGTTTTAAATGCAGTACGGTATGCCCATAATGCATCGTTAAGTTTATGTGCCCAGTCTCTTCTAGAAGACGAAATTGTTTTCTCATCCATTTGAGTTCTCTATTTGAAATTTCCGCTTGACCATTCGTTTGAGGATGGTACGGCGTAGAGATACGGTGGTGTACTCCGTATTTTTTCATAAGCGACTCAAAACCTCTATTTACGAAATGAGTACCACCGTCGCTTACCATAACTCTAGGAACTCCAAATCGACAAAATATTGAATTTAAAAACTTAACAACTACTTTAGAATCATTTTTCGGGGTTGCAATTGCTTCAACCCACTTTGAAACATAATCTACGGCTACTAATATATAATTTTTGCCAAAAGAAGTAGGAAAAGGACCCATGAAATCAATCCCCCATACGTCGAAGATTTCAACTTCCAATATGTTCGTAAGAGGCATCTCATCTTTCCTTCCTATATTCCCGGTTCTTTGACATTTATCACAGCGGACTATAAATGAACGGACATCTTTAAACAGAGTAGGCCAAAAGAATCCGCATTCAAGTATTCTAGCTGTTGTTTTACTTATGCTATTATGACCTCCGTAAGCGCTAGCATGACATTCCAACATTATGGAGTCATATTCAAACTCACTAACACATCTCCTAAGTATTCCATCGCCGCATGTTTTGAACAAGAATGGATCTTCCCAAAAATATTTCTTAGCTTCCGAAAAGAATTTCTTCTTTTGCTGAGAAGTCAATCCATCTGGCACAACATGTGCAGCTAAGTAATTGGCTATGTCCGCATACCATGGAGTTATGACACTTTATACTTGCATGAGATGTTCATCGGGGAAATCATCTTGAATGCCTGATATTTCACCGATGGGACCGTTTTCATCCTCAAGTCTTGATAGATGATCGGCGACAAGGTTTTCAACTCCCTTTTTGTCTTTAATCTCAAATTCTTGCAATAATAAAACCCATCTAATAAGACGCGGTTTTGCATCTTTCTTAGCAAATAAATATCGTAAAGCTGCATGATCTGTATAGATGATAACTTTAGATCCTAACAAATAAGATCGAAACTTATCACATGCAAAAACTACTGCTAACATTTCTTTTTCAGTTGTGGTGTAATTTAACTGTGCACCGGACAATGTGTGACTCGCATAATATATAACATGAAGTTTCTTATCCTTCCTCTGACCTAATACACATCCTACAGCTAAGTCACTCGCATCACACATAATTTCGAAAGGTAGATTCCAATCGGGTTTCGTTATTATAGGTGTACTGACTAAAGCCGTTTTCAAGGTATTAAAAGCTTTTAAACAATCCTTGTTAAAATCAAAAGTTGAATCCTTCATAAGCAAATTAGTAAGTGGTTTGGAGATTACAGAAAAGTTCTTTATAAACCTTCGGTAAAAACCTGCATGTCCTAAAAATGATCTTACTCCCTTAACAGTGGTTGGTGGGGGTAATTTTTCTATAACTGAAGTCTTTGCTCTGTCCACTTCTAAACC
This sequence comes from Euphorbia lathyris, assembly GCF_963576675.1. Lineage (NCBI taxonomy): Eukaryota > Viridiplantae > Streptophyta > Magnoliopsida > Malpighiales > Euphorbiaceae > Euphorbia > Euphorbia lathyris. The sequence goes on along the minus strand of NC_088912.1, from coordinate 94,000,823 downwards.
TTTTTCAGATATCTTATGACCTAAGACAATTCCTTCGTCTACCATGAAATGACATTTTTCCCAGTTTAATACTAAATTCGTTTCCTCACATCTAGACAATACTTTATCTAAGTTCTGTAAACATGCATCGAAAGAATCTCCATAAACTGAAAAATCATCCATGAAAACTTCCATTATATCTTCAATGAAGTCATTAAATATTGCTGTCATACATCGTTGAAACGTTGCTGGTGCATTACATAGACCAAAAGGCATTCTCCTATATGCAAATGTTCCGTAAGGACACGTGAAGGTTGTTTTATCTTGGTCATCCGGGTAAATGTAAATTTGAAAGAATCCGGAATAACCGTCTAGGAAACAATAAAATGCATGACCGGCTATCCTTTCGATCATTTGATCAATGAAAGGTAGAGGAAAATGATCTTTCCTAGTTGCTTTGTTTAGGTTCCTATAGTCTATACAAACCCTCCAACCGGTGGTGGTTCGTGTAGGTATCAGTTCACCTTCATCATTTCTTACAACAGTTATGCCTCCTTTTTTAGGTACACAATGGATTGGACTAACCCATTCACTATCCGAAATCGGATAAATGATTCCATTGTCTAAAAGTTTAGTAATCTCATTTTTTACTACTTCTTTCATGTTCGGATTTAAGCGTCTTTGTCTATCCGCTTTAGGTGGCTTATCTTCTTCTAAGTGAATTCTATGCATTACGATACTAGGATTAATTCCCTTTAAGTCTGAAATTTGCCAACCCATACTTCCTATCCTATTTCTAACAACTTCTTTCAATTTTTCTTCTTGATCTATTGTTAATTTGTCAGAAATAATTATAGGTAGAGAATCGCCTTCTCCTAAGAAAGCGTACCTCAAATGACTGGGTAATTCTTTAAGTTCTAATTTAGGGGGTGTTACAATTGAAGGCGGAACTGGTCCATCTTCTCGAATCAAAGGCTCTGGGTCCTTATCGTCTAATTCCTCACCTATTATAGGTTCAATTATTTCTTCACTCTGAATAACGTCATTGACACATTCCTCGACTAAATCAAGTTTCATACAAGCGAATTCCTCCATAGGGTATTTCATCGCTTTGTTCATGTTAAACTCGATCTTATCTTCTCATATCCTTAAGACTACCTTCCCTTCCGACACATCTACTAGAGCGTGTCCCGTGTTCATAAACGGTCTACCAAAAATTAAAGGGCAATTTACATCATATGCAAAGTCTAATATAACAAAATCGGTAGGAAAAATAAATTTATCGACTTTGACTAAAACATCTTCAATTATACCATATGGTCTCTTAGTGGTTTGATCCGCTAATTGCAAAACCATATTAGTACGTTTGATATCTTCTTCTAAACCTAACTTGTTGAAAATAGACAACGGCATCAAGTTTATACTTGCTCCTAAATCACAAAGACAACTCGGGAATTCAATATCTCCCAATTTACACGGAATAGTAAAACATCCGGGATCTTTGAGTTTAGTGGGCAAATTACTTGACACTATTGAACTACAGTCTTCAGTTAACGAAATGGATGAAATTCCTTCCCAACTGATTTTCTTTGAAATCAAATCTTTTAAAAACTTACCATAGTTAGGAATTTGTGTGATTGCATCCATGAACATTAGATTGATGTGCAAATTTTTAAGTTTATCCAAAAACGTTAGAAGTTGTTTGTCATAGTCCTTATTTCGGACTTTGTGCGGAAAAGGTGGTTTAGGTACAAAAGTCTTGGTACTTGTGTCAAATGGTGAACTATTTTTGTTTGAGATATCTTCTTTGGATTTTGGTATATCAGTTCCTGGTAATGTTGCATCTTTGGGCATTTTCGGCCCTTGATAATTTTTCCCTGAACGAAGAGTGATAGCTTTCACCTGCTCTTTCGGATTTTCTTCCGTATGGCTGGGAAGACTTCCCTCTTTTCGGGATGGAATTGATTTAGCAAGTTGACCAATTTGAACCTCCAAATTATGGATGCTAGATGAGTGGTTTTTAATAAGCTGATCGAATTTATTTTCAATCCGTTTAAAACCATCGTCGTGATTACTTATTTTTCCACTGATAGCATCTATAAACTTATCGATTTTAGAAGATAAAGTGCTAATCGTATCTCTTGACTGGTTTTGATAATTAGTGGTACGATTTTGATTAGCACTTGCATTATTGTTATTGTTATCTTTCCAGTTAAAGTTAGGATGATTCCTCCATCCAGAATTATAAGTATTAGAATAAGGATTATTAGTTTGGTTTTGCCCTTGGACAAAATTTACCTGTTCGATCTCACTCATATTTTCGTAATCCACATCTGTTTGGACTGGATTACCATTGGTATCGCGTGGTGCCATAAACTTGTCAATTTTGTGCGATAAAGCAGAAAATTGGGCTTGTAGCATCGCGACTAGATCAAGTTCAACTATACCTTTAACTGATGATGAGGCTGAGGATGATGGTTTCGCCACCGGTATATGTCCACGTTCTGCGGGCCACATACTGCTGTTGATTGCCATTTCCTCCAAAAGTTCTCTTGCTTGGGCTGATGTTTTCTTCATAAATAGCCCTCCCGACATAACATCTAATGAACCCCTAGTTGTAGGATTTAGTCCATTGTAAAATGTTTGCATTAAAAGTTCAGCGGGTAATTGGTGGTGTGGGCACAAACGTTGAAGTTCTTTAAAACGTTCCCAAGTTTCATAAAGAGTCTCATTATCATTTTGAGAAAAAGATGTTAACTCCTTTATGACTCTTGCGGTTTTTGCTAAAGGAAAATATTTTGATAAAAATGCTTGGGCTAATTGTTCCCAAGTGGCAAAAGTTGCGGCTGGCATAGAAGTTAACCATTCTTTGGCTCTATCCTTCAAAGTGAAAGGAAAGAGGCGAAGTTTGATTGCTTCTGCAGTCACATCTGGGATTTTAAAAGTGTCACAAATTTCAAGGAAATTTGTTAAATGGGTGTTAGGATTTTCGTTAGGTAACCCGTAAAATGTTACATTATTTTGCAACATATTAAGAAAAGCTGGCTTAATTTCAAATTGGTTTGCGGTGATTCTGGGTCTAACGATACTGTTGGTCACACCGGCCACACCTGGCCTAGCGTAATCCATAAGTGTTGGTGGTCTGCCATTTTTTCTGGCTCGGTAGATGTTTTTACTGGGGTCTTATTTTTGTTTTTCTTGTTTTTCTTGTTCTTCCTAATGGTTCTATCAATTTCTGGATCTAGTGGTTTTGGTGGTATGCCTGAACTTCGAGAACTGCGCATGAACCTGAAATCTTGCACGAACCGAAACTACCTGAAAAACAGAATTTGAGAAATAAATAAATTAGTAAATGAAAATTATTAAATTATAAAAGTTAAAATAAGTATGTTTAAACCTAGATTCGAAATAAAACACGAAAAATCTAAAATTTTGTTAAAAATATTGGCGTTCCCCGGCAACGGCGCCAAAAACTTGTTGAGCGATTTCCGCAAGTGCACGGTATACGCTTGTAGTAATAAAAGATATCGAACCCACAGGGAACGCTTTTTAACTAAAACTTTATTTAATTCAGTTTTAATCACGTGTTTAGGTTTAACAAAAGAAATTCGTTTAATTGATTGAATTGGTTTGGGTAAATTAGGATTAGATAAGAATATTATATCGAGTTTAGAGAACAGTTCTGTCTTGTGATTTTGATTATAAGACAGATACTTCCGTAATTGGAATGAATAGTAGGTATAAAACTTATTTTCATAAAGCAAAGAAAGCAACTTTAACTTTGTAAAGATTATGGACATGTAATAATATAGGGATTTATTTAATTGAATGGCTTTGAACCGTAGAAATCTCTCTGGATCGGAGTAGATTTCTGCCTTAATCAAACTAGTATTTTATATCTGATAAGCCGCGATAAGCGATCATATCATCCATAAAAACTAAATCTGTCAAGTGTTCAACAAAGTTTTTATATGAATAAGATAGAATAGAACGTTTTAATAAAAACACCAATTTATCATTTTGAAAATCATTTTGTCAGAACAATATCAAAATAACAACAGTAAGAATGTATTAAATAAATAAGTATATCATTAATGAAATGTGAATTTTCACAAGTTAACAGAGAAGTAGAAACTTGGATAGCATTGCAACGAAAACTTTGAGATCCGGGTTGTCAATCTTTCCCTCAAACTCCGTAGGTTTGTCAGACCTCATACGCTTCAGCCGTCAATCCTTCTCGCTGAATCTTCGGAATAGAGACTGGTCAGTCCACTACCAGAATGAAAACTTGTCTCTGATCAACCTTAGAAACTAAACTAATAGTGTGTTTATAACTAATCTAATAACAACTTGTGTACAACAAGTTTGTTTACACAGAAATGAAATCTAACTTTCTGATTCTTTTCTGAATCAGAAACTCAACATAATAACTTTCTTCTCTAATTTCTCTAACTTTTCCAACCTCTTGATTTTTGAAATGGATCACTTATTTATAGTTGTTGAAGGGTTGTAAATGATGGGTCGTGTCCGTTGGTGAAGGGTCGCTTTTATCCAAACGAACAGACGCGTTTCTCGGATTAAAACATGTGAATTATGTGCAGAATACTTCGCTGTCGCGACTGAGATTCTAAAAATCTCAGTCGCGACAGGGGGTATAGGGGCGAGTTGAAGATTTCGTTCTTCTTCCGTGACGCCTTTCGTAAGTCGCGACTGAGATTATGAAAATCTCAGTCGCGACAGAGAGTTATCTCCCCGTCTCTTCGACTGCTTCTCGTCCTCCTTGAGCGTTCTTCTAGCTGATATGCATTCTCGGTACGTTTTTTAGGTTTTTCCTCCATTTTAGCTCTGTTTTAGCTCCATTTTAGCTCCTATTTGGATTTAACCAAATAATTAAGTACCTTGCATCAAAGAAGTAAATAAAGACGTAAAAGTATTCCAAATGAATATAATTAGCACGATTTTAATGTAAATTTAACGTATTTATATAGGATATTTAGGTATATTTTGGGCTTAACATATAATCCTGCCACAAGAAACCATCCGAATTTTGGATGGACAGGCCAACCGAACCAGCAAGAACAACTGAGATATCAACAACAGCAAGGAGGACACTACCAAAGGCAACCTCAACAGCATTATAAACAACATGTGCCACCAAAGGAAGATGTAGAGCCAGATATGAAGACAATGATGATGCAGTTCATGAAACAGACACAAGCATCAATTAAAAATCTGGAAACACAGGTTCACCAGTTAGCTGCATCTATGTCAAAAGGGAAGGGAATAATGCCGAGCAACATAGAGCCAAATCCAAAGGGCGATGTCATGGAAATTACCCTGAGATCTGGTAAGCAAACTCAACCCATTATTTCGACTGATGAAAATGCTGAATTCACAGGAACGTCCAAAGAAGCTGAAGGGGAGCAGGAATAGGCTGTTCCCAGTGAAGAAGAAACCAGGAAGACAACCTGTACCAATAAGCCGGATCAAGGGGAAAGCGAAAGAATATATAAGCCACCACCGCCGTATGTTCCACCTGTGCCATATCCAACGCGATTGATCAACAAAAAGCTGGAAGAACAGAATTCTAAAGTGTTGGACACCTTAAGGAAGTTGCACATCAACATTCCTTTCGTAGAAGCGCTGGCACAGATGCCGACATATGCAAAGTTCCTCAAGGATATCCTGTCTAACAAAAAGAAGCTGGAAAACATTTCCATGATCCAACTCAATAGAGATTGTTCGTCAATACTCCAAAACAAGCAGCAGGTACCTAAAAAGATAAAAGATCTAGGGAGTTTTTCTATTCCTTGCTCAATTGGAAACCTAAATATTGAAAATGCATTATGTGACCTAGGAGCTAGTATAAACCTGATGCCTTATTTTGTATATGCTAAACTTGGATTAGGAGAACCCCAACCTACTCGTATGTCCATTCAGTTGGCCGATCGTTCAGTATGCTATCCTAGGGGAGTTGTGGAAAATGTGCTAGTCAAAGTAGGAAAATTCATATTGCCCGTTGATTTCATTATAATGGACATTGATGAAGACTTGCATGTTCCTATTATCCTAGGTAGACCATTTTTAGCCACGGGTAGAGCATTGATAGACGTAGGAGAGGGACAATTATTCTTGAGGATTAATGGGGAAGAAGTCATCTTCAAAATGAACGAGGCAATGAGACGTGCAAATAATAATGATGACACACGCTGTTTCTTGGATGATTTTCAAAGTTTGTCTACTTTGCAGGAATAGGACACTCTGGAGACTCTATTGGGGGAAGAGGTGAACGTATGTGAAGGAACAGGCTGTTCCATTGAATCCAACCTACCGACACCTCCTTTCGATCCTACTGTTCCCACTCATCACGAACCACCGGAGATACCAACTGTGCCAATGTCTAAACCAGAATTGAAACCGTTGCCTGCACACCTCAAGTATGCTTTCCTGGAACCACCCAGCGGAAGTCCAGTCATAATATCCTCAAAGTTAACTCCTGATCAGAAGGCGCAACTTATGGCGGTTTTGCGAAGAAACAAGGATGCAATCGCATCGAAAATTGATGACATAAAAGGTATCAGCCCAGCAGTCTGTGTCCATAGAATCTTGATGGAAAAGGAACACAAGCCATCTGTCCAGCCGCAACGCAGACTGAATCCCCACATGAAGGAGGTTGTGCGAAAAGAGGTGTTCAAGTTTCTTGATGCCGGCATTATTTACCTAATCTCTGATAGTGTGTGGACCAGCCCTGTTCACGTTGTACCAAAAAAGGGAGGAACAACTGTAGTCCTCAACGAGAAAGATGAGTTGGTGCCCACAAGAACAATAACAGGGTGGAGAGTTTGTGTTGATTACAGAAAGCTCAACGAAGCCACAAGGAAGGATCATTTCCCCTTGCCCTTCATTGATCAGATGTTGGAGCGGTTAGCTGGCTATACCTTCTATTGTTTTCTTGATGGTTATTCAGGATACAACCAGATCGCAATTCATAGTGAGGATCAAGAGAAGACAACGTTCACATGTCCGTATAGGACCTATGCTTACAAACGAATGCCGTTCGAACTGTGCAACGCTCCAGCCACTTTCCAAAGATGTATGATGTCCATTTTTCATGACATGGTGGAGCGGACCATAGAAATATTCATGGACGACTTCTTTGTTTATGGAAACTCTTTTGATAGCTGTCTAAACAACCTCGAAGCCGTGCTTGTGCGATGCAAAGAGACCCACTTGGTCTTGAATTAGGAGAAATGCCACTTCATGGTTACGGGCGGAATTGTTCTCGGGCATAAAATTTCAGAAAAAGGGATGGAAGTGGACAAAGTGAAGGTGGAAGTAATAGAAAAGCTGGCTGTTCCGGCCAGTGTAAAAGATGTGCGAAGTTTTCTGGGGCACGAAGGGTTTTATCGCAGGTTTATCAAAGATTTTTCAAAGATTGCGCTGCCCTTGTCAGCCTTACTTCATAAGGAAGCCAAATTTTCTTTCAATGCAAGCTGTTTAAAGGCGTTTGAAATCTTAAAGAGCAAGCTGATCAACTCGCCTATACTGGCAGGACCAGACTGGGAGCAACCTTTTGAGATGATGTGCGACGCGAGCGATACTTGTGTGGGAGCTGTTCTTGGACAAAGGATAGAGAAAAAGTTTAGGTCTATTTACTATGCAAGCAAGACATTAAACGAGGCCCAGCAGAACTACACCACTACAGAGAAGGAGCTTCTTGCAGTTGTGTATGCCTTCGACAAATTTCGACCCTACTTGGTGTTGGGGTTTAGTGTCCTATAGACAATTGTTCTAGGATACGGACTTAATGTAAATGAAGTGTTCTTTATATCATTTGTTTTAATAAGATATATGTTTTATAACTATATAAAGGCAATCCCTTTTACGAACTAAATAAAGTCTAATAAAAGGAAATCTGTAAGTTTGTTTAAAGTGATCATAAAGTATTCATACAAGCATGAAGTGAGACTAAACTTTATGATAAACTAATAAACATCAAACCACCCCAAGTCAAGTGATATGCCCAGGATTGACATATCACTGTTGAGACTTGCATCTAACAATGTCTTCTGTCCGACAGAAAGCTGATCTCACAAGCTTCATATATACAGATATCTGGACAGTTACGTGGATCCAATAAAAGGGAGTTCATTAGGATTGGGGATCCAATTTGAGATAACAGGATGGGTAGATTCATCCTTGTCACCTATTCATCTCATTGGTATTAATAGGTATAACTAATCCTCAGACTCAAAGGAATGTTAATTGGTCATTCTGAATTACTGAATGTGAGACTTTGATCCTGTTGTAACACGATCCTTAACAGAGATGACTCTGGGGTGTGAACAGAAAAGGTTGGGTGTCACAGGAGGTAATTTCAGGATAGTTATACATTGGATTGAGCATTTATCACTCTCGATAAATGGGAGATACATCCAAGGATCGCTTGTGGAAGACTCGACTCTAAATCCTTGCAAGGTGATAACTTAAGACTTGAAATACAGATTTCACTTAACCTATCTATTTGAGTTGACTCGCCCTGTACAAGTAAAACGAACGTCTCGCTATATGTGACTTGACATCATCCATAGTCATAAGATTCAGTTCAAGGAGGTAGTTGATAAAGGATCGAATTATACTGTAACTAATACGGAAAGGTTAACGACAGAATCAACCTGTCTTCTTATGGCTCTGGGGGAATGATTACGGACTTGCTAATCACATACTCTGTACATCATTCCGTTATGCAAAGATTAAATATAATTCTTTGAAAATTAATTTAATAGTTGCATACGGCGAGAAGTAATAGGAACCTAATGGGTCACACATAAGACTTGGAACCTAAAAGAGAGATAGATGTTAATTAATTGATGGAAGCCCAATTGAGCCCAATGAGGCCCATGGACCATAAAGGGGGGTCGAAATTTATATATAATACATGAATGATTAATTTAATTTTAATCAATCCTAATTAGATTAGGATTATGAATTAAATTAATTAAAAGATAAATAAGTTAGGAGTTTTAATTAGATTATAATACTCCTATTATTATCCAATAAGGTTATTATTATTATCCTTAATATATTAGATATATAATGAGATAATAATTAGGAATTCTATTCCGAATTGAATTCCTATTCAGTAACCTAATTCTATCTAACTATGGATTAGATACAAGAGATTATAAATACCCCCCTATATAGGAATTTCGGCTAAGACAAGCAAAATCCCTAGAGTGATTTTCGAAATCTACTATAGTGCAAGAGAGAGAATTTTCGACCCCCAGTTCGAGGATGAGATTTTCTACGGCTTCCTTCTGATCAATTGATTTCATCTATTTCTTTTATCCTTGATCTTGTGTTGATTAATTAGAGGCAATCTATTTTGGTTGCTATTCAACGGTTGATTCTAACTTAATCTTCCTGTGTTTTATTTTGTGCTTGGGAACTCGGAGAAGAGTTGTGGGTACTTCATTAACAACGGTAGATTGATCATCAAAAGGTAATTCTTCTTATCCATCTTTATATGAAATAACGATTAACGGATCCTAGGGTTAATGGAAATGGGTTAAAAAATTTATATTTCCGCTGCTATACCTTAGCCTAATTTCCAACAGTGGTATCAGAGCCATCGTTAAATCCGTTATTTCATATATAAAAATTTAGAAGTTTTTTCAATAGGATTGAATAAATATTTATAGTTAGGATTAATTAACAAATTATTTTGATTAATTAATTCTAAAGATAAATAAGTTTTAATTAATTGTTAATTAAAACAAATTATGCGTATGTTCCTAATTATTTTGGTTGATAGTCATCATAACAAAATCTATTAGTTTTATAGTTAGGTTGATAAAATCAGTTTTATTAATTCTAAAGATAAAACGGAAATCTATAGTAGTTTTTCCTATTTTCTGAAATCGTTTTAAAACCGTTTTAAAACTGATATATGTATATTTAAAATTATTTAAAAATAAATAAATAAATACGACAGCGGCTCGGGTCGCGCCTCGCGGCGCGACCAGCCACAGTCGCGCGGCGTCTGGCCGCCGCTGCCGTAAGGCAATGACGTTTCAGCCGCCAGAGGGCTGCTGCCAAACGGCAGCAGCCCGACCCCGAGCTCCAGCCCGAAACCCACTTAATTTTAATTAGTTAAAATTAGTTTTAAATATATTTTAAATATATATGTTTCGGAAATTGATAGTTTTCTGTTTTGATTATCAAATGAAAATTTGTTTAAAAGTTTGTTTTACCAATTTGTAAATCAAAATGTTAAATGAATTGAAATCAAAATAATTGGGACGTGCATAATTGACGTTTTGTATAGTTATATTAATCTAAGGACTAATATAAAGATACGAAACTATTAGAAGTAAAATTGGATGAAAGTTAATTTAATAAGTTAATTTAACCTAAATATTACATAAAATAGTTATGTAATCAACCAATTAAATTTATTTAATTGAGTCTATGCATGTTTGGAGTTATGGACATATTTGGACCCTCTTTTAGTCTTTTGGTATTTTTGAAATAGGGTCTGCGCGTCCTGCCTTTCTACTATCTATTGTAATTTCTCCTCGCATCTGATTCCCTTCAATTCAATTGAAGTTTTCTTTTAGTAGTATAGAAATTAATATGTAATTTCAAGGCGCCATGGAGAAGACGGAGGACCTAAAGAGAAATATGTAATAGTTAGTATTTCCCTAGGTTTGGCCTTTTATTCCGTCTCTGACTCGACGGAATAATTTAGATGATATGTCCATAATGCCAATGTATGTGTCTGATGTATGCTAAAGCAAATCAAGACTAAGTTAGATTATGAGACTTAAAATAAAAATCCCTCGTTAAAAAGTTAAGTAAATAAACAAGTTATTAAAATCGGTTTCCCCTCCCTAATATTATAATTCAGCCGGCAGTACTGAGGGCCTTTGGGTTGTTGAGTAAACTCAAGCTCGGGGTCTTACGGTAACACCTGAATTATCGAAAATCATTTTTTCATGAATATGGGGTAATACTTAAATTAGATTATGATAATTGGATGAGTAAACTCATGTTGTCATAAACTAATGGGCAATATGGTTGGGATTAATATGAATAGCATATTAGTTACTAATGTAGTTAGTAACCCAATAACCTAAGAATCACATTAAAGATGTGATTGATTACATGAATCTACCTAACGAATAAGACTAGCTTGTTGAGTAAACTCAAGGCGAAATCTCAAGAGTTAGGATCCTAGCTCACTAAAGGATTTGTGAAATTCTTCGAATTAATATGGAGGGCTATGAATTTGGCAAAATAGTGGGAGCAATCTAAAATAAACTAAAAGGCCTATAATTTTAGATTGATATACTTTAAGCAAATGAATGACATACGTTTACTCTTTCTCACTCTCAGGTTTAATTAAACACACTCTTAAAATCATGACTAACACCAATCTGCAAAACATTCTTACCGATAACAAATTGAATGGTTCAAATTTCACCGACTGGTATCGCAACCTCAAAATTGTTTTGAAGTTCGAGAGGAAAGGGTATGTACTTGATACACCGATACCCCCTTACCCAACGGATGATGCTCCCTACCAAGAATTTTATGCTTACTTGAAGCATAAAGCTGATGACGATCAAGCAGGAGACATCATACTTGCATCCTTGACACCGGAAGTAAAAAGGCAACTACATTCAGATATGGATGCCTATATCATGGTTAAGCACCTAAAAGAGTTATTTGTGAATGAAACTCGGAGCGAGCGCTTCGAAATAACAAAGGAGTTATATAAAAGCAAGATGCAGGTGGGCACATCTGTAATGGCACATTGTGCCAAGATGATCAGCCTTATCACCAAGTTTTCTAGTATTGGAGATGCGATGGACCATGAAGTAAGTGAGAACTTACTTCTTCAGTCCCTCCCCGAGAGTTACTCATAGTTCATCATGAACTACCAAATGAGTGGCTTGCAAACCTCTCTTGTAGAGCTTGCACATATGCTCGAGTCAGTCGAGCCCATTATAAAAGAAAACGAGGAGATACTGGCCCTTGCTATTGAAGGATCAAGGAAAAGGAAATGGATCTCTCCCAATCCAAACCATCTTGATAAAGGCAAGGAGGCTGTGCTCACCGAAACGAAGGGAAAGGAATTGAAGAAGCCCAAAGGAAAGTGCTACTATTATGGTGACTTGGGGCATTGGAAGAGAAATTGTTCTTTCTACCTAGCTACCCTCAAGAAGGGAGAAGCCGGGACTTCAACGTCTGGTATGTTTTATATTGAAATAAATACAGTTTCACAGTCTGAATCTTAGGTACTTGATACCGGATGTGGATCTCATATTTGTACAAATATGCAGGAGCTAAAACAGACTAAGGAACTAAAGAAAGGAAGCATAAACTTGCGTGTAGGAAATGGAGCAAGAGTTGCCGCCCTCGCAATTGGAGATTATGTTTTAAATTTGCCCTCTGGGCTTGTAATAGAATTAAGGAATTGTTTATACGTTCCTCAAATGTCTCGTAACATTATATCTATTAGCCGTCTAGTTGACGACGGTTTTCATATTTCAATAAAAGACAAACATTGCGATTTTTATAGAGATTCGATTTTCTATTTCTCAGGAATATCACAAAATGGGATTTATGTGTTGGATGACAAAATTTCTGTTTTCGCAATTGATACCAAAAGACATAAGCGAGATAATTCAACTTACTTGTGGCATTGTCGTTTAGGCCATATAAACAAGAGACGCATGCTAAAGCTACATTCAGATGGGCTTATAGACCCAATCGATCCTGAATCATTGGAAACATGCGAATCATGTTTAAAAGGTAAAATGACAAAGACACCCTTTAGCAATAAAAGTGAGCGTGTATCAGACACTCTAGGACTTATTCATTCAGATGTATGCGGTCCTATGTCAGTCCAAGCAAGAGAAGGATTCAGATTCTTCATAAGCTTCATAGATGACCATACCCGATATGGTTACATCTACTTGATGAAGCACAAATCAGAAGCTTTTGATAAATTCAAATGCTTCAAGAATGAAGTAGAAAATCAATTAGGAAAGAAAATAAAGATGCTTTGATCTGATCGAGGTGGCGAATATCTTTCAGATGATTTTCTGAATTATCTAACTGAATGTGGGATATGCTCACAATGGACACCTCCCTATACACCACAACACAATGGTGTATCCGAGAGGAGAAACCGTACCCTACTAGATATGGTACGATCCATGATGAGCATGGTCTTGCTTCCAAAGACGTTCTAGGGCTATGCCTTAGAAACTGCCCTCTTCACCCTAAATCGAGTACTAACTAAATCCGCTAGTTCCACACCATATGAATTGTTCGTTGGTAGGAAACCCGTGTTTTCATTTATGAGAGTATGGGGTTGTTCAGCATTTGTCAAACGTATTGCGTCCGAAAAACTAGATTCGAAATCTGATAAATGTTTCTTCATTGGATACCCTAAGGAAACTATGGGATATTACTTCTATCATCCAGATGATCAGAAAGTAATAGTATCCAAGCACGCAACCTTCTTAGAGAAAGAGTTTCTCGAAGAAACACAAAAGGGAAGCATGATTGAACTTGACAAAGTTCAAGAAGAAGAAACACCGACTGAAACAACAGAGGCGGTTGAGGTACCCGAAGAAGTCCCATTAGATGAGACTCCAGTGCCACCTATTCGTAGATCACAAAGAGTTCGTGAACTCCCAGTTAGATATGGTTTTCTAGTGGGAGATGATAATGAGGTTCTCATGTTAGACGACGAACCCGAAAACTACGAAGAGGCTCTTACTAGTCCAGATTCTAAAGCATGGCTTGAGGCCATGGATTCTGAAATGGATTCCATGTATACTAACCAAGTGTGGACTTTGGTTGATCCATCCGAAGGGATAAAACCCATTGGGTGCAGGTGGATCTTCAAAAAGAAGACTGACGTGGATGGAAAGGTTAGCACCTACAAAGCTAGGTTAGTAGCGAAAGGATATCGTCAGAAGCAAGGAATTGATTATGATGAAACTTTCTCTCCTGTGGCTATGTCCAAATCAATCAGAATCATGCTTGCTATTGCCGCTCACTACGATTATGAGATTTGGCAAATGGATGTGAAAACAGCTTTCCTAAACGGAAACCTGCTTGAGGATGTATATATGATGCAACCTGAAGGTTTCATATCAAAGGATTTCAAACAAAGTTTGCAAACTTCAGAGATCCATTTATGGACTCAAGCAAGCATCGAGAAGCTGGAATAAGCATTTTGATGAAACCATAAAACAATTTGGTTTCGAACAAAATTGCGAAGAAGCTTGCATTTACAAGAAAGCAAGTGGGAGCTCTATAGCATTTCTCATACTATATGTGGACGATATATTATTAATGGGAAATGACATTGCTCTACTACAGTCGGTAAAAGTATGGTTATCTGGTAACTTCTCAATGAAATACCTTGGTGAAGCAGCTTATATACTTGGTATAAAGATCTACAGAGATAGATTGAGAAGACTGCTTGGTCTTTCACAGGCTACATACATTGAAAAGGTGCTAAATCAGTTTAGCATGCTTGAATCGAAACGAGGTAACTTACCCATGCTACATGGAGTAAAGTTAAACAATCATCAATGTCCTAAAATCGATGATGACAAAAGACGCATGGCTGTAGTCCCGTACGCCAGCGCAATCGGTTCGATTATGTATGCTATGCTATGCACTAGACCTGACGTAGCATTCGCATTAAGTATAACAAATCGTTACCAAGGAAATCCGGAAGACGAGCATTGGATTGCCGTCAAGAACATTCTTAAGTACTTGAGAAGAACTAAAGATATGTTCCTAGTGTACGGAGAAGGTGATCTGAAAATAGAATGATTTTAAATCCCAATCAGGATACCTGTTTATCTTGAATGGGAGCGCGGTCAGTTGGAAGAGTTCCAAGCAGGGAAGCGTAGCTTTCTCTACGACCGAGTCAGAGTATATCGCTGCTATGGAAGCAGCAAAGGAAGCAGTTTGGATTAGAAAGTTCATTACAGAACTTGGTGTGGTGCCTGACATTGTCAATCCCATTACACTGTACTGTGATAACAATAGAGCCATTGCGCAAGCAAAGGAACCACGGTCTCATAATGCATCCAAGCATTACTTAAAGCGATACCACATCGTAAGAGAGATTGTGGCTAGAGGAGATGTGAGAATAGAAAGAGTACCTACAGAGGACAACGTTGCAGATCAGTTGACAAAGCCCTTAACCCAGAGAGTACATGATCGTCATCTAACTTCTACTGGGATAAGTTTTAGAAACAATTGGCTTTAGTCCAAGTGGGAGTATGTTGGGGTTTAGTGTCCTATAGACAATTGTTCTAGGATACGGACTTAATGTAAATGAAGTGTTCTTTATATCATTTGTTTTAATGAGATATATGTTTTATAACTATATAAAGGCAATCCCTTTTATGAACTAAATAAAGTCTAATAAAAGGAAATCCTTAAGTTTGTTTAAAGTGATCATAAAGTGTTCATACAAGCATGAAGTGAGACTAAACTTTATGATAAACTAATAAACTTAAAACCACCCCAAGTCAAGTGATATGCCCAGGATTGACATATCATTGTTGAGACTTGCATGTAATAATGTCTTCTGTCCGACAGAAAGCTGATCTCACAAGCTTCATATATACAGATATCTGGACAGTTACGTGGATCCAATAAAAGGGAGTTCATTAGGATTGGGGATCCGATTTGAGATAACAGGATGGGTAGATTCATCCTTGTCACCTATTCATCTCATTGGTATTAATAGGTATAACTAATCCTCAGACTCAAAGGAATGTTAATTGGTCATTCTGAATTACTGAATGTGAGACTTTGATCCTATTGTAACACGATCCTTAACAGAGATGACTCTGGGGTGTGAACAGCAAAGGTTGGGTGTCACAGGAGGTAATTTCAGGATAGTTATACATTGGATTGAGAATTTATCACTCCCGATAAATGGGAGATACATCCAAGGATCGCTTGTGGAAGACTCGACTCTAAATGCTTGCAAGGTGATAGCTTAAGACTTGAAATACAGATTTCACTTAACCTATCTATTTGAGCTGACTCGCCCTGTACAAGTAAAACGAACGTCTCGCTATATGTGACTTGGCATCATCCATAGTCATAAGATTCAGTTCAAGGATGTAGTTGATAAAGGATCGAATTATACTGTAACTAATACGGAAAGGTTAACAACAGAATCAACCTGTCTTCTTATGGCTCTGGGGGAATGATTACGGACTTGCTAATCACATACTCTGTACATCATTCCGTTATGCAAAGATTAAATATAATTCTTTGAAAATTAATTTAATAGTTGCATACAGCCAGAAGTAATAAGAACCTAATGGGTCACACATAAGACTTGGAACCTAAAAGAGAGATAGATGTTAATTAATTGATGGAAGCCCAATTGAGCCCAATGAGGCCCATAGACCATAAGGGGGGGTCGAAATTCATGTATAATACATGAATGATTAATTTAATTTTAATCAATCCTAATTAGATTAGGATTATGAATTAAATTAATTAAAAGATAAATAAGTTAGGAGTTTTAATTAGATTGTAATACTCCTATTATTATCCAATAATGTTATTATTATTATCCTTAATATATTAGATATATAATGAGATAATAATTAGGAATTCTATTCCGAATTGAATTCCTATTCAGTAACCTAATTCTATCTAACTAGGGATTAGATACAAGAGATTATAAATACCCCCTATATAGGAATTTCGGCTAAGACAAGCAAAATCCCTAGAGTGATTTTCGAAATCTACTATAGTGCAAGAGAGAGAATTTTCGACCCCCAGTTCTAGGACGAGATTTTCTACGGCTTCCTTCCGATCAATTGATTTCATCTATTTTTTTATCCTTGATCTTGTGTTGATTAATTAGAGGCAATCTGTTTTGGTTGCTATTCAACGGTTGATTCTAACTTAATCTTCCTGTGTTTTATTTTGTGCTTGGGAACTCGGAGAAGAGTTGTGGGCACTTCATTAACAACGGTAGATTAATCATCAAAAGGTAATTCTTCTTATCCCTCTTTATATGAAATAACGATTAACGGATCCTAGGGTTAATGGAAATAGGTTGAAAATTTTATATTTCCGCTGCTATACCTTTGCCTAATTTCCAACACTTGGTGTTATCCAAAGTAGTTGTGCAGACAGACCACGCTGCGTTGCGCTACTTGTTCGCGAAAAAGGATGCTAAGCCTAGGTTAATCCGCTGGCTATTATTGCTTCAAGAGTTTGATCTCGAAATTAAGGATAAAAAGGGAACAGAAAATGTCGCGGCTGATCATTTGTCAAGGATTTCTCACCAAGGCAGCCAGGAACAACCAGAGATTTTGGAAAGGTTTCCAGACGAGCATCTATACGCCGCACAGTCTGCGCCATGGTTTGCCGATATTGCTAATTACCTAGCAAGTTCGCTTAAGCCTCACAACCTGTCCACTAATCAGAGGAGGAAGTTTTTTGCTGAAATTAAATATTAATTTTGGGAAGATCCCTATCTTTTCAGGTTGTGCGCCGACCAAATTATTCGAAGGTGTATATCGCAGGAGGAGGAACAGCATTGTCATGACCGAGAAGCTAGAGGGCACCATAGCGCTAGCAGAACTGCAGCCAAGGTTCTTCAATCAGGTTTTTTTTTTGCCAACACTTTTTAAAGATGCCCATCTATTCATTAGCACTTGCAATGAGTGCCAACGAACAGGCAATATCTTGGCTAGAAATGCCATGCCCCTCAACAACATAGTTGTTTGTGAAATTTTTGATATATGGGGCATAGATTTTATGGGTCCATTCCCTACATCTTTTGGGAATAAATATATCTTAGTGGGTGTAGATTATGTGAGCAAGTGGGTTGAAGCAATGGCTAGTCCCACCAATGACGCCCGTGTAGTTGTAAAATTCCTAAAAAGGCTGTTTGCCAGATTCGGTGTCCCACGAGCGATCATTAGTGATCAAGGAACCCATTTTTGCAATACCAAATTTGAGAAGCTGATGGGCAAGCTTGGAGTCTCTCACAGAATTGCCACACCTTACCATCCACAAACAAGTGGACAGGTGGAGATTCCAATCGAGAAATCAAAAGAATTTTAGAAAAGATTATTGGCAGTTCTAGGAGAGACTGGGCAAACAAGCTTGATGATGCTCTTTGGGCATATAGGACGGCCTATAAAACACCAATCAGAATGTCTCCGTTTAGATTGTTATACGAAAATTCTTGTCACCTATCGGTTGAAATGGAACCCAGGGCTTTTTGGGCATTAACATTTTTAAATTTTGAGCAACAGGCTGTTGGAGATCAGCGAAAACTTCAACTTTGTGACATGGAAGAGTTCAAGCTGTTCTCGTACGAGAATGCAGTAAACTACAAAGAGAAGACCAAACAGTGGCACGATAAAAAGATCCAGGAAAAAGTCTTTCACGAAGGTCAAAATGTCCTTTTGTACAATTCAAGGCTGAGGCTTTTTCCAGGAAAGCTAAAGTCACGATGGTCAGGACCATTCATAGTGAACAGGGTGTTCGAGCATGGAGCTGTGGAGATTTTCAAAAATGGTGATGCTCCTTTCAAAGTAAACGGGCAGTGTCTCAAACCGTAACTTGAGAATGACCACAAGAGGAAGATTGACACTGTTCACTTCCAGGACCCTCCGCACCAATGATTAGAGACACATGGTGTTCGCTGCAAACACCAATTGCAGCAGGAAAGTACCCCTCCAACAATTCCTTTTTAATTTATTATCCCTCATCATGTGTTAAGTCATTTATCTGATAACAATTACATTGTCTCATTTTTGCTTTAACCATGCATTCAAGTCAAATCGATATATTCACAAGGAAAAATATAAAACTTCTACGCTTGTCAATAAGAGTGAAGTTTTAATTTTTGCTTGTGTAATCGTTGGAGGGATATGGAACTAGGTCGTAAGAGTTTTTTTTTTGGGGGGGGGGGGAATAAATTCAAAATAAAAATAATAAACACACAAATCAGAAGGATAAGGGACACGTCAAATCCACTGTCATAGGCTGTAATTTCAGCCTAAACGCCCCCTTGGTAAAAAACAAAAGTGGATGGTGTGCCGTAATTGAATAATTACGATACCCTTGCGTCTTTTCGCCTGGAATGGTCATCTCTCCATATAACTTATTCCAAGTGGCGAATTAGGAGACGATCTTTAGGGCGGTAGTTCAAGAGATCTGTCCCCTCTTTTCTACTTAAAGGACGCAGACTGATGGGTGACCTAATTAGTCTTTACGCACTATTCTCTCTCACCTTTACCAAGAATTCTTTTTCTCATACACGGTTGCGGAGGCACCTATTTAGTTTGATTTACAGATGAGAACTCGTGGTTGGGGAAAGCACGTAGAAGTCGAGGGCTCGACCAATAAGGAGAAAGAAAAACTTAAGATGACTGAGCCAAGCACGGTCGCTTTTGTTCCTGATGAAAAGCTAGTGAAAAAACTCTCACAGTTTAAAGATGCTGAGGTGCAAAAGTACTACGAAGATCTGGCTAAACTTGAATTCGGGCCCATACGAACAGTTTGTTGGGACACCCTGAAGAGGCTTAAGCTTGCTGAACGTGTGCGCAAGCTCATGGAAGCAGGCCATTTCGGCTGCTTCTTTGAGATGACGGAGCTGGCATACAAGGAACTGACTTTAGAGTTCCTGGCTACTTTCAAGCACGATGCTGAGATCACTGACCCTGATGAAGAAGGGAAGTTCAGTTTCAGGCTCATGGGTCACACACAGAGGCCTTCGCTCAACATGTTTAACTGTTTGTTAGGAGCTTCGGACGATGATGACCTGGAGTCCGAGAGGTACAAGGAAGCATTCACCAAGACCCCTGATGTCTTTGACCCTACTGCCTTCTGGAATTCTATTTCGGGACAACAACATTATGACAGGAGCATTTCCAAGGCGTCAAATATTGATGATTATGCTGTTCGTTACTTGCATAAGCTGGTCTCCGGAACAATTTTCGCTCGCGAAAATCAAGCCACTATGTCGCATGCAGACCTTACAGCTTTGTAGAGCATGGCAATCGGGCCAATGATGAATTTAGGTTACTGTTTTGGGGAGTACATCAGTGCTTTTGGTAAAAAGAACTCTTCGCTCATCTGCTGCGGGAGCATTGTCACTAGAATTGCTGAATCCATAGGGGTTTTTAAGCCTGAGGACCACTCTCGACTCACTATTGTGAACCACTCGGACCAGATTGATCTCCGGAGTCTGCAGAAAATGTTGTTTGGAAAACTGGTGAATGGAAAGTGGGTTTGGATGGCGGACTTTGTTGCAATAAGGAGAGTCAAAAGCCGGAAGAGGAAAAGTGAACCAACTATGTCGGTCTCATCGGATTCCGAACAAGTTGAGCGGCCAAAGGATCTGGATTTCTATAAGAAATGTGCAAAGCTTTCTAGTGAGGACATCCTTGACAAGTTCAACACCCTGTTTGCTCAAAACCAAGCCAACCGAGAGATGATATTTGCCCTTGAGCAAAAATACGAGTCACAACAGGGATCGATAGACATGCTCAAAACCATCTGTATTGAGGAGCATGGCAAGGAAAGTCCATCCGGTTTTTTCAGTCAAGAGTCCGGTAAGAAAAACACCTGAAACACCTGCTAATGCTAATGCTAATGCTAATGTTGATGCTTCCTCGAAAGGGGAGGGCATTCTTGCCACTGCGGATAGAGAGGTTAACTCCTCTCTTTCCCAGCCCGCCTGATTCGTCACCTTTATCGCTGTCCTAGCATTTGGTAACATCTAACACCCTTACTCTATCAAATTGTGCACTCTGCCTATGTTCTTATGCTATTATTGTGTATACTTTGCTGCCATCCTGATAACATTGAGGACAATGTTCCGTATTAATTTGGGGGTGGGGAGTTACACATCACAATATATGCAGGCATAACATGATAAATGCTTATTCAGGTTGTTAATTTAATTGATTTGGTGAATAGCAAATATCCCCGTGAGAATCTTTGATGTAAATATCCTTTGTAATCTTTTCTTTGCTGTCTCGTCTCCTTGTTTATTAAATCTCTTCGATTGTTTTGTGTTCACGGGAATCACTATACAGACTGTGCGTTTTATGATGGATCTGTCTAGTTTTAGTTGTTTGAATTATGTCTCCCCGAGTCTGAAAGTTCCGAAAATTTTGAATTTTTTTAAATCTTCTTTCACAATTAGAAACCATTGCCTTATTGCATTTCCCCAAAAATAGTGAGAACTCGAGTCTGCAAGTGCATCTGAATTATGCATTGATTTTTTTCTGAGTGGGCCAGCACTCACTATCTTTAGGGAGAATTTGCCTTGGTTTGCCTTGTTGAAATGGAGATTCTTTTTAACAATCATATGAGGAAAAAGGCAATTAGATTCCCTTTCCGCTACACAAAAAGCCACTTGTGCTTTGCACTCCAAATTTAGGATAACCAATTTGAGCCATAACCTGTTCTTTCTAAACACCACGCAAAGAAACCCTTTCCCTTCACTGATATTCCTAAATACCCTGAATTCTATCTTGTGCTTCAAAACCAACTGCTTAATTGGAAATCATTGTTTTTAAAGATACACAAATCAGGAAAACAAAGGCGATTGAGCAGATGATGCTAAAGAAAAGATAGAAAGGAACCAGAGAATCATGTGTTTGGATGGAAAAATCTTTAATGATTGTTCATTATGAATAGAAAGAGTAGTTTTGTTATAAGAAGCAGGCTGTGTGGATCGGGTAAGGAAAGGAATGCTAATTTGTTGAAAGCTGTGTAGGTCAAATAATTTGCAATAAAGACAGAATTTATACACTTAAATAGCTTCTCACTGTCAAACCAGAACCTGAGCCTAACATTACAACCTTTGTCAAGTCCTTTGGACTATGTTTGGAAGAATTTTGACCCATAGATTCAGGACCAAAAGGCAAACTCACACCCTAAGGGTTTGGTGACTGAGCTATGGAATGAAGTTGCATTCTTTTTCCTATGGTAAATAAATGCCATACGAGAGTGAGTGAATTATTCCAGTCCTTAGTGAGGCATGTCCGGCGAGTTGGTTGCTCCTTGTGAAAGTAGAAGTCTAAATTTTAAGCTTTAAGGGATTTCTCGATTAAAGGCACACAGTTTAAAACAAGCTTTAACTTTGCTATAAGATCATAGCTCGCATCTGTCAACTACCCCGCTGAACAAAACAATTTCTTTTCTCCATATCATTCTCTGTAATATTTCATTCCTAACTCTTCTTCTGTTGAATTCTTTTTTCTTACATTTGGTTGCTTGAGGACAAGCAAAGATTCAATTTGGGGGTATTTGTTAGGCATGAAATTAACTGAGTTTAGCACAATATTTATACAAGAATTGGGGTGTTTTTCTGTTATATTGCAAGAATGAAGGGCTGATTAATGTTTTTTTACAGATAAGTAAAGATTAAAGCCAAACATGCTGGAAATAGCTTGTTTCGCAACTGACAAAGAGGAGTGGAGCCTTTCTATGATCCAGCGGTCAAACGCCGGATAATCTAATGACGGACAACGACAAAACAGAGGTGGGCGTGGCAGAGGCAGCATGTGGAAAGGTGTTTCAGTGGCGTTACCTAAAGTAGCATGATCACAAGAAGTTTCGACCCTTGAGTGTTCAAGGGTCAAAAGGATCCATAATCATTTCTGATTGTTTAGTTGTAGTTGGAGTTGACCTATTTCTGTATTATTTTGTAAGGATACTTTCGGGTACCAATTTTGGCCCCGGGCTTTCTCCTTTAAATAGATGTAGCAAAGGGAAGACTAGGAGGATTCGGATAGCTTATTTTTAGAACAGAAAAGTCACTGCTTAGAAAAGAAGAGAGCTCCAATGGAGTTTCTGAATGTTCAAGGAATTTTTGATTGCTCACTGCTTACTATTAGTGAGTAATCCATTTTTGAATGGGCACGGCCAGTCCGGGCTAGTGATGTAAGTCTTATAACTTTTGCAATGAATATGTAGTATTTTACCAATGATGTGTTGATGAGGGTTTATATTTCTGTGCTTTGGCATTTATGCATGTGATAGATGAATGTTAGGACACTGCTTGCATCTTCACTGATATCTCTATCAATCTCGCAACCTCGAAGCAGACATGTTAGATGGTTGTATCAAAGGTTTTCTTAACAGAAATACAGCTTTGATCTTAATGCAAGAAAGAATGTTCCTTTAGGACGCTATTGGTTCTAGTAAATCTTAGAAACTTAAGAACACACGAAAGTTGACTTAAGTGGGCATTAAAGCTGATACTTTGACTTCATTGGTATTGTCACTAATTCGTTGGATTGTTGTATGACCTTGCACTACCTGTTCGGCAGTGCTTAGCCTGTTCTATCTTTTAAACTGTCATCTATTTGTCATATCTTTCATAGAATTAGCACTCTTATATCTTAACTGACCAAACTCAAACAATCAACCCTACTAAGAAGATACCTTGACACACACACACTGTTCAGCAACGATTTTCTAATATAATTTTGGATCTCAATCCTTGTGGAGACGATACTTGACTTATCACTTTATTACTTGTATCTAGTGCACTTGCTAGAGTCTTATCTGAGGACAAAAACACTACAGAAATGGTTTTACGAGAGACGTACAGAAGCAGGTTATAAACATGTCTTTTATTTTATTTATAATACATAGCTATTTCTAAGATTTTTTTTCTATAGAAGAACATGTAGGGTATTTGACCAAGTGGGCGGAAGAAAGATGACAAAGCTTGTACAGACAGCAATACATTGTTCGTATTTCCCTGTTGATTTAAATCAGTGATCGGGTAAAAGGGGGACTTGTTGATTTAAATGCTGGAACATGTACATGCAGGAAATGGCAACTAGCCCAATTTCCATGTGAACATGTATGCAAAAGTTGCTTCCAAAGCAAGGAAGGATAATGCTTATAGGTGGGTGCACCGTTACTACCCCAACGAGTCACTTAAGTTGGCATGGGCTGAGTCAATATATCCACTTGGTCACCAGTCGGAATGGAAAGTGAACGAGGATCCTGTGAAAGTGCTTCCTCCTAAGAAGGAGGGACAGTCTGCTGGTCGTCCAAAAGGTCAGAAAAGAAGGTCATCTGTGGGTGAATATGTAATTCGCACAAGGTGTAGCAGATGTGGGAACATCAGTTATAATCCTTTGAATTGTCCCTCCATGCTTCCAAATACCACACGGCTTCCTAGTGTAATCTCAAGTTCAGCAAGTTGTTCTAACACTACTACCTCAAAGCATTTATGATTGAGTTGATTAATATCATTTGTCTTTAACATTGTGCTTGTTCAAACTTTTGAATTTAGTATGTTATGATTTCCATATCATTGATTAATATCATTTTTCCTTAACACTGTACTTGTTTTAAGACTTTATGGTTTATGATTCTAAGGGGAAACCAACTTTATAGTGTACCTCATATTTTAAAGTAAATGAAGCATTGATGGGACCAAGTTTGTCGCATTTTGTTATTGAATGCGCTTAAATGTGACAATGTTGTTATATTATAACCTTATCGCATTTGAGCGCATTCAACAACAAATGCGACAATGTTGTTATATAACCTTGTCGCATTTTGTTGTTGAATGCGCTCTAATGCGACTCAGACACCATCGGTTGGGCAAAACTTGTCGCATTTGAGCGCATTCAGGCAAAATGCAACAAGGTTATATAACAACATTGTCGCATTTGTTGTTGAATGAGCTCAAATGCGACTCAGACATCTGTATAAAGTGACATAAATAGAACACAATAAAGGGACATAAACATAACATAATATATAACAAAAACATAATATTACAATATCATTTGAAATTATCTAACAACCGGCAATGAAACAACTCAAATGCAAAGCGCAAACGGAAGAAAGCACCATCCGTAGAGTTGTATGGATATACATATGAGTCATCATGCGGTAGATCACGTAATCCACTTAAGAATTGTGAATTTATGCAAGTCTAAATACCACAGTCATTTGATCCAAACATTTGTTGTGGCACCTCTGGAACTCTACTCCAAGTAATCATCCGTCTCACATTTTCACGTCCATCTACAAAATAGTCGCTTAATTCCAAGACTCTAACAATGACTTTTAACTGCATTTTGAGAAACGCATCCAAAGGTTGCTCTGAAATGTTTGATACAAGGCTATCATATATATGAAGGTGCATAGTCCCCAACTCTAACACTCCTAGGATCCAGTTCTCTTGCTTGTAGTTGATCGGAATAAACACTCTTTTCACTGTGTGCCAAGGGCGAACAAAATTAACTACATCACCTTTTACCTTTTGTATGAAATAGTTTGCACTATCCCACCTTGGTTCATTGAACCCCTTCATATACACGACTTGGCCCATTAATTGAACAAAATATTATCAATTGTAGTCCATTCCGCATTCACCCCAGTATTAAATGACTGTTGCCTCAATAAATACAGCCAAACAAACAGTGATGTGCTATAACAATGATTATGTAAACCTTTAGTAATATAGTAAAAGACAATAATTACAAATGAAAATGGAATATTGGATGGATCAATGTTACCTCATTGAAGATATACTTCCCCTCAGTCTGAAGGGTATTGAACCACGCTCCATCAAGATGGTACATATCTAAACCAACCACAACTCTTCCCTATGTTGATTCAGGGCCATTGATCCACGCTTCTAGCTCCCCTACCAAACATGCATCTATCCGTTGGCGCGGATCGTCAACATTACAAATCACTAGACTTTCCTCAAAGCTGTCAATGTACTTGCCACCATACAAGGCTAATGGATCGGTGTAATGTAATGGATCGGTGAACGAGGAATTCAAATACTTGCTCACTTTAGGAACCCGTTTACCTTGTCCACGTGCTCTCCCTCTACCTCTATTAGTGCCTCCACCCCGGGTTGGACCTTTATTTTCTCCTTTCCCAGTCTTTCTACCTCTACTTGTACATCCACCCTGCTTTGGACCTTTATCTTCTCCTTTCCCATTCCCTCTACCTCTGCTTGTACATCCACCCCTACTTGGACCTTTATCTTTTATGGCAACCACCTACAAAAGGAAAAACATAAGCAATCTCATAGAAGAACTGAGCGCATTGGAGTGCATTCATAGCCAATGCGACAAGCTAGCACCTTAAAGCTTGTCGTATTGGAGCGCATTCACGACCAATGCGACAAGCTTTAAGGTGATAGCTTGTCGCATTGGAGAGCATTCACAGCTAATGCGACAAGCTTTAAGGTGATAGCTTGTCGCGTTGGAGCGCATTCAACAACAAAATGCGACCCAGAGATACAGTTTCATATATAAATGCATGACTTCTACCTTTTGGACTTCTTTCTTCACTTGGACTTGTCCTTTTGGTTTCACTTCTTTGACTTGTACTTTTGGCACTTCATCTACATAGACAACCTCCCTACTTGGGCAACTTCCTCAGGCACAGAATCATCAAGATGGACAATTTCCCTTGCTTGGACAACTTCCTCGGGCATAGAATCGTCTAATACGACAATAACACTCTCAACCTCCTCTCGATTTCCACCCATATTAACCTCATCGCCCTTGGTCAACTCACCAACATTATCTACCTCCTCTTGCTCCTTTCCATCTTTACTTGGCTCCTCTTGAACCATATCTACCTCCTTCTGAACATTTCCATCTTTACTTGGCTCCTCTTGAACCATGTCTACCTCCTTTTGAACATTTCC
Organism: Euphorbia lathyris; assembly: GCF_963576675.1. Taxonomy (NCBI): domain Eukaryota; kingdom Viridiplantae; phylum Streptophyta; class Magnoliopsida; order Malpighiales; family Euphorbiaceae; genus Euphorbia; species Euphorbia lathyris. The sequence continues at coordinate 93,974,098 of NC_088912.1, read as the reverse complement.
ATCTTTACTTGGCTCCTCTTGAACCATAATAGCTTCCTCTTGCTCCTTTCCATCTTTATTTGGCTCCTCGTGAATCATGTCTACCTCCTTCTGAGCATTTCCATCTTTACTTGGCTCCTCTTGAACCATAATAGCTTCATCTTGCTCCTTTCCATCTTTAGTTGGCTCTTCCTGAACAATACTAGCCTCAGCCTCCGCATTCTCTCAAACTTTCTCAACCTCATTCACATTGTCTTCAACGATATTATTTGCATTCTTTCCATCCCCTCTTTGATCTCCATCATCATTACTATAGTGGACTGCTCGGGATACGTTTATCGAAGTACTATTGGTTCGACTAGAAGCCTTTAAATCTTTTATATCCCCCCTCAATCAATGATACTCGTTCCTCTAGGCTACCCAACCTACTACCGATTGTGCTAAATTCTCCCTTGCACCACCTATGATGCCTATCAAGCACACCCATCAGAACTTTCTAGATTTGATCTATCCCACCCGTTTGTGTTTGGTGCAACTATAAATCTATCAACTTCATCATCCCCTCCCTCCTCATCTTCAGCTCCCTCACAACCCTCTTCATCATCACATCCCTCTTCATGATCACCCTCTTCATCATCACCTCCCTCCTCATCATCACCCTCCTCATCATCACCCTCTTCATCATCCCATTCTTCCTCACCCTTCTCATCATCCCCCCTTCTTTATCATCATCACCGTCTACTTTCTCCTTACCTTTCCCTACTTGGGCAAATATTACATCTATATCAACCTCTCGTCCTTCGATATGGTCCACCAAATACGTGTACGAATCCAACTCTTTCTCTTTCTCCTCGATCACAAGACGTGCGTCTGGAAGATCAGCAACCTTACATTGCAAAAAAATAGCGATGTATTGGTAAACAAATACAAAATGAATAGAAAACACAAAAATCTCATTGCACTTACAGTAAACGTTTCTCTAACTGTTTGGTGTAAGGGGGTTACTCTCTACATCCATCTAAGCGAACGTGGAAGTGGGTTGCCCAATCTACTGTTATAATATGCATGAGTCACATTCCACAACTCAAGAATCCAACTCTGCAAAGAAGAGGTATGCTTTGATCAACACTCAATACATATAAACTTGTCACATTGTGGTTGCATATGCGCTCAAGTGCGACAAGGATTACATATAACCTTGTCGCATTTGTTGTTGAATGCGCTCAAATGCGACAAGAATTGCACTATAACCTTGTCGCATTTGAGCGCATTCAACACAAATGCGACAATGTTATATATAATCCTTGTCGCATTTCTTGTTGAATGCGCTCTAATGCGACAAGGATTACACTAGAACCTTGTCGCATTTGTTTTGAATGTGCTCAATTGCGACAAGGTTATAGTGTAATATTTGTCGCATTTGAGCGCATTCAACAAGAAATGTGACACAAATGTACACATAATAGCACCATTCGAGCGCATTCATACACCAAACATACATACGCACAAATCATACACCAAACATACATATACACAGATGTACACATATTGTGTTCCCGATTTATCAATTCACACGACGTGTTACCACCATGTGAATCAATAATGACATGGTCGCGCACATAGCTAATGACTGATTCAAATGACGCATGTATCCTTAACATGTCGATATTAACTGATTCAATAGTCACGTGCATTCTCCATTGGCGTTGCTATCGATATATTGAAATAAAAAATATATATAAAGATCAATAACGATGTGTGTTTTCCACGGGTGTCGCTATCGACCCATCAATAGAGATGAATATTATCTACAAGCGTCACTATTGATAAATTCATTTCGATTAGAAAATTATATAAGATCGATGCATATTACCTATGAGTGTTGCTATTGACCATCAACAACGACGCACTTTATCAATGAGCGTCGCTATTGAGCCATCAAATTATAAGTATAGTTAAATATATTATACTTACGGCGTGTCTTTTAAACGTGCGTCCTGTTGGAGTTTAGTGTCCTAAAGATAATTGTTTTAGGATATAAATATTAATGAATAAATTGTTTATTTAGTCATTTGTTTAATCAGATATATAACATTAAAATGTAACTATATATAAAGGCACAAATCTTTCATAAAGAAAGTAATCCTAAGTTTATTTAAGTAGTTATAAAGTATTCATACAAGCATGAAGTGAGACTATACTTTATAATAGACCAATAGACTTAAAATCAACCCAAGTCAAGTAATATGTTATATGGGTTGGCATATTACAGTTGAGACTTGCATGTAACAGTGTTTTCTGTCGAGACAGAAAGCTGATCTCACAAGCTATAGATATTTAGATATCTAGACAGTTACATGAATTCGGTGAAGGAGTTCATTAGGATTGGGACCCGACTTGAGATAACAGCATGGTTTTAGTAGGTATAACTAATCCTCAGACTCAAACATTCGTTAATTATTGATTCTGGATTATGGAGTCCGATACTTTGATTCTGTGCGAGCACGATCCAACAGGTGAGAGCCTGGGGTGTGTGAGAGCAGGGTTGGGTATCACACAAAGTAATTGCATAATAGTTAATGTCAGATTGAGCATTCGTCACTCCCGATAAGTGGGAGATATATCCAAATGGCCGCTTGTGGTGAATTGACTAAAATCCTTGCAAGGTGATAGAGTTAAGAGTAGAAATGAACATTTCACTTAACTTATCTTTCAGAGTGAATTCAACCTGTACAAGTAAAACTGGACTTCGTTATATGTAATCTTGACACGTTCCATGGTTATAAGGAATTGACCGACAGGATTTAGTTGATGAAGGATCGTATTATACTGTACCTAATACAGAAAGGTTAACGTCAGTTATCAACCTGACTTCTTAATTGCTCTAGGGGAATATCATAGGTTCTGCTAGTAACAGCTCACGACGGTATTCCGTTATATATATGTTGGAATTAATAATGATGAATTAATTTCAAAGGATATATACAGCTAGTGGCAATAAATAACCTAATGTGTCACATATGGGACTTGGAATCGGAGGACGAAAATGTAATTAGTGAGACACTGTATATATGGGCCGAAATTTGTAGATTAATTAGGGATAAATTAATTTGATTAATAATTAGGGTAAATAATTATAAGGTCCCTGTGTTTTTACTTAATACACTAGTCAGTCCCTCTGTTTTTACAAATAATTATATAGTCCCTCAGTTTTTATTTTTACCAACTCCTTAGTCCTTATGTTTGAGTTAATGGTCAAACTATACTAAAAAAAATTAAAATACCAAAATTAACCTTTAATCTATGTTTTAATAATAAACATATTATATTTTTCCTATTTTATGTTTTTTTTTCTTTTTTTTCTACATAATCATAATCTCTCCTATATTAAGTCATTAATTTATTGATTTTATATAATTATAGAACTTTAATTTAGTAACGTAAAATTTATTGACTAAAAAAATAAATGAAAAATATTTCAAAAATTATTAAAATTTAAAACTATACAAAATTATAAAAAGTAATCTTTATTTATCTCTAGTAAATTTTATGAATCAACAAATATAATCTGATTTTTTTAAGTCATCGAAAATTCATAATAATATTAATGTTAGTTTTAAAATATTATATTAAAAAATAAAATAAAAATTTAAGAGAATAAATAATATATTTTTTATGATTAGTATACACAAGTATATATCAATTTTGGTGTATATATATTTTAAAACATCATTAAAACTATTTAGATTAAATTTAAAATTAAAATATAAGTTTTTTTTATGCATATAACTAAGGGCAATTTTGTACTTTCATCTAAAAAACAAATAAAATGATTAAAGAGTCGATTAAAATAAAACTTAAGGACCTTATAATAATATGATGGACTTACTAATTTGTTATGTAAAAACATGAGGACTTTATAATTATTTACTCTAATAATTATAATTTGATTATGGTTATGAATTAAATTAAAGGATTATCTGATAATATTAATTAGAAGTTTTTATGTGATTGAAACTCTAATTAATTATCCCTAACATTAATTAATTATTAATTTAATTAATAATAATTATCTAGATATAATTAGTTATTATTTAGATAATAGTAAAGTGTTTATTTAATTATCTAATTAGGAATCCTATTCCGAATAAGATTCCAATTATTTAATTACCTAACACAACTGGGATTAGGGTTTTGAGAAGTCTATAAATAAACTCCCTAACCCCATAATTCAGCCAACACTAAATAGAAGGGCTAGAGGAATCATTCCGCAACCGTCTCGGCTAATTACAATCTTTCTTACTCTCTCTTTGATCTCGTATCGATTTATGTTAGAGGCAATCATTGCGATTGCTATTATTAAGGTTGATTACTGATTAGTTATCTTTTTCTGTGTTGTTTCTTTTGTTGTTCGTGATACACGGATTAAGAGTTGTGGGCACTTCGTGTGCAACCGTAGATAGTTCTTCACCGAAGGTATTACTTTCTATCCCTCTTTATATGAAATAACAATTAACAGATCTTGGAAAAGGGAAATAGATAAAATAGATAAAATTTTATTATTCCGTTGTGCCTAGCCTTATCTATTTTCCTTCATTGGTATGAGAGACTATGTTAATCTGTTATTTCATATATGTAAATAAAAGGGTGTTCAATCAGATTGAATAAATTTATTGTTTGGTTAATTAATAAATTTGATTTAGTTAATTAATCTAAAGATAAATGGTTAAGATGAGATTAAGATGTTTTATGATTCGGTTAATTAACAAAGGGTTTGTAGAATTAAACGGTTAATTAAAACGATGGTTGTATATGAGATATATGTGTTTTGTGGATTAAGGGTTTAACCGTTTGAATCGTTAAAAGAGTTAATTAGATTAACATTTGAAAATTTTGATTTTGTTAACGATTTAAGCGAAACGGTTAGAATCGATTGATTATTGATGTATTTGAAAAGGTTATATATTATAAAAGTTTTAAATTAAAATTGTTTTAGAATTTGATTCATCTTAAAAGTTTTTAAAAAAAAAAAAATTAAATAAATAAATGGATTGTGGGTTGCGAGCAACTGTTCATTCGCAACCCACAATGAACAATTGGGCGGCACGCTGCTGCCAATTTTTTTGGCAGCAACACCACCCAACGTCGCGGATGTGATCTGCGACGGAGACGAACCTCGTTTTCGTCCCCGTCACGTTTATTTTGATTTTCTGAGTTTTTCAAAATATTTTGATTTTTTCAGAAAACTAAAATTTATATATAGAAATAATTAATCCATATATTTGATCGTGTCTATTTTAAAATTGTATAGATTAAAATTGAGTTGTCTAAAGATATTTTGATTAAAATTGTATACGATTAATTAGACGAACTATTATTCATCAAAAAAAAAAAAAAATTAGACGAACTATTTCATTGATACAAAATTAAAATTTAGGAATAACGAATCAGTCCATATAAGTTTATTAATACATAATTGTTATAATTAATAAAAGGATATGGCAATTATGTGTGTTTTAATTTGATTTTGCAAACCGTTTTGTGCTTAATGGATATACTTGATATATTAGTTAATCACGTTAAACAGTTTCGGTAAAATAGTTAAACACAATAATTTAATAATCTCTCGTCTTAAAAGATTTGTGTTTTGGAATTGATTTTACAAAGTTATTTGATGTTTAATTATTTGTATTTGATACAGTTGAATTAAACTCGTTAAATAATTTTGGTAAAATAATTGAACACAAATAATTAATATTTTGTATAGTTATATTTGAAAGTCTAATTAAGTTTATGTTTGATATATTGTAATTAGAATAAAATATAAATGATACAAAATTTAATTAAAGGTTAATTTGATAGAAAAGTTAAGTAAAGGACTAAATTGATAACAAAATTAATTTAAGGGTTAATTTGATTAACTAAAATATTACATAAACAGTTTATGTAATCAACCAATTAAGTTTATTTAATTGAGTCTTTGCATGTTTGGAGTTATGGACATATTTGGACCCTCTATTTAGTCTTTTGGTATTTTTGAAAATAGGACATGCGTATCCTGGCTTATCTACTCTCTATTGTAATTTCTCTTCTCATCTAATTCCCTTCAAATTAGTTGAAGTTTTCTTTAGTAGTATAGAAATTAATATTGATGTAATTCAAGGCACCAAGGAGAAGACGGAGGACTTAAAGAGAAATATGTAATAGTTAGTATTTCCCTAGGGTTGACCATTTATTCCGTTTCTGGCTCAACGGAATAATTTAGATGATATGTCCATAACTACCAATGTAAATTGTATGTGTCTAATTAAAGCAAATCAAGACTAGGTTAGATTATGAGACTTAAAATAAAATCCTTCACTAATTAAAAGTTAAGTAAATAAGCAAATTATTAAAATCGGTTGCCCCTCCCTAATATTATAGTTCAGCCGGCAGTACTGGGGGCCTTTGGGTTGTTGAGCAAACTCAAGCTCGGGGTCTTATGGTAACACCTGAATTATCGAAAAATCGTTTTCACGAATATGGGGTAATGCTTAAATTAGGCTAGAATAACTGGATGAGCAAACTCATGTTGTTCTAACCTAATGGGCAATATGGTTGGGATTGATAAACGACACATATCAGTTACTAATGTGGTTAGTAACCCAACAACCTAGAAGTCACATGTTTGATGTGATTGAGTACATGAATCTACCTAATGAATGAAACTAGCTTGTTCAGCAAACTCAAGGTGAAATTTCAGGAGTTAGGATTCTAGCTCACTAAGGGATTTGTGAATATCCTTCGAATTAATATAGAGGGTTATTAATTTGGTAAAATAGTGGGAGCAATTTAAAAACATAAAAGACCAACGTATTTAAATTGTAAATGAATTAAGCAAATGAATAACATCCGTCACTCTATCTCACTCTCAAGTAAATACTCTGAATCATCATATCTAAAATGGATCTACGTAATATTTTAACCGATAACAAATTGAATAGTTCAAAATTCAGCAACTATTTTGGCAAACTCAAAATTGTTTTGAGGATTCGAAATGATTGGGTATGTATTAAGATACACTGATACCCATCATCAAAATTGTTTTGAAGTTCAAAAAGATTAGGTATGTATTAAGATACGTCAATACCCAATGTCCTTGTTGATGATGCTCCTGTTAAGAGGATTGATGTTTACCGGAAGCACCAATCAGATGACGAACGTACAGGATGTATCATACTTGCAGTTATGGCACTAGAGCTACAAAAGCAACATGATAACATGGATACGTATTCCATGGTTATACACTTGGAAGAGGTGTTTTGAGAAACATACTCAAATACGGACGCTATGAGATAGCGATGAATGTTTCGCTCTAAGATGCAAGAAGGTTCTTCTGTTGTGGCACTTTGTGTCAAGATGATTGACTACATCACCAAAGCTTTCTAGTATTAGATTTGTGATGGATAATGAATTAAGTGTCGACTTAGTTCTACAATCCCTCCTAGAGATTTATTCATAAGTTCATCTCGAATTGTCAGATGAATAAACTCAGAGACCTCTCTAGAAGAGCTCTTGAATATGCTTAAGTCAGTTGAGCCCAAATCTTAAGAAAGTGATGTCAGCACTTGTTATTGAGGGATCTCACGAGAGAAATGGAAGTTTCCCAATTCTAAAGATTCCAAGAAGAACAAATGCATTAAACCCAAGTCAATAAAAGCAAGAAGGGAATGCCACCAATATGGTAAAGAAGGGAATTGGAAGAGGAACTATAAGAAGTACTTAGACTCTCTCTAGAAGAAGGGTCATGATGGTGCTTTTACTTTTAGAACTAAAGGATAGATAATTCAACTTACTTGTGATAGTCACTTAGGCCATGTAAGCAAGAAACACATGTCTAAGCTGCATCAAGATGGGCTTATAGACTCGATTGATTTTGAATCAATGGGCACATGTAAGTCTTGTTTAAAGGAAAGATGAAAAGACACCCTTTAGCAATAAAGGAGAATGTGTATCAGACACTCTAAGACTAGTACATTCAGATGTATGTAGTTAAACGTCAAACATAAGCAATAGAAAGGTTCAATCACTTCATTAGCTTCATAAGATGATCATACTAGATATTGATTCATCTACTTGATGAAGCATGAGTCAGAAGCTTTTGAGAAAGTTCAAATGCTTCAAGAATGAAGTAAGAAAAAACAAACAAGAAAGAATATTATAGTGCTTCGATTAGATCGTCGTAGAGAATATCTTTCTAATGATTTTTCTAAATTATCTAAATTGAATATAGGATTCGCTCATAATGGACTCCTCCGTGTACACCCCGATGTATCTAAAAGGAGAAATTTTACTCTATTGGATATAGTACGATCCATGATGAGCACAACCTCTCTTCCAAAGATGTTCTAAGGCTACACCCTAGAAACCGCCTTATTTACCTTGAACCAAGTATCCACAAAACCGCCAAGTTCTATTCCATTTGAATTGTTCATTGGAAAGGAAACCCAGTTTCTCTTTTATGAGAATTTAGGGGTGTTCAGTACATGTTGAATACATAGCATCAGATTAAGTTAGACCCTAAATCTGGTAAATATTTCTTCATTGGAATTCCGAAAAGAAACAGTAGGATATTACTTCTATCATTCGGATGATCGAAAGTAATAGTATCCAAACATTGTATTTCTAGAGAAAGAGTTTCTTCTAGAAACACAAGTAGAAAGCGTGATTGAACTTGAAGAAGTTCAAGAAGAAGGATTAGCTGAAATAGCGGAAGTGATGGTGGAACCCGAATCTGTCTCACAGGATAAGACACTGGTGACACTGATAACTCATAGATCTGGTCGAGTTCATCAAATCCCAAAGATATTTCGATTTCTAGTGGGAGCCGATGAAATCCCAAAGAGACACTACAACAAATTGAACTTTTAGTGGGGAAATAGTAGTGGGGAAATTAAAGTTGCCACTAAATATAATACATCTGTGGGGGTAATATATTTCGCCTCAAATAGTAATTTTTTAGTGGGGTTTTTCATTTTCGCCACATAAAATAATGTATTAGTGTGGAATAATGAATTTTGCCACTGATATGTTCCTTTATTGTGAGGATTAAAAAATTCCCCACAATTGTAATTAATATTAATGGGGAGACTACTGAAATCGCCACAAAAAACCCAAAAAAAAGAGCGCTCTTATCTACCGCCAAAAATTTCAAAGTGAATTTTTTATAATAATAATTTATTTATTTTTCAAAATCTTTACTTTTTCTCTCTTCCCTTCGGCTTTTCTTCTCTCTCATTCATTCCCCTTTACTCTCTCCAAGCAGAGGAAAACCTAAAATTGAGAAATTTTCTTTAGTTGAGGATTTCGACTTGGAGTTCCTTCAACTGGATGTTCTAATTTTTCTGGAGAGTGATGTCCGATTGAAGGCTCCGCTGAGCTGATCTGAGGTATTTTTTATGGGTTTGACTGTTCAGTTGCTCTTGTCTTTGATTTGATTTTGGGATACATTGGGTTTTCTATTTGATAATCTTTGGTCTTTACAATCGATTTTATTCTATTTTATTTTTATGTGGTTGTATCTTTGTGTTTTAGATCTAGGCGTCTCTTTGGTCCTTTGTTACGTGGTTTCGATTGTTACTTTGATCCTTTGGTATGTGAATTTAGTTGCACTTTGATTTTGATTTTCAATTAGATTCGTATTAGTATTGAAAAAAACCCTAACATCCTCAACGCAGATTAAGAGTTTTGTTGACTGAAATTTCAGAAAATAAAACTCTAATTAATTTTTATTTTCAATTAGGTCCACTGTGTATGTATTTTGGTAGATGGGTTGCGAAAATCCTGTCTGTGCTAGATTAAGAGTTATGCCGACTGAAATTTTAGAACTGGTTTCACTGTAATATCTTGATATCCAATTTGGGATTGTTGGATCCCATTTCATTCTTTGTACATCCAGTGCAGAAGAATTGGAAAGACCGTAGCTTGAAAGCCTCAAGTGTATTGTTGTATGTGGGGCTTTGGTCCTTTTTTGTGTACTTTGATATTGATTTTCAATTTCTAGTACTGAATTCAACTTAGATGTCGTAGATGGGTGGAGAAATCCTGTCTGAATTGATGGCTTTAAAAAACATAGAACCTCCAAATCAGTTCCTGCAATAAAAGTAACCCCTTTAAGTTGATCTTACCCCACTCTTACTTTTATTTCCTGTAATTTTTTCACTGTCACCAAATGAACTGATAAGTTTTATGAATTGTGGCTTTTAAGCAATGGAAGAAAACCTGAATATACTGAAATCACGAATGGGCAGACTACTGGAACTAAAAAAAAAGACTTAAAGCATGAAACCATGGTACTTGGAGCTAAGATGAGGCACTATTACAGGATCTGTTGTTGGTTGTGCAGGTCGAACTTCGTTATCGACGAGGTTGAGAATCTTTTGGCTGAAATCAACCATAAAATGAGCCCTTTAGGTTCTGGCGGATTCAGTTTCACCAGAGTGTTTTAGATGATCAAATTTGGGAAGCTGGTGTTGGAAAAACTGAAAGAAGTGGAGTATTTAATTTATACATGTGATTTTGACACCTCCATGACATCAACATTGGTTGAGTATCATCCATAAAGAGGTATTTCTGGTTCCTGATACAATACAAGCTACATTTTGATATATATTTATTCTCATATTACTAGTCATGTCATAGGGGCTTATAAGGATTTTCAAAATCCCCAATATGAACAAGAACTTCTCATTTATTGATTGATTTCATATACATAGGGGCTTATATTTATTATCTGATTAATTGATTTTAGGATACAGTGCATTAGATATTAGGAAGATGCATTTGGGTTTTTCGAACAATTCCAATTAGTCTTATGATGAAGTTCTATCCCACCTAACACAGAATCTCTCAGGTATAATTTTTCCATAAATTAAAGTATTAGTTGGACTTTAGTTTTATATTGGTGACATTTACTGCTAACAATGCATATATTAGACCAAAAATTTCACATTTATGAGTTAGATGACTTTATGGAACAATGGATAAAGGTAGGATATTAATGAATTCTTTCAAATAGTTATGCTTGTGTAACACTGCTGGTAATTTGAATAACTTACATATACTGATAAAAGTTAGTGAACATCAAGTTATGCGACTAGTAGACTACACATTAAATGCATAATTGTCAAATCGAGATTCGACTCGTGAACCAAAATACATGTTTTGTGAACCGTGGCTCGTGAATCGAATTGAATTATAAGATTATAAATTATCATTTTCTATTTTGATCTATATGTATTTTCATTTGGTTCTTACATAAGCAAATTGATAATTATAATTTTTGATGAGGTCGTAATAGTCTAACATATTGTGTGATCTCTTGATTAAGGCTTTTTTTTTTGGGCAAATTTGAGTTGGTATTACAATTACAATTTCTGATATGTTACTCTGGTTTGGCATTATGACAATAAATTATCTATATATAATTAAATAAAGTCAATAATGCTTAAGTTAAGTACAATTAACATATAATTTCTGTTTGAAAAACGTATAATTTAATCTGTAATTCGATAAATTAACTGATCGATAAACCTACAATATGTGTAACTTCTTCAGTTTTTCTTTACAGTCTCTTGCTTATCTATGGTTGTCTTTGTTTTTCTTTATAGTCCTTTGCTTGTCTATGGCTATCTCATTTAAATCATAATACTTAGTTTGAGACATTAATTAATGGGGGCATTGTGAGAACTTTATGAAATAAATAATTTTGTTATTTGCATTTGTCATGCAAATTGACCTGATCATTCTTCATGAAATGCAGGCTGGGCTCATATTATTATGGATGGGTGAGGGTGATTCCATGGTTTTTCTATCTCATATTATTTTGGATTATATTGAGAGAACCTTTTCATCGACTGAAGATAAACCTCAAAAATCAAGTGCTTGTATTTTAGGACCAAGGGAATGATGCTCTTGGAAAGAGCATTAGGAAACCACTAATATTGAGTTCAAAAGCCAATTAAGAGGGATGATAATGGCGATGGGGACTGCAATGTTGCTTGTTAATTATAATGTATTATTTTCATTTTATTAGTATCTCAATGCTTTGGACGACATAATTTCTCGTTATGTTGCTTGCTTGTAATGGATGTAACTTATTATAACATTATAGTTAAGTATTTAGATTTATATTTAATCTTATAGCTTAATTTTTGTAGCAAGAATTACTTATAATTTTTTTTTATTAAATTGTCTATCTTCAATAAAATAGATGCATATAATAGAGAATGAAGACCTTTATTAAATAGAATATATAGAACTAAAATTTGTAATTAAATAAAATATTATAGTGGCAAAAAAATTCGTGGCGAAAGCCTTATATGGAAAAAAACTCAAGACTAACCATGATATTATAGGTCGTAATGACAAATTATTGCTTATAGTGGGAACAAATATTGCAACAAAAGGTACTCTAGTGTGGCGTAATTGTTGCCACAAATACATATTTCTGTGGCGTGCAACTACGCCACAAAAATACATGCTTATGTGGCGTACAACTACGCCACAAAATACATGCTTTTATGGCGTGATATTCTGCCACAATACTTCTATATTTGTGGCGATTTTTTTTGCAACAAAATAACTTTTATAGTGGCGCCAAAATTTTGCCACTATAGACTATCATTCGTGGCGTATTTTATTTCATCACTAAATAATATCGAATTGTGGCAATCAATTTTATTGGCCACTAAAAGCTTTAGTGTCGCGTTCCTAGTGGCTAAAATTATATTCGCCACAGAAAACATTAGTGGCGAATTTCTAGCCTTTTGTGGCGAATAATTCCTCCACAAAAAAATGTTTTTCTTGTAGTGAGATTTGGATTTCTAGTGGGAGACGACGAAGAGGTTCACGTGTTAGACGATGAACCTACGACTTATGAGAAGGCTCTTGTAAACCTATACATGTAAGTTAGTGGGAGCTCGTATGAGCCTTTACATGTAAACTAGTGGGAGCTTGGTCGTTTACTTAGTATTATATGTCGATGATATTTTACTAATGGGAACGACGTAGCTATACTGCAATCGGTGAAAATTTTGGTTATCGGATAAAATTCTCCATAATAGACTTAGGAGAAGCAGCGTACATCTTAAGGATTAAGATCTATGGAGATAGATTGAGAAGACTGCTTGACCCCTCCTAGTCTAAACACGTTGACAAAGTGCTTAAAGCGTTTTTGTACTAGACCTAAACATCACTTTTGCTTTAAGCATGACAAAGTCGATAATAGGTCAATCCGAGTGATGGTCACTGGATTGTTGTCAAGAACATTCTTAAGTACTTAAAATGACTGAAGATATGTTTCGGGTATATGGAGATGAAATTTGAAAGTTGGAGACTTTCAGATATAAGTCATCAAACAGATAAAGATGATCTTACGGAATACAAGTTTATTATGAAAGAGGTACGATTAGCTGGAATAGTTCTGAGCAGGAAATCGTGACCGAGACAGTAAATTAAATCAGAGTATATATATATGTAGCAGCTTCAGAAGCAGCTAAAAGGAAGTTTGGAATGCAAGTTCATTAATGAACTAGGCGTGGTACCTGACATTATTAATGAGATTAACAATAGGGCTATTGCTCTTGCTAAGGGCCTGCAGTCTCATAATACGTCCAAACACTACCTCAGTCATTACCATCTCTTCCGAGAGATAACAACAAGAGTATATGTGAGAGTTAAAAGAGTGCCCACCAAGGCAAAATCTTATAGATCCATTTAAAAGAATGCCTTATCCCAAAAGGTTCATGATCGTCATACGAACGCTTATGGGAATGTTTCAGAAACAATTGGCTTTAGTCCAAGTGGGAGAATGTTGGAGTTTAGTGTCCTAAAGATAATTGTTTTAGTATATAAATATTAATGAGTAAATTGTTTATTTAGTCATTTGTTTAATCAGATATGTAGTATTAAAATGTAACTATATATAAAGGCACAAATCTTTCATAAAGAAAGTAATCCTAAGTTTATTTAAGTAGTTATAAAGTGTTCATACAAGCATGAAGTGAGACTATACTTTATAATAGACCAATAGACTTAAAATCAACCCAAGTCACGTAATATGTTATAGGGGTTGGCATATTACTATTGAGACTTGCATGTAACAATGTTTTCTATCGAGATAGAAAGCTGATCTCACAAGCTTTAGATATTTAGATATCTAGATAGTTACATGGATCCGATGAAAGAGTTCATTAGGATTGGGACCTGACTTGAGATAACAGCATGGATTAATTTATCTAAAAGTGTCAATTGTTCATCTCATTGGTATTAGTAGGTATAACTAATCCTCGGACTCAAACATTCGTTAATTAGTGATTCTGGATTATGGAGTTTGATACTTTGATTCTGTGCGAGCACGATCCAGCAGGTGAGAGCCTGGGGTGTGTGAGAGCAGGGTTGGGTATCACATAAAGTAATTGCAGAATAGTTAATGTCAGATTGAGCATTCGTCACTCCCGATAAGTGGGAGATATATCCAAATGGCCGCTTGTGGTGAATTGACTGAAATCCTTGCAAGGTGATAGAGTTAAGAGTAGAAATGAACATTTCACTTAACTTATCTTTCAGAGTGAATTCAACCTGTACAAGTAAAATCGGACGCTTCCTTATATGTAACCTTGACACGTTCCATGGTTATAAGGAATTGACCGACAGGATATAGTTGATGAAGGATCGTATTATACTGTACCTAATACAGAAAGGTTAACGTCAGTTATCAACCTGACTTCTTAATTGCTCTGGGGGAATATCATAGGTTCTGCTAGTAACAGCTCGCGACGGTATTCCGTTATGTATATGTTGGAATTAATCATGATGAATTAATTTCAAAGGATATACACAACTAGTGGCAATAAAGAACCTAATGGGTCGCATATGGGACTTGGAATCGGAGGACGAAAATGTAATTAGTGAGACACTATATATATATGGGCCGAAATTTGTAGATTAATTAGGGATAAATTAATTTGATTAATAATTATAATTTGATTATGGTTATGAATTAAATTAAAGGATTATCTGATAATATTAATTAGAAGTGTTTATGTGATTGAAACTCTAATTAATTATCCCTAACATTAATTAATTATTAATTTGATTAATAATAAGAGAAAAGTACAAAAATAAACCTTGTGGTTACACCTGTTTTCGAACAACACCCATGTGGTTTAAAAGTTTGCAAAATGATACATTGAGGTTCATTCCGTTAACGACGTTAAAAGTCAAATGGAAAAGAGTTAATTTGGTCCTTATATTTATTTATTTTATAAATTAACCCCATTTATTATATAATTATCACAAACAAACCTTAAAATTAAAAATAAAAATCAAAATCAAAGAAAACTTTTCTCCATCTCTCTTTAATTCAAAAATTCTAAATCCAACATTTTTCTTCCACTCTCTTCTATATTCTTCTTTCTTTCACTCCCATTTTACTCCACACTCGAGCATGGCTTGAAGCTTCACCCTCACTAAATTATCCAGATCTTCTTGTCCTCCATTCACATCCATTCCTCTTTTCCCTGTCTCTACTTCACCTGGTTGTGGCCACCCTTCTTTCTCACTCAACTGTTCTTTGCCTTACTCCACCATTTCCATTAACAACCTTTCTTTCTCTCTTATCTCCTTCCAACCCAACTCATCATCTCTCACTCTCTCCCCAATCTCACTCTAACTCTACTACTTCTTCTTCCTTTCTTTCCATTCCTTCTCACTCCATTAATCTCTCTGGTTCTCCATTCTGATTCTCCGACTCCGATTGTTCCCGACTTTCTGTTGTCTGTTCCTGTTCTATCCCGACTCTCCCCAATTGCAGCCATTGTACATGGGATTGCAAGCTTATTAAGAAACCAGTTCAACTCCTCCATGGTTGTGGATTTACTCACAGTCCTCTCTCCGAGCAGGGATGCCAGCCTGACATTTTAGAGTATCTTGGCGAGTTTTTGAAGGTCGGGATTCATGTTGAGTATGATGAATCTCAGGATTCTTATTTTTCAAGGTGTAGAGTCTGCAAATCTAAGAATGGAATCTGCCACTTCAATTCTTCTGATCCAGAAAACAAATTCATCTGTTTCCAGCCTAAAGCTCGATTCTCGCCTCCGTGGATTCACGAAGATGATGCAAATCGAATCGCCATTTTATGTTCGTTCTTCACAATACTCTGTTTATTACAAGTAATTTTAGTTTTTGCAGTTATGTATAGGTCTAGGCGTTTGCAATCATTGGCCTCCGAAGAAGACCTAACCATGCTCTTCCTTCACCGGCATCGAGCTGCTAGTTTACTCCAGCCGGTATCAATCTCAGAGAGAGAGGAGAGAAAGAAAAAAAAATTAAAGAGATATTTGATTTTTATTTTTAATTTTGGGGTTTGTTTGTGATAATTAGATAATAAGGAGGGTTAATTTATAAAATAAATAAATATAAGGATCAAATTAACTCTTTTTCCTTTGACTTTTAACACCATTAGTCAATTTGGTATGTGTTTGCTAACGGAATGAACCTCAAGGTACCATTTTGTAAAATTTTAAACTACAAGCCTGCAATCGAAAATAGGTGTAACCACAAGGTTTATTTTTGTACTTTTCCCTAATAATAATTATCTAGATATTTTTTTTTTTTTGGTAGAAACAGGAAAGGAAAAAACAAACACACAAGGAAAACCTAACCTGGGATCAGCCTAGGAAAGCTCACCCCAAACTTATCCTCTAAAAGAAAAGAATAGAGAAAGATAGGAGGATCAGAAAGGGTAGTAACGCCTAACATCCCCTCATGACCAGCCGCCGCCAAGCGATCCGCAACCCGGTTTTGCTCTCTGAAAATGTGGCTGAACTTTAAGAACTCAAAGGAAGAGCAAAACCTTTTAATAGCTTTGATAAGGTTGCAGCGATTAAGACAGATAGCATGATTCTCAGAAATCATTTTGATGGCCTCCAAGTTATCAGACTCCACAGATAACCTCTTAACACCCAGACTCTTGGCAAACTTGATACCAGAGAGAATACCCCAAAGCTCTGCCAAAAAGGAAGAGCCCAACCCCAGATTCTGGGTGAACCCAGACAGCCAGGCGCCCCCGCATCTCTAAGAACCCCTCCGGCAGCAATCTTCCCATTGTTCAGGCAGGAGCCATCCGTATTCAACTTCACCACCCCATCTCTCGGCCTGTTCCATCCAACAAGGTGGACATCTCTTTTCTGGGTAGCCCTGGCAAGGGAATCCCCTTTGAAACTCTCAGTAATAACAGAGAGTTTTTTCGAGAAGAACTCAGCTAAGTTAGGAATAAAAACAGTTTTATCACCAAAAATCTCCTCGTTCCTGCACTTATTTGGTGACAGATGATGGCAAAGAAAATGTCACCATGCTCCATGTTAGCCAGTAATTTCCCACTAAAACCATCAGAGAACCAGTCACACTCAGAGTGGGCAAGGAAGGAAGAGAGAATGTGGTGTGGTAGAATTTTCTTCCACACCTCTTTACTCTTAGAGCAGTCCCTAAGAGCATGGAACAAAGTTTCATCATGGCCTCTGCATCTACTGCAAGCTCCTGAATCCACCAAATGTCGTATGTGCCTATCCGAATTAGTAAGCAACCTGTCCTTAACTCCCAGCCACAGGAAACTCCTAATACGGTAAGGGATTCTAAGGGCCCAAATGGTTTTCCAAGTATCAGAGAGAGGATCGGACCTGTTGAGGGTAGAAGCTTCAAAGGCCGATTTGCAGGAATAAGCTTCATTGTTAGACAGGGCCCAGCAATGCCTATCCTTGTCTTCCTCTTGATTACTAATCTTCACTCCCCAAATTCTAAGGAGAGTATCCAGGCTTAAGAAGGTATCAAACTTTGACCATATCCAGTCCCCCTCAGAGTCCACCACATCGGCTATCCTCCAATTACGGATATTACTAGGCGGGGGGGAGCTGCACAGTTCTAATAACGGTTTGTCTCCAATCCAGGTATCATTCCAGAAACTGATGGACTTGTCATTACCCACCTCCAGGCCAATCCCCGAGCAGAACTCTGCAAACACAGCGCTAAGCCCTTTCCAGAAGAAAGAACAATTGACAACTCTCTCCTTAGGGCCCCCAAAGATTTTATCTTTTCGATACTTACCACAGAGAAGACGAACGCAAAGAGAGGAGGGGCATTGCCACATTATCCAGAGCAGCTTCATTAATAAGACTTTGTTATTGTCCTTAGATTGTCTTATTCCAAGACCCCCCATACTTTTCGGCTGGCAGACCTCCTTCCAAGGGACAAGGTGAATCTTTTTCCCCTCTCCAGACTCTCCCCAAAGGAAACGCCAGTTAATTTTATCAAGCTCATTGGGAACAGGCTCAGGCAGTCTGTAGGCTTGCATGATATGATTAGGAGGCACGCAACTGCCTTGCATGATATGATTAGGAGGCACGCAATTGACAGACTGAATTGAAGTTAGACGACCTGCCAGGGAAAGAGAATTAGCTTTCCAACTAGCACACAACCCATTAGTTTTATCCAGAGTCTCTTTAAAAGAGACTTTGGAAACTCTGACGCTATAGAGGGGGACCCCAAGATACTTACCCAAAGATTGAGTAAGAGGAATACCAGATAAATCACTTAGCCTTTTACAAACGCTTTTATCCATGTTCTTAGAGCAAAGCATCCGAGATTTTTGGATATTGATCTTCTGGCAAGAAGCAGCGCAGAAACAATTAAGGATATCCATAACCACACCAACTTGCTCCTCATTCCCTTCCACAAAGATCATCACATCGTCAGCGAAGAACAAATGGGTAATAGGAGGGCAAAACTTGTTGATGGACATAGGATGGAAAATCCCCTTGCTCACAGCCTCTTGGATCAGGTGAGACAACCTCTCCATAGCAATAACAAAAAGGAAGGGGCTCATAGGGTCCCCTTGATGGATTCCCCTAGAGGGAGAGAACTCATCAGACATATCTCCATTGATCAAAACTGTTGAGCGATTTCCGCAAGTGCACGGTATACGCTTGTAGTAATAAAAGATATCGAACCCACATGGAACACTTTTTAACTAAAAACTTATTTAATTCAGTTTTATTCACGTGTTTAGGTTTAACAAAAGAAAATCGTTTAATTGATTGAATTGGTTCGGATAAATTAGGATTAGATAAGAATATTATATTGAATTTAGAGAATAATTCCGTCTTGAGATTTTGATTACAAGATAGATACTTCCATAATTGGAATAAAAAGAAGGTATAAAACTTATTTTCATTAAGCGAAAAACAACTATAACTTTGGTAAGATTATGGACATGTAATAATATAGGAATTTATTCAATTAAAATGGCTTTGAACCGTAGAAATCTCTCTGGATCGGAGCAGATTTCTACCTTAATCAAGTTAGTATTTTATATCCGATAAGTCGCGCTAGCGATCATATCATCCGTAAAAACTAATTCTTTTAAGTGTTCAACAAAGTTTCTATATGAATAAGATAGTATAAAATGTTTTAATAAAAACACCAATTTATCACTTTGAAAATCATTTTGTCAGAACAATATCAAAGTAACAACAGGAAGAATGTATTGAATAAAATAAATATATCATTAATGAAATGTGAATCTTCACAAGTTAACAGAGAAGTAGAAACATGGATAGCACTGTGACGAAAACTTTGAGATCCGGGTTGTCAATCTTTCCCTCAAACTCCGTAGGCTTGTCAGACCTCTTTGCGCTTCAGCCGTTAGTTCTTCTCGCTGAATCTTCGGAATTGAGACCGGTCAGTCCACTACCAGAATGAAAACTTGTCTCTGATCAACCTTTGAAACTAAACTAATATTACTGTGTTTATAACTAATCTAATAACAACTTGTGTACATCAAGTTTGTTTACAGAAATGAAATCTAACTTCTCTGACTCGTTCTGAATCAGAAACTCAACATAATAACTCTCTGATTTCTCTAACTTTTCTAACTTACCCAACAACATTGATTTCTGAAATGGATCACTTATTTATAGTTGTTGAAGGGTTGTAAATGAAGGGTTATGTCCGTTGGTGAGGGGTCGCTTTTATCCAAACGAACAGACGCGTTTCTCGGATTAAAACATGTGAAATATGTGCAGAATTCTTCGCTGTCTCAGTTGAGATTCCGAGAATCTCAGTCGCGACAGGGGGTGCAGGGGCGAGTTGAAGACTTCGAATTTTCGGAGTTCGGCTTTCGTATCTCGCGACTGAGATTCTGAAAATCTCAGTCGCGATAGGGGCTTTTCTCCCCGTCTGTCGACTGGTGCTTGTCCTCCTTGGGCGTTCTTCTGACTGATACGTATTCTTGGTACATTTTTTAGGGTTTTCCTCCATTTTAGCTTTGTTTTGGATTTAACCAAATAATTAAGTACCTTGCATCAAAGAAGTAAATAAAGACGTAAAAGTACTCTAAATGAATATAATTAGCACGATTTCAATGTAAATTTAACGTATTTATATATGATATTTTAGGTATATTTTGGGCTTAACAAAAACCTAAAAAATAGGAGAAGAAATACAATCCTCAATCAATCTCCTCCAGCTATCCGGGATACCAGCTCTCTTTAAACTATCCAGAAGAAAACTCCAGTTTAAACGGTCATAAGCTTTCTTCAGATCCAGCTTGAGCGCCACAATCCCTTTCTTACCCTTCTTCATCTTCATGGAGTGCACAATCTCCTGGGCTATAACCACATTATCCATCATTTGCCTGCCAGGAACAAAACTGCATTGATTCTGGCTTATAATCTCAGGAAGAATACGCCGGAGTCTGTTAGCCACAATTTTAGTGATAGCTTTATATAACACATTACAAGACTAATCGACCTCATTTGTAAAAAGGAGGAAGGTTTATCAACTTTTGGGATCAGAACCAGGAGGGTTTTATTCACCAGCCTAATATCGTTGGATCCTCCGAAAACACCTTTAACAAAAATGTAAATGCCTTCCTTCACAGTTTCCCAGTGTTTGTGGTAAAAACTAGCAGGAATACCATCGATCCTCGGAGCCTTAGTAGCTCCAATACTAGAGAAAGCTAGATCAATTTCTTTCTGGTCAATAGGATGGAAAGCTTCCTTAATAGCATCCTCCTCCAACCTAGGAAAGGAAATCCCAGAGAGGGCTTTATCCAGATCCACCTCATCCTCTTTAAAAAGGTCTTTATAGAAGTCAAGGGCCAGGCGACGAATATCTTCATCCTCATAGACCCAATCACCATTGGAATCTTTAATAGCATCGATCTGATTCCTCTGCCTCCTAATAATAGTAGAAAGGTGGAAAAACCTGGTATTCCAGTCTCCATCCTTAATCCAAGCCTTTTTAGATTTTTGGAACCAAAAAAGCTCTTCCTGTCTAAGCACAGCTTCCAACTCGTTCTGGAGAGATCTAAGATGACCATTCAGACTGTGATCAAAACGGATCTCCAAACAGCGTTGAATGCCTTCAATTCTTCTTAAAATTTTATTTTTTCTTCTGATAATGTGGCCAAAGATGTTTTTATTCCATCCCACCACATTCTTTCTAAACCCCTCAGCGGCAAGGAGAACATTAGAATAAGGTTGCCAATTGTCTTTAACAAAATTTTTAAACTCAGGATGAGATTCCCAGGCAACAAGGTACCTAAAAGGTCTATTCCCTTTAAGCCGACATTTAACCAGCTTAACGAGGATAGGACAATGGTCAGAGTGACGGAAAGGGAGATTCAGCACGTTCACCTCTGGAAATCTATAAATCGCAGCTACATTCGCATAAACTTTATCCAACCAAACAAACACGCTATTCCTTTTCCAAGTAAACTTGTGACCAGCGGCTCCCAGGTCAGACAGCCCGCATAAATCCATATTCTGCTTGTGATTTAGGCACCGGTTCATATAATGATTCCCCTCCCCTTTCTGATCACTCATAAGGGTAATATCATTAAAGTCCCCAGCCACCATCCAAGCATCCACCATGCTTGTACTTATAGAATACAAGATCTCCCACAGCCTTTTTCGGTTAGTCAAAATAGGATCGACATAAACAAAGGTGACAAAGAAAGTTTGTTACCAGGGTAACAAACTTTACTATGAATGAATTGATTATCCATACTGATAATATCAATATTAACATGACCTGGCTTCCAAAAAAGCCAAATCCCCCCTGCCCGACCAGTAGCCTCAGATCTGACACAACTCCAATTCTTAAACTTTCTAACCACCTCATCTGCTTTGGAACCACTAACCTTGGTTTCAAGAAGAGCAAAACAAGAAGGATTAAATTGTTTAATTAGATCTTTAACATGGATGCGGGTAGCCTTGTTAGCCGCACCTCTAACATTCCAAACAAAAAAGTCCATCAGAAGGGAGACTACTGACCACAGGCCCACACCCTAGACCAGGTATTTATTCGGGGCTCCTGAGAGCCTTGAAGAGGTGCCAGTAGGCCCCCTTTTATCCCAAGAATCCAAAGAACTATGGTTCTTTTTAGGGTTAGCCTTAGGTTTCTTCATATTTAACTTATTGAATCCCATAGTCTTTCCAATTGGGACATCAACAAGAGTTTTCAAATTACTAACCTCATTAGTCATCACTTTACCTGTTGAGCCAATGATCTGGGAGCTCCCCTTGGCAACAGCTTTGGAGTCAAAAAGAGGATTAATAGAGTCACCTAGGATGGTAGCTGGCTCGGCAGATTCAAGGCCTGGCATGCTTAACTCCATATGCTCATTAGATAGATCTGAATCCTGTCCATCTTTAAAAGACAAGACTCCGAACCTTGACCCTGAACCGGATGCTGAATCAACACCAGCACCAATCTTCATGTCAGGAGGCCTGACTTTGATCTCAGGAGCAATTTGGAGAGAATTCATCTCCTTACTGATATCTGGAAATTGATTCCGAGCAGCATTTGCTCGTGGCTTCCTTCTGACCGACCTTTTGGCCAGCATCCATGGGCCAAAATTCCTCCCTTCACATTGACTCTCCTCAGCTCTACCTATGTTAGGCACCACCACCTCCTCAACCACCTTCCTTCTTTTAGGACAACCCTCATAAGTATGGCCAAACATACCACACTCATAGCAGATATTATGGATACCTTCGTATTCAATATGAAAGACCTTATTCTGAACGCAGAATTTAGAAAGAAGAGGCTTAGCAAGATCAATGTCAATACAAACCCTGGCAAACTTGCCTCTCATTGCCCCAACGGTAGTTTTGTCTATATGGTGAACTTTCCCAACAAGGCCTCCAATTTTATTAAGAAATCTCTTGTTATAGTATTCAATAGGCAATCCTGGGAATCTAACCCAAGTAAGGATCCTATTCACAGAGCAGTCATGAGGATTAAAATTTGGAACCCATGGCCTTAACGCCAAAACATGATTGGATATGATATAAGGACCGCCATTAACAACTGCATTAAAATCCTCCACCCTTGTAAATTTAATGATATAATAGTGATTCTCCAGGTCCGTAATGGTAACATTCCCTTTCTTCGCCCATTGTGCCTGGATCCTCTGGGAAAATTAATTAAAGCTAATCCTTTTCCCAAGTACAGTGACAATTAAGGCTAATTTCCACTTGGATCTTAGGACACGCTTGTCTTCAGAGGAAAGACGGATCACAGGACACAGCGGGTCCTCTTGTTCTCCATCCTCAACATCAGAGTCGGAAGAGATTTCCTCAGACTCATCCTCGATAATGTCTTCCTCCATCATGGGTTCCTCCTCAACCACCCCCATCACCTTATCTCTCCAGGAAGATTTCCCCCAGTCTTTCTTAACAATGAGATTATCAATTGTATCTACAACATGTTGCGGATCCGGAATAGCACTAGACCCAGGGGACACAGCCTGATCCCTCGCCCGAGCATCCACCACCACAGTCGGCACTCCCGTGGCAGCAATGCCCACCTCCGCACCAGCACTAGGGCACTGCTTACCAAACTCCTCGGCCGAATCAATGCCCTCCACAGCGCAGGGCGCCCCCATGATAGAGCCCGAACGCCGCGCGCCCAACTCCCCTGAATCAGAGCCCCAACCCAACACACCCGCGGCATGCGTCGGTGCCCTCGCCCCAGACAGATCGGCGATAAGCCTCCTGCCCCCAACAGATCCTTGCGCCGTGGCCGGATCGAATTGTTCCCTGGCGCTTCCCGACCCCCAAACCTCTACGTCATCGGCATAACCTGCCGGATCTAGCCCCTCGCCCCCTGACGAGCCGTCTGACCCTGCTCCCGTGAGCGATCCCGCAACCTCTCGCCGCTCACCCGCCTCTCCCTAGAAAACCTTGTCGCTCTCTCATCTGTCCCTGCCGACTCCCCCTCCGGCGCAAGATCTGTAACCAGCTCCTTTCCAGCCACCCGATCCGCCACGCCGTGCTCCGATCGGCTGCCTGCACCGTCCCCCTCCATAGTCTTCCGTGCCCTAGGTTTCTCTCTCTCTTTCGCCATATAGTCCCGGTCCACTCTTTCAAAAAATATAATATAATATAATATAATATTAATTATAATATAATATTAATTATCTAGATATAATTAGTTATTATTTAGATGATAGTAAAGTGTTTATTTAATTATCTAATTAGGAATCCTATTCCGAATAAGATTCCAATTATTTAATTACCTAACACAACTGGGATTAGGGTTTTGAGAAGTCTATAAATAGACTCCCCAACCCCATAATTCGGCCAACACTAAATAGAAGGGCTAGAGGAATCGTTCCGCAACTGTCTCGGCTAATTACAATCTTTCTTACTCTCTCTTTGATCTCGTATCGATTTCTGTTAGAGGCAATCATTGCGATTGCTATTATTAAGGTTGATTACTGATTAGTTATCTTTTTCTGTGTTGTTTCTTTTGTTGTTCGTGATACACGGATTAAGAGTTGTGGGCACTTCGTTTGCAACCGTAGATAGTTCTTCACCGAAGGTATTACTTTCTATCCCTCTTTATATGAAATAACAATTAACAGATCTTGGAAAAGGGAAATAGATAAAATAGATAAAATTTTATTATTCCGCTGCGCCAAGGCTTGTCTATTTTCCTTCACGTCCCAACCGACAGTCATTTGTGTGCTCTTTAAATTGATGCGTCGCAAATGCTAAAAATATCTTTTATTATATTAACTCTAACACTAAACAAAATAACAAGGACTGTTTTTCTTAGGGATAAAGTATCAAAATAGACCTATTGCTTTTTAGCAAATAACAATTTAGGCTTCATGTGTAAAATAACACCAATATAGACTTAACGTTTAAAAAAAGTACAAATTTAGACCTCAATAACGGAACGTGACATATCGTTCATATTACTCTATTAAGTTCTCTTAATTGTACATGGAGAGAGAAATTAAAACTTAACGGAGTAATATGAATAATGTATCACATTCCGTTATCAAAGCCTAAATTTGTACTCTTTTAAAAACATTGAGCCTACATTGATGTTATTTTGTAGGTGGTACCATATTGATACTTTTCCAAAATCCTCAACGGGGCGTTTGGTATTCTATTGGTATAGTATAAGGATAAAGGATGGTTGTGATAAGGATAAAAATATGATAGTCGAGAAATATTATTCAATGTTTGGTACGTGGGAAAGAGATAGGCATAAAATAATATATTTTACTATTTTAACCTTATTTAAACTACGTAACATTAAATTGAGGGATAAGATGGACTTTTTCATCCTATTAATCCCACCTCCTTATACCATCCCGCTCTTGGGTATAGGATTTGAGTGATAAGAGGATTATCCTCCATCTGTCTTACTCTTCTATTTCCTAAACAAACACAGGATAACTTATCTCGTGTTTTTTATCCCTATCCCATCCCTTCTAACAAACACCCTGTAAGTTTTTTTTGGTACCTTATCCTTTTATCTTAATTATGATTAGTAGCATTGACATAATCACTTATTCACTAACCCAAAAAAAAAAAAAAAACAATACTAAAAAGGTTGAAAGTGATCATCCATAGCATCTTCTAATTTAAAGTTTCAAATGACATTAAACATGATAAGCACTCTTTATAATCCTTTTTTGAAAAATAAAATCCACATTCCCGTTACTTATAAGATTAATATTTCTTCTCCTTATTCTTCTTCTGGCACATAGATAGAGATAGACTGATTATGTTCAGATAAAAAGTTTAAAAGACAAGCCTGAACCTTTTAGCTTTTCTTCCATCACATTCTCTAGATGTTTCTTCTTCGAAGAGCTAAGATAATTAACCCATTCTCCAACCTCACCTTTCCGAAAGAATGCCTTATTTGGGGATTTTTTTGACAAATAAAAACCATTCTTGTTAACCTCCAAATCCTTCAATTTCTTTAAACTACAAAGCTTCACAATTTCTTGAATAATATCATCTCTATCTTTCTCAGCTATTCTCTTCAAACAAGACACAGTATCTTCCTTCAAGTCTTCATACTTCAAAAAGAATACCTTATTCGGCTTCTCCAGGCTTTCCTTCCAGTATCCTAACACATTATCCCAATAAGGACCGAACCAACTTAACCCCTCAAAATACACATCAAAAAATTTCTCCATAGGCATTTCAAATTGTTCTTTGTACATCCTGGTTATTTCACGGTAGTGATGCCAATAAGAGACTGCAGAATCAAAAGGGTTGCTGCAAATGTAAACAACTCTACACTTTGACTCCTTAATGGACTCTGGCAAAGCTGAAAAGGGGAAATGTGTGGAAAAAAGCCGAGGACATTGAAGAACAGTAAGATCGGGAACTTGTTCTTTAGCATATAAATAGGTATCAAGAAACGGAATAAGAACATGAGGGTTTGAAGTAAGCAATGGGGTATTAGAAGGGGTATAATGGGTTCGATTAACAACCGAAAAGATCAAAGCTTTGAGCCAAGTAGTGCCGGATTTCGGATTGGATGCAACTATAATATCTGTGTCTTGAGCTTGGAAGCATCTTTGAAAGGAAATTACACCAGCAAGATATTTTCTTAGGCACCAAAACCCCTGATACAAAGACAACCCAGTCCCTTTAGGTGCTCTTGGAAGAGAAGGAAGTAGCTCTTTAATTTGTTGTTCAACATCTTCCACCTTTATTGAAGAAGAGGAAAATGTAGATGAAGTGGAAGCTGTCTTATCTTGCTCCATTTTCAGTATGAGAATGAACAACAAAATAATTGAATGCAAATTAAGACATGAGAGGATGTGGAAAAAGGAGAAGCTTTCAATTATGAACAATTAGTATTGCTTGTATGTGTATTTATATACAAAGTTTATGTACTTAATTTCAAAGAATTCCATTTGAACCCTCAACCATTATATTTGAAATTTGGGAATTAGGGATTTTGGTTTATTTGTGGTAATCTGATGTCTGCTGTAATTCATTATATAGACCACCTTTTTTGCATAATTACTTTTCCAAAAGCCTATTTGGGCATTGCATTTTTGTCTGAAAATCTAATGAAAAAGAAATCTTACTCGTGTTTTGACTTTCCATAGGTTGTCAAAAATTAATATAAGATCTACCATTAAGCTTTAACTATCAGTATGAACTGTTAGTTAAAAGGGTTTCATGATCTTCTAGGACCAAACCGAGTCCAAGGTTGGAGTCTATGATTCATGCTTGCAATCTTTATATATTTGAACTTTTTTTCTTCTTTTATGGCAGGTGATGAATTTAGCAGATGAAGTTGAGGAACTTGATAACTTATAATTATTTAAAGTTTGAAAGTTTTAACCAATGAAGATTATGGTGGAATTTGATCTGGCTGTAATGGTGAGATAGGTACAAGTTTTTTAAAGAAATAAAAGTGTATATGGATATGGACCCATTAGACCACTAAGCATAGGTCCCATCCATCCCCATTACTAACACCATTTCTTCATAAGATCATTACAACATTAAACTTTCTTTCGTGTCAATGACTAGTACTATTTTAGATATTTTGATATGAATAATCTTTTAAGATTTATAGAATGCAATGACATAGTTATATGAATATTAATCAGGATTTTTCAGTGGATGCTTCATTGCTCTCCTTGCTGTAAATGTGATAATGGCTCACCTTCAAAATGACTTTTAGTACTAACCCTTTAAAACATATAAGAGTATGTGTACATGTAGTTGTGAAGTGGATTTTCACCACATAGAAAACTTGTAAGAGATTAAAAGTGCTTATAATGTTTTTCTATCCATTAGTCAAGGGACTTTTTCTCCTATTCTTTTTTCTCACGTTCCAACTTTCTGTTTTTACACAGAAAATACCATGTCATGAAACCCTTTTAACCAATACTTCAAGCTGATAGTTAATGCTCAATGGTAGATCTTATATTAATGGGATAAGGTACCAAAATAGATTTAAGGTTTTTGGGGAAGTATCAATTTAGGCTCAAGGTTAATTTTTTATTTCCCTTCCATTACACTAGTTTTGTTCCTCCCTCTCAAACTTTTCTAAGCAATATAAACTATCTTGTTGTTCCACTACTTTTCAACTTTAACTGCACAAGTTTAGATGTCTTTTAAGTTAACCTCGGGAAACGAATGGATGTCAGATTGCACATCTGTCTGCCCAAATCGCTTTCAAAACAGTGGTTCTTGCCACGGCATATTTCCAATTCTTGATAAGTTTTTCCGTAACCAATTTACTTTCGTACAATATTACCAGGATGTATAGAGGGCAGTCTGATAATGAAGTTTACATAGAAACTGTGTATCCCGGTGCTTAGGCAAGTGTCCGCGGCCTTAAATTGATCTAAAATATTGAAGTTTAAAATGAATTATGGTGAAAGATAGAAGCTTAGCTAAAAGAAGGAATTTTGGTGATTTGCAGTTTGTTCAGCCTGATATTCTTCCACTTGTTTCTTTATATAGTTCCAACATTTTCTATTGGAGAAAAACTCGGATAATTACAGCTTCATTTTAGAACTTTCTCCTACCAAGGAGCTTATGTACAGAGATGTATTCTTGATATGTAACTCATCGATGACTGCGTAGTAGGAGTCATGTTCAATTCACTTGACTCTTCTTACAAAAGGGTATCCGTATTCTCCTATTACCTATTACCTATGTTTCAGAGAAACAGAAACGCAAACTGGAATGGAAACCAAAACCGACACACGCAGGGGCGTAGACAGGGGGGCCTGGGGCGTGGCCCTTCCAGCCGCCGGAACCATCTTGACCCAGGTAATTTCGGCTCCCTGCCTCAAAAAAATTATTTTAAGCCTATTAGGTACTTCCTAAATCTAAATTTTTTTCTTTGGACCTATTAGGCCTATCTAAATCCAAATTTCTAATTTTTTTTATGTGTTAGTCCTCCTTAAATCCAAATTTCTATTTTTTTTTACCTGTTAGGCTCCTCTTACATCCAAATTATTAATTTTTTTGGTGTGGTAGGCCTCTTAAATCAAAATTTTTAATTTATTTACCTGTTTAGTACTCTCTAAATCCAATTTTTTTTACATGTTAGGAATATTAAACAAAATCTAGCTTAATTTAGAGCAATTGTACATTAATACTTAAAAATTGGTTATTGACCACTCAAATTATAATACGCATATATACCAAAAAAAAATGAGCAAATTCGATTTAGCAAAATTTTGTGTTTTTTTTTTTTTTTTTTGCGAACGCACATGTAAAATGGGCCTCCCAATCGAGTAATCCTGTATTTTCCACTGGTCACACGGAAACATTATTTCTAAGAAAATTTAGTAAGGAAACGATAATCGAAACCCAAAAGAAACTGAAACGGACAAGAAACGCGGAAACGCTAATGAGGAAGAGTTTCCGTGCAACATATATAGCCTATTAGTAATAAAGTATTAGATAAACATGAAATTTTGAGTATAATGCAATCATTGGTTCCATCAAAGTACTATTTCTAATTTCTCTTTAGCAGATTGTTCTTTCTAGTTTTGGGTCAGGCGAACAACATCTGAAGCTCACAACTATAATGTTTCAACATAATTAGATTAGTTTTGTGCTTTGATTAATTATTTTGCTGTAAGCCTCAATAATCAATGTAATGATTTTCTTTCAACACAATTCTTTCAATACAAGTGTGATGTGATCTTTGTTTTATTATATATTTGTTTAATAAAGGGTCAATGGGTTGCAGCCTAGTACAGTGGGTATTTTTTTAATTTAGAAATGACATTTTTTTTTTTTTTTTTGTAGTGGAGTAGTAGGTAGGGTGGATTGGATGCTAACAACCAACCCCATAGATGTTATTAGGATCGGTTGCTTTTATAACCGATCCTAAAGGATCAACAGACTTTAATGATCTTTGTCACAGTTAATATAAGATATATATATAATTGGACCTTCACTATCAATTAGAATTTTTAGTTGAATCGGTTCCATGACATGGTATCAGAGCTTTTTGGACCAAACGGTCGAGGGTTCGAATTCAATGGTGGTATATCATTCGTTCATTATGAACACGTAAACTTCAAATTGGGTTTTTGAAAAATAATCCTAACCAATACTTGTTTTCCTTTTCAACTCATTTTGCGCTTTCAATTGAATTAGAACACACAAAAACATAAATCATACATAAAGGTATATAAAAATGAAAGCTTAAGGTCCAAAAATGGAGGTTATATGGAGAGGGGTTTTAAGAGAAAGATGGAATAAGATGAAGGGGTTAGGGGTGATACGTCGAGATTTCATGGAAAATTAATTGTTATGGGAAGTGGAGAAAGTGTTTCGGGAAGGGGAAAAGTTGTATTATGTAGTGGTTTTGGCAGGTTTTATGCCTTTCGGGAAGACATAAGGGTTGTCTCACGACATATGGGTATGTGAAATCGAAGGAAACATCGTGTTTCTGATTTATCACTTCACACGACGTGTTACCACCATGTGAGTCAATAGCGACGTGAGTTAGCAACGTGCATCGCTATTGACTGATTCAAGCGAAGCGCGTACCCCAAACGTGTCGCGCTATTGATTGATTGAATAGTGACACGCGTTCTCCAAGCATATCACTATCGACATATTGAAATAAATATACATATAAATATCAATAGCAATGTGCGTTTCCCACGAGCGTTGCTATTGACTCATCAATAGTGACGAATATTATCTACCAGAGTCACTATTGATAAATTCATTTCGATTAGAAAATTATAGAAGGATCAATATAGTGATGCACGTTACCTATGAGCGTTGCTATTGACCATCACAATGACGTACTTTATCGATGAGCGTCGCTATTGAGCCATCAAATTATGAATATAGTTAAATATATTGTATTTGCGACGCGACATTTAAACGCGCGTCCCATAGTCATTTGTGACACTCTTCAACTTGACGCGTCGCAAATGATAAATTTATTAGTGACACGCATTACTATAGTCATCGCTATTGACGCATAACTAATGGCGATTTTTGCACGAGTGAGCACACGACGAATTTTTCGGTGCGACTTCATGCATACTCGTGCTCATCTCAAACTCTTTCTAGTGCACCTAACTGCATAATCCGTCCTCGGACACGCCATCTCTGCAAAGATTGAAACAACGCATCTAGCACAATATCGACTCACCATAACAGAAAATGATTGGAGGAAAAGCTCAAGCTAATACTAAGGTCTAAAAATATCTTTTATTATATTAACTCTTACGGTAAACAAAATAACAAGGATTATTTTTCTTAGGGATAAGATACCAAAATAGGCCTATTATTTTTTAGGAAGTATCAATTTAAGCTTCACGTAATAAATAACACCAATATAGGCTTAACGTTTAAAAAAGTGTTTCAGTTTAGGTCTCGATAATGGAATGTGACACATCGTTCATATTACTCTATTTAAAAACGTTGAGCCTACATTGATATATGTAATAAATGTGCCTAATGATTAATTTAATAGAAAAAAAACACCAAAGTGATGGTGCAAGGAGTCAAACCATGCACATTAGTTTATCATGGACGCTACTTACCACTGTACTAGTAGCTTCTATTGCTTAATATTTGACGCATGCACTTATTAATATCGATTAAATGTGCATAATAATGAATTATTAATAAAAAAAGAAATGTGCATAATAATGAATTATTAATACAAAAAAATGTGCATAATAATGAATTATTAATAGAAAAAAAATCCAAAAACATGCTCCAATTTCTTATTTATTTAATTTCTCTATATTTTTGTAATTTATGTTTAAAATGTTAAGGATGATGTTCTAAATAATGTTACTTATGTTCTAAACTTTATAATTTGTGTTCTAAAATTTAAGTATAATGTTTTAAAAAAATCAGTAAATATCTAGATCATTTTTGCATTTGTTCTATAATATAATTTATAACTCATGTTCGAAAAAACATACGCATGTACTAAAAAAACATAATGTATGTTCTAAACTTTATAGTTTGTGTTCCAAAAATTAAAATATATAATCTAACGTATGTTCTAAAAAATATGTCGTACGTTCTAAACTTTATAGTTCATGTTTTAAAAGTTAAAATATATGTTTTAACGTATGTTTTAAAAAATATATCGCATGTTCTAAACTTTATAGTTTGTGTTCTAAAAATTAAAACATATATTCTAAATTTCATGTCATAAGTTCTAAATATATCGTATATTAATATGAAATTTGATTAAAATATATAATATATTTTTATTTAAAAAATATAGTATTCGATCTTTTTTAGCCTCGGAGGCATTTAATAATATATAAATAAAAGAATTGTATAATGAACAAACTAAAGAAAATGTATTTTTATTTAAAAAATATAGTATTAGATTTTTTTTAGCATTAGAGGTACTTAATAGTATATAAATAAAAGAATCGTATAATTAACAAACTAAAGGAAATGTCCCAACGGTAGTTGTGCGCGCGCTCCACTCCCCAACACCCCCAGATTCGAATCCCTCCATTCCTGCTGAATTTGATATTATTGGATTTAATATATACCCATATCATCATATAATCTAAAGTTTAACATGACATTCAACATGATGAGCACCTTTTGCAATATTTTTCTAATAAAAAAAAATAAAACACCCATAACTTAAAGCTCAAAAACATGTGTGTGAGACCACAACTTATGAGATTAATGTTTCTTCTTGTGGTACAGAGATGGACTGATTATACTCAGGTAAAAAGTTTAAAAGACAAACCAGATCTTTTAGTTTTTCTTGCATCACATTCTCCATATGTTTCTTCTTTGAAGGGCTTAGATAGTTAACCCATTCCCCAACCTCACCTTTTCTAAAGAATTCCTTATTTCTGTCTTCTTTTGACAAATAAAATCCATTTTTGTTCACCTCCAAATCCTTCAATTTCTTTAAACTACAAAGTTTCACAATTTCTTCAATAACACCATCTCTTTCTTCGTCTTTCGAAAAAGGGTACCCAATAAACTCTGCTATTTTCTTCAAGCAAGAGACATTATCTTCCTTCAAGTCTTCATATTTCAAAAACAACACTTTATTCGGCTTCACCAAGCTTTCCTTCCAGTATCCTAACACATTATCCCAGTAGGATCCGTACCAACTTATCCCCCAAAATACACATCAAAGAAATCATCCATAGACATTTCATCATATTCTTTGTATAATCCAATTTCACGGTAATGGTACTAAAGGGAGACTGCAGAATCAAAAGGGTTGCGGCAAATGTAAACAATTCGACACTTTGAGTCCTTAATGGACTCTGGCAAAGCTGAAAAGGGAAAGTGTGAGGAAAAAAGCCGAGGACATGGAA
Organism: Euphorbia lathyris; assembly: GCF_963576675.1. Classification (NCBI taxonomy): domain Eukaryota; kingdom Viridiplantae; phylum Streptophyta; class Magnoliopsida; order Malpighiales; family Euphorbiaceae; genus Euphorbia; species Euphorbia lathyris. Next base: position 93,940,440 of record NC_088912.1, on the reverse strand, counting down.
GAATAGTAAGATCAGGAACTTGGTCTTGAGCATATAAATTGGAATCAAGAAAGGTGAATAAGAACATGAGGGTTTGAAGTAAGCAGTGGGGTATTAGAAGGGGTATAACGGGTTCGATTAACAATGGAGAAGATCAAAGCTTTGAGCCAAGTAGTGCCGGATTTCGGATTGGATGCAACTATAATATCTGTGTCTTGAGCTTGGAAGCATCTTTGGAATGAAATTACACCATAAAGAAATCTTGTTAGGCTCCAAAACCCTTGATAGAAACACAACTCAGTATTTGTACCTTCCAATGCTCTTGGAAGGGAAGAAAGAAGCTCTTTAATTTGTTGGTCAATATCTTCAACCAGTTTTGAAGAAGAGGAAAATGTGGATGAGTTCTCTTGCTCCATTTTCGGCCTTAGAATGAACAATTAGTTGGACTTGAAACGATGTAATTTTGTTAATAAATAGAATTGTGAGGTTTCAACCATTAATCTAATACAATTTAAAATAATTATTTGATCCAGCAGCTTAATGTATAAATACTTTAATAATACATTTAGTTAAGATATACAGTAATATTTAGATGACTTTAATAATACATTTAGTTAAGGTCTAAAGTAATATTGTAACAAAAGAAAAAAGGTATAAAGTAATATTTACTTGACTTTGGATTCCAATTAATTATACCAAATGGTTGAAGTCTGTGCATGTTACTTTTGTAATTATTTTGAAGGCTTAATACATCATTTGCCCCCGAACTTATCCAAAACGCTTGATTGGTTCCTGAACTTTCAAAGTGTCCCGATAGCCCCCTCAACTTGTATAAAATGTTTAGTTAGCCCCCTGAATTTGCATAAAATGCAATTAATTGATCACTCGATTGCAAAAAAAAGTAAGTTAAATGCGGAAGATGTATTGCACGAGTCTTAAATAAAGTAAAATGACCAAAATCGGAGTATGCGCACTACAAAAAAAATGGTCTATCACGACACTAAAATTTATGGTTTAACGACGCTTTCCAGCGTCTCTAAATGCTTACCCACGCTTTTTAAAGTGTCGTCACAAGTGTCGTTAAATCGCGTGTCGTTAAATTTAACGACGCATAAACCTTATGTAGGTAAATTTGATCCGACGACATTTCGCATACAAACGTCGTCATGTCCCCAACGCTTATATTTTAAACGTCGTAATATTTTCCAATTTATTTATTTTTATTTTTCAAAATTTCCAATACATTTTAATAAAGCGTTGCAAATTTCACGACACATAATTTTTCTTACGTCGTTATTTCATTACAAAAAATATGCATAACGTCTTAACATTCCGACATTTTAATTTATAAGTGTCTCCAAAGTCATGAGATTAGATTAAATTATATAAATATCTACATTTAATTGGATGAAATCCTATTATTTCCTTAATAATTAATGACATGTTTTTAACATGTCTCAAAATGAAGACACTTTCATAAGAGTTCTTTACATTCCAACTATAACGAAATTTGATAGAACACAAAAAGAAAAGAATATATACATGAACAAGTATCTGAATGTCAATCAAAGAAGATATTTTATTAAACCAATTTAAACTCATCAAAATGTACACGTAAAAAATCATTACAAAGATCCTGAATAATATAAAAAAAAATATTGAATAAATATCAATCTACAAATAAAAAATCTGAAGTTTGAGCCGTTCAGATTGAATGAAAGGCTAAATTCAGCCCTCTCTTCCTCCGCTGCAAAAAATCAACAAAAAAAAAAGAAAGAATTAGAGAAAAAAACACTTCTAAAATTTCCAAATTCACTGACAGTATTACCAATATTTTAATTTACAACATGCTTGTAGCAGCATTAACTCCTCATGTAGAATCTGTTGCTTCAATCTTTTGTCGAGCCAATTTCGCGCCTCTTTCTGAAGAACAAAATTTAGCATAGAAAATCAATACAAGATAAAGGAATTATGAATTCAGTATGACTAAAATGAGATAAGCACTTGCCCATTCATCTATTACAAGACCTTCCCGAACCACAAATGCCCAGTTTCAGGTGGAGATTTCATTCGAGCTTCCATAGCAGCCTCAGTGACTAAAGCTTCAGTTTTTACAATGACTTCGAAAAAATCAAAAACCCAAAGGTCATTCATTATCTTGGACATATTTTGCCTACAATAAAAAAAATGGAAACAGATATACAAAATAACTCACACGACTAGGATGTTGCACATCGGAAAAGATAACCCTTATATTCGTTCAACCGTTGTCGTATCCTTTTTATTTGCTGTACAAAAGCATCTTGATTCGTATTAATTCTTAAAATTTGGAAGCAAAATTGAAAGGGGAATTGGATTTAGTGTTACAGGCCATGTAATGAGGCCGCTATAGATGGAAGATGGAGCAGGAGTAAAAAGGAGAAGAGGAAGGGATGAGAGATTGGATAAGTTAATGGGGATGATTAGATTTACATTTTGCAATTTATATAAATAGAAAGAAGAGGGTCTTCATAAATATGTAGAAAAATAAAATTAACTATAAAATATATCATTAAAAAATAAAAAATAATTTTCTATATAGAAATAGAGAAATAAATAGGATTTTTTTTTACATTTAGGCTATACATGTAACGAGATTTAATATTAATTGTTTTTAAAAATAGTAACAAAAAATTAAAATTAAGTGATTTAAAATACGACACAAATAGAAAAAGTGTGGTCGAAATTTTAAATATAGGAACAAAATTAGAAAGTGTCTTCTACTAAAAAAAACTTATCAGGACACTTTTTATCATCGCAAAACCCAAACTGTCTATAAGCAAAAAAAAATACCGACGCTTTTCTCTAAATATGTAGCTAATTTTTTTAAAATACCAACAAAGAATTCAAAGTGTCATTAAGTGGTTATCAAATGCAACACAAAAGCAAAAGTGTGGCTGATTTTTTAGGTACGGGGATAAATAAATAAAATATATTTAAATAAAAACTATTGGGACACTTTGTCATGACACAAATTATATACTGTCTTTTACTTTAATAAAATACCGACATATTTTTTTTAAAACGTAGTTAATTTTTCAAAAATGCCATCAAATAATAAAAAGCGTCATTGAGTGATAATAAAATCCGACACAAATATAAAAGCGTGGCTTAATTTGAAAATATCAAGACACATGCTGAAAAGCGTCGCTAAAAAAGTGTCGTAATATACCCTTTTTTTGTAGTGGCGGTTCTAATATTAGAGAAGGCAAGTTGTATAGTTGAGCAAACAATAACTTGCTTTTTAATCTTTTTTTAATTATGTAATAACATTCTATGATGCGTGAAATATATCTTCCGCATTTAACTTACTTTTTTACGACCGAGTAATCAATTGATTACATTTTACGCAAGTTCAGGGGGCTAACTGAACATTTTATGCAAGTTCAGAAAGCTATTGGAATATTTTGAAAGTTCATGGGGTCAATCAAATTTTTTAGACAAGTTCAGGGAGCAAATGATGTATTAAGCCTATTTTGAAATAAACATTATTATTTTTTTTTTGGTAGGCAAAGGAAGAAAAAAAAACAAAAAACCAAAAAAATTAACCCGGGATTAGCCTGGGAAAACTAACCCCAACTTGATCATCAGAAAGCAATGAATAAAGGAAGTCCGGAGGCGACGAGAAGGTAGAGACTCCTAGCATCCTCACCTGGCTCTCAGCAGAAAGGCGGTCAGCAACCCTGTTCTGCTCCCTGAAGACATGCCCAAAATTGATGGTATCGAATGAAGAGCATAACCTTTTGATCCCTTTTAGTAAATTTTGGCTGCCCAAACATAAAGACTTATTTTTAGAGATAATTTTAACTGCTTTTAGGTTGTCAGATTCCATAAGTGTGAGCTGTTTTGGTTTTATAAAATTGTCATCAATTATTCCTAATTTGCCGCAAGAGAAACCATTATGGTAAAGCAAAAGTCTGCACATGTCACTTTCCAAAACCCTAGGTTTTCCATCAGTTATAGAACAAGGAAAAATAATTTAATACAAATTAACGGAATCTATACAGAGAATAATGACATATTAAAAATTAAGTTTGATGATATAATCTATTTAATTTTATACTTAATTATGATATTTATGTATTTGATCCAATAAAAATTAGCAGAAAACCCCAATTTCCATGTACTTCGTGAGTAGATACTTTCAATTCGAGAGATATAATTGGCGACAAAGATAGAGTTTGAAAAGGATCGAAAGAAAGAACATTGTTAAATCTAAACTAAAAAAGAATTTTCAAATGTAATGTGAACAAATTGAAATTCTGTATAAACCCTAATCTCTTAAAGAAGTATGAAATTTCACTATGTCATTTTCCCTTTCACATGACACAAGATACATGACTGACATTTGTTTTGGTGTTGTCCGAATATTTTTCGTGACAGTATTTTAAATTTCTGTCATATGAAAGCGTAATTAAAAACGCGCTTGATTCACATGTGGCGTTCCGATGACAGAATCCTGTCACCCAAAGAAAACGCGCATTTTTGTTAAACTCCACTTGCTCATCAGATGACACCTGCAATAAATGACTGTCATTGTATTAATTATATCTTAGCATTCTTTCCACAAGTTAGTATTTTATTTATTTATTAGAAATAATCAAAGGAGGCTTAGTCTCAGTCATATTTAAAAGGGTAGACAAAACTACCACTTCCAAATAAGCAAATAGGAGTTTTTCTTCAAGAACATGCAAATTTTGAGAGGGAGTTCCAGATCACAGAGATGATGGAGACATAGGCCATTACCGATTTTTTATCATAAGTAAAAAGAGATTCTAATTCTATGAAGCACCAATACAGGCTACAATTCCATTTATTTAATTAAAAAAACCAGTGAGGGTTGATCCGAGTGGTCAGATGTTGAACCTCTGTTTGATAGGTTTGACGTTCAATTACACTGTAAATCCTTATCGGTAGTTTGTCCTGATCTTGGAAATGGGTAGACCTGCCATTACCTAAACTTTTTTTCTTCTTTTCACAAAAAAAAAATACAAATGAATGATTAGAAATATGTGAAAAAACGGCATGGGCACTGCAATTTTATTTATATAACATCTTGAGATTGTACCATATAACAATGCTGGTCTAATTGCCATCTGATAGAATTTTCCCTTCAATCTATTAGGCATGCCGGGGTCACAAAGGAAACCCGTAGCACTCTTCCACTTCGACCAACCAGCTTTAATCCTATGAGCAACATCTCCATCTACTTCTCCATCTGTTTGGATAATAAGATCCTAAATACCGGAAGCAGTCTGAGGCCTGAACAACTCTCCCATCTAGGGTGATTGTCCCTGCCTCCCTACTCCTATAGCCGCTAAACTTACACTCCAAATATTCTGTATTACTTCGGCTCAACTTAAAGCCTCTAGATTCTAGAGTTTGTCTCCATAGTTCCAACTTCCTCTCCACTCATTCTTTCGTCTCATCAACCAACACAATATCATCTGCAAACAGCATGCACCATGGTATGCCATCTTGAAGTGAACTTGTTAGTTCATCCATAACGATGGCAAAAAGAAATGGGCTTAGTGCGGAACTTTGATGCACTCCAATCGTAATAGGAAACTCTTCAGTCTTCCCAACACTAGTACGTACACTCGTGCATGCTCCATCATACATGTCATTTATGATGTCAATATATTTCTGCGAAATGCCTTTCCTTATCAAGGCCCACCAAAGTATTTCCCTTGGTACCTTATCATATGCTTTCTCCAAGTCAATGAAAACCATATGCAAGTCTTTCTTCTTATTTCGATAGTGCTTCATTAATTGTCTCATTAGATGGATGACTTCCATAGTTGATCTTCCTGGCATAAAGCCAAATTGGTTTTCTGAGATCTTCACCGGCCTCCTTAGTCTTTGTTCGATCACTCGCTCCCAAAGTTTCATAGTGTGACTCATTAATTTGATTTCCCGATAGTTGGCACAATCTTGGACATCGCCTTTGTTCTTATACAAAGGGATTAAGATACTTTTCCTCCATTCTGATGGCATCCTATTGTTTCTCCAAATTTTGTTGAAGAACGTCGTCAACCATTCGATTCCTCTTTCTCCCAAACATCTCCAAATCTCCATAGGGATGCCATCAGGTCCTACTGCTTTCTTCAACTTCATCTTACTTAATGCTATTTTGACTTCACCCTTTTGAATTCTCCGCAGGCATTCATGATTTATCATATCGTGATGGATACTTATATCTCCAACATCTTGTCTGCGATCTCCATTAAATAAGTCATCAAAATAGGACCTCCATCGTTCCTTGATATCCTTATCTCCAACTAGGACTTTCTGGTCCACATCCTTCACACATTTAACTTTTCCGAGATCTCGCGTCTTCCTATCTCTCATCCGAGCAATTCTATATATGTCTCTTTCCCCTTCTTTCGTATCCAATCTTGTATACAGATGCCGATTCACCTTTGCTCTAGCATCTCGTATGGCCTTCTTTACTTCCCTTTTAGCCTCTTTGTATTTTTCGTAGTTCTCGTCACTCCTACATTTCCCCAATATTCTATAGGATTCTCGTTTACTCTTTACTGCTTGTCGTACTTCTTCTATCCACCAAGATGTGTCCTTACCCGGTGGCATGCTACCTTTAGATTCCCCTAGAACTTCCTTCGCTACTTCCCTTGTACTATGCTCCATCTTAGTCCATATCGAATCTATATCTAAATCCATATTACAAGTCCAAATATCTTTTTTGGTCATCTCATCCACAAATTTTTGTTGATTCTCCCCTTGCAATTTCCACCACTTAATCTTAGTCTCTACTTGTGGTGTTTATTTTCTTATACATTTCCTACTTCGAAAATCAAGCACCACTACTCTATGTTGGATTGTCGTACTCTCACCAGGGATCACCTTACAATCAATATAACTCTTTCTCCAAGCACTCCTTACTAAGAAGAAGTCAATTTGGCTCGCATTACCGCCACTCCGATAAGTCACTAAGTGGGATGTTCTCTTCATAAACCACGTGTTCATGATACTCAAGTCATAGGCTGATGCGAATTTCAAAATATCTTTTCCTGCTTCATTCTTATCTCGAAAACCATACCCTCCATGAACACTCTCAAACCCCTCTCGCCTAGAACCCACGTGTCCATTGAGATCACCCCCTAGTACCATTTTTTCATCCCTAGGAACCTGTTGCACCACTTCCTCTAAGTCCTCCCAAAAAGCTTGTCTTATAGAGACATCTAATCTTATTTGTGGCGCATATGCACTAATGACATTCACAACCTTATCCCCTATCACTAGCTTAACACTCATAATTCTATCACTCTTCCTAGACACCGCTACTACATCATCAATATACTCCATATCAATAAGAATACCTACTCCATTTCTACCCTTATCCTTTCCTGAGTACCAAAGCTTATAACCCCAAGGAGCTATCTCTCTAGCCTTGGCTCCAACCCACTTGGTTTCTTGTAGGCACATTATATTTATTCTCCTCCTCTTCATAACATCTACAATTTCAGCTAATCTTCCTGTCAAAGAACCTATGTTCCATGTCCCAAAGCGTAACCTACTACCCTTACCCCTACCCCTACCATTACCATGGACTAGCTTATTTACCCGCAACCCTTGCATATTTGACACCACCCCCGGGTCCTGGGGTGGCGTGCCGCTTCGGGGCGACGACCTAGCAACCCTTGCACATTTATAACTACACCCGGGTCTAGGAAGTGCAGCGCGTCGCTGAGTAGGGAACGCCCCAATGATTTTTATATCATGGTTTATGTCATAAGATGTGGCTAAGTTTTACGCTGGCCGCCACAAACCTACCGCAACCCTCCTCATTTGTCTGGGCTTGGGACCGGCTGTAAAGGCCACCAAGTGACCCTCCCAGGCAGAGTTATAAAAGAACAAAACGCAAAGAAATTTAACAAATTATTACTACAACTCAATTAGACAATAATGAACAGAAAAATCCCAATTTCCATGTATTTCTTGACTAGATAATTCAGTATATATATACATACACACCTGTCTACGGGTACGGGTATTCACTCAGTTCGTCCAGCCCTGTGAACTTTGGTCGGATTTGGACAATGAAATTGATCATAAGCCCAGCCCGGTCCAAGCCCTCCTATTTTTTGGACGAGTTTAGGATTGATAAAAATTAGCATGGCTTGGCCCAGTCCGGTCCCCTATTAATATTGATTATTAATTTATATATTAAATATTTAATTTTAAGTATAAATTTTATTTTTTATAATTAAAAATTATGTATATATTTTTAGGTGGGTTTATATGCGTTTGGCTTGGGATTTGATTTCTAAGCCCGATCCCGTCTAAATTAATAATGAGTTGGGCTTGGACTGAGCATTATTACATGAAAACCCGATAGGCTCGGTCTGATCTCGATCCAGCTCGACCCACGGACAATTTTATATATATAGAGAGATATAATTGCGACAAAGAGAGATTATTAGGCGATCGAGATTCCGATGCTTGATCATGTTCTTTACTTTCACGAGAGTTATAATATTAGTAAATAACAAAGTTAAGTGACTTTTACGTTAAATTTTGAAGTTGTATTGCAATAATGATAACAAGAGAAATGTTAAGTGGTCAGAAGTGTAATTTACCACAATAACTTTTAAAGACAAAGTGTTGGTCTCTAATTTGAGAGCAGAATATGACATCCGTCTTTTGCTACAAACGTGCTAATCACGGACTAATATCATTGGCTAAATAGACATTGAATTCAATTGCGTCCCTAAAACTGTTTCATACTTTTCTTATAGTGTTATGGATACTAATAAGTAACTCGTTATTTTTTTTTTGTTCTTATATACAACTTTCTGGAGTGGGAAGGGTATCCATCTTATTATAAATTGGGAATAGTAAATAGATTAAGGACGTGATTAATCATTGTCCTTACCGAGATATTAATATCCACTATTAATTGCTATTGAGTTTTTGATTAAGTTTCCTCTAAGATTTTCCTAACACGAAATAAATAAAAAAAAATGAAAATCATAAATGTGAAGGATTAAGCATATTTATAACCAAAAAATTGGTTACCAAAACAGTTAAAATATGTTAAATCTTATCTGAAAACTAGTAATTGATAAAACTTTTCTATTCCTTCTTATTCTTCCATGTGGATTCCCACAATACCAATACTAAAAATTAATATCCAACAATCTTTAAATAGAGTTATACATAAATGTAGGTATTTTATAGGACTAATTACATATAACTCACAATAGGTTTAAATAAATATATTTTTCTCATTCTAATAAGATTAATTCTTATCTTGTCAAACACTCTAAACATAATAGTACAGAAACGCTTACTTGTGTCGCACCTTTTTCAGGTTGTTGTGTCGCACTTTTGTGCGACACAACAGGGATGCGACACAACAACTTTGTATCGCTCTTGAGAGCGACATAAGCTACTCATCTGTTGTGTCGCACTTGTCACGCGCGCGATACAATTGTGACGCGCTTCTAGAGTGCGCGACACAAGCTCCCCGATTAATCTGGTACACTTTGTGTCGCTCCTTCCTCACGCGCAACACTAAATATTGATATTTTTTAAAAAAAAAATTTACAAAATTTTGCAGCATTTAGCATAAAATTTTATAATCAAAATTTACTTGATTCTACATGATATTATAGAACATACACATAAAACTACAAGTACCACATTGCATAAATACATACATATTCAAAATATAATCACAACTTAATTGCTTCAAGAAATAGTTGCATATATAACAATTAAAATTCAACTTGTCATATTCAAGTTTGTACCAACTTGTGCAAGAATATCCCTAAACTTCTGCTCAAACGCCAATTCCATTTCCTTAGTCTTCTTATCAACCTCGTGTTGAATTATTGATTGCGTTTCCTCCCTATGAAACTTGGCATCTAACCCAGAACTAGGTCCCCAAACATCTCTATGGCAAGTCCCACCACCAAATCCTTGCACACTACCACTACCATCTCTGCTTCCGATAGAACGAGATAGACCTATTTGGAACAAACTCTCTTGCAATTGCTTTTTGCTTCCACTCATCCTAGTCAAATAAAATTATGCTTAAATTTAGTAACTTCATCACATACAATTAATTTATGAAATACATAATAACATTTGTAAATAATCTTAATTTACTTACAATTCCCTTTTGAACTTTCTAAGTTTCCTCATTGGACATATAGATTTCCTTCCTTGTCTAGTACTGACCTTGCAAGCATCCTCAAAGCAGTCCTATCTGGCATACTCACCCCAGAAGCAGTTGAATCCGTAGACATAGAAGTTGGTTTATACAACCCTTTGCTTTTCCATATACGTTCATTTTGAGAATATGGTCTTTGACCCATATGATGAGGATGCTTATATTTAGACCGACTTTCTTTCGCTTTGACACTTTTTTCCTAATTATAAAAAATTTATACACAATTAAAGAGATGCAGATATCTGAATGACAGAGATGCAGAAAAAATCTTATAAACAGAGGTAGGGAAAGAAAGTATATGCTAATTGGAAAGAAAAAATCTTATAATACGCTAATTTGTTAAACCCATATATGCTAATATACATAATCTTCATTGACGTGCCTGAGCTCTCAATGATGTTAGCAATCTGTAAGCTAAGAAATCTTACCATCAAAAAATTAAGAAATTCGTAAAAGAAATTTTATAGCTTAGAGTGAAAACAGATTTCTCCTTCTCGTACACAGCACCATTAGACATAGACACAGATCTCATACAATTGCTAGATAACATATTTTACCTGACAGGCTCAATAACTCATTAGAGTTTTCTAATATCCATCAAAAAGTTCACTAGAGTGTGTATTTGCAAAATAAACACATGCCCATAGTTTTAAAAAGCGAAAGACAAGTCAAGGCGACAAGGGCAAAATATCGCCTTGAGGCGAGGCGACGGCCTCTCGCACATGAGGCGACAAAAAATTAGAAAATAAAATAAAATTAAATTAACTCAATAAAAACTAGTAGTACTTAAGGATAGTTTAATTTCTAAACTTGTAAACCAAAATAACTTAAAGTCTAATAATAAAGTGCTAATTCTTAAATCAAAATAGCATAATATCAAGCATCTACCTAGCATACTTGGAGACTATTGATCATGTTTGGCAAGAGGAGTTCCATAGTCCTCTTTATGCAACTGCACGTTATCTTAACTCATCTTTATTTTATAACCCCAGTTTCTCCTCCAATAAAGTTGTCCAAAAAGGTTTACTTGATTGTATAGAAACACCTTAGAACCTAATTTGTATGCTCAAGTTACAATCACAAGTCAGATAAAATTCTAGGAGGGAGCTGTGGGAAGCAGAAACTCGGTGGTGGAGGAGAAGAAGAGAGAGCCGTTGGAGTTTTTGGGGGGTGTCTGTGTCTGTCTCTTTAATTTTATCGGGCTGGTCTGTTGTTTTTTTGGTTTTAATATAAATTAGGGTTTTTTTTTAAAGAAAAGGCTGACTTAACGCCTCACCTGCAAGAGGCGATCGCCTCTCGCCTTAGACCGCCTCTCGCCTGAGAGGGTGAGGCGATCGCCTCTTGAAGGTAAGTCGCCTTCCAGGCGGTGAGGTGATCGCCTCTGTCGCCTCGCCTTTTTAAACTATGCACATGCCTCAATAACAATAAGGTGCCCTTCAAAGAGCAAATACCACTATGAACCCAAAGAAATAATATGGTAATTTAATGGGGTTTCATTACCTATTTTGAAGTGTAACTTCATAAAGTGCAATCCTAAATTAAGAAACTATATATACACATTAAAGAAAGCCCAATAAGAAAATGTTTTAAAATAAAAATCTGACCTTTTGGATTTGCTCTAAAACAGAACCTTCATATGCCCGACATTATCACCACATATTTTGACAGGTCTGGCCATTCAAATTCTTGAGGGGTTTGGTCTGCATTCAGAGAACCAATTCAAAAATAAGAATTCTCCAAACAAATATTAAGGTTTAAATTCAACATATAAAGTTTACATTGAGCAACCAGTAGACTTGGGAACTCTTCTTGCCACTGATCGAAACAACCACATAGATCTAAGAATCTTTACGAATGAAGAGCCTGGTTAAACTTTGAGTGAATAAATGATAATCAATGGTCATCAACAATCAAAGGAAAACTTTAATTTGAAATCAAATCCCAAAAACTAGCCATCAAAAGTGAACATTGAAAAGCTAAAGTCGATCAAAACCAGTATTTCTGTGACCGAAGAAAGTAGGCAGACGACCTTTTTTAGAAAATCTGCAGAAACAGAAAAAAATAGGTTTATTAGATATAGAACACAGCTTAAAAAAAATTCGAAGATCTGAATCATACCAATGCTTAAAGACACGGGAAAAGTGAATCCATTAACAAACGAACCAAAAATGATATCCAGAAACAGAAAATGTAGTCGACGTCCGACTGAATAAACGGAAGGGTATTCGAGATTCATGAAAAAAAAGAGACAAAAATGGAAGCTCAGAAGCCTCAACTTATTCGCAGATGAAAACCGTTGAAGGAGGCGGCTACCTTTGAGAGACTGGATTTCTTTGAAGGAGGCGGCTGCTTTCTAAATTAGAAAATAGGTAAAAAACAAGCCAGTCTGAGGATATGAGATCGAAGCCCTAGGATAGTATGCTGAAAAGGCAAATTTGCCCTTTCTAAATGGCATCGTTTTTCTTACTATCTTTTTGGATTATTTTTTTAATTAGCAGAAGGGAAGGGACAGCAAATTAAAGGAGAGTATCAGGAATTAATTGGAAAAAAGGGTCATGTTTTTCATATTATTGATATTGATCCTACCATTTATGTATTAGGTTAGAATTAGAATATTTTTTTAATTTGATTAAATTCGAAATAAAATCTAATTGGAACTGTTTAATTATGCAAATTAATATGAAATTTAATAATAAAAAGACAACAAAAGCAACATTAGTAATAATAATATATATCTAAAAAATAATTAAAAAATAAATGGATTTTGTGCCATTATGTAATTGTAAATTATACCTAAAAAATTTACATAAATTTTGATGAAAAATATTTTTTTCAAATGATTTTATTATGTGTCGCTTTCATGTCACGTTATTAAGTTGTGTGTAATTTTTTATCACCACTGAATTTATTTAAAATTAAGCGACAAAAAAATAAATATATAAAATATATTATTTATTATTATTATTTATTATTTAACTCCTACAAATTAATATGTAGGAGAAAAAACTAATTTGTAGGAGATTGTAGGTGAGTTATGGAGGGAATCTTTAGTATGTACATGCTAGTATTTGATTTTCATCCCTTTTTTTTAATTCTTTAGTATTTTAAGAAATATGAAGAAAAAATAATTATATTCAAATAGTAGTTCGTATTAGTTGTGTTGCACTTTTAAAAATGAGCGACACAAAGATAACACACTACTTGTGTCGCGTTTATAAAAGGAGCGACACAAAGATAACACACTCTTTGTGTCGTTTTGGTAAAGGCGCGTCACAAGTTTGCTCTTGTGTCACACTGTAAGACAGGCGATACAAGAAGTAACTTATTTGTGACGCACGCTCTTCAAGCACGACACAAGTGATGACACAGAATACTTAGTTGTGTCGCGTTTACAGAACGCGCGACACTAGTTACTCTGTTGTGTCGCTTTCTCTTCAAGCGCGACACAAGTGAGCATTTCTGTAATACTCAAAATGTCAAGATGCAACCGTTCGTAAGAATAAGGTGAGAGTTATCTTTAAATACATTTTAGATAAATATTAAACCTCCCATGAATTTTCGCAGAATAAATATTAAACCTCTCATGGATTTTCGCAGAATAAATATTAAACCTCCCATGGATTTTCTCAGAGTTTTTTTTTTTTTTGAATAAAAATAGACAGAAGATTGGGCATGCTTCTCTTCCTCTCCCATGATTTGGGAATTCAAATTCATGATATTTAAGCCTTTCATGGATTTTCAATGAATTTGGGAATTTTGTTTATAGGAGAACCTCCTGATATTCCAGTTTTATGAATATCAGTTTAATTGATGAAATATATGATAGATGTAGATGGTCTTCAAAATTAACAGATATAAATTAGTGTTAAGGTGTATTTTACTCATCCTTCCTATTCTTATATTCCTACTGTATTAAACATTTGTGAAAGTTCCAGATTGTTCAAATTTTTATGCATGCCGGAATTGTAATTTTTTACATTCTTTTCCTGTGTATCTTCTGTTCCATTTTACATTACAAAAAAAAAATGCACAAAAGGGAAAAGGAATTATAAGATTGATTAAGGGAATTAGTAGAAATATTGCAAACATAAACTATTATAAAAAAATCAGAAAAGGAGGATGAAAGAAAATAAATTGAGGAAGGAAGAAGAACTACGGTGCTGTTTGATAAAACATAAAATTAAGTACTGAAAAATTAAGTGCTGGATTTTAAGTGCTGAATATTATAAATACTGAAAATATTAAGCTATAAAACTGTTTGGTTTTTATCGAAAATTAAGTGCTGAATGTAATTAATCTATTTGATAACTATAATACGAGAAAATACAAAACAATAAATTGGACAATTTTACCCTTTTATATTTTTTATTAGTTTTTATCTTTTTATATTAATTCAACTAATATAAAGAAAACAAATAAATAAAATGGACATTGTACAAATATTATAAATTTTCAAATGGAACTAATACATCATGGTTTTTTCCTTAAACAAAACAACACCATGGCTGCTTATTATATCAAAGAATCCATCTAAAAGATCAAACTAAACTAATAAAACAAAGGCGCAAAAAAAAAAAAAAAAATCAGAGAAGACGTTGATTTGCCCTTAAATTTAGGGGTATAATAGTCCATAGAATAAAAAATAATTAAAATGTTTTGTTGAGCGTGTTAAGTGGATATTTTAAGTAAAAAAATTTAACTTATCATTTTAAGTGCATTTTAACTTAATTGGATAATTTAAGTGATTAACAAAAAGTGGTTATCAAACACACTTATTTAATTTAAGTGTTTAATATATTAATTTAAGTGCTTTTTTTAGTTATCAAACAAGGCCGCGTATATAAGAACAAGAAGAAAATGGGGTATTAAAGAAGAAGATGGAAGGAAAAGTGGAAAGTGAATTTATAAAAAACCCTTAGTTATTTAATGTTTAATTTTGAGTATTTTATTGTCATAACCGTTTGAGTATGACAAAAGCAGTATATTTTATAGGTTATTACAGTAAAGGAAACAAAAGCTTTTACAGGAAAGGCATGGAGTCCGAAATCCAGAACAAAAGGAAGAAGAAGAAGAAGAGACTTTTGGAGTCTCCTGGATGTTTACGTGTTTGGGAGAAGGATAGAGTCTTAATCTGTCTGACTCAAATACAGTGAACATAATAAATCAAAGCTTGGTGACCTTTCACTTAGCCAAGGGCACAATAGTCATTTCGCAGCTTGAAGGGTATTTCAGACTTTCACCAGATCATTAGGGTTTTCTAGAAGAGCCTCATACCCTTGTGGTGGTCACTACCTTACCCAATTATCTCCTAAGGAAATCATCACCCTTCATCATATCTAGAATTGATCAATGGTGATGATTTATCCACTTGTCCTCTTTGTTTTCTTTTCTTAGTCACCAAGATTACTTGCTCAATACACCTAGTAAGATTATAAAATGTAATAGTTAGCAAAGTATCTTTTTTAATGAGAAATACAAGGATTTAGTATTTCCTTACCTCATTCATTTTCATATGGTATCAGAGAAATCTTTGTTTTAAAGGTTCCACCTTTAAACCACCATGGCTGCACCTTTGATAACCTCTAGCAGTCCCTATCACCTACCGCAAAATGAGACCCCCTCTTTGGCATTAGTATCACAAGTCCTCACCGGACCAAACTACCACCAGTGGTCGAGAGCTGTTAAGGTGGCTTTGATGTCGAAAAACAAGTTTTCCTTTGTTGATGGCACCATCCAAGCTCCGGCACTCAATGACCCAATGTATAATCAGTGGGAGAGATGTAATAACATGGTGATGTCCTGGATTCATCACGCGTTGTCTCCATGCATTGCCCGGAGCATCATGTGGCTCGATAAAGCAGATCAAGTCTGGGCAGATCTGCGAGAACGTTTTGCACAAACGGATTCAATCAGAATCCTGGAGTTACGAAGAGAAATCCATAATCTCAAACAAGGAAATGGAAGTGTTTCCGATTACTATACCTGCTTGAAGATTCTATATGATGAGCTCATGAATCTTAGGCCAATGCCCAAGTGCACTTGCAGACAGGCGTGTAGCTGCGAAGCTTTCAAAACACTCCGTGATCAACAGGATGCGGATCAAGTCATCACCTTTCTTCAAGGCCTGAACGACTCTTACTCCACGATCTGTTCGCAGATCTTATTGATCGAACCTTTGCCTTCTCTCAACAAGGCCTTTGCCCTGGCAACCCAACATGAACGCCAAATAGGCCTTGTACCTGTCAAGAACAACGAAGGGGATGAAAGCAGTATGTTCGCAGGCCTCACTAATGCTCAGAACAGACAACATAACAAGCCAGGCAACTCAAGGTATAATAACAGAAAAACAAATAGCAAAAACTCATCACTATGCACATACTGTGGCAATACAGGTCATACAGAGGAGATATGCTTCAAGAAGCATGGGTATCCACCGAACTATGGCAATAGAAATAAGGGAGGTCCTTTCAGAACAAATCAACCGAAAGCAAATGCTGCAGTAAACCAGAACAGGGATTTTGGGGACTCAGGAGAGGAGGATAACAAGCAGGCAAACACAGAATCATTCTCCCTCACCAAAGAGCAATATAACACACTTGTTTCCTTATTGCCACAGAAGCTTTCCGGAAAAGCTCCGGCCTCAAGAAGCAGTGTCAACACCTTCTTTAAAAGAGAAGGATCTGGTAAAACCCTAAATCCTAACTCTCATTCATCATGTTGGATAATAGACACCGGAGCTACAGATCACATCATTTGTGATACTAGAGCATACAGTTCATACACAGAAATAGACCAATGTTGGGTAAATTTGCCAAATGGGGAAAGGGTCAAAGCAAAATACATAGGCACAGTGATTCTTAGCCCACAGCTCATTCTGCACAATGCATTATGCATACCTGCTTTTGATTATAACCTGATCTCAACTATGCATAGTAATAACGGGTTCAGTATGTACAATACAGGACACAACAAGTTGGAAGAAGATTGGCTTGGCTAGAGAGCGTGAAGGTCTCTATTACTTGGAATACCCAGTGCCTAGTTTTCATTCTGTTTTTTCAATCAAAGCCGATATGTGGCATTTACGTTTCGGCCATCCCTCTTATGAGCGATTAAAAGGCCTTAACCTCTCTTGTAATGATTTTGATTCCTTCAAATCAATGCCATGTGACATTTGTCAAAGAGCAAAACAGAAAAAACAACCATTTTCCTTAAGTCACAGCATAGCAAAGAAATGTTTTGACTTAATTCACGCAGACATTTGGGGTCCAGTAAAAGAGTCACACACCAACAAGCATTACTTCTTGACCATACTTGATGACTATAGCAGGTACACATGGATTACATTAATGCAAAACAAGGGGGAAGCAAGCACTGCCCTACAGCTATTTTGCAAATATATCAGTACCCAATTTGACACAAATGTGAAAACAATCAGAACGGATAACGGACCAGAGTTCGTCATGAAGGAATTCTATGCCACAAACGGTATTATCCATCAAACTTCTTGCCCGGAGACACCACAACAGAACGGAAGGGTCGAAAGAAAACACCTTGATATCATGAACACTACAAGAGCGCTCATGTTACAAAGTGGTTTACCCAAAGAATACTGGACAGAGGAAGTCAGTCATGCTGTTTACCTTATAAATAGGTTACCCTCTACACCAATTCAAGGACAAACACCTTATGAACGCATATACGGTGAACCAGGCAGCCTAGAAGATCTCAAAGTCTTTGGTTGTTTGGCTTACGCCTCGTCACTTGACCGGCACAAGACCAAATTCACAGACAGAGCAATTAAGTGCATCTTCCTAGGCTACAGACATGGCACCAAAGGCTTCAAGTTATTAAATCTAACAACTAATGTTGTTTTCTTTTCCAGGAATGTCAAGTTTTTTGAGCAACACTTTCCTTTCAACAATCAAACAGCAATCACATCACACTGCAGTGAGGAAGAATTATACATCCTGCACATGACACCCATGCAAGACGATGATATTGACACCGAAGAGGATCATGCATTTCAAGATATAGTGCAGCAAGTAGATATCACACAGGCAATTGAAAATCAAGGCACAGCAGATATCACAACAGACATCAACACACATGTCATAACCGAGCAAACACAGAATGCAACAGGCAGGCCTCAACGAACTAGGTAACCACCATCATATTTAAAGGATTACCACCTGGCCTTAGTCAAAGGCTCCGCCCTGCCTTGTTTCACTCATTCACCGCATGGTCCTTCTAAGCACCTCTCTTATGATAGGTTATCCCCTGCCAAGCGTGTTTTCTCCCTTAATCTTACATGTCACCAAGAGCCTGCGAGTTACACAGAAGCCAAATCAGACGAGAACTGGCAGTAAGCTATGCAAAGAGAACTTAAAGCATTAGAAGCCAATCACACATGGGATATAACGACATTACCTGGAGGAAAGAAGCCCATCGGGTGTCGTTGGGTGTACAAGATCAAACACAACGCTGATGGGAGCATTGCCCGTTTTAAAGCTCGCCTAGTGGCCAAAGGGTATTCTCAGCAAGAAGGAGTGGACTTCAATGCTACCTTTGCACCTGTAGCAAAGTTCACCACCATTAGAACAGTCTTAGCAATTGCAATCGCAAAAGAATGGCATATACACCAATTGGACATAGACAATGCTTACTTACACGGAGATCTCCACGAAGACGTGTACATGCAGCTACCTCCAGGAATGAAATCAACCAACCCGCAACAAGTTTGCAAGCTCAACAAGTCTCTTTATGGTCTTCGGCAGGCGGGTCGACAATGGAATGCCAAGCTCACAGCCACCGTCCGGCACATGGGGTTCACTCAGTCCTCTGCTGATCCATCCCTTTTCACCAAGCATGAAGGTGAACATAGTACCATTTTGCTTATATATGTCGATGATGTTATTTTGACAGGGAGCCACATGCCAACAATCAATTTTGCAAAACAACATCTTGACACATCATTTAGCATCAAGGATCTCGGCAACCTCCATTACTTCCTTGGTTTCGAGTTTGCTCGAAACAAGCACGGCATGCATATGTCACAAAGAAAATACGTGTTAGAGCTTTTACAAGAAATGGAGTTTCTTGACTGTAAACCAGCATCATCACCAGCCTTACCAAACCACAAACCACCCCCAAACACAAATATCATCCCCGATATCACATCTTACAGGAAAATAATAGGCAAACTATTATACCTCACACACACAAGGCCAGATATTTCATACATTGTAAACCAACTTTCACAGCATCTTAATCAACCAAACACTGATGACCAAAATCGAGTTCATAGAATTCTAAGATACCTTAAGGGGACTGTTGGTTTGGGTCTCTTTTTCTCTGCATGCAACAATCTACAACTTCAGGCGTTCACAGACTCCGATTGGGCCACTTGCCCGGAGACTCGTAAGTCCATCACCGGCTACGCCGTCTTCCTCGGCACCCCTCTCATCTCATGGCGATCAAAGAAACAGAACACTGTTTCGCGGTCATCATCGGAGGCCGAATACAGGGCCATGGCATCCACCTCTTGCGAGATCCACTGGATTCGGAACCTCCTCACCGATCTCCGTCTTCCTCCGACCACCGCTTCGTTAATGTTCTGTGACAACACCTCCGCCATGCACATAGCCCAGAACCCTGTCTTTCACGAACGCACCAAGCACATCGACATCGACTGCCATGTGATTCGAGAACGAGTCCAGGCCGGGCTTATTCGTCTCAAGCCGATCTCCTCATCTCTACAGCTTGCAGATCTTTTTACAAAGGCTCAACACTCACCACACCTTCGTTTCCTCATTGACAAACTTGGCTTGAAGAATCCCTATCAAGTCTAGTTTGAGGGAGGCTATTACAGTAAAGGAAACAAAAGCTTTTACAGGAAAGGCATGGAGTCCGAAATCCAGAACAAAAGGAAGAAGAAGAAGAAGAGACTTTTGGAGTCTCCTGGATGTTTACGTGTTTGGGAGAAGGATAGAGTCTTAATCTGTCTGACTCAAATACAGTGAACATAATAAATCAAAGCTTGGTGACCTTTCACTTAGCCAAGGGCACAATAGTCATTTCGTAGCTTGAAGGGTATTTCAGACTTTCACCAGATCATTAGGGTTTTCTAGAAGAGCCTCATACCCTTGTGGTGGTCACTGCCTTACCCAATTATCTCCTAAGGAAATCATCACCCTTCATCATATCTAGAATTGATCAATGGTGATGATTTATCCACTTGTCCTCTTTGTTTTCTTTTCTTAGTCACCAAGATTACTTGCTCAATACACCTAGTAAGATTATAAAATGTAATAGTTAGCAAAGTATCTTTTTTAATGAGAAATACAAGGATTTAGTATTTCCTTACCTCATTCATTTTCATATAGGTTATTGATAATATTATTATACAAAATTGTTTTATTGACAAACAAAAGAAAACTAACTAATTTCCTCTATTTTATATTGAAGTGAAATTCTGCACATGTTACTAACCCTAGGGTTTCATCTGTCATAGGAACAAAACGCAAAGAAATTTAACAAATTATTACTACAAATCATTTAGAAAATAATGAACAGAAAAAAACACTCAATTTCCATGTATTTCTTTACTAGATAATTCAGTACATATATGTATATATAGACCTGTCTACCGGTTCGGGTATCCTCTCAGTTCGCCTAGGACTGTGAACTTTGACCGGATTTGGACAATGAAATTGATCATAAGTCCAGCCCCGTCCAGGCCCTTCTATTTTTTGGGCGGGCTTAAGATTGATAAAAATAGCATGGACCGGCCCAGTCTGGTCCCCCTGTTAATATTAAATATTTAATTTTAAGTATAAATTTTATATTTTATAATTAAAAATTATGTATATATTTTTAGGTGAGTTTATATGAGTTTGCCTTGGGATTTGATTTGTAAGCCGGATCTGTCTAAATTAATAGTGGGTTGGGCTTTCACTGAGCATTTTTACATGAAAACCCGGTAGGCTCGATCGGAGATGCTGATGTAATCTGCGACAAAGAGAGATTATTAGGGGATCGAGATGCTGATGTTTGATCATCTTCTTTACTGAGGGTTAGAATATTAGTAAATAACAAAGTTTAGTAACTTTTATGTTAAAATTTCAAGTTGAATGGCAATAATGGTGACAAGAGAAACATTAAATGGAAGTGTAATTTACCACAATAATTTTTAGAGACTAAGTGATGGTCTCTAATTTGGAAGTACAATATGGCATCCATAACTTAAAGCTCAAAAACATATGTGAGACCAAAACTTATGAGATTAATGTTTCTTCCTCACATACTTTTAGATAAAAAGCTTAAAAGACAAACCAGATCCTTTTAGTTTTTCTTGCATCACATTCTCTAGATGTTTCTTCTTTGAAGGGCTTAGATAGTTAACCCATTCCCCAACCTCACCTTTCCTAAAGAATGCCTTATTTGGAGATTTTGTTGACAAATGCAAACCATTTTTGTTCACCTCCAAATCCTTCAAATTCTTTAAACTGCAAAGCTTCACAATTTCTTCAATAACCCCATCTCTATCTTCCTCTCTAGAAAAAGGGTACCCAATAAACTCGGCTATTATCTTCAAGCAAGAGACAGTGTCTTCCTTCAAGTCTTCATACTTCAAAAACAACACCTTATTCGGTTTCTCTTGGCTTTCCTTCCAGTATCCTAACACATTATCCCAATAAGGGCCGAACCAACTTATCCCCTCAAAATACACATCAAAAAAATTCTCCATAGGCATTTCAAATTGTTCTTTGTACACCCCCATTTCATGGTAGTGATACCATAGGGAGACTGCAGAATCAAAAGGGTTACGGCAAATGTAAACAATTCGACACTTTGACACCTTAATGGACTCTGGCAAAGCTGAAAAGGGGAAATGTGTGGAAAAAAGCCGAGGACATGGAAGAACAGTAAGATCAGGAACTTGTTGTTTAGCATATAAATTGGTTTCAAGAAAGGAAATAAGAACATGAGGGTTTGAAGTAAGCAATGGGGTATTAGAAGGGGTAAAACGAGTTCGATTAACAATGGAAAAGATCAAAGCTTTGAGCCAAGTAGTGCCGGATTTCGGATTGGATGCAACTATAATATCTGTGTCTTGAGCTTGGAAGCATCTTTGAAAGGAAATTGCACCAGCAAGATATTTTGTTAGGCACCAAAACCCCTGATACAAAGACAACTCACTAATTGTCCCTTCCAAAGCTCTTGGAAGAGAAGGAAGTAGCTCTTTAATTTGGTGTTCAACATCTTCAACCTTTATTGAAGAAGAGGAAAATGTATTATCTTGCTCCATTTTCAGTATGAGAATGAACAACAAAAAAAATTGCAAATTAAGACATGTGGATATGGCAAAAGGAAAAGCTTTCAATCATGAACAATTAGTATTTGCTTGTATGTGCTTTATATACAAAGTTTATGTATTCAAGGAATTCCATTTGAACCCTCTCAACCATTATATCAAGAGAATCTAATTCTATAAAGCACCCATAACATATTTTTAAAAAGTATGAATTGAATGATTATTCCAAAAACAATTCTATTATAACATTATTGCTAGAGTCATTATTAAGTAATATAATATTACTTGCGACATCTTTGTAGCATGTGTGACAACATTGCTCTTTGTAGCATTTCAACTCTAACTTAAAACCAATCATTGATGTCACATCTAATAGTCGTTCACTTAAATACGACTATTGGAAAAGTTTAATCAACTAAAGATTTACATGTAATACCCATTAAACCGACAGACAAAATGCAAGAAAGAAAATATAAATGAAGAAGGAGTAAGGTATTAACGATGGAGACGAAGAACGAAGGAGGTGGAAAAGGGAATGAAAGAGAGAAAATGAAACAAAGAAGACAGTCTGAGGAAGAAACGTGAATTCAAGAAAACCTATTTTTGTTCAAAGTCGATAAAAGTGTCTAGATCTGTAACATGCAAGAAAAGTGTTTCAAATATGTTAATGGACCCTTTAAATTCGCTAAATTAGTAATTAGCCCTAATAATTAATAATTGGCCTAATACACAAATAACTTCTTGAACTTGTCCAAATGTTGCAACTGTCCTCCCCAACTTTCAATTGTAACAACTTACCCCTCAAACTTGTACAATTGTAAAACATAACTTCAAATTGGGATTTTTTTTATCCCGTACTTGAAGCAACCGTAAAAACGTTTCCCGGATTCCTATCACGCCATGAAATCTTCAATGGAGCTATTTCTCCACATAAACACATTTTCACCCTCATAATATCCCAAAATTTTGAATCAAGAAATCACTAAAAAACGAATAGGAATAACAAAAAGAAGACCGTTAGGTTGAAGAATAAGTTGAAGTATTGGGGATTCGGTTACTTAAATACTGATTTTTTTGGATCCAAAGATCTTATTATCACATTCCACGAGCGTTGCAACTTTTGTATTTCACGTGTTTCTTCAAGT
Organism: Euphorbia lathyris; assembly: GCF_963576675.1. Lineage (NCBI taxonomy): Eukaryota > Viridiplantae > Streptophyta > Magnoliopsida > Malpighiales > Euphorbiaceae > Euphorbia > Euphorbia lathyris. The sequence continues at coordinate 93,916,766 of NC_088912.1, read as the reverse complement.
CCATGTCAGCAATTTAGGATTCTGTTTTACAATTGGACAAGTTTGAGAGGTAAGTTGTTACAATTGAAAGTTGGAGGGGACAATTGCAACATTTAAACAAGTTCGGGGGTTATTTGTGCATTAGGCCTTAATAATTAATTATTCTCGTCCTTTAATGCCACAACTTTTTTTATGATTCTATCTACATGTTACTTTTTAATTATTTTGAGAAAAAGTATGAATTGATTGATTATTTCAAAAAGGATAAGATTCTCTAAAATCTATTTGCTAAAAAGTTTGAGTTGCTTTGGGTTTATAAAATTTTCATCAACGCCATGAGATATATATATATATATATTTTATATTCAAGTGAAATTCTAAATAGGTTTTCATCGATTGTAGAAGAACAAGACGCAAAGAAATTTAACTCAAATTATTACTAACACTATTCAGAAGAAAATGGATAAGATCTAAAAATGCCTCTAACGTTTACAGCAATGGGCAATTTTATCCTTAAGGTTTAAAATGATGCAATTTTACTCATAACGTTGGCAGTCAAGAGCAATTTTACATCTAACGTTCACAAATTGGATCAATTTGAGAAATAATTCATCAAACTGTGTTCTCAATCATTAATCTTGTCATCTATACTTCACATATGCGTGATTTTATCGCTCATTAGTAACAGAAAATAAACATATGTGAATTTTTTTTGAAAAAAATTAAAAAAATATATTGTCTTTTGTGCGAGTTGGACAAAAAATATGCATATATTTCGCCGAATCTATAAATATTAATCTCCAATTCTATTATTAAAATCATAAAAAAATATGAAATCTTTTTTTAGAACCAAAAGATATATATGTAATTGGTGCAGAATAAGGAACAAAATATTTGTGTTCTACAATAATGTCTGAAATTGATCCAACTTGAAAACCTTAGGGGTAAAATTGCACCATTTTAGATATTAGGGGTAAAATTGCTCCTGATTGTAAACGTTAGGGGTATTTTTGTACTTTATCCATTTAGAAAATAATGAGGAGAAAAAGCCCAATTTTCATGTATTTCTTGACTAGATAATTCAGTATGTATATATATATATATATATATATATATATATATATATATATATATATATATATATATATATATATATATATATGTCCACGGGTCCAGGTACCCGCTCGGCCTTCCAAGACCGTGTCTTTTCGACCCGATTTGGACAATAAAAATTGATTATAGACTCAGTCTCGCATAGGCCCGCTTATTTTTTGGACGGACTTGGGATTGATAGAAATAGCACAGACCGGTCCAGCCCGGTCTGCCTATTAATATTAATTATTAATTTATATATATTTATATATTAAATATTTTATTTTTTTATTTTTTATAATTAAATATTATGTATATATTTTTAGGCGAGTTTATATGCGTTGGACTTGGAATTTGATTTTTTAAGCCCGGGTCCATTTAAATTAATAGTAGGCTGGGTTTGGACTGATCATTTTTACGTGAAAGCCCGGTAGTCTCGGTTCGAGCCAGCCGAGCCCAACCCATGGATAGATCTATATATGTAGAGAGAGATAATCTGCGACAAAGAGAGATTATTAGGGGATCGAGATTCCGATGCTTGATCATGTTCTTTACTTTCACGAGGGATATAATATTAGTAAATAACAAAGTTGAGTGACTTTTATGTTAAATTTTAAAGTTGAATTACAATAATGGTAAAAAGAGAAACGTTAAGTGGTCAAAACTGTAATTTACCATAATAATTTTTAGAGACGAAGTGTTGGTCTCTAATTTGGAAGCAGAATATGGCATCTATCTCTTGCTACCAACCCATTAATCAGGGAATAACATGGCTAAATAGACATTGAAAATAATTACGTCCCTACAACCATTCCGCAATTCGTACTTTTCTTATATTGTTATTGATACTAACAAGTAAGTCGTTATTTTGTTGTTTTTATAAAACTTTCAGAGTAGGAAGGGGATCTCTTGTTATAAATTGGGGATAGTAAATAGATAAGGAATGTTAATTTCTTTACGAATGTATTTGAATGAATAAAAAAATAGAAATCTGAAAAGTTAAGGATATTAATAACTAAAAAGTTGCTTACTAAAACACTTAAATTGTTTAATCTTATCCAAAAACAAGCGGTTAATAAAACTTCTCTATTCCTTCTTATTCTTTCCATGTGGGATTACCACAACCTTAATACTAAAACTAATATCCTACAATCCTGTGTTAAAATAAATCTTACAGTTATGCATAAATATAGGTATTTTACAATTTGAATATTCATTTGTGTAACCTTTACAGATCGCAACATAATTTGGTGAGGCAAGAACTTGTAAAACTAAAGAAAGTGCTAGTGTCTTATTTTTGCGACTGCTGGTGTTAATGAACGGAACAGACATTGATCCTTATCTTAAGCTTTGTGCCGAACATATTTTTTTTTTCCTGATACCATGAGAAGATGAGAGATTCAATAGTAAATTCTTGTTATGATTCTCATTGATTAAACAAGGAATTGCTTACACTATTTAAGGACAACTGTTTTTATGGTATCCGCCTGCTCTGTCCATATGTCCTTTTGATCAGATTTGGATAATAAAAATTGATCATAAGCAACACAAAGAATTTACATGGTTTGATCAATTCGTACATACTTTCATGAGAGAGAAGTTTTTATGGTAATAATAAAAAAAAATCAAGATCAATTTACAAGAGAATTATGAAACTTCATTAATCCAAAAATTATCCTAGAAATTCTAAGTAACATAAAGAATTTGTATGGTTCGACCAATTCATGCATACTTTTACAAGAGAGTAGAGGAGAGGAGAAGTTTTATTATAGTCACAAAAAGGAATCAAGAACAACTTACAAGAGAATTATGAAACCTCACTAATCCAATAATTATCTCAAGTGTTTGCTGATTCTCTAATTTGCTCTGAAACAAATTATCTATTAGAAAACAGAACATGCATAGGTGCAGCGGAAAACGATATTTTTTTCTTAATGATTTTCTTATTGACATTAACGTAATAAATAGATACAGAGCGGTTATAACTGAATATTTGAAATACAAATAATATTTCAAGTTAAATATTTAGAGTTATTAATATCTAGAATATCTAAACAATATTATCTTATCACACACCCCCCAAGTTAAAGGTGGGGAAACTGTTAATTTCTCCCTACAAAGATGAAAACGAGCCTTAGACAGAGGCTTCGTGAGAATGTCCGCTGTTTGGTCTATAGTTGAGATGTAACAGGCGCGAAGCTTTTTGGCGACTAGTTTCTCACGGAAAAAATGGAAATCAAGTTCCAAATGCTTTGATTGGTCATGGAATATAGGATTGGTAGTTAAATAAGTTGCATCCAAATTATCACAGAGAATGAGTAGACAGTTTGGCGGTGTAAAACAAAGTTCCTTTATTAACATGGTAAGCCATGTAACTTCGGAAGCAAGAGAAGCAAAATCACGATACCGTAGAGGATCGAGAACGATGTGCTGTTTGCGTGAGCGTGAAGATACGAGGTTGCTCCCAACATACACGACATACCCTGATGTCGATTTTCTATCATCCAAGTCACCGGTCCAATCGGCACTAGTGTAGCAAGTAATTGCACATGATGAACTTTGGTTGAACTGTAAACCATAATTTTGAGTAGTATAAAGATATCGTAATAATCTCTTCACCGTTTTCCAATGTGTTGTGCGTGGTTGCATAAATTGGCTAACTTTGTTAACCGATAAAGCAACATCGAGCCGAGTGATACTCACATATTGCCAGCCACCAACAATACTGCGATACAACATCGGATTGTCAAATGGATCACCATCTTCTAATGTTAATTGAGTCGATGTACATGATGTGGTTGATTTGGATTCGTGCTTGGAGGACTTTGTGAAGAGGTTCGTGAATATATTTTTGATGCGTTAAAGATAAGCTGGTGGAGGTCCAAGTGACTTGAAGACCGAGAAAATAAGATAATTTTCCCATGTCTCGAATGTGAAGTGTTTCTGAAACCGCTGAATAAAGTTTGATATTACTGCTTTGGAATTCCCAGTGACTAAGATGTCATCGACATAAATCAGACAGAACAAATGAATACCTTTAGCTGATAAATGATAAAGAGAGGTGTCAGCCTTAGAAGAGGAGAAATTAAGGTCACACAGTGTGGAAGTTAGGCAACGGTGCCACATTCGGGGTGTCTACTTCAATCCATACAAACTCTTTTTAAGCTTGTAGACGTGTGGATTCCTCAGCATCCACTTCATTCCAACTGATGATCAAGTTGTGGACATCCTCACCAAGCCGCTTGCTACTACTCGCTTTGATATGCTCCGCTCTCGTCTTTTTGCTCGTGTTCGTCATCGGCTTGAGGGGAGGTGTTACAGATTATGTTACACATTATCGGACCATTTCACATATCCATCTAAGCAAGCTCATATTCATTTATAATCCAACCATTATCCAGTTCCAGTATGTGCACAAGGGTCAACATGCCGTATTTACTCATAACACTGCAACATACTCAATCATATCACTTTATTATCTATCACAACGTATCACAAACACTCAAACATTATCCACATCATTCACATCAGATTCAACCACATCTCACACTCAACAAGTTACAAGGCACAATACATTCATACACATATATAAGCAATATGCTTACCGACGCACTTGGTTCGATCTATTCAACACGATCGGGTGTGCGTTCAATTGCACCTTGCCCTCATAATGTCACATACCATTTATACAATTAGCCTTAACATAAACTTAATGAAAATATAAACTAATGAATGCTATATGATTTACAAGACACTAACTCCACAAAGTTGATGTAATCTAATCCTTTTGTCTTAGATCATCACATGACCTACTTTCACACATTCTGCCATAACTCCCTCTATATAAATCCAAATGCCCTGTTTCTTGAACCTACTGAAACTAGACATATATGGGTATAACATATCCAAAATTCACATTAATATCACTTCTACACAATATATGGCATGTAAAATGATTCTGTCCTATTTTCAGCCAAGAAACAGACTACTCAGATTTCCATCTACCATAATTCACTCAACCTAGCTCATACTAAACACAATGGATTGCCAAATCCTTTTACAGATATATACTTCCCGTAGTTAGGAACATTTTTTTATAAATAAACTTTCCCAAATTCTGACCCTAAGGTCCTCAAAATGCTACATCAACATGGCTGCCTCACATGACATTCAATTTCAAGGCAGTTATGTTCCATCTAGATTTTCTTCATCTATATATGGAATTAAAGTCCCATATTTTACAGAGGGTTTCATAACATATATAGGAACATAGTTTATTCTTTATGTATCTTCAAATTCGAACAATATCAAGATGAAAAATATGCTCCAAGATGACTAAAAGCAGTACCCTATATTTCTGTTTAGGGCACTTGATACATATATTTCATTTGGACAGCCTATAACCACTTTAAACAACACCAAAACTCAACAAACTCAATCACAACTCATCCACAACAAATCCTATGATCATACCTAGGTATTTCAGAATCTAAAACTCATAGAAAACAAGCTAAAATAACATACTAACCTTCAACTTGTGTCTATCACCTAGTATGCTTCCTAACTTGACTTGTTTGGTTTGAAAATGGAAGAAATTGGAAGAGTTTTCTTTGGAGAATGTTAGGGTATGAAAAATGAAGGTTTGCTGAAGCTTTGGTCGAAATTGTGGCTGAATATCATAAGGATTGAGTTGTGCACATCCTTTGTAAAATGAAGAGGTGTATTTTGTCTTAATATTGGAGTGACACCTCGTGCTTGCTCACAAACCTCAAATTCAGCCATCCTAAAGTGTAAGTTAATCAATTTAGGACATATGAATTCATTCATTCATTCATTTAAGTCCTAACTCAATTAACCAATCGTTACATCTTAACGACACACTAATCGCCTACTAATCAAACGATAATCGCATTATGCATACGAAACTTCTACTGACAATGAGATGAATCTAAAATGTATGTATTCAATCATGAAGACATATATGAATGTGGGAAGACTCATATGTTAGGGTTTTAGGGATGTTACATTGAGGGTGTTTCCTCTTTTGGTCAGCACGATGGTGCTGAGCATACCAACACACCTTTATAGTGTGTCCTCTTTTTCCACAACAGTCACACTGACTGTTCTGCTGAGTGTACTGTCGATGCTGACCAGTACCTTGATACTCAGTATTGGGATAGAACCTTTTCTTAGCCAATGTACTCAGCTGGTTCTGTATATTTGTGATGTCCTTTCTCAGTTTCTTTGAATCTGACTAGACTTTCGAGACAAAACCATGCATGATTTTCAGATTTTCATCTTTCTTGGTGTTGTCTTAGAGAAGATGTCGGAGGTCACTTAGCTTGACCTCTTCGATCTCATCACATCGCCTACTGAGTGCCTTAATTTTCTTGTTACACTTTTTAGTCAGTGTATATAGATCACTCAGGGCGTTAACCATTTCATTTCTAAGCAAGAGAAGAGATGTTACCTCATTGGAGTGGTCCTCTTGGTCAGTGTCATCTGAGAGGTCATCTTGCTCAGAATGGCATAGGTTAGCAGCTTTGTCACCCATGAAACATATGTTTGCCGACTTAGTGACATCAGCTTCTGATGAGGTTGACTCATCACTATCGGTCCACGTTGCCACCATAGCTTTTCTGCTACCTTTCTTATCTTTCTTCAATGTGGGGCAGCTTGATTTAATATGCCCAGTTTGATGACATTCAAAGCATGTGACAGGCTTCGAGCTGTCCTTCTTGTATTTGCTGTCGATGGGCTCAGCTTTGTATTTGTCGTTTCTTCTGAAAGACCTCTTGCTGTTCTTGTCGTTCTTTTTGAACAGCTTCTTCATCTTTCTTGTGAACATGGCCATCTCCTCATCATCTAATGAGTCAGCTTCTGTTGAGTCAGCTTTCATGACAAGTGATTTTTGTTTCTTGTCTTCTGAATTTTCTTTAGCTTCAAAGTTTTTCATGGAGATCTCATGGGTCAGCAGAGATCCGATCAGCTCATCATATTTGTATGTGGTCAAGTCCTGAGCTTCTTCCACAGCCGTCTTTTTAGCTTGCCAGCTCTTGGGTAGACTTCTCAAGATTTTCTTCACCTGCTCTTCTTCTGTGAAGATCTTGCCGAGTCGTTTAAGCTCATTTATGATATTTGTGAACCTTGAGTTCATCTCCGAGATGTCTTCATTCTCATTCATCTCGAATAGCTCGTATAATCGCATGTGTTGGTTCACCTTTGACTCCTTGACCTTGCTGGTACCTTCATAGGTCACTTCCAGCTTTTTCCATATTTCCTGTGCTGACTCACAACCTGAAATTTTGTTGTACTCTGCAGCATCTAACGCACAGTGAAGCATATTGATAGCCGAAGCATTATTTTGTAGTTTTCTAAGGTCATCCTTTGACCACTCAGTTTCACTCTTAACAACTTTTTCGTTGTCTACTGTTTTGTAAGGCACATATGGGCCTTGAACTATTGCAAGCCACACACTCATATTTGTAGCTTGAATAAAGTTTTTCATCCTGTTCTTCCAAAATGTATAATTTGATCCGAAGAACAAGGGAGGCCGACTAATAGATAATCCCTCAGGGAGTATTTGTGTTGTTTGATTTCCTGGAAGGAAACGAGTGCTGTTCTCAGCCATTTGTAGGGATCAGATCAAGATAGTTTTATCTTTGAGTAGTGAGCTACTGTGCTTTGATACCACTTATTGGTCCCATGTACTTAGTTCCAAGGGGGGGTTAGGAACTAATGTAACTTTTTTGCTTAATTATGCTGACTTAATCAATTCTTTAGATTGCTTAACTTAGTTTTGGTCAGCACGGCCGAGAGAGATGTAAGACAGCTTTAGTCAGATGCTGACTAGAACAGTTTTACTTGCGAGTTGGGAAATAACACTTAGGTCAGCTTCCAACTCAGCACTCTGATTACTCAATGTCAGCTTATACAATTTATATCCTGAGTAATTTAAACAAGCAACACATGCATATATATATTGAGAGAGAGAGTTAGAAATTACTCAGTAGACTTATCCTGGTTCGGCCTCACCGCCTACGTCCAGTCCCCAGAATCCTTCCGGGATTTTTCAATCCAATATTGAGCTCTTTAAAGGTAGAGCACAAACCATTTACAAGGCAGTTGAATATGCAAGAGTACCTTCCTCTATTCGTCTACTCAACTCCACTAAGCGCTATAACCGAACACTTAGATTTTCTCTACCACTGAGTACTAAAACCGAGTACTCAGCACCACTCTCTCAATTTTTACAATTGATACAAACTTGTTCTTTCTAGATGAAGAACACTTTAGATGAATACAAATTCAATCCAGCTTTTACACAGAGATAGAAATTTGGTGTAAGATATTTTTCTTGTTTGAATGTGCTTTGTATGTATGCTCTTTTCTTTTGTACTTCGGCAAAGGATCCAAGTGAAGCACTTGTCCTTTTATAGTGAATTCCTGATGCGGCAATCATTTGAATCTGGAAGTATCCGTTGAATTCAAACGGCTCCTTGCGTCATTCACTGGTCAGCATACAGATTTTGCAGGCCAATCCTGTCGTCTGAAATTAGCAGGCGTCAGGCTTGTCTTCTTCTGCCAGGTTCGTCTTCTAGTGCCAGTTTTGTCTTTTAACTAACGGCAAGTTGACCGATGCATCTCGAAACTGTCTCCGTGCGTAATTCCAAAGCTTCTGTATTAGTGCAGACAGTTGTCGGATCTTGTCTTTTTACAAACGGATCATTCGCGTTGTCCTGACGAGCACTCAGCTTGACTTTATTGACGTTGCCTTTGTTCTTTGTCTCTAGCGAGGCTGAGTCATATTCTACTCAGCTTCTTCAGTCAGCTTCGTCTTCAAGCATTTGTTCTGAAGAAGACTTTTCTTCTATTATGCTGAGTTGTGTTCCACTCAGCTTCTTTGGTCAACTTCATCTTCAAGCGTTTGTTCTGAAGATGGCTTTTCTTCTAATATGCTGAGTCGTGTTTTACTCAGCTTCTGTGCCTCATGCTGACTTTATTCTGTCGTACTTTTTATTTCTGTTTACTTAAAATTTATACTCAACATTGAACAAACATATTAGTACAATTAAACCAAAGCACTTAAATTTAATTGCCCCTTAATCATGGATTAACTTAAATAATTTTGTCAAATCAAAATCATGTGGAAAGGTGTTTCAACATCCTAATCATGCCATCTGTGTAGAATCGAAATAAATATGGCTCTTCCGAAAAATATTGTTTGCTTTCAAACATAAACTTACGTTTTTTCCTTGCATCTAAATTAAGAGGAAGAATGTTACCGACTTTGTAGTTCGCAATGTCTACAAACCAGGGGAGAATTTTTACCGAATATAATATCTCGTCCGAAAATAACTCCTTGATCTCTTCATATTCTAAAGATTGCTGATCTGACTCTAACCGGGATAGATGATCTGCTATCACGTTCTCGACTCCCTTTTTATCTATGATCTCGATGTCAAATTCCTAGAGTAGTAGAATCCAGCGGATCAGCCTGGGTTTTGCATCTTACTTACTCATCAAGTATCTCAAAGCTGCATGGTCAGTAAAAACAATTACTTTAGACAGCACCAAATATGATTTAATAAACTTGTCAAAGGCGAAAACTACAGCTAGCAATTCCTTTTCAGTTATTGACTAATTTTGTTGTGCATCATTTAAGGTTTTGCTAGCATAAAAGATTGGGCGAAAAAGTTTATCCACACTCTGCCCAATGCAGGCTCATACAGCTAAGTCGCTGACATCACACATCAATTCAAAGGGAAGGGACCAATCCGGGCTTACCATAACAGGTGCTTCAATTAATTTCTTTTTCAACAATTTAAAAGCAAACATACACTCATCGTTAAAATTAAAATCACCATCCTTAAGTAATAATTGAGTAAGGGGTTTAGTGATTTTTCAAAAATCCTTTATGAATCGCATGTAAAACCCTGCTGTTGGTCCCTTATAACGTTACAAGTATAGTTCCAAGGGGGGTTAGGAACTATTTAAAAATTTTCTTTAGGGCAGACTTCTTTTTCTTACAAAAAGGTTTTAACAGCGGCGCTGAGTGAATAGCAAGACACTGGCTTAGTCAACTGGTGACTAGGTCAGTTTTTTTTACTTGAGTCAGGAGATAGCACTTAGGGTCTATTCCTGAGCTCAAATATTCAATGCGCACAACTCAGCTTGACCTCTTTACTTGGTCAGTTTTGTTTAAGCAAGCAATATATATATTAAGGAGTTTAAGGTTAGAAAGATATTACTCAGCAATCGACAAGTTCAACGGCAAGGGTAGGTCGGTCATACTGAGTTCCGTAATTGCCTTGCCGTCAATGATGAGTTGTTTAATTTCTTTTTGCCCATCTGTTCCTCCTCGATTATTTTCTCAAAATTTATGTTGTCGATTTCTATAAACCCGGAAACAAAATCCTGAGTGATTGTTAATAATTGGCGGTGTTTGGAGAAGAGAATGAAGGAGAATATGGGAAACCCCCTTCATCTGAAGTCGGTGAACCATATATCTCTGGTGTGTAGATCGGTTGAGGAATCCATTGATTTTTTATCAGAATGTTCTTGGATTTTTCCCCGATAAGGAGGTCTGGATCTTTTGATTTCGATGGAGCTTGGTAATTTCAAGAAAATTTTCTATATATCTATCTGGTATTTTTCAAATTAAAATGGAAAAAAATCTTGATCGTGGTTTGTTGTATAGGTTGTTTGGGTACGGAATTGGAATACACTTGTTGCAGTCGGAAGATCCAGAGAACCTATCAAAGAAAGGTGAAATTAATCTGAAAGATAATCATATTTCGTTCCAGGTAAGTGAATCAGGCGACTCATTTGTTAGCTTGGGTTTCGCTGTGGTTAGATAGACCTATAGTTGTATACTAGTGCAGGGTTTGGATTTTGGAATGTCAATTTGAACAATGTTGTCTCTAATATACTCTAAGTTAAGTTGGTTCTAATGAATTAGATAATCTCTGATGCAGGCATATGCTGCAATTTTAGTTAGAAAAATCTAATATCATGAAGTATAAACATATGTGCTGTCTCTTTAGGAGTTCTGAATCATAATAGTTTTTTTCAGTTGGAATATTCAAAATGCAATTTGATGATGTCTTTACCAATTGAAATGCATCAATTTATTTTGGGATAAGGTACCAAAATAGGCCTATGGTTTTTGAGGAAGTATCCACGTACAAAATAACACCAATATAGGCTTAACGTTTTAAAAAAGGTACCAATTTAGGCCTCGATAACGGAATGAGACACGTCATTGATATTACACATAATCGATGTTTGGAAGGTTTGAAGTAACAGTTCAACACTACAAGAAAATCGTGAATTACCGGGAGAATTCTCCGGCGGAATTAATTCTGCTGCAATTCACCGGCGGATTAGCAGCGACACCATAGCCGCTACTGATCACCGATGGAACAGCAGCGGAATAGTAAATCTGCCCCAAAAGGTTAATCCTTCCGGCCGAAGCATTGATATTTATTTCGGCTGGAGAAATCACCAACGGAATATATATAGGTTTATGTTAATTACCACTGAATATTATTTAATTATATATATAAATATTTGGTTTGGCAAGTTTATTATTCACTTTTAATTTATTCCAATATTTTCGAGTTCGATAAAATATATAATTGAAAAAAATAAAATAATATAACATAATTTAAAATAATGTAGAATTATGACATTTCCGATGGAATTCGCTGGTAAATATCCGTAGGTAATTATTTTTGACCAGTGGTAATTTAAAATAATGTAGAATTATGACATTTCCGATGGAATTCGCTGAGTACTATAACCGAGTACTCAGCCTCTCCTTTCTAATCTCTAGAAATGATAAGTGTTTGTCCTAAACAACAATTGCTAAGACACCTTAGATGATTGAATAATCACTCTAGACTTTTACACGAAAGATATGAAATTTGGTGTAAGATTGCTTTGCTTTTTCTTGCAGAACTTTGAGTAGAATTTTGGTCAGCGTAATGGCTTGTTCAAGTTCTGTATAGAATGAAGCAACTGAAGGGCTCTATTTATAGAGACGTCTGAGACATCGGTCATTTCGAATTTCGAAATAACCGTTGGAGGGAAACGGATTCCTGTCGTTGTCACTCAGTCTTGCTCAGAGCTCTCGGCCAATCAGATTTGAGTATCTTCTGTCCTCGGTCAGTGTTGAGCAGCTTTTAGTCAGCTCGGCAGATTGTCTCTCCATTTTTGGTAAGGTCAACTAGACAGCATTCTGTGTCTTCTGAACTTTACCCAAAGTGGAAACACTTTTTCTGGAAGTTGTTTTTGCTCAGCTGCTGTCTTGTACTCTTTGTCGATTCAACTCAGCAGCTTCGTCCCGAAGTTGTTCAACGAAGGTCTTCTAGATCCTTCTTCCGCTGAGCTGCGTTTTGTACATAACGACAGCGTTTTGACATACGCGGGCCGAGTTGCCTTAAACTGTTTGACTTGGGCTTTGACTTCTGTATTGTGCTTTGGGCCTTTTAATCTTTATGTCTTATAAACAATTTAACTCAACATTGAACAAACACATTAGTAGAATAAATCAAAGCATTTAAACTTAGTGTGTTTAGAATATTTTTAATTACACTTAAACAATTTTGTCAAATCAAAATTATGTGGAAAGGTGTTTCAACAAACTCCCCAATTTTGATGTTGGCAAAACTATTTAGCGAGGAACTCAGTGTTGAGCTCCCCCATGATAGTTGACCTATTATTGCTTAGCAAACTCCCTCGTCAGGGTTGAGCTACTGACTTAGTTTTAACTCTAAACATTCTAAGGTTTAATCGAGTAGGTCTAAGGTCAGTTTTCAGATATAGGTCAGCTCATGGAACATATTCTATTTTACTCAGTTTTAAGCGGAAGGTTTATCATTCAGAGAGCGCTGAGTAAGTATTTTGTTCAATGGTTTTTATGAGACAGTGTTTCGTAAGCATACAAGATAATGTCAAACATTTGATCAGCATGGGATACAATCAACAAGTATTTAGACAGTAAACATAGTTGATGTAATTGAAGATACATAATAACATAATAACATAATACTCAGCATCATATGAAATAACTCAAGTAAGGATAAAAGATGCAAGTATTGTATTTAAGTGAAGTAGTCAGCATATATAGCAAAAGATGAGCATAAACATATAGACTAAGTTAAACAAAACTGAGCTAGCCTATGTCTACTTCTTTTTCTTTTACTTAGACTGACTGCTTCTAGGAGCCTCGTGCTGAGTTCTTGCTTGTTCTTTCTCCCCCATTTTGTCAGCATCGGGAGAAGCAGGAATTCTGAAAGAGTCGGTTAAGACAGCGGCGGTTAGCACGGCGGACAGCTCCTTAAGTTTGTCGGCACTTTCGTTAATGTCGTCAAAGACAATAACGCCTTCATTCAAGAGCTCTTTTGGAATGCCAATTTCAGCAGCGCTGAATAAGCTCAGTATGTAAGCTTGAGACTTACCTACCCAAGTAATTGACTCTATCAGGGCAGCAAAGACTTGATGAGAGGTCTTCAGTAGTGCTGAGTCATAGTATTGGCGCTGGATATTATTATGACGCACATGTGTGAAGGTCCTTTGGGTAGTGACCAGAATCTCATTCTGCTTCATCTGGGCAGTGTCCATCTCTTGTTTATTTAAGTTCAGTAGACGAACTGCTTCGCTTATTTGCTCCACCGAGCATTGAGAGTAAGAGGCCAGCTGATTGTTGGTCTTGATTTGCTCAGTGTGAAGCTGGGCAAAAAGCATCTTAACTTCATCAGAAGTGGCATACTGAGTATTCGCAGCTGACAAGGTCTGGACTTGGCCTTGTAAAGTTTTAAGATGTTGAACAGTTGTCAGTTGGAGCTCAGCTAGCTTAGTTATTGAGTCCTTCTTGGGCTGATATGATTGAATTGAAATCATATCACTTAGCAGATCCTTCAGTCCTTTAACCTCATTTAAGAGTTGAGTGACCTGAGACAGCTGAGTTGATGCATTGTTACTTGACCCAGCAGTAGGTTGAGCAGATTGATGAATGTCCTGAATTAATGACTGCACCGAGTTGATGAGTTTTCTACCAGACTCGGTGGCATGCAGATAGTTGAGGGATTCATCATCATGTTGTCTAGTTTCCTCAGTATGACCAGTTTGTGGAGGAGTTAGAGTTATGATAGGGTCAGTGACTGGAAGTGTGTTGTCAATCTGCACTTGATGTTCTGGAAGAGTTGATTGATCAGCAGTAGTGATGGTTGGTGAAGTAGTAATTCTAATGCTATCAGTGCTGACTGGGGCAGGAATATTTTGAGTCAGCACAGTGCTTGGAGCAACAGCATTGACGAGAACTTGCTCGATTTGGCTCGTTGAGTTTGCGGAAGCATTCAAGTCGGCTTGTTCCTTTGGTGAAGAAACAGAGGCTTGCTTTTCTAGAGAAGCTTGTTGAGAAGAAGGTGTTTGCTTACAGAAAAACTTAAGCTTAAGAGAAGAAGGATATGTAGTCGGCTTTTGAACAGGAAGGTCAATGACAGATTTCTGACTTGCCTTAACCAATCTTCTTCTTCGAGGAGGAGTGGGATCAACTTGGATAGATTCTCCTGAGTGAGAAGGAGAAGTCTCTTCTTGATCAGCATTCAGCTGATTAGCTTGTACTTGTTCTTTATCTGCACCCAACTCAGTATTAATTAGGTCAGCAACTTCTTCTTCACTAGCTGTCTCCTCAGCGTCATCCTGACCGCTTTCTTCTTCTTCTTCTTCCTCATCATCCTGACCTGAGTTATCTAATTCTTCTTCCACCTGAGTGATGAAGTGATCATCCAGTTCCACATCATCTTATTGATTCTCAGCCTCAGTTCCTTAACACTGAGTGTAGTGAGAATCACCAGGAACGATGATGTCAGTGGGGATAGCATCAATTGGGGTCAGCTCAGAAGACTTCTGCTTCTTTTGAGGTTGCACATCAGCATCTGTTCTTTCCTCTATTTCAGGCTCATCTTGCCTTCTTCTCTTCTCAGCTGTCTTAGGTCTCTCCTGACCTTTTTTAGCAGCTGACTTAGGCTTCTTGGCCTGAGGCTCAGCCTTCTTTGAAGGAGTCCCAACAGCTTTCCTCTTTCGGTCAGCTGGAGCCTTTGTCCTTTTGCCCTTCTTTGGGACAGTTGACTCCTTATCAACCTCATCAGTATTTTTCCCTTTCTTAATTGGCTGATTGAACTTTAAAGCCCTCAGTGAAGCAACGGTTATCTCAGATCCTCTAGCCTTAGTTTCCTCAGATAGATCAATTTGATGATCTAAGAGGATTCTAGTGATGAGCGAGCCCAGCCTGAAAGTTCCAGTGCTCCTTTGGAAACCAGCAATCAAGAATACTGGCATGTTGATCGGCTTGTATGTTAGCATATGCCATATGAAGCATTGCTCAAAATTCATTGCTGAGGTGGTGCAGTTGATCTTGGGATAAATGTAGTAAGTCAGCAGATAGTGGGCCATCTTTTGGTGCTGACCCATTGAGGTGCTGGAGATTTCTCCAGAGTGGCCAGCGGGCTTGCAGAAGGTGGTATTGTACCCAGTTCCTTCATGATCCCCGAACCGCCTCAGTTTTGTCCCCTCATTTTTTAACTTCAGCAAGTTAGCAAGATAGGTAGGGTTTATAAAAATGGTCTTTTCCTTTACCACAGTTACCAGATAGTCCTGGTTATCATCAGCAACTCGGAGATTGTGGTAGAACTCCCTTACTAGGTCAGGGTAGGTGTGATCTCTAATGGAGAACAGCTCGGTCCAGCCATTCTTCGATATCCATTCGCAGAAGGGTTGCTCAGTTTTTACGAAGGCTTCTGAGACCCATCTAGAGAAGTCAATCTTCCATTCCCTAACGTTGTCGAATACCTTGGTATAGGTTCTGATTTTGGTCGGTTTTCCCTTAGAGGAGGTGGCTTGGCCAGCTTTGCCTTTGCTCGGCGTAGTGACCTTTGTAGTTTCAGGCGAAGTAGCTTGCCTGGAAGGTTCATCGGAACTGGTCTTAGGGTGACCGGCACCGGAGATGTTAACGGAAACCTTAGTCATAGTTTCAGAAAAAGATTGGGAAGCTTTGAGAGTTTTTAGAGAGAGAATGCTTTGCCAGAGAGTTCGGTAAGTGTAAAGAGATAACAATGGGGATTTGCCCATTATTTATAGCGGTGAAAAGTGGATCTTATCGAATCCATGTGTCAGTTTTGCCTTGGGATTGTGAACCGACAATAATCCTGGCTTTTATGACACATTCGGCGCATACGTCATCCTAGGTGGCTATTCGCGTGCTCTAGCATTAAATTGCAACGGATCTTATACTCAGCGTTTAGAATACTAAGCGTTTTATATTCTGAGTGGTCAGTTTTATACATATGGATGATTTCTTAGTTTGAGATAACTACTCGGTGTCAATGTTTGCTCAGTATGTGATATTTATTCATTTAGCATTAAACACTCAGCATACATTTATTCACTCAGCAAACAATGGATCATTCAGCATGTTAATTCACTCAGCATGATTCTATATTAAGAGCTGGAATTTACTGAAGAGGATTGAACATACCAATGGCTTCTCTCAGTATGCTGAACTGTTCACGAGCCAGTGGCTTTGTGAAGATATCCGCAAGCTGCTCATCCGTTGGGACGTAGGTCAGCTTTATCTCACCCTTGAGTACATGGTCTCTAATGAAGTGATGTCTTATGCTGACATGCTTCATCCTGTTGTGTTGAATTGGGTTCTTGGACAGATCAATTGCACTTTTGTTGTCACATTTGACCTCAATTGTCTTTGTTTGAACACCATAGTCTTCAAGCTGTTGCTTAATCCATAGGACTTGAGCAACACAGTGTCCAGCAGCAATGTACTCAGCTTCAGTGGTAGACAAGACTACTGACGCCTGCTTCTTGCTGAACCAGGATACAAGACAGCTTCCTAAGGAATGACATCCTCCAGAGGTGCTTTTCCGTTCTAGCTTGTCTCGTCCATAGTCAGCGTCAGTGTATCCAATGAGTGTAAAACCATGAGTGTTGGGATACCATAAACCTGCGTTCACTGAGCTTTGCAAATATCTAAGGATTCTTTTTACAACTATGTAATGAGATTCCTTAGGGTTAGATTGATATCTAGCACGTAGCATACTGAGAACTGAATGTCCGGTCTACTTGCTGTTAAGTAAAGTAGAGAGCCTATCATACCTCGATACAATTTGCTGTCTACCGACTTACCATTCTCGTCAGCGCAGAGGACAGTGTCAGTGCCCATAGGAGTGGATATTGGCTTGCAATTTTCAAGATCATATTTCTTCAATATCTCCTTGGCATATTTAGCTTGACTGATGAAGATGCCATTTTTCCCTTGTTTGATTTGAAGTCCAAGGAAGAAGTTGAGTTATCCCATCATTGACATTTCAAACTCAGTTTGCATTTGCTTGCTAAATTCCTTGCACATTGACTCATTAGTAGCACCGAAAATAATATCATCAACATATATTTGAGCCAACAGGGTATCTTTACCCTTTCTCTTAATGAATAAGGTTGTATCAGCTTTGCCCCTGACATAGTTTCTAGTAAGCAGGAAACAGGTCAACCTCTCATACCAAGCACGTGGTGCTTGCTTGAGGCCGTACAGAGCCTTTTTGAGTTTATAAACGTGGTTTGGGAATTTAGGATCCTCAAACCCTGGAGGTTGATTAACATAAACTTCCTCGTTTATAACTCCATTAAGGAATGCACTCTTAACATCCATTTGAAACAGTTTAAAGTTCATGTAAGATGCATATGCACATAAAATTCTAATTGCCTCTAGCCTTGCCACTGGGGCAAAGGTCTCACCATAGTCAATACCTTCTTGCTGACTGTAGCCCTGAGCTACAAGTCTTGCTTTGTTTCTGACCACGTTCCCTTGTTCATCCAGCTTGTTTCGGAAGACCCATCTTGTTCCAATAGTCTTCTGACTCTTGGGATGAGGCACCAACTCCCATACATCATTCCTTCTGAATTGATCAAGCTCCTCTTGCATTGCGATCATCCAAAACTCGTCGTACTCAGCTTCAGCGAAATTCTTTGGTTCCTGAACTGAGACGAAGGCCACGTTGCTGAGGTATCTCCTAAGTTGATTTCTTGTCATCAGGGTATTCTCAGCGGCATCAATGATTGCACTCTCTGAGTGCCCTCTTGGAATTCTTATCTCCTTTGGTAGATTTATGTATTGTGCTGTCTGTGTTTCAACAATCTCTGCAGGTGAAGACTGGTCAGTGAAAACTATATTTGGTTCACTTTTACCTTTGGTCAGCCCTTGAGGGAATGACTCAGCGGCTGTATCTTGATCAGCGGGTACTGAGTGTGGATCATCCTCGGTCAGCGGCAGATATCTTCCCTTTTTGTTGTCTCCAAAACTTACGCTTCCTCCTTGTTTATGCTCAAATGCGATGAACTGAGTTTCATCACCAGTCATATGCCTCGAGCATGCGCTGTCAATATACAGTAAAACCTCTATATAGGAATACTCTATATAAAAATAACCTCCAATTTGTTATAAAAAATTTCGGTCCCAACTTGGGCCGGTTATAAATAAGAATAACCTCCCAAATGTTAATTGTTATACATAATCCAAGTCCCACCTTGAAAAACTATACCTCTATATAGGAATAATTATGTAAATAATGTATATATGTATTAAGGATTTAAACAAAATTTATTAAAAAATTTAAAAATTATTGAGATTAAATATGAGTTGGCACACAAATTCCAACTTTAACTATAAATTCTTACCATTTTCCCATAAAACTCTTTTCTTTATGTATTGGAAACTAAACTCAAAACTCTTCCAATTCTTTAGGTATTGGAAATAAAACTCGTAGACTTGATATGCTAAACATTAATTTGTTTTATTAATCTATTCTATTGTACATTGTGTATATAGACCAATTTCAAACAACGTTGCATAATTACTTTTTGAATAATAAAAATTAGAGAGTTCTTATTGTTGTTAAATTTATAAACTTTAAGTGTTGATTTTTTTTTTTGGGTACCAAACTCTATATAAGAATAACCTCCCAATTGTTATACAAATTGTCCGGTCCCAAAAGTATTCCTATATAGAGGTTTTACTGTACCACATCTTTGACTTCTCAGCACACCTCATGCTTACCTCATTTGATTGCTCCTCATCGTCAGATGCAATGGAGGGGTCATCATGCTCAGAGATGCACGGCTCAGCAAGTTCGTCAGCCATAAAACAGATCTTTGCTGACTCAGTGGCATCAGCTTCTGATGATGAAGACTCATCACTGTCGCTCCATGTTGCCACCATTGCCTTTTTGCCGTTCTTCCTTTCTTTCCTCAGCGTGGGGCAGCTTGACTTAATATGGCCAGTTTGATGACATTCAAAGCATGTAATGGGCTTTGAGTTGTCCTTCTTGTATTTGCTGTCGCTGGACTCAGCTTTATACTTATCAAACTTTCTGTAAGGCTTCTTAGAATATTTGTCATTCTTTTTTAACAGCCTTTTCATCTTCCTTGTGAACATAGCCATCTCTTCATCATCTGTTGAGCTCCCATCAGTGGAGTCAGCTTTCATGATAAGAGATTTTTGCTTCTTGTCTTCAGACTTTTCCTTCACCTCGAAATTCTTCATTGAGATCTCATGGGTCAGCAATGAGCCGATGAGTTCATCATATTTGTAGGTGGTTAAGTCTTGAGCTTCCTCAACAGCAGTCTTCTTTGCTTGCCAGTTTTTAGGAAGACTCCTAAGAATCTTCTTGACTTGTTCTTCCTTAGTGAAGATCTTCCCAAGTCTCTTGAGCTCATTGATGATGTTTGTAAACCTTGCATTCATGTCAGATATTCCCTCATCATCGTTCATTTCGAACAGCTCGTACAGTCTCATCTGCTGGTTCACTTTGGACTCCTTTTACTTTATTGGTTCCTTCGTAGGTGACCTCTAGCTTCTTCCAGATCTCTTGCGCTGACTCACAACCTGAAATTTTATTATATTCTGCATCATCGAGCGCACAATGAAGCATGTTTATAGCCGAAGCGTGATTTTGTAGCTTCTTGAGATCATCCTCTGTCCATTTGGCCTCAGCTTTAACAACTGTTTGGCCAGCCACAACTTCGACAGGTACAAATGGGCCTTGGACTATGGACAGCCAGGCACTCATATTTGTAGCCTGAATGAAATTTTTTATCCTATTCTTCCAGAAGGTATAGTTAGACCCGAAGAATAGGGGAGGCCGAGTAATGGACAGCCCCTCAGGTAAGATCTGAGTTGTTTGGTTTCCTGGGAGAAATCGAGTGCTGTTTTCGCCCATAGTGGGGATCAGCTCAAGGTGGTTAAACCTTTTACAGTGAGCTTTCAGGCTCTGATACCACTTGTTGGTCCCTTATAACGTTACAAGTATAGTTCCAAGGGGGGTTAGGAACTATTTAAATTTTTTCTTTAGGGTAGACTTCTTTTTCTTACAAAAAAGGTTTTAACAGCGGCGCTGAGTGAATAGCAAGACACTGGCTTAGTCAACTGGTGACTAGGTCAGTTTCTTTATTTGAGTCAGGAGATAGCACTTAGGGTCTATTCCTGAGCTCAGATATTCAATGCGCACAACTCAGCTTGACCTCTTTACTTGGTCAGTTTTGTTTAAGCAAGCAATATATATATATATTAAGGAGTTTAAGGTTAGAAAGATATTACTCAGAAGATTTATCCAGGTTCGGCCTCCAAGCCTACGTCCTGTCCCCGGAACACGTTCCGAGATTTCGAATTCTCTACTGAGCTCTTTAACGGTAGAGCATCAAACCTTTTACAACTTAGAAGCTGAGTATAACAAAAGTACCTTCCTCTATACCTCTACTCACTCCTAATCTCTCGCTGAGTACTATAACCGAGTACTCAGCCTCTCCTTTCTAATCTCTAGAAATGATAAGTGTTTGTCCTAAACAACAATTGCTAAGACACCTTAGATGATTGAATAATCACTCTAGACTTTTACACGAAAGATATGAAATTTGGTGTAAGATTGCTTTGCTTTTTCTTACAGAACTTTGAGTAGAATTTTGGTCACCGTAATGGCTTATTCAAGTTCTGTATAGAATGAAGCAACTGAAGGGCTCTATTTATAGAGACGTCTGAGACATCGGTCATTTCGAATTTCGAAATAACCATTGGAGGGAAACGGCTTCCTGTCGTTGTCACTCAGTCTTGCTCAGAGCTCTCGGCCAATCAGATTTAAGTATCTTCTGTCCTTGGTCAGTGTTGAGAAGCTTTTAGTCAGCTCGGCAGATTGTCTCTCCATTTTTGGTAAGGTCAACTAGACAGCGTTCTGTGTCTTCTGAACTTTACCCAAAGTGGAAACACTTTATCTGGAAGTTGTTCTTGCTCAGCTGCTGTCTTATACTCTTTGTCGATTCAACTCAGCAGCTTTGTCCCGAAGTTGTTCAACGAAGGTCTTCTAGATCCTTCTTCCGCTGAGCTACATTTTGTACATAACGACAGCGTTTTGACATACGCGGGCCGAGTTGCCTTAAACTGTTTGACTTGGGCTTTGACTTCCGTATTGGGCTTTGGGCCTTTTAATCTTTATGTCTTATAAACAATTTAACTCAACATTGAACAAACACATTAGTAGAATAAATCAAAGCATTTAAACTTAGTGTGTTTAGAATATTTTTAATTACACTTAAACAATTTTGTCAAATCAAAATTATGTGGAAAGGTGTTTCAACACCTGCATGTCCTAAAAAGCTCATAACCAACTTTACATTGGTAGGAGGAGGCAGTTTTTCAATCACCTCAATTTTTGCCGGATCGACCTCAATCACTTTTCCTGACACCATGTGTCCTAACACTATACAATTTTGGACCGTAAACTGGCACTTTTCCCAATTGAGTGCCAAATTTTTATCTTCACAACGTTCTAAGACACAGTCCAGATTTTTAAGACATTGGTCGAAGGTAGGTCCTACAACATTAAAATCGTTCATGAAAATTTTTAGGAACTCTTCAACAATGTCAGAAAACATAGCCATCATGTAGCGTTGGAATGTGGCAGGGGCATTGCAAAGTCCGAAAGGCATCCGTCTATATGCAAAACTTCCGTAGGGACAAGTGAATGTGGTTTTCTCTTGGTCCAAAGGGTCCACGTGAATTTGCATATAACTGGACAACCCATCTAGAGTGCAGAAAAATTCATGCCTTGCTAAAACGTTCCAACATTTGATCAATAAACGATAGAGGAAAATGGTCTTTATAGGTAGCCTCATTCAATTTCCTATAGTCAATACATACACGACAACCCGTAACCTTTCTAGTTGGGATTAATTCCCTCTTTTCGTTTTCCATTACCATTGTTCCCCCCTTTTTGGGCACACATTGCACCGGACTTACCTATTGGCTGTCAGAAATTGGAAAGATGATACCTACGTCGAGGAGTTTTATGACCTCGGCCTTTACCACCTCTTTCATGTTAGGGTTGAGCCGGCGTTGAGGTTGAGCAGATGGCTTGATCTCTTCCTCAAGAAAAATCCTATGTGTGGATATCTTGGGGTCGATACCTTTGATGTCATGAATTGACCACCCAAAGGCTCCTTTATGTTTTTCAGCAGCTCTATCAGTCTTTCCTCCTGTTCAACTGTCAACAAAGAAGAAATAATAACGGGTAAATCTGTGGGAAGCTAAAGAAAAACATATTTTAAATTGTTGGGTGAGGGCTTAAGTTCCAATTCTAGAGGTTCCTCCAATGAGGTTTTAGGCTTAGGTTTGATCTCACGATCAATGTCCTCTTTTCTGCCCTTCACCCAGTAACATATTTCAGGTGGAAGATCTTCGAATGGTTCGTTTAGACTTTCATCTCCCTCACCACCAAAATCTAACTCTAAAGAAGCATCTTTTATGCTACAGTTAACTTCCTCAACACACTCATCTACTAATATATCTACAAAATTAGAGCTTTTGGAATGCTCTTGAGGAAATTTCATTGAATCAAAAACATTAAATGTTACCTCTTCGTCTTGCACCCTTAGGACCAATTTACCTCCATGGACGTCTATTAGTGTCCTACCGGTTGCAAGGAATGGTCTCCCAAGGAGAATAGGGACGGAATCATCCTCTTCCATGTCAATGACCACAAAGTCAACCGGGAAGATCAGTTTGTCTACCTTCACCAACACATCCTCAACTATACCTCTAGGTCTTGCAATTGACCTATCTACCAGCTGTAATGTCATGTTTGTTGGTTTAGGTTCTTGATGCGCCTCCCGTTAAGAAGGCTCACTAAGGGATAAGTGTACCCCGTCGTTATCAAGTAATAAAATCTGGAAAGTCCAGGTATCGAATCCACAGGATTTATTTCTGCAAGTATCGAGCTACTTGGTCTCAGGTGTTATCTAGACTGTGTGGGTTTTGAGGTTGGTTTTGATTAAGTTAACCTACTCCTAATTAAGTTACTTCTACTCCTATCTAAGTTATTCTACTCCTAAGTGATCTTTTACCAATGTAATTGCCCGAAGGGACATGAGATGATACAATAATAATGAAAATAGGTTGTTTAGACAACGGAATTAAAACCTAATCTAAGTCACTTGTGTACGAGGTGATTAACCCTACCTATCCTCCTAAGGTCCCTAGTTCGTGATTCCCTTGTAAGGCCGAAACTAGCTCTAAGGCTCAGCAATTTGGGCTTAATCTTCTATAGGGTCGTCAATCCTATAGGAACTGACTAGGTCAGATTCAGCTCGCAATATGTGCCAACTTAATTTGGGATTATCGAATGAGTTAAACCAATCAGACAAAGCGTAAGACAAAGATTTAAGCAATAGAACAATTGAATAAACAAAACTATAACATATATTAAAGATGAAAAGTATTGTCACGAAGATACAATGAGCCTATGATTCACAACATGGATCAGAGGCTAGATATAATATAAAAGAAGAAAAATCCCTTTCAGGGAACCTGTCTACCAATGCAGGCGTCTTCCTAGGACTTAAGGATGGAACTTGAGCAATCCTCGATGAACAGAGCTTCGGAGGTGTCTTCAATGGAGGTAAAGGAGATGGAGGAGGTGGAGAGGATTTCTCAAGTTGGAAGTTAGGGTTTTTACAAAGATAAAAGATGTCTAATTTACAATTGGAAATTCCTATTTATAGACGCGGTTCGGGCCCTCATTCTGACCTAATTCATATCCTTTTGCAGGTGGGAAGTCGTGGGGTCAATCGTGTCTTCGTGGGGTCGGGAATCAGTCTTTTGACTGATTCCCGCAGGGCAACTCGCCGAGCTGGGCGAGCCAGCTCAGCAAGCTGGCCTTTGCAAGCCAGCTCGTCGCGAGCTGGCCTCCAGCTCGTCGCGAGCTGGCCTCCAGCTCGCCCGAGCTGGCCTTTATAGGCCAGCTTGCCCGAGCAAGCCCTTGACGGCTATCTCGGTGAGCTGGCCTCCAAGGGCCAGCTCGCCGATCTGGCCCCAAAAAGGCAATTTCGACGAGCGGGATTGCCCAAAATGCCTTGCGCGACTGCTGGATGTTCTGAAACGCAACTTTCACCCGAACTTGTTCCTATTTTAGCTTGCACATGCACGAAAACTCCAAATAACATTAATTCCGAGGCTAAATTGACCCGCCAATCGCTCATTTTGAGTAAACACTCCATTTGGTGCGACTTTTAGCGGATCAATTAGCCGTAAAAGATAATGGAAATTTAACGTACATGCCAATTTGGCCATATTTGCCTAAAATAACCAGAAAACGAGCCTAAACAACGAAAAGTGAATATAACATATCCAATTTCTAACTAACTCACAAAAAATCATATAAATGCGAGAATTGCTCGCTTATTCATGAAATAACGCTAAAAACCGTCCTAAAACCGTACCCAAAGATAGGGGTTTTTGACCCCTATCAAACCTCCTTGCACTTAAAACTTTACTTGTCCCCAAGTAAACTAAAAAACTAAACCTGCAATCACAAGCAAGCTAGAAAACCTTCTGGTTTGACTAGGTGCTTGACACAATTTCGAGCATCTGTAATTACATGCATTCGGAATTACAAAGTAGAGACACGATATCCAAAAGCCGCATTTCAATTATCACAGGTCATATGTTTAAGAAAAAGGACACATGTTCAATTAAACGAGCTTAAGGGGATAGCTAAGTAAAACACCTCACCATAGGTAGTTCACTCGATTCACACAATTTTGGTGGCTAAAGTGGTTACTCTCGGCTTATGTTCTTGCTTAGGATTACGTTGATTTTGCACGTTCATCCGAGTTCCTCTACTATGCTATATGACTCCGATGATATCAAAAACAGCCTCGAATTGGGGTTGTAATGTGGTTAGAGGGTTAAAGGTACAACAAAGGTTAGGAGTTCTAGCGCTTAGAAAAACAAAGTTTAAAAATGGCTTTAGCAAATTGCGAAGTGATTGAGCTTTTTATTCACATATTTTTTTCTGAGATGTTCTAATTTTAAGAACTGGGAGATAGGGTTCTCCTTCTTTTGTTCGTCTCTTTTCTTTTCCTTTTCTGTTTTTCTTTTTCTCTTTTTTTTTTCTTTTTTGGATAGTAATGCTTATTCACTTCTTAGCCTTTTGGCTTGCTACTATGGTGCCATAAACAAAGATAAAGCACTAGAAGAAAACAAAGGCTCAATGTGAGCTTTGCAAAAACTCGGGTTAAGTAACAAACCAAGTAATGGTTTGTAAAAATTGGGTTAGAACGAAAGAAAAAATCTACAAGATACAAAAATACAGGCTCAAAGGGGCTTCCTAGAGTAGATGAAAAAGAGAAAATAAGGTAAAGAAAAGGTTAATTCTAATGAGGCTGATTCATCGTTTAACATCTCAAATCATCGCATGTAGGTTCAACTCAGTATTAGGTGCAAAATCTGTAATCTTTCCACAAGTCAAAGCATTCACACAAAAATGTCAAGAAAACGAGCTTTTTGATGTTCGCTCTTGGGCTCAAATTCAACTCACAGTTCTTGGGTTTCAAATTTGTGCTTACTAGTTCTCCACAAACTCAAGTTTAAAATCACATGCCTTCAATTCTTGAGTTATCTACCTAAGTAATGATTTTAGCATTTCTTCAAAAGTAGGGTCTAAATGCAAACATTAGCTCATGCTTTTACAGATACAAGGATTGTGTCCTACACCTAAACTAGTTGTCATGGAATCGTAGATTCGGTTCTCAGCCCTCAAGGAAAAATAACGAAGTTTAGATTCGAAGGAGGTTTACGGTTTTAGGTCCTAAACATGCAAAAACATAAATGAAGCATAAATAAAACCCGAAAACGTTAAACTAAACTAGACACGACGCAACAAAAATTTAAAATTTATACAAATTTTTGTAAGTTTGTCTACCCATCCTCCTCACACTTAAAATATGCAATAAGTTCCAACATTGCATCTAAAAACCATAAAGCACAAGTGTAAAAAGTTAGGGTGGAGAAGACAACTTACTGATCGGTCGGGGGGTATGGCCATGGCATGTTATAGCGCTCGCAGTAGTCTGCCGCTATGTACTCGAGACCCGTGAGTCTCCGATCCATGTTCTGCTCAAAATTGGTGAACTGTTGGTCCATTTTCTGAACAGTGTTGAAGGTTTGGAGGTTGAGATCCCGCATTTCTGCCATCATTGTGTTCATAGCTTGGAATTGAGCCTGCACCCCCGGCTCTTGGTACTCCGCTTGGTACCTTTTCTGCTACAGTTGCAGCTCCTTCCCCCTCAGCCCCTTCTTGCTCTTCCTCTCTTTGTTGTGGTGGTCTCCGTGCTCGTTTTCGCGTCTGGCTGCTTGAGCTTGCTCCTGCAGATGGATCCCTATGCAAAACTGCATGAAAAGTAGATCTTCTAAGAAAATTGGCGTTAAGTAGTGTAGGATGGAAACCTTCTTCGTTAATGACCAAGGTTTTGAACTAGTCCTCAAGGAAGTGGGTCACCAAATAACCAAGCCCAATGGAGCCGCGTCTCTTACTTGTTTGGCTCCGGAAACCCTCAAAGATGGTTTTAACATTGTCAACAGGTTTATTATTTGCAACACACCACAAAATAAGCACTTCTGTGCTAGAGACCTTGTTACTCTCATTGTTGCCTAATAAGTTATGTGCTACAAATTTGTGTGCAAGATTTAAGAGTGGGTCTCGAAGAGATATTGGGCTAGCAGTGCCGGAATCATAATCTGATGACCCGGTCAATTCGTACCAGGCGTCGCTCAAAGTCATGGGTTTTTCAAAACCCGAGACTGCATCACTTAGGCTATAAACTCCCATGCAAGCTGCTATTATTGTATCACTGAGGCGATAAGGTCTACCGTTCAGTCGGAAGGAGTATTTATCAGTACCTATGGGTGTCTCCTTTTTCAGGGTACTTAGAAACTCTACAGTGTAGTTGTCATAAGCGACAATCCTTTTTGTGGCTAGGTGATACCAACCTTGGAACTTTAGGATTTCCTTGAAATCCTTGTCCAACCCTATAGATGCTAAGTTTTTTTAGCCCAAGCCCAGCTCAGCCCGACACATGGACAAGTCTATATATAAAGAGAGAGATATAATCTGCGACAAAGAGAGATTATTAGGGATCGAGATTCTGATGCTTGATCATGTTCTTTACTCTCACGAGAGTTATAATATTAGTAAATAACAAAGTTGGGTAATTTTTATGTTAAATTTTGAAGTTGAATTGCAATAATGGTAACATGAGAAACGCTAAGTGGTCAGAAGTGTAATTTACCACAATAATTTTTAGAGACTAGGTGTTGGTCTCTAATTTGGAAGCAGAATATGACATATATCTTTTGCTACCAACTCGTTAATTAGGGACTAACATCATTGGCTAAATAGACATTGAATTTAGTTAGATCCCTAAAACGAGTCTTCAATTCACAGTTTTCTTATACTGTTAGGCTCTGTTCTTTATTACTTAATTTCAGTAATATCCAG
The DNA here is from genome assembly GCF_963576675.1 of Euphorbia lathyris. Classification (NCBI taxonomy): domain Eukaryota; kingdom Viridiplantae; phylum Streptophyta; class Magnoliopsida; order Malpighiales; family Euphorbiaceae; genus Euphorbia; species Euphorbia lathyris. The sequence goes on along the minus strand of NC_088912.1, from coordinate 93,888,801 downwards.
TTCAGTTCAGTTCAGTTCAACATTCAATTTCAGAATTCAATTTCAGCATCCAGTTTAAGTATTCAGTAATTTATCATTATTTATTATAATTATAATTATTTATATATAATTTATTATCATCATTATTATTATTTATCTATAATTTATCATAATTTATTATTATTATTTATTTATAGTTTATCATTATCTATAAATTAGATAAAAGTCAAAAAATTATAGTTTATTAAAGTATATATCATTTAATAAAAATAAAATAAAATTAAAGTATGCATCCATATTTGAAAATTAGAAATTGCATCCATATTATGAATTATTTCTCAAATTTACCCAATTTATCAATTTTAGGGATAAAATTGCACCATTTTAGACGTTAGGGGTAAAATTACTCCTGACCCAAAACGTTAGGGGTATTTTTGCACCTTAACCCTTAATTGTAATAAAAAGTTAAGAGTTTGTATTCATATGAAAATTTGTATTGAATTTCACAGGTTTTAAATTATATGTAAATTTGTATTTTTAATTTGTATTTTTAATTTAAATTAGACTCATTTTTATTTAGTTTCATAGGCTTTTATCGAGCCAAGATTTTATCATGCCGAACTTTTATTTGATATTCAATTTAGTTTTATCTTTAATAATATATTTATTTATTATTGATATTATTATTATTATTATTATTAGAACCATTATTATTATTATAAACTTATTAATGTCCAATATTATCATTAAAATTATTTTAACAGGAATGTTCACATGCACCTTAATGACCAAATGAATTTGGTTATTCAGTGTCAGATCTAAGCTTATTAAATCTAAGCTGTAGGATGCTTTCAATCTTCACCCTACGATTCTAATAAGCCTATATCTAACGGTGAATGACCAAATATTATATGGTCATTAAGGTCCATGTGATCAAAACCGTTATTTTAAAGTCTAATATCATCATTATTGTTAAGTTCGGTTAAGTTCGGCAGCATTCAATTAAGTTCAGTAGCATTCAGTTAAGTTCAGTAGTATTCAGCTAAATTCAGTTCAGTTCAGTTCAATTCAGTTCAATTTAGCAGTTCAGTTCAGTTTTTTTCAGCGATAAAAAACAGAGCCTTATGGATACTAATAAGTAACTCGTTATTTTTTTGTTCTTATTATATAAAACTTTCAAAAGTAGTATCTCTTGTTATAAATTGGGAACAGTAAATAGATTAGGGACGTGATTAATCACTCACTTTAAAGAAATATTAGTCCACACTATCAATTGCTATTGGGTTTTTGACTAAGTTTCCTTTAGGATTTTCCTAACATGAAATTCATGATAGTAATTTCATTAATTTCCTTATGAACGTATTTGAATGAATAAAAAATGAAAATCTGAAATTTGATGGGTTAAGGATATTGATAACCAAAAAGTTGGTTACCAAAATTATTGAAAAACTGTTTAATCTTATCCGAAAACTAGCGGTTAATAAAATTTATCTATTCCTTCTTCTTCTTTCCATGCGGGATTCCCACAACCTCAATACTAAACTAATATCCAACAACCCCCCCTCCCCACTTAGGCCTTATCTATTGGTGTTAATATAAATCTTAATAGAGTTATGCATAAATGTAGGTATCTTGCGATTTGGACCTTCACTTAATGTAATTCTTTAAAGAATAAACAAAATTAATATCGGTTTGCCGCTGTTGAGCCATAATCCCTTTTGTTATATAAGAAGGATCACACATGTAACTTCTATATAATTGTACATTCATAGCAATAGTAGCTCTTTTATGGGCATGTGCTCATCCTAGACTTCATGGGCACTTATAAAACTAGACCATACTTTCATCAGGAGTTGCACCACGCCTCGTGTCCATATAGGTGAAGTTGAATTACAACACATGAAACTTCATTAAGAGTTTAAGGCTCATCCTAGTAATCATATAGTAGCTAATTATTATAACAGATAGTATATCAACGAGTTATCAACAACATGTTTTTACCACATTGAACCTTTACATATTGGTAATACTACATATATGTTAGGTTTCTGTTGTTGCTGATTTAATCATATGTGTCTTAAACCAATTACTTTGGATATTTTAGATATTATATCCATTGGAAGTCCTTTTTGTGAAAGAATCTCTCAAATTATTACAAGATCTAAAATATACAATAATTATAATCCCATCTACATATGAATGTCTTAAGCTAATATGTCCATACTTTTCATTATAAATCTTGTTATAAGCTCTAGACAAAGTATCTTCACTATCGTTGTTTAAAGAAATGGTTGACATTGGTTGTGGGCATAACTTAATGTCTAATAGCATATTCATCAGTCAATTGACTGATGGACTTTCTTATTACCTTCTTTTGGAGCTTTAGGAGCCATTCACACAAAAAGAGTAAAGAGAAAAAATGAAGAAAAAAAGAAGAAAAAACTTACAGGTTTGGAAATGGCCTTTCAAGACATGAAGCAGAAGAAGATGTGACAAGCCTTTTTGTTAGAATTTATAGCAAATGAAAGATGTTGAAACATTTTCCAGACATTATTACTTTGGGATAACCAAAGCATTTGGTAATGATGGATTTTAAAAAGGCGGTTTGCGTATGGAATTAATACGACGTCATTAATGTCAGATGCATTTAAATAATGTCCTCATTATTAGAAGAAGAAAGCCCTAAAGGACTTTCTGTTGGTCCCATGTAATTAGTTCCAAGGGGGGGTTAGGAACTAATGTAATTTTTTCACTTAATTATGCTGACTTAAAATAATTCTCTAAATTACTTTACTCAGTTTTGGTCAGCAAGGCCGAGCAAGATGTAAGACAGTTTTGGCCAGAGGCTGACTATAACCGTTTTACTTGTGAGTTGGGAATTAACACTTAAGGCCAGCTTCCAACTCAGCACTCTGATTACTCAGTGTCAGCTTATACAATTTATATCCTGAGTAATTTAAGCAAGCAACATATACATATATATATTGAGAGAAGGAGTTAGAAATTACTCAGCAGACTTATCCTGGTTCGGCCTCACCGCCTACGTCCAGTCCCCAGAATCCTTCCGGGCTTTTTCAATCCAATACTGAGCTCTTTAAAGGTAGAGCACAAACCGTTTACAAAGCAGTTGAGTATGCAAGAGTACCGTCCTCTATTCGTATACTCAACCCCTACTGAGCGCTATAACCAAACACTCAGATTTTCTCTACCGCTGAGTACTAAAACCGAGTACTCAACACCACTCTCTCAATCTTTACAATTGATACAAATTTGTTCTTTCTAGATGAAGAACACTTTAGATGAATATAAATTCAATCTAGACTTTTACACAGAAATAGGATTTGGGTGTAAGTATTTGCTTTTCTTGTTTGTATGTGCTTGTATGTATGCTTTTCTCTTTTGTATTTCGGCAAAGGATCCAAGTGAAGAGCTTGTCCTTTTATAGTGAATTCTGAGGCTGCAATCATTTGAATTCGGATGTATCCGTTGAATTCAAATGGTCTTCTTATAGAAGCTGAGTGACAGAAGATATGTGTTGAGGCTCAACATGGACAGACCCAGCAGCATCGGCATGAGATTGGTTAATGTCCTGAAGTAGTGATTGAGCTGAGTCAATGATTCTTCGCCCAGACTCAGTTGCATGCAAGTAAGCGTAAGTCCCATCAGGATGATGCTCAACGGCCGGAATTGGAATAGCACCGACAAGAAATACGGGCATGTTGAGTGGTTTGTAGGTCAGCATGTGCCAGATGAAGTTTTGCTCGAAATTGGAGGCTGATGAGGCAGAGTTGACCTTAGGGAATATGAAGTTGGTCAGGATGTAATGAGCCATTTTTTTATTCTGACCCATACATGTACTGGCTATTTCCCCTTTGTGAGTCATCGGTTTACAGAACTCAACAGGGTAGTCAAGTTTGACGTTTGTGGTTCTGAATTCTTCACCTTTGTTCGGCAGCTTTAGCAAAGTTGCTAGATAGGATGGAGTTATTGTGATGTCCTTTCTTGTGACCTTGGTGACTAGATGGTCGGCGTTTTCCTTATCCACTTTGAGATTTGAATAAAATTCTCTTACTAACCGGGGGTAAGTTTTACCGTACAGAGAAAAGAATTCTGACCACCCGTTTTTAGAGATCCATTCGCAGAACGGCTTCTCAGCTGTTACAAAACTTGGGGACAACCATCGGCAACGAAGTACCTCACAATTCTTTACACAGTTGTAAACTTGAAGAAATTCCTTTTCCTTAGGTTGCTTGTCTTTCTTTTCCTTCTTCTTTTTCGAAGAGGTTGCTTGGTCAGTATGAGGATTCTTGCTTGGAGTATTGACCTTGGATTGGTCATGCTGACCTTGACCTTGAGACTCACTGGAGGTCTCTATATATTCTTGCTGAGCAGGAGACGAAGGGTTTTCATCGGAGCGATTTTGGTCGTAATCGCCGTCGGAGATGTTTTGAGAATCAGACATGATTTTCTCAAGAATTTTAGAGAGGTTTTGGGATTTGAGAGAGAGAGAGAGATTGAATGCCAGAAATTTGAATGTAAAGAGGTATGAGTGGGAATTCGTCCACTATTTATAAGGATGCCAAGTTGATCGAAAGGGTTGGAATAGCCGTTTTACCTCGAGATGATCAATCGATAATAATTCTGGCATTTATGACACAATCGGTGCATGTGTTTTCTAATAATTGCGCTTGCATCATCCTAGGTGGCTATTAATGCGCGTGCTAGCATTTATTGTGCATAAGTGTTTTACTCAGTTTCCAGAAACCTAACCGTTTATGATTCTAGGAAGTCAGTTTTACATAGAAGGAATGTTCACGTGCTTAGTAACTCGGCTTATGTTAATCACTCAGGATGTGTGTCTACTCAGCATGGAGTGATATTGTTCATATTTAGCTCAGCATGCAATAGTTACTCATTTAGCACAAATCACTTAGCATGGTAATTACTCAACATTCAATTTAAACATATAATTTTAGTGAAGAGGATTAGACATACCGATAGCTTCCCTTAGTCTGTTAAATTGCTCACGAGCGAGAGGCTTTGTTAAGATATCCGCAAGCTGTTCATCTGTAGGAACGTAGGTCAGCTTGATCTCACCCTTGAGTACATGATCCCTTATGAAGTGATGCCTTATGCTGACATGCTTCATCCTGCTGTGTTGGATTGGATTTTTGGATAAGTCAGTGGCACTCTTGTTGTCACATTTGACTTCTATTGTTTCTGTTTTTACACCATAATCCTCAAGCTGTTGCTTTATCCATAGGACTTGAGCCACACAGCTTCCAGCAGCAATGTACTCAGCTTCAGTTGTTGACAAGGCCACTGATGATTGTTTCTTACCGAACCAAGATACTAGACAGCTTCCAAGGAAGTGACACCCTCCTGAAGTACTCTTACGTTCTAGCTTATCTCATCCATAGTCAGCATCAGTGTATCCAACGAGTGTAAAGTCATTTCTATTTGGATACCATAAACCTGCATTAACTGAGCTCTGCAAATATCTGAAAATTCTTTTTACAGCTATAATGTGAGATTCCCTGGGGTCAGCTTGATATCTTGCGCAATAACATACTGAGTACTGAATGTCAGGTCTACTAGCAGTAAGATAAAGTAAAGAGCCAATCATACCTCGATATAATTTGCTATCTACTGACTTACCTTTCTCGTCAGCACAGAGGATAGTGTCAGTACCCATTGGGGTAGATATGGGCTTGCATTCTTCCATATCGAATTTCTTTATCATTTCTTTGGCATACTTAGACTGACTAATGAAGATGTCATTCTTCCCTTGCTTGATTTGAAGTCCAAGGAAGAAGTTGAGTTCGCCCATCATAGACATCTCGAACTCAGTTTGCATCTGTTTACTAAATTCTTTGCACATAGATTCGTCAGTAGCACCAAAAATTATATCATCTACGTAAATTTGTGCCAGCAGGGTATTTTTACCCTTCTTCTTAATGAATAAGGTTGTGTCAGCTTTGCCTCTGACATAGTTCCTGGTCAGCAGGAAATTGGTCAACCTCTCATACCAAGCACGAGGTGCTTGTTTTAGGCCATACAAGGCCTTCTTGAGTTTATAAACGTGGTTTGGAAACTTTGGATCTTTAAACCCATGAGGCTGACTAACATATACCTCTTCGTTTATAAATCCATTAAGAAAAGCACTTTTGACATCCATTTGATATAGTTTGAAGTTCATGAAACTAGCATATGCACATAATATACGTATAGCCTCTAACCTAGCTACGGGTGCAAAGGTCTCACCATAGTCAATGCCCTCTTGCTAACTATAGCCTTGGGCTACAAGTCGAGCTTTGTTCCTGACTACATTGCCTTGCTCATCTAGTTTATTTCTAAAGACCCACTTAGTTCCTATGGTCTTTTGATTCCTAGGTTTTGGTACTAAATCCCATACCTCGTTTCTTTTGAACTGATCAAGCTCCTCTTGCATAGCATTGATCCAATGCTCCTCGTGCTCAGCTTCTGAGAAATTCTTTAGTTCATGTACTGAGACGAATGCAACATGGCTGAGATATTTTTTAAGCTGATCTCTCATCATCAGCTTGTTTTCAGCAGCATCAAGAATAGACTTCTCCGAATGTCCTCTTGGAATTTTGATTTCTTTGGGCAATGTTGAGTTGTCTGGAATAGGTGTTTCTACAATATCTGCAGGAGTAGATTGGTCAGCTAAGGTAATTTTGGTTTCGTGTTTACCTTTGGTTAGTCCTTGTACTGATGATTCAGTGGCTTTATTTTGGTTAGCGGAAGCTGAGCTTGGGTCATCTTCGGCGGACTGAGTTGTCTTTCCTGCAGGGTCAGTTTCATCGAACTCAATATGTACAGACTCTTCTACAACCTGAGTTCGCTTATTGTACACCCTATATGCTTTATTGTTAGTTGAGTACCCGAGAAAGATCGCTTCGTCAGCTTTAGCATCGAATTTAGCAAGGTTTTCTTTTGTATTGAGTATAAAGCATTTATACCCAAAGGCACGAAAGTAGCCAATGTTGGGCTTTCATCCTTTCCAAAGTTCATAGGGGGTCTTCTTAAGAATAGGTCTAACTAAAGCCCTATTAAGTATATAGCATGCTGTGTGGACAGCTTCACCCCAAAAATACTTTGGAAGCCTATTTTCGCTCAGTATTGTCCTAGCAATTTCAACTATTGTTCTGTTCTTCCTTTCAACAACCCCATTTTGTTGAGGCGTTCTAGGTGCAGAAAAATTATGGTCAATGCCACTGACTTCATAGAATTTGTCAAACTGTTGGTTTTTGAATTCTCCGCCATTATCACTTCTTATATGAGCTACTCTTAGGTCTTTGTCATTTTCAAGCTTTTTGATCAATGTTGTGAACATCTCAAATGTTTCATCCTTGCTACTCAGCAAGATGATCCAAGTATATCGAGAGAAATCGTCTACAATGACTAAGGAAAATTTCTTACCTCCCAAGCTGAGTGGCTGGACAGGTCCGAAAAGATCCAAATGGAGTAATTCCAATGGTCGCTTGGTTGAGACAATGTTTTTACTTTGAAAAGACTTTTTCGTTTGTTTACCTTGCTGACAAGCATTACATAGTTGATCTTTTTCAAATTTAAGTTTGGGCAATCCCTCAACTAATTGCTTTCTTGCTAATTTGGCAAGGAGGTCCATGCTTACATGACCAAGTCTCCTATGCCATAGCCAGGAGTTATCCTCCTTTGACACTAAGCATATATTTTTAGAAAACTGTTTTTCTAAACTCAACATGTACACATTGTCAACACGAGGGGCAGTTAAAATCAAATTGTTTGTTTTTCCCTCGATTATTCGACACTCAGTGGCATCAAATACAACCTTTCTACCACTGTCACACAGCTAAGCTACGCTCAATAGGTTATATTTGAGACCTTTAACTAGGGAGACTGACTCAATAGTAGGGTTACCTCCGATAGTACCTGATCCAACTATCTTACCCTTTTTATTGTCTCCAAAGCTTACGTTACCACCTCGTTTAGGCTCAAGTGTGATGAAGTGAGTTTCATCACCAGTCATATGCCTCGAGCATGCGCTGTCAATATACCAAAGCTTTGACTTCTCCACGCACCTCAGGCTCACCTGCATTTTGAATCATTCATTTTTAGGTACCCAATTCTTTTTGGGTCCTCGTTGGTTAGCATAGACATGTGCTACATCATGTTTTAATTTGTGACGGCAAATATTTATGGTGTGGCCTTATTTACCACAGAAGTCACAATGAGTTACCCTTTTAGGGTGACTTTGTCTTTGGTCAGCACCATTGTGCTGAGCACGCCAACATACCTTAGTGGTATGGCCTTTCTTTCCGCAGAAATCACATTGGACAATCCGCTTGTTATACCAACACACATCTATTGTGTGTCATCTTTTCCCACAACAGTCACACTGAGTGAACTGTCTACGCTGACCAGTACCTTAGTACTCAGCTTGGGATTTATTTTTAGTTGAACCTTTTATTTGGTTATGTAGGGTTGTGACATCCTTTCTCAGTTTCTTTGAATCTGATTGGACTTCCGAGACAAACTTGTGCATGATCTCCATGTTGTCATTCAAAGTTGAGTTGTCTTGAAGATATCGAAGGTAACTGAGTTTGACCTCTTCAATCTCGTCACACCTCCTGCTGAGTGCCTTTATTTTCTTGTTACACTTTTTAGTTAGTGTATATAAGTCACTCAGGGCGTTAACCATTTCATTTCTAAGAAAGTGTAGAGATGTTACCTCATTTGAGTGGTCCTCCTGTTCAGATTCTTCAGAGAGGTCAGCTTGCTCAGATCGAGTGTGGTCAGCAGCGTCATCAGCCATGGAGCATATGTTTGCTGTCTCATTTGTATCAGCTTCTGATGAGGTTGTCTCATCACCGTCACTCCATGTGGCCACCATTGCCTTTTTGCTTCCCTTCTTTTCTTTCTTTAAGTTAGGGCAGCTTGACTTAATGTGCCCAGTTTGATGGCACTCAAAGCACATGACAGGCTTGGAGCTGTCCTTTTGTATTTGTCACTGGACTCAGCTTTGTAACTATCGCCTCTTTTGTATGGCCTCTTGCTGTTCTTATCATTCTTTCTGAACAGCTTCTACATCTTTCTCGTTTCCTCATCATCTGATGAGTCAGCTTCGGTTGAGTCAGCTTTCATGACAAGTGATTTCTGCTTCTTGTCTTCTGACCTTTCTTTAGCTTCAAAGTTTTTCATAGAGATCTCATGGGTCAGCAGAGATCCGATTAGCTCATCGTATTTGTACGTGGTCAAGTCCTGAGCTTCCTCCACAGCTGTCTTTTTAGCTTGCCAGCTCTTAGGGAGACTTCTTAGGATTTTCTTCACCTGCTCCTCTTTTGTGAAGTTCTTTCCAAGTCTCTTAAGCTCATTTATAATATTGGTGAACCTTGAGTTCATCTCCGAGATGTCTTCATTTTCATTCATCTCGAATAGTTCGTATAATCTCATATGTTGGTTCACTTTGGACTCCTTGACCTTGCTTGTGCCTTCATAGGTCACTTCGAGCTTCTTCCATATTTTCTGTGCTGACTCGCAACCTAAAATCTTATTGTATTCTACAGCATCTAGCGCACAGTGAAGCATATTGATAGTCGAAGCATTGTTTTGTAATTTTTTAAGGTCATCTTCTGACCACTCAGTTTCACTCTTGACAACCTTTTCGTTGTCAACAGTTTTGTAAGGCACATATGGGCCTTGAACTATTGCAAGCCACGCACTCATGTTTGTAGCTTGAATAAAGTTCTTCATCCTGTTTTTCCAAAATGTATAATTTGATCCGAAAAACAAAGGAGGCCGACTAATTGATAATCCCTCAGGGAGTATCTGTGTTGTTTGATTTCCTGGAAGGAAACGAGTGCTGTTCTCAGCCATTTATCGGGATCAGCTCAAGATAGTTATATCTTTGAGTAGTGAGCTACTAAGCTCTGATACCACTTGTTGGTCCCGTGTGATTAGTTCCAAGGGGGGGGGGGTTAGGAACTAATGTAACTTTTTCGCTAAATAATGTTGACTTAATTAATTCTTTAAGTTACTTATCTTAGTTTAGGTCAGCACGGCCGAGAAATGTAAGACAGCTTTAGTCAGATGCTGACTAGAACTGTTTTACTTGTGAGTTGGGAATTAACACTTGAGGTCACCTTCCAACTTAGTACCAAGATTACTCAGTGTCAGCTTTTACAATTTATATCCTGAGCAATTTAATCAGACAACACATATATAGATATATTGAGAGAGAGTTAGAAATTACTCAGCACGACTTATCCTGGTTCGGCCTCTCCGCCTACGTCCAGTCCCCAGAGTTCCTCCGGGCTTTTTCAATCCAATACTGAGCTCTTTAAAGGTAGAGCACAAACCGTTTACAAGGCAGTTGAATATGCAAGAGTACTTTCCTCTATTCGTCTACTCAACTCCTACTAAGTGCTATAACCGAACACCTAGATTTCTCTACTACTGAGTACTTAAAACCGAGTACTCAGCACCACTCTCTCAATTTTACAATTGATACAAACTTGTTCTTTCTAGATGAAGAACACTTTAGATGATTACAAAATCAATCTAGCTTTTACACAGAAATGGAAGTTTGGTGTAAGATCTTTTTCTTGTTTGAATGTGTTTTGTATCTTTTCTCTTTTTCTCTTGTATTTTTCTTGGCAAAATCGGCAAAGGATCCAAGCATGAACTTGTCCTTTTATAGTTGAAATTTGAAGACACAATCATTTGAATCTGGAATTATCCGTTGGATTCAAATGGCTCTTTCTTGCGACATTGCTCTGGTCAGCTTCAGATTTGCAGGCCAATCCTGTCGTCTGAATTCCGCAGGCGTCAGACTTGTCTTCTTCCCGCAGGTGTGTCTTCTAGTGCGAGTTCGTCTTTTAGCTAACGGACAGTTGACCCATGCATCTCGAAATTGACTCTGTGCGTAATTCCAAGGTTTCTATTATTGGTGCAGACAGTTGTCGGATCTTGTCTTTTAGCAAACGGATCATTCATGCTGTCCTGACGAACACTCAGCTTGACTTTATTGACGTTGCTTTTGTTCTTTGTTTCTGAGTTACTCTTACTCAGCTTCCGTGGTCAGCTTCGTCTGCAAGCTTTAGTTTAGAGAAGGACTTACGTTTCACTCAACTTCTTTGGTCAGCTTCATCTTTAAATATTTGTTCTGGAGAGGGTTTTTCTTCTGTTATGCTGAGTTGCACTCCACTCAGCTTATTATGCTATGTTCTCATGCTGACTTCGTCCTGTCTTACTTTTTGATTCTGTTTTCATTTATACTTATACTCACCATTGAACAAACATATTAGTACAATTAAATCAAAGCACTTAAATTTAATTACCTCTTAATCATGGATTAACTTAAATAATTTTGTCAAATCAAAATCACGTGGAAATGTGTTTCAACAGACACGTGGACCAATAGCAGTCCAGATCCCAAAGGCTCGCTCTTAGCTCCCACAAATGAGGAACTTTATTAAGCTTGGGTTCCGAATACAATAGAAGGCTCCCATGTGTAAAGTACACAAACCTTTATGTAAGTTATTGATTACCTATAAATAGCCTTGAAGTAAGGGCCTTAAGTACGTCTTATTCTCATTACTTACTGTTTCCTAATCAATGCTTTCAAGTTCATTTCATACTCCTCAATACCATTATGACTTAAGCATCGGAAAGGGTTTGTCGGATTCCGTCCCCTTTCTCACTATTTATTGCCATCTCAGGTCACCAAATGTAGTTGAAATACAGAATTCAGTATCAAGGACATCAATTGAATTCGTTTTTGCAGTATTTTGGTTTTCACACCTTTACCGTTACCATTTTTCTCGCTTTTTCGTGTTTTTACCATTCATTTTTTTCGTTTTTTTGTTTTTAAGGTTTTTCATTTTTACTTTTTTTCGCGTTTTTACCTTTTTGTACTTTTCGTGTTTTTACTATTTTCTAAGTTTTTTTCGTGTCTCGTTTTTTTTTTCATATTCACATATTTTTTTTATGTTTTTCACATTTTTTTCAGAATTTTTTGTGTTTTTATGTTTTTGTGTTTCTGCGGTTTTATGTTTTTTTTTTCATTTTTTCAAATGTTGTCGTTCTTTTTTTGTTTTTCGTGTTTTAACCTCTTTACGCGTTTTTACAGTTTTTTATGTCTTTTCGCTTTTTACTGTTTTTATTAAATAATTTAGATTAAATAATTGAAATATTGATGATAATAGTAAAATTTTAAAATAAATAGTAAATTAAACTTTGGAATAAGGTTATTTTTTTTAACTATAAAACTAGTTATTTCATCTTATCTTATCTCATTCAATCAACCAAACATAAAAGTTATTTCTATTAAAAACTTGGTCTATTCTCTTAGGGTCTGCTTGGATTGGAGTTAGTGGAGGTTAATTAAAGGGAGGTTATTTAGATAAACCAAACAACACCTTAGTTATTTAGAACAATTTAGAATTGTTTAGTTTCTGATTTGTTCATTTTCTTTGTCCAAACTTTTATTTCGTTTTCTTTTTATTAATATCAGAGGGGGGGGGGGGGGGGGGGTGGGGGTGGTAAATAGAGGTGTCAACCTAGTTGGACCTCCAGCTTCTTCCCCCTCCTAGTTCATAATGTTTACTAAAAAAATATTGAATCATATTTCTGAAGAATAAAAACCTTACAACTTGAATTTTAATTTGTCACTAAAAGAAGAAAAAAAAGTAAATTTAACATAATTCAGTAAGAACTTTTATTATAATGCTGAGACAATATTAAACAAATTGGAAGTTACATTGCTTGGCATGAGCCATTCATGTTCGTATGCTTTCTATAAATTTAGACAGAAAGTTTGAAAGATAAACCAGATCCCTTTAATTTTTCTTCCATCACAGTTTCAAGTTTTTGCATCATTGAAGGGCTTAAAACATCAGCCCCATTCCCTACCTCTCCTTTCCTGAAGAAGGCCTTGTTTGGGTGTTTTGATAAATACATTCCACTCTTATTCACCTCTAAATCCTTCAATGTTCCCAAACTACACAACTTTGCAATTTCTTCAATGGCACCATTTCTCTCTTCCTCTTCAGAAAACGGATACCCAATAAATTTGGCTATTTTCTTCAAGCAAGGAACAATATCTTCCTTCATGTCCTCGTACTTAAGAAACAAAACCTTATCGGGCCTCTCCAAGCTTGCCTTCCAATATCCTAACACATGATCCCAATAGGGTCCGAACGGACTAATTCCTTTAAAGAACAAGTCCATAAACTCATCCATAGTCAATTGAGCATCAAGTTTGTGTGTAAATGCATTGCAAAAATGGCAAAGGGAGACTACAGTGTCAAAAGGATTGCGACAAACGTAAATAATTGGACAGTTAGAGTCCTTAATGGAGTCTGGTAATGCAGCATAAGGGGTGTGCATAGCGAAAAGCCGAGGAGATGGAATGACAGAAAGATCAGGAAGTTCATTCTGGGTAAAGAGATGGAAGTCAAGAAAGGGAACAAGTTCATGAGGGTTTGAAGTAAGCAAAGGGGTGTTAGAAGGGGTATAACGGGTTCGGTTAACAATCGAAAAGCTCAAAGCTTTAAGCCAAGTTGTGCCGGTCTTAGGATTGGAGGCAACAAGAATATCAGTGTCTTGAGCTTCGAAGCACTTTTGGAAAGAAATAACACCGCGAATGGGAGACATTCCGGTTGGGCACCAAAAGCCCTGGTATAAAGACAACTCAAAGGTAGTCCCCTCAAGTATTTTGGGAAGGGTAGGATAAAGCTCGTTAATTTGTTGGTTCAAATCCAAATCTTGAGCCATTGAAAAAGTGGTAAGTTAGGATATGAAGAGGAGATGTGTTTTCCAATATGAAGAATTAGTAGGATTTATGATGGATGGTATACGAAGTATTGTTTGGGTATGCATATATATATATATACAAAGTTTAGGTACTTAAAACAAAAAGAATATTCAAAGTGTAAATTTGGGACTCACAAAGTGTCATTTTTGGCTGCAGGTTTGGGTATAAATTAATATAAAGTTGACTTTGAATTCAATATAATATAGCAATGGATTAGGATTACTTTTCTAATTATGTTGAAATAAGTATGAATTGACTGACTTTTCTAATATTCTTCAACATCAATTTGCTAATAAGTAAGATCGACAATGAGATATCTTTTTTCTATTAAACTAAAATTATATTAATTCCTCAATTTATATATTTTTAACATTAATAACGAACTCAGCTTTCTCAATCTAACCATAAAGCCTATTTTTTTTTTTTAGAATGCTAAACCATAAAACCTAAATTTAATCTTAAACTTTTGGTTTTTGGGAAGTATGAGTGTAGGTTTCACATATAAAATAGCATCAATATAGGTTTAACGTTTAAAAAAGATACCAGTTTAATCCTTGATAACGTATGACTAAAATTGATATTGTTTGAAAACATTAGGGTTAAATTTATAAAATTTTATACGCTAGCTAGAGCTAAATATGTATTTTCCTTAAAAGGTTAGGTTAAATTTATCCATTGTAGCTTAAATATATTTTAGTTAAACCGCTACCAAATTGAATGTTAAAGCATAATTTAACATGAAATACTTAAAAATATTGAGTAGAGATTCTTTTTCGATTAATTCAATTCATTACCCAACTATTTTTTTCTAATATCTTTTCTCTTTCATAATAAATTTTTTTTGAAAATAATAAATATGAATAGTTCGTGAATTAATTTTATATCATATCATATATCAATCAATAAAAATTAATTATATATATATAATTAATTAATTATTTTAATTTAATTATATTTATATAAAATTCTAGATTATAAAATATAATTCTAAACTTTAAATATAAACCTTAAATTCTAAATTATAAACTATAACTTTAAAATATATGACGTGCCATTAAATCATTTTGCTTCACCACTTCTTCGTTGCACTATATTAATATTTTGATGCCATATATCACATCAACTAAACAAATTTAATATATTTAATTAAGTAATATTTTTTTTAATTAATTATTTACATAAATAGTAGACCCCAAAATATAAATCATAAGTCTTAAGATAAAAATTAGGTAAAATTACAAAAATTGGGTCTAATGAGAGATCCATTTACATATTTAACCAATTTACTCAATCTACTACATATTTAGACTATGTTCGTATGACTTTCCAAAAATACCCTTAATATATATATAACACTTAGAAATTTTTTAGTCTTTCGTTTTTCTCCCTCTCGTCTGATTTCGCAGATTTCACAATATACGAAGTCCGCGAAGATAATGTTTGGTTTAGTAAATGATTTTAATTCACAGATTTCACAATATTCGAAGTCTGGACATGTTTTTAACAAAATTAGCGAAATGGTATATAATAAAAAAGGCACAACATCAATGAATTCTAACATTAAATTCATAACATTATCAAAATTTACAACAAGATTGCTACAATAAACTCCTAACAAATCATTTTAATGTCAATATGACCAATCTGGATGAAAATTTCTCCCTGTATTGGAAGTCCATACCTTTTGGGATGAGAAATGGAAGTCTAGACCTTTTGGGATGGATGTTTCACAGGTTCCACAACAAGATTGCCATAATAAATTTCCTAACAAATCACTCCAAAGTCAATGTGACCAATCTTGATGGGAATTTCTCCCTGTATTAAAAGAAAAGTCATCTCCTCTGCATCCCAGTACACCGCCTTCCTGAAAGAGATATTATGTATTCAACCACGTTCAGAAAAATTTAATCGTGTTAGGTAGAAAAAAGGACGATTTGGCTTCGCGAAGTATGCGAATATAAATGTGCAAGGAAGATGATGATTTTACTTCGCGAAACGATGATTTCGCGAAGTCTGTAAGGAGAAACGTGACGATTTGACTTCACGAAAACGGATTACGTGAAGTCTGTGAGGGAAAAATTATGAAGTTTTCTCTTCGGAGACTTCGCGTAATCCATTTTGGCGAAGTCAACTCGTCACGTTTCAGGCTCTTTCTCCTCGTAGAACTTCGCAAAACCAGATTACGCGAAGTGATTTTCTGGAAAAAAAACATAGAGAAAACAGTAGATACTTACAGTTTTTCCACCTTTCACCATTAAAATCGTCAATAACCATATGATAAACTAGGAAAAATGATGAAAACAACGTAGAATAGCGATTGCTTCGATCCACACAAGAAGAAAGAAACCAAGAGACGAGCAGAAACAGGAAGATGAAGAACCATTGCGTCGTTTTCTAGTAATAGGAAGATGAAGAATCAAGAGATGAAGAGAGGAAGAAGAGAAAGACATGGTGATGTAGAGCAATGGTGCAGATTTCACGAAATATAAAGGAAGAGAGGAAGATCAAAGGTCTGGGAATCATCTAGGGAAGAGAAACCGTTCGCATAGGAAGAGAAAGGGGAAAGGGGAAGATGAAAGGTTAAGGGTATTTTGGAAAAGTCACACAAACATAGTCTAGATATGTAGTAGGTTGAGTAAATGAGTTAATATGTAAATGAGTCTCCCATTTGATCCAATTTTGTATCTTTCCCTATAAATTATTAGACTGTAAAATATATAACATGTCATCAAATCAATGGTTCGACATACGTCACCTACACGCCTAATATTGTATATTAAAATTTCTCATTTTAGTGATAATGAAAATACTGCTAGAAAAAAAAATTCCATGTTTTACCACGTAATGGGTGCGCTATGAAAATAATTTGATAAGAAATGTCACATCAACCAATTAAAAATTTGACATGTATAATTAATGAATGAAATATTGATACCATCCAAATAATACTAGAATCCATGTGATCCTCATTCTAAACCAACTGGGACGTCCGAAGTAAGAAAGATCGTCATATTAAACTAAATAGGAATAAACAGCTCTCAAGGCACATGGACTAATGGGACACTCTCTGAATTCTCTTCGAATCATAACCGTTTAGTCACGCCTAAAATTAAGGACTCTTAGTTCAGGTATATTTTTAACTACCCAAAATACATCCAAAATTCAAAAGCTAGCACTTGTCTTTCAAGGAATCTAAGATAAGTTTTAACATCCATTCATATTTTTGTCCATTGGCTCCCTATAAATAGAATGCGACTTCATAGTCAAGGTATATACACATATCTCGGATTTACTCTCAATTTCTTAGTTCTCTAACAACAAAGATATTTATGAGAATGTTGGGAAAGAATCCATGGTAGAGCTTATCCGAAGAGAGCTGAGGACTGCGTTAGGGGGCTAAAATCTGGACACTCAAATGCTATAGGTCACATATACTAGCTCACCTCTCCATGAACATGTCATGCGAGAACTGATGCCATGAGGGTTCAAATACCCCTCTCTAGAGAAATATAATGGGAGTAGAATCCAATGACCAGGTCAAGAACTTCAGAAGGGCACTACACACTATGTTATATTACGTTATATTACATTACGTTACGTTACGTTACATTATGTTATTTTATTCTAAGTTACATTATTACGTTACCTTAATTTATAGTAAGTTACACTACATTACGTTATGTTACGTTGCATTTTATTATGCTATATTGCATTATGTTACATTATGTTGCATTGCGTTGCGTGGGTCGTGCTACGTTACATTACCGTTACGTTAAATTACATTATGATAAATCATGTTATGCTAAGTTATATTATTATGTTACCTTAATTTACTGTAAGTTATGTTACCTTAAATTACGTTACGCTAATTTATGTTACACTAAGTTACATTACGCTAAGTTACGTTATGCTAACTTACATTACTTTATATTACGATACGTTATGTGACATGACGTTTCATTACATTACATCATGTCACATTACTTGAAGTTAAGTCACGTGATATTATGTTACTTACATTACATTACATCCCATCACGTCATGTTATGTTATATTACATCACGTTACGTTATGTTACGTTATGTTATATCATGTCACGTTATGTTATATTATGCCATATTATGTTGCGTTATGTCACGTTATGTTACGTTATGTCATATTATGTTACGTCATGTTACTTTATATTATATTACATCACGCGTTACATTATGTTATATCACATTACGCGTTGCGTTACGTCACATCACATTACACGTGTAGGAGATTCATCATAGAAAAATAACGAAGTGCAGTGGGAAAAGCTACCGTTTAAAATTTCTAGAATCCGTAGACTGTGTTAGACTGCCACAGATTAAACTTTAAAACATTTTTTTCAAGAAGAATCAGAAACTTACGGATTATGTCTCTTCTAAAGATGGCTGAAGAAATCCACAACTCGCATGATGCTCCAAAGGGCTCGTGCACCAACCATAATGGAATGAAAATGGTGCCAGCCAAATCAAGAATGAAATGGATGAACACCGAGATTAGAGAGCAAGGGGGTTGGCCAAAAATCTCTTTGTGTAAGCTAGGGTTAGAATAGTTCTTTTAATTAGACCTTAAATATCTTTCCTAACTTGGTTTAGTTTAACTTTGGTTTATTATAAATTAACCCCTAACTAATACAATCTCATAAATAAAACCTTAGAGTATTTATTTAATTCAATTGATACTAATTTGGTTTAATTAGAATAACCCATAATTACAATTAAGGTCCAAAAGAACTAAAATTGCATTATCAGTTCCATTAATAAAGGGTGTTGCTATATACCGCTCCTATTTTCCCACTTACCGACCTGTTTTTACCATTTTTGCCCCTTCCCCTTGTTTTACCTAAAAAATTAAAAATCTTTCTCTCAATTCCAAACAAAACAAAAATTAGAGGAAAAATGGACCCGAGAACCCCGGAGTACGAAGATTTCTTCCCAAACGAGGTAAAAATCGAACTTAAACCTTTAAATATGTAAATTTTAAAAAAAATGCAATAAATTTCAATTTTTTGAAAAATTTCTGGAAATTTTGTTGATGGCGGGTGATAGACCCGCCATCAACATAGTAATGGCGGGTCTTGGACCCGCCATTACTCGTATGCGGACGGGTCTAAAACCCGTCCACTCAAGACTAATGGCGGGTCTTAGACCCGCCATTACACTCAATGATGGCTGGTGACGGACCCGCCATGTCTCATAGACAGGTGGGTCAGTTACCCGCCATCTATTGAATACAGGTGGGTATTTGACCCGCCTATCAATGACTTGGGGCGCGTCCTTGACCCGCCCAAGCTAAATACAGCGGCTCCGAAAGCCGCTGTTTTAGGCGTATTTTGCCTATTTTTCTCATTTTGTTCAAATATTCATTCATTTTTGTTTAATTTCAAGAACCAGACAATATTTGGATTGGTGACGGGATTGATTATAGTCCATGTTTCATTACAAGCGTATTTTTCCACACAAGTATAGAAGCGATTCAGTGGGCTAAAGCTGTGGCAATTAAAAATGGTTTCGAGATTGTTATTTCTTCGCACAAACACGACGGAATTGAAAAGCTTCTAAGATGTTCACGTGGCGAACGATATAGAGGAAATACGAATCCTTTAGAAGATGATTCACGTAGGAAAACTAAAACTAAGGCATGTGGGTGTCCTTTTCGGATTAAAGTCATACAGTTGAAAGATTTTTCGGGTTGGGAGATCATTGTTTATGCCGAAGAGAAGGGTAAGCATAATCATGACTTGTGTGTTTATCCACAAGGACACCGATAGATGAGCGGACTCAGTCCCGCATCGAAACAAATTATGCGTGAAATGAGTTCGTATCAAGCAAAGCTGTGTGCTATTATGACGGCACTTCGTACACAACATCCCGAAGACAATCCAACAATAAAGCATGTATATAATAACAGAGACCGATTGAGGAAGGATGGGTTTGAGGGTAGAGATATGATTAGTCAGTTTTTCCATCTTGCGGTGGAGAATAATTATTCTCATTCTAGTGTTGCTAATCCGAAAACAGGTATGTTAACTCATGTATTTATGGCACATCCATCTTCTGTTAAGTTATTTCGAACATATTACTAGTATGTTGGAATGGATTCAACGTACAAAACCAAGAAGTATAGAATGCCATTCTTTGAAATTGTTGGGATGACTCCATGTAATGAAAACTTCAAGATAGCTTATGCTATTATGAAGGATGAGACAGAGTCGAGCTATCGTGGGGTCATGGAGAGGTTGAGAAATTTGATCGGGTTTGATGTTAACCTGACTGTTATTTTGACTGATATAGAGTTGGGATTAATGACGCCTGTTAGTGAGGTATTTCCAGATTCTGCACACATGTTATGTACCTGGCATATCACCAATGATGCAGAAAATAGGGTTTACAAACTTATGGGCAAAGACATGAAATTTGCATCTGGTTTTAAGAATGGAACATGGAAGAAACTAATTAATTCTCTAATAGTAGATGAATTTGACCTTAATGTGGCGAAGATGAAAGATCAAATGAGAATGTATGGTCATGTGATATCTTATGTTGAGAAGACGTGGTTATGCCACAAGGAGAAGTTCATTGTTGCGTGGATGAAAAATTTCCTTCATTTTGGAAACACAACTACATGCAATGGAGAGTGAACATTCTTCTTTAAAGAAATGGTTGAATTCCTCCACTGGAGCCCTCGATACAGTTTGGGCGAAGGTTCATCAGGT
Organism: Euphorbia lathyris; assembly: GCF_963576675.1. Classification (NCBI taxonomy): domain Eukaryota; kingdom Viridiplantae; phylum Streptophyta; class Magnoliopsida; order Malpighiales; family Euphorbiaceae; genus Euphorbia; species Euphorbia lathyris. The sequence goes on along the minus strand of NC_088912.1, from coordinate 93,868,258 downwards.
ATTCATTTATTCTATTTTGCTACTGTTACCATTATATTTCCATTTATTAGGAGTTATTTTGATTTTTAATACAGTTTTATTCATATCAGTGGTAGTCTTGAGTCTTCAAGACAGCGTAAACATGTTTTGTACTCCGGATTTCCATTCAGCCACCTGTCATGTAAAGTGTCCCACCACTGTTTGGAGTTGCTCGGGAGTGAATATTTGCGTATGAAAAAGTTGATTCATGAAGTGGATGAACGTTGTGGCTGCATTTTGAGAACCTCTTAGCAGATCCCGTGTGCATGCGAGCTTAGCAGATTGAAGCTCGGATGTAAACCGGTTAGTATTTTGATGATACATAGATTCTGGAAGACACTTATCTATGGTAATTCTGACACTACTGACAATGTCGATTATGCTGATGGGACTAAGGATCAGGCATACTTTCACTCTCTTGTTGATGAAGTCGATAAAAGCGACCCAACTTTTATGCGCAATATTTCTCAATTGATTCATGATCAACTTCACCCGGACGAAGCTGGATCTTGTGAACCGGAAGTAAAAATTGATGTCCGAGGATGACCGAAGGGGAGTTTATCAACCAAACATATGCCGAGTGCGTGGGAGTACCGTGGCATTCGTCGTGGATGTGCTCAGTCTACCAGTTCGTCTAGAAGTCGTGGACGTAGCTCTTCGATCCGCTCTACTGGTAATTTTTACTTTTATTTTTAATTTACATACTCGTGTATTTTTCTTTAATGTTTCCATCCACTTATTGCCTATAAACTGTAAAAAATTAAATTACTATAGGTACCGATGTGACATCATATGATATTTCAGATTACCCGAATTGAGACAAACTCGTTGAATTTATTAAGCCGTATATTGAATCCTATCTCGATGTCGAATGCGATGGTAATTGCGGGTTCCATATTGTGGCGGACAAAATATTCGGCAATCAAGATAGCTGGTATTTAGTAAGAACGGCTATAGCAAATGAAATCATTGCTAAACGTAGTATATACCGGCCAATCTACTTTGACGGGATAGAAGCGGCAATTAAGCGAATTTCTTAGAATGGTGGTGGTTGTACTCAAGCACATTGGATGATAGTTTGGGATGACTTGTATCCTATTGCCTCATCATATACTGCGGCTGTATTTTTTTCGGATACGGTAAAGGTGATAGCTTATTTTCATGTGGTACAGTGCTACTGTTATATGCACCCTCGACTGCTACACGACCACAACATGAGATTATTATAGCTCATTTAGGTGCTATGTACGAACATTATATTCGGCTAGGTTTATCTAGTAATTTTTCGGTACCTCCTATATTGGTTAATTGGCGCACATGTCGGCAGAGTTCCGTTGAAGGATGGGATCTCTTGTATGCGGATCGGCGAGCATAGTGGGATAAACTTGCTATTATTGCGGGATATAGATAGTAATATTATGTTTAGTGAACTTAATATTTAGTAATATAAATGTTTAGTAGAGTTTCAATATTATGTTTAGTGAACTTAATGTTTAGTAATATTTAGTGAACTTAATATTTAGTAATATTATGTTTAGTGAACTTAATATTCAGTGATATTAATGTTCAGTTATATTAATGTTCAGTGATATCACTGTTCACTGAAATTACTGTTTAGTGAAATTACTGTTTAGAAAATAAAACGACTTAAACAACTGACGAGTAGCAAAATATTGGTAATACAAAATACTGAAGAGTAACAAATAGTCCTGAAATACTGTTTAGTAATAAAACGACTTAAAAAACAGTCCCTAATCATTTGGCCAGATCCCAATCACTCATAGCATGCTCCAGGATCTCTATCCAATCAGCTGACTTATCTGCATCGAACTGTTGTAAATCTGCTATCACGCCACGAGAGATGCTAGAAAAGCGTGTAACCCACTGGAAAAACAATAATTAATTGAGAATGTTAATTAACATTTAGTTTAAAATTAACAACTACAATCCAAATGACTTACAAGCTCACTGTTCGAACGACTGAGAACCTCCTGTGGCTGTGCCTGCGTATCGGGCAAGAGCTACGGATGTGAATATCGAACGTACCACGACATGTACGCCTCATCATATGCCGACTAAGTATCAGCGATAGTGTATATCAACATCATAAGTGTAGATGCCGCTGGAAAAAATTCCCAACTATCATGGGCAACCACAGTTGCATGCTCTAACCGATACTGAGAGCTACTCCAATCACGTACAACCCTCGTGGGTGTGAAAATCCGCATGGGCACGATCTGGACATACCCCAGCTGACGGAGGCATCGATCGGGCATATACGGCTCCATTATATCCCGGTACTATATCCATCCCCTATAAATAGTCCTAGGAGTGCGGACTACTATATCACGACCGTACAGGAGCCACATCACATGCACACATATACAAGTAAATTAATAAATTTTAAATACATTACTGATATAATTAAGTGATATATGTACCTCGGACGCAGTCAATCTGTCAATACGAAGACGTAACTCTCTCAACCACTGATCAGTCCTGGGCTGCTTTATCGACGACCAGATCCGAGCTCGTGGATCATCTGGTCGGGGGGTGTATCCCTCTCACTGAGGTCTGAAACATGGGAAATACTCGTATATCCACGCCTGAAGAAGAGTTAGGCATCCCGCGATCTGTGAACAATCTCCTCTACTAGCAATACCTAGCTGACGGTATAGGTATGCTAGTGTAGCTGAGCCCCATGAGTATCCACCCACGCCCTCTACCCCATCATGCACCTCCAGCAAGCATATGGGACGGATATGGTCGCCACTCTTGTCTATAAACAAAGTAGAACCTAACAATAAAAACATCCACCCAATCGCCTCAAAATCTGACATCCGACCTACGGAACACATAGAGACGATGGAATTGCAAACTACACCGCCGCCCTTCCAATGCACATGCTCCAGCTCCTCCTTAGTCACCCCCAAACAACTCCATCATTGCGGACTTAGACTGCTTTGTTCCACTCTCAGCAGACACAAGTTGCCCATCCATTGGGATATGTAAAATCTCCCACACATCATGCAGCAGAATAGTCATCTCACCAAAGGGCATGTGAAATGATGACGTATCTGGCTGCCCACGCTCAATAAAAGCACATATCAGGGGCATATCAATGTGTGGGTACATGATACTCGGGAAGTGTGACAGTCTCGAATCCCGTATAAGCTTCTTGACATGTGGACTAGCTGTCGAGTATCATGTCATCAGTTTCTTGCAAACATGCCCCCTAGTATGGCCCCTGAGCTGCGCCCTCATGTGCCCGTTCCATATCCTATAAGCAACATGTCCTTAAAAACTGGGAATCACAGAACCGTCTACTGGTCCACCTGGGACCGGATCCGTCACTATCCAATCCACTTCAGCATCCCTGGATCGTTTGCTGTTGCTCCCTACAATTATATTACACATATAACATTTAAACAATGATAGTCAAGTAATAATAACATAAAAAATAATTTAATTATTTACCAGATGACTCAGAACGAACAATACGACTGCCTCTCGCCTTCGACGACTGAAGAACTGGGACAGTATCGTCATCGGAAGACTTGGCTTCGAAAGACTCATTATCAGCATCTACGGCAACGTAATCCTCGTGCATGGGCTGATGCACTGTCTTGTGCGCCCTCTGTGCATCTGCCATCAATTTATCTGCTCTTTTGGTCCTCCGAACAGAAGCTGTGATACCACGCTTATTTGGTTCACGATCAACAGCTGAAACATCGGACTGCTAAAATGTATAACAAAATTAAAATTAAAAAACAAAATAAATATTAAAAAATATATATTATATTGCCCGGGCGGACAAAACACCCCGCCCAGGCGTAATGGTGGGCTAAACGGGTCCCCAAGATGGGGATTTTTCCTAGGGCAAAATCCCTAACGGATTTTGCCTAGGCGGCCCGGATTTTGCCCAGGGCAAAATCCCTTGGCCCGCCCCTTATGCCTGGATGGCGGGTCCGGAACCCGCCATCAGTGCATAAAGGGCGGGCCAAAACGCCCGCCTATTATACATGGATGGCGGGTCCACCCGCCATCCATGTATAATAGGCGGGCGTTTTGGCCCGCCAAGGCCAAAATCTCCTGGATTTTGGCCTTGGCGGGCCCGTGACCCGCCTCTACGATAAAAAGGGCGGGCATTTCTGCCCGCCAAGACAAGAAACATAAAAAAAAAATTAATTTTAAGTAGAAAAACTTACCGGGGGATGGAACAAGCCTTTTCCTCTACCTCCACGACCCGCCATGAAGTTTTGGAATTGAAATGTTCAAATGAGGAGACAAATAGGAAAGAGTTTGAAAAGTGGGGGGAGGGGTTCAAAATCTTTATTTTGAAAAAAAGGGGGAAAGGGGCAAAAATGTAAAAATAGGGCGGTAAGTGGGAATTTAGGGACGGTATATAGCAACCCACTTAATAAATTATTCAACGCAATCTAATTAATCAATTGATTAATTAATTATTTTAGAAAATTTATTAATTAATTATAATCAATTTAAATACTAAATTGATTAACTTGTTATTTAACAAATAATCAATTAGTCCCTACTATTAATTAATTGACAATTAATTAACACGTTCTTTCTGATTAAATAAAATACATGTATTTAATGATTAAGTTTCATTCCTGCATTTGTGTGTGCACGATCCTAAGGATTCGTCCTCGGTTAGTTATGGACCTAAAGCCCAATGACCGTAAGTGGGTTGTAGCAAACCATTACGGTCCTCAACTGATACGAATTATTACAGCCGGCTCAAGGAGATGTGAAACCCAATAGATGATATCTCATTATCTCTTATCAATTGCATATCGATATTATAAATCAGAAACATGGTGGCTGCCATTTTTCATACGGTTTATTATATTTCTTGATCGAAAGTGAACTAATGAATCAGATAAGTAGAACTACTTATCAAGTTATGGCCATACACTTCTTTAGTCCCAGTTATCAAGTGGCCGGTGATATCAGCTCACTGTTAGGTGAGTGGTAATTCCTTCACTTCACTTATCCGTAACAACATGTACACTGATTCACCCAACATACCCATATTTGGCATCCTGTTACAGACATGTTAGGAATATCAAAGTGAACTAGATTCCATATCGTTTACTATAATGAAATCAGGTATGAAGATAATAGAGTTCTACATATAGAAAGATCAATGACATGTCCAATATGAATCTTTCTAGAGCGGATCGACCAGTCTCCTATTAAGCTACATCAATACATACGTGCATCCACATCTAACTATACAAGTATTGCAGTTGTATATTTAACACCACTGCATATATACTGGACGTATAGACCGGTGGTTATATTCATTCCCACGAATAGAACATGCCTCAGACAAGTTTATGATTATCAATCAATGGATACTTCATTCATGTCTATAGCACAAGATATAAAGAGAATGAATTAATGCATTTTACTCAAATAACACTTATACAATATATTCCAACAATATACATAATGTTTAATACATAGTCTAGAACCAATGCCTAAAAAATAGGGCACACCAACAATGTGTTACTTTACGTTATATTACGTTATGTTATGTTACGTTACATTATGTTATGTTGCGTTATGTTATGTTACATTATGTTACGTTACTTTACGTTACGTTACGTCATGTCACGTTATGTCAGGTTACGTTACATTACGTTACACTATCTTACGTTACGTACGCTATCTTACGTTTAACATATGTCATTTTATGCCACGTCACGTGACCTTACGACACGTTACATTACGACACGTTATGTTACGTTAGGTTATTTAATATTACGTCAGGTTACATTACGTTACGTTGCATCAAGTTGTGTTACGTTACATTACATGATGTGATGTTACATTACATTACGTCACGTTAGGTTACTATATGTCGCGTTACATTATGCTATGTTACATCACATCACGATAAGTTACATGACGTTATTTATGTCACGTTACATTATGTTACATTATGTTATATTACGTTACGTCACGTCAAGTTACGTTACGGCATGTTACATTACATTACATTATGTTACTTCATGTTATATTACGTCATGTGATGTTATGTTATGCTATATTATGTGACATTACATTACACTACGTTATGTTATATTATGTTACATTACGTTACGTTATTGTGAGCACAAATGTTTTTTGATCCTAATGATGAGATTAAGTTTTATGTGCTCAACATATTACAGATGGAGAAAACATGTTTCATCCTGTTCTTCTGCTTTCGAGCTTGTTGCAGTTGGAGGTGCTTTAGTTATACCTGCGATTACTTCTCCCAGCTAGCCATTTTGAGTGCTTATCCGTGCCACATTTTAAGAAAGTAGGGTTTCTTAAGGGATGGCTGATCGGTCATGTGTCTTTTCTCAAATTCGGTTGAGTTTTAACAAAAGGAGAAATCTTCCCCATTAACCAGTTGGTGGTCGATCAGCCACTAGGGGTGGTCAATTGGCCACATGAGGTAGCCGATCCACTACCTCGACGATTTTCACAAAATAAATAGTTTTAGCTCACGGATCGAAATGCATACGGATGTGCTAGATTTCTAGGATTTAATTTAGTCCTATGTGAGCGAGTTCGGCGTAGTAGAAATAGTTCGAAAGACATGTCTCAATGTCCCGTGGCTAACATTTATGTATTTTGCAGATTGAATAGATTTTTTTTACTGGAGCAAATGTATAAGTTTTTTATGTTCAAATAGGGTTGTAATTTATAATTTATTTATTACTTTCAGTAATTTGTGTGATGGATGCTTAAGTACTGAAAATGAAGTATAGATATTTGATATTTTGACAAAAGTTAAGTCTACGATTTTATTATCAAACTCTTTATCTGTTTAATTCATGAACCTAATTCTAAAGAGATGTCATAGTGTTAGCCTATACATCATCTAATTTTATATTATCGGACATTAATCCCGAGTGGCGACTATGATATATAAAATTAGCCCAAAAACATGATAAAAGGCTAATAAATAATACATATACCGGAAGGGACACGCCAAGGTCGTCCTTAAAAACTTTAAGTGGCGGTGTATTGTAAAAACAAACATTTTTAAGTAAAGGATTAAAAGCTCACAGTTACATTACATTACGTTATCTCACGATACGTTACGTTACGTTACGTTATATTACATAACGTTACATCTCATTGTGTTACATTACATTATATTAACTCACGTTACGCCACGTGATATGATATTACATGATGTTACGTCATATCAAGTCACGTCACGTTACATTGTGTTATTTGCGTTAAATTACGTTACGTCGGGTCAGTGATTTGATGACTCATGACATATTTTAGAGTTTAGAGTTTATGTTTTAAGATTTAGGATTTATATTTTGGGATGTAGAATTTTATTTAAATAATTAACTAAAAAATAAATAAATAATTAATTACATATGTTAATTTTTTATTAGTTAATGTGTTACATACCATAAAATTATTAGCTGAGTGCACAGATGTAGTGGTGAAACAAAACAAAAAATTTAATTTTTTTCTAACATTTTTTCCATTATCACTCAAACGATAAATTTTAGTATACGCTCAATGTATAAATGACGTGGTACATCGGACTAATTTTATAATTTAGGATTGCGAGTTTAAATTTTAAGATCTAGAATTTAAATAAATAATTAAATTAAAATTAATTAATTGATTGTACATAACTAGTTTTTTTATTAGTTGATGTGTCACATAATATAGAATTAATTCAAATATATATTTTTAAAAAAGTCACTAACTTTTAAAATTTATTTTTTCATTTTCAAGAAAAAATTTATTATGAGAGAGGAAATGAATTAAAATAATATAATTGGATAATAAATTGTATTAATTGTAAAAAGAATTTTTATTTTTTTTATATTTTTCTAGGTACCCATAGATAGATAATATCTATTAATAGTGAATATATATATATAATTTATTAGTTTGTACGTTGTTATCTATATATAATTTATTAGTTTGTACGTTGTTATCTAATACTTAATCCTTGTATTTTCAATAATACATTACAAGGTCCTTTAATTTTTTTTATTCAACAGTTTCGTTCATCTAACCATTTAAATTAACGTTTTTCTATTTATTTATTAGGTAAATTACATTTTTGATTTAACACTTTCATACTTGAAATAGGTTTTTCAAACTATTATTTTAAATATTAAAAATATACTATATATATATATATATATATTAAAATATTCTCGATATCTCTTTCTGTCTCATCTCATATCCTCTTCCTCCTATCTAATTTTAATAAAAAAAAACATAATTTAAATATCTTATTATATACTGTATAAAGAAAAATATAAAAATAAAAATATTAAATATAGAAAAGTGTGTTTTTAAAAATTAAAATAATAGAATTATTAAATGGTAAGGACTCTGCGTTTAGGGAGCCAGAATTTAGTTAAAACAATTAGAAGGATTTGCTACTCTTTCGATTCTATCAACTTTTTCCATGTTTTCAGGGAGTAGAATCGGGTGACAGATCGGCCTGCTGCTGAGGGTCGTGAGAGGGTTTTGGGCGTCTCTATTTTTTCTTCTCCTCCTGATTTCCTGTTATCTTTGCTTTTTGAAGATATTGTGGGGTTAGTTTTCCTAGGCTAATCCCGAGTTAATTTGTTGTGGTGTTTGTTTTTTTTTTACTTTCTTTTCCCTAAAAAAATTAAATTAAATGGTAGATTGAAATTTAGATACAAAGTGAGACCGAGAATTATATTTCTAACATAACAATGTTTTTTTTCATTTTTATATACTACAAATTTGAATAAAAATTTGAATTATGTTTGTTGTTAAAATTAGATAGGGGATAGAGGAGAGAGAAAGACATGTTAAGAATAATTTTTTCTTTTTGAAAGAAATAAAGAATATAAAAATGTATTTTTAATATTTAACATAATAGTTTTTAACCTAAAAATAAATTTTTAGGTATCAAACTATAAGAATGCTAATATTTAGGTATGCAGAATGCAATTTACGGAAAATCAACCATTTAAATTGATTGGTGGACTAAACTATAGAATAGAATAAAAATTAAAAATCTTGTAATGTATTATTGAAAATAGGAGTACTAAACAATGTGTTAGGTAACAATATAGTAACTAATATATATTTAAGGGACAATAACCATATTTAACCCTAACCTTTTAGGGGGGAAGTACATATTTCGCCATAACTAGCATATAAAATTGTATAAATTTAACCCTAATGTTTTCGAACAAGATCAATTTTAGCCATACGTTATCGGAAATTTGAAAATATCAGGTTGACTGTTATTTCACTATAAGAAAATCATGAATTACCAGCGGAAAATTCCGTCGATAATTCGAATTACGGCGGATTACCAGCGGACTAAAGCCGTCGGTAAAAGAGCCGCTACTCCCGCACACCGATCATGATTTACCGATCATGATTTCTGTCCGCTGGAATTCCTACCCATTTTCGGTCAGAGCATTCCGCCGGTATATTTAGACACCGACCGACTTGTTCCAACAGATTTCCACTGGTCAAAAATAATTACCTACGGATATTTACCAGCGAATTCCATCGGAAATGTCATAATTCTACATTATTTTAAATTATGTTATATTATTTTATTTTTTTCAATTATATATTTTTATCTAACTCGAAAATATTGGAATAAATTAAAAGTGAATAATAAACTTGCCAAACCAAATATTTATATATATAATTAAATAATATTCAGTGGTAATTAACATAAACCTATATATATTCCGTTGGTGATTTCTCCAGCCGAAATAAATATCAATGCTTCGGCCGGAAGGATTAACCTTTTGGGGCAGATTTACTATTCCGCTGCTGTTCCATCGGTGATCAGTAGCGGCTATGGTGTCGCTGCTAATCCGCCGGTGAATTGCAGCAGAATTAATTCCGCCGGAGAATTCTCCCGGTAATTCACGATTTTCTTGTAGTGTTGAACTGTTACTTCAAACCTTCCAAACATCGATTATGTGTAATATCAATGACGTGTCTCATTCCGTTATCGAGGCCTAAATTGGTACCTTTTTTAAAACGTTAAGCCTATATTGGTGTTATTTTGTACGTGGATACTTCCTCAAAAACCATAGGCCTATTTTGGTACCTTATCCCAAAATAAATTGATGCATTTCAATTGGTAAAGACATCATCAAATTGCATTTTGAATATTCCAACTGAAAAAAACTATTATGATTCAGAACTCCTAAAGAGACAGCACATATGTTTATACTTCATGATATTAGATTTTTCTAACTAAAATTGCAGCATATGCCTGCATCAGAGATTATCTAATTCATTAGAACCAACTTAACTTAGAGTATATTAGAGACAACATTGTTCAAATTGACATTCCAAAATCCAAACCCTGCACTAGTATACAACTATAGGTCTATCTAACCACAGCGAAACCCAAGCTAACAAATGAGTCGCCTGATTCACTTACCTGGAACGAAATATGATTATCTTTCAGATTAATTTCACCTTTCTTTGATAGGTTCTCTGGATCTTCCGACTGCAACAAGTGTATTCCAATTCCGTACCCAAACAACCTATACAACAAACCACGATCAAGATTTTTTTCCATTTTAATTTGAAAAATACCAGATAGATATATAGAAAATTTTCTTGAAATTACCAAGCTCCATCGAAATCAAAAGATCCAGACCTCCTTATCGGGGAAAAATCCAAGAACATTCTGATAAAAAATCAATGGATTCCTCAACCGATCTACACACCAGAGATATATGGTTCACCGACTTCAGATGAAGGGGGTTTCCCATATTCTCCTTCATTCTCTTCTCCAAACACCGCCAATTATTAACAATCACTCAGGATTTTGTTTCCGGGTTTATAGAAATCGACAACATAAATTTTGAGAAAATAATCGAGGAGGAACAGATGGGCAAAAAGAAATTAAACAACTCATCATTGACGGCAAGGCAATTACGGAACTCAGTATGACCGACCTACCCTTGCCGTTGAACTTGTGAGTAATATCTTTCTAACCTTAAACTCCTTAATATATATATTGCTTGCTTAAACAAAACTGACCAAGTAAAGAGGTCAAGCTGAGTTGTGCGCATTGAATATTTGAGCTCAGGAATAGACCCTAAGTGCTATCTCCTGACTCAAGTAAAGAAACTGACCTAGTCACCAGTTGACTAAGTCAGTGTCTTGCTATTCACTCAGGGCCGCTGTTAAAACCTTTTTTTGTAAGAAAAAGAAGTCTGCCCTAAAGAAAACTTTTAAATAGTTCCTAACCCCCCTTGGAACTATACTTGTAACGTTATAAGGGACCAACAGCAGGGTTTTACATGCGATTCATAAAGGATTTTTGAAAAATCACTAAACCCCTTACTCAATTATTACTTAAGGATGATGATTTTAATTTTAACGATGAGTGTATGTTTGCTTTTAAATTGTTGAAAAAGAAATTAATTGAAGCACCTGTTATGGTAAGCCCGGATTGGTCCCTTCCCTTTGAATTGATGTGTGATGTCAGCGACTTAGCTGTATGAGCCTCATTGGGCAGAGGGTGGATAAACTTTTTCGCCCAATCTTTTATGCTAGCAAAACCTTAAATGATGCACAACAAAATTAGTCAATAACTGAAAAGGAATTGCTAGCTGTAGTTTTCGCCTTTGACAAGTTTATTAAATCGTATTTGGTGCTGTCTAAAGTAATTGTTTTTACTGACCATGCAGCTTTGAGATACTTGATGAGTAAGTAAGATGCAAAACCCAGGCTGATCCGCTGGATTCTACTACTCTAGGAATTTGACATCGAGATCAGAGATAAAAAGGGAGTGGAGAACGTGATAGCAGATCATCTATCCCGGTTAGAGTCAGATCAGCAATCTTTAGAATATGAAGAGATCAAGGAGTTATTTTCGGACGAGATATTATATTCGGTAAAAATTCTCCCCTGGTTTGCAGACATCGCGAACTATAAAGTCGGTAACATTCTTCCTCTTAATTTAGATGCAAGGAAAAAACGTAAGTTTATGTTTGAAAGCAAACAATATTTTTCGGAAAAGCCATATTTATTTCGATTCTACACAGATGGCATGATTAGAATGTTGAAACACCTTTCCACATGATTTTGATTTGACAAAAGTATTTAAGTTAATCCATGGTTAAGGGGCAATTAAATTTGAGTGCTTTGGTTTAATTGGTATTTTTTTAAACGTTAAACCTATATTGATGTTATTTTATATGTGAAACCTACACTCATACTTCCCAAAAACCAAAAGTTTAAGATTAAATTTAGGTTTTATGGTTTAGCATTCTAAAAAAAAAAATAGGCTTTTATGGTTAGATTGAGAAAGCTGAGTTCGTTATTAATGTTAAAAATATATAAATTGAGGAATTAATATAATTTTAGTTTAATAGAAAAAAGATATCTCATTGTCGATCTTACTTATTAGCAAATTGATGTTGAAGAATATTAGAAAAGTCAGTCAATTCATACTTATTTCAACATAATTAGAAAAGTAATCCTAATCCATTGCTATATTATATTGAATTCAAAGTCAACTTTATATTAATTTATACCCAAACCTGCAGCCAAAAATGACACTTTGTGAGTCCCAAATTTACACTTTGAATATTCTTTTTGTTTTAAGTACCTAAACTTTGTATATATATATATATGCATACCCAAACAATACTTCGTATACCATCCATCATAAATCCTACTAATTCTTCATATTGGAAAACACATCTCCTCTTCATATCCTAACTTACCACTTTTTCAATGGCTCAAGATTTGGATTTGAACCAACAAATTAACGAGCTTTATCCTACCCTTCCCAAAATACTTGAGGGGACTACCTTTGAGTTGTCTTTATACCAGGGCTTTTGGTGCCCAACCGGAATGTCTCCCATTCGCGGTGTTATTTCTTTCCAAAAGTGCTTCGAAGCTCAAGACACTGATATTCTTGTTGCCTCCAATCCTAAGACCGGCACAACTTGGCTTAAAGCTTTGAGCTTTTCGATTGTTAACCGAACCCGTTATACCCCTTCTAACACCCCTTTGCTTACTTCAAACCCTCATGAACTTGTTCCCTTTCTTGACTTCCATCTCTTTACCCAGAATGAACTTCCTGATCTTTCTGTCATTCCATCTCCTCGGCTTTTCGCTATGCACACCCCTTATGCTGCATTACCAGACTCCATTAAGGACTCTAACTGTCCAATTATTTACGTTTGTCGCAATCCTTTTGACACTGTAGTCTCCCTTTGCCATTTTTGCAATGCATTTACACACAAACTTGATGCTCAATTGACTATGGATGAGTTTATGGACTTGTTCTTTAAAGGAATTAGTCCGTTCGGACCCTATTGGGATCATGTGTTAGGATATTGGAAGGCAAGCTTGGAGAGGCCCGATAAGGTTTTGTTTCTTAAGTACGAGGACATGAAGGAAGATATTGTTCCTTGCTTGAAGAAAATAGCCAAATTTATTGGGTATCCGTTTTCTGAAGAGGAAGAGAGAAATGGTGCCATTGAAGAAATTGCAAAGTTGTGTAGTTTGGGAACATTGAAGGATTTAGAGGTGAATAAGAGTGGAATGTATTTATCAAAACACCCAAACAAGGCCTTCTTCAGGAAAGGAGAGGTAGGGAATGGGGCTGATGTTTTAAGCCCTTCAATGATGCAAAAACTTGAAACTGTGATGGAAGAAAAATTAAAGGGATCTGGTTTATCTTTCAAACTTTCTGTCTAAATTTATAGAAAGCATACGAACATGAATGGCTCATGCCAAGCAATGTAACTTTCATTTCAAGCTTTTTGTTAAGTTTTTTCTTCCAATTTGTTTAATATTGTCTCAGCATTATAATAAAATTCTTACTGAATTATGTTAAATTTACTTTTTTTTCTTCTTTTAGTGACAAATTAAAATTCAAGTTGTAAGGTTTTTATTCTTCAGAAATATGATTCAATATTTTTTTAAGTAAACCATAGATCTCTGTCTTCATTCCACAAAATGCCAATAGATCTCTGCTTAATGAGGGACACCAGATAAGTTGAATCACATTTGATATCTATAGAATTAAGGTATGAGCTTGGGCATGTGTACCAATTACAAGCTTCAGGAATAAAGCATAACTAATTGGACACGTGGACCAATAACAATACGAGATTCCAAAGGCACGCTCATAATTCCGATACTACACCATAAGACACGGAAAAGGGCAAGGAGCACAGAGCATGAGCCAATCAGCCACTCACACATGGAAAGGTCACTCAATGATAAGCACCTTCCGGTTATCTATAAAGAGCAAGTCGTGAGGTATCACAAGGTACATAACCACACACTCAAAACACTCTGCTTTCGAGTCTTTCTACTTTCTCTAAGTACTCCATTGACTTAAACATCGAAAAAGGGACGCGGCACTCCGGCTCCTCTCTGACCATTTGTTTATTCTACTGAGGTTTTCCGAGTTCAGCCTAATTGTAGCAGTATGTGGATTTACAAACATCATTTGGTGCGGTGAGAGTGGAGCCTACTTCGTACAAATGGCTCACTTAAATAGTTTCGTAGTTCATCCAATCCTTCAGCAAAATCCTGATATTCCTAGTACTTCGGCTACATATAATCGTGCCTTAGTAGATGCCAATAATAATTTTCTGGAGCCTCTACATATCACGCTAGTTTTAGATCTAGGAAATCGATGCTTGTTTAGGATCTTTAGATCACGAACAACGTCGATTCATGGATCGGATAACAAAGTAATTAATATACAATATAGGCTATGTTCACGCGTCCATGAATATTTTTAAGAGTTGAGCATGCAATGCAGATGGAGATGATGAGAGCCGATAAGAGAGGTGAATTGGCATGTGGACAGGCATGACTCTACAGCTTGTTTTATAGGAAATAACATTGTCGGAACATGTCCAAGGAAGAGAGAAGCCTAGGAAGAATCTCAACCTGAGATAATCAGAGAAAAATGTTAGTCCAACATACCGAAGACATTATCATTCACCCACACCTCCCAAGCAAGTACACCAGCCCGATGGCTCCATATCTCCAAAGCGACATTGAGGCTCTCGTCATGATTCCACCGAGTCTTTGGTACGTCACTATGAAGAAAATTGTCATAGGTTGGAAAGATCCAAATCTCATGCACATATAGGAATCCCCAATCTGATCCAAAGTCGGGAGTAGATGAGGCATCTTCCTTAAAGGAGGATGTATATAATCTCATCAGGAATGAGCTTCGGAAATGCCATGAAGGATGAAGGATTAGAGTCAAGATTATGAGAAACCACTAATGTAGATACTCCTATGAGTGTAGAGATTATGAATCAGCCCATGCCACGAGGATTCAAATATCCACTCCTCAAAGACTATAATGGTATGACTAACCCTACTTTACATGTCAACAAAATTCTCAAGGCATTCCAGACGGTTATAAATTCTCTCATGTGTCTGCTATTTTCAACAACATCAAAGGATTCCACGAATTATTGGTATGATCATTTATTACCACGTTACATCAGATCATTCAAGCAGATGTCAAAGGAGTTTGTCGGACATTTCATCACCTCCATTTTCAAGAGTAAGATGATGCGAGATTTAGATTATCTAGGTGGAACCTACAATACACCATAGATGACCTACCATAACACAAAATGAATGTGTTGCCTCAATTGTGTTACAATTTTGTCATGAATTTGTAACACTGTTTATGAAGTGTTACAGTAAATATGTTAAACTAATCTAAGTTTGATATATTGTAACATGTTTCGTGAGTGTTGCAGTAATTAGTTAAAATTGTAACATTTTGTAATTAATATGCTTGTTTTAATTTTTACAGATGCAAAACTAAGTAGTTTTGCATATGTAAGAATTAAAAACAATTGGGATAAAGGCCAGTACTTAATGTATGAAATTATGGAAATTTAACCCTAACATTTTCAAAGCAGATCAATTTTAGCCTTACATTATTAAAAATTTGAAAAAACAGGTTTCATTGTTATTTAGTGTCATTTCAGATTTTTCAAGCGTTAATTATGTCCAAAATTTGTACCATTTCATACGTGATATTAAATCTACACTTTTTTTAAAACAGTCTGGTTTAATTTGACATTTATCCCTAAAAAAAATTTGAAGCGAAAGAAATATATAGGAGGAATCCTTTTTTTTTTGGGAAATGCTTATTTTATTTCCCTCACTTTTTTTTTACGATGACTTAGAAAAAACACTTATCCAACAAACTGGCATCTATCTGTTCAACATTACAATTCCAACATGGTGAGAATACAGAGTCGGTTCTAGGGGCAAGCCGTATAGGCGGCCGTCTAGGACCTCCCATTTACGGGGGACTTCCGATAGGAATTTGTTTCAAATTTGATAATTATTAAGATTGTTATGGTTAAATTCCTTGGAACAACATTTTTATTCACATTTTCTCTTATTTTTTATTTCTTTCTTTTGACAACACATGTACTGATACTGATACTAATTTTTCCTGAACTTTTTTCATATTTGGAAACAATGTACAAACCATTATTTTGTTATTGTAGTAATTTTTAAATTCTTTATTTTTTATAAATTACAAGATGATATTCAGCATATGAATTATAATTTATAATTTGGTCTAAAATGTTATTTAGACTCTGATTTATTTAAAATTTTAATATTTGGCCACTAATTTATTATTTGGTCCATAAACTTTTCGAATTGATGAAATTTCACTCAATTTTGATGATGTCTTGATAAAATCATTATCCTTATGATATGTGGTGATATTTTGATATATGGACTTGACACCCCGTACGTTTTAAAGTTTATTTGCCCAATTATTTTCTTATACGAAAATAATTAATGAGATTAAAACAAGAAAACAAATCTATAAATTCTTCTCTTTCTTTCCATAGAATCTTGCTATATTAGATTCGAGTTCAACCGTCCAAGTTTAATTTCCAGAAATTAGTACTTTGTCATCTATTTGCTTCTCTCATGACTGGTGAGAAGAAACTTGATTTTACATATACAAAAGAAAACTCGATTTTATGTATACAAAAGCAAGAACAATAATAATTTCTTAGTTTTAGGTTATTATTATATGACTTGATCTGTAGTTAACAATATATTGGTTTTACTATTTAATATTTTCTAAAATAATATTAAATTTAGATATGAAAAAAAAAATACACAATGTGTCTAGGACACCCTCTGAGTACATAATTTCAGTAAAATCAATTTTTTTTGCTTCTAAAATTTGTTGTGATCAAGCCCACCCTCAAATCCAAAAATGTATCTTCTCATCTACCTATCTACCCTTCGCTTCCACTTTGCTCTTTTAGCCAAATTCGGCCTTTAAATCCGTTATTTTTGCAATTTTAGGTTTTTAGCCGTTCTTTAAGTTGTCCTTATTTCTTTAAGGTTTGTGTTTTATTTTCTATTTTGAATTCATGTTGCTTTTAGGACCCTTTTTACCTATGTAAAGGCTTACTCGCTTTGTATTCAATACATTATTATTAATAAAATTATGAGTTTCGAATTTTTAAAATTCTTGTGAATTTTGAGAGTTTCTAGTAGGGTATGCGTGCGTCGAATCAAGTATTAGCAACGAAATTGTTTTGTTTCGTTCATGATGCATCATATTCTCCAAGATTACAACAATCACCCTTTAAGCTACTATATCTAGATAATAGTAGCATCCTAAAGAGGTATGCAACATTAGAGCCCAATATTCTCATTGTCTGCAACCCTAATTTAACTGTTACTAACTTAAAGATCAAAACGGATTCACTGAACTCTTGTCTCTATGACATATTGTTCCTCCATTTCAGCTTATCCAAAAGGTTACTAAAAGACGACACATATTGACCGATCAAGAAGCTTAAGTTTGTTAACTGATTTAGTTGATAAATGTTGAATATGTAACTAAGGGGGTTAATTACTAGTGTTGCTTTTCTTACTTTAATATAAAAAATTCTTCATCTTCGTAATTACTAGTGTTGCTTTTCTTACTATATAAAGAATTTTTTTAGATAATGTTAGTGTTAAAAAATTAAAATTTTTATATATTTTTTATAAAACCTTATATATATATATATATATTGGGTTTAATTTTGTTTTTTTTTAAATCAGATTCATTTAATATTTAAGATAAAGTAAATTGTAAAATTACTTTTCCATTGTGACGGAATTGATAAAAACGTCTTTAAAAAAATCACTACATTGTGACAGAATAATTTTCGTCGCACATTCCATCACTCAAAACCGCGGGAATTCTCCCCGCCAATTCATTGCAATGGAAAATTTCATTCCATTTCAAATTTCCATCTCAAGTTTTGTCAAAAGGTTTAGTGAAGAAAATCCGTCTAAAACTTTTGACGGAAATAATTCCGTCATAACATTCCATTTCAGTTCGACAATTTCCTAGTAGTGAATTATCTCATCTCGCTTCTTACTGATTTGGAAATTTTTTTGCATAGCTGGGAATTTCATCGCGGTTATTATTGATTTGCTTATACTTATTAGCAAATGGATTTTGAAGAATATAGTTGTTCTTGGGAAAGTCATTCAATTCAAAATAAATAGAAAAGTAACGTCTCCAGACTTCATCCATTTGCTATATTATTTTGAATTCAAAGTCAACTTTATATTAATTTATACTAGCAGCCAAAAATGGCACTTTAAGCTGTGCTAGTTTGAATATTCTTTTTGTTTTATGTACCTAAACTTTATATATATATATATATATATGCATACCCAAACAATACTTTGTATACCATCCATCATAAATCCTACTAATTCTTCATATTGGAAAACATCTCCTCTTCATCCTCACTTACCACTTTTTCAATGCTGAAGATTTGAACCAACAAATTAACGAGATTTATCCTACCCTTCCCAAAATACTTGAGGGGACTACCTTCGAGTTGTCTTTATATCAGGGCTTTTGGTGCCCAACCGGAATGTCTCCCATTCGCGGTGTTATTTCCTTCCAAAAGTGCTTCGAAGCTCAAGATACTGATATTCTTGTTGCCTCCAATCCTAAGACTGGCACTACTTGACTTAAAGCTTTGAGCTTTTCCATTGTTAACCGAACCCGGTATACCCCTTCTAACACCCCTTTGCTTACTTCAAACCCCCATGAACTTGTTCCCTTTCTTGACTTCCATCTCTTTACCCAAAACGAACTTCCTGATCTTTCCGGCATTCCA
This sequence comes from Euphorbia lathyris, assembly GCF_963576675.1. NCBI lineage: Eukaryota > Viridiplantae > Streptophyta > Magnoliopsida > Malpighiales > Euphorbiaceae > Euphorbia > Euphorbia lathyris. Next base: position 93,849,044 of record NC_088912.1, on the reverse strand, counting down.
TCTCCTCGACTTTTCGCCATGCACACCCCTTATGCTGCATTACCAGACTCCATTAAGGACTCTAACTGTCCAATTATTTACGTTTGTCGCAATCCTTTTGACACTGTAGTCTCCCTTTGCCATTTTTGCAATGCATTTACACACAAACTTGATGCTCAATTGACTATGGATGAGTTTATGGACTTGTTCTTTAAAGGAATTAGTCCGTTCGGACCCTATTGGGATCATGTGTTAGGATATTGGAAGGCAAGCTTGGAGAGGCCCGATAAGGTTTTGTTTCTTAAGTACGAGGACATGAAGGAAGATATTGTTCCTTGCTTGAAGAAAATAGCCAAATTTATTGGGTACCCATTTTCAGAAGAGGAAGAGAGAAATGGTGGCATTGAAGAAATAGCAAAGTTGTGTAGTTTGGGAACATTGAAGGATTTAGAGGTGAATAAGAGTGGAATGTATTTGTCAAAACACCCAAACAAGGCCTTCTTCAGGAAAGGAGAGGTAGGGAATGGGGCTGATGTTTTAAGCCCTTCAATGATGCAAAAACTTGAAACTGTGATGGAAGAAAAATTAAAGGGATCTGGTTTATCTTTCAAACTTTCTGTCTAAATTTATAGAAAGCATACGAACATGAATGGCTCATGGAAAGCTATGTAATAACTTTCATTTCAAGCTTTTTGTTAAGTTTTTTCTTCCAATTTGTTTAATGTTGTCTCAGCATTATAATAAAATTCTTACTGAATTATGTTCAAATTTACTTTTTTTCTTAGTGAACAAATTAAAATGGTCTAAATCATAGGCAGCCTCTTGAACTTGTCAATTTTGGTCATTTTGCCCCCTGAACTTACGTGACCACCTATTTGCTCCTTCAACTATTTAAAAATGGTATTAGCAACCTCCTATTTTCATCATAACGGAAATAAGATGAAGTTCAAAATTAGTACAAGTGTTCATGAAAGTATTGGAACCAACCTGCATATATGTAGACGATTTAGAAAGAGTTAAAGCTATATGCAATTTTTACAAGAGAACATGTGTACTGTCTATATTAACTTTATTTGCAGCTTGTTTTAGTAGGGCATAACCCTTTTTATTATGATATTGGTGCTTGCAAAGAGAACATGTCATGATAGTTTCTCTTATAATGAAAAGAGGGGGTTGCTAATACCACTTTTAAATAGTTGAAGGGGTAAATAGGTCGTCCTGTAAGTTCAGGAGGTAAAACGACCAAAAGTGACAAGTTCAAAGGGCTGCATACGGTTTAGGCCAATTAAAATTCAAGTGGCAAGGTATACATTCCTGAGAAATACGATTCAATATTTTTTTAATAAACATTGGGAACTAGGAGAAGCAAGAAGCCAGGCATCCCTGTAAAGCCTTTAGCCCGCAGTATATTAATCAACTGAGTTGTAGAGGATACAAGTGAGAGACCGGTTTTCTTATGAGACCCATAAACAACAATAATGTCTCCCAAAATACACCAGGGCCAGAAAATGAACGAGAGATATAGAACCAGTCTAGTGAAAGTCCCCTGGTTGATTATAGAGAGTAATTTGGGATTTGTAGATAGTGAGAGCAAAAATATATATATGATGTAAAAACAATTGTACAAAAAAATCAATCGTAACATAAATAAATAATTTCAATTACAATATGTAAAATTAAATTACATAAATTAATATCTTTTATAATTGTTGTTTGCGTTTCTTTATAGGTTGAAAACCTTGCAAATATTTCTCTCTCAATATATGTAACAAAATAAGGGTAAATTACATTCGTGGTGTACACCTTTACCCCAAATCACACTTTGGTGTACAATTAAAATTTTATCACACTAAACCGTACGAATTTCAGGTGACCTCCGACTAAAGTGTACAGCCGGTTTTTATGACCGATCAACGTTGGTCAACTATGTCATGTTAGCATTTTTAATTGTAGAATTTAAAAAATAGGACCCACTCTTTATGAAATGACTAAAATCCCCATCTTCTTACTTCAACCCTTCCCTCCCATTTCTCTCTCTAAGTCTTGTCTCACTCCTCCCTCCTAACTAAAAATAACCAGACCTAAGAACCCACCTGCGCTTCCCAGAATCTGGTTGTCCTGTGAAAGGAAAAACGCTAACCCATAGCCGTAGGAGCTCGGATTGACATTATCAATGGAGAAAGTGAATCTTGTTGAAAAAGAAGCAGTGGTGTTAGACTCAGAATCAAAGAAGGGAATTGGGTAGTTGTAGATTGCAGTGTTCTCTTCCTGGACATTTATGCATTCCTTTGTAAAAAAATAATAATAATAATTCAGAAAAAAAAAATAGTTTTAACCAAGAATCATCAGGTGATTATTGACCATAACAATAAAATCCATATCCTGAAGTGATGATTACATGAAACTGCAGAAATTGGATGTTACTAGAAAAAGAAAATGAAACGTCACCATAACAGGGTTTTGATCTCTGATCTGGAAAAGGAAAAGGGATGGATGAGAGGTTGAGGTTGAGGTTGTCTGTTCTGGTATTGGTAATCAATGGAGAAACACGTAGAGATTCTTAGACAAAATCTCCATAGCCTGTATCACCATTTCCACATTACTTCTTCTCCTTCTTTTACTTCGAACCCCACAATCTTGCGTTCCACCAAATACCCCTATCACCAAACCCCACCTTAAATTTCCTTCATCTACATGCGATCCATCTCTCAATCGCCCCCATCTTTCTCCTGCCAAGAAACACCAGCGCCTTTTCTTGGGTCTGGTTATTTTAGTCAGGAGGGAGGAGGGAGAGAAGACTTAGAGAGAGAAATGGGAGAGAGGGGTTGAAGAAAGAAGATGGGGGTATTTTAGTCATTTCATAAAGAGTGGATCCCATTTTTTTTAATTCTACAATTAAAAATGTTGACGTGGCATAGTTGACTAGCGTTGACCGGTCATAAAAACTGGTTGTACACTTTAGTGAGAGGTCACCTGAAGTTCGTACGGTTTAGTGTGACAAAATTTTGATTGTACACCAAAGTGTTATTTGGGATAAAAGTTGTACACCACATATGTATTTACCCAACAAAACAATCATTTAGAATTCATCCCCTATGGTTTCCTAATGGAGTTTTCACGAAGTTCATAGTGGAAAATATTCTATCCACTGAAGCAGTAAAATTAGAGCTAATTTCATAAGCAATAAACAATAGGATACAAAACACTCTTCCTTATCTCAACTAAGCTCTTAGCGAGAACGCCAGTCCCTTTAAACTCAGAAAACCATCAGTCAGATCTAACGTCAAAAATATAAATTTCCAATTGATCTTCAAGTTGCATATCGTGGAATATTCGTAACATTCGAAAGCATATATACAAAATGTTTGGTCCTAATACGCAGAAAATTATCATCAGCAGAGATGTGGAGCGGTGGCCGGAGCATTGACAAAGAAAAGAACTATAGTTTTTATCCTTTCACTATGGATGAAAACAACGATCATGAGGAACCAATCATAACCACAAAACCAACTTCAAGTTCGAGAGTACCTTCTACTGGAGGACACAGTCTGAATGACAGTCCATGATAGAGGCCTCAAAAATTCAGAGATTTTGAAGATATCTATAATGTAACAAGAAATCTAAATGATGAATTAACTCTTTATTGTCATTTTTTTGACTGTGAGTCAATAGATGTAGAAGAAGTCATGAAAGATGAACAATGGAGAAAATGTTGGAAATAGGTGCATGTATGTTTTTATGTGCATAATAAATGAAGCATTTATTATCCAGGAGATGGAGGATTATGCTTTGAACCTAGTCAAGAATTTAAAAGGTTGTCTTGATCTCTACAACACATTAATTGAAGATGGAGATTACGAAGCATCACATTCTATTTTTAGGGTTCTTTGTTTCCTATAAATAGAGGCTCCATATTTCTGGAGAATTAAGAGAGGAGAGTTGTAAAAAGGGCTATGAGTGTTTGCTTAGAAGTATTGCAGGAATTCTCACTCTGCACACCTGTGTAAATTGTGTGTGATCAAAACTAAGTAGGGTGTACTTGGGTTTTGGGTTGTGAGTGAGTGATTGAGTGTTGTAATACTTGTACTCCATTCTCCTGTAGTGCAAAGGGCTTCTTGCAGTAGCTCCAAGGATTAGCCACTGATTTGGTGGTGAACCTTGTAAAATTCTTGTGTTCTTTCTTATTTGTTCATTTCTATATTCCATGTTTATTTCCGCGTTTTGTCGTTGTGTCCTGGAAGAGGAATTTGGTATTGTGATCGTTTATTTTATAAATTCCTAACAACTAGTATCAGAGCTATCTGGTTTGGACAATGACAGGGTCAGACGGAATAAGTTCTGGAATAAGCAAGTTTGATGGAACTGATTTTTCATTCTGGAGATTACAGATTATAGACTATCTGTATAGCAAAAAACTGCACTTGCCGCTTTCAGAAGTGAAACCAGCAGATATGAGCCAAGAGGATTGGGAACTTCTCGATCGACAAGTGTTGGGCGTAATCAGATTGACGCTAACACGGAATGTTGCTCATAACGTAGCAGAAACCAAGTCAACGGCTGAAATGATGAGACTTTTATCAGATATGTACGAGAAGCCTTCCGCAAATAACAAGGTACATCTGATGAAAAAGTTATTTAATTTGAGAACGGGTGATAGTGCTTCAGTTGCAGAACATATAAATGAGTTCAATACCATTGTTACTCAACTAACGTCTGTTGATATTACCTTTGATGATGAGGTACATGCTTTAATTCTTTTAGCTTCATTACCTAATAGTTGGGAGCCTATGAGGGCTGCGGTTAGTAATTCTGTTGGCAAGGGAAAATTGTCATTTAGTGATGTCAGGGATCGAATTCTTGCTGAAGAAGTGCGAAGGATTGATACTGGTGAAGGTACATCGACAAGTTCTGCCTTAAATGTTGAAAATAGAGGTAGAAGCAATGAAAGGAATTTTAATCGAGGACGAGGTAGATCGAAGTCGAGGAATGGTAGATCCAAATCAAGAAATGGATGGAAATTAGAGTGCTGGAATTGTGGAAAGCCCGGACATGTGAAGGCTAAATGCAGACTTCCAAAGAAGGAAGACAATAAGAAAGCTGCAAATGTTGTAGCTGATGAGGTACAAGATGCATTACTTTTATCTGTTGATTGTTCCATTGAATCTTGGGTATTAGATTCAGGTGCTTCTTTTCATACGACATCAAACCGTGAAATCATGGAGAACTATTCAGTTGGAAACTATGGGAAGGTGTATCTCGCAGATGGTGAGCCATTGGAGATAGCCGGAATTGGTGATGTTCGTTTGAAGTTAGAAAATGTAACGGTGTGGAAAATCAACCAAGTAAGACATGTGCCTAGGTTGACAAAGAACCTGATTTCAGTTGGACAGCTTGATGAAGCAGGTCACAGTGTGCATTTTACTAATGGATCTTGGAAAGTCAGCAAAGGAGCAATTATTGTTGCTCGAGGTAATAAAACTGGTACTTTGTACATGACCACTAATTGCAAAGATACTCTGGCAGCTATTTATGTAGGTATAAACTCAAGTCTATGGCACTGTAGACTTGGTCACATGAGTGAGAAAGGGATGAAGTTGATGCTAGCAAAAGGTAAACTCCCTGACTTGAAAGGTGTAGAACATTGCATATGTGAAAGTTGCATCTTTGGCAAACAGAAAAAGGTGAGTTTCTTGAATGGTGGAAGAAAGCCTAGAGAAACAAAGTTGGAGTTGGTTCACACGGACGTTTGGGGGCCATCTCCGGTGCCATCCCTTGGAGGTTCAAAATACTATGTTACATTCATAGATGACTCAAGCAGAAAGGTATGGGTTTACCTTCTCAAAAATAAATCTGAGGTGTTTGATACCTTCAGGAAATGGAAAGCTTTAGTAGAAAATGAGACGAATTTGAAAGTGAAGTGTCTGAGGTCAGATAATGGTGGAGAGTATGAAAATAGTGAATTCAATAAGTATTGTACACAGATGGGCATCAAGATGGAGAAAACTATCCCAGGCACACCTCAACAAAATGGGATAGCAGAGCGGATGAATAGAACACTGAATGAACGTGCCAGAAGCATGAGGTTGCATGCAGGTTTGCCAAAATATTTTTGGGCAGATGCAGTTAACACTACAGCTTACTTGATAAACAGAGGTCCCTCAAGCCCGCTTGATTTCAAGATACCGGAAGAAGTATGGAGTGGGAAAGAGGTAAACCTTTCTTTTCTGAAAGTGTTTGGTTGTGTATCTTACGTTCATGTGGATTCTGCAGATAGGTCTAATCTTGATGCTAAATCAAAGAAGTGTTATTTTATTGGCTATAATGAAATTGAGTTTGGCTATCGCTTTTGGGATAATGAAAATCGAAAGATCATAAGGAGCAAGGATGTGATCTTCAATGAGCAAGTCTTGTACAATGACAGTTTGGCAGAAGTTGTACAAACTGATTCTGAAGTTAAAAAGTCAGAAATAATTCTCCCTGAAATTCAAGTGAATATGCCAAGGCATGAAAATGAAGAGGTGATCATAGAAGAGGAGCCACGTACTCCTGAGGTTACCTTAAGAAGATCTTCTAGAACCATCAGACCACCTCAGAGGTATTCTCCTGCACTTAATTACATTTTATTGACTGACAAAGGTGAGCCAGAAACCTTTGATAAGGCAGTACAGGTGGATGATTCTAGCAACTGGGAGTTAGCCATGAAAGAAGAAATGAATTCTCTATTGTCTAATAATACGTGGGAGTTGACAGAACTACCACCAGGAAAGAAAGCCTTACAAAACAGATGGTTATTTCGGTTGAAAGAAGAACATGACTGTTCTACAAGGTACAAGGCAAGGCTTGTTGTAAAAGGATATCAGCAAAAGGAAGGTGTTGACTTCAATGAAATCTTTGCTCCAGTGGTAAAATTGAACACAATCAGACATATGCTTTCTCTTGTAGCAAAAGAAGATCTGTACCTGGAACAAATGGATGTGAAGACGGCTGTTAGACGAGGTGTCGCGGCCTAATCTCCCGGGCGGACCGGGGGGTGGACACCTCATGGCGACGTAAGCGGTGATTGGCGCCGAAAGCAACCAATCGTGGAATCAAGCTGCTCGGTAGGATCGGAGCTCGGAGTATGGAAGAGTCGCCACCCACGAATGGGAAAATGAATACCGATCCCTTGCGGGAGACCGGTGAGGGTTCGGGAAACTTAGGTACGAGCCGAGAAAGCTAGCTCCTTTCCGGAGAAAGGCTACTAGGCACCCCGACATCGCCCGGTTATGAACCACCGGCCTCCTACTCAGCGTGTTAGGCGATAACGGACTAATCGCATATTTCTTTAAGTTTAAAATTCATTTGAAACCTTTTCTTTCTCGTTTTGAAAACCGTTTTGAGCATATATTATTGAAAGCCATTTTGGTAAAGAATCACCCATTTACATCAGTTCAAGATACATAAGAGAGAGAGGGGGGAGAAGAAAGAATCGATTTGTTTACAATGTGATTTATGCTTCATATTACACACTAACTCTAAACTAAACTCACTTCCCAAAAACGAGTTTATTTACATGGTTCGTACCTTAATCGCCGTTGGAACGATTTAGGTACGTTTCAAAACCCCGTTTAATGACGTTTACTCGAATCGCCGTTGGAACGACTCGAGCGTTCGAAAATGTTGAGATAAAAGTTTTAACAAGAAAACGTGATTAAGCATACAAGTCAATTTATTTTGTTCAAAAACCATTTAGGAAAACGATTCAAAAACTCTATTATTTACAATTAAAAGCAATTTTAATTACAAGGTTCGCTTAATCCGTCGTTGGAACGAATTAAGGTTTTAAAACGTGATGTTTTAAGAAATGGTTTAAAAATGTCAAGACGACGTTATTTACACTTAGGAATATCTAGAAAAACTTAAGTTTAAATAAGCAAATTGAACTCTCTTTTTGTGATTTTATTTTCCCTTTTTCACTCAATCAACTCTTTATTCACACATAATTACACTAATGAACCAATTAAACCAAAATTCACCAAGTAAAACTCATTTGGAATATATACATGTATACAAAAATAAAATAGAAATACATATATATATATGATTTTATCTAAAAATAAGGATATATTTATATATAAAAATAAGTGAGAAATACTATATGATATAATAAAGAAAATGAAAAAGAATACAAAATATAATACATTTCCATCCTAACTAAAACTATGTAAAAGTAATGGAAGACCATAAATGCAAAAAAATGATATAATAAGTATATAGAAAACACCCTCCCAAAATAATAGCTAAACTCCACATTTTAATAACCCAAAGATATATATACATATATACAAATAATGAATCAAAACAAATTAAATTTCAAATATGGAATAAATAACTACATAATAGATAATTAATAGTTATATGACCCCAAAAATAATTTTTATAATCATATTACATAATTACATACTTACATATATAAGAATCAAATACCAAAAGGTTGAGAAAATGGGTTAAAAATATGAATTTTCGTTTTCCAGCAGATTACCGACGGAAAATCCGTCGCCAATCTGCTATTAGTGACAGAAAATGGAGAATTACAGCAGCAGTCCAAAACTTTCCAGATTCGTTCAAAAGCTTTAGATTAAGTCTAATTCGATCGTTTTGGACCTCCGAACTACCGAGAGCGGATCATAGTCTATAACGGAGGTTCCTAAACGATGTTTTTTATTTAAAACGTTATTTAGAAAAATTTTGAAAAACTTATAATTACAACGTCTTTATTAATCCCGAACTACCTTTGAATCGGATCACGGTTCGAATTGGGATATTAAAACGAGGTTTTTATTTTAAAACAAAACCGAACGTTTATCTAATACGAGACGAAAATTAAATAAACGCGAAAAAATAAATAAAACGTGATAAATAAATAAATAACTAAATAAATAAAATTATAACATAAAAATAAATAAATAAAGGAAATAAATTAAATAAAATAAGACGAGTCTAGTCCTCGGATAATACCTCAAGATCGGTATGTGTCGGTCGAAGTCGGTCGATTCCACGAATTGTGATTTTCCGGTTTTTTGTGTTTTTCTTTTTTTTAGTAAACATTTTAACTTTTGGGAAATTCGGACTTTTTGAGAAAAAAATATTTTTCTCAAAAAATTTCACTTTCTCTCTCTAAAAATGTCTAGAGTGAGAAAGCTATCCAAGAAAATCCCCCTCCTTTCAAATGCATGGGGATACGTGCCTTATATAGGCAACGGATCCCCGGAAACTTTGGGCGACGCCCGAAGAAAATTGGGCGTCGCCCAAAGCCGGTTGGGCGAACGCCCAACCTAGTTGGGCGTACGCCCAACTTCAGTTGGGCGCGCGCCCAACTAACGTTGGGCGTTCGCCCAACGGTCGTCGAGTGCGCGCTCCGCGCTGCCGAGCGTGCGCGCCCAACGGACGTCGAGCGTGCGCCCCGCGCTGCCGGGCGTGCGCCCAACTGTCGTCAGAAACGCGTCGGCTGCCGCTAGGCGCTCGCACCACGTCGCTGAGCACTCGCGAGCCGTCCACTTGACGACCACGACTCACATTAACTTTTCTTTTCTTATTATATATTTTTGTTTTAAAACTTCCGGAATCAACCGCTTCGACCGTCTTGTTTACAGGTTTTCGTCACAGGTCCTCCGACTCGGTGTCTACAGTTGCCCCTACTTTCCTATTTTGACAGTGATGTGTGTGTTTTCAAAACGTTTTTTTTTTTGCTAACGCAACACATGCAATGTAAAACATATAAAAGTAAGAGACACGTAAAGAGTAGGAGGAAGAATACCTGATCTCCATGCCGCATGCTCCGGCCTTGTCTTCGATCTTCGCCTTGGTTGTCCCGTCCTTGCCTCTGAATCGACTGCAGACGAACGCTCCTTCCGGCGACCCTAGTCTCTAAATCGACCGCAGGTGTATAGCTCTTTCTAGCTACCCTAGTCTCCAAATCAACCGTAGGTAAAATTGCTCTTTCCAGCTACCCTAGTTTCTAAATCAACCGCATGTAAAATTGCTCTTTCTAGCTACCCTAGTCTCTAAATCAACCGCAGGTAAAATTGCTCTTTCTAGCTACCCTAGTCTCTAAATCAACCGCAGGTAAAATTGCTCTTTCTAGCTACCCTAGTTTCTAAATCAACCGCAGGTAAAATTGCTCTTTCCAGCTACCCTAGTCTCTACATCAACCGCAGGTAAAATTGCTCTTTCCAGCTACCCTAGTCTTTATCTTGACCGCAGGTAAAGTTGCTTTTTCTAGCGACCCTAGTCTTTATCTCGACCGCAGGTACTCTTTCATTTTTCATATCTGAAAATCCATCGTTCTACCCTAATCTCTACATCGATCGCAGGCGTTTTCTTGTATTGTAGATCTCCAAATCGAACATTCGACCCTAATCTACACATCGATCGCAGGTGTCCTTTCGTTTGTATATCTCCAAATCAACTGTTCGACCCTAATCTATACATCGATTGTGGGCGTCCTCTCGTTTTGCATATCTCTAAATCAACCGTTCAACCCTAATCTATACATCGATCGCGGGCGTCCTCTCGTTTTGCATACCTCAAAATCCATCGTTCTACCCTAATCTCTACATCGATCCCAGGCGTTTTCTTGTATCGTAGATCTCCAAATCGAACATTCGACCCTAATCTATACATCGATCGCAGGCGTCCTTTCGTTTGCACATCTCCAAATCAACCGTTTGACTCTAATCTCTACATCGATGGAAGGCGTCCTTTGTTGATGATAGCTGGGCTTTATCACTCGTCCGAGAGTTTTTGACCGCAGTCGCTTTGATATTTGGGCTTTATCACTCGTCCGAGAGTTTGTGACCGCAGTCGCTTTGATATTTGGGCTTTATCACTCGTCCAAGAGTTTGTGACCGCAGTCGCTTCTTTTTACCAGGATCGTCTGTGTTTGACCGGAGTCGATGATGCCGTAGATCGAAGTCCGTAGCAGGGCCTGTGCCTATTGATGATGTCGTAGACCGCAGTCCGTAGCGGGGCCTGTGCCCATTAATGATGCCGTATACCGCGGTCCGTAGCGGGGCCTGTGCCCATTGATAATGCCGTAGACCGCAGTCCGTAGCTGGGCCTGTGCCCATTGATGATGCCGTAGATCGTAGTCCGTAGCGGGGCCTGTGCCCATTGATGATGTCGTAGACCGCAGTCCGTAGCGGGGCCTGTGCCTATTGATGATGTCGTAGATCGCAGTCCGTAGCGGGGCCTGTGCCCATTGATGGTGCCGTAGACCGCAGTCCGTAGCGGGGCCTGTGCCCATTGATAATGTCGTAGACCATAGTCCATAGCGGGGCCTGTGCCCATTGATCGAATTTTAATTTATCTATCGGAGCCTGCTTAAACTTGCACGGATTTCTTGGAGCTATCCGAGTATTTCTGCATGCGGCTTGACTTGAGTCACGCCCATCACCTGGTGAATATTTTTATGGTATGACCTAGTGTAGTGATATGTATGCACATGATTATGAATGAATATTTTTCTCTCTTTTTCTCTTCTTCTTTTTTTAATACATTGCTTCCCTCCTATTTTCTTTACAGGGAGACCTCCATTCTATTGACCGAAGATTACAGGAGAACGTGGCGGTTGGGCAAGGGGAGTGGCTACTGGATGCTGACGCTCAGATCGGACGTCGTTGTTGGGATAGGGAGGATGAGCGCTCCAACTGGGAGGAGCGAGGATGAGCAGCTGAGGAGAGGAGCCATGTGGATATAGAAGCCCAGCGAGCTGCTGAGGGGAGTTTGCAGATTGCGATGGAGAGCCGCCGAGTTGCCGAGGAGCGGGAACCTTACTTCGGAGGCTTTGATTCGTTTGAGGGCTTTTGGGACTTTGGGATTCCTTCTCATTGATAGTCCCGTCATTATTTCGGTTTACAACTTTATTAGTACTACCGTGATGTATGGCGGGTATATGTGAAAAAGATATTTGGGTAGGCTTTTTATTTGGTGGTGGGGAAAAGAAATGTATAACTCATGACTTACAATACCATGTATTCAGTCGATCATAATAATTCCAATCATTCTCTTCAAATATATTCATGTCTTTATTTATTTACAAACAACAGAAATACTTAGCCGCTTATACACTATTTTTTATAATTGCTCAAGATATAACTGCTGTTACCAGGACCCGCCTTTTTTCGGTTTTCAGATCCCAGCGATTTTTCAACTCTCCTTTTATTATCCCAGAATTTTCAAATGAGCGCCCTTTCGGGTTTTCACCCATTGGGATGTCCCTTATTGTTGCATAGGTCGCCCTTTGCGGGTTTTCAACCTATCGGGAATTTTTATTTCTTTCTCTTTTTTTTTTACGAAAAGTATTTCTTAAGCCTATCCAGATTGGTAGGTTCGGAGAACTCCATGCCGTCCATAGTAGTCAGCCTCACCGCTCCCTTGCTTATCATCTTCTTCATGAGAAACGGCCCTTCCCAATTTGGCCTAAACTTGCCCCTAGGGTCGGCGTGCGTCAAACGGATCTGTTTTAGCACCATATCCCCTTCTTTGATAGGGCTGGCCTTGACCTTTTTGTTGAAGGCTCAGGTCGTCCTTCTCTGATATAACTGCACATGGTAAAGGGCCTCCATCCTTTTCTCGTCCACCAACGCCAACTGTTCATATCGCTTCTTCACCCATTCCGTCTCGGGAATCTCTGCTTCTACTGCGATTCTCAACGATCGCTTTTCAACCTCAATTGGGAGAAAAGCCTCTGCCCCATATACCAAAGAGAACGGTGTTGCCCCAGTAGACATTCTAAACGTCGTGCGATAAGCCCATAAAGCGAGCGGAAGTTGCTCGTTCCAATTCTGATGCGACTCCACTGTCTTTACGAGAATCCTCTTAAGGTTCTTATTTGCGGCTTCTACTGCCCCATTAGCTTGCAGACAGTATGGAGAAGATCTATGATGCTCGATATTGTACTCCTGGGAAAGACTTTTTATTTCTCCTTAAAACTGGACCCCATTGCCCGTGATCATGTGATGAGGCACCCTGAACCTGGTGATTAGATGCTTTTCAATAAACTTCCTCATGGGCTTTGATCCCAGCTTACTAAACGATTCTGCCTCTACCCACTTGGTGAAGTAATCAATGACAACTGCGATGAACTTGTGTCCATTTGATGCATTAGGCCTCACCTCACCGATGATACCAATGCCCTAAGCTGCAAACGGCCAAATGGGTGCCAACACGTGCAGTTCTATAGCTGGCAGGTGATTATAATCGCCGTGGATTTGACAATCGTGGCATTTCTCCACACATTCATTGCAATATATTTCCATGGTGAGCCAATAGAAACCTTGCCTTATGATTTTCTTTGCTAGCACTGCTCCTCCCATGTGGGCTCCACAAATTCTTGAGTGCACTGACTCCATCGCTTCACGGGCTTCTCCCTCGTCTAAACATCTCAATTGTAACCCATCGGTGTGCCTTTTGTAGAGTAAATCATTGTGGATGACGAACTGCTGAGCTAACCTTCTAATCACAGCTTGATCCCTAAGTTCTGATTCTGCCGGGTATGTTCCGCTCTTCATGAAGTTTACGATATCGAAATACCACGGCTTTTCATCTGCCCCTAACAGCATGGTCTGTGAGATCTCTTCAATACCAAAGGCTTCGAGGCAAGGTTCCGAGGGTTGTCCCAAACTGACACCAAAGTGGCCAAAGCATCCGCTGCCTGGTTCTGTGCCCGAGGGATATGATAAAAATGACATTCATTGAATCTTAGTGCCAACCCTTCTAGCTAGTCTAGGTATGGACGTAACCTTTCTTCCCTCACTTCCCAGTTTCCTTGTGCCTGTTCGATGATCAGCTTTGAGTCACCCCAGATTTCAACATATGATGCTCCCAGTGCTACTAATGACTCCAACCCGTAGATGCACGCTTCATACTCGGCCATATTGTTAGTAAGAGGGAAGGATAGCTTCTTTGCCATCGGGATCCTTTCTCCTTCCGGTGAGATGAGTAATACTCCTACCCCGGCTCCATTCGAGTTAACTGCCCCATCAAAGAACATTTTCCATGGTATGACTTCTATTGCGTTCAAGTGCTCATCGGGAAAATCATAGCTTATCTCTTCTTTTTCTGCGTTCAGAGGCTGATTGGCTAAAAATTCTGCCACGGCTCTCCCTTTAATAACTTTCTTTGTCATATACTCGATGTCGAACTCTGATAACAACAACAACCATCGGGCCAACTTCCCAGTTAAGGATGGAGTTCGGTACAGATACTTCACAGGATCCATTCGAGAAATAATGATCACTTTGTAAGATTGAAAATAGTGTCGTAGTTTCTTTGTTAACCATACTACCGCCACGCACGTCTTTTCAATCATGTTATATTTAAGCTCGTACTCCAGGAACTTCTTACTCAGATAATACACTGCGTGTTCCGCACCAGTGTCCCCTTCTTGGGCTAGCATTGCCCCAATAGATCGCTCTTCGATTGCTACATAGAGGAGAAGCGGTTTTCCAAGTTTAGGCGATCTCAAAACTGGCGGATTAGACAAGTAGTCCCGGATCTTCTCTAAGGCTTGCTGACACTTATCATTCCAAATCGTGGGTTGATCTTTCCGTAACAACTTAAAGATCAGCTCGCAGATCGCAGTGAGTCGTGCTATGAACCGACTGATATACTGAACCTGCCCCAGAAATCTTCTCACTTCTTTCTCATTCTTGGACGCTGGCATTTCCTGTATGGCCTTTACCTTGTCGGGATCCACCTCAATCCCCTTGTTACTGATCACATAGCCTAAGATCTTCCCCGATGAAACGCCAAAGAAGCACTTTTTCGGGTTCAACCTTAGCTTGAATTCTGCAATTCGGGCCAAAAACTTCTCGAGTGCAGCGAAATGCCCCTCTCTCGTCTTTGACTTGACCATCATGTCGTCCACATAAACTTCCACCTCCTTGTGTATCATATCATGGAACAGTGCCGTAGCCATCCGTTGATAAGTTGCCCCGACATTTTTCAAACCAAACGGCATTACCCTATAGCAGTACGTTCCCCACTCAGTTGTGAACGAGGTCTTTGCCTTGTGCTTTTCTGCCATTTGAACCTGCATGTAGCCCATGAAGCCGTCCACATTTGTGTGCAAGACGCTCGATGTTGCACTGTCGATTAATACGTCGATGTGAGGCAATGTGAATTCATCTTTAGGGCACGCCTTGTTAAGATCTCTATAATCGACGCACATTCTCACTTTGCCGTCCTTCTTCGCGATGGGCACTACATTTGCGACCCAAGGGGGATAGTCGATTACTTCGATGAACCCCGCTTCTAACTGTTTCTTCACTTCTTCTCTGATCTTATCTGCCCATTCCAGGCCTCATGCGTCGGAGTTTCTGTTTCACGGGCTTAGCATCGGGGTATGTCGGAATACGGTGAGTTACGATTGATTGATCGATTCCTGGCATGTATTCGTATGTCCAAGCAAACACTATTTCGTATTTTTTAATTATTCTCTCAAATTCTTTCCTCTCTTCAATAGTTAATTCTTGAGCAATTTGTATAAGTTTAGGATTTTCATCCGTGCCAAGATTGAAAGTTGACATTTCTATTGTATTGATTTCAAATGTAGGCATGTTATATGAATGAGAATGCATGGAATGATCACGATCAACATCAAGCAAGTAAGCAAAATCAGAATTCATTTCATTGATAGTGTTGGCGAGTACATCATCGGATTCAAATAAAGCAGTAATACAATTCTCATCGTCAGGGTTCTCGGGTTTCTCATGGGCTTTGGAGGTACCGGGTTCATCTACCGCTCCCACAGTGGCCTCAATAGTGATGACCTGCTCCTCGGTGTTTAAATCTGACATCATGATCTCCTCGATGAAGCAGCTCGCCTTTCCTTTGCCCCAGCTGGTTACATCATTGAAGATCTCAAAACCTGGCAGAATCTTTCCTTCGGCGCTAATAGCCACTTCCGACTCATCATCAGACTCATCCCAGATGTTGATCGGAACCCTCTGATTGATACCTTCCTCGTCGGAGGAACTTCCCCAAATGTCCACGACCATCAGATCCATTATGTGAGGGACATTCGGATTTATGTAGGAAGGGTCCGACGATCCATACCGAGCCCAGCCTATCAGTTCCTCATAGTCCTTGAGGAACACTCCATTCATTCTTCTAGCCACGAGTGGAATAGCACCCTTCCGGATGCACATGAGTTGCTCCTGATCACTCAAGGTGACCCGACACGAGGCATATTTGAACCTCCACCTTCTAGCATAATCCACGAATGCTTCTTCGGGAAATTTCTTGATCCTTTCCAAATCCTTCAACGACCCTGTCCACGGAATGTACATCTCATACCTCTGCACAAAGGCTTCCATGAGGGATCCCCATTCCCCTTTTGTCTTTGCCGAGAGCATTCGGTGCCACATCAAAGCTTCTCCTATGAGTGTCTTTGGAAAATGCTGGACTAACTCACTTCGATAGAGTCCCGCGTCAAACATGTAGGCACGGAAATGGTTTATGTGATCAATGGGGTTCTCATCTCCCTTATACTTAGACATGGTTGTTACTGCTTCAGGTGTCTCCTCTTCGGGTAATGCAGGCATTTCCTCAGGACATTCCCGTGCGGCGTATTTCTTGATGAATCTCTTAGTCATTTTTGCCCAATCTGCTTTAACGTGCATTGGAAGAGACATGTACCACACTAGTGACTCTCCTGCCAATGAGTTGCAAAACAAGCTCGTGATCTCCTCTTCGAAGCCCAAAGGACCCATAGCGGATAGGTAAAAATGCAAGTGCTCCATGGGGTCCTTGCCTTCATTATACTTACTGACAGTCGGAAACGGACGTTTGATAGGCCCAATTTGCATCGCGCTATGTTCCCCTGCCTGTGTTTGGGCTTTTCGATACTTCACCAAAAACAAGCTTGACATCAGTGACCAATCATGCTTAGTCGAGTCAGGTAGCGATTGAAACCACTTCAAATGTTCGCCCACCAGCGAGAGATAGAACCATGGAGTGACTTCTTCCACTTTGTATGGCTCCCCAAACATAGGGCACACGTATCCATACAAATGAGCTTCGGGGTCTTCTACCCCACTAAACAGTTTCGATACAGGCATGATCCTCCGAGATGATACTTCCTTGGTTTTCTCAGTTTTAGTTCCATCATCCATCACTTCTTCCGTTGGCTCTTCCTCCAAAACAGACACATATAAACCATTTCCCACATTATTTTTCTCATTGGAGTCCAACAGCTCCTCCTTAAACTCGCAGAATGACTCCATCACAAAGCTCTCTTCCAACCCAGATCCAATTGCGCTCACCCTATGACTAGGTGATGGATTGCACCTAAGGGGAGGGTTTGCTAACGATGGGTCGACTATTTTCTTTTTCTCAATCAGATCCTGGATCTCATGCTTTAGCCTCTCACAATTTTCAATGGTGTGCCCGTAGTTACTATGGAACTCGCAATACCCCCTGGTTATCATCCGTGGTGTGGGTCCTATCTTGTTCTTGGGAGTAAGGGCTTTCAGCAACTCCCTTTTCTGCAATCGTTCGAAAACTTTCGCATAGGTTAGATCAAATTGGGCGAACTGCCTTTTCCCGATAGCGTTAAGTTCAAGCACTTTCACTGCGGTAGGTTCTATATTAGTACTTGGCCCTCCGGCACTATACCCCAACTTCGTCCATTTAGTACACGCTCTTTTCGGCTCTCCATCCCCCTCAACTGTCAAAGCATAGCCATACATCTGATTAAAATCGGTGAACGGTATGCACCGCAACTCATTCTTAACATACGGCAAAGTGTTGCTGATTACCACTCGGATCTGATCCTGCTCCGACGGCTTTTGCTTCATAACTGCTGCCTTAGCTCTCCACCTACTCATAAAATCGGACAAAGACTCCCCAACCTGCTGCTTGGTGCTCTCTAGCTCCCTCAAAGTAACCTCAAACATAGTGTTGAAGCTAAATTAGGTGATGAATACCTTCGCTAGTTCTTTCCAATCTCTCTTCGTTCCTCATGGCAATGCATGAAACCACATGAGGGCAACTCCTTCCAGATAGGCACTGAACAACCCTAGGATTTGTTCCTCCGTCAGAATTACATGTTTCATTGCTGCCTCATATTGGTTCACATGGGCGGTAGGATCCCCAGTTCCATCGAACTTCTTCATGTTCGGGAGCTGGAATTTCAAAGGCAAAGCATTCGCCGATAAGCAGTTCTTCAAGTTATAAAAATCCTGACTCCCAGAGCCTACCACACATAGATCATGCACTTCCTGAGTGATGTGCTGCTTCCATTCCTCTTCCCTTTGTTTTCTCTTTCCCAAACTACTTGTTACGCAATCCTGATAGTTATTTCCAAAACGAGGACCCGTGCTCACAATGCTCTTAGCTGGTTTACTGCCGCTCTCGTTACTCTTAATTGCAAGCTCGTCCAGCTGGACTAAAATCTCGGTTAACTGATCGTTGAGGTTGTTTACCACTCTTTCTAACCCTGATATTCTCTCATCTGGCGTAGACATACTGACCGAAGACTGAGCTGATTCGGACAACGATGATTCGGACGTTACAACTGCTGATTTAGAACTGACGATCCGTAACTGATCAAACTGCCTGACTAGCCGATTACTCTCGCGGAACCACAATCGCTTAATGATGAAGTCTGCGTGAACGGCGTCCATTAGTATGTATGCATGATTCGTGGTGTGTGCGTTTATTATTTACGGATATATAAGATAAGAAGAACAAACGTTAGTCTAATTTACACGTATCACAACATCTCTCTTCCACCTTTATTCCTCCACACACTCGATGGTCCAAGTCTCTTTCCTAGGATTTTGGTTTGGGGCTCACATTGCGGTCCAGGGGACGCGTGATGTCGTCGATTATTGCGGAAAAGGTAAATCATCCATCAGACAATACAGTTCGTTTTGACGTATCAACGTCTAGTGACTAAGATATCGACCAAATGGATTGTCCTTTTGAATAACTCGTCTTTTGTTATTTCACGAGACGCATTCGTTCGGGTTTTGATTCCCTTTTGAGCATATCTCGGATTTAGACGCGGTACGAGTTATTCTTCTGGTTCAATCGTTCGTTATTGACAATGACCCGTTCCTTTTTATTCGCGTGGGTTCGTGTCTCGATTTTTGGATTACGACGGGATCTTTTGGAGCTATCGAGAGACGCAACCACGTGTTTATTTAGTGATGAAATCACTTTTAAGGAACAGACTCATCGCGTAACGTGTTTGTTTTTAGCGTTAAGAATCTGTTTGCTCGTTTTTGCTACATGAAAAGACGACGAGTCTTATTTGAGCACACGATAATCTTTCGGCTAATAACAACTCTTTATTTCTTCCAATTTACGGGATATATCATCCTAGCGTGGTTATAGAAAATCAATGTTTCGTTTAATCGCATGCTTATTCGAAGAAGGGATATTACCGTTCTTTTTCATTTAGGCGCGAGTTAAGAAAACACGCAGATCGGGCCATATTTCTTGTAGTTTTGGTAACGGTCGAAATGATCGAGCCATTAGTCAAACCCACAGTCTCGTCCATATGGTGCAATCATGCGGTTTAGCTTAATTCGGCTTTATGATTTTAAACGGCGTACATACCGGCTCGAGGCACGTATTTAACGGCATTGGTTTATTTTCTTTAACTACCCTCGGGATGGATATATATCGTAGATACAGAATGACTTTGGTCATTTTGTTTATTTTTGCTTTTCTTTTATTTTCTTAGTCACTTTTTGCGGATACGTCCATTTCTCTTTAGACCAACGCAAGGCATAACGTAAGAGCTCGTCTTTTATTCGGAAGGGACGGACCACGTTTTGCGAAACTCTTTACGTTACAACGGGGTCATTCGAAACAGAAATGTTCTTTGTTTTCGTTTCGTCATAATCTCGTTTCCTCCCAACCTATTTAAAGAGTGTGAATAACGGCTACTGTTAATATAGTCTTTTGAATCGAGATATAACTATCCTTAATATCAAAGCGACTTGAACTAATACGTGCTTACGTCACAACGTATTTCCTGAACCGGTGCCTTCTTCGGGACACGGAAAGGGACCAGGCGGGTCGCACAAGTTCATTCATATGAGATGACTAAGTCGTCTTTAGTTTGAATCGTTTCGATGTTTTGGGGTAGTTTGTATATCGGTTTAAGAGTATATATTAACGTATCGTTTCATTTTCTTTACATATTTTAGGATTAGACACGTATCATGGCAATTTGAAAACACGAACTGATTCATTTATCACATCAAAAATGGTAACGGGTAATCCTATGGCAACTTTTAAGGCTACTATATGCTGACACGACTGATCGCGGGACCTCACAGGACCGCACAAATTCGCCCCTAACGAATGGATGGGGACCCTTTGGCGCCTTACTGTAAGGGGGAACTTACACTAGCCTCTTTCGAACGACGAATGGACTCTCGCTAGAGGTTTCGCGGAAATTACCCAAAAGGTTTGCAATAATGCTTATGAATGCATACGAAAAGAAATAATACGATCCGTCCTCGTTAAGGGCTTAATACACGCCTTTCGGAATCAAATTTCTCGCTTCCCCAGCAGAGTCGCCACTTGTTAGACGAGGTGTCGTGGCCTAATCTCCCGGGCGGACAGGGGGGTGGACACCTCATGGCGATGTAAGCGGTGATTGGCGCCGAAAGCAACCAATCGTGGAATCAAGCTGCTCGGCAGGACCGGAGCTCGGAGTATGGAAGAGTCGCCACCCACGAATGGGAAAATGAACACCGATCCCTTGTGGGAGACCGGTGAGGGTTCGGGAAACTTAGGTACGAGCCGAGAAGGCTAGCTCCTTTTCGGAGAAAGGCTACTAGGCACCCCGACATCGCCCGGTTATGAACCACCGGCCTCCTACTCAGCGTGTTAGTCGATAACGGACTAATCGCATATTTCTTTAAGTTTAAAATTCATTTGAAACCTTTTCTTTCTCGTTTTGAAAATCGTTTTGAGCATATATTATTGAAAGCCATTTTGGTAAAGAATCACCCATTTACATCAGTTCAAGATACATAAGAGAGAGAGGGGGGAGAAGAAAGAATCGATTTGTTTACAATGTGATTTATGCTTCGTATTACACACTAACTCTAAACTAAACTCACTTCCCAAAAACGAGTTTATTTACATGGTTCGTACCTTAATCGCCGTTGGAACGATTTAGGTACGTTTCAAAACCCCGTTTAATGACGTTTACTCGAATCGCCGTTGGAACGACTCGAGCGTTCGAAAATATTGAGATAAAAGTTTTAACAAGAAAACGTGATTAAGCATACAAGTCAATTTATTTTTGTTCAAAAACCATTTAGGAAAACGATTCAAAAACTCTATTATTTACAATTAAAAGCAATTTTTAATTACAAGGTTCGCTTAATCCGTCGTTGGAACGAATTAAGGTTTTAAAACGTGATGTTTTAAGAAATGGTTTAAAAATGTCAAGACGACGTTATTTACACTTAGGAATATCTAGAAAAACTTAAGTTTAAATAAGCAAATTGAACTCTCTTTTCGTGATTTTATTTTCCCTTTTTCACTCAATCAACTCTTTATTCACACATAATTACATTAATGAACCAATTAAACCAAAATTCACCAAGTAAAACTCATTTGGAATATATACATGTATACAAAAATAAAATAGAAATACATATATATATATGATTTTATCTAAAAATAAGGATATATTTATATATAAAAATAAGTGAGAAATACTATATGATATAATAAAGAAAATGAAAAAGAATACAAAATATAATACATTTTCATCCTAACTAAAACTATGTAAAAGTAATGGAAGACCATAAATGCAAAAAAAATGATATAATAAGTATATAGAAAACACCCTCCCCAAATAATAGCTAAACTCCACATTTTGATAACCCAAAGATATATATACATATATACAAATAATGAATCAAAACAAATTAAATTTCAAATATGGAATAAATAAATACATAATAGATAATTAATAGTTATATGACTCCAAAAATAATTTTTATAATCATATTACATAATTACATACTTACATATATAAGAATCAAATACCAAAAGGTTGAGAAAATGGGTTAAAAATATGAATTTTCGTTTTCCAGCAGATTACCGACGGAAAATCCGTCGCCAATCTGCTATTAGTGACAGAAAATGGAGAATTACAGCAGCAGTCCAAAACTTTCCAGATTCGGTCAAAAGCTTTAGATTAAGGCTAATTCGATCGTTTTGGACCTCCGAACTACCGAGAGCGGATCATAGTCTATAACGGAGGTTCCTAAACGATGTTTTTTATTTAAAATGTTATTTAGAAAAATTTTGAAAAACTTATAATTACAACGTCTTTATTAATCCCGAACTACCTTTGAATCGGATCACGGTTCGTATTGGGATATTAAAACGAGGTTTTTATTTTAAAACAAAACTGAACGTTTATCTAATACGAGACGAAAATTAAATAAACGCGAAAAAATAAATAAAACGTGATAAATAAATAAATAACTAAATAAATAAAATTATAACATAAAAATAAATAAATAAAGGAAATAAATTAAATAAAATAAGACGAGTCTAGTCCTCGGATAATACCTCAAGATCGGTATCTGACAGTCGAAGTCGGTAGATTCCACGAGTTGTGATTTTCCGGTTTTTTGTGTTTTTCGTTTTTTTAGTAAAAAATTTAACTTTTGAGAAATTCGGACTTTTTGAGAAAAAAATATTTTTCTCAAAAAATTTCACTTTCTCTCTCTAAAAATGTCTAGAGTGAGAAAGCTATCCAAGAAAATCCCCCTCCTTTCAAATGCATGGGGATCCGTGCCTTATATAGGCAACGGATCCCCGGAAACTTTGGGCGACGCCCGAAGAAAATTGGGCGTCGCCCAAAGCCGGTTGGGCGAACGCCCAACCTAGTTGGGCGAACGCCCAACTTTCGTTGGGCGAACGCCCAACATGGTTGGGCGAATGCCCAACTATCATTGGGCGCGCGCCCTACCAGCGTTGGGCGCGCGCGCCCAACTGACGTTGGGCGTTCGCCCAACGGTCGTTGGGCGTCCGCCCAACGTCGCTGGGCGCTCGCCCAGCGGCCATCGGGCGTGCGCCACGCGCTGTCGGGCGCGCGCGCCCCACGGTCGTCGAGTGTGCGCCCCGCGCTGCCGGGCATGCGTCCAACTGTCGTCGGACACGCGTCGGCTGCCGCTAGGCGCTCGCACCACATCGCTGAGCACTCTCAAGCCGTCCACTTGACGACCGCGACTCACATTAACTTTTCTTTTCTTATTATATATTTTTGTTTTAAAACTTCCGGAATCAACCGCTTCGACCGTCTTGTTTACAGGTTTTCGTCACAGGTCCTCCGACTCGGTGTCTACAACGGCATTTCTTCATGGTGAACTAGAAGAAGAGATTTACATGAAGCAACCACAAGGTTTTGAAGTGCATGGCCGTGAGACGATGGTATGCAAACTGCAAAAAAGCCTTTATGGGCTTAAACAGGCTCCGAGACAGTGGTATAAGAAGTTTGACGGTTTTATGATTGATAATGGTTTCCTGAGATGTCAAGCTGATCACTGCTGTTATATTAAAAATTTTGGAAGTCATTACACAATTTTGTTATTGTATGTAGATGACATGTTAATTGCAGGGGCAGATAAGAGGGAAATTGACAAGTTGAAAATGAAGATGTCAGGAACATTTGCCATGAAGGATTTGGGAGCTGCAAAGCAAATCCTTGGAATGAAAATCTCAAGAGATAAGGTGCAAGGTACATTGAAGTTATCTCAAGAAGAGTATGTGAAGAAAGTTTTGCAGAGATTCAATATGGATGGTGCAAAACCTGTCAGTACACCACTGGCTAGTCACTTCAAATTATCCAAAGATCAGTCACCCTCAACAGAAGAATAGAGAGCTTATATGGCAAAGGTTCCCTATGCCTCCGCTATTGGAAGTCTCATGTATGCTATGGTAGGCACAAGGCCGGATTTAGCCTATGCAGTGGGAGTTGTGAGCAGATACATGAGTAATCCAGGGAAACAACATTGGGAAGCAGTGAAATGGATTTTGAGGTACTTGAAAGGTACTTCTGATTATTGTCTATGTTTCAAGAAATCAGATATAGGTCTGCAAGGATACACAGATGCAGATATGGCTGGTGATTTAGATAACAGAAAAAGTACTTCCGGTGGTGTTTTCACACTTGGTGGTACAGCTGTGAGTTGGTTCTCAAAACTCCAGAAGATAGTTGCACTATCAACCACGGAAGCAGAGTATGTTGCTATTACGGAAGCTAGCAAAGAGATGATTTGGTTACAATCATTTCTTGAAGAGTTGGGACAGAAACATGAGACAAATATTTTACATTGCGACAGTCAAAGTGCTATTCATTTAGCAAAGAATCCAACTTTTCATGGAAGAACAAAGCACATTCAGGTGCGATATCATTTTATTAGATCAACATTAGAAGATGGAGCTTTGATGCTTGATAAGATTCTTGGAAGTAAGAATCATGCTGATATGTTAACAAAGACTGTGACTGTTGAGAAGTTGAAGCTGTGCGCAGCTTCGGTTAGCCTCATTGCATGAAGAGGTTGTTTGAGCTACTGCTTTGTTTCGTTGCCGTTGCACTGAAGTTGATGTGAAGACTAATTGAAATAAGTCTTCAAGTGGGAGATTGTTGGAAATAGGTGCATGTATGTTTTTATGTGCGTAATAAATGAAGCATTTATTATCCAGGAGATGGAGGATTATGCTTTGAACCTAGTCAAGAATTTAAAAGGTTGTCTTGATCTCTACAACACATTAATTGAAGATGGAGATTAAGAAGCATCACATTCTATTTTTAGGGTTCTTTGTTTCCTATAAATAGAGGCTCCATATTTCTGGAGAATTAAGAGAGGAGAGTTGTAAAAAGGGTTGTGAGTGTTTGCTTAGAAGTATTGCAGGAATTCTCACTCTGCACACCTGTGTAAATTGTGTGTGATCAAAACTAAGTAGGGTGTATTTGGGTTTTGGGTTGTGAGTGAGTGATTGAGTGTTGTAATACTTGTACTCCATTCTCCTATAGTGCAAAGGGCTTCTTGCAGTAGCTCCAAGGATTAGCCACTGATTTGGTGGTGAACCTTGTAAAATTCTTGTGTTCTTTCTTGTTTGTTCATTTCTATATTCCGTGTTATTTCCGCGTTTTGTCGTTGTGTCCTGGAAGAGGAATTTGGTATTGTGATCGTTTATTTTATAAATTCCTAACAGAAAAGCCATAGCTTAGGAGATTCAAGCAATTGAGAAGAACAAGACTTGGGAGCTTACCTCTCTTCGAGCTTGCCAAAAATGCATTGGTGTTAAATGAGTGTTCAAGGCAAAGAATGATGCAAAAGGTAAAATCGTGAGACAAAAAGAAAGATTGGTGGCGCATGATTCAGTCAACGACCCGACATCGATTATAATTAAGTTTTTTCTCATGTTGCAAGAATGAAGATGATCAGACTGGTGATCAGTTGCATCTCAACACGGGTGGAAGATCTATCAAATAGATGCCAAATCATGTTGTTTTGAACAGATATCTAGAGGAGGAATGTATGTTCAATAACCACCTGGCTAGGTTCTCAAAGGCCAATAAGATAACATACTGAAACCAAAAGAAGGCATTATACGCTCTTAAGCAAGGACCACGATCTTAGAAGAGCCGCACTTTCAAGAAAATAGATTTATCAAATGTCCGCATGAATATGTCATGTATGCAAAGCTGAAAGATGGTGATATTTTGTTGGTTTGCTTGTACATGGATGATCTTATTTTCACCTGGAATAATTCAAAAATATTTGAATATTTCAAGAAGACAATGGCGCGCGGTATCGATGGCATGCCTTATTACCTTGGCATTAAAATGAAGCAACATGTAGAGGGAATGTTAATTTCTCAAAGGGGCTTCGCAAAAGAGATCTTGAAGAAGTTCAAGATGAAATTGTTAGTTAATGGAATTTCAGATAACTGGACGTGATCCAACAGAATTTTTCATCGATAATAAAGTTTCATTAGCATTAGCAATGAATCATCTATTTTATGGTCGAAGTAAACACATTGATATAGGTTCATTTTATTCGAAAATGCATTGAACAAAAGGAGGTGAATCTAAAGTATGTGAAGATACGTGATCAGATTGCATATATTTTTACGGAGTTGCTAAAGTATGATGTATTCAGTCAATTGATAGCTCTATTTGGGAGTCACAAAAAACTAAGTTTAAGGAAAAGTGTTGAAAATCAGAAAATTAATAATAAACTTAATTTTAAAAAAATAAAATAAGAGATTGAAAAATGTTATACATGCATGAGTTTGGTAAAATTTGTGGTTATGGGATGAGTTGGGTAAAACTTGTGGAGAGTAATGTATGAGAGCATCTCCATAGTCGTCTTCTTAAGTTAAAATTTGAGGAGAAAGAGTTAAAAACAAATTCCAACAGCCTCTTAATGTTTCCTAATGCCTCCTTATTTCATTTTTTATTGATATGTAGTCTATCTCTCCTCACTATTGGTAAATATAACAACACCTTATCATGTCTTCATACAAAAAATGTAATATGTTCGAAGCTCATGTACACAAAAACTAGAAAAATGAATATATATATTCACTGCAAGAAAATGCGGAGATTGGGACCGAAAATTCGATTCCAAATCTGTTGCTACACGTGTTTTGGGACTGAATATCCTGAAATCATTAGGTTGTAATATCGCTGGTTGCAAATACCTTGTGACTGATTTCTCAAGTAGTTGCAAAAATTGCACAGTAAAATTTCGGTCCCAATGATTAGTTGCTGCCCTTTGTGACTGTTTGTTAGTTGCTAAGTAAAATATAAATCTTTCATTCACTTATTTACTAACGGAAATACGACGATTTTACTTGTATTGACAAAGTTTTACAGATTTAACGACGGATTTTCTGACAGATTTACATATTATTGCAAAATGTGAAGAAATTGTTGCTAAAGAAACGTCAGATCTCCTGACTCATTATGTATACCAGAACTGGAATGCTATTCAAGAAATTGTTGCTTAGAAATATTTAAAATCACAGTAACATTAAAAAAAAATAGAACTTTAACAGAATTCAATATGAATTTTATTAATTGTAATACTGACAAGACAATACCAAACAAAGTACTGGAACTAAAGAAGATCAGAACTAAAGATTTCCTTGTTCTGTTATTTTAAGAAAGCTTAAAAGATAAACCAGATCCCTGTAACTTTTCTTCCATCACAATTTGAAGTTTTAGCTTCATTGCAGGGCTTAGAACACTAACCCCATTCCCCACCTCTCCATTCCTGAAGAAGGCCTTGTTTGGATGTTTTGATAAATAAGTTCCACTCTTATTCACCTCTAAATCCTTCAATGTTCCCAAACTACACAACTTTGCAATTTCTTCAATCCCACCATTTTTCTCTTCCTCTTCTGAAAACGGGTACCCAATAAACGCGGCTATTCTCTTCAAACAAGGAACAATGTCTTCCTTCATGTCTTCGTACTTAATAAACAATACCTTATCGGGCCTCTCTAAGCTCGCCTTCCAATACCCTAACACATGATCCCAATAGGGTCCAAATGGACTTATTCCTTTGAAGAACAACTCGAAAAACTCCTCCATACTCAATTGAGCATCATGTTTGTGCGTAAATGCATTGCTGAAATGGCAAAGGGAGACTACGGTGTCAAAAGGGTTGCGACAAACGTAAATAATTCGACAGTTAGAGTCCTTAATTGAGTCAGGTAATGCTGCATAAGGGGTGTGCATGGCGAAAAGCCGAGGAGATGGAATCATGGAAAGATCAGGAAGTTCATTCTGGGTAAAGAGATGGAAGTCAAGAAAGGGAACAAGGTCATGAGGGTTTGAAGTAAGCAAAGGGGTGTTAGAAGGGGTATAACGGGTTCGGTTAACAATGGAAAAGCTCAAAGCTTTAAGCCAAGTCGTGCCGGTCTTAGGATTGGAGGCAACAAGAATATCAGTATCTTGAGCTTCGAAGCACTTTTGGAAGGAAATAACTCCGCGAATGGGAGACATTCCGGTTGGACACCAAAAGCCCTGATATAAAGACAACTCGAAGGTAGTCCCCTCAAGTATTTTGGGAAGGGTAGGATAAATCTCGTTAATTTGTTGGTTCAAATCTTGAGCCATTGAAGAAGTAGTAAGTGAGGATGAAGAATTAGTAGGATTTATGATGCTGGTTTAGGGTATACAAAGTATTGTTTGGGTATGTATATATATATAAGTTTAGGTACTTTTTGAAAGTGTAAAATTGGGACAGCTTAAAATGTCATTATCGGCTGCTGGTTTAGGGTATAAATTAATATATAGATGACTTTGAAATCTATTGAATATACCAATTGGATGAAGTCTGCACATGTTACTTCTGTATGTTGGTACTTTGACAAATATAGTCTTGTTTTGTTGTAGTGTATATACAAAGTTTAGGCAGTTTTTTAAACAAAAAGAATAATCAAGCAGTCAATTTCGGGCAGCAGAAAGTGTCATTATTGGGTTCTGGTTGAGGGTATAAATTAATATATAGATGACTTTCATTTCCATTTAATAATATGCCAAAAGAATGAAGTCTGCAGATGTTATAAGTACTTTTCTAATTATTTTGAAATAAGTATTGACTTGAATTGATTTTTCCCAAATCCATTTGCTAATCAAATAAAATTATCTAAAAAAATGAAGTTTCTCAATTCAGCTGTTTACTTTTCGAGAATTTTCAGTATACACCACCACGTGTGATACAATTTATCAATACTTGCATATCAATTCATAAGAGACCATTGTTTTTTTTTTTTTTTTTAAGAAATGAGATGATTGGTGTTAAGAAATAAACACATATAAATGGCATCATTTTATTGAACAGATGTATTATACCGGAAGTAAAATAGAATTTCTTCCGAGGTCTTTATAATTAATAGTGATAAATTGAATGAGGTAAAGTTCTCAAAACTCTATTAATTTCTCATTTAGAAAACGTCTCTAACTATTACATTTTTATATTAATGCTAGGTGTGGTAAGCAATAAATGTCTAGGCTAAGGAATTAAAGGACAATTAAAAGGACAATACAAGTGTCATGATCACAGCCCTTGATCATATTCCCTTGTGATGGATGGTGCTGATTTGTTGAGTAAGTGCTATGGTGTGATAGGGTGCATGATGCAAGGAGTGAACATCTTCTCGAATACTCTATTAGTGCGGAATGACTAAAATGCCCCCAAGGAGTTGTGTAAAGACTAAAAAGTCCCTGGTTAATGAAGGGTTTCTTGACCGGATGTATTTAGTCACTTGATGTCTTGGTACTTGAGTATTTGGAACTCCAACCTTCTCAATCTTCTCATGATCTTCGAAAGAAACCCAAAGGGCTTTCCTTTATCTTCTTCCACTTTGCTTTTGTATTTTCTGTATTTCTTCAACAGCCAAGAACTTGATTATTGCGTTTATGTCTATTGCTTCAATAAATAGTTTTGAAATAAAAGCTTTGAACGGATTTTCTTAAACAAAACTATTCTTCACATCCCATTTGCTAATAAGTTTGAGCTATTTTTGGATTTAGGAATAAGGTACAATACATCTAATGTTAATATCAAAGGATAATTTTATCACTAATTTCTAATGTTAATAAGTTGGGTCGATTTTATCCTTAAGGTACGATTCGAAACAGATCAAAGATACATGTACACACATTAAAAAAAATCTAAAACATTATCTCGTGTGTTGCACCAAATCAAAGATACTCTACTGTGTACACACTACATTATATTTTATCTTTTACTGATTAGTGATCACATTATGCAAATATGGAGTGTAGATAACAATATTCATAGTGTAATTGTGATACGGTCAAGATATTATTGTAATATTCCAATCACTTAGTTAGGTTATATATGTACTTGTGATGCAGCTAGAATAAACAGACTTTCGTACGAATTGTTCAATTGCACATAATTACCGATAAAAACCTTCGAAATTCGACAAGGAACTTTGGAAAACGAAACTTAAGTTTTTATTAATAAAACTAACTAATATATCTAAAAATATGCTTTAAATAAACCTAAACCTAATCCTAAAGGTAAAAAGAAAGAAAATAGAAATATGTTGACTCGAACCTCAACTAAATATTGAACTAAAAGCTCAAACTAATGGTTAAGCCTCAATCATATATCTCATATTAATCTCTAACACTCATCGACACGCAAACGCCTCTTTAGCTTGCAGCATGTACAACACATGATCATCCACCATGCGTTTTTAATTCTACAAATTAATGAGATTGTCTGAACCATCGACCATTTGGTCCTAGAGGCTCTAATACCATGTCATGGAACCGATTTAACCAAAAGCTCAAACTGATAGTTAAAGCTCAATCATATTCGCTTTTCTACCGCTAAAATGGTATGGGACTCAATTGCTATGACTTATTTTCATGGGAGTGATATCTCTCAGTGTACAAACTTCGTCGTTGTGTGACTCGCCTACGTCAGGCTCAAGGTTCACTTGAAAAATACTATAATGATCTTCAAGGTTTGTGGCATGAAATTGATTTTCGTCGTCCAAATCCTATGACACTACAAGAAAATAACAGTTTACTAACGACATTTTACCAACGACATGTATGTCGTTGTTATTAGCGATAACATACATACGGTTTACTTTCCAAATTAATCAGACAACATTTTCATATAATATACCTTGCAAATACCAACGACTCACGAACAATATGAATTACCAACGACTCATGTCGTCGGTAATTATGATGAAAATATATGTCTAGGCGACCTCGTTGGAACTAGCAACCACATACCAACCATATATTTATTCATAAAATTATGAAACACATTACCAACTACATACCAACGACCAAAAAAGAAAACCGTAAAAATTTTGTTTCTCGCTATTTGCCTTTTTCCCTCTAGAATTTGATTTTTACCAACGACATTACGTCGTAGGCAAACTGTTTTTTTCTTGTAGTGTGACTTGTGAGGTTGACATTAAACACCTCAACAAATTTTTTTCAAGAAGAAAGAGTGTACACTTTCCTAGATGGTCTCGATGATCGTCTTGATAAGATCTGCGGTGATGTTCTTCAGATGCTTCCTTTTCCTACTGTGGAACAATCCTATGCACAAGTTCATCGGGAGTCCATTCGCCAAGCTATCATGATCACTGGTGAGAATAACGAACATTCAGGAGCTGTTTTGCCATCTAAGAGTTTCAAAATGAAGCCATCTCCAAGTTTGCGCTCTATGCGAGATGCCAAATCTTTGGTATGAACCATAAACCTCGACTCTTTTCTAATGGATCTAAATGCTCTCATTGTGGTAATTCTAAGCATACTCGAGAGAATTGTTTCAAGCTTCATGGATATCTAGATTGGTGGGATGAGTATCAGGTGAAGAAAAATAAAGATAAACATGAAAGTGAGGGTAAGGCTGCTATGGTGACAACAGATCAACATCTTTCCTTTACACCATTTGTTGATTCAAAAGGGGATACACTCATATTAAAATTAGGTAACAATCTCTGGATTCTTGACTTTGGGGCTACTGATCATATGACCTATGATGCTAATGATTTCTCAACTACTTCACCATCACGGCGTACCACCATTGCTAATGCTAATTGCGTCATCTCTTCAGTCACAAGAGCAGGGACTGTGACATTGTCTCCTACACTATCCTTACATAATACTTTACTTATCCCCTCTCTTTCTCACAAATTGATATCTGTTAGTCAACTTGCCCTTGATCTAAATCGTTTTGTGCTCATTTATCCTAAATTTTTCTTCCTTTAGGATATTCTCAGCAAGAAGATAATTGGTTGTGGTACTAGGAAGGGGGGACTTTACTACATGGATGATATTAGTATGGGTCAAGCACATAATGTGAGTCATCATAATAACCTCACAGAACGAAAAATTTGGCTATGGCACCGTCGATTGGGGAATCCATCCTTTAGTTACATGAAGTATTTATTTCCTAATTTGTTTAAGAAAATGAAGTCTAGTGTTTTTCAATATGAAACTTGCACTTTAGCCAAGAGTCACAGAACGTGTTATCCTTTAAGTATGAATAAAAAGCACTATCCCATTTTCTCTCATCCACTCTGATGTGTGGGGACCTTCCCCGACGACCACTATATCTAACTTCCGCTGGTTTGTAATTTTTGTTGATGATTGTACATGTATGACATGGATGTATCTGTTACGACATAAAGATGAAGTGTTTGAAGTTTTCAAATCATTTCATGTGATGATTCAAACTCAGTACTCTTCTCATTTTCGAGTCCTTAGAACAGATAATGGTGGTGAATTTATGAACCAACGGTTCCAAGAGTATTTTCGCCTATATGGACTTCTTCATAAAACCTCTTGTCCGCAAACACCTCAACAAGGGATACATTTATAATTAGTTTAGGAAAGCTTATATATGTTTGTAATTAGTCTATGAGGGGTAGTTAAGTCTCTACACATAAGAGTAAAATGTCATAAAAACGGCTATATAAGAGATTGTAATTATTTTTATAGGTCAATGAAAGTTTAAGTTATTCTTCTTCAATTTATCTGATATGGTATCTGAAGGATCTTAAGGGTTTAGATTTAATCAGCCTAGATCTAATGTTGAATGGCCTAATTCATGTGGTCATTAGGGTCCATGTGAACACTACTGATCATTGAGAAAAAGCTTCAGCGTTTAATCTTTAATTCAGACTTTCAATTTCAATTACTTTTCATTAGTTTCGAAGCTCATGTATACAAAAACTAGAAAAATGAATATATATTCACTACAACAAATGCGGAGATTGTGACCGAAAATTCAGTTCCAAATCTGTTGCTAACACGTTTTGGGACTGAATATTAGTAGTTTGCTATGAAGCATCATACTTCTCGAAGGTCAACGTACGAGTATTCGATACTCCGAGATACGTACGGGATACGGCTGGGAATTATCCCATTTTTTCTTTTTCTTTAATTAGGGGATACATTCGGGACACGTCGAGGATACTTTAGGGGTTTTTTTTTTTAAAAAAAAAACTTTGAAAGTGTAGAAGTTTTTTAAAAAAAAAAACTCTGAAAGTATAAAGATTATAATTAAATTAATCCCACCCCGCTAAGCATGTACAGGTACAAAAATTGAAATTCCTAAATCAATTAGTCTTCTTCTCTCTCTCTCAAATGAACGAACGAACCCTAAATCAAAAATCTCGTGGTTCGCATAAGTGGCTCTTCTGGTCGACTTGGACTTCTTCGATTTGGTCCACTTCGACTTCTGTCCAAATTCATCATCATACAACTTCAACTTTTGTTCAAGTTCTATTTTTGTACTGGGTCTCGACTTATTCGACTCCACTCTACTTCTGTGACTCAACTTTTTTTTCTACTGTCTTTCACTGTGGTTTTTTATTCTGATCGTTTATTAATCAGTAAGTTATTCTCAATCCAAAAATGTGAGATGTTGGTGGAGATAAGTTTGAGTCGCCGGATAGTCCAATGATCCTTGAGATTGTCAATATATCTCTTGATGACCCGGAATTTGAGGCATTGGTGTTTGTAGATGAAGGGGAAATAGATGAAGAATATGAAGATATATTAGAATAGTTTTTAAATTCGATAGTTCAAGTAGTTTTAAGTATTAAATGTTTTTTTTTCTTATAAAATAATGACTTATTAGTTAATATCACAGATGTTATTTGTGGTTTTATAATGACTTTATGAATGTGATTTGTGATCTATATATTTATGTATCTTTTGAATTTTTCATTATAAATGATATATATATTATTAATTATATATAAAATTTGTTGTATTCCCATCGTACTCGTATCTCATAGTTTTTAGAAATGTCGTTTGCCGTACCCATATGCGTACGCGTACGCGTACCTGTATCGGTGCTGCATAGATAGTTTGCAACTGAAATCATTAGGTTGTAATATCGCTGGTTGCAAACACCTTGGAACTGATTTCTTCAAGCAGTTGCAAAGATTGCAACTGAAATTTCTGTCCCAATAATTAGTTGCTACCCTTTGTGACTGTTTGTTAGTTGCTAAGTAAACTATAAATCATTCCTTCACTTATTATTTACCGACGGAAATACGACGGATTAACTTGTATCGACAAAGTTTTACAGATTTAACGACGGAGTTTGTGACAGATTTACATATTGTTGCAAAATGTGAAGAAATTGTTGCTAAAAAAAACATAAGATCTCCTAATTCCTTATTATGTATACCAGAACTGGAATGCTATTCAAGAAATTGTTGCTTAGAAATATTTAAAATTACAGTAACATTAAAAAAATTGAACTTCAACAGAATTCAATAAGAATTTTATTAATTGTAATCCTGACAAGACAATACCAAACAAAATATTGGAAGTAAAAGAATATAAGAACAAATTCAGGAGAGACACATAAATTCAAAAGCTTATTCATATGGTATAGAATTTAAGAAAGTTTGAAAGATAAACCAGAGCCCCTTAATTTCTCTTCCATGACAGTTTGAAGTTTTTCCTTCATGGAAGGGCTTAGAAGATTAACCCCATTTCCTACCTCTCCTTTTCTGAAGAAAGCGTTGTTTGGGTGTTTTGATAAATAAGTTCCACTCTTATTCACCTCTAAATCCTTCAATGTCCCCAAACTACACAACTTTGCAATTTCTTCAATGGCACCAGTTCTCTTTTCCTCCTCAGAAAACGGGTACCCAATAAACTCGGCTATTCTCTTCAAACAAGGAACAATGTCTTCCTTCATGTCTTCATACTTAATAAACAATACCTTATCGGGCCTCTCCAAGCTCGCCTTCCAATACCCTAACACATGATCCCAATAGGGTCCAAACGGACTTATTCCTTTGAAGAACAACTCGAAAAACTCCTCCATACTCAATTGAGCATCATGTTTGTGTGTAAATGCATTGCTGAAATGGCAAAGGGAGACTACGGTGTCAAAAGGGTTGCGACAAACGTAAATAATTCGACAGTTAGAGTCCTTAATTGAGTCAGGTAATGCTGAATAAGGGGTGTGCATGGCGAAAAGCCGAGGAGATGGAATCATGGAAAGATCAGGAAGTTCATTCTTGGTAAAGAGATGGAAGTCAAGAAAGGGAACAAGATCATGAGGGTTTGAAGTAAGCAAAGGGGTGTTAGAAGGGGTATAACGTGTTCGGTTAACAATAGAAAAGCTCAAAGCCTTAAGCCAAGTCGTGCCAGTCTTAGGATTGGAGGCAACAAGAATATCAGTATCTTGAGCTTCAAAGCACTTTTGGAAGGAAATAACTCCGCGAATGGGAGACATTCCGGTTGGACACCAAAAGCCCTGGTATAAAGACAACTCGAAGGTAGTCCCCTCAAGTATTTTGGGAAGGGAAGGATAAATCTCGTTAATTTGTTGGTTCAAATCTTGAGCCATTGAAGAAGTGGTAAGTGAGGATGAAGAGGAGATGTTTTCCAATATGAAGAATTAGTAGGATGATAGATGGTATACAAAGTATTGTTTGGGGTATCTATATATATATATATAAGTTTATAGGTACTTTTTGAAACTGTAAAATTGGGACAGCTTAAAGTGTCATTATTGGCTGCTGGTTTAGGGTATAAATAAATATATAGATCACTTTGAAATCTATTAAATATACCAATTGGATGAAGTCTGCACATGTCTTCTCTATGTTCGTATTTGACATATATAGTCTTGTTTTCTTATAGTGTATATACAAAGTTGAGGCACTTTTAAAACAAAAAAGAATAATCAAGCCGTCAATTTGGGGCAGCAGAAACTGTCATTATTGGGTTCTGGTTGAAAGTATAAATTAATATATAGATGACTTTGAATTCCATTTAATAATATGCCAAATGGATGGAGTCTGCAGATGTTATAAGTATTTTCTAGTTATTTTGAAATAAGTATGGACTTGAATTGACTTTTCCCAAATCCATTTGCAAATTGAATCCCTATCGGTAAGAACGGTTAAACCACGCCCTATAACGGGCATGTACTGTGGATTCGGTCCGCCTACAGTGTCTATAGAGTTCCCCTCTATGGAGACATTCGCCTTCCTTCACGAATGACGTATGCCCGACTCTTCTGTCCCTAGTGGACGAAGGTTAAATCAACGAAGTAAATTAGTTAACAGAAAATAAAATGAAGTTTCTCACCTGTTTATTTTTCGAGAATTTTTACTATACACCAGGTGTGATACAACCTATCAATCAAAAGAATGATGGATATTAATTTATAGGAGATGATTGGTGTTAAGAAATAAACATATATAAATAGCATCATTTTATTGAACCGATATATTGCACCGGGAGTATGATAGAATTTCTCATTTTCTTCGTAAGCATAAGTTTCCGGGGTCTTTCTAATTAATAGTTTTGAAATAAAAGCTTTGAACGACTTTTCTTAAACAAAACTATTCTTCACATCCCATTTGCTAGTAAGTTTGAGCTACTTTTGGATTTAGGAATAAGGTACAGTACATCTAATGTTAATATCCAAGAATAATTTTATCACTAATTTCTAATGTTAATTAGTTGGATCGAAACTTTGACCAATTTTCAATAATTATTAATGGAGCATTATATGTAGTCATTAATCTTATTATCTGCACTCCATGTGTATATTATGTTATAACTCATTAGTAACAGATCAAAGATACGTGTACACACGTTAAAAAAATTCTAAAACATTATCCCGTGTACTACACCAAATCAAAGATACTCTATTGTGTACACGCATTATATTTGATCTTCTACTGATTAGTGATCACATATGCAAACGTGGAGTGTAGATAACAAGATTCATGACTATGTGTAGTTTAATTCTGATACGGTCAAGATATTATTGTGATACTCCAATCACTTAGTTAGGCTAATATGTACTTCTGACACACCTAGAA
This sequence comes from Euphorbia lathyris, assembly GCF_963576675.1. Lineage (NCBI taxonomy): Eukaryota > Viridiplantae > Streptophyta > Magnoliopsida > Malpighiales > Euphorbiaceae > Euphorbia > Euphorbia lathyris. The sequence goes on along the minus strand of NC_088912.1, from coordinate 93,812,141 downwards.
TAAACGGACTTTCATACGAATTGTTGAATCGCACCGATGAAAACCTTTGAAATTCGACAAGGAACTTTGGAAAACAAAACTTACTTTTCTTTTTTGGTAACAGAAAACGAAACTTAAGTTTTAATTAATAATACTCACTAATACATCTGAAAATATGCTTTAAATAAATCTAATTCTAAAGGTAAAAGGAAAGAAAATAGAAATATGCTTTAAATAAAACTTCAGGGTCATTCCATTCCTTTCTCTTTATTTCCCTTTCTTGATTCCATTCCGTTACTCCTGTGCGAACCAAACGCCCCCTGAAAGATACCATGTCATGGAACTAAAATTGAACTAAAAGTTCAAACTAATAGCTAAGGCTCAATTATAGATCTCATATTAATTTCTGACACACCCCCACAAGTAAATGCTCATTAGGCTTGCAACATGTACAACACAAATCCATCACACCACGTGTTTTTAATTCCACAAATTAATAAGATTGTCAAAACTATCGACCATTTGGTCTTAAAGGCTCTAATACTATGTCATGTAACCAATTTAACCAAAAGCTCAAACTGATAGTTAAGGTTCAATCATAGATCTTATTTTAATATGTGACTTAAAGTGTACAGCCGGTAATTATAACCGATGAATGCAATTTCTTACGAGAATTCTGTCATGATATCCTAAAGTTTTGTCGAAATTTCTATCTTTCTATTACCATAATTTTCTTATATAGATGAAGTTTGTTCAAATAGTAAACAATTTAATGAATAGTTTTCCAGTTCTAGTATACATAAATAAGGAATCTCGAGATCTGATTTTTTTTAGCTCATTTCTTCACATTTTGCAATAATATTTATTCCGCTTAATACATCACCAGCTCCCTGACATTGTCCATAATAGTAGATTGGCTCTCTGAACTTTGCAAATATCTCACAGCTTCCTAAACTTACTTATTTTGTATCACCAACTCTCTAAACTTGTCTATAAAAATTTATTAGCTCCATGAACTTTGCAAGTGTCTCACCAGCTCCCTAAACTTGTTTGTTCTGTAACAACTAAATACAAAAACCATAATACTAACTCGGATTAAGGTGTAAAAATGTCCCTAACGTTTTGGGTCAAGAGTAATTTTACCCCTAACATTAGTAGCCAAGAGCAAATTTATAAATTTGGTGAATTTTTTGAATTTGTTTGTTCAATTTGTACAAAAGTCAGTATATTTTTTTTATTTTTTTTTCACATCTCAACATATGTTTGTGATTTGCTACTAATCAAATGACGCACGTGTGAAGTGTAAATGACAAGATTCATGACTGAGAAGACAGTTTGATGAATTATTTCTCAAATTAACCCAATTTATCAATGTTACGGGTAAAATTGCCCGACTTCCAACGTTAGGGGTAAAATTACTCCTGACCCAAAACGTTAAGGGCATTTTTGCACCTTAATCCGAGTTAGTATTATGGTTTTTGTATTTAGTTGTTACAGAATAAGCAAGTTTAGGGAGCTGGCGAGACACTTGGAAAGTTCAGGGAGCTAATAAATTTTTATGGACAAGTTTAGGGAGCTGATGATACAAAATAAGCAAGTTCATGGAGCTGATGAGACACTTGCAAAATTCAGGAAACCAATCTACTATTATGAACAAATTCAAGGAGCCGGTGATGTATTAGGCATATCTATCATTTTTCTAGATTTTGTATACATGAGCTTCGAACATATTGCTGAGTATTTTGGGAATAAGTATTGTTAATCCCCTAATCTTACAAAGCAATTCATGCTAGGATTTTTAAGTTTCCTCTTGCTCGTGGTTCCTTCTCCGGCATGGAGGTCTTTGTTCTCATGTTTTCCGAACAGACATGATATACATTGGTTGAATCTCGACACATCAAATTCCAAGCCCGAATCCAGCACAAAATCGTTCATCAATGCTGTGATAGGCTATAATAAGGGAATGGATACCAAATCCTAATCTTGGAGGGTATGCAACAGGCGAAGCAAAAAACTATCTAGGGCAGAAAACTTGACTAGAAATGAATCTCCTCAAGTATTATGCCATGGTGCTTGTCGATATAGATTTATCGAAGCCAATTCAACACACCATCCGAGTTAACACAAACATGATCTAATGGTTTGGATTAACTCGGACTATGCAGGTATGCCAGCTCATTGTTCTGCTTGCAAATCAGTTGGTCACAAGATGGAGAACTTTCGACATCTTGTTAGGTAAAAAGCCACCATAGGGCCGTGTTACCACTGAAAAGATGATACTACCAACGAACATCGTTAATCAAGGGGGCAATTAAGAGAGCGGAAATTTTCGAGGAAGCACTCGATCTCACCAATTAAGGTGAGAGGTAAGAGTGATGATAGTACGAGGAATTTGGAAGCTTTTATTCAAGCTTTCGTTAATAGTCGCATAACTAATAATAATTGTTCTTCTGGTACCTGAAGCTAAAGAAAGAGTTTGAAAGATAAACCAGAACCGACGAATTTTTCATGCATCACATTATATAATATTTAGTGGCGAATATGGTTTCCCCACAATATTTTCCCCACTAAAAATTCACTTTCTTGTAATGATCACTTCTAAATTTTTCAAATTGCTTAAACTACATACAATTTATTGAATGACTCCATCTCTCGCTTCCTCTTTAGCAAAAGAGTACCCAATAAACTCGGTTATTCTCTTCAAACAAGAAACAGTATCTTCTTTCATGTCTTCATACTTCAGAAACATCTTATTCGGCTTCTCGAAGCTTTCTTTCAGGTACCCCCAACACATGATCCCAGTAGGATCTGTACCAACTTATCCCCACAATAAATCCCCCATAGCCATTTCATCGTTTCTATATAATCTCATTTCACAATAGTGATGCCAATGGGAATCAAAAGGCTTGCGGCAAATGTAAACAATTCAATACTTAGACTGCTTAATAGACTCTAGAAAAGCTGAAAAAGGAAGGTGCGTGGAAACAATCCGAGTTGTAACGGCTTGCTTATCAAGAAATAGATGGTGATCAATGAACAGAACAAGATCATGAGAGTTTGAAGTAAGCAACGGGGTGTTAGAAGGGGTATAACGGGTTCGATTAACAACGGAAAAGATCAAGGCTTTGAGCCAAGTAGTGTCTTGAGCTTGGAAGCATCTTTGGGAGGATATTACACTAGGAAGATTGTATGTTGGGCACCAGAACTCGTGATATAAGACCACATCAGTAATTGTCCCTTCCAATGTCTGGGGAAGACAAGGAAGCAGCTCTTTAATTTGTTGCTCAACATCCTCAAGCAGTATTGAAGAAGAGGAAGTTGTCTTGTCTTGCTCCACTTTTGGTCTGAGAATGAAATGTTAAAAAAATTAAACTTAATTTATGGGACTTTATAGCTCAAATAAGTGTATGAGTGAGACATAAGCTGGAGCTTCTACATTGAACCTTAAAACATCTTAACCAACTTCCTTTGTTCCGTTTTAATCCGTCACTTCTGAACTCAGTCTCAGGAGTTCAGAAAGGAAATCGAATTCGGATAATACCCAAACAAACAATAGAATATATAGCTGATCATTTACCCCAAGAACTAGAAAATTAAGCTATTTAATTAACCAAACATATTGACATGATCAATCAGTGAAGTAAGATGCGAAGCTGATTAGCAGGTAAATCATATTTTCTTGCAAATGCATTGATTTTTACCTCAATCAAGTAAATCTGATGCAGAATTCTTCCGGAATGCATCGACTTGAACCAACTGTTTCGCCAGTGCTTCATTGGGGAATAAATTATATGCTTTCATTCTGTCTCGGAAACCAAAAGCTGGAGTTTCTGCATTGACGTAAGCCTGAGCCAATAACGCAAACACGTTGTTCCCTATAACATACCCGCACTGTCTGATTCTCTGAAACAGCTTCTCCGTGTTAAATACATCGCCTCGCTTTGCATACTCCGACATAACAGCCATATAAGTCAAAGACATAGGTCTTGCTTTGCTCTGACTACCTGCCCTATTCAGAATAGAGTCAGCTTTCTCAACTTCTCCTGATTCAATACAGAGCCTTACTAATGCATCCCAAGTTTTCGGGCCAATGGAGCATCCACTATCCGACATCTGCTTCACCAAATCATTTGCCTTAGTCAGTAACTTATTATTTACATATACATTCAGAAGTGTAGAGTAATGGAAGCCACTGATCTTGCACTTCTGACGCAACACATCGAAGACGGCCTCTGCATCTTCTATTTCGCCCAACTTGCCCCAAGCTTCAATAGCAGCTAAGCACTCGAAGATTGTTGGTTCTGATTCACAGTCTATCCAAATTTTACGGACCTTATCATCTCTTCCAAGAGAAGCATAAAGGGGAAGTAATAATTTACGAGCCCACACAGCATCCCCTTTCATTTCTTCAATTTCCTTCAAAATAGTTTCTGCTTTTGATTTGAACCCCGAAGCAATATAGAACTCAGCCATGGAAGCTAGAATACGTGGATCAGGTTCGACACCGTCGACCTTCATGGCCTCAAAAACACGCTCCATCCCCATAATGTCTCCAGTCTTACCTTTAGCGTCTACAAGAAGTTTATATGTTAAAAGTGATGGCTTGACATTTTGCTTTTGCATTGTCAATAAAATATCAACTATTTTCTTCTTGTCAAGATTCTTATAGAGAAGAATCAACTGATTGTAATCATCAACAGTTATAGGAATATCTAAATCCTTCATTTTCTTGAAGACCGCCTCCGCTTTCATCCTATTCGAGAAATGGACACAACTTCTCAAAAGGTTCCGGTATACTAGTTCACCTTTGAAGGATTCAGGGATCTCCTCAAAAAACATCTCGACCTTCTCAAGGGTTTGTGTTTGGGAAATACAACTGAGATGTACCGCATAATACTTTTCCGTTAACTCAATATGCTTACTTTTTCGGAGCCATTCGGAGAACTGGAGAACAAAGAAAGTCAAAATGAGCATAAAGAATCATAGAAGTTAAAGATAAAACATTAAGGGAAAAAAGGCGTTCTTAATGAAAAGAAAAAACGAATGTCACCAATAAGCTTAGTTGCTAGCATATGCAGAAAAAACTTAACAAAAGTTATGATCATGCCACAACACCTTTAATGCTTTCCAATACATATGACGGTTGTGCAGAGTACTAAAGATGATGGAAACCCCGCCTATGCTCAGTTTATTGCCTTTCTTCGCCCAGGTATCGCAAATATCAAAAAGACAATAACTTGAACCTCCTCTTATGGAATTTAATAACACTAAAGCTGTATCGATCATTTCAATGTCCTCACTGCTAGCTCCTTTCTCATCATCACCCTCCGAAAGCTCCATCTCAGAAAGTAATTCTTCTTTATCTCCATTTCGCTCTTCAGCAAGCTCAGCTGTAGGACTTATCTGAAGCTCAGAATCTGCCAGCACATCATTTCTATTCTCCCTTATTGCACTTGCCCCAGAGCAATAACCACAATTCCCCAAAAAGAGTCTTTCACCTGCAGATAGTGCAAAGCAGTGCTCTTTTTCCACTCTGCAAGAGCCAACAGTGTGCGACACAGAACTACTTAATATATCTGATTTAGCAGAGATGACTCGGGATGCCTCAAGCCAAGGTCCATGTAGCCTATGAAGAAAAGGTGAAATCTCTAAATACATGTACAAACCAATCAAAAGAACTGTGATTTTATTTACAAGGGAAAAGGATATATACATATAATGAATTGTGCTTTTCACTCCCAAACTTAACATAAATGTTCATAGAAACAACCATAGTACGAATTTTAACAACGCAAAATTAATATGTTAAAAAACAAAACGTAAGGTACCAAAACACCCTAATGTTGCTAGATGAGCATCATAACAATTGAGCGCATAACATTGTCAAGTTAAATCAACTTCAGATATTATTAACGGAGCCCTTTCTTTAGTCGTGAACATCTCCCTCATTTTATCACTAGTGGGAAACATATATTCTCTGTTCTACACGTGTTAGACAAAAGAAAGTTTAAAATCAAAATATTTCATCGAGTTTAAAGACATTTCATCTTCAAAACTATTCTGAAATCATAGAACCTTTCTTTCTGAACCAATTGGTATGCAAATGGTGCAGAACTAATAAACAGAATATTTGGGTATTTTAATAATGACTAAATTGGCTTAGACTTGCAACGCTGGGAAAAAGAGCAGAGAACCTAGAACGGGATACTTGTTCAGAATTTGATAACCAGTAACAATGGGAATCCGGTATCTTCAATATGGAAGAAAATCAAAATGTAAATTAGCCAAAAGAGATGCAAAATACTGCCTCGGCTCTCAATTCCGTTAATCCACAGCTAAAAATGATAGACAGCAAACGTAAACAATCAATGGAAACTAAAAAAACACAGCTACGACATCAAATAATTGGTAAGACATGATTTTTCACAATTAGAACAGCAATCTTAGCACAAATTTCACAATCATATGATAAAAGGGAATTCGATAGATAGACAGATAGATAGATACTTTAGAGGGAGAGCAGCTCGACGGAGCAACCACATCATCAATGGTGTAGATTAACCCCAAAAATCAGCAAGCAGGCAGCAACCGCAATTCAGTGGAGAATCCGGAGATTTAAACCCTTGCCTCTTCGGAAATCCCCTCTTTCTTTCTATCACGGTTCGGCCTGATGTTAGGTGGGCTTTGGTTCATGGATAATATTTGACCCGACATTCATAAGCTAAACTTTAATCAAAAATTAACTCCTAGTCCAAAAGTTAAAAAACATGGTCTTGAAGAAGCAAATTAATTTCTGTTAGAATGATTAATCCAAAAATTAAAATGAATTCGGAAATACGTAAGAATCGATAAAATTAGACTAATAGAGCATTATAACAGTTCCCTTAAAATAGATATTGTCGTAATTGACGATGTCTCCCATAATATAACACATTATATAAGTGAACTTTTACCGTGTGTAGAATTGTTATCGCCGGAATAGGATCACAGATCGAACAGAATAACAACTACGAAAATTGCAGGGATAAAAATGAAAGTGCTTTGTCCTTAATTGAACTTTTACAAAAGAAAATGAAAGAAATAAACCAAAAAACAAACTTCGATTATTGTACAAATTGTACATGTTCTGCATCGTTTTCCTTCGATAAGTCCATATTAATGGTTGTCAAGAAGCGACACCACCCTCCTCACGGGTGGTGCTAGCGGACAGAGGGCTCCCTCCTTCCGAATCGTAGGCTAGCTCCACCCTTAGCTAGAACTAAACACTATAGGGGTTAATAGATGAAAAATTATTAAAAACTACAAGGGATTTTTTACTAAACATCAGTCGGGGGAATTTCGTCGTACATTTCGTTAATAATGTCAAATCCTATAAAAGTTTTGGATATAATATTATTATCGATAATAATTATGTATTTAGCCATGGAAATTTTCCATTTGTAGTTCATTTTTTATCTAGAGTCGAGGGTCAACAGACTCTCCACGACCACATGTCGGTCCTTATGCCTTTGCTTAGAGATTTTTTGTTGTTCTTTGTTTTCACGGTGGAAATCAAATAGAAAATTTGAATAGTAATTTCGTCATAAGAGCCCATTCTTAGTTTTTGTGGTATCTCTCATTTATTTTGTTTTTTATTTTAAGTTTTATACATCTTGATAAAGTATTCCAAGAGTCTAATGTTGATTGTTATATAAACTATTAGATTGCTCAGCATTTGATATATGGTAGATGTTGTCCCCAAAATAGAGTGACACTAGCAAGTGCACTAGGTCCCAAGTAATAAAACGAAAGTATGTTATCGTCTCCACATGGATAGGAATGCTAGAAATTACATAGTTTTATATAGAACAATCAGGTTCTTAGAACAATGAGCCAAGTGAAATTATAGACGAGGATGAAATGATTGAGGAACTAATTCTAAGACTAGCAAGTAGGTAATTTATGCTAAACAGTAGCTATGCATGCAATTAAAGTAAGGTTGATTCAGAAATTAAATAGAACAGGCAAGAAGCACAACCAGACAGCTGGTGAACAAGCAGATTTTCCCCCATTGAGCAATATCATGCATATAGATCTAAGGTGACTTTCACTAATCTCACTAAGGTCAGGTCTCCCATGTTCCAAAGATTCTTCTAAGAGCATGTAAACTAGTATAAAACGTGGGCTCACAAGGACTCTTATGCATTAAGAATAAGAAAGCATTTTAATGGTGAAGCTAAAAACCCTTAGCACATTAGTTAATCGTGTCTTCGTCCTTAAGTAATGTGTGTTAGATGGTATTTTTCGTCATCTAACCCGAGTCTCCTCCGCAATTATTCAACTAAAGTATAGGCTAGCTAGACCTATCATGAACTACGCACCCAACCTAACAATCATTTATGGATATTCTTGCATGCAATAGGGACAGACATTACTTGCATCAACCAGCCTTAGGTCGGCTTCAGCCCATTGAGTGACTACTCACTCATGTTCATAATCAAAATAAATAGAATAATAAGATAACATAAATGGAAAGCTAGATAAAAAAGGTGAGATCACTAAGGATCTCACTATATAGTGCAAGTACAAAGATAAAAGATAGAAAGATAGACTGAGTCGTGTCCCCTTGCTTCCTACAAGAAGCTATATAAAAGGACACAAAATAACAAAATAAAGTACCAATCAAATTACATGAAATCAGCAAAGGACAGTCTACTGCTGGTAAGAACAGTCTGAGACAACAGACAAATATTTCAGAAAAAGACAAGTCTGCGGAATAGGACAAAATAGCACAAGCAGACAAGTCTGCCTACAAAAGGACAATGTTCTTCTTTTCCACAATCCATTCAAGATGCATGCAAAGACTTTTTGATTTAGAAACTAGTTGAATCAGCATTAGGACTTTTTATTTCTCTTTCCCAAGCATGGTCACATGATCTCTCCTCCCATCAGTTTGACTGCCCTTGACTACAGTTGAGCAAGCAAACGCATCAGAGAACAACCTGCACGGATAAGGCAAATTATAAGGCATTTTGGGTATTGATTTGATCAATTAAGTATTAAAACCAGTCCTTAATTCTGTGATTATCATGTCATAATTTGCATTTATCAGTAGAATATTTGAATAGACTACGGTCATGTGGTTTATACTCCTCAAATTGAAGGGTTTTCCACATAAATTTATTGCATGTTATGTATGATGTTTTTGTTGACACTTTCATTTTTACAGTTGCATATTGTGAATTGGCATATTACTCTATTTATAAGTTTATTCAAGTTGGGAAAAGATTAATAATAAAGATTCATTCTACATTATTGTTATTGTCGTTGTGATCATTTTTCATCAATTTTATCGTTTAATTTGTGTAAAAATAAAAAAATAGCTTTAAAAATCTATAAAAATGTAAATATTTTGTTGAATTGCGTCGTTTTAGGTTGGGTAGAGGCTAAAAAATTAACCATAATCCATATGAGTTGGGTTTATTTTTTACACTCCAAGCAATCAAAAGTCGATCTTGCCACTACACGAGTTTAAAATTGTTCCATATTGGAAATGTTGAAGACAAAATTTCTCTTCTTTGTCTCACCAATTCTAAAATTTTCAATCATATGACCCGAAAATCCATTCGCAACATTTATCTAAAGTCTTTGTGTTCTTCCTTAAGTATTTATATTCATTTATGTACTTTCATTAGCTAATCAAAATGGGGGCCCAAATTTATCATCTCGCCCCGGGCCTCTAAAAGGTTAGGAACAGCCCTGATTAGTAGGTAATACATATACTACTTAAACAAGTTAATGAGTGGATTAATTATTTATATTTAGGCGGTGCCAAAGAAGGGGAGAGTTAACAACGAAGACTTGGCGTTTCATTGGATTACTTGTTCCAAGTAAGTGATAGTTGATATATTGTTTGATTGTTGTGACTATGTATGTTTTAACAATTAATTGTCATTGATGGATACAATGGATGAGAAATTGAGATGATTATGATGCGTTATGAAAATTGATTGTCTGAGATCTTATGACATTGGTTTGAGTTGAAATTTATGAATGCTATGGACGTGAGTAATGATATTGCACTTGATTTTCTGATATTGGGTATGTTAGGAGATAAGCATGACAAATCGAGAATAATGGTTAAATAATAGATTATCATAGTGGATTATACGCAATGGTCATTTTGTGATGTTGGTATTTTATGGTTCAGTTGAGATATGATTTGCTAGTCACTTGTCCTTGTGGCTAGTGTCGGAGTATCTTGTGATGTAGGAGATACTCTGTGCTGTTTTTGCTACGCATTGGGAAGGTGCGGGGGTACCTGGCAGAGAGGTATCTTGTGCTGTTAATACATAATATGATGAGATTATGAATGAGATTTAGATAGTTTGAATTGACCAGTGAACCATTGGGTATACTTCTACTTGGCAAGCATGGTCCTTAACTAATAAATTAATATCAAAATACGTATGAAACTATAGTACAAGTCATGAGAAGTTATTTATCCGATAATTTATTGTTTTGTAATTATATTATGATAAATATATATTAGCTATCATCTTATTGAGTAGGCATCTCATCCATTGCCACCTATTTTTCCGGAGATAAAGTTTAGCTGTTCGATTCTTTTTCTCTCCAGCTTTTCAGTTCCTATTGACCGTGTTAAGTGAACCAGCGACGTTGAAATTCCTTTTAGATTTAAATTATAGCTTTGGAGTATCGTATGTGCTTAATCAGCTTGGGATAGTTTATTTCAAATTTTTTTGACTTTAGAATTTAATGATTAAGCTATGAGTTTCGATTAGTATTTGAAAGACGTATTTATATGGTTTGTTGAGTAATAAATGTCTTTTGAGAATCGGGTGTTACAAAATAACACTTGTATAAACATTTTTAAGTTGGAGGCTGAACGATTTTTTTATTACAAGGAATAAGGTACTAATTTATGTTGGATTTTTTATCCACAAAGTGGGCTTTACATGTATAATATAGTAAATTATGGGCTATCATATATTTGTCCATTAAGTGATCTAATTTAGTTTATGGACCTAAGGCATATATAATGGGTATGGGCTTATTTATGTGTAGATACCCAGTTGTAATATACTATTCTATGATGGGCTGAATAGTAATTACAACAATTAGGTTTTCACTATAAATAGAGGATTATGGTCCCTAGGGCATAAGCATTCTAATTCTACAGTCTCCCCCATCAAGTGTAGATGTGCTAGTTGCTTTTAGCCCTAGAAGACCAATCAACCTAAGGTGTCTCTGATTCTCTTTAATCCGCTGCGCTATTGATTCAGGTACGCTTCCGCTTTAGATCTTAATGGATTAACATGAGTTTATGATCTTGTGGTTTGTGGATCTAATTCCAATAAGTAATTCCAACAAGTGGTATCAGAGCAACTCATGATAGATTCATTGAGATTTTGTTTTACTTCGATGAAAAGTTTTTCTTTTGGTTTTCGCAAACCTTATGCTAAGGATTTAAGAATCAAGATTATTTGATTCAGAGACATTAAGTTGAATATCAATATTCGTTTAAAGTTGGTTTTCTTATGTTCTAGTTCATTAATGTTTTCAGTTCATTGTGTTTTTTCCTTGTTTCTAAACATGGAAAAATCTTATGGTATTGCTCTTGGATCAAGTTTTTTACTTATTTATTATGGATTTTAGAATCATTTATGATATTTATTTTAGGTTTTAAACATTGATCCAGAGACTTTAATTTGATGAATTCTTCAAACTTTTTAGTTGATTTGTTTTATTACAAATCAGAAGTTTTAGACATTAATGTCTTTTATATTGTTTTAAATCACAAAATTTCATAGTTTTAGATTTTTTGAAATTTTTGTGTTTTAATATTTTGGTTCTAAAGAATATTTGTAACAACTTTGGAACTTCGATTATATTAAGGTTTTGGTTACAATTTTTTTTTTGTAACAACTTTGGTGTTTTGGTTAAATTAAGGTTTTGGTTACAAATATTTTGTAACACCTTTGGTATTTCGGTTAATTAATGTTTTGGTTACAAATATTTTGTAACAACTTTGGTTTTTCGGTTGAAATTAATGTTTTGGTTACAAAATTTTTGTAACAATTCCGGTATTTATTTCCTTACATTAATGTTTTGGTTATAAATTTTTATGATAACTTCAGTATTTATTTCCTCATATTAATGTGTTGGTTACAAATTTTAATAATAACTTCAGTTTTCCTTACATTAATGTTTCGGTTATAACATTGCTTTGTAATAACTTTTGTATTTATTAAACATTAATGTTTTGGTTTTGAAATTGATTTATGGTTCGGTTTTAAGTTCTAAAAATTTCAAATAATGGTATAGATGTCAATTAAATATGTAACAATTATTTGGGTTTCTATATGAATATTAAACTTATCCAAAGATATGTTTATTATTTGATATGATTTTTTGTTAATATTTGATTGATACAATAAGATTACCACTTACAAGTTAATATTTATGTCCAAAGACAAAATATTAATGTTGTGCTAGGTGTCTTATAATGAGATTAACCATGATTTGATTTTTTTGTATTTGTCCAATTTTCTGATAATAAACTTTTGTGATTTTATTTGAGACAAATTTATAATATTGGACGATTATGTGAATTAAAGAAAAAAAAATTTAGGCATAATCATTTTATGCAGTTATTTAGTTTCGATGACCATACTTTTGTTATGACTAAATATTTATATATTGTCAAAAATATTTTCAGTTTTTAAGTTATATATGACAATATATAATTATTAAAGTTTTTTTATGGCCAATTATGTATACATGTCTCATCTGTATTCAATTCATGGTTATAGACGTTTTATATAAATTAGTTTAAGCAACATCCCACCAAAGTGGGCTCTCTTGTGGAGATTAATTTGATATATAACATCTATTCAGTTTTGTGTGTCTGTAAATTCATGCGGATATTACCCGGCCCAAAGGAAGGCTAATATTTGGCCGAATTACATACACACCTGTGGCAATAAATATGTAACAATTATCTAGTTTTCCATGTGAATAATAAATTTGTCCAAAGATGATTTATTATTTGACAGGACTTATTGTTAATATTTGATTGCTACAACAAGATGACCACTTACGAGTTAGTATTTTTGTCCAAAGATAAAATATTAATGTCGTGCTAGGTATCTTGTGATGGGATTTGCCATGATTTGATTTTTCTGTCTGCCCTAATTCAAATATATATAACTTATGCGAGCTTGTTAACTTCTCTGTTATTGAATTTGCTGCCATTATATTTGCTCATAATTAATTCAATTTGCATATTGAATTATGTTATTTAAGGTTTGAAAGAGAACATTATGCTAGTTCTCAATATTAAGTTTTGAAAGAGAACATTATGCTAGTTCTCAATATTGTTGATCTGGGCATTGTATTAGGAATTGATAAACTCACTGTCTTAATGACATCTGGTACTCATAATGATAAAAATTCATTATGGGAAGTGAAAAGATCAAATTGCATGAGTCTGATGATCATGAAATGTTTCATTCAAGAAGTTTTAAGGGCATTATATTGACTATAATGACTTATGAGGTATCTACAGATAAGGTTTCTTTGCTGAAATTGAGAAAAGATTTGCAAAGAATGAACATGATGATACTATTAAGGATAAGGAAAAGGAAACATTATGGAACACATTATAGAGATGTCTCATCCTACTTTTAAGTTAAATACACTTTAAGTTGCAGTTGTCTAATGACATGCTTGTGTATAAGGTTGTAATTTATCTTCTTGTATAATTTGATAAATTTAAGATGAGCTATAATTGTCATAAGGTCAAATGGATATAAGATGGACTCATTTTCTGAAGTTAATTTATCTTCAGTACTTGGACATACTTGGTGGGTAGATTCTGGTGCTACTACTCACATTAGTGTGTCCATGCAAGGTTGCTTGAGCTGCCGAAAGCCAAATGATGGTGAAAGACACATTTATGCGGGATATGGCAAGGTAGTAGAAGTAGAGGCAATAGGCATATTTAGATTACTTTTGAAAACTAGTGCTTATTTAGATTTGAATGAGACATTTATTGTACCGTCTTTTAGACGGAATTTGGTTTCTATTTGGTTATTGTTGTTCATTTGGAAACGGGAAATTGAGTCTTTTTCAAAATTCAGTTACCATTGGCACTGGTTCTTTATCTATTTATGATAACCTTTATATGCTTGGTGTTGTTTCTTCTTATAATGAAACCTTGCAAACTAGTACACGTGGTATGAAGAGAAAATTAAAATTATGAGAATTTTGCTATTATGGTACAAAAAATTAGGACACATTTCTCAAGAGAGAATTGAAAGGCTTGTGTCATATGGAATTCTCAATTCCCTTGATTTCTCAAATTTTAATATATGTGTCAATTACAAGAAGAGGAAATACTTCAGCAAGAGAGATCTGAATGTGTTTATAAGGCATCCACTTCAAATGATAAAGTTAAGAAAAGTATTAAAGATGCATGTATTGTGTCATTAAAGTGCAAAAGAGGCAAAATTCAGAAACTAATTGTTTCTTATGCAATAAAGTTGGACACAATAAAAAGAATCATGTCAACAACTGTGGTTGGCGTATAAAGAAAGGTACACTTCTTTTGTTTGTTCTAAGGTTATTTTTTGTGCTTGAACACACTTGATGAATTATATTTTTGGTATTATTATTCATATTGATGTGTTTGTGCAAGGTTGTCTAACCTAACATTCATTTGATGGTGAAAGATACATCTATATTGGAATGTTAAGGTAGAAAGTATTGACAATATACATATTAAGATTACATTTGAGGACCAGTGTATATTCATATTTGAAGAAGACTTATTGTACCACCATGTTAGGTGGATTTTGGTTTCTATTTTGAACAAATTCAAATATGTTTGTTTAAGAATAAGAAATTGTCTTTATCGAAAACACTATATATTTATTTGGTAATCTTTGTATGTTTGATATTGTTTTCTAAAATAATGAAACCTTGCAAACTGGTGCACATTTTGAGAATATTAATGAAAAAGAATTTTAAATATAAGTTTCATTTATCCAAAGAGAATTGAAAAGTTTATATCAGATGAAGTTTCCAAGTTCCTAGATTTTTCAGATTTTAAAATCTGTGTCAGTTTTTAATAAAGGAGAACAAACAAATGTAAAAAGAAAAGCTACCAACAGACTTGTGACCATTTTTTAAAACATGCAATTGACATGAATATTGTATGTTATGTTCTAATTAAAGTACCAATAAAATAAACAATTTAATCCCAAGCATTAGGAAGGTGTAAAAGCCTAGCTTAAACACTTATGTGTTGGGTTGTCAACCTATGGTTATGTATATAGACAAATTGAAAAGAAATTGGTTTTGAAGAATGATTGTTTATTATTTTATTGGGTACTGTGAATATAGGGGTTTCTAAATTCTATGTTCCCACTACTAAGAATTTATAAGACAAGTACTTCAAGATTCTTTAAGGATGTTGAGCTTGCAGGGGGAAATATGGTTGAATGATTTCTCATCCAGAAGAACAATCTCAACAACCTCAAGAATAATGCAAGTAAAGTGAAATTCAATAGAGAAATGAGAAGTGAATTTTTTTTATCATTATTTTGTATATCTCTAGGAACATAAAGATGATATTGAATTATCATTGTCATAAGGAGTTCCACTTCTCGATTGTGGGTTGATGCCATTAATTTAGAGTTTTCAAATCTTGTCAATTTTTTCAAAGGCAATTATGAAAAGATATAAGGTATTTATTGTTGTCAAAGACTTCAGACGAAAAGAAGACATTATTTGTGAAAAGCTTTCTTTCTAGTTTCATTGAAAGATTCTTTAATGTTATAATGGCATTGCTAACTGGTTATGGTCACGAATTTCACTAAGTTATTGTCTCATTGATTTTGAGATGAATTTGTTTGATAATTATGTATATTCTGGATTCAGTGGGAGCAAATTTATTTTTATGTTTGAGAACTCCAAACTAGGTGATACCCTTATCATTAAAGGAGACGATTTTAGTCTCAAATAGTGCACAAACAGTTATACATTATTTTTGTGTGCTTAAGTACGCATGCATTCTGATATGTATTCATATTTGAGGTAATGAGCAGATATGCAAATATTTTAGTTTTGAAGTTTTAAAAAAAAGCATCTAATAAGGTCATGCGCTATTCACATAGAATAAAGCTCGCATATAATATGTCAGAGTCAAATCAAGTAGAGATCATTATGTATACTGATTCTGATCATATCGGATGCTCATTTTGTTTAAAGTTAATTTCAGTTTATTAGATGGATGAATCATTTCTTCCATCATAGCAGCTATATCTATAACGCATTATGAGGCATCTAGTTTTTTGGTTGACTGTAAAATTGTCATTAGGCTGCAATTCGGATATAGAAAGATATATAATATATTATGACAATAAGTCAACACTTATGTTCTACTAGTAATTAAATATCTAGTAGAGATTTCAGAATGGACCGGTGTCTAATGAGCATATTAGGACAAACTCCATGGATCCGCTCAGTTAATGATTATTGCCCATGATCTTTCATAAGCATATTGCTCATTTGGGTGTTGAATTGCTTAAGGAAATTTGAGTTCAGTGGGAGTTTGTATTTTGGATGCTCTTTAGTTTTAGACACGTTTGTTTGTTCGGTACCGATTCCACTTAATAAAGTTTTAAGTTTATTCCATTCTGGAAGTGTTATAGTCTTGATCTCACTAATGAGGACCAGTTGGAAATAGACATGTTGAGATCACATTACATGTAATTTCCATGCTACACATCCATACTTGATTCATGTCATTTGGTTATGCTAACATATGTGATCATTGTTGGTAAGGTCACACTAAAGGTGACTGATTCTGCTTTGGTTTTATGTTGGCATGATTAATGGACGGAATTGTTGATATATGCATATAGTAAATATGATAGCGTATTTTGACGTCATAAAGGTTTCATAATTTTCAGGGACATGTTTCGCCCAAGTGGGAGATTGTTGGATTTTTTATCCACAAAGTGGGCTTTACATGTATAATATAGTAAATTATGGGCTATCATATATTTGTCCATTAAGTGATCTAATTTAGTTTATGGACCTAAGGCATATATAATGGGTATGGGCTTATTTTTGTGTAGATACCCAGTTGTAATATACTATTCTATGATGGGCTGAATAGTAATTACAACAATTAGGTTTTCACTATAAATAGAGGGTTATGGTCCCTAGGGCATAAGCATTCTAATTCTACAGCCTCCCCCATCAAGTGTAGATGTGCTAGTTGCTTTTAGCCCTAGAAGACCAATCAACCTAAGGTGTCTCTGATTCTCTTTAATTCGCTGCGCTATTGATTTAGGTACGCTTCCGCTTTAGATCTTAATGGATTAACATGAGTTTATGATCTTGTGGTTTGTGGATCTAATTCCAATAAGTAATTCCAACAATTTAGTCATATGGTTATTAGGAGTGAGCAATTAGCATTCATAAACAAAATAGTGCAATTTTTAGCCTAACGTTTATCAATTGGTACATTTTCAAGCTTAATTGACGAAAATGAGGTCTTTTATGTGTAATTTCTTATTCTATCCTCACTCCAACATCCACCGTTCTGGTCACTCAATATGGAAATAACGCATTTTTAATGTTAATGGAAAAAACTCATTTTTAATCGACTAGGTTTGAAATTGCACCAACTCATAAACGTTATGTTTAAGATTGCAATATTTTCCATATGGAAGCTAAATTAGTAGTGCAACAGTAATGAATATACTAACTAGAATTATTTGTGTACTAAAATAACAAGTATATGTGTCATGTAAAATTACAATAAGTAAATAAGTATATTATTTTTCATATTAAATATATATATATAGACATTTAATTTTTTTTGAAAATGAATTGACATTTAAATTTAAGAAAAAAATTGAAATTGGATAATAATAATGATGAGAAAAAATTAAATAGTTATTTTTTTTTATTCAATATATAAATTGATAATTTAGATTTAAGGAAACATGGAAATTATAGTAACAATTTATTATAGAAAATAAATGGTAAAAAAATATATTTGATAGTGATAAAATAAGGTGGGAGAGGAAAAAAAATATTTCAAAGTAATTAAAAAATAGGAAGAAAGATGTGCGAACCCTCAACCTTAATAAATGGAAAAAATATATATTTGATAGTGATAAAATAAGATGGGGAATGAAAAAAATATTTGAAATTAACTAAAAAATGGGAAGAAGGAGGTTCGAACTCTCCACCTTGAGTTAAAATGAAATGACTATGTAACTCCTCCTACTAACTAAACCAATTAATTTTAATATTATATGTTCATCTCTGTATTTATATATACACTATAAAAAAAAATTGGGCCCCTTAAAGCAACTCTAGTGGTTGGAGGGTTGTACACCCTCTAATCACTCCACCTCACCAATTTCTAACAACTCTCTCAACAAAACAATTCCAAAAAAAATCCTCTCTAGTGGTTAGTCACAATCACGGATCCCACACGTCATATAATATTTAATTTTCATTACTTTTAATCAATTAACCTATTTTATAATAATAATAAAATTCATTAATGAATTAATATTAATTATATAAAAATCTACCAATATTTAATATTAATTGAATAAATTTATATATTTGAATAATTTATTTAATTGGATTTAAAAATTAATAGGTAAATATAATTTATTTTCTCCGAATTTTAATCGATTTTAGTAATTAACAAAAGTGCATTACATTAAGGAAACATACATTTGAAAAAAACGAACAAGGTAAATGCATTAAATTAAAAGGAAAACATGATTGAAAGAGTAAAATTTTCCGACGTTCAAGTAGTAATGTTGGTGGTTCCGAAACGTTCCCAAATGTGCTCAACTAGATCCAATTTTAGTTGACCGTGCATGTTTCTATCGCGGATTTGTAAATCCCTTGCGAGATAAGCAGAAAAATCCGGAACAGGCCCATGTTGAATGTCATCAGAAACTATGGGCTGAGAAAATTCCTCAGTTGGAAAGTTTCTTGAGTAAGTGTGCCTCTCATTTTCAACAATCATGTTATGTAATATTACACAAGCATCCATAATGTCGTGGAGTTTTTTTTATGCCAAGTACGTGTTGGTCCACGTACTATTGCAAATCAGGCTTGAAGTACCCCGAATGCTCGTTCAACATCTTTCTGTGCGCTCCCATGCCTTTGTTTGTAACATATTCGTTTCGGGTCATTAGCATGTGGAAAGCTTTTCACAAAAACAGCACATTCGAGATAGATATCATCAGTTAGATAATAGCTCATATTATATGTCTTGTTGTTAACAGTAAACTGAACCGCCGGTGCTGTTCCTTTTAAATTATCTTGGAACAAATTGGATCTGCTCAAAACATTAAGGTTATTATTGGACCCAGTAACACCGAAATATGCGTGCCAAATCCAAAGATCGACTGAAGCGACTGCTTTAAGCATGATTGTTGGATATCCATAATCTCCTCGGGTATAGCCACTTATTTTTGCCGCATCGACCCTTTGTTGGAAATATGTTGTGTGATTTCCAAGGTCTTCCACTATAAGTTGGAACAAATTTCGACTCATCCGGAACCGTCTACGAAAAACTTCAGCTGAATAAACTGGTTCAGCAGCAAAGTAGTTATTATACAGACGTTCTGCAGCAGCTTCTTGATCACGTCTTATATATTTTCTCCTTCGAGGTTAAGAATTGTGGCCGACTTGTTGTTGTACTTGTTGAAGTAAATAAAGATCAAGTTCATCATCCTCTTGAATCATTTCAATTGCACTTTGTATCATTGGTTCGTATTCTGCACTACTATCAGAAGACATTTTGGTGAGATAGTGATGATATTTTAGATTATGAGTTTTTGTTTACATATTTTAGATGTATATATAGGAAAGTTTGAAGTTAAACTATCAATAATGGGGAGTTTGAAGTCAAATTATCAATAATGGGGAGTTTGAATTCATACGAATAATTATGGGGAGTTTGAAGTCCAATTATCAATCATGAGGAGTTTGAAGTCAAATTATCAATCATGGGGAGTTTGAAGTCATACGAATAATTATGGGGAGTTTGAAGTCAAATAATAATAATGCAAACATTGAAATCATGGAAAGGAATAATAATTTATCCTACATCTATAAATTATGACTCATTTGGAACAATTACGTCTACATTCAGAGAAGGTTCAACTGAAAAATTCCTAAATGGCTGCATCTCACCCAAATGTTAATACAGATGAAAATTTCCCTAATTTTCCGCCTGAACAGAGTATTGTCGAAACCCTCGACCGGCCAGCTTGCATTGAACACATGTTATGTTATCAATATGATGATGTTCGTTTTCATAGAAATACTTTTGTTACTCCAGGCATGTTTCATCCTTTATTCCCATATATGTTTTGTTTTAAGCTTCTGGTCGATGGCCAATTTCCAGTCCGATCTCTTCACATGTTGTGGTTCCTATGTTATATGCATTACATTCCGTTTGAATTTTGCATGCTAGAATGGTGTAACGCTTTCATCGGAGGTAATATTCCTGCGAATGTTGTGACATTCCTAAAATGGTTTATGCCTATTGATGCATGGAAAGATATGTTCACCAATTTGATGGGTGTGAAAATAAGACAATACCGTGCATTGCGTCCGACAGAAAGGAAAATTCATGACATATTCTTTCTAAAGTTATCAAAATCTAATTCATTTCATGAGATTTATGAAGCTTATCCATTCTCTGTTTGTGAAAAATGGGATGAACATCGTTCCGTATCCAGACAACTGGAAGAAGTTTGTGCACAGAAAAACAACTACCTCATTGGTCAAAATTGGAATGATGGTCCTTGGCGAAATCTTCCAAACGACTATTCAGAAACAATAGAGGAATATAGAGAGATATATCTTGCAGAGGAGTTTGCTGGGGTTTATGCTAATTCAGAAAACATGGAGTATTATGAAGATGACGACGATGCTATCGATTATGAATTTATGAATTTGTCGCCAAGCCATGAGCCCATCAATAGGAGGGATTGGTAATTTCGATGTTATTTGTAGTATTTTCAAGCCATGTATTTTTAGTATTTTTAATGTTGTTATTTTTGTATTTCCGATGTAATTTTCAATATTTTCAATGTTATTATTTCTAATATTTTCAATGTATTTTCAGTATTGTTAATGAAGTACTTATTTATTTATAAAAAACTTAAAAATTAAAGTTCATTAAATAAATACACATAACATAATAAAAATTAAAGCTCATTAAATAAATACACATAACATAATAAAAAATTAAAGTTCATTAAAATTAAAGTTCATTAAATAAATACACATAACATAATAAAAATAAAAACATAACATAACATAATAAAAATAAAAACATAACATAACATGCATTAAAATTCATACTTAGTCCTAATATAGTGGCACATTTTACGATGATCTGCTAGAGCTTCATCATCTATAGTCGAGGTATCTTTACCGAGGATTGTGAAATCTTGTAAACGAATTTCCTGAAGATGGTTTACTTCCCGCTGTTGAACTGCACGAGCAATAATATCAAGAGATGATTGTCGTTTCTCTCTATCCACTTTTAACTCATCCCAATCTAAGCCATCAGGTATATTGGCAGTGTTTTTAGCTTTAGCGGCTTTTTTTGCTGCCTTCTGACCAATTGGACGTTGTTCGACCGCTTCGTGTGTTCCACCCTCAGTTGCCTCCTGAGCTGAGCCTGAAGAAGTGTAGGCACCTGAAGCAGAATTTTTTGTTCTTTTTGAAGAACCTTGTGCTTTGTTTTTATCTGAAAACTCATGCCACTTAGGCTATCCTTTGAGGATTTCCCAACAATGCATATAGGTAAATTTTTTATTACATCTTTGAGTAAATAGCTTATTAGCCTTACTAATTACATGTGCTTCATCGTGACCGCTTGGGTGGGTCTCCCTAATGGTAGCCTGAAGAAGTGTACACTACAAGAAAAAAACAGTTTACATACGACATAATGTCGTCGGTAATAATAAGATTTTCGTCGGTAATATCGATTACCGACGACATACAAACGATACTCATGTCGTAGTCGGATTGCTTGTTGGGAAAATGGTTACCGACGACAAAATCATTGTCATTTGCATTAGCGACGACATTGTCGTTGGTAAGTTATAAGTGACCAACCAGAAGAATTAACGTATGTCGTTATTGGACACAACATAAGTCGTTGTTAAGTCGTAGGTAATATATATGTCGTCGGCATACCGTCGGTAATCTTCACGTTGAATTTGGCACCAAATTAATTGGCGCGAAAAATAGGGACAACTTTGTCGTCAGTAATTCACGCGTTGCTATGTCATTGCTAACATGTGTTGTCAGGAAGTCGTTTGTATGTGGTTTCTAAATTCAATAATATGAAAGTCGTTTGTAATATCGTCGTTGGCAATATATATCTTAAGTTGATAACTATGTTGTCTAAGCTGTTGCCAACATATATATATATTGTACCTAATAAATCATCAAATTTATATAATTTTTAAATAATTCTAAATCTAATAAATAATATCTCACACACCAAAATAATAAAAATACTAATCAAGTCATCAAACTAATAAGGTAACATATCCAAAATAATTACACAAATATCCAAAATTACTCTAATGTTCTAGTTTTTGAGCTTTAAGGGCTAGAGTTTTGAAAGTAGTATGAACTATTCTAAATCACAATCCTAATGTAGCAAAAAGATAGGACAATCAAGCTAGGAAGAAAAAATATTCCAAAATTACAATCCTAGATCAGTATAGCCATACAAGGATCCTTAGAAAGTACTTTCCTTGATTCATGCGGTATTTCACCCCTTGCCCACTCACTTGTGATATTTCCAACATAAACATGACAACTAGAACCAACAGCAACACCATTTATAGCACCTCTAGTTCCCAAACCTATATCCATGAACTTGACCTTCAAGGGATAATTACATCGCATATACTCCTGTATTCCACCAAGGCATACGCAGTAATCCATCCTTATTACCAGCTCCTAGCAACAAGCAAGAGGCTTCAAGATCATTAAAAATATATATTCTCGTGAATGCAAATTGTGCTATGAAAAAATATATATATATTAAAAAAATGAGTTGCACAAATAGCTTACCTGGAACTGAGGTGGGATCCTCCTCTCCTTTGAATATTACCCATCTTTTCTCTTTCACTAAAACATCAGAAAATCCCAAAATATAAAACAAACTAGTCCATACGATTTCATTCTATAAGAAAGCGAATGCAAAATTGCACTGGCATTACCCAGAAAGCTACATGTATGGCTATGATGCGTATGACCATTGCCCTCAACAACACAAATAGCTCCTTAGAGCACAAGCAGATTACGACTAACCAAAATCACATTGAAACTAAAAGAAGCCACCTCCTTAAAGCACAAGCAGAATATAATATAAGTTGTTAACTCAATAAGCAGATGAAATTTCAGTGCAATTTAGTCTACAATGTAACTTATTAGGCTCAATTTGCAATAATTTAAGCGCTTAAGAACCACCAACCTACTCAAATTCCATACTAAAAGGAAAACGCACGAAATAACTACTATCCAAGCAATTCAGGGAATACAGCAACAGAAATGAATTTGCAAAACTAAAGGAGAAAAATAAACAAGGTAAAAGGAAAGGAGACCCACTTACTGATACCATCCATCTCTTCTGTTCTGGCGAAGTATCGGTTGCCTGCCTTATCCCTACCCGCCAAAGTTCAAACTTAAGACCTGTAACCACACAAGGGTTATTTGAAAGAATGTTTTTGTTATCTTAACTCAAAGGTATTACAAGTATTTATATACAAACCAAGCAATTAATTCCCAACTACTTTATTCCCAACTACTTCCTTAAATGCTAACTACTAACTACATCTAATTATTGCTGTAACACTCCCCCTCAAGCTGGAGCATAGATATTTATCATGCCCAGCTTGTTACAAATATAATTGACTCGAGTTCCTGGTAAAGCCTTGGTGAATACATCTGCTAATTGACTTCCGGTTCTGACATGTGGAGTTGTGATTGTACCATCCTCCAACTTCTCTCGAGTAAAATGACAGTCAACTTCTATATGCTTTGTTCTTTCATTAAACACATAGTTATTTGCAATATAGATAGCTGCTTTATTATCACAATATAACTTCATTGGTTTTATCTGGTCAAACCCAATTTCGCCAAGTAGACGACGTAACCACACAAGTTCACATGTAGCCTGTGCCATAGCTCGGTATTCAGATTCTGCACTGGATCTAGAAACTACACTTTGCTTCTTACTCTTCCATGAAACAAGATTTCCCCCAACAAATACACAGTACCCAGTAGTAGAGCGTCTGTCTGATAGATCTCCAGCATAGTCTGCATCGGTGAAGCCTTCTGCGATGTGATGTCCATGATTTTGATATAACAAGCCTCGTCCAGGAGCTCCCTTTAGATACCTCAGGATGTGAGTAACTGCATCCCAATGCGTTGTCCTAGGTGAGGACATGAATTGACTTACCACACTCACAGGAAATGAAATGTCAGGACGAGTAATTGTGAGATAATTCAGTTTGCCAACAATTCTCCTGTATTTCTCAGGTTCTTTGAGTAGATCACCATCATCAGACTTCAACTTCACATTGGGCACCATTGGAGCATCACAAGTCTTTCCCTCAATTAGACCTGCATCTTTCAACATATCTAAACAATATTTTCTCTGATTTAAACAAATCCCTTTCCTACTGCGAGATACCTCTATTCCCAAGAAGTATTTCAAAGGACCAAGATCCTTTGTCTGGAAGCGAGTACCAAGTAACTCCTTCAACTCCTTAATCCGAGCAATAGCACTTCCTGTAATTATGATATCATCAACATACACAACCAGTAGAATGCATCCAGAGCTAGAACTGAAGTAGAAAACAGAGGGATCATAAGCACTTCTATGTAAGCCGAATTCCATTACAGCGGCACTGAATTTACCAAACCATGCATGGGGAGATTGCTTCAAACCATACAAAGACTTTCTTAATCTGCACACCTTTCCAGACTCCCCCTGAGCAACAAATCTAGGAGGTTGCTCCATATAAACCTCTTCATTCAGGTCACCATGCAAGAAATCATTTTTAACGTCCAGTTGATGAAGCTCCCAATTGTAAGTGGCAGCTAAAGAAATGAACAGACGGACAGAAGTGAGTTTGGCAACAGGAGAGAAAGTATCGAAGTAATCAATATCATAAGTCTGAGCATAGCCTTTAGCAACCAAGCGAGCCTTCACCCGAGCAACAGTACCATCAGGATTCATTTTAACAGTCCAGATCCACCGAGCACCAATCTTCTTCCTATCTGTTGGTAAGTCCACAAGGTCCCAAGTGTGATTTTGTTCGAGTGCTTTCAGTTCTTCTTTCATTGCCTTTAGCCAATCAGGATGAGCCATAGCCTCTGAAACGGATTTTGGAACCGCAATGGAATCTAAGGTAGCTACAAAACACTTGGAACGGGGTGATAAGGCATTATAAGAAACAAAGGAGGAGATAGGGTAAGTGCAAGACCTTGTACCTTTCCGAAGGGCAATAGGGAGATCAAGACTAGGTTCAGATGAAGGTGGAGGATCTGGAGCCGAAACAGATGAGGTATCATTGGTGACTGGTCCTAGAGCAGGTGCCATAACCGCAGGCTGTACACGCCTAGAATAAACATGACGAATAGGAGGACGAGAGATAACCTGTTCACTTACAGTATAGATCAAAAAATCATCATCAGATGTATCAACAGAAAAAGAGGGTGAAGGGGAAGATGGACGGAAGAAAGGCGTATTCTCAAAGAACGTGACATCGGCTGACACAAGATAGCGCCCCAAGGATGGAGAGTAACAACGGTACCCTTTCTGACTTCGAGAATATCCCAAAAAGACACACTTGGGAGATTTGGGGTCAAGTTTGGAGACTTGAGGACGAATATCGTGTACAAAACAAGTACACCCAAAAATACGAGGGGCAAGAGAAAATAAAGATTGAGAAGGAAACAGGATAGAGTATGGAATCTGACCCTACAGAACAGCGGAAGGCATACGATTGATGAGGTAACAGGCAGTGGAAACAGCATCTACCCAAAAAACTTTCGGGACTTGCATTTGGAACATGATAGCCCGAGTGACTTCAAGTAAATGACGATTCTTCCTTTCAGCTACACCATTCTGTTGTGGGGTAACAACACATGACGTTTGATGAATAATACCATGTTGTGAAAGGTACGACTGAAAAGTACTGGATAAGTGTTCTTTGGCATTGTCACTTCGCAAAATACAGATATTTTTATTAAATTGAGTTTTAATCTCAGCATGAAAAGCACAAAAAACAGTAAATAAATCTGAACGGTGCTTCAAATGATAAAGCCATGTAACTCGAGAAAAATCATCCACAAAAGTCACAAAATAACGATAACCAAGTTTAGAAACAATAGGGCAAGGACCCCACACATCAGTGTGAACTAAATCAAAGACAGACTCAACACGTTTATTTATTCGAGGAGAATATGGGACTCGATGGTGTTTAGCAAACTGACATGCTTCACACTCCAAAATAGAGTTCCTTGGAAGACTGGGACACATTTTCTGCAAGACAGGAAGAGATGGATGACCAAACTGACAATGAAGCTGCAACAAAGAGGAGCTTGTACAGGCAATTGGTCTTGGCACCGCTTCAGTGGAGTCAAGAACATACAACCCATTCACCAGTTTCCCTCTACCAATATTCTGTTTCGTCCCAAGATCCTGAAAAAGGCAATAATTTGGAAAGAAAACAACACAACAATTAAGGGCTTTGGTGAGTTGACTAACAGATAACAGATTAAAAGGGAATTGAGAAAGACATAAAACAGAGGATAAAGAGATTTTGGAGGTAGGTTGAGCAGTTCCATGACCATTTACAAGAGCGGTGGCTCCATTAGCTAAAGTAACAGATGGCAGATTGACATTAGTATCAAAAGAAGAAAGAATACCTGTGTTACCAGTCATGTGATCGGTAGCACCAGAATCAATAACCCAACTACGGGATGAGGTGGAGAGACAAGCAGCCCGATTACCTGTATCAGCCAATGTAGTAGTAATGGACTGGGAGGCACCATGATCAAGAGACAGCTGCTGAAGTCGAGCATATTCATCAACAGAGATAGTGACAGTAGGAGTAGAAGACGAAGATTGAAGGGATGGTAGGATACCATCACCAGCGGCAATGTGAGCAAACTTTCAATTGTTACTTTTCTGAGGCCGACCATGAAGCTTCCAACAATTCTTCTTAATGTGTCCTTCTTTGCCACAATGATGGCATACTTGAAGACCACTTTGAGAGATACGGTGAGTAGTGGAATTCTGAGGACCACTTTGAACTCCATGTGTCGCATTGCTCACCAGAGCCATTGTCTCTTGAGACACCACATCAGACGTCTTTTCAATATCCCTACACACGGGAAGAAGTCGACCATAGAGGTCAGCAAAGGAGGGAAGTGTCCCACTGGTCAATATCTGGATGCGTGCTATCTCAAATTCAGGACCAAGACCCTCCAGAAATCCAAGAACAAATATACGATCATCATCCTCTTGCATCTGCTTAACATCGGCTGTCATAGGAAAACGAGTTCGCTTCTCCTCACAAATCTGCTTACATTCATTATAATACTGAAAGAAGGTGCGACCCTTTCTCTGAGGACGATAATATGAAGACAGCAAGTTATGAATATGAGTCAAGTCTTGTTTACTAGCATACATAGACTCTAAGTATTCCCACATTTCTTTGACAGTATCACAATGAGTCACAATGTCATCAATAGTAGAGTCCAAAGTATTCTGAATCAGATTAAAAAGTTTATAGTCTACCATCATCCATTTCTTCCTACTTCCCTGCTCATCTCTAGGTGGAGGATTATTACTCAAATGATCCCCCAAATCGACACTATTAATGTACCGAGTAATAGTACGTTTCCACTGAGTGTAATCCTTAACTCCAGTCAATTTTCTATCCGTAATTTGAGTGGTACCAACAGTAATTTCAGTCATGACTTTCTTATTTTTTCCTCAGTCATTGTCAATCCAAGCAAATGACAATTACCACAAAAATTCAATTAACAGTAAATGCACTACTGTTAACCAAGATAAAGATAAAGTAGAGCAAATATTGTCAACCTTAATTGAAAAGAAAAGATATCAGATCAGAAATATGGGTCTAACCAAACACAAGCCGGAGTTACCACAAGGAATGAGACTGACCGGAATTACCACAACCAGAAACTGACCACACAGACTGACCGGAATTTCAGAGGCGAGGCTGGGAGAGGAAGAACGGCGGCGAACGGAGCAGCCACGCGCCCTCACGCGCCGGCGAGTGGGCGGCGCGTCGGAAGACGAGGCGGCGTATGAGCCCTACGCGCGACTCTTCTGGCTGCCGGAAAGTTGCGACTCGGCAGATCGGCGGCAGGGGAATCCGATGGAGGGGGCGGTGAGATAAACGGAGATGTTGGAAAACTCGACTTCCAACCCGGACCACCGTTAACCAGTTCAAACTCAGAGACATGATTTACTAAAGCCAAAAATGCTCTGATACCATGTAACCACACAAGGGTTATTTGAAAGAATGTTTTTGTTATCTTAACTCAAAGGTATTACAAGTATTTATATACAAACCAAGCAATTAATTCCTAACTACTTTATTCCCAACTACTTCCTTAATGCTAACTACTAACTACATCTAATTATTACCGTAACAAGACCCAACCATGCTGCAATTTCTTCTTGAATGGTTTTCAGGTCAACAGTCTGAGTCACCTTTGCCCAAGTCAACACTTTAAAAACTCCATCTCGTTTGACTTCATTGATTAGATGCTGAGTAGCTAGCGTGGTTTTGCCAACACCTGACATTCCATACACTCCAATCAAATTGAAGTCAACATTCTTCAATGCTCCCACAATATTCATTCAGAACAACAGTTCTTGACTCCAAGGCCTCATAGTCTTTCGGAGGCTCTAATTCCTGGACATCCAGAAGATATGAAATTTCATTGATGGAGCTCCTTTCTCCTTGAACTTCAGCAACAGTTGGTGTGTGTTTCTTGGCTTTTCTGCTGAATCGGTAACGCGTCTTCAAATTAGGACATAAACCGATGAAGCAGCTCCTATTGGCAGTCTCATGGTCTTCCATAATCTTCTCTGCCAAATTAATAGCATCATCCGCACGCTGAAACCAATTCGTTACAACATCTTCAATTAGTTCTCCATTTCTTCTGCACGCTTTTTTCATCTGCTGAAGTTTTCAAGACAGGTGTTTCTTCTACAGGGATACTGATGCTCACTAATCCTGAATCTTCCGTTTTAAAGGTACCTTCATTCCAGGCATTTGAACCCATTGAAGAGCACTTCCAGTAGATTTGAAAGAAACTCCGTTAAAGTCTTTTCTGCAATGGACAAGTCTCAAAATATAAAGCCTGAATTCAATATTCCAAACGAACACAAAAAACACAAGAATAAAGTCGTGATAATGCACCGTAATAGAAAAAGGCCCAACAACGATATCCCCACTAACCCTGCAGGGGATGCTGAGGTGTCAAGTGGTGTTAGCTGCTTGTCAGCTGTGATTCACAACTTGTATATTTGGTTACAGGCGTTGCCTGCAACAAAAACAACCATTCTAATGTATAATTTCTATACAACTCACTATTAATTTAATCAAAAGCATTCATATGTTCACTTGGTTGCTGACACCACCAATTACATTAAACAAATGCAATTGATGTCTAGTCCCAAGATTAATAGAGTGGAAAATAAAAAATGCAGTTTCAAAGATTTTATCTTTTTGCTTTAATCACCCACTCCACTATAATCAATCAAGCTATCAAGCTTATAATAAAAGGAACACTAAAAATGCAGTGATAAATGTTCAAGTTCATATTCATTTTTACCATCTGGATATGTTAACCAGTTTAAAATGTGAAAACTATATCAGTCCTAATGGGGAAGATCAAGCAAAATATACTAGTCCTAATGGGAAGATCAAGAGAAATATTAAGCACTTAGACTACCATAATAAGACTGCATTATCATTGATCAACAAAGATCTTAAAACACAAGATAACGCCATTAACTATTGAATCTGCATAAAAAATTTATTAGGAAAACCTTTTAACATGAATACATTTTAAAACAAATGAAACTATAAATATAAGCAAGTAGAGAGAAAGCACATATGGCTGATCCTGCATACCAGTTTCATCTTCAATTTTTCTCCTAATAGCACCAAGTGGACCAAGTAGCTGATGAAGAGCATCATTGCTGAACTTAAATATAGTTGCATCATGTTCTGTTAGAGAACTAGTCATGTTCTATTAGATTAAAGTTTAAAGAACAGAGGATTAATTAATGAGTAAGGGTTTAGATTCAACATAAGCATATGGGTAAATACCCCACATACACCCAAGACGAGATTTGAATGAAAAAGGTCTTATCTCTCTCCAAATGATAATTATGTCATTGTGCTTTGGTGGATTCCTCCATCTCTCCCTCATATGTCCCTTTCATCACATTTTCACTACATCCAACTTCCTATACAAGTCCTCATTTTATTTCCAGAATTGTGCACTACTTCTATCCTTTTTTTTACCAAAATATGTAAGTGTTTTCAATTGAGTCCAAATTGATTTCCCAAAAGATATCTAAAAAAACAGATAATGACTCAAAAGCCATTAAAATCAAAGGTAGTTAATCCTCAAATGTGTATAAAGATAGAGGGAATAATTTCAAGTTTTTTCAAATAAATAGAAAATGCAATACAATAAGAACTTGTTCATTACAATCCACACTAGCATTTAGAAGCATGAAATTAGACCTTTCTATTCATGTTGCTAATCAGCTCCAAATGTTGTTCATAGATTAGCCTTTCATCATTGAATGACTTGGACAATCAGAAAATGATGCTTTATTGTCTTATACAGAACATAAGACATTGTGATTATCCATCAAGAATAAATGACGAAAGAACAATCTGTAACCATTTGATGATGCGAACCCACGAGGAACGGTGCCTCGAAAACCCGACAACTAGATTTGATTCCCAAGAAAGCTAACGAATCAGGGTTGGATAGAAAAGAACCTTTGTAAAACAGAGTTACAAAGACCCAATCCCAATCTCCAACAACCAAGAATACGATCCGAATGATAAATTGAGACGGAAGAAAACCCCTGCAAAACGAAGTTGCAAAGATCCAATCCCTAGTCTAACTAACAAGGATTCGATTCCGAATTGTTCAGTTGTAGTGCTCCAAAGAACACAAGAGAAACCCTCTCAAGAGAAGAAATTCCAAACTTTAATTTTGATGATAATCGATGTCTGCCGTTACAATCCAAGGGAAAGCTATAAATACCTAACCTAAATCTAATTAGTTTTTGGACGTAATAGTCCTTACAATAAAATAAGGAATGAAATAGGAAGTTAAGGGTATATTGGTAACCTTCCTAATTATTAAATAAAAACATAAGCCGATATCTGTTAAGCCGTGCCCACGTCAATTTCCAGGCCACTTTTGTTATGAAGAAACAGAAGCCGATATCTGTTAAGCCGTGCCCACGTTAATTTCCATGCCACTTTTGTTATGGAGAAACAGAGGCCAAAGTTGTCTAAGCCGTGCCCACACCTTAGGAAACTTCCGAAATTGTTGTTAAATCCTTGAGAACAACGCCAATCAATCTTGAACATTCTCATGTGAGTCCGAATGCTCCAATTGACCTCCGTATTCACATCTCATGCAACTTGAAAGAGATATGACAATTAATGGACCATTAATTTCAGAAACTACGCTTTTATCCGCGACGTCCATCACTTGGACCATATATGATTGAAGCTCCTCTTCAAACTGTCTGGCTCTTGCTCGGGTAATAGGTCCATCGGGAAGCTTTAATTGAGTGATGTGAGATCCCAAGTTTGAGCTCTGATTTCCATTTTCAGCACTACAACTGAACAATTCGGAAGCGAATCCTTGTTAGTTAGACTATGGATTGGGTCTTTGCAACTTCGTTTTGCAGGGGTTTTCTTCCGTCTCAATTTATCATTCGGATCGTATTCTTGGTTGTTGAAGATTGGGATTGGGTCTTTGTAACTCTGTTTTACAAAGGTTCTTTTCTATCCAACCCTGATTCGTTAGCTTTCTTGGAAATCAAATCTAGTTGTCGGGTTTTCGAGGCACCGTTCCTCGTGGGTTCGCATCAGTTTGGTATCAGAGCCGAGCTCTAACTTTTCAGGTTTTACCTATCTGTTTCTTTTCTTTGATTTTTTTTATTTATTTTTTTCTTTATTGGTTTCATCAAATTGAAATTAGGGTTCATATTTGATTTAGGGATTAAAGTTGATTCATTGATTACATATCAACCTATCCTGCTTTCCTAAGTTTTCCGAAAAAAAAAAATCAAAAAAATAATCTGTGCTTCAGCTAACCAATTCTAGTTTGTTGAAGGTATCGAAAAAAAGAGTTGTTGTGGAATTGAATTAAGATTTCAATTCAAAAAAAACAAAAACAAAAGTTGTAGTGGAATTGAACTCAAATTCAATTCAAAAAAAAAACAACAAAAAAAAAAGTAAAGCAACATAAAAAAAAAAAAATAGTGGTTTGAAAAAAGAGAGGCTAGTTGTACTAAATAATTGGCATTCCTATTAGACAGTTATTGTTTTGTTCTATTATTTCGTATCGTCATTTTTTTGGTCATCGACTTGTTTATCTGCGATCCGTTCTTGTTTATCGTTTTGCTTCCTAGGTTGTAGGATTTAATTCCGGTTTGGACTTTCAGGGTTTTGAAACTGAATTTTATTCTATTGAGTGCTTTAAAGAGCACAATAAGAGAAATCGAGTGGTAAAAGGCAACGAGTGGTGAGCGTATCAGAGTGAAAAGCCAAAGAATTGAGCGAAACACCGAGAGGATTGTGAGCTTGGATTAATTTTTCTTGTGTTTGTTCAACGTTATCTGTTTGGTTTTGTTTCCTTTTCTGTGTAGAGAAAAAAAATGGCGGAGGAACGAGTATTGACATTGTTAAACCGGTTAATGGAGCGTATGGATGTGATTGAGGAGAATCATAGAGTTGCTTTGCTGAAGAAGCACGCAACGTCGAAGAACAAAATCGACGTGATAACCGGGATAGACAAGTTTGGCAACATGAGGGACAAGACAGAGGTCTTGGGAATGTGAAGCTGAAGATTCCTTCATTCAATGGTAAGGATGATCCTGAATCTTACCTAGAATGGGAGAAAAGAATTGAACTCCTATTTGATTGTCATAATTATTCTGAGGAGAAGAAAGTGAGGGCAGCAGTGATTGAGTTCACAGACTATGCATTAGTTTGGTGGGATCAGCTTGTGACCTCTAGATTTAGAAGTAGAGAGCCACAAATTGACACGTGGGGTGAGATGAAAGCCGTTATGAGGAAGCGTTTTGTTCCTAATGATTACTATGATGGCCTATACAGAAAATTGCAATCCCTTCGACAAGGCTCTAAGAGCGTAGATGCTTACTACAAGGAGATGGAAATGGCAATGTTGAGAGCCGATGTAGTGGAAGATCGGAGAGCTACCAAGTCTCGATTTTTTGCTGGCCTTAATCGGGACATAGCCAATATTTTCGAATTTCAGCATTGTGTGGATTTGGAAGACATGGTACATGCCTCAAAGACAGCAGAACGCCAACTTAAGGAGAGGAAGGAAGTTCGAACCTACAATGGGGGTTCCTCATCTACCAACTCTAATTGGAAGAACCGTTGGGGAAGTCAAGAGAGGGGAAGCAGAAATCCATCCAAGTTTGATAAACCCACACCTAAGACAGACTCCGCTGACAAGAACAAGCAGAAGGTAGAGGAAAAGCCGAGAGCAAGTAAAATTCAATGTTTCAAATGCTTAGGCTTCGGGCACATAGCTTCTGAATGCACGAATAGAAGAGCTATGGTGATGAGAGGAGGTGCAGTGGTCACTGATAGTGAGAGTGAGTGTGAGGTAGATGAAGATGAAGGGGAATTTGATTCTGATGAGGTAGACGGCTACACTAAAGCCGAGAGGGGAGAATCACTAGTCATCTTACGACTATTGAATGCTCAAATGAAGATTGCCGAAGATAAGAAACAACGGGAAAATATTTTCCACATTCGATGTCTCGTGCAAAGCAAGGTATGTAGTGTGATTATTGATAGTGGTAGTTGTGCTAATGTAGCTAGTACTACTTTGGTAGAGAAGTTAGGATTGCCAGTAAGAAAGCACCCACATCCTTATAAATTGCAATGGTTAAATGATTGTGGGGAAATAAAGGTTAATAAGCAAGTTTTAGTGTCACTCAAGATTGGGCAATACCAAGATGATTTGCTTTGTGATGTAGTTCCTATGCAAGCCGGTCATATTTTGCTAGGTAGACCATGGCAGTTTGATAAAAATGCTATGCATTTAGGGAGAAAGAATCAATATAGTTTTATGCATGATGGAAGGAAAATTATTCTCGCTCCCTTGACACCAGAAGAGGTCTATGAGGACCAAATTAAGCTCAGAGACTGCAGCGGGGCTGTTTCTAACAAGGCACCTGAGTCCGTTGATAAACAGAGAGATTTGAGAGAAAAGCATGATCAGAAGAGTGATGGTAAGGGGGACTTAGGGAGAGAAAAGCCAAATCTGAAAAAAAGAGAGATAATTGATATTGATGTGGCCAAGGAGCGAGTGAGTCGAGGTAAAAATAGTTCTGAGAGTTTAAAAGGAGAGGGGCCACATGCAAAAGGAGAGTCAAGAGAGAATAACAGTGTGGGGTGGAGTAAGGTCAATTTCTTTGCAAAATCCAGTGAGGTTAAGTATGCTCTTTCTATGAATAAGCCTGTGTTATTACTTATTTATAAAGAGGCGTATGTAAATCAAGCTGACAATGTCCTGCCTAGTTCTTGTGTCCCTCTTTTGCAGGAGTATCAAGATGTGATGCCTGAAGACTTGCCTGAAGGGTTTCCACCTATTCGAGGCATCGAACACCAGATCGACTTAGTACCTGGAGCAGTTATCCCTAACCGTCCAGCTTACCGGTGTAATCCTGAGGAGACTAAGGAATTACAACGCCAAGTGGAAGAGTTGCTTGCTAAGGGATACGTGAGAGAGTCGATGAGTCCATGTGCTGTTCCTGTGCTTCTCGTGCCTAAGAAGGATGGGAGCTGGAGAATGTGTGTTGATTGTCGAGCCGTCAACAACATAACGGTAAAGTATCGTCATCCTATCCCTAGGTTAGATGATATGTTGGATGAATTACATGGAGCTTTAGTGTTTAGTAAGATAGATTTAAAAAGCGGATACCATCAGATTAGAATGAGAGAAGGGGATGAATGGAAAACTACTTTTAAAACTAAACATGGTTTGTATGAATGGCTCGTTATGCCTTTTGGTCTAACTAATGCACCATCAACTTTTATGCGCTTAATGAATCATGTGTTGTGTGTATTAATAGGCAAATTTGTGGTAGTTTACTTTGATAATATATTGGTGTATAGTAAGTCATTAGAAGAGCATATAGGTCATTTGAAAAGTGTCTTTGATGTGCTTAGAAAGGAAAAATTGTATGCTAACATGTCTAAGTGTTCTTTTTGCACGGATCGAATTGTTTTTCTTGGTTATATCGTGACTGCTAAGGGAATTGAAGTAGATGAGGAAAAGGTAAGGGCAATTCGTGATTGGCCTGCACCTAGTAATGTGTCTGAGGTGCGAAGCTTTCATGGCTTAGCATCATTTTACAGACGATTTGTGAGGGACTTTAGCACTTTAGCTGCTCCCCTTACAGAGGTGATTAAAAAGACGGTTGGATTCTCATGGGGGGTAGCACAGGAGAATGCTTTTAATATTCTGAAAGATAAATTATGTTCTGCTCCTGTCCTTGCATTACCTAACTTTGAGAAAGCGTTTGAGATTGAATGTGATGCCTCTGGCATAGGTATTGGTGATGTTTTGATGCAGGATAAACAACCGATCGCTTTCTTTAGCGAAAAGCTGAGTGGGGCTGCACTTAATTACCCCACATATGACAAAGAGCTATACGCTCTAGTGAGGGCATTGGAGACATGGCAACACTACCTTTGGCCCAAAGAGTTTGTCATTCATTCTGACCATGAGTCCCTGAAGCATCTCAAGGGACAAGGGAAATTAAACAGGCGGCATGCTCGGTGGATGGAATTCATTGAAACTTTTCCTTATACCATCCAGTACAAGCAAGGTAAGGAAAATGTGGTGGCCGATGCACTATCGCGCAGGTATGTTCTCTTAACTTCATTAACTACTAAGCTCTTGGGATTTGAACATCTTAAAGAGTTGTATCATGGTGATGTTGATTTTGGTGACATTTACTCTTTGTGTGGTAAGTCTGTTGTGGACAAGTTCTATATACTTGATGGGTTTTTGTTTCGTGAGAATAGACTTTGTGTCCCACAATGTTCATATAGAGAATTACTTGTTAAGGAAGCTCATAGTGGTGGTTTAATGGGCCATTTTGGGGTTACAAAAACTTTAGATATTCTGCATGAACATTTTTTTTGGCCGAAAATGCGTAGAGATGTCAATAGGTTTTGTTCCAGGTGCATCACTTGTAAAAAGGTCAAATCTAAGGTTTTATCTCAAGGTCTTTACACACCATTACCTGTACCTACGGAGCCTTGGGTAGATATCTCCATGGATTTTATTGTAGGGTTACCTAGGACAAAGAAAGGTCGTGATTCTATCTTTGTCGTAGTTGATAGGTTTAGTAAGATGGCACATTTCATTCCTTGTCATAAAACCGATGATGCTACTAATGTTGCTGATCTTTTCTTTCGTGAGGTTGTTGAGTTACATGGAGTCCCTAAGACTATAGTATCCGATCGAGATGCCAAGTTTTTGAGTCATTTTTGGCGTGTTTTATGGAGTCGACTAGGTACTAAGCTTTTATACTCTACAGCTTGTCATCCCCAAACGGATGGACAGACTGAGGTTGTTAACCGAACCCTTGGTCAAATTTTTCACACAGTAGTCGGTAAAAATCTTAAGAGTTGGGAAGAATGTTTGCCTATGGTTGAATTTGCATATAATCGTAGCATTCATTCATCTACTTTGTTTTCACCATTTGAGATTGTTTATGGACTTAACCCTCTTACTCCTATGGATTTGTTACCTTTGCCTGTGGATGCGAGGTCTAGTACAGATGGCGTTGGAAAGGCTGAGTTAGTGCAATCCATTCATGAGAAGGTTCGCAAGCATATTGAAGCGAAGAATCGACGGGTTGCTTCAAAAGTGAATCGACATCGTAAACGAGTTGTGTTTGCTCCCGGTGATTTAGTGTGGGTGCATTTTCGAAAGGAACGATTTCCTGGACTTCGTAAAAATAAGCTACAACCTCGAGGCAATGGACCATTTCGAGTTTTGCAGCGAGTGAATGATAATGCCTACAAGATTGACCTGCCTGGTGATTATAATGTTTCTGCTACTTTTAATGTTTCTGATCTATCCTTTTATGATGCAGATACTGATTCGAGGTCGAATCCTCTTGAGGAGGGAGGGAATGATGAAAATGGAAATCAGAGCTCAAACTTGGGATCTCACATCACTCAATTAAAGCTTCCCGATGGACCTATTACCCGAGCAAGAGCCAAACAGTTTGAAGAGGAGCTTCAATCATATATGGTCCAAGTGATGGACGTCGCGGATAAAAGCGTAGTTTCTGAAATTAATGGTCCATTAATTGTCATATCTCTTTCAAGTTGCATGAGATGTGAATACGGAGGTCAATTGGAGCATTCGGACTCACATGAGAATGTTCAAGATTGATTGGCGTTGTTCTCAAGGATTTAACAACAATTTCGGAAGTTTTCCTAAGGTGTGGGCACGGCTTAGACAACTTTGGCCTCTGTTTCTCCATAACAAAAGTGGCATGGAAATTAACGTGGGCACGGCTTAACAGATATCGGCTTCTGTTTCTTCATAACAAAAGTGGCCTGGAAATTGACGTGGGCACGACTTAACAGATATCGGCTTCTGTTTTTATTTAATAATTAGGAAGGTTACCAATATACCCTTAACTTCCTATTTCATTCCTTATTTTATTGTAAGGACTATTACGTCCAAAAACTAATTAGATTTAGGTTAGGTATTTATAGCTTTCCCTTGGATTGTAACGGCAGACATCGATTATCATCAAAATTAAAGTTTGGAATTTCTTCTCTTGAGAGGGTTTCTCTTGTGTTCTTTGGAGCACTACAACTGAACAATTCGAAATCGAATCCTTGTTAGTTAGACTAGGGATTGGGTCTTTGCAACTTCGTTTTGCAGGGGTTTTCTTCCGTCTCAATTTATCATTCGGATCGTATTCTTGGTTGTTGGAGATTGGGATTGGGTCTTTGTAACTCTGTTTTACAAAGGTTCTTTTCTATCCAACCCTGATTCGTTAGCTTTCTTGGGAATCAAATCTAGTTGTCGGGTTTTCGAGGCACCGTTTCTCGTGGGTTCGCATCATTTGAGATCACCTACATGTATTCTATTTGGTCAATCTTTATAACAAGAAGAAACTCTAGACTGAAATTTGATTTTTAATGAATCAAATTTCAATATATCTGAATTAGCATCTCGGAAAAGAACACTAACATGCATAAAATTTCAAACCATTAATAGAAGGAAACATTGGAAAGTCAGACAGTGTCAACATAGTATTTTAAGGATTCCTAGCCATTCACCACAAATATTTTATAAATGCAAACACGGGTATAAACTAAGGAAGCAAATTACAATTGTTGTCAGAATTTCGCAATTTCTTATGATTGCACAAAAGCTATTTTTCTAAAGCATGATTATCATCTTATTTTATCAATTAAATTTTATCATTTACCAACAGCATCACTTTTGTTCCCAACAAGGACAATATTTAGATCACTTCTCATTCCGTTCTTACCTCCTCAATCACTTACAAGTGTGCAGAAATGATTCCCTATCTACATACACTAATCCTCCGGGCAATGATCACTTCTCATTCCGTTCTTACCTCCTCAATCACTTACAAGTGTGCAGAAATGATTCCCTATCTACATACACCAATCCTCAAGGCAATTTATAAACTTGTTATCATATTACACCCACTACCTTCAAAACAAACACACCAAAATTATGAAGACACCATTTTATCTTACCATCTTTCCAAACACAATAAAATACTACATAATTCATTACATTCATTTCCCTTTAACATACCATACATGACATGAATAATAACACTTCAACCAAACAAAAGCTGTCTCTCTATTAAAAAGGAAGACACATGTGGAACTTCTTTGTAAATCAAACATCTATAACTCCTTTAGAATTTAAATTGAAACATAATATCAAGCACCATGGCCAAACTAAGTCACTGTGTTTTTCAGTTCAAAATGAGAAGTGGTGAATTGTAAGATATGAAAGTTGCAGAGAAATATTGACCATACTCAGCGAAGTTCTTACCTCTGTTGAAAATCAATTTTCACTCTCAATAGAATTCTTCTTTGCAGCTTCTAACTCTTGCTTCTTAGCTAAAGCCCATTCTTCATTTCTATTCTGCTTCTTCAACACAAACTCTAGGACGCCACCTTCAATTCCTCCCTACGCATCTCTCTTTTCCTTAGAGACGGCTGTGAGCTCTGTTACTCAGTTCTGGAGATCAAACCCTAACCTCTTCAACACACCCCCAAATAAATAGGAGAGAAATTAGCAGCGACAGAGGGCGAAGAATGCATCCAACGGGGATGGCCAGAGATGGAAATCTGATATGGACGGCAGGAGTTGGTGACAGATTTCAGAGATTTTGGGTTTCTATTTCAATTTTGGCTCTGAAAATAAGAAAGGGGGAGAAGTGAAAAGAATAAAATGGGTACTATTCCCGCTTACTTCTTTTTTTTGGATTTCTACATTAGGTTTGTACTAGTTTTAGACTCGTGCTTTGCACGGTTTGTTTATTTGGTTTCGTCATTGTATAAATATCTACAAATTTACATATTAAAACTTTAATAAATATATAAAGTATTTGCTTTAAAAAAAATTAAAATTTAGTATAATAAATTTTTAATTTATGGTGCACTAAATTATTGAAGAATAATGAATAACTCAGTCATTATTGAATATATTTTTTTCAAACTATACCTGGAACTTTAATAACCATGATTACAAATTGCCTTTCAAACTTGAGAACTGATATGGATTTTTTCTAATGAAAATATTTGGCTCTTGAGAATAACAAATTTGGCCTAAAAGAGCTAATGAACATGAACATAGATTGAATAGTTACTCAGATAATGTAATTTTATTTATAACTGAAAGTATATGAAAATTCTTTCTCCACACTAACTAATTCATTCAATGCTATTATTCTAATTCAAATAAAAAGCTCAAGAGATAATTCGTTGTTTCTAATTATAATATTATTACATTTTTCCATATACTTTATTAGTTGTCAATTATTATATTACGTTTTGCTCATGGGAAAAAATGTCAAAAATAACTGAAAGATAACAAATTAAAAGGATAAGGCAACAAATAAAAACAAATTATAATTTAGAAGAAGTCTTCATCAACAAATGTATCTAATAAACTTTTTCATGTATTGGAATTGAAGCAATCCCAGGCAATTGCCGCATAAATTTCAAAAAATTAAAAATTAAACAATGTCAATAAAGATGCAATAGTTATACATGTATACAAAAGCAAAATATGTCCGGCAGAGACGGTCTACGAAATTGGTGAGAGAACACCAATTTCACGTTACATACAGAGCAAGAGAATGGAGAGTTTACAAATAAACCAACCTTTAACCTTTGAAAGTTTGAGGGGTTGAAGACCCTGATTGTAATATACCTGCCCAAAACATCTCTGTAAAAGTCAATTTTTGTACTCTCCAAATTAACACAATTTGCATTAAGTACATGTTGAGGTCACATTATTACAATTTGCAATAGGTACATATTGAGATCTTAACATGCAGTTCTGAATTAAATAACT
Organism: Euphorbia lathyris; assembly: GCF_963576675.1. Classification (NCBI taxonomy): domain Eukaryota; kingdom Viridiplantae; phylum Streptophyta; class Magnoliopsida; order Malpighiales; family Euphorbiaceae; genus Euphorbia; species Euphorbia lathyris. The sequence goes on along the minus strand of NC_088912.1, from coordinate 93,771,113 downwards.
GGTATTGTAAGATTATTCAATTGAAATGTGAGTGTTTTATACGTTCTTCATATATACAGTTTTAGACCCGTGCTGTGCACAAAACCCAAAGAAGTGCTCACAAAGGATGAAATAATTCTACAAAAGGAAAAAACAAAGATACAATTTCATATTTTCAATAAATTTTCCAACATACATTATAACCTCAATATTTGAAAGAATCCCTTCAAACATACCTTGTGAAACTGAAAGATTGACAACAACATGACTAACCTTAGCGGCTGCATTGGCTATAGTGTCTCTGCCTAAACACCCACAACATGGTTTTGGACTCCTCCGGTAACACCAGAACTCTCTGTGTTTATGTTCGGTGAATCCGCAGGACTAATTCAAGAAGAAAATGATGGAAGATTGCCTACAAACTCATAATCAAATTGAAAGTAGAAAATTCAAGATTACCACTAATTTGTTCAATTATTCAAGGAAATAGAAAATAAGTACAACATTACAAACCAATGTGTCGCAGACTGATGAGCATTTCAATAAACAAAGAAAAGCAGGAAAGGAAAGATAGCTTACTGTAATAAAAATTTGCGGTTAGCATATAGAAAACCCCATTTGGAAGCCGCACGAATCAGAGAACGTCTGCTAGGGGAGATTGAATCCTGTCCTTGCCAACAAAAAAAAAAGGTAAAAAGAACAAATCAGGTACCTAATGAGTGAACTTGTCGAAATTGACAAAAATGAAGATTTTTTTACAGGCAAAACCGAAAATCCCAAACTCTGAACAATAGCCTATTATTGCCTCATACATTTAACAATTAACATCATGGGTTGCATAAATGTTAATCAAATTAAAAAAAACTCACCAACAGAAAAGGATTAATGGCAAAAGCAATCCAAATAATAAGTAGATTAAAAAGATAAAAACAAAGACTAATTTTGTATGCATCTGCTAGTGGATGATGAGAAATCAATTCTCTATATGGTCTTCACATTTGTTTAGAACCATTTCAAAAAATCTAAATCTAATTTGAATAATCCTCAAGCATGTTTCACTATTACAAATCTTTGCCATTACTAAAACGCAATAACTCATCCACAATGGTAGAAGCCCAAAAAAACTATTAGCTTTGCTTTAGAACCTAATAATATTAAACAATGAAAATCAAATAATTGGTTGAAGATTAATATTAAACATATCCATAATCAAGCATCTAATTAGATCTGCAAACCAGACATAATGAAACTGAACCTGTTTTTGGGTTTTTTTTCTGCACTTTTGAAACTCTTTTTGCTGGTTATAATAGCAAGATGAACACAACGTTGAAGTGAGGTCTGCAAAAACGCTGCAATACTGAGATACGCTGCAAATACGCTCCAAGAACAAAGCGTCTATCAACTATATACCAAAGTAAAAGTAAGGTACGGTACCATATTCTCCTTTACCACCAATTTAGAATAAAATCACAACTTAGCATAATAATGCCGCTTCCATGGAATGAAGTAAGCCTACTGCCAAGACAAATTTCTGCCAAAAATTAAGGACGAATAGAACAAACAGACATAATTGTCGTTGAGTAAAACCCCAATCAAAGTCCCGAAACCAAAAGCACTTAGCAATAAACCCCGGATTAAACTTGCAGAAAATAAGACCGCAATTACGCATTTATACTGGCTGAAGAGACAATAAGAAAGGAAATTCGAAAAATAAAAAACCTAACAAAAAAATAAAATTTAGCAGAAATTTATACCCCAAAAAAACTTTTGCAAATATCATCACCTGCATTAATCGGCTAGCAGAGTAACCCCAGAGACAGATGAAGAAGAAGAGAATCATAAAAATTCAAGAAACTCATACCGTAAAGCATCCAGTTTGGGAAAAATGACAGAAGAAATTAAAACCCTTGAGAACTGCAGTAGGGAAACGAAGAAGAAGAGTGGAACTCGTGAGAAAGCAATTCAAAGAGGATGGTTTTGCGGTTGATGTTTGTGTTGATAGATAACTGTTGATTTAAACTGTAATGTAATGTGAAGTGATTCAAATTATGATCGTGGATTAAATTATGTGGGAATAAATAAAATGAAAAATCTAAAAATATAGCATTTAGACACATCAGTAAAGATCACCTACCAATCTGACACGTGGTAAATTTGTTTACAGATTTAGTATATTGTATAGATAGATTCTCGCTTTCTAACTTCTTTTATGTTTTTTTATATTTAAATTATCACAAAATTAAATTTTATTATAATATATATTGTTATATATTTTTTTATTTATTGTTAACTTAAAATTATAGTAAAACGTAATAAGTAGAAATCGAATTGCGGATCGCTTGGCGGCGGCTGGGCACGAGGGGATGTTAGGTGTTTCCACCCTTTCTGATCCTCTTATCTATCTTTCTTCTCTCCTTTTAGAGGACAAAGTTGGGGTTAGCTTTCCTAGGCTGATCCCAGGTTAGCTTTTGTCTCGGTGTTGGTTTGTTTTCTTTCCTGTTTCTACCAAAAAAAAAATCGAACAAATTGTTTCTAAAAAACAGAAATTTAAGAAATTGTAATTTTAATTATTCTAAATACATGTGATTTAAAAAATTTGAGATACTAACCAATCGTTGGTTGGCGCAGTGGTAGCATGGGGCTGCGTTTGGTAGGGCGGTCTCAGGATCGATCCCCCACAATGGCGATTGGGAGGTATTTAAATACCGTAATCCTTGGACCCGCCCCGAATCCGGATTAGTCGGCCAATGTGGTTCGGATACCGGATGGTTTAACTAAAAAATTTGAGATACTAATTTACTTGTCACGAAATAAATATCTCGAAATAAATAATTTAATGTCACATGTAGAAAAATTCGGTGGCATAAGTTAAAAACACATAAATCAAGATAAAATTTAAATGTTTAGACCAAAAAACTATACTAAATTTTATTGAAAAACGAAAACGACACTTAAAAAAGAACAAAAATAATTATCTAAAACGACACTTATTTGAGAATGAAGGGAGTAAAATATTAAGAGGTAAGTTTTTAGGGTAAAGGGTGAAAGTAAAAAAAAAAAAATTAGAGGGAAAAGTAAAATAAAAATAGAGGGAATTTTAGAAAAAGAGTGGGAAAACAAAATTATTAAAATTTCCAACGACAAAAGTCGTTGGTAATATATGTCGTTGGTAAGTCATTTGTATTTTGTTGGTATATTCGTTTATGTTGTTGGTTAAATGATTTTGTATGTAAATCGTAGGTATGTTGTTTGTACTAACCACGACATATGTGTCGTTGGTAAATTGTCGTCAGTAAACTGTTATTTTCTTGTAGTGGTAGGCACCTGAAGCAGAATTTTTTGTTCTTTTTGAAGAACCTTGTGCTTTGTTTTTATCTGAAAACTCATGCCACTTAGGTTGTCCTTTGAGGATTTCCCAACAATGCATATAGGTAAATTTTTTATTACATCTTTGAGTAAATAGCTCATTAGCCTTACTAATTACATGTGCTTTATCGTGACCGCTTGGGTGGCTCTCCCTAATGGTAGTGTATGCTCCGTGAAAACCAGATACATCCTTACTAATTTTGTACCAATGACAAGAAGTTATTTGGTCATTCACATCAGGACCTTCCTTCTTCCACTGATTATAGTAACTTGCAATTTTCTTCCAATATTCCCTCCCCGCTTGAACTCCGCCTGTGAGGGTCACTTGGTGGCCTTTACAGCCGGTCCCAAGCCCGGACAAAGGAGGAGGGTTGCGGTAGCTTTGTGGCGGCCAGCGTAAAACTTAGCCACATCTTATGACATGAACCATAATATAAATACCGTTGGGGCGTTCCCTACTCAGCGACGCGCTGCACTTCCTAGACCCGGGTGTAGTGATAAATGTGCAAGGGTTGCTAGGTCGTCGCCCCGAAGCGGCGCGCCACCCCATGACCCGGGGGTGGTGTCAAATATGCAAGGGTTGCGGGTAAATAAGCTAGTCCATGGTAATGGTAGGGTTAGGGGTAAGGGTAGTAGGTTACGCTTTGGGACATGGAACATAGGTTCTTTGACAGGAAGATTAGCTGAAATTGTAGATGTTATGAAGAGGAGGAGAATAAATATATTATGCCTACAAGAAACCAAGTGGGTTGGAGCCAAGGCTAGAGAGATAGCTCATTGGGGTTATAAGCTTTGGTACTCAGGAAAGGATAAGGGTAGAAATGGAGTAGGTATTCTTATTGATAGGGAGTATATTGATGAGGTAGTAGCGGTGTCTAGGAAGAGCGATAGAATTATGAGTGTTAAGCTAGTGATAGGGGATGAGGTTGTGAATGTCATTAGTGCATATGCGCCACAAATAGGATTAGATGTGTCTATAAGACAATCTTTTTGGGATGACTTAGAGGAAGTGGTGCAACAGGTTCCTAGGGATGAAAAAATGGTACTAGGGGGTGATCTCAATGGACACGTGGGTTCTAGGCGAGATGGGTTTGAGAGTGTTCATGGAGGGTATGGCTTTGGAGATAAGAATGAAGCAGGAAATGATATTTTGGAATTCGCATCAGCCTATGACTTGAGTATCATGAACACATGGTTTATGAAGAGAACATCCCACTTAGTGACTTATCGGAGTGGCGGTAATGCGAGCCAAATTGACTTCTTCTTAGTAAGGAGTGCTTGGAGAAAGAGTTATATTGATTGTAAGGTGATCCCTGATGAGAGTACGACAACCCAACATAGAGTAGTGGTGCTAGATTTTCGAAGTAGGAAATGTATAAGAAAACAAACACCTCAAGTAGAGACTAAGATTAAGTGGTGGAAATTGCAAGGGGAAAATCAACAAAAATTTGTGGATGAGATGACCAAAAAAGATATTTGGACTTGCAATATGGATTCAGATATAGATTCGATATGGAATAAGATGGAGCATAGTATAAGGGAAGTAGCGAAGGAAGTTCTAGGGGAATCTAAAGGTAGCATGCCACCGGGTAAGGACACATCTTGGTGGACAGAAGAAGTACGACAAGCAGTAAAGAGTAAGAGAGAATCCTATAAACTATTGGGGAAATGTAGGAGTGACGAGAACTACGAAAAATACAAAGAGGCTAAAAGGGAAGTAAAGAAGGTCATACGAGATGCTAGAGCAAAGGTGAATCGGGATCTGTATACAAGATTGGATACGAAAGAAGGGGAAAGAGACATATATAGAATTGCTCGGATGAGAGATAGGAAGACGCGAGATCTCGGAAAAGTTAAATGTGTGAAGGATGTGGACCAGAAAGTCCTAGTTGGAGATAAGGATATCAAGGAACGATGGAGGTCCTATTTTGATGACTTATTTAATGGAGATCGCCAACAAGATGTTGGAGATATAAGTATCCATCACGATATGATAAATCATGAATGCCTGCGGAGAATTCAAAAGGGTGAAGTCAAAATGACATTAAGTAAGATGAAGTTGAAGAAAGCAGTAGGACCTGATGGCATCCCTATTGAGATTTGGAGATGTTTGGGAGAAAGAGAAATCGAATGGTTGACGACGTTCTTCAACAAAATTTGGAGAAACAATAAGATGCCATCAGAATGGAGGAAAAGTACCTTAATCCCTTTGTATAAGAACAAAGGCGATGTCCAAGATTGTGCCAACTATCGGGGAATCAAATTAATGAGTCACACTATGAAACTTTGGGAGCGAGTGATTGAACAAAGGCTAAGGAGGACGGTGAAGATCTCGGAAAACCAGTTTGGCTTTATGCCGGGAAGATCAACTATGGAAGCCATCCATCTAATGAGACAATTAATGGAGCACTATCGAAATAAGAAGAAAGACTTGCATATGGTTTTCATTGACTTGGAGAAAGCATATGATAAGGTACCAAGGGAAGTACTTTGGTGGGCCTTGACAAGGAAAGGCATTTCGCGGAAATATATTGACATCATAAAGGACATGTATGAGGGAGTATGCACGAGTGTACGTACTAGTGTTGGGAAGACTGAAGAGTTTCCTATTACGATTGGAGTGCATCAAGGTTCCGCACTAAGCCCATTTCTTTTTGCCATCGTTATGGATGAACTAACAAGTTCACTTCAAGATGGTATACCATGGTGCATGCTGTTTGCAGATGATATTGTGTTGGTTGATGAGACGAAAGAAGGAGTGGAGATGAAGTTGGAACTATGGAGGCAAACTCTAGAATCTAGAGGCTTTAAGTTGAGTCGAAGTAAGACAGAATATTTGGAGTGTAAGTTTAGCGGCCGTAGGAGTAGGGAGGCAGGGACAATCACCCTAGATGGGAGAGTTGTTCAGGCCTCGGATTGCTTCCGGTATTTAGGATCTATTATCCAAACGGATGGAGAAGTAGATGGAGATGTTGCTCATAGGATTAAAGCTGGTTGGTCGAAGTGGAAGAGTGCTACGGGTTTCCTTTGTGATCCCGGCATGCCTAATAGATTGAAGGGAAAATTCTACCGGACGGCAATTAGACCAGCATTGTTATATGGTACGGAGTGTTGGGCAGTGAAACACTGCCACATCCATAAGATGTCGGTGGCGGAGATGCGTATGTTGAGATGGATGTGTGGTCACACGAGAAAGGACCGGGTGCGTAATGAAATAATTAGGACAAAAGTAGGGGTCACATCTATTGAGAATAAAATGAGAGAAAACCGACTAAGGTGGTTTGGCCATGTGAGACGTAGAGCGCTTGATGCGCCGGTTAGGAGAACCGAAGAGTGGCAAAGGGATGTAGTGGTGAGGGGTAGGGGAAGACCTAAGCAAACTTGGAGGAGGGTGATCGAGAGTGATATGAGTTTATTGGGAATTGAGGAAAATATGGTAGTGGATAGGACGGAGTGGAGGGAGCGAATCTGTGTCGCTGACACGACTTGATTTTCACGGTTTTATATGATGGTTCATGTTAGCCGACCCCGAATCATTTCGGGACTAAGGCTTTGTTGTTGTTGTTGTTGTTATTCCCTCCCCGCTTGATCTATGCCCATAATTGGATCTGTGGTTATTATCAGCCAACTGGCATAAATGTACATCACGTACATTGGTCCACTTCATTTTCATTGATTTTTTATTGTTTGCATTTGGTTCCCGAACTATTGGAACTTTAGACTCCGTAACGGAACCGATGTTCGGAGATTCGTCTGGCATGGTCGACGATCCGAAACTGTCTCTTCTCGTATTTTCAGGAACTGTATATGGTTCTTGAGGATACGGGGTACGAGGAAAGTATCCCGACATCACCGACTGATTACCTACTGCAATCGCTGGCTGACTATAACTGTTTGGATTATAGTATAACGGATGAGTCGTGGAATATGACCTGTGAGGATCATATTGAATATTTCGTGGAATAGGTCGGATTGGAGGACTTTATGAGCTTGTATTTTCGGTGTTTTGATAATTTGCAACGTATGAGAAATATTGACTGTATTCATCATGAGAATCCATTGAAAAATAAATATAAAGAGTGAAAGAAGATTGAAAAATATTGTGGTTTATTTATGGTTAAATTGTATGTATTTATACAATTTTTTAAAAAAATTACCGTTTGAATTGTTTGAATTTTTCAAAGAATATAACCGTTTGAATTTTTTACCGTTTGTGATGGAAAATAAAAATTGGAGCCGTTGGTGCTAAATATTAAATTTTAAAAAATCTTATAATAAAAAATCATTTAAAAATTAAAGTTTAAACAACAATGAAATATGTGACACAAAAGTTAAAAGGAACCCACCATATATCTGAAATTTAAAACAAAAAAAATTAAACAACAATGAAAGTGGAGACACAAAAGTTAAAGGGACCCACCATTTCCTTGCCTTTTTGCGGATAAAAAATTACTCCACCCACATATGAGGACTTCAACTCCACGCATGCCTTCTCTACTTGTTATGCAGCGCGCGTTTCTTCTTTTTCCTCTACCGCGCGTCTGCTTCATTCTCATTCAATTTTTCTTGGAGACTCGCTGAATTCAGCGACTCGCCGAAAGCTGGAGACTCCAAAACTTCTTTCTCTAGTGGTTGGGGGTAGTTGGCAAATTGCAAATTGGTCCTTTATCCTCACCACTAGAGATGCTCTTATCGTTATGGGTCTTGGGCTGGCGCTCCTCATTTCATAGCCCAGGATCGGCCCTGCTACTAATTATGCAAGTTTCGGATCATTATTAAAATATAATATTATTAACAGTACCAATAAACCAAAATTTATAAGGTTATGAAATTAATAGTTCTCTGATGCTTATACCATTATGTTTGAATAAACAAATATATCTTAATTTCTAATTATCATTATTATTATTTTTACTAGTTCTAATGAAAGAAAAACACAATGAAAGAAAAACTATTCCATTAAAAAAATAATTTGATATATATATGTATGGTGCCTTCTATGGTTATTTTGTTTTTGACAAAGTAAGCCTTACTTGGTTATTTTCATCATTGGATGATGGAGTGTAAAATTCATCCAATGGTAAAAACACACAAAGTAAGGTTTATTTTGTCAAAACAAAGTAAACACAGCCTTTACCTATATTGTATATATAAGATAATAAAAGAAAAACTCATAGACTTTGCCGCAAATGCAACAGAAATTTGTTTTATTTTATTAATAATAAAAAGGTATTATTTTTATTTGTACGAAAAAGAAAACCTAGAATCAAAGTTTATAAAATATAGTAAAACACATCCACTTTCCATAAAGAAAATAATTAAACAGATTTGTACCTTGGGAATTGAAATAATGCTTTCAAAAAGAATTGACAGGATAATGATAAGTATGGAGCTTTTCAAAGGACTTAGATTTTCTCTGTTTTCTCTTCTTTTGTTTTGTTTTTGCGGAATGATAAAAAGTTGTAGGGTTTTCCCCATATTATGCTTAGAAAATTACTATTATGCCCATGCTACTAATGTAAATAAAAATATGATTATTATTACCATCAATTAACTAATTTTTAAATACCTTCATTAACCTATTGTATTATTTGACTTTTACCCAAAATTTAGATTAATTTCTTAATCTCATCCTAAAATTCAATTGTATCACTAATAAATTTTATAATCCTATTATTTTTTTAGGACGTTACATATTTATTTACAATTTCAAGCTTTCTTTGTAACTTCTCACTTATTTATTCATATCTTTTTATGTTTTCAAACTTTTCACAATCAATAAAAAAAAACATTTTCAATTCTTGGAGTTATATTACTTGTTAGCTATTATAGAAGCTAATGAGGAAGTCGAATCTTTGGAGTTGATCGGGTATATGAAGCGAGGTAGCTAGCTGCTACTCCGGTCACCGGACTTGCGTCGGGGGAGGCCCCCGGTATACACTCCGATGCTAAAGTTAGTAGGAGTATAGAAGTAGAAAGATAAAGTAATGTGTAGAGAGAGGAGCGAGAGCAGAGTATACCTTCCCCTTATAGGGGTATTTATAGTGAATGTGATGGACTTAGAGGACCTTGCTTGTCCTGGGCTTGATTGGCTTGGGCCTAGTGGGCCGTGTTCATATTCCAAATCAAGTAGTCCCCCCTTCAAGGGTCTTTCGAGTATTTATGCGAGGTTCACAACACTCTAGGAGTAGTAATGAACATAATTGTGTTGCTTGGGACCGCTTGTGAATAATAATGGTGTCGATTAGGACGACTTTATGAATAACAATGGATGAATGTATACGCGTCGAGGGACGGTCTTCGAGAAATAAATGGTATATAGATGTCGAATGACGTTCTTCGATAAATAAATGACAATTTACGCGTCGAATGACGGTCTTCGAGAAATAAATGGTATATACACGTCCGGAGATGGTCTTCGACAAATATGTGAATATGTACCCGATGAGGGACGATCTTCGAGAATTAAATGACTATATACACGTCGAATGATGGTCTTCGATAAATAAATGATAATTTACGCGTCGAATGACGGTCTCTGAGAAATAAATGGATAATATATTTGCGTCACTTGGGACGTCTTGTGAGCATGGTTGCGCGAATGGGACGGCTTATGAATATAATGGCGGTAATTGAGACGGTTTATGAATATAATTGCGGTAATTGAGACGGTTTATGAATATAATTGCGTCAATTCAGACGACTTACGAAAATAATTGCGTCAATTGAGACGGCTTACGAATATAATGTGTCAATTGAGACGGCTTATGAAACTAATTGCGTTAATTGAGACGGCTTATGAATATAATTGCGTCAATTAAGACGGCTTACGAAAATAATTGCGTCAATTGAGACGGCTTACGAATATAATTGCGTCAATTGAGACGGCTTATGAATATAATTGCGTCAATTAAGACGGCTTACGAAAATAATTACGTCAATTGAGACAGCTTACGAATATAATTGCGTCAATTGAGACGGCTTACGAATATAATTGCGTCAATTGAGACGGCTTATGAATATAATTGCGTCAATTAAGACGGCTTATGAATATAATTACGTCAATTGAGACGGCTTACGAATATAATTGCGTCAATTGAGACGGCTTATGAATATAATTGCGTCAATTAAGACGGCTTATGAATATAATTGCATCAATTGAGACGGCTTACGAATATAATTGCGTCAATTGAGACGGCTTATGAATATAATAGCGTCAATTAAGACGGCTTACGAAAATAATAGCGTCAATTGAGATGGCTTACGAATATAATTGCGTCAATTGAGACGGCTTACAAATATAATTGCGTCAATTGAGACGGCTTATGAATATAATTGCGTCAATTAAGACGGCTTACGAAAATAATTGCGTCAATTGAGACGGCTTACGAAAATAATTGCGTCAATTGAGATGGCTTACGAAAATAATTGCGTCAATTGAGATGGCTTACGAAAATAATTGCGTCAATTGAGACGGCTTATGAATATAATTGCGTCAATTGAGACGGCTTATAAATATAATTGCGTCAATTGAGACGGCTTATGAATATAATTGCGTCAATTGAGACGGCTTATGAATATAATTGCGTCAATTAAGACGGCTTACGAATATAATTGCGTCAATTGAGACGGCTTATGAATATAATTGCGTCAATTAAGACGACTTATGAATATAATTGTGTCGATTAAGACGGCTTATGAATAATAATTGCGTCGCTTGGGACGGCTTATGAATAATAATTGTGTCGCTTAGGACGACTTATCGATAATGGTTGCGCCACTTGGGACAATTTGTGAATAATTGTGGTGTCGCTTGGGACGGTCTTCGAGGAGTAGATGAATATATACACGTCCGGAGATGGCCTTCGAGAATAAATGAAATAAATACACGTCCGGAGACGATCTTCGAGAATAAGTGAACATATACACGTCCGGAGACAGCCTTCGAGAATAAATGAAATAAATACACGTCCGGAGACGGTCTTCGGGAATAAGTGAATATATACACGTCCGGAGACGGCCTTCGAGAATAAATGAAATAAATACACGTCCGGAGACGGTCTTCGAGAATAAGTGAATATATACACGTCCGGAGACGGCCTTCGAGAATAAATGAAATAAATACACGTCCGGAGACGGTCTTCGAGAATAAGTGAATATATACACGTCCGGAGACGGCCTTCGAGAATAAATGAAATAAATACACGTCCGGAGACGGTCTTCGAGAATAAGTGAATATATACACGTCCGGAGACGGCCTTCGAGAATAAATGAAATAAATACACGTCCGGAGACGGTCTTCGAGAATAAGTGAATATATACACGTCCGGAAACGACCTTCAAGAATAAATGAAATAAATACACGTCCGGAGACGGTATTCGAGAATAAGTGAATATATACACGTCCGGAGACGGCCTTCGAGAAATAAGCGAATATATACACGTCTAGAGACGGCCTTCGAGAAATAAATAAATATATACACGCCCGGAGATGGCCTTCGAGAAATAAATAAATATACATGTCTAGAGACGGCCTTCAAAAATAAATGAACTGAATATACACGTCTGGAGACGGTTTTCGAGAAATAGATAAATATGAATATATATGTCCGGAGACGATCCTTGAAAAATGAATAAATTATCATCGGAAGACGTCATTTTATCATTTTTACAAGCATCCATATGTCAATATATTATGCATAAGAGAATATGAAAATTTCACCTAGAGAAGGCATAGACCTGTAATGTATATTGTAGTGGCATTTTGTTGATCGAATGAGGCTTCACAAGGGGAATGAGATCGAAGTGGACTAAACTTGTGGTCCTCGAGAATGAGATCAAGTCTGTCCGGAGACGGTCTTCGAGAAATAAATAAATATACACGTCCGGAGACGACCTTCGACAGATAGACAAATATACACGTCCAGAGACGGTCTTCGACAAATAGATAAATATACACGTCCAGAGACGGTCTTCGATAAATAGATAAATATACACACGTCGAGGGACGGTCTTTAAGAAATAAAATTACTCAATAGGGGCTTATGATTGCACGTGTGGAGCAAGGGCTCCTAATGGAACATGAGTCTTCGATTTTGGTCTTTGATGACTTTGCAAAATCCCCCATCCTCCTTATTCCACCTTTGTATTTATTGAAATGATGTAACCTAACATGTGATAAGAAAAAAGGCTTGCAAATGGGACAGATGTCATTTGTGAATAATTTAGTTGTTATTTGCTATCTGGATGCCAAACTACAAAAACATGTGGATGCTTGCGAGACGGCGTGGCGAGCATGCATTGATGCATGAAATATTATGTGGCAACATCTTGGTCTAATGTTGACTTTCCTTTTCAATTTGTTTGTATTCGTTCAGCCCATTGATTTTGATAAATCCAGGAGTACGATTTGTAGTCGATATCTGCGGACGGTGGACTCTAATGTTGATCTTGTTGATCGGAGAGGGTCTGATGTCGATCCGAGGTAGGAGGGGTGTAGGAGGGATGCTCGATATTGATCCGATGTTGTCTGATGTCGAGCTTGCTGGTCGAAGTGGTGTTCGACGTTGATCTGAGGCTGCTCGATGTCAAGCTTAATGTTGATCTTGTTGATCGGAGGGGGTCTGATGTCGACCCGAGGTAGGAGGGGTGTAGGAGAGATGCTCGATATTGATCCGATGTTGTCCGATGTCGAGCTTGCTAGTCGAAGTGGTGTTCGACGTTGATCTGAGGCTGCTCGATGTCAAGCTTAATGTTGATCTTGTTGATCGGAGGGGGTCTGATGTCGACCCGAGGTAGGAGGGGTGTAGGAGAGATGCTCGATATTGATCCGATGTCGAGCTTGATGGTCGAAGTGGTGTTCGACGTTGATCTGAGGCTGCTCGATGTCAAGCTTAATGTTGATCTTGTTGATCGGAGGGGGTCTAATGTCGACCCGAGGTAGGAGGGGTGTAGGAGAGATGCTCAATATTGATCCGATGTTGTCCGATGTCGAGCTTGCTGGTCGAAGTGGTGTTCGACGTTGATCTGAGGCTGCTCGATGTCAAGCTTATTGATCGAAGGGATGTTCGATGTTGATCCGAGGTAGGGGGTGCTCGATTTGAACAGGTGGTCGATTTCCAGAGGTTCCCAATTTGAACAGGTCGGATGCCGATCAACTTTCGACCTCTAAAAAAGTGGGCTTTTGCTTTGGTTATTCGGAAAGTAGTGAAATCGTTTGATGGCGATGGCACCATCTACTTGGACCATGTAATAAAGAATGGTGATCTTGATGGTATTTGCACTTTCTTCTAGTTCGATCATGTAAATGGAGGAGCACATGTGGCTTTTGGGTGCTCGAATTTCGTTGACGTCTGCTAACCAAGAAGTTAGCCATGTCGGGGAACTGAGGGGACATTTCCTGACTTTGAGTGAGTATGGATGCGGATTGCCCGATGATGAGCATCCTCGATTTGGAAAGTTGACTGATCCGTATAGTTTACTTCAGGTGCAATTTGTATTCCGAAAATGTCATGAGGAATAATAATCAAATTGAGCAAAGGCACCAAATGGGATGATTTCACGTAGCCACTTAGCATGCTTCTGAATGATCCGTAAAGCTTGTCTCCTTAATTGGGAAGAGCTCCCAAATGTGAAAAATGTGTTGTAATACTTATACATTGAAGGATCCAAAACCTGATGCATCGATGTGTGTATGCTTTGTGATGCAGGTGTCATGTGTGGACACATATTCAAGTTACATTAATCTGCCTGATTGTTAGATAGACCACCTAAGTATGCTATGTAATAACAATATTGTTACCTGAACTTTGACATAACAGTTCAAAGGGTAGAAACATGAGATTTGCAGAAAATGAGTTGTGTTGTGTATCCAAAGATCGCTTGTTCTCCACCTTCACCGCACCAAATAATGAGGAAGTCGGATCTTTGGAGTTGATCGGGTATATGAAGCGAGGTAGCTAGCTGCTACTCCGGTCGCCGGACCTGCGTCGGGGGAGGCCCCCGGTATACACTCCGATGCTAAAGTTAGTAGGAGTATAGAAGTAGAGAGATAAAGTAATGTGTAGAGAGAGGAGCGAGAGCAGAGTATACCTTCCCCTTATAGGGGTATTTATAGTGAATGTGATGGACTTAGAGGACCTTGCTTGTCTTGGGCTTGATTGGCTTAGGCCTAGTGGGCCGTGTTCATATTCCGAATCAGAAGCTAGTGAAGCTTTTTGTAGTGGAGTTAGAGATCCAAAAATATTTTCTTAATCCTTGAACTTTTTGTACATTTGATTAGAACTTAGAACCATTATATAACATTAATTACTCATTCTAAAATCCGCTTCCTTGCAAATTCAACAAAGCTAAGGTTGAAGATAACATATTTTGAAAATATCGTTAACAATTTTGCCATGGTTAATGGGACAATTGACAATGGAACCATAAAAGAATATCGAAAAAGAGCACGCTACTTCCCACTTAGAAGAAAATCAAAGTCAAAATCAAAATTAGGAATTTCCCGAAGGTTTTGTTGTTGAGGTGGTAAGCAATAACAAAAGAAGAAGTCACACCGCCACTAGATGGGATAATAAAACACATGTCTCAAATGAGGCAAGGTTTTAAGAAATGCAAGAAAAAATGGATGGAGGTCATGGACAATATGATCGCTATGTAAAAAGAAACCCATGATCCTACCGTGGAAGAAAAACTTGACGGATTAGCAGATGATGTCAACAAGATTCTAAAAGTGTGCACAAATTATGACTGAAAAATCTTCCACTCAAAGTGCGATAAATAATGGAAACGAGGTTCCAAACGTGACTAAAAAATATAGACCTCTGACAATACGTGAGGAACCCTCAAAACCTAATGGAATCAGGCATGTGGACCATATTGTGCTAAGGATGTCATATCATACCAAATCTCAAACTGAACCTAATAACCATTACCAAGTACTACGTGTAAACTAGTGTTTGGGACTCAAAGGACATCCAATAGGAACAAAATTCAACATGATATGAAATTGGATATGTCTCTCACACCTCTAAATCTTATAAAATGCATGGAATTTTTTAGATTCCTAACATGGATGAAGAAATAGCTGTAGAAATTCAAGAAGATGATGAGATATTTTCTACAACTGTGACTCATGGGCATCAAAGAGGAAGAGAATTAGTAGGAGTTCATTTTGGAAATGCCTTTAACGCCTCAAATTTTTCTAAAACATGTGAGTTCTATGGAATTTTCTAACACGAATGACGGATCAAATTTGGATTCCATGACTCTTTTCATTAAAGATCAATTCGGGCCTTGCGATTATCAAAAAAAAATCAAAAGGTTCTTATTATCGCGCTCGTGTCCGCAAATCACGAACTGTCTATCTTCAATGGCTCCCGCTCTACTGGTTTGTCAACGGTGCTGGACAGTCCTTCTAGGAAAACTGTCGTTGGGGTTTTCGAGTCGCCGCCAATTGGTTGACAGTCTGATTGGACACCGATTTGATTCAGAATTTGATCATTTCGGGTTAGTATGGATAAAGAAGTGGTTTGCGATGATTCTATATTTGGTTTCCGGTTACGTATAGGGAAAAGACGTAATCTCACCCTACCCTGCCTGATAAGTCGGTACTATTGTATTTCTATGTGCTGTGTTCATGACTGCTTTGAAAATATTGTTAATCATATTTACTCGAACCTTTTAACGATACTCATAAAGTTGTGATAATATAGTCGTAATAGAATCGTTATCCAACAATCATAACGAATGTAACCAAATCAGAAATTAACTAAACAGGACGGCTCAGTTTGTAAATAAGCAGGGGTAAATTAGGGATTACAAATAACAGGGGATAAATTTCGATTATAGGGTTTGATGTGAACTTAGATTCACGCCTCCATCCCCGTCTTTCCTTCTCTTCCAGAATATCACACAGCCTCCATTTTTCTTCAAGAAAAGCAGCCTCTTCTTCCCTTCTAGTCGCCGTCTCCTCCATCCGGCCTTCTTCCGCTTCGGACATCGCCGTCTCTCCTATCCGCTCCGCTGCCGCCCGTTCGAGTCGTCACCGCCTTGGTACGCCGCTGCGTCGTCTGTTCGTCTCGTCTGCTCGTCGTTTCCGTGAGTTAAGATCTGCTGCTCATCTTTCTTTCTTTGGTTTTATTTAGTTATCTCTATTTCTGTGAATTGAGGTATAATTAAGGTATCAATGAATTTTTAAATTTACAATTGTAGTATGTCCAAATTGAGAAATATTCAAACCTTGACCATTATCGAATTGCATATTATTATGCCCTTAATATGGGCGGGGATATTGTATACTGTTCTAGACAGTTGAGGACGGAGATGGTTATAAGTGTTCCATCCACGTCTCTGTTCCCGAATGTCCCCAATGAGGATCTTCGACTAAATATCCGAATACATAAAAAACTAATATATATATATTATTAATTTATTTTAGATTTGTTTTTTATTTTATGCTTTTAAATCTTTGTTTGTAATTATTTAGTTAATTTTCTATATCTAGTAGTGTTTGATTTTATATGTTCCTGTAATAGTAGTTTATGACTTTCAAAATGGAGTTTCGCCGCGGGACGGGGATGGTAGTCAAAATTTTCCCATTTATATTTCGGGGTCGGGATGGGGAATCCCCGATAGACCAATTGTCGGGGATGGTTAATTCAATACCCGCCTCATCCGGTTTACAGCCCTACATGTGATGTGTGGTGCTTGTGTCTGGGTACCAAGGTTGTTGAGGTCCGATTAATGGACCAGACGACTGTTGCTAAGCAAAGTTAGTCTTTAGACAAGGGTCATATGGTCTAGGGTTAGCATACATACCTATGTTGGGAGGTTTGCACTTTTCAGCCTAGTGATTGACATCTCCAAATTTGAAGTACTTATCTTGCCTCTTTCTGTTTTTGGATCCATTTATCTGAGCACTAGACACAATATTAACATTAGCCTTAGGAATTGATGGTGCCGATGGAGGAATAGTAGTAGCACGAGCACTATATAACAACGCTTCATAAGACACTAGCCGACCAGGAGGTCATAATAGTCAATATTTGTCATTTTCGTGTAATGGGAGATCGAATGGTAGTGTGATAGTCATCTCTCAAATTTTTAAACAGTAGAGATGGTAAAAGATGTGCAGGGAATGGATTTCTTGAAGCTGCAAGATCATCAAATATGTTTTTTTTTCATCTTTTGCATATATTTACTAACAGATAAGCCATTTTTCTTCAAATTATAAAGATTAAGGTTTAGCTGATATTACTGAGTCCCAAAAAGAACAACATATAAGTCCGTTCAAGAGCATACCGGATATCATGAGAAAATTTAAAACTGGTAATGATATAATATACCTCTTAAGTAATTGAGTTCAATAAAAGAGCATGAACTTCATTTTCTGTGTTATGTCGTGAGGGATATGACCTATGTTAGGTCCATAAGATACCACAGCTTTTAGTGTTCTATGATTCACCTCTGAATAATGAGTAGGTAGTTTGATCCTTTTGATTTTTCTCTTTATAGTAAACTGAAAAAATGGATATCTTAGCGCCACGCTGGGGGGCAGTACTCCTTTACTTACGTACTTTAAAAGAAAGACAGGTAGGGGAATTTCAATGATTTCGAGTGTTAGTCATCTTCGATAGATTAGAGAGAGGAGTAGAGGTGGCAATTTTCGTGTTTGTGTTGTGTCATTTTCGGGTTAGTGTCAAAAAAAAAAACCTGAACATGAACACAACACGAAAATATTTTTGTGTCAATATTTGAAACCTAAACACGACCTGCTCTTGACACGAATAACACGACACGACACAAGTTTTATATAGAAATAGATAAACGTGTTAATTTGACACGATTCGACCTGCTGACATGAAAAACACGACACGACCCGACCTGCTAACACGACTCGAACTGCTAATACAACATGACCTATTTGAAGAATCTAAAGGATTACAAACCACTCAAACTATTAAATTAATACTAATATAATAAGATAGACACAAGTTTGACCATAAAAAATACATCATCAAACTAACAAACAAAGTCTAAAACATCCATCAAATCTAAAATTCAGAACATTATTACATCAAATTAAAATATCTATCAAATCTAAAATTCAAAAAAATAAGCCATTTAAGGAGAACATCTTCAACTTCAACCAAGTCTTTTTTGTTCATTCTGAAAATTTTAACCAAAAACTGAAAACATTAGAAATTGGTTATCAAGCTAAAAATGAACAGAGAAATATTAGTAAATATTAAAGAGTATTAACATATAATTAACTGACCTATATTTCAAGTGTCTATTAAACAAGTTTTTGTATGCCGAATCAAATTGCCAATTCCATGTTTGATTTTCGCAACATAGAGAGAGACCCACATTTTTTACATTTGTAGGATGGTCGCTTGTCATTGTCATCGTCATCTTTAAGATGTACCAATTCAAAGATTCCCCAAATAGCAGATAACTTTATACTGCCCTTTTCTGGTATTATGTTAGCCAAAGAACTCATGGAGTACAAAATTTGTCAACCTACCATTTTGTCAATTTAAACAAAAAAATTCTCAAAAGTAAATTAAACCAACAAAATATTCTCAAAGTAAATCAAACTCAAACCAATAAACAAAAATAAACAAAAGTATATGCTTATCATAAAATAAAAAGGAACTCAATTGCTTAAGCATGAACACTGCCTTAGGAGATTATAAGAAACTAAGAAAATCCTCAACAACACTTTGACAATGGATGTCCACACCATGTTAGTAAACTAAAGGACATATTTATATATATTAAAAAAAAAGAAAAGAAAAATGACCATTTCAAAACTAATCAAGTTAATGCAAGTCAAGTTCAAAAAACAAAACATTTAAAAGCTAGCCAAGTTCAGAAATGACCATTTCAAATGAAAGAAAGAGCTTGATTAATTAGAAATTGAAAGTGAACTATTACCTACTAAGTTAATTAGAAATTAGAAATTGAAAGTGAACTATTACCAGAAAATGATCATTTCACATTTGGATCTAGAAATTAGAAATTGAAAGTGAACTATTACCAGAAAATGATCATTTCACATTTGGATCAATGAGACAATGTAGGTCCAGTTTTATATTAGTCTTACATTTAAACATAAAATACTTTATAATGTAAAATATAAAAATCAAGAGAAGCAGAAGCAACCAAGTTGAAAGAAGCAGCTTCAGCAGAGGACATTGACAGCAAAGTTTATGCACAAATTAACATGTTTGGACCTAACATTGTCACCATTTGTAAATTGAGTCCTTATTTGAACAATGAACAATAGCAACATTAGGGGTGTCAATGTTAGTTATTGACAATTTGCATAACTTACACAAAAACTGATGTTTAGCATTTCATTAAATACATTTTGGATCAAATTAAAGTTGACTAATAAATCAATTGAATCCCATTCTCCTCAAATCAGCAAATGAGTTACTAACCTATACCAAACCCACAAATTAAGCATAAGTTAACAATAGCAAAGATGCGTACGAAAAAAGACACACATAGTGGCCAAGAAGCCTGCAAAAAAAGGCATATTGCAATCACATTCCACACCTGATTTGTAAAGGAACAATATAAAAAATAGATGATGAACTAAATGATGATATAGAGCCAACATTCAACCTCCTCTCTCAAATTTCTATTTTCTTTCCCTAGTTTTAAGGATGAAAACAATGGAGGAATAAGCAAGTTCTTACCCCTGAAATTCGATTAAGGCTATTGCCGGCAGATTTTGAACCAAACGATGGTGGCCGTCGGCAGATTTCGAACCTAAAAGATGGTGGTTGCTGGCAGATTTCGAACCGAAACAATGGTGGCCGCCGGCAGATTTTGAGCACAAACGATGGTGGCTGCCGGCAGAATTTGAGCGGAAACTGTGGTGGTGGAAGTTTTCAACTCTCACTTCTCAAATGGTGCTGCTGCGTAAGAAACTGAAACCAGAAAGAAGAGAAATATGTCGGCTAAAGAAAAATTAGGTTTTTAACTTTTTATACTCAATCAAATGTAATGTAAACCCTAAGGATATTTTTGTAATTTTATATTTTCGTGTCATTTTCGTGTTTTCGGGTTGATCCAAACACGACTCGAAGTTTTTAGTGTCATTTTCGGGTTGATCTGAAAATGACCTATTACCTACTAAGTTCAACAACACTAACATTAAAAAATCGTATCGTGTAATCGGATCGTGTGTCATTTTGCCGCGTCTAGAGAGGAGCCACCTTTGAAAGACTTCAATGCTCCTTACCAAATGCCCTTCCTTGGGTTGGGGCAACGGAGAACTATGACTTTTAGACCTTGCTCGGGTCTGCCCAAGCGTTGAAAGAGTTCGCTCCTGGACTCCACTCCCTTGAGAGCAGGTTGCCGGCCAAGATGGAGCTGGTAGCTAACCTAGACTTTCCTGGGGCTTCCCCAACACCTAAAAAAAGGCGGGTGCCAAAAAGGAAAGAACCCAGCCTCTTCAGGAAAGCTTTGTTTGGTAGGCGCTGCCTACTCACTCAGACAATGCCCTGAACACGAAAGTGTGCAGTTCCGAAGAGATTATACCTATAACTAAGAAGGCAATCTTAGGGGAAGCCCCTGAAGATTCACTCCTGTTTGAAGGGCTTTAAACGGCTAAAGAAAATCTTTCCATACTTAGGGAGAAGACTTGGTCACCTAAACCAATAAAAAGGGACGTCATTATTCACCTGATGAACAAAACAGGGTACGAACTCACGACACATGATAGGAATAGTTAGCCTAAGAGGGGGGACATATATGCACGCAGTTTCAGACTTGTCTCTCTCTCTCTCTCTATCTCTCGTCTCGGCTTCTTCAACTACTCTTTCTGAAAGACCGAGATGGAAAGTGCAATCGCCAAACCCGGCTATTCGGAAAGCAAAGAGGTTTTTCTCTAATCCTCTATTTGTTACCGGCTCTGCTTAAAGCCGGGAGCTCATCTCAAACAAAAGATATAGGGGGGAGCCAAGGAAAACCCAGCAGACTCAGGGCTATTGTCTGATTAGTACGATCTAGTCATGTATCACTGGACTTAACATAAAATCAATAGAAGTAGAAGTAAAATTGTTTAATAAAATTAGATATTGATGTTCAAAATAATAATAACAAAAAACTAATTAATAATATGTTTTCTTAATATTCAAATTAACACTATTTTAGAACAGAATTAGCATTTATGATTCAATTCAGAACAAAAACATCATTCAATGCATCAAGCATAATGCGTCCAAGTTTGGATCTTTTATAATTTATACCGTAGCTGTCCAAAAATTCTTAGAATCTTTTAAATTTCTTAGTACGTTTGGTCCTCCATTTTTTGTATTTAGTTATGGTCACGTCATGAGAACTATTAGTTTCATTAGATTTAGTTTGAATTTTACCTTTTTTTTGTATATGGAACGATAGTCATTATGAGTTTTTCGCACGTCAAACCAATCTACAAATGAATTGTTGTTTCTCAAAATTGTAATCAAATTTTAGTAAAACTTTCATTCGAATCGTCGTGGTTTTCATGAAAAGTAACACCCTTCGAAGTGTATCGATTCCACCTCTGTTAATACACAGATAATATTGAATTAACTTTCAAATTTATAAAGAAAACAAATAAACAAAAAAAAATTTTGTAGGAGCAGCATATATTTATCACGTGAGTTTTCTATCAATACATTAGAGTCTATCCAATTTTACATAATACAGTCAAAATTACAATGATCTGGACATTTCTATACCAGCTTCTTTCTGGGAACTAATTTTGCATAATACGACCAAAATTACACGAGTAGGGCACTTTGTTGGGAAATACAGTTTGGTGAAAGAATCGCCACTACGAGGATACGATGGTAGATTCGGTGACGGTGAAGTGGATGACGGGAAATACAATTTGGTGATTCGAATGTTAGAAGTTCTACTCTTCGTATCTTTGGTTGTGATATTTACTCGTGTCTTCGTCCATACAATATATAGAAGTACAACTTCCGTACGAAATTATGCATCTACCTTAGTTCTTCGTCCAATCACTCAAGAGATATTTGTCCAGTCTCTAAATATGATGGAACTAATAGTTTTCATGATGTGACTATAAATGGATACAAGAAATGGAGGACTATAACATGACGTGTATTTTTGGTTGTGCTATGTAGAATTGGTTAGATCATGCATAAAAAATGAGCTCATATAGAAATGTCCAAATTATTGTAATTTTGATCGTGTTATATAGGATTAGATAGATTATTTTAATATGTGGATAGAAAACTCACGTGATGAATATGCAACTCCTACGAACTTTTTTTTGTTTGTTTGTTTTCTTTATAAATTTTGAAAGTTAATTCAATATTATCTGTGTGTTAACAAGTGTGTGATCGATACACTTTGAAATGTATTATTTTTCATGAAAACTACGACGATTCGAATGAAAGTTGTATTAAAAATTTGATTATAATTTTGAAAACCGACGGTCCGTTTCTAGGCTGGTTTGACGTGTAGGAAACTCCTAATGACCCTCATTATATATACAAAAAAAAAAAAAAATTCGCACTGAATCCGATGGAACCAATAGTTCTTATACTGTGACCATAACTGGATATAAGAAATGGAGAACCAAGCGTACTAAAAAGTTTAAAGGATTCTGGGAATTCTTTGACAGCTACAGTATAAATCATGGAAGATTCGGATTTGGATGCATTATGTTTGATGCATTGGATGGTGTTTTTATTCTGAATTGACTTATAATTGCTAAAATTTTTCTAGAATATTCTTAATTTGAATATTAAGAAAACATATTATTAATTAGTTTTTTTGTTATTATTATTTTGAACATCAATATCTAATTTTAGGGAAATAATTTTACATCTACTTCTATTGATTTTATGTTAAGCCTAGTGTTACATGACTAGTGTGACACAGAAAATGGAGTTCGTTGAATTCCGTTGCTTTTCTCGTCGTATTTCAGGATTTAAAAGCTCCCGACACACGAAGGTCATAAAGATGCAAAAATACACCTGCTCGTCGAGCACACTTTCCTTTGCTCGTAGAGCAGAACTCCAAGTTCGAAGCCCATTATCCAAACAACAGTGTTTTTTGAGCCACCCAGTCCAAATTAACATACTGTGCGGCGAGCAATCCCATTTCTACTCGCCGAGCAACATCAGTTAAAAATCGAAATCAGCAGTTCAGTTCATCGAACCTTTGAGCTTCCAAAACCCCTAGAGACCCTTCCCTTTCAAATTCCACCATAAATTCGTCCCTGTCCCCTTAAAAACACTTCGATTCATCCCCCACACCTCCATTCTCACATCAATTTGAAGTTTTAGGGTTAGGTTTTCCCAAATTTTCAAAATCCCCTAAGCCTAGGAAAACCTAAAATCATCACGTCAGAGGGAGACGATTACGCACCGCCAGCAGCAAGGGGAGGAAGGAGGAAGCACGTACCGCCCGTGAATCCCATGAGGCGTGCATAAAGGGGAGCTCCACCCGTGTTCCTCACCACACATCCATGTGCCTTATCAGTTGAGTATCACTGCCCTTTTCCTCTTGTAATCCGAGGCAGAAGGTAAGAGGTTCCAATTACTATCCGGTAAGACAATATCTGCCACACGATACTTTGATTTTACTTTGTTGGAGCAATTAGGATTGCATGACCGTATTCAAGAAATTGCTAAAAATGTTGGATGGTTTGATTTGCTAAATCTAGAACTAGACACCTACCCGTCTCTAGTCCTAGAATTTTTTACATCTTTCACTTACACTGTTGATGAAGGCGTTAGTTCCATTAATTTCCGTATGTTTAACAATTCACACACTGTCACAGAAGCTTTATTTTGTGAATTGTTTGGGCTTGACACTGAGGGAATTAGTGATTGGTTAGAAGGGGTGTCTGCTAAGTCTTTCTGGTTTGAAATGTCTAGTATCATTGAGGCATGGTCTAAGAGTCTCAAAAATAAATTCATCAGAGACCCTGTCCTCCGTCTAATGCGTAAATTCATCTGTTATTCTATCACTGGTAAGGATGACAGTGATAAAATAGCAAATGTTGAGTTTTTACTTCTTTATTGTTTACCGGAAGGAATTTATGCAAACTTGCCTAGGGTCGTGTTTTCCACCATAAATGTGGTGGTGGTTAAACAACGATCAAACTTGGGATTCAGTCACTTTGTGACTCGATTTGCCTAACATTTTGGCTACACAACTAGGCTAACCAATCTTGTTTCCATTGGCTCTCTAACTGTGGATTTTAATTTTATGACTAATCTAACATTATGGACTTGTTTTTATTTTATGCTTTGAATCTTTGTTTGTAATTGCTTAGTTAATTTTCTATGTCTAGTAGTTTGACTTTATATGTCCTCAAGTAGTATTTTATGGCTTAAAAAAAGTATATATACTACAAATGAATGTTCTACAAGAAAAAAGTAAAAAATTTAAAAACTTGAACTTGGATAGGGATTTCCCACGAGGATGGGGTTTCCCCACGGGGCAGGGATGGTAGCCAAATTTTTTCCATTTCTAATTCGGTGATGGGGATGGAAAATACCTGATAGACCAGTGATCGGAGATGGTTAATGCAATCCCCGTCCCGCCCTACCCCGTTTACAGCCCTAATGAACCCACAAGGTCCAAACGGAGACATTTTTGCAAAGGTACAAGAATCATGTAGAAAAGATGTAGTGTGCTTTTGGAGCTTTACAGGTGAGGTTTGCCATTATGACTAACCCATCAAGATTTTGGAGGAAAAATGTACTTAATGATATTATGCGAACAAGCATTATCCTACAAAATATGATAATTGAGGATGAACGTGATCTATCGTTACCCATTCAAGATCCACTTACAGCACCCTCAAATCTAGAAAGTCCAATAAATCATGATAATCAGTTCTATGATTTCCTACGGCGACACTGACAAATTAGAGATGAAAGGCATAAGAGGATGTTTATTCGTAACTGAGCTACTAGAGAGTTATAAAAGGGAGGGTCTCGCATTTTGGTGATTCTTACCTAGCCTTAGTTGCTGACTTCGCCGCTAGAGTATCTGAACTAGTTGAGCACTCCCCCCGACTCCCTTATTGGAACACAATCACATTTGATCTTCGCAACGAACTAATACAGCATGTTTGGAAGGTATATTCTGATTCAATGAATTAGAACGATTGAGTTGGTTCAACAATTACTTTTATGCATTTCATGTACTCGTATTGTTCTTTTCAGTGTATGGCATGCGCCTAAGGTCTAAGTAGCATTTTATTTATATGTCGATTTTCTTATATTATGTAATCTGTTATGGTTTTAATTCATTATCTTCATTCTATTTTAGACTTTTGCAATATTAATTTTGACTTATCACGAAATTTAACTATATCTAATTATTTAAATAAATTTAAATAATAATTATTATTTTTAAAAATTAAAAACATTGTTATGATATTTTTTATTATTTTTAATTAGCTTTCGAATTAACTTTTATTATACATTATTGATAATGATAATAACAATAATAATATATGTAAAAAAATAATAAAATATTAACAAATGTGTTTGTTGGTCCCGTATGATTAGTTCCAAGAGGGGGGTTAGGAACTAATATAACTTTTTCTTTTTAATTAAGCTGACTTAATATATTTTCTTGAGTTTGCTAACTCAGCTTTGGTCAGCACGGCCGATTGTAGCGTAAGATAGCTTTAGTCAGATGTTGATTAGAGCTATTTTACATATGAGTTGAGAATTGACACTTTTGTGGTCAGTTTTCAACTCAGCACTCTTATTTACTCAATGTTAATTTAAACAATTTATATGCCGAGTAAATATAACAAGCAACATATATATATATATATATATATATATATATATATAGAGTTAGAGATTCAGCATGACTTATCCTGGTTCGGCCTCTCCGCCTACGTCTAGTTCCCAGAATCCCTCCGGGCTTTTTAAATCCAATACTGAGTTCTTTAAAGGTAGAGCACAAACCGTTTACAAGGCAGTTGAATATGCAAGAGTACCATCCTCTATTCGTCTACTCAACTCCTACTAAGTGCTATAACCAAACACCTAGATTTCTTTACCACTAAGCACTCAACACCGAGTACTCAGCACAACACTCTCAATTTTACAATTGATACAAATTGTTCTTTTTGAATGAAGAACACTTTAGATGATTACAGAAAATCAATCTAGCTTTTACACAAGAATAGAAATTTGGTGTAAGATCTCTTTTGGTTTTTGTGTGCTTTGTATGTATGCTCTTTTTTTCTTGTTGTATTCGGCTTATGATCCAAGAATGATCATGTCCTTTTATAGTTAAGGTCTGAAGCAGAAATGATTTGAATCTTGGATTTGTCCGTTGATCCAAACGGCTTCTTTTTGAGACAAGGCTCTGGTCAGCTTCAGACTTGCAGGCCAATCCTGTCGTCTGAATTCCGCAGGCGTTAGGTTTGTCCTCTTCTTACAGATTCCGTCTTCTTGTACCAGTTTGTCTTTTAGCAACAGAACAGTTGACCCATACATCTCGAAATTGGCTTTTGCATAATTCCAAGGTTTCTATTATTGGTGCAGACAGTTGTCGGATCTTGTCTTTTAGCAAACGGAACATCTGCGATGTCCTGAAGATCACTCGGCTTGTCTTTGATAGCCGTTGTCTTCGATTGTTGCTAATACAAATATTGAGTTCTCTTTTGCTCAGCTTCCATGGTCAGGTTCGTTCTGCAAGACATACTTCTAAAGAAGACTTCTCTACTTTTGATACTGAGTTTCATTCCACTTAGCTTTGTTGATTTGTTTGATCTTTAAGCTTCTGTTCTGAAGATCATCTATCACGCTGAGTTACACTTCACTCAGCTTGTGCTGTATTCTCATGCTGACTTCGTCATGTCTTACTTTTTATTTGTATTTATATTTATACTCAACATTGAACAAACATATTAGTACAATCAAATCAAAGCACTTAAATTTAATTGTTCCTTAATCATGGATTAACTTAAATAATTTTGTCAAATCAAAATCATGTGGAAAGGTGTTTCAACAAACTCTCCCATTTTGATGTTGGCAAAAATTTTAATTGATGGAACTCAGTACGAGATTCCCCATGATTGAAATTCTTTTTATGCTTCTGAAGTTACTCCCCCGTAAGGGTTGCATCTATTTACTTAACTTAACTCTAAACCTTCTAAGATTTAATTGAGTAAGATTAAGATACGCTTATACTGACTTAGTTCAATTCTAGACCTTCCAAGATCTAATTCAGATGAGTCTAGGTCAGCTTTCAGAAGAGTTCAATGTGTGGAATATATTTTTACTCAGTTTTGATACATGGTTAGTTTGACATCAGAGTTATGGGAAAATATTATCAGAGCAAATCAAGTCTAATGTATACTGAGTATATTCCATTTTCTTTTGTTTGTTTGTTCATTAAGACAGATCAGCATAAAGCACAATACGTAGGTAAGCATCACATGAGATTAATCAATTTTGAATAAGAGATGCATAATTTTATAGATAGTCAGCAAGTCAAGATACATCAAAAATACAAGTCAAGAAAAACTAGCGAATCTAGCCAAGCTATTTCTTCCTATTGACTTGGGCAGGATTAACTTTGCCTTTTCCCTTTTGTTACTACTGACTACTAGATGCGCCGTCTGCTTCCCTTGAGTGGTGCTGAGTTCTATCATCTTGTTCGTTCTCTCCCGTTTTGCCAGCATCGGGCGGAGGAGGAACGAAGGTGTCGTTGAGAGCAGCACGAGTTAATCTGACGGAATATGCCTTAAGCCTTTTTGTGCTTTCCCGTAGACCATCAAAAACTGGAACACCATCATCCAAAGTAGAACCGGGAATTCTAATGGAGGCACTGAGCATACTCAAAATATATTGTTGGGATTTGCCTACCCAAGTGATAGTGTCGGTCAGTATGGCATAAGCTTGATGATACATCTTGAGCAAAGCCGAGTCATAGAACTGACGTTGAGCATTTGTGTGGCGCACGTGTTTGTAGGTGGCTCGGGAGTATTGCAACAGTTCGTTCGTTTTGAGTTGGTCAGTGTCCATTTCTTCCTTACTCAAGTTGAGTAGACGGCAGCTTCGCTAATTTGTTCGACCGAACATTGAGAAGTTGAGGAGATTAGCTCGCGAGTGCCGATCAGCTCAGAGTTCAACTTGGTAAAATGTTGATTCAACTCAGCAGAGGTAGCATAGCCCGTGTTAACTGCAGAAAGAGCATTGATTTGGCCTTGAAGGGAATCCATGTAATTCACCATCATTAGCTGTAGTTCGGCCAGCTTGACGATGGAGTCTTGATCTCATTGAGGAGTTGAGTGATAGACGAGATTTGTGGTGACTCAACATTTGCAAACCCAGCAGCATCGGCATGAGAAGTGTTCAAATCCTAGAGAATAGTTTGAGCGGAGTCAATAATGCGACGCCCGGACTCAGTAGCATGAAGATAGGCATATGTTGCCTCAGGAATTTGCTCAGTTGCCGGAATTCTAGTGGAATTGGATGGGCTAGCTTGGTTAACAGCTGGGCTTTTGTTTGGAGTAGCAGCGGAAACTGACTGCTCAACATCCTGTGATATCGGATTGGAAGGAGGTGAATCGGCAGAGATATTGACCTGCTCAACGTTGGTTTGAGTTGGTGCAGAAGAAGGCAACTCAGTTTGAGCAGGATTTTCCTTTGCATGCTTTTCACCTTGAGCAGCTTGGACTTCGAGCTCTTGCTCGGCAGAGATTGGATTTTCAGGAGTCTTGGCTTGTTGCTCAGCATGAGTAACATAGGCTTGCTTTTATGTAGATTGCTCCGGAGCTGACTCAATGGGATTGGAGAAGAATTTGAATTGTATGTCAGAGAGATCAGTGATAGGATCCCGTAGAGGAGAATCATCCAGTAGGTCAATAACTGGGGATTTATGAGCCTTTTTCTTGAGTCGCCTTAATTTCTTGGCCCTTGGAGGAGAGGGGTCAGCTTGAATAGAATCAAGAGATTCAGAAGGTGAATTTACCCCTAGGTCAGTATTGAGTTCTTCCCCGGCTATATCTTGCTCTGTGAACTTAGCATCAACTGTCTTTCTTGGCACAGTTGGATTCTCAACCTACTCAGTGTTAACTGTCTCATGTTGCTCAACATTTGTTGTCTCCTCAGCATCAAACTGACCTCCGAGATTACCCAACTCTTCTTCATCTTGGTCAGTGGGGGTTTTCTCAAGATCAATGCCTTGACTTCTCATAAAATGGGAGTCTTCAGAAATGACAACGTCAAGTGGGGGTGCATCAATAGGACTCATCCCAGAAGAGATCTTCTTCTTCTTTCTCAGAGGCTGCTCGGGAGTATCCTCTTTTTCTTCTTCCTCAGGCTTAGCTTGCCGCTTTTTTTTTTCTGCTGACTTAGGTTTCTCCTGACCTTGTTCAGCTTCAGCTTTCTTTCCCATTGACACAATTCTCAGCTTCTTCGGAGCTATGTTAATGTCCCTAGCTGCCTGGTCAGCTTTCCTCTTTTTATCCTGTCGAGTGCGGTCAGCAGGTTTCTTTCCTTTCTTGGCTAGCTCATCCTGACCTTCTTCAACTGCGGCCCCTTTTCCTTTCTTGGGCACAATCGGTTGGTCAAAGGCCAGACCGAACAGTATTCCAGCTGTAATCTCTGTACCCCAGACATTGATTTCCTCTACTAGGCTTACTTGGTGGTCTTTGAGGATTCTGGTGATTAAGGAGCCTAACCTAAGGGTACCCGTACTGCGTTGGAAGCCACTAATGAGAAAGATCGGCATGTTGATCGGCTGGTAAGTCAGCATGTGCCAAATGAAGCACTGCTCGAAGTTAGACGCTGAGGATGTGGCGTTGATTTTTAGGAAGAGGAAGTTGGTCAGTATGTAGTGGGCCATCTTCTGATTCTGACCCATACAGGTACTCGCAATTTCGCCTTTGTGGGACTTGGGTTTGCAAAATTCAACATGGTTGTAGACTCCGAGTCGGAGGACCTGTGACGAAAACCCACGATAAACGGCCAAGTCGGTTGATTCCATTAATTAGAAAAATTTAAAAATAAACAGAAAAGCTAAGAGAGCCGGCACTTGAAAGCCCCGCTAGCGAATTCGGCGTCTCCTGAGTGAGGTCGGGCACGTTCAGTATTACGACAATGAGCGATAAGGCCCCGGAGGCCGAGCGTCGGCCGATGAGCGACGAATGACGCTCCCAGCAGCGATCGTCACTCCGTAAACCACGATGCGTGGCACGTCGGGCGCCCGTCCGGCGTGCTGAGCGTCGGGCGTCGCCCGCAGGAGGGGGGACGTCGCCCATCGAGCGTCGGACGCGGCCTGACGCACGGTCAACGTCGCTCGACGGCCGTTCGGCGACCGTCTGACCGTGTCAGGCCTCGCCTGGCCGCCATCGGGCGGTGCCCGACGACGTCGGGCGGACGCCCAACGACCTTAGGCGAACACCCAACAAGGGTTGGGCGATCGCCCAACTCAAGTTGGGCGTTTGCCCAACTGAAGTTGGGCGTTCGCCCAACCTGTTTTGGGCGTCGCCCAATTCCCGTCGGGCGACGCCCAAAACCTTTTTGGGATCCGTGCTTATAAAAGGCACGGATCCCCATGCATTTGGGAGATAGGTTTTTTGGAGAGCTTCTCACTCTAAACATTTTTAGAGAGGGAAAGTTAATTTTTTTGGAGAAAACATTTTTTTTCTTAAAAAATCCAAATTTCCTAAAAGTTAAATATTTTACCAAAACACCAAAAACGCCGAAAAATCACGATTCGTGGAATCAACCGACTTCAGCTGTCAATACCGATCTTGAGGTATTATCCGAGAACTGACTCGTTTTATGTATTTCCTTTATTTATTTAGTTTGTTTACTTATTTTATTTATTTAGGTGATAGTTTTATTTATTTAGTTAGTTATTTATTTATCACGTTTTATTTAACATTCCGTATTTATTTAATTTTCGTCTCGTATTAAATAAATATTTGGATTTGTTTTGAAATAAAAACCTCGTTTAAACATCCCAATACGAACCGTGATCCGATTTAAAGGTAGTTCGGGGTTAAAAACGTTGTAATTATAAGTTTTGAAAATATTTCTAAATAACATTTTAAAATAAAACATCGTTTTAGGAGTCACCGTTATAGACTATGATCCAATTCGGGTAGTTCGGGGGTCCAAAACGATAGAATAGATCTAATCTAAAGGGTTTTAACAAATCTGGAAAGTATAAGGACTGTTGTTGATATTTTGCCAATTCTGTCACTAACAGTAGATTAGTGACGGATTTTCTGTCGGTAATCTGCTGGAATCCGAAAATTGCACTTTGACTCCCTTTTCTTATTTCTTTTTGATATTTAAACTTATATATATATATATATATAGTAAATTGACTAAACTTATTTGGAGGATACGTAGCTATTAATTAGGTGTTATATATTTATTCATCTCACATTTAAACTTAGTGTATATTAACTTAGTTTTGAAAAGTAGGATATGTATATATAAGTATATATTTTGGTCTATTTAAGTGGTTTTAGCTATTATTTAGGGTGAGATATTCTCTATATATTCATTAAACTATTTTGAGATTAGGATTATTTTCTTTTTCTTACAAATTTGTATAGTGTTCATTATTTTCATATAGTGGTAATTAGGATAAAAATATATTATATTTATTACTTCTCATTTTCATTATTATATATATATACTTAAAAATGTAATATAGTATCTTTTATCCATTTTTCTTTAAATCTATAAGTATATCCTTATTTTAGCTATAAAAAAAAAAAAAAAAAATATATATATATATATTCTTTTTTGTTCTTACTCTTTTGACCTTTAGGTGTTTATGTTCTAAATTGGTTTCATTTGGTTCATTATTTAGATTATGCTTAAGTAAGGAATAAATTGAGTGAAAAGGGGAAATAATCCATAAAAATGAGTTTTCAACTTGATTATTTAAACTAACGATTTTTAGAGGTTCCAAATGTAAATAAAAGGTTTTTGATTCTTTACCCCTTTCAATGGATTTTCAACATATCACGTTTTAAAACCTTAATTCGTTCCAACGGCTGATTAAGCGAACCTTGTAATTAAAACCGTCTTTTAATTGTAAATAATAGAGTTTTGAATCATTTTCCTATCCAAAATGATTTTGTACCAAATAAATGGACTTGTATGCTTAACCACGTTTTTGGATTAAAACTGTTTGCTCAATGTTTTTAAACGCTCGAGTCGTTCCAACGACGATTCGAGTGAACATCATGTAAATTAACGGGGTTTCGAAACGTACTTAATCGTTCCAACGGTGGTTAAAGCACGAACCATGTAAATAAACTCGTTTTTGGGAGTGAGATTAGCGTACATGTAATATATGATATAAAGCATAGATCACATTGTGAATAAATCAATTCTTTCTTTTCCCCTCTCTCTCCTATATACTTTAAATTTATGCAAAATGGGTGATTCTTTACTAAAATGTCTTTTTAATAACGTGCTCAAAACGGTTTTCAAAACGAGAAAGAAAAGGTTTCAAATGAATTTTAAACTTAAAGAAATATGCGATTAGTCTGTTATCGCCTAACACGCTGAGTAGGAGGCCGGTGGTTCATAACCGGGCGATGTCGGGGTGCCTAGTAGCCTTTCTCCGGAAAGGAGCTAGCCTTCTCGGCTCGTACCTAAGTTTCCCGAACCCTCACCGGTCTCCCACAAGGGATCGGTGTTCATTTTCCCATTCGTGGGTGGCGACTCTTCCATACTCCGAGCTCCAGTCCTGCCGAGCAGCTTGATTCCGCGATTGGTTGCTTTCGGCACCAATCACAGCCTACGTCGCCATGAGGTGTCCACCCCCCGGTCCGCCCGGGCGAGACCGTCGGTACCTTGTCTAACAAGTGGCGACTCTGCTGGGGAAGCGAGAAATTTGATTACGGAAGGCGTGTATTAAGCCCTTAACGGGGACGGATCGTATTATTTCTTTTCGTATGCATTCATACGCATTATTGCAAACCTTTTGGGTAATTTCCGCGAAACCTCTAGCGAGAGTCCATTCGTCGCTCGAAAGAGGCTAGTGTAAGTTCCCCCTTACAGTAAGGCGCCAATGGGTCCCCGTCCATTCATTAGGGGCGAATTTGTGCGGTCCTGTGAGGTCCCGCGATCAGCCGTGTCAGCATATAGTAGCCTTAGAAGTTGCCATAGGATTACACGTTACTATTTTTGGTGTGATAAATGAATCAATTCGTGTTTTCAAATTGCCATGATACGTGTCTAATCCTAAAATACGTAAAGAAAATGAAACGGAACGTTAATATATACTCTTAAATCGATATATAAACTACCCTGAAGCATCGAAACGATTCGAACTAAAGACGACTTAGTCATCTTGTGTGAATGAACTTGTGCGACCCGCCTAATCCCTTTCCGCGTCCCTAAGAAGGCACATGTTCAGAAAACACGTTGTGACGTAAGCACATATTAGTACAAATCGATTTGATATTAAGGATAGTCGTATCTCGATTCAATAGACTATATTAACAGTAGCCGTTATTCACATTCTTTAAATAAGTTGGGATAAAACGAGATTATGACAAAACGAAAACGAAGAACGTTTCTGTTTCGAACGACCTTGTCGTAACGTAAAGAGTTTCATAAATGTGACCCGTCCCTTCTGAATAAAAAATGAGCTCTTACGTTATACCTTGCGTTGTTCTAAGGAGAAATGGATGTATCCGTAAAAGTGACTAAGAAAATAAAAGAAAAACAAAAATGACCAAAATCATTCCGTATCTACGATATATGTCAATCCCGAGAGTAGTTAAAGAAAATGAACAAATGTCGTTGAATGCGTGCCTCGAACGGGTATATACGCCGTTTGAAATCACGAAGCCGAATTAAGCTAAACCGCATAATTGCGCCATATGGACGAGACTGTGGGTTTGACTAATGGCTCGATCATTTCGACCGTTACCAAAACTACAATAAATATGGCCCGATCTGCGTGTTTGTTTAACTCGTGCCTAAATGAAAAAAGAACGGTAATGCCCCCGCTTCGAATAAGCATGCGATTAAACGAAACATTGATTTTCTATAACCACGCTAGGATGGCATATCCCGTGATGACTAGTGGGGAAATTCTGATCAGCTTCCGTTCCTGTGGGGGCGTCGTTGGGTTCGACAGGGGGAAGCTCCGATGCCAAAGTCAGTAATGAAGAACAAGAGAACAAACTGAATTGACAGAGGGTAAGTGAATGTGTACCTTGATAGCCTGAGACATAGGCTATATATAGTCATGAAGTTGTAACTTCTACTAACTAGAAAGTCTCCATTAATGTCCCATTAATGGCGGTTACAGGTTACCCTTAAGTTGGCGGTTAGCTAATTGATAGCTCATTAATGGTCTTTATTGCCGAATCGGCCCAGCCGTTCTAATGGCGGATTGAGTGTTTATGGAGATTCGCCCCATAGGTTCGCCAGCGAGTCTCTCGTGGTGAGTCCTTGGAGATCCGCCCGTCGGATCTCTCTGTTTCTATACGCTGTGGCATTCCCGTATTAGGTGACCAACACGTGGCGTCCTTTAGGCGAATATCCCTTTTGATCCTTGGGATAATATCACAATGTTATCAGAAGCCCCCCCAAAGTTCCCTTAAAGTCCTTTAGGGCTTTTGAGATTCTTTGCGCGCCGTCATGATTACATGCATTAATGGGCACTCTGCTCGATGCCAATCGTGGAGTGACACGTGTAGCTGGCGCACCGCTCGAGGAGAGAGAAGACGCCTCCTTCATTTTTCCTTTTCTCTTTCTTCCTCATTCGTTCTTTCTCTCCGTTTTCCTTTGCGATTTCTCACTAGTACAAAAATGGCAATTGGCAATGGGTTTTTTTGGCCTATGGCAATGGTTTTTAAGCCGTTGCCAATGTAAGCGACGCCAATAACCGTTGCCAATGATCTAACTTTTAGTAACGGCTTTTTATCACAACCGTTGCCAAAGACCACTCCAACGAGCGTGTCTGAAGTGCCAATTGTGTTGCGTTTTCTTGTAAAACTGATGCCAATGGAAAGAGATTTGGCAACGGTTGTCATTGTAACTGTTACCATTGTAATAAATTAGCCAATATTATTTTTCTAAAATTGTAACTGATATATAATTACCAAACCCATATCAATAATAAAGTTTTTTAAATTTATTTATTTGTAATAAATATAATAATTAGATATGATTTAAAAAATTGTAAAAGTTACTAAACAATATTGACATACAAATTAATTTCTCCATACACAATCACTTAGTATCAACTTTTTGTTTTGGTGGAGTACTTAAGCAAATTTTTCCAATGCATCAAAATAGACTGTACATATATACATAGTATCAAAATTTTGTCTCTGAAATATACAAAAAAGATTATCTAACTCATGATTGTGCTTACAAAATATTTTGCCCATATATCTAAAACCTCGTGAATCTCGTCTTCGTTATATGGTTCAGTTCTTGCAAAGTCCTTCAAAAACAGAAAAATTGAAGAATATAAATTAAAAATATTGAAAAGTGAGAAACATAAATATTGCATTAAAATATAAAATTTAACTTGTATTAGATCCGCACTATCATGATAATGTAAAAGTACTTCCAACATGTACCGCATCACATAATATCCACACGAATCTGATCCAAGTTGTTGAGCGCACTACGTGTTTGAAATTTCAATTGAATAAATTAAATTATATGTTTTCATCATCATGTGTAGCTACAATATATGATTCAATTATAAGTTCCACAGAAAATTCAGCAGAGTCTCCTCTATAAAACGAACATCCCCTAATATAACTAGGGTAAAATCTGCATAAAAATGACACATACAGATCCCGAAATATTCAAAAACTAGTGAAACTAAGGCCCCGTTTGTTTGGGGAAAAATATTCTGTAGGAAAATATTTTCCCAATTTTCCACTGTTTGTTTGGACAGGAAAATAAGTCAAAGGAAAATAAGTTGCAAGTCAATGGAAAAGGAAGGAAGAAATAAGAGGGTAAAACATTTTCCCCAAAAACATACATGTTTAGAGAAAAATGGGAAAAACATTAAAAACTATAAAAATACAAAAATATGAAACACGAAAAAACATGAATAACGTGAAAACATTACAAAACACGAGAATATGGAAAAAAACCCGCAAAAAAAAAACAAGCACTTGAAAAGGCACAAAACATGAACGCAAAAAAAGTGAGAAAACACGAATTATACAAAAACGTGAAAAAAATACAAAAAAACACGAAAATGTGAAAAAATACGAAAAACACAAAAACGCAAAAAATGCTAAAACACAAAAACGTGACAATAAGTGAAAAATCCGATAAACATGAAAACGTGAATAACACGAAAAAGTAACAAAATGCGAAAAATAAAAAACGCGAAAAAAAAGAAAACGTGAAAAACCGAAAAACTAAACGTGAAAACACGAAAAAATGAAGAAAAAATGCAAAAAAAAAACACAATAATGCTAATAACACGAGAAAACGTACAATGCCAAAAAAAAAGTGAAAAAACGTTTTTCGTGTTTTTAACATTAACTTTTTTTTTCTTTCACATTTTCGTGGTTTTCCTCTTTTTTCTATGTTTTCAATGTTTTTAATATTTTTTTACTTTTCTTGATTTTCGCATTTTTCCACTTTTTGTGTTTTTAACAAAATTTCACATTTTTTTTTGTGTTTTTTCACGTTTTTAGTGGTTGGAAAATATTTTCCAGCGTTGTAGCCAAACACCAAACTCCGCCTGTGAGGGTCACTTGGTGGCCTTTACAGCCGGTCCCAAGCCCGGACAAAGGAGGAGGGTTGCGGTAGGTTTGTGGCGGCCAGCGTAAAACTTAGCCACATCTTATGACATGAACCATAATATAAATACCGTTGGGGCGTTCCCTACTCAGCGACGCGCTGCACTTCCTAGACCCGGGTGTAGTGATAAATGTGCAAGGGTTGCTAGGTCGTCGCCCCGAAGCGGCGCGCCACCCCAGGACCCGGGGGTGGTGTCAAATATGCAAGGGTTGCGGGTAAATAAGCTAGTCCACGGTAATGGTAGGGGTAGGGGTAAGGGTAGTAGGTTACGCTTTGGGACATGGAACATAGGTTCTTTGACAGGAAGATTAGCTGAAATTGTAGATGTTATGAAGAGGAGGAGAATAAATATATTATGCCTACAAGAAACCAAGTGGGTTGGAGCCAAGGCTAGAGAGATAGCTCCTTGGGGTTATAAGCTTTGGTACTCAGGAAAGGATAAGGGTAGAAATGGAGTAGGTATTCTTATTGATAGGGAGTATATTGATGAAGTAGTAGCGGTGTCTAGGAAGAGCGATAGAATTATGAGTGTTAAGCTAGTGATAGGGGATGAGGTTGTGAATGTCATTAGTGCATATGCGCCACAAATAGGATTAGATGTGTCTATAAGACAAGCTTTTTGGGATGACTTAGAGGAAGTGGTGCAACAGGTTCCTAGGGATGAAAAAATGGTACTAGGGGGTGATCTCAATGGACACGTGGGTTCTAGGCGAGATGGGTTTGAGAGTGTTCATGGAGGGTATGGTTTTGGAGATAAGAATGAAGCAGGAAATGATATTTTGGAATTCGCATCAGCCTATGACTTGAGTATCATGAACACATGGTTTATGAAGAGAACATCCCACTTAGTGACTTATCGGAGTGGCGGTAATGCGAGCCAAATTGACTTCTTCTTAGTAAGGAGTGCTTGGAGAAAGAGTTATATTGATTGTAAGGTGATCCCTGGTGAGAGTACGACAACCCAACATAGAGTAGTGGTGCTAGATTTTCGAAGTAGGAAATGTATAAGAAAACAAACACCTCAAGTAGAGACTAAGATTAAGTGGTGGAAATTGCAAGGGGCGAATCAACAAAAATTTGTGGATGAGATGACCAAAAAAGATATTTGGACTTGCAATATGGATTCAGATATAGATTCAATATGGAATAAGATGGAGCATAGTATAAGGGAAGTAGCGAAGGAAGTTCTAGGGGAATCTAAAGGTAGCATGCCACCGGGTAAGGACACATCTTGGTGGACAGAAGAAGTACGACAAGCAGTAAAGAGTAAGAGAGAATCCTATAAACTATTGGGGAAATGTAGGAGTGACGAGAACTACGAAAAATACAAAGAGGCTAAAAGGGAAGTAAAGAAGGTCATACGAGATGCTAGAGCAAAGGTGAATCGGGATCTGTATACAAGATTGGATACGAAAGAAGGGGAAAGAGACATATATAGAATTGCTCGGATGAGAGATAGGAAGACGCGAGATCTCGGAAAAGTTAAATGTGTGAAGGATGTGGACCAGAAAGTCCTAGTTGGAGATAAGGATATCAAGAAACGATGGAGGTCCTATTTTGATGACTTATTTAATGGAGATCGCCAACAAGATGTTGGAGATATAAGTATCCATCACGATATGATAAATCATGAATGCCTGCGGAGAATTCAAAAGGGTGAAGTCAAAATGGCATTAAGTAAGATGAAGTTGAAGAAAGCAGTAGGACCTGATGGCATCCCTATTGAGATTTGGAGATGTTTGGGAGAAAGAGGAATCGAATGGTTGACGACGTTCTTCAACAAAATTTGGAGAAACAATAAGATGCCATCAGAATGGAGGAAAAGTACCTTAATCCCTTTGTATAAGAACAAAGGCGATGTCCAAGATTGTGCCAACTATCGGGGAATCAAATTAATGAGTCACACTATGAAACTTTGGGAGCGAGTGATTGAACAAAGGCTAAGGAGGACGGTGAAGATCTCGGAAAACCAGTTTGGCTTTATGCCGGGAAGATCAACTATGGAAGCCATCCATCTAATGAGACAATTAATGGAGCACTATCGAAATAAGAAGAAAGACTTGCATATGGTTTTCATTGACTTGGAGAAAGCATATGATAAGGTACCAAAGGAAGTACTTTAGTGGGCCTTGATAAGGAAAGGCATTTCGCGGAAATATATTGACATCATAAAGGACATGTATGAGGGAGTATGCACGAGTGTACGTACTAGTGTTGGGAAAACTGAAGAGTTTCCTATTACGATTGGAGTGCATCAAGGTTCCGCACTAAGCCCATTTCTTTTTGCCATCGTTATGGATGAACTAACAAGTTCACTTCAAGATGGTATACCATGGTGCATGCTGTTTGCAGATGATATTGTGTTGGTTGATGAGACGAAAGAAGGAGTGGAGATGAAGTTGGAACTATGGAGGCAAACTCTAGAATCTAGAGGCTTTAAGTTGAGTCGAAGTAAGACAGAATATTTGGAGTGTAAGTTTAGCGGCCGTAGGAGTAGGGAGGCAGGGACAATCACCCTAGATGGGAGAGTTGTTCAGGCCTCGGATTGCTTCCGGTATTTAGGATCTATTATCCAAACGGATGGAGAAGTAGATGGAGATGTTGCCCATAGGATTAAAGCTGGTTGGTCGAAGTGGAAGAGTGCTACGGGTTTCCTTTGTGATCCCGGCATGCCTAATAGATTGAAGGGAAAATTCTACCGGACGGCAATTAGACCAGCATTGTTATATGGTACGGAGTGTTGGACAGTGAAACACTGCCACATCCATAAGATGTCGGTGGCGGAGATGCGTATGTTGAGATGGATGTGTGGTCACACGAGAAAGGACCGGGTGCGTAATGAAATAATTAGGACAAAAGTAGGGGTTACATCTATTGAGAATAAAATGAGAGAAAACCGACTAAGGTGGTTTGGCCATGTGAGACGTAGAGCGCTTGATGCGCCGGTTAGGAGAACCGAAGAGTGGCAAAGGGATGTAGTGGTGAGGGGTAGGGGAAGACCTAAGCAAACTTGGAGGAGGGTGATCGAGAGTGATATGAGTTTATTGGGAATTGAGGAAAATATGGTAGTGGATAGGACGGAGTGGAGGGAGCGAATCTGTGTCGCTGACACGACTTGATTTTCACGGTTTTATATGATGGTTCATGTTAGCCGACCCCGAATCATTTCGGGATTAAGGCTTTGTTGTTGTTGTTGTTGTTGTTGTTGTAGCCAAACACCGTAAAATATTTTTCAGTGTTGTTGCCAAACACAGAAAAATATTTTATTTTCCTGCACAATATTTTCCCTGCATAAAATTTTCCAGAACACAATATTTTCCCCCAAACAAACGGGGCCTAAGTAAGAAGTTCAATTTCAAAGTCAAATTTACCCCAAGTTTCAAAAATTTAGATGAACTTACCACACTTTCTCAGCAACCAAACATAGGATAAACAAGATCAAGAACTTCA
Organism: Euphorbia lathyris; assembly: GCF_963576675.1. Lineage (NCBI taxonomy): Eukaryota > Viridiplantae > Streptophyta > Magnoliopsida > Malpighiales > Euphorbiaceae > Euphorbia > Euphorbia lathyris. The sequence goes on along the minus strand of NC_088912.1, from coordinate 93,730,530 downwards.
AATTCAAAGCGACAACTGAATGAATTTATTAAAAATAGGACTAAATTAAAGACAATATTTGAACTATCTCATACATTAGGACTAAATTAGTGCTTCTTAAAGATTCTTTATCCCTAATAAATATAAATAGCTCAAGCAAGTAACCCCAAATATATCAGTAATTTTCAGCATAACTGCCAAAGTAGTCAATTCCAAGTTAGTAATTTTCAGCATAACTGCCAGAAGTTGATTCTTTCTTATATTCTATTTTTAGAACTACATAGGTACGTACCTAAATAAAGCGGAATCTTTTAAAATAAATTGGACAACTAATTTTTTTCACATTTTTAATTATGCAAAGTTGATTATTGAAAAAACAAACTAACAGACCTACTTCCAAACTTGACCCAGATTCTATATGTTTATCAGTTGTCTACATCAATTATGTTGATTACACTCTCAAACTAATAGACCTATTTCCAAAATGTTATGCTCATCTCAAACTAACAAACCTTAGGAGATATGGTTGTGGCATTTATGGAGGCTTAGATCTATTTAAATGCTGAGATTTTGGACAATTTATCACTTAAATTTAACAGACAATAGTTTAATCATGTGCTGCTGATGCATGTAACAACTTACAAATTTGTCTGCCAAAGGCCAAATATAACAAAGCTGAAATACAAATATGAGAGGCTAAATTTCAGAATCATTAAAGGAAACGAATGGGCACCAGTTTCAGCTTAGCTGGCAAAACATAAAGAAATTTTGGATATTCATATTCTATTGCTTTTCAACCATATTTGCCTTTTTCTCTAGTTTACTTTCACAATAATTCAACAGAGAGTGAGAAAGAGAGATCACATCAGTTGGCCGGTGATTTTATATCTATAGTGGCTTAAAAGCATGCTAGCATATAGCGTTGGCACGAGTTAACATCAACCTTTCATTTTTTAGTTTCACAACCCTTCCTTAATCTCATACTCTTTTGTTTCGTTGAGATGACAATGAATACGGGTTTTATTGACACTCAATACTGTTCGAATCCTATATAAAAGAATATGGGACCCGAATAAAATTTAAAAAATTATCCATGACAAGTATGGATATATCTCTTGGATAACCCCAATGGTCTAAGGTCCTTAGATTTTAGTGGGAACAAATTAGCCGGTATAGTACCCAGTTTAATTTTTCCAATTCTAAATGTTCTAGACTTGAGCCAAAACTTAGAGGAGAAATCCATACGCAAACCTAACTTAGAGAAGATCCTCAGGAGGTTACTCAATTTCTTGAAGCCTGAAACGTTTCAAGGGGCTGTAAAGGCAATAAATGAGAGAATTTCAACTGTTTTAGATGAGCCAGGCTCGATGTTCTCAATTTTAATGTAAGCATTAATGTATATTAACACACACATAGTTAATGTCGCAGAAATCATGGAAAAAAGCTTTTTTACCTGGTAAAAATTATATCCATCTAGTAAAATATCAATTTAGTCAAATTTTCAAATTAATAAGCCTTTGTCTTTTAAGATATCATAGATTTTCACTTTAAACAATTGGTTGTATTTCATTATCTGATGGTTCTGATTTTGGGCGTCCGCCCAAAACATTTTGGGCGTAGCCCGACGCCCGTCGGGCTACGCCCAAATTTTTTTAGGATCCGTGCCTATAAAAGGCACGGATCCCCATGCATTTTGAGGAGGATTTTTTTGGGAGAGCTTTCTCACTCTAGACATTTTTAGAGAGAGAAAGTGAATTTTTTTGAGGAAAATATTTTTTTTCTTCAAAAAGTCCGAATTTCCTAAAAGTTAAATTTTTACTAAAAAACACAAAAAACGCAACTCGTGGAATCAACCGACTTCAACTGTCAATACCGATCTTGAGGTATTATCCGAGGACTAGACTCGTTTTATTTTATTTATTTTATTTTATTTATTTTTTTTATGTTATAATTTTATTTATTTAGTTAATTATTTATTTATCACGTTTTATTTAATCTTCCGTATTTATTTAATTTTTGTCTCGTATTAAATAAACGTTTGGTTTTGTTTTGAAATAAAAAATCTCGTTTTAACATCCCAATATGAACCGTGATCCGATTCAAAGGTAGTTCGGGATTAAGAAACGTTGTAATTATAAGTTTTTGAAAATATTTTTTATTAACGTTTTAAAAATAAAACATCGTTTTAGGATTCTCCGTTATAGACTATGATCCAATTTTGGTAGTTAGGGGACCCGAAATGATAGAATAGATCTAATCTAAAGCTTTTGAATAAATCTGGAAACTGTTGGACTGATTCTGTAAATTTCTATTTTCTGTCACTAAAGGCTATTTACCGACGGATTTTCCGTCGGTAAAGCTGCTGAAAGGTAAAAAATGCTGTTTTGGTCCTTCTTTCTCAACTTTTTGACTTTAGGTCCTTTATATATATATGTATAGTTATGTAACATATACTTTCAAGCTATTTTTAAATATTTTGTATATATATTTATTCAATGTGTTTAGATATTATTTTTCATCAATTTGGTTTAATAAAAGTATATGTATATGTACATATTTTTCCATTCCTTTAAATTATGCACATTTTGACATTTTGGGGGTTATTAGAAGGTTATTTTCTATATATACTTATCATAATAGTTTTGGGGTTAAAAAGCTAATTTCTTATTATTTGTGAATATAATTATCATTTCTATCCATTGATTATGGTATTTATTATTTACCCTTTCTTTTAAGTATATATGTATAGTATCATTTCTATCAAAAATATGTATATATATACTTTTCTTCTTTTCTTTTCAAATTTCTTATATGTATATATTATTTGGGAAAATGTTTTGATTGGGTGAATTTGGATTCAATTCATTACTTGTTGTCATTTTATTCACGTGAAGGATAATTGAGTGAAAAATGGGAAAATAAACCACGAAAAAATGTGTTTAACTTGTTTGTGTAAATTAAAGCTTTTCTAGATATTCCCAAAGTATAAATAATGTTTTCTTGTTGTCTTTAAATCGTTTCCTAAAACATCACGTGTTAAAACCTTGATTCGTTCCAACGACGGATTAAGCGAACCTTGTAATTAAAACCGTCTTTTAATCGTGAATAATAGAGTTTTTGAATCGTTTTCCTATCCAAAATGATTTTGTACAAAATAAATGGACTTGTATGCTTAATCACGTTTTTAGATTAAAACTGTTTGCTCGACGTTTTCAAACGCTCGAGTCGTTCCAACGGCGATTCGAGTGAACATCATTAACGGGGTTTTGAAACGTACCTAAATCGTTCCAACGGCGATTAAGGTACGAACCATGTAAATAAACTCGTTTTTGGGGAATGAGATTAGAGTTAGAGTATAGTCTAAAAGCATAAAATCACACTGTGAATAAATCAATTCTTTCTTCTCCCCCTCTCTCTCCTATCTACTTTAAATTTATGCAAAATGGGTGATTCCTTACTAAGATGGCTTTAATGACATGCTCAAAACGGTTTTCAAAACGAGAAAGAAAAGGTTTCAAATGAATTTTAAACTTAAAGAAATATGCGATTAGTCCGTTATCGCCTAACACGCTAAGTAGGAGGCCGGTGGTTCATAACCGGGCGATGTCGGGGTGCCTAGTAGCCTTTCTCCGGAAAGGAGCTAGCCTTCTCGGCTCGTACCTAAGTTTCCTGAACCCACACCGGTCTCCCGCAAGGGATCGGTGTTCATTTTCCCATTCGTGGGTGGCGACTCTTCCATACTCCAGGCTCTGGTCCTGCCGAGCAGCTTGATTCCACGATTGGTTGCTTTCGGCGCCAATCACCGCTTACGTCGCCATGAGGTGTCCACCCCCCGGTCCGCCCGGGTGAGGCCGTTCGGCACCTTGTCTAACAAGTGGCGACTCTGCTGGGGAAGCGAGAAATTTTATTCTGGAAGGCGTGTATTAAGCCCTTAACGGGGACGGATCGTATTATTTCTTTTCCTATGCATTCATACGCATTATTGCAAACCTTTTGGGTAATTTCCGTGAAACCTCTAGCGAGAGTCCATTCGTCGCTCGAAAGAGGCTAGTGTAAGTTCCCCCTTACAGTAAGGCGCCAAAGGGTCCCCATCCATTCGTTAGGGGCGAATTTGTGCGGTCCTGTGAGGTCCCGCGATCAGCCGTGTCAGCATATAGTAGCCTTAAAAGTTGCCATAGGATTACCCGTTACTGTTTTTGGTGTGATGAATGAATCAGTTCGTGTTTTCAAATTTCCATGATACGTGTCTAATCCTAAAGTATGTAAAGAAAATGAAATGATGCGTTAATATATACTCTTAAACCGATATATAAACTACCCCAAAGCATCGAAATGATTCGAACTAAAGACGACTTAGTCATCTCGTATGAATGAACTTGTGCGACCCGCCTGGTCCCTTTTCCGTGTCCCGAAGAAGGCACATGTTCAGGAAACACGTTGTGACGTAAGCACGTATTAGTACAAATCGATTTGATATTAAGGATAGTCGTATCTCGATTCAAAAGACTATATTAACGATAGCCATTATTCACATTCTTTAAATACGTTGGGATAAAACGAGATTATGACAAAACGAAAACGAAGAACATTTCTATTTTGAACAACTCCGTTGTAACGTAAAGGGTTTCATGAACTTGGCCCGTCCCTTCCGAATAAAAAATGAGCTCTTACGTTATACCTTGCGTTGTTCTAAGGAGAAATGGACGTATTCGCGAAAGTGACTAAGAAAATAAAAGAAAAGCAAAAATAAACAAACGACCAAAATCATTCTGTATCTACGATATGTGCCAATCCCGAGAGTAGTTAAAGAAAATGAACCAATGTCGTTAAATACGTGCCTCGAACTGGTATATACGCCGTTTAAAATCACGAAGCCGAATTAAGCTAAACCGCATGATTGCACCATATGGACGAGACTGTAGGTTTTACTAATAGCTCGATCATTTCGACCGTTACCAAAACTGCAAGAAATATGACCCGACATGCGTGCTTGCTTAACTCGTGCCTGAATGAAAAAGAACGATAATATCCCTGCTTCGAATAAGCATGCGATTCAACGAAACGTTGATTTTCTATAACCACGCAGGATGATATATCCCGTAAATTGGAAGAAGTAAAAATTTGTTGCTAGCCAAGAGATTATCGTGCGCTCGAATAAGACTCGCCGTCTTTTCACGTAGCTAAAACGAGCAAGCGAATCTTAACGCTAGACACAAACACGTTACGCGATAATTCCGTTCCCTAAGAATAAAATCCAAAAGTGATACTCTCACTAAACAAACACGTGGTTACGTCTCTCGATAGATCCAAAAGATCCCGTTGTAATCCAAAAATCGAGACACGAACCCACGCGAATAAAAGGGAATGAATCATTGTCAATAACGAACGATTGAACCAGAAGAATAACTCGTACCGCGTCTAAATCCGAGATACACTCGAAAGGGAGTCAAAACCCAAACTAATGCGTCTCGTGAAATAACAAAAGACGAGTTATTCCGAAAGGACAATCCAATTTGGTCGATATCTTAGTCACTGAACGCTGATACGAACTGTATTGTCTGATGGATGATTTACTTTTTCCGCAATAATCGACGGCATCACGCGTCCCCTGGACCGCAATGTGAGCCCCAAACCAAAATCCTAGGAAAGAGACTTGGACCATCGAATGTGTGGAGGAATAAGGGTGGAAGAGAGATGTTGTGATACGTGTAATTAGACTAACATTTGTTCTTCTTATCTTATATATTCGTAAATAAATAAACGCACACACCACGAATCATGCATATAAAATCATGCATACATACTAATGAATACCATTCGCGCAGACGTCATCATTAAGCGGTTGTGGTTCGGTGAGAGTAGTCGGCTAGTCAGACAGTTCGACCAGTTACAGATTGTTAGTGCCGAGCCATCGCAGTCAGTAGTTGTGGCTTCCGAATCATCTTTGTCTGAGTATACTCAGTCTTCGGTCAGTATGTCTGCGACCAACGAAAAGGTGGCCGAATTGGAGAATTTTGTGAACAACATTAACGATCAGTTGGCCGCAATTCTGGCCCAGCTAGCTGAGCTGGCCCTGAAGGATAACAAGAGCGGTAGCAAGCGTGCTAAGAACGAGGTGAACACTGGTCCCCGCTTCGGGAACGAGGATGACTATCAGGATTATATCCAGAAACAGCTTGAGAAGGAGAAAGCTAAGGAAGAGGAATGGAAGCAGCACATTACTCAAGAGGTGCAGGATCTGCGAGGGGGAAGCTCCGGAAGTCAGGACTTTTATAATTTGAAGAACTGCTTGTCGGCAACTGCTTTGCCTTTGAAATTCTGGCTTCCGGACATGAAGAAGTTCGATGGAACTGGAGATCCCACGGCTCACATGAATCAGTATGTCGCGGTAATGAAGCACACGATCCTGACTGAGGATCAAGTCCTGGGGCTGTTTAATACTTATCTGGAGGGGGCTGCCCTCGTATGGTTCCATGCATTGCCGATGGTTACGAAGAGAGATTGGAAGGAGTTAGCGAAGTCATTCATCGCTCAGTATAGCTTCAACACCATGCTTGAGGTTACTCTGAAGGAGTTAGAGAGCACTAAGCAACAGACTGGGGAATCTTTTTCTGATTTTGTGAGGAGATGGAGGGCCAAGGCTGCAATTATGAAACAGAAGCCGCTTGAGCAGGATCAGATCCGAATGGTAATTAGCAACACATTACCGTATATTAAGAGTGAGCTGCGGTATATGCCTTTTACCGATTTCAATCAGATGTATAGCTGCGCCTTGACAGTTGAGGGGGACGGAGAGCCGAAGAAAGCTTATACCAAGTGGAAAAAGTCTGGATATAGTGCCGGAGGGCCAAGCGCGAGTATAGAATCGGCCGTAGTGAAAGTGCTTGATCTTAATGCTATCGAGAAGAGGCAGTTCGCCAAGTTTGATCAGACCTATGCAAAAGTTTTCGAACGGTTGCAGAAAAAGGGGTTGTTGAAAGCCCTCACTCATTATAACAAGGCACCGCCTGCTCCGCAGATACAAGCTAGCGGATACTGCGAGTTCCACAGTAATTATGGGCACACTATTGAGAACTGCGAGAGACTGAAACACGAGATTCAGGATTTGATTGAGGAAAAGAAGATAGTTGATCCTTCGTCAGCGAACCCTTCCACTAGGCGTAATCCATTGCCTAACCATAGGGTAAGCATGATCGGGTCTGGGCTCGGAGCAAGATTAGTCATGGAATCCTTCGAGGAAAATGAAGAGGAGTTGTTGGACTCCGATGAGAAGAGTAATGTTGGAAATGGTTTATATGTGTCCTTCCTTGGCAAGGAGCAGAAGGGTGAACCGATGGATGAAGGTGTTGGGGTTTAGTGTCCTATAGACAATTGTTCTAGGATACAAACTTAATGTAAATGAATTGTTCTTTATATCATTTGTTTTAATGAGATATATGTTTTATAACTATATAAAGGCAATCCCTTTTAAGCACTAAATAAAGTCTAATAAAAGGAAATCCGTAAGTTTGTTTAAAGTGATTATAAAGTGTTCATACAAGCATGAAGTGAGACAAAACTTTATAATAAACTAATAAACTTAAAACCACCCCAAGTCAAGTGATATGTTTAGGATTGATATATCACTGTTGAGACTTGTATGTAACAATGTCTTCTGTCCGACAGAAAGCTGATCTCACAAGCTTCATATATATAGATATCTGGACAGTTACATAGATCCGATGAAACGTCGTTCATTAGGATTGGGGATCCGATTTGAGATAACAGGATGGGTAGATTCATCCTTGTCACCTGTTCATCTCATTGGTATTAATAGGTATAACTAATCCTCAGACTCAAAGGAATGTTAATTGGTCATCCTGAATTACTGAATGTGAGACTTTGATCCTGCTGTCCCACGATCCTTAACAGAGATGACTCTAGGGTGTGAACGGCAAAGGTTGGGTGTCACACGAGGTAATGTCAGGGTAGTTATACATTGGATTGAGCATTTATCACTCCCGATTAATGGGAGATACATCCAAGGATCGCTTGTGGAAGACTCGACTCTAAATCCTTGCAAGGTGATAGCTTAAGAGTAAGAAATACAGATTTCACTTAACCTATCTATTTTGAGTTGACTCGGCCTATACAAGTAAAACGAACGTCTCGCTATATGTGACTTGACATCACCCATAGTCATAAGATTCAGTTCAAGGATGTAGTTGATAAAGAATCGAATTATACTGTAACTAATACGGAAGGGTTAACGACAGAATCAACCTGTCTTCTTAACGGACTCTGGGGGAATGATTACAGACTTACCAATAACATACTCAGTACATCATTCCGTTATGCAAAGATTAAATATAATTCTTGAAGAAATTAATTTAATAGTTGCATACGGCCAGAAGTAGTAAGAACCTAATGGATCACACATAAGACTTGGAACCAAAAGAGAGATGGATGTCATTAATAGATGGAAGCCCAAAGCCCAGTAAGGCCCATTTAAATAGAGGGGGCCGAAATTTATATATAATTAGTAAGGAATTATTTTAATTCTATTAATCCTAATTTGATTAGGAATGTGAATTAAATTAATTAAGAGATAATTAAGTTAGGAGTTTTAATTAGATTAATATACTCCTATTATTATCCAATTAGGTTATTTATTATTATTCTAGATATATTAGATATATAATGAGACAATAATTGGGAATCCTATTCCGAATTGAATTCCTATTAAGTAACCTATTCCTATCTAACTAGGGTTTAGATACAAGTGATTATATATACCCCCTCTATACATGAATTTCGACTAAGCTCCCCAATCTCCCCTTTGTGATTTTCGAAATTTGTAAGTAAGAGAGAAAAAGAGAATTCGACTCCCCTAGTTCATGGACAAGAATTCATACGGCTTCCATCGATCGATTAATTTCATCTATCTCCCTTTTCTTTGATCTTGTGTTGGTTAATTAGAGGCAATCTATTTTGGTTGCATCTCATACGGTTGATTCTAACTTAACCTCACCGTGTTTTACTTCGTGCTTGGGAACTCGGAGAAGAGTTGTGGGCGTTTCTTTAACAACGGTAGATTGTTCTTCAAAAGGTATTTCTTCTTATCCCTCTTTATATGAAATAACGATTAACGGATCCTATGGTTAAAAGGAAATAGGCTAAAATTTTTATATTTCCGCTGCTATACATTAGCCTAATTTTCCTTCAGAAGGGTTAGACGGTGGAGCACCGTATGATGAAGATAGTGCTGAAGAGACCGGGGAAGGGTCGTCTCGAACTATTGTGCCAAAATTGAGTCTATTCAGTGGAGGAGAGAATCCCGATGTGCACTTGCGTGAGTATATGCATGATATGTTTGTTGAATCCTTTGGGGTGGATGAGATTGCTCAGTGGTTCCACCATTCGTTAATTGGCGAGCCTTTGGGATGGTTCCACTCGTTGCCTGACTCCTGCAAGCATGATTGGGAACAGTTGTCCGATTTATTCCTAGAAAAGTACAAGAAAGCTAAAGATAAGACTGCGGAATGTTTTGCGCTCCAAATTGGACCTATTAAGCGTCCGTTGCCAGCTGTCAGTAAATATAACAGCAACAAAGATCCAATGGAGCACCTTCACTTCTACTTGTCGGCAATGGGGCCATTGGGTTTTAAGGAGGAAGAGATCACGAGTTTGTTTTGTAACTCACTGATGGGTGAGCCGTTGATGTGGTATATGTCGCTCCCGATGCATGTCAAGAGCGATTGGGCGGCAATGACGAAGAGGTTTATCAAAGAGTATACAGTATGGATGCTTGCGGAACAAACACCAGACTCGCCCTCCTATGAGACACCTGAAGCGGTGTTAGAAATGCCTAGGTATGGTGGATATCGGGATCCTATTGAGCATGCGAAGTTATTCCGCAACCATATGTATGACGCTGGGTTCCCTCAATGTGAATTACATGAACATTTCCCGGAAACTCTCATGGGAGAAGCCTTGTTGTGGAACCAAGGCCTATCAGAGGAAGAAATGGGTCATTGGATACCCCTTCGGGATGCGTTTGTGTCGAGGTATGAGATGTATGTTCCATGGATGGGATCCCTGGAAGATCTGGATAGGATCAGACAATTCCCAGAGGAACCGTTTGTGGATTACGCTAGGAGGTGGAGGTATCGCTACGAGCAGTGTCATGAAACGATGAGTGATAAGGTGCAGCTCATGTGCATACAGAGAGGCGCTATTCCGATGGCGGCAAGAAGGATGAGCAGAGTGTCCCTCAGGGATTATGAGGAGTTGATAGGCTGGGCCATGTATGGATCGGCTGATCCCTTTTATTTGAACTCAAACGTCCCTCACGTAATGGATTTGATGGTTGTGGACATTTGGGAAAGTTCCTCGAATGAGGAGGATGCTGATCGGAGAATTCCTATCAATATTTTGGATGAATCTGATGATGAGCCGGAGATCGCCGTTATGACAAGATCAGGTCGGGTGGCCGAAGGGAAGGCACCCATGGTTGAGACTAAAATAGGGGAGGGATCGGCTCCCAAGCCAGATGACCAGGTCCTCGAGCAGTTGAAGAAAACACAAGCTAAGTCTACGGTGTGGGAAGTCCTATGTCATTCCAAGTACCACCATGAGAATCTGATGAAGGAGCTGCAGAATTTGGTCATTTCTACCGATACTGAGCCGACAACGTTAGTAGGGGCGATTATGGCCCGGAAGAAGACTGAAATCACTTTCACCGACAAAGATCTCCCGGAAGAGGGTAAGGCTCACAACAAGCCCTTATACATCCGAGCTGAAATTAATGGGAAGAAAACCAGCTGTGTAATGGTTGATGATGGATCAGCCATTAATGTTTGCCCGCTGAAACTCTTGTCCAAATTGGGAGTAGAAAGAGGAGATTTGACTGCCTCGGAAACCATGATCAGGGCTTATGATGATAGCCATAGGCACATCGAAGGAGTCTTTAAGGCCAAGCTGAAGGTAGGGCCGCATGAGGAAGAAACTGAGTTCACTGTGCTGGATATACCGGTGACTTTTGCTGTGTTGTTGGGACGTCCATGGTTCCACAAGTTGGGAGGCGTGCCCTCCACACTCCATCAAATGATCAAATTCCCCTACGGGGAGGAGATAGTAACTATCCGAGCCGAGAAGCTAAGTTCAGTGGCTGCATTGGGAATTGAGCCTCAGCTTTTCTCCGGATTCCAGGTTTCTGGGATCTACGAGTCTAGCATGACCGCCGATGTGGTGAAGATGATGAAAGGGGGTTTCATCCCCGGTATGGGCTTGGGAGCACACCATCAAGGGTTGCCAGAATCTCCGGACTTCAAGAGTCAAAAAACCCGGAGGGGTTTGGGATATGAGCTAGGAGGTCCGTCCAACACAGGCAGTGAAGGAAGGGTGGGCCTAAAGAAGTACTTTGTGAATGAGGGTCACGGGAAGGTTTATTCTGGGACTCCCGAGTCATGGACTAGCACCGAAGGAAAGATTCTGCCAGGCTTTGAGATCTTCAATGATGTTACCAGCTGGGGCAAAGGAGAGGCAAGCTGCTTCGTCGAGGAGATCATGATGTTAGATCTGAATGCCGAGGAACAGGTCATCGCAATGGAAGCAACTGTGGGAGCGGTGGATGAGCCCAACACCCCTGAGCCTTATGAGAAACCCGAGAGCCCTGTTGATGACAATTGTATTACCGCTTTATTTGAATCCGATGATGTACTCACCAACACTATCAATGAAATGAATTCTGATTTTGCTTACTTGCTTGATGTTGATTCTGATCATTCTATGCATTCTCATTCATATAACATGCCTACATTTGAAATCAATACAATAGAAATGTCAACTTTCAATCTTGGCACGGATGAAAATCCTAAACTTATACAAATTGCTCAAGAATTAACTACTGAAGAGAGGAAAGAATTCGAGAGAATAATTAAAAAATACGAAATAGTGTTTGCTTGGACATACGAAGATATGCCAGGAATCGATAAATCCATAGTAGCTCACCGTATTCCAACATACCCCGATGCTAAGCCCGTAAAGCAAAAGCTCCGTCGCATGAGGCCAGAATGGGCAGATAAGATCAGAGAAGAGGTGAAGAAACAGTTAGAGGCAGGTTTCATCGAAGTCATCGACTATCCTCCATGGGTCGCAAATGTAGTGCCAATCGCAAAGAAAGACGGTAAAGTGAGAATGTGCGTCGATTATAGAGATCTCAACAAGGCTTGCCCCAAAGATGAATTCGCATTGCCTCACATCGACGTATTGATCGACAGTGCAGCATCGAGCGTCTTGCACACGAATGTTGACGGCTTCATGGGTTACATGCAAGTTCAGATGGCAGAAAAGCACAAGGCAAAGACCTCATTCACAACTGAGTGGGGAACGTACTGCTATAGAGTAATGTCGTTTGGTTTGAAAAATGCCGGGGCAACTTATCAACGGATGGCTACAGCACTATTCCATGATATGATACACAAGGAAGTGGAAGTCTATGTGGATGACATGATGGTCAAATCAGAGACAAGAGAAGGACATTTCGCTGCACTTGAGAAGTTTTTGGTCCGAATTGCAGAATTCAAGCTAAGGTTGAACCCGAAGAAGTGCTTCTTTGGCGTTTCATCGGGGAAGATCTTAGGCTATGTGATCAGTAACAAGGGGATTGAGGTGGATCCCGACAAGGTGAAGGCCATACAGGAAATGCCAGCACCCAAAAATGAGAAAGAAGTGAGAGGATTTCTGGGGCAGGTTCAGTATATCAGTCGGTTCATAGCACGACTCACTGTGATCTGCGAGCCAATCTTTAAGTTGCTACGGAAAGATCAACCCACGGTTTGGAATGATAGGTGCCAGCAAGCATTGGAGAGTGTCCGGAACTATTTGTCTAATCCACCGGTTTTAAGACCGCCTAAACTTGGAAAACCGCTTCTCCTCTATGTAGCAATCGAGGAGCGATCTATTGGGGCAATGCTGGCCCAGGAAGGGGATACCGGTGTGGAGCACGCGGTGTATTATCTGAGTAAGAAGTTCCTGGAATACGAGCTTAAGTATAACATGGTCGAAAAGACGTGCGTGGAAGTAGTATGGCTAACAAAGAAACCGCGGCACTATTTTCAATCCTACAAAGTGATCATTATTTCCTGGATGGATCCCGTAAAGTATCTGTACCGAACTCCGTCTCTAACAGGGAAGCTAGCCCGATGGTTGTTGCTCTTGTCCGAATTTGACATCGAATATGTAACGAAAAAGGTTATTAAGGGGAGAGCCGTAGCAGAATTTCTGGCCAATCAGCCTCTTAATGCGGAAGAGGAAGAGATAAACTATGATTTCCCAGATAAGCACTTGAACGCAATCGAAGTTATACCGTGGAAAATGTTCTTCGATGGAGCGGTTAACTCAAATGGAGCCGGGGTAGGAGTGCTACTTATCTTACCAGAAGGAGAAAGGGTCCCAATGGCTAAGAAGTTGTCATTCCCTCTCACCAATAATATGGCCGAGTATGAAGCGTGCATCTACGGGTTGGAGTCGTTAGCAGCGCTGGGAGCATCATATGTTGAAATTTGGGGTGACTCAAAACTTATTATCGAACAAGCACAGGGAAACTGGGAAGTAAGGGAAGAAAGGTTGCGTCCATACCTAGACCAGTTGGAGGGACTGGCACAGAGATTCAGTGAGTGTCGTTTTTATCACATTCCTCGAGCACAGAATCAGGCAGCGGATGCTTTGGCGACTTTGGTGTCAGTATGGGATAACCCTCGGAATCTTGCCTCGAAGCCTTTGGTGCTGAGGAGGTCCCACAAACCGTGCTATGAAGACGTAATGCCGTTGGGGGCAGATGAAAAGCCTTGGTATTTCGATATCGTAAACTTCATGAAAAGTGGAACATACCCGGCAGAATCAGAACTTAGGGATCAAGCCGTGATCAGAAGGTTAGCTCAGTAATTTATCATCCACAATGACTTGCTTTACAAAAGACACGCCGATGGTTTACAATTGAGGTGCTTGGATGAGGGAGAAGCCCGTGAGGCAATGGAGTCAGTATACTCGGGAATTTGTGGAGCCCATATGGGAGGAGCAGTATTGGCAAAGAAAATTGTAAGGTAAGGCTTCTATTGGCTCACCATGGAAAGAGATTGTAACGAATATGCGAAGAAATGCCATGATTGTCAAATCCACGGAGATTATAATCACTTACCAGCTATGGAACTACACGTGCTAGCACCCATTTGGTCGTTTGCAGCTTGGGGCATTGATATCATCGGGGAGGTGAGGCCTAATGCGTCGAACGGACACAAATTCATTGCAGTCGCCATTGATTACTTCACTAAGTAGGTAGAGGCAGAATCGTTTAGCAAGTTGGGATCTAAGCAGATGAGGAAGTTCATTTGATAACATCGAGATATTAATCCAAGGACCAAAAGGGATATTCACCTCAAAATACGCCGCGTAGTGATCCGCCAGGGCGGAGTTGGCAGGCGGATCTCCACGGATCTGCTCTGAGAGATCCGCTGGCGGACCTATGAGGCGAATCTCTTCGTTCACCTGGTTCGCCACTATAACGGCTGGCCGCCGACCCGGCCATAAAGATCATTAATGGGTTATCAATTAGTTAACTGCCAGGTTAAAGATAACTCGTAACCGCCATTAATGGAGCATTAATGGAGACTTTCTAGTTACCTGAAGGTTACAACTTCTCAGCTATATATAGCCTGATCCCTTAGGCTATCAAGGTACACATTCACACAACCTTAGTCAATTCAGTTTGTTTTCCTTGAATCATCTTACTGACTTTGGCATCGGAGCTTCCCCCCGTCGAACCCAATGACGCCCCCCACAGGGACAGACATTGGTCGGAATTTCCCCACCTGTTATCAATTGGTGCGGTGAGCGTGGAATCCTTAACCAAACAAAGGGTTTTTCGTTCACACTAAAAAACTATGACAAACGGAGATCAAAATCCCTCCTCAGGGATTGAAACACCATTAGTTACACCATCTAGTGCAGGCCGCACTGAGTCAACTGCTCTTGCAACGTATGTCAAAAATAGTATGCCTCCAGATGCTTTCATCAGTATGCGTGCCCAAGCAATTGGAGAACGGTTTGGAACCGAGACAGGGAATCGCCTGCGGTCATTTATGACCCTCCCTCCACATTGGAGCATGGCGTCCACATCGGCCGTATCATCTTGGCCTTTATTAAGCTTTGGACCGGGCGCCCAAAGTTCTTCATTCCTCCAAGCTCACAACACGGATTCTATGATAACCACCACAACGTCGACTGGCGAATGGCAAATCAATCGTGAGTTATTTCCTGATGGCGCTGAAGGAAGTCAAAGAAATAATTCATCCTTACCGGGTGGATCCACGGGACCAGGATTAAATCTGGATGGACCCAATATTCCTAGGCGTCCACGGACGAATCTCCCCCCTGGCGGATCCAAAGGGCGAACACACAAAAAGCATAGAAAAGAGAAGGGCATGCGGTCCAGGTCACCTTCACCCCGACGACCGAGATCCTCCCATCGTGGTAGATCGCCCCCATCTACTAGTCGAAGACGGAGTAAAAGGCCAAGAGAGACACCCCATCCAAGTGGACCACCACCACCACCACCACCTTCGGGAACTGTTGGACACATCCCGTTAGGAAGCCAGGGAGGGGGAAACGGGCCAGCCCCCCCTGGTGGAGGTGGCGGAGGAGGAGGCGGACGTGGTAATAAAGGAGGGCGTTCGCCATCAGATCCATCGTCTGATTCAAGTTCTTCTTCTTCTTCTCCAAGCAGATCGCCACGAAGAGGTCATCCCAGGGCGGATCCAAAAAATTTTGATGATAAAGTTAGGGCCTTGGTGCTCCGTATGAATGAAGAAAATGCTAGGCATAACCCGTTCGCCAATAGAGACTCGCCTTTCGCAGCTTGGATTGAGGCGGAGGAAACAGACAGAGCTTTTAAAATTCCCAATCTTGCAATATACACAGGAAGTGACAATCCAGAAGCTCACGTTAGAAAATATCGAATATTGCTCAGGCTCAACCGTGCCACCGAGCCCGTGCTCTGCAAAATGTTTGTTACAACGCTGGGGGGCCCAGCCTATTTGTGGTTTCAATCTTTGCCTCCAGGTTCGATAAACAGTTTCGATCAATTGAGCAGAGAATTTTGAGCTAAATTTGCCGGCTGTATTCCTCCAGTAGTGAAATCTGGGAAGCTTTTTGAGTTAAAACAGAAGGCGAATGAATCCCTTCGGGAGTATATGGACACTTTCAACCAGTTGTGCATACAAATCGTTGACGTGGATATCTCCGTAGCTGTGGAATGTTTCGTAAGAAACACCACCTGTAAGAGTTTGCAGGAAGATCTCATTCGAAAGAAACCCACCAGCATGGCAGAGTTGATGGAACGTTGTAAAGATTTTATAGAGGTGGATGACATTCGCCGAGGTTCACCATCATCGCCGAAAAGGGACAAAGGCGAATCTCGTCCCCGAGATAGAGACATGGACAAGCGTCAGGACTCTTCCTCTAGAAACAGGCGAAGAGATTCTAAGAACAAATCAACATTTGTCACCTCTTTCACACCTCTCAATGCTTCTAAAAGTGAATTCCTTATGTGGATCGAGAACAGTCAGCACAAACGGAGCATTTCATACCCCGAACCGAAGGGAGGGGAGTACACCAATAATGGTAAAAATCCTAAAAACTATTGTAAATATCACAGGAAAAATGGCCATGACACTGACGCATGCTGGGAGTTAGCCCGAGAAATCGAGCGTCTCATAGAGAGGGGCAAATTGGATCGGCTCATCCAAACTGAAGGCAAAAAAGGAGATGGTGATAGACCCAAGGAGGACTCAAAGAAGAAAGGAAAGGGTACCATCAATGTCATAGCAGGCGGACCTGGATACCAGCCAATGCTAAAAAAGGCAGGGACTGCTGCCCTTGACAAGACGTCGTTAAATCGCCCCTTTTCTGATGTAGGTCCTGAAATACCTCCCCATACGGATGCGCTGGTCGTCACTATGATGGTGGAAGGCTGGGAGATGAAAAGAGTAATGATTGATACTGGGAGCTCATGCAATGTCATCACCAGAGGAGCTTTCGCCAAACTCATGATTGATCTTGTTCAAGTAGAGCCAACTGTGGTTGATATCTTGGGAGTAACGGGACATACTATCCGAACAAAAGGCCAAGTCACTCTGGATTGTGAGCTTATAGACGATGATCAGGTCTGGAAGGGTGATCTAGAATTTTCTGTCTTGGATGGTCAGTTAGCTTACAATATCATCCTCGGACGGCCCTTTATCTCTGAAGTTGCAGCCCTTATCTCCATTCGCCACTTAACACTTTACATCCCCACGGCCAAGGGAGGTGTAATGATCAGAGGTAGCCAGAAGGTGGCCCAGGAGATATATTCGGCGTCGTTAATGATTCGCCCACAATCTAAGGAGGAAGATGAAGAGGAGCGCGTCACAATGGCCTTGGGCGAGACCGAAATGTACCTTATGGCGGATGAAAAGCAGGTGCGAATGGCTAAAGGGCTCAAAAGCAAAATTAAAAATGCCATCACCAAAGTGCTCTGTGAGGCGGAGGATGTCTTCGCATGGAAGGATGAAATTCTCCCCGGAATTAGTCCAGACGTGATCACTCACAAGCTCAACATTGATAAAGATGCAGTTCCCGTGGCTCAGAAGCGAAGAAATCATGGTCCGGAAAGGCAGAAGGTGATAGAAGAAGAGATCACCAAGCTCCAGCGGGCGGACGCCATTGAGGAGGTGCTTTACACACAGTGGTTGGTGAACGTCGTTTTGGTGAAAAAAGCTGGCGGATCTTACCGCATGTGCATTGACTTTACGGATCTCAACTAGGGCTGGGCACAATTCGGTCCAAGTCGGGGATTCATGAATCTCCAGTATTGGATTGAAATTCGGAGATTAATAAAAGGAAATCTCCAGGGTTGGATTGAAAGAATAAATCTCCAGAATTGAATTGCCCCAAAATTTCGGTCCAGTCCAGTTCGGGGATTCGGAGATTCGGTTCCGGTCCAATCCAATATAATTTTTCGGTGATTCGGATAAATATCTAATAGTTTAAGTCCTAAAAAATAAATTAAAAATTTAATTTACAAAATTTTATTATCTTACATAGCTTGAAATAAATGATATTTTTTTAGGAAGTAAACAACATTCATTAAAAGTTACAATAGACAACAAGGCTTAAAAAAAACCCACAAAATCAAAGTATTAAAAGTTACGGTAGACAACAACAAATTCCTTGTTTTCAAAGCAAAAGCAGTAAAAGCCAAACATCAACCTAAACATATAAAATTTACCATATTAGTGAATCAACAAATGTTAAATTAATTAGCTTTTACTTCAATAAAATTAATCAACACACTAACAAAAAGTAAAAGGAAAAAAAAATATGCTTACCAAAGTGCATTTGATTCGGTTAAAAAAACCTTAGATATCCAATTGAAATATGGATAAAAGAGATGATGCAATTTCAGGATCAGAACTAATTTCTACAAATTAAATAACATTTATATAGTTAGTATTCATAAACATTTAATTAAAATAAAACTATGAAATATAATTGGTAAGTAAATATTACCTTCTTTAATAGCATCAAGATCTTCAACTTCTTCTTCATGCTTGAAAGCTTGAGTTGAAGTTTTCAACCAATCTTGACAACAAATCAAGCTGTAGCAGGAGTTAAAGAACTCCTAAATTGATCCAAAGTTCTACCACTTGTGCTAAACGTAGATTCAGAAGCCACAGTTGAGCATTTTAGGTAAATATTTTTTATTTCATTTTATAAACGGGAATTAATCGGGATAATTTTTATGACTATATAATAATGTTATACCTTATTAATAAATTATAAATTTATGTTATTGTAATTAGTTTACCAAACCTTACAAAATATATAACTATATATTATATAATATTTCTCTTTATATAAAGTTAATGTATGAAATATAAATTTATTATTGCTAAACTTTCGGTTATTTCAGTTCGGTCCAATCCAATCCAATTCAATCCGGTTATCGGTCCGGTCCTGGATAAATTTTGGTCCAGTTCGGTCCAGTTCTTTGACAAAAAGTCAACGGTCCAATCCAGTTCGGTTCTCCAAAAAAAGTCAACGGTCCGGTCCAATTCCGGAGTTTTTTCCTCGGATATTCGGTCCGGTCCAGTATCTCCAGGATCCGCGCCCAGCTCTAATCTCAACAAAGCTTGCCCCCAAAGACAACTATCCTTTACCATGCATTGACATGCTTGTAGATGGAACCGTCGGTCACACAATGTACTCCTTTACCGATGTGAAGTCAAGTTATCATCAGATCCCCATGGAGCCCTCAGATAGAATCAAGACCTCGTTCGTAACACATCAGGCCACTTATTGTTTCAAAGTTATGCCCTTTGGGCTTAAGAACACAGGTGCAACTTATCAGAGGATGATGAACAAGATATTCGCAGATAGTAAAGGGGATAACTATTCTGTCTATGTAGATGACATGATCATCAAAAGTACGACCGTAGAAAAGCATGCGGATGATATAAAGGAGGTACTAGACGTACTCCGACGCCACAACATTAAGCTGAACCCAGAGAAGTGCACTTTTGGTGCGACGTACGGAAAGTTCTTAGGGTTCATGATCAGCGAAAAAGGAGTTAGCCCAAATCCTGACAAGGTTAAGGCTGTCCTAGAAATGCAAGCACCACGGAATATCAGAGAAGTACAACGCCTTAATGGGCGTATCATAGCCTTGGGCAGGTTTATCTCTTGTTCAGCCCGCAGATGTCAGCCCTTTTACGAGGTCATTAAGAAGCAAAAGGCATTCGAGTGGAATGAGGATTGTGAAAGGGCCTTCGAAGGAATCAAGCGGTTCCTCACAGAGCCGCCCATGATGAGTCGACCTTTGAAGGGAGAAGACCTCTACATGTATGTATCGGTTACGGATAAAGCCGTATGCACGGTCATGATACGAGAGGAAGATGGCCAGCAGTTTCCAATTTATTACGTGAGCAAAATTCTGAAAGACGCCGAAACCAGATATTCTAAACTTGATAAGATGGCGCTGGCTGTTGTCACCGCGGCAATCCGCCTTAGGCCATATTTTCAGGCGCATACTGTAGTGGTTCGAACAAATATACCAATGAGAAAGGTGTTGCAGAAACCAGATACTTCGGGAAGGTTGATGGAATGGGCAATTCGCCTGGGCGAATTCGATGTAAGATATGAAAGCAGGTCAGCCTTAAAGAGCCAGGTCCTGGCGGACTTCGTGAATGAATTCACTGATGAAGGGATAGATCATCCCAAACCTCCAATAGAGGAATGGACACTGTACACCGACGATGCTTCCTCGGTAGATGGAGCTGGCGTAGGCGTTGTGATCAAGGGTCCCCAATACATAAAATTACGATACGCATTAAAATTAAATTTCCATGCAACTAATAATGCTGCTGTATATGAAGCTCTGATATTGGGATTACGCCTACTCAAAGAAATCACTCCAGAGCGGATTGTGATCTATAGTGATTCTAAACTAATGGTCAACCAAGTAATCAAGAATTACGAGGTGAAAGACGAGGTTCTGGCCAAATACGTAGCAGAAGTCAAAAAATTGATGGATCACCTGGAGACTAAGGAAACTAAATGGGAACTGATTCACGTACCAAGGGAGTCCAACACAGAGGCGGATCATTTGGCCAAAATGGCCTCTTGTGAGGAGAACTGGACAGATCCGGATTGTCCCTTCGAAGTTAAAATAGCTCCAGCCTTCGCCTCAGAGGAAGTGTCCCTGCTCACAACAGTAAAAGATGATTGGAGATCCGTCATCCGCCAATATCTGCTAAATGGAACCTTACTTGAGGACAAAGAAGAAGCACGACGGATAGTTAGGAGAGCGGCTTATTTCTCCATGATTAATGACGGCCTTTATAGAAAATCCTTTAGCCATCCCTGGTTGAAGTGCATTCTGCCGGAAGAGGGTCAACAAATCCTCAAGGAGCTACATGAGGGATCATGTGGGGCTCACGAAGCGTCCGCCGCCATCTTGAAGAAATCCAAGTTAGCAGGTTTCTACTGGCCCACAGCTGAATTGGATGCCCAAAAATTGGTAGAATCTTGTCACAGTTGTCAGATTCATGCGAACGAATCACATACTGCCAAACATATCCAGAGGCCCATCATAGAAGTACGTCCATTTGCCCTTTGGGGAATAGACATTGTGGGCCCATTTCCTCCGACTCGCCGACAGAGGAGGTACGTGGTAGTGGCAGTGGACCATTTCACCAAATGGGTAGAAGCCGAAGTTGTTTCCTCCATTACTGCAGAACGAATGGTGGAATTTGTCAAAGACAACATCGTGGGAAGATACGGTGTTCCATATACCATCATCACCGATAATGGAACACAGTTCAACTGTGGCGAATTCAAAGCTTTCTGTGAAGGGTTGGGCATCCTGAACAGATTCGCCTCCGTTTATTATCCCCAGTCCAATGGGATGACTGAAGTTACCAATCGGACGATCGTAAAGGGGATAAAGAAGAGATTGGGAGAGCATGATAAGAAGTGGGCGGACCAGCTGACAAGTGTTCTATGGGCTTATCGCACCACCCCAAGGACAGCCACAGGGGAAACACCATTCGCCCTTTCTCATGGTGTCGAAGCCGTGATCCCAGTCGAAATACAGGTCCCCAGTGATCGAGTGGCCTTTTATTGTGAAGAGGACAACGGTAAATGGCTAAGGGAGCATTTAGATCAGATAGAGGATCATAGAGACCAATCCTATGTGCGCATGGCGGCATATAAACAGAGGATCGCAGCTTACCATGATAAAAACGCCAAGCTCGTGGATCTAAATGTGGGTGATCTTGTGCTCCGAAAGGCTGACAAAGTCCAGTCTCGAGAAGGCAAGGGCAAGTTAGGGCTCAACTGGACGGGTCCATATCAGATAGTGGACAAGATTGGATTCGCCACATTCAAAATCCAAGACATGGAGGGCAACACACTGCCACGCACATGGAACCTCCAAAATCTCCGCAAATATTTTGTCAGAAAATGAAGTGTACACACGGTCTTGAGTACTCTTTTTCCTTTAATAAGCTTTTTCCCATGTGGTTTTTCTTATTAAAGGTTTTAACGAGGCTCACCTATAAGACCTACCTGCTGTAATAAAGCATTTCTCCCATTAATAAACATCATTTGTTCTATTATCTATGTTTTTTTTAAAGTTTATTGCAGCAATATCAATATTCCAGTCTTAAAAAGAAGGGGGGCATCCAACGCTCTCCGCATTTACAACGTATCGCTATCTTATAGCTACTTTCTTTTCGCCTTAAAGACATAAGAGCATCAATCTTATGAGCGGATCCGTCTCTAAGAGGATCTCAATCTCCAATAGAGTTAAAACGATCCTTGGACGCAAGGTCTTTACACTCTCTTATCCTTCCCAGAGAAGGATTCACAAGTCCTACGGGCGGATCACTTCACCTCAAAGATAGGTAGCAAATTGATCCCCTGGGCAGCTTTACTTCCTCTAGAAGGAATAGAACAGCTTCTAACCTTCACAAAGGTTCATACAATGGAGTATGGCTGGCCACCTACTCCAAATCCTAGATGCCTATATATTTCCTTACGCAAACGTAAAGGTAAAATAACATAGTTTCCATAAAGGATTAAAACAAATTGTACTTAAAAGCGTTTTTACAATGTCACAAATAAAAACAAACTAAGTAACAATGGGAGCATCCTCCTTTGCATCTTCCTTGCTCACGACGCTTGCTTGGGGATCTTCTTTCTCCACATCCACAGATACGCCAGCCGGAGATACCTCCTTATCCGCAGGGGATGGGGGACCAAGGGGAAGAGTCTGGTCAGGAATCGGTTCTTCACCCGCCTTAGGGGGCACCTCCTCAAGCTCGTCTAACGTGACAGTAGTGGATGGCTTGGTTTCCTCCGCGGGCCCCTTCATCCATCTCCGAACATAATCACGGAGGTATTCCTTGGCATCTGACATTTTGTTGAATTTCGCCACATCCTCTGGTTCGGGGACGGCGAATTGCGGATCTGTGAAATTAGTCTCAGGATGTGCCAGTGAGAAGTATGCCATGAGCATTTCGCCATAATAAAAGGCTTGCTCACCCGCCATATATTCGGCTTCTCCAAGGGCGTCCTCGTGGTCTTTGGCATCAGACATGATCTTTGCCTTTAACTTCTCAATTTCCGCATCCCTAAGAACCAAGGCGGCTGTGGCGGAAGCAAGGTTTGCGTTTGCGGAAGCGAGGTTTGCATTGACAGAAGCGATATTCGCATTGGCTTCCGCTACCTCTTTCTCTAACTTCTCGATGGTTACCTTATCCGCCACATTTTAAAGGAGCTCTGTTTCCATGGTACGTATGCGAGAATACAACTGTCAAAAACAAACAATTCAGTCAAACAGCAAAAGGGAATGAAGGACCAGCATTTTCTGCAAAACGAAATCCTTGCTAAAGGAACTCACCATGAGGAGCTCCGTCTTCCCCTTTTGCGCATGAATGGAACCAGGGATCTGGTTATGGTTCCTCTGCACTTCGCCCACCTGACCCAAGGCCTCATCCAAATCGTTTAGGATGGATTCATTCTCGAAAGAACCTTGGGCTCCAAATTTGGCGGACCAGTATCCACCAATATCAGGCTTCGCCGTCTACACAAACGTTCAAGAGTCAGAACTCAAAGTTCAAAACTTGATGAACAAATAAAAATAAAAAGTAAATTACCTGGACAATCTCCCCAACAGGCCTGGCGGATCTCATGGCATCCGCCATAAGCTTAGGGCCTCCAGTGGTGTGAGGCTTCCTCCTTTTTAGTGGCGGCTCAACCACTGTTTCCGCAGGATGTTTGCCAGTAGCAGTTTGAGGATTCGCCGCTTGATCTTTCTTGCGTGCTTCAGCCTCCAAAAACTTCCTACGCTTCTCTGCAAGAGCGTGATTGGCCTTAGATAAACCCCTGCCAAAGAAAACATTAAAGTAATCAAAGTTCATGAAGAAATGAAGGGTACCTTGGTCAAATTGCGTAATCTTTGAATAAATGAATTGATCCCCTTCCCGACGAATCAATGGAATATCAGGCTAAGGCATCCGCGTATGTCCATGCATCCGCCTTGATCTGCTTTATGAGCTCCGCCACCTTCTCATCACTATCCGTTAAAATCCGCATATCGCCCGCCATATGTAACGGCCTAGGATTCCAAAACGAAGGAAAACCCAGTGGTTCGCCATCTTTTATCTTCACGTAGAAGAATCTCTCATCCCAGCAATGGACATTGGACATTTTGTCAATAAAGGGCGAATATACTCCGAATTTGGCGAACGTAAGATAGGATTCGGACTTCTGTTTTGATGGTTTGTGAAAAGCTCTAAAGATACGACCCGTATATACCACTCCTAAATTTGAGGCGAGGTAGCAGTCTAAAGCGATATCCAACCAGCAGTTGGGATGTAGCTGGCTGACCGTGATGTCAAAGTAGGAGAGGATGTCCGCCATCATCTTCGGAAGAGGAAGTCGGAACCCTCTCTCCACGTGACTGCAGTATACTGTAAGGAAACCGCTAGGCGGACAGGAAGGACGTTGATGAGATGCGACAAGCTGAGTCTCATAGTTCTTGATCCAGGGAAAGCGATTCGCCAGATCCACTAGATCCGCGGCGCTCATACGAGACGGAGTAGACTCCGCTCGGGGATTCTTTTTCTGAGGAGGAATTGAAGAAGAGGCCATAGTCCCCGGAAACCACCTAGATGCACCAGCCGGAGCGGCGCCGGAGACAGAAGTAAAAAGAGTCGGGTTCCTAGTGGAACGAGTTTGATAATGATTACGCGCCGAGTTACTAAACCCAGCTAAATCGGAGTTAATCGTGCCCTCGGAAGAAGAAGAGTTCTCCGATGACGAAGTGGTCCAACTAAAATCAACTTCTATTTCAGGAGAAGGGGTTGAATTAAAAAGTTCTGAAGTTGATCTAGAAGAGGAAGACGAACTTCTAAACATCCAGAAAAAGTTAAGCAAAAGAAAATGAACTTACATGGGAAATCAGAAGCTTGGTACGAAACTCTGAAAAATTCCTGGAAAAAGCTTCGAGCAATAGAGTAAAAACGAAGAAGTGAAGACGAAAGGGAAAGCGAAAGAGGAAGAAGAAAGCTTTTCTCCTTCCTGGGACAGTGCGTCCACTACACGTGTCATTCATCCATTGGCATTGAACAGTGTGCTTATTAATGCAGGTGTTTATGACGGCGCGCGGAAGCTCAAAAGCCCTAAAGGACTTTAAGGGCACTTTGGGGGGGCTTCTGATAACATCGAGATATTAATCCAAGGACCAAAAGGGATATTCACCTCAAAGTACGCCGCGTAGTGATCCGCCAGGGCGGAGCTGGCAGGCGGATCTCCACGGATCTGCTCTGAGAGATCCGCTGGTGGACCTATGAGGCGAATCTCTTCGTTCACCTAGTTCGCCACTATAACGGCTGGCCACCGACCCGGCCATAAAGATCATTAATGGGTTATCAATTAGTTAACTGCCAGGTTAAAGATAACTCGTAACCGCCATTAATGGAGCATTAATGGAGACTTTCTAGTTACCTGAAGGTTACAACTTCTCAGCTATATATAGCCTGATCCCCTAGGCTATCAAGGTACACATTCACACAACCTTAGTCAATTCAGTTTGTTTTCCTTGAATCATCTTACTGACTTTGGCATCGGAGCTTCCCCCCGTCGAACCCAACGACGCCCCCCACAGGGACAGACATTGGTCGGAATTTCCCCACCTGTTATCATCATTGAAAAGCACCTAATCACCAGGTTCGGAGTGCCTCATCACATGATCACGGATAATGGGGTCCAGTTTCAGGGGGAAGTGAGAAGTCTCCTCCAGGAATACGGTATTGAGCATCATAGGTCTTCTCTGTATCGCCCACAAGCTAATGGTGCAGTAGAGGCGGCTAATAAGAACCTTAAAAGAATTCTTGTAAAGACAGTGGAGTCGCATCGGAATTGGCACGAGCAGCTTCTGCTCGCTTTATGGGCTTATCGCACGACGGTTGGAACGTCAACTGGGGCAACGCCGTTCTCCTTGGTATATGGTGCAGAAGCCGTTCTCCCAATTGAGATTGAAAAGCGATCGTTGAGAATCGCAGTAGAAGCAGAGATTCCCGAGACGGAATGGGTGAAGAAGCGATGTGAGCAGTTGGCATTGGTAGACGATAAAAGGATGGACGCTCTTTACCACGTGCAATTATATCAGAGAAGGATGGCCCGAGCCTTCAACAAAAAGGTCAAGGCCAGCCCTATCAAAGAAGGGGACCTGGTGCTGAAACAGATCCGAATGACGCACACCGACCCTAGGGGCAAGTTCAGGCCAAACTGGGAAGGACCATTCCTCGTGAAGAAAATCCTAAGCAAAGGGGCGGTGAAGCTAACTATATGGACGGCATGGATTTCTCCGAACCTACCAATCTGGATAGGCTTAAGAAATACTTTTCGTAAAAAAAAAAAAAGAAATAAAAATTCCCGATAGGTTGAAAACCCGCAAAGGGCGACCTATGCAACAATAAGAGACATCCCAATGGGTGAAAACCCGAAAGGGTACTCAGTTGAAAATTCCGGGATAATAAAAGGAGAGATGAAAAATCGCTGGGATCTGAAAACCGAAAAAAGGCGGGTCCTGGTAACGTTGGTTATATCTTGAGCAATTATGAAAATAATGTATAAGCGGCTAAGTATTTCTATTGTTTGTAAATAAATAAAGGCATGAATATATTTGAAGAGGATGATTGGAATCATTATAATCTACTGAATGCATCATATTATGAATCATGAGTTATACTTTTCCTACCTCTTTCACATAAAAAGCCTACGCCCTATCCACCCCTCTTCCTATATACAAGCTATACATCGGGGTAATACTAATGAGAAAACTACAAATAAAGAGCCTAATGAGGAGGAAGATCCCAGAAGTCCTCAGAGTCCCTCAGACGAGAAGCCCGCTCCGCAGATAAGGCCTCCTCGGCAACCCGACGACCCTCCTCGGTGGCAAGGCGCCCCGCGGTCTCCACTCGCGTCATCTCCTCTGCGGCAAGATGCCCCTCGGTCTCCACTCGCATCATCTCCGACCAATGAGCGTTTCTCTCTCGATAGACATGCCCAACTCTAGCATCGGCATCCCGCTGCAACTCACTGAACCGATGCTCGTTCGTATGAAGATCGCTCTGCAAAAAAAAAGAAGAAAAAAAGAAAAAATCAAAACAGACGACAACAGAAGTCATACATACATATGTGCATCACACGCATACATTTCACTACACTAATACAGAATAAGAATACTCACCAGGTGGCCGGCACAGCGCAGGTTGAGCTGCTCTCTGAAGTAACCAGACAATCCCATGTAGTCGGTACACGTCTCCCTCAAAGTATGGAGGGCATCAGGGGGATCGAACGGCATCCTCGAGGTAAAAACCGAGGGGGCTGTCTCGATGCCGGAGTAGGCCACGCCCGCCTCGCCGTAATAAATCACCGGAAAATCTCTCCCTGGGATCGGGAAGGGTGTGCCAAGGTGAAGCCGCTCTGGTTGGGCAACGCCCGAGGACTCGCCTGCATAATAGGAAGGCTCGCTCGCAGAGGTCCGGGCCTGAGCACCATCGAAAAAGTCAGACATCCGAGCGCTCCTCAAGGAACCCTCCTGCATATAAAGACACAATAAACATCCCTAACCACCTCGTAAATAAAGAAAAAAGTCAAGCACTCACCGGGATCTCCTCACGACCAAAAACCGCAGCGACAGCCTCCGCTGAGAACACGTCCGCCCCGGGATCCACGTCCATCGCAACCTCAGGAGGGTCCGCCGGAGTCAATAACATCGATAAATAGCGGGCGCGACCCCCTGCATGGTCCCACACATCTCGAGGGGCAAATCGGCTAGTCAAATCGCGACGAATGTCCGACAAGAGCATGGTCCTCACCGCAAACATGGATGCAGGAATCTCGCCAGGTGTCCAATGCGAGGCGCTAACCCCGGTGATGCCCCGGTCGCCCAAGTACCATGCCCGTGCACAGGGACCTATAAGTACGCACTGCTGCCCCTGGATGCGGGTAACGTAAGCGTAATCGGGACCAAAGTCGAGGTCGTCCCATCTAAATTGAATCTGAAAAAAAAGAGAAAAGAGAAGAGTCAGGTGTGATCGAACGAAAATCGAGAATAGTTAGAAGGTATTCACCTGTCCTAAGGTCCGCGAGTCGATCCATGCTAGGAATCGCACCACTGTTCGCCCCTTCTCGGCCTCCAAATCAAAATCACTCCACCGCGCCATGAGTGGAAGCCTAACCACACGCGGCCGGCTCCTGCGGGTGCACGGAAGAATCTACCTCTCGTAGGCCCAAACCTGCTCGTAGAAACGGATGTCAAAAGCAGAAATCGCGAAAAGAATAAGGAGACAAGCCAATGATAGACGACGTACCAGGAGGGCAAAGGTATAACCACCGAAATCCTTACGCTTCCGACAAGTCAAATCCAGGAACTTGTACAGAAAAGCCAAGCCGGCTCCTGCCTAATCATAAGACGACACCGCATCCAAATCACGAAAGGCCTGGATAAGACCCACATGTATCGTCCCTCTCTTAGTGCGGAAGATCGTCTCGCCCAAGGCATATAGAAGAAAGCTGCGAACGGCCTGATCCGTGTCGTCTCGGCCGCAGAAGTCCCTACGACTCAGTAATCCGTAGGTAGTAATAAACTTCACCGGGGTGGACTTGACACCCGTATAGACTCCTGGTCCAATTAGAGCAGCTAACTTGGCACGGTCAACCCGGGGACGCACCATGTCAAAGAAGAGGGGAACCGGGATACCGCTACCCCGCAATCCGGTCAGCAAGGAGAAGTCGCGGGGTGAGATCGTCATCTCCCCGAACGAGAAGTGGAAAGTATGGGTCGAGTCCACCCATCTCTCACATAAGGCGCGCAAGCCAAACCGATCACATACCCCGTTGGTGCGAGGCAGCGCCAGGATAAAAGGCTCGAAGCCCAACTCTCGTACCCGGGCTTTGGCCGCCGGGCTAAGCAAGGCATGCCAAGCATGGATATCCTCGGTGGTCCCGGAAATGCCAATGATCAGGAAGGAACGGAACGGGTAAGTTTAAATCTCGCTTCTAGGCTCACGTCTAATAAAGGTTTGTTAACCTAGTTATTCTTTCGGTTATGTTTAAATCTAACCTAGAGCTCTCTGTCAGTTAGGACTGTCACGTTGTGAGATTTCGTTCTTAGGGTCATTTGTATAAGATTTGATTAATTCATTATTCTTTGGTGTTCCACTTTCCCGCGTGTTTGCAAGGAGATTAATCCAATTCTAACGTAGGTTAAAAGCATTTGATTTAGTCGTTTATGTTTTTTTTTCACTATTCACGTGCACTATTCACGTTTGTACTATTCACGTGCACTATTCACGTTTTTGCGGTTAACATGCATCATTCATGTTTTTACTACTCAGGTGCACTATTCACGTTTTCACTATTCAGGTGCACTATTCACGTGCTATTCACGTTTTTACTGTTGGCATGCATTGTTCGCATCTGTACTATTCACATGCATATAGGTCAAATTCTTTCAAAAAAAAAATAAATAAAGCATTGCTTACGTGCATAGAAATTCACGTTTTCTAACTAAAGGTCTTCTAAACGGCTTAGAGGCTAGCATGCAAATGATGTTCAAAGTAGGGCTACTAAAGCCTAGCAGTCTTGTCAAAAGATAAAAGAGTAGAGGGGTACCTACTTGATTAATGTTGGTCCGGCTCAGATGAGAATCAGGATCCTGAAAGGGAGCCACTCCCGTCAAGTTCGCAAAACCCACTTCCATGCCCTTCGTGCCATCGTATCTATCCGAACCCATCACAAGAATGCTCAAAGGTTAGAGCTAGAGAGAGAAAGAAGAGAGAGAAGGTGTGGGGTTGAAATGAAACCCCAGTCCCTTTTATAAGGGTAAAAAGGGACATGGATGTCATTATAAAAAAGGTTGACGTGACATAAAGGTAAAAAGTAAATAATTCATTACCAAGTGCACAGACCTCCGATTTGCAGTCCGTTTCAACCTGCGTTCCTGCCAGGAGGTGACCAATACCCCAAGAATATGACTCCGGATGACAGTCGAAATTTTACAGAACAGTGGCGCCAGTCAAAATACAGACAATAGTCAACAGAAAAATAATTCTTAGTCTGAAGTGTTCCAGACGAAAAGATAAGGAAGTTCCTATCAAACAACTCAAATACCCGAGACAATAGCTCTAGTGAAAATACAGACGACAGTGTTTTAGAATTCAGAATCGCTAGAAAGAACCTTTTTGCTTTTGAGCCATCTTGCCTACGGTCCACGACCGAGGTTGCTTTTGAGCCATCTTACCTACGGTCCACGACCGAGGTTGCTTTTGAGCCATCTTATCTACGGTCCACGACCGAGGTCGCTTTTGAGCCATCTTACCTACGGTCTACGACCGAGGTTGCTTTTGAGCCATCTTACCTATAGTCCACGACCGAGGTTGCTTTTGAGCCATCTTACCTTCGTTCTACGATCAAGGTTGCTTTTGAGCCATCTTACCTACGGTCCACGACCGAGGTAGCTTTTGAGCCATCTTACCTACAGTCCACGACCGAGGTAGCTTTTGAGCCATCTTACCTACGGTCCACGACCGAGGTTGCTTTTGAGCCATCTTACCTACGGTCCACGACCGAGGTTGCTTTTGAGCCATCTTACCTTCGATCCACGATCAAGGTTGCTTTTGAGCCGTCTTACCTACGGTCCACGACCGAGGTAGCTTTTGAGCCATCTTACCTTCGGTCCACGACCAAGGTTGCTTTTGAGCCGTCCTACCTACGGTCCACGACCGAGGTTGCTTTTGAGCCTTCTTACCTTTGGTCCACGACCGAGGTTGCTTTTGAGCCATTTTTACCCCCGATCGATTTAGAGACTAGGGTCGCCAAAAGGAGCGTTCGTCTGCAGTCGATTCAGAGGCAAGGGCGGGACAACCGAGGCGAAGATCGAAGACAAAGCCGGAGCATGCGGCGTGGAGATCAGGTATTCTTCCTCCTAATCTATATGTGTCTTTTACTTTAATATATTTCCATTGCATGTGCCGTGTTAGCAAAAAACGTTTTCAAACACACACATCACTGTCAAAATAGAAAAGTAGGGGCAACTGTAGACACCGAGTCGGAGGACCTGTAACGAAAACCTGTAACAAGACGGTTGAAGCGGTTGGTTCCGAGAGTTTTAAAGCCGAAAAATATAACAAAAAACGAGAGGTCAATAAGAGTTGCGGTCGTCGAGTGGACGGCTCGCGAGTGCTCAGCGACGTGGTGCGAACGCCTAGCGGCAGTCAGCGCGCGCCCGACGACAGTTGGACGCGCGCCCGACAGCTCGGGGCGCACGCCCGACGGCCGCTGGGCGTGCACAACAGCCGTTGGGCGAGCGTCCAATGACGTGGGGCGAATGCCCAACGTAAGTTGGGCGAACGCCCAACGTAAGTTGGGCGCGCGCCCAACTGATTTTGGGCGTCCGCCCAGCATTTTGGGCGTAGGCCCAAAACATGTCGGGCTACGCCCAAATTTTTTTAGGATCTGTGCCTATAAAAGGCACAGATCCCCATGCATTTTGAGGAGGATTTTTTTGGGTGAGCTTTCTCACTCTAGACATTTTTAGAGAGAGAAAGTAAATTTTTTTGAGGAAATTATTTTTTTTCCTCAAAAAGTCCGAATTTCCTAAAAGTTAAATTTTTACTAAAAAACCCGAAAAACACAAAAAACGCAACTCGTGGAATCAACCGACTTCAACTGTCAATACCGATCTTGAGGTATTATCCGAGGACTAGACTAGTTTTATTTAATTTAATTTATTTTCTTTATTTATTTTTTTTTATGTTATAATTTTTTTTATTTAGTTAATTATTTATTTATCACGTTTTATTTAATCTTCCGTATTTATTTAATTTTTGTCTCGTATTAAATAAACGTTTGGTTTTGTTTTGAAATAAAAAACCTCGTTTTAACATCCCAATATGAACCGTGATCCGATTCAAAGGTAGTTCGAGATTAAGAAACGTTGTAATTATAAGTTTTTGAAAATATTTTTTATTAACGTTTTAAAAATAAAACATCGTTTTAGGATTCTCCGTTATAGACTATGATCCAACTTTGGTAGTTCGGGGACCCGAAATGATAGAATAGATCTAATCTAAAGCTTTTGAATAAATCTGGAAACTGTTGGACTGATTCTGTAAATTTCTATTTTCTGTCACTAAAGGCTGTTTACCGACGGATTTTCCGTCGGTAAAGCTGCTGAAAGGTAAAAAATGTTGTTTTGGTCCTTCTTTCTCAACTTTTAGACTCTAGGTCCTTTATATATATGTATAGTTATGTAACAAATACTTTCAAGCTATTTTTAAATATTTTGTATATATATTTATTCAATGTGTTTAGATATTATTTTTCATCAATTTGGTTTAATAAAAGTATATGTATATGTACATATTTTTCCATTCCTTTAAATTATGCACATTTTGACATTTTGGGGGTTATTAGAAGGTTATTTTCTATATATACTTATCATAATAGTTTTGGGGTTAAAAAACTAATTTCTTATTATTTGTGAATATAATTATCATTTCTATCCATTGATTATGGTATTTATTATTTACCCTTTCTTTTAAGTATATATGTATAGTATCATTTCTATCAAAAATATGTATATATATACTTTTCTTCTTTTCTTTTCAAATTTCTTATATGTATATATTATTTGGGAAAATGTTTTGATTGGGTGAATTTGGATTCAATTCATTACTTGTTGTCATTTTATTCACGTGAAGGATAATTGAGTGAAAAAGGAAAAAATAAACCACGAAAAAAGGAGTTTAACTTGTTTGTGTAAATTAAAGCTTTTCTAGATATTCCCAAAGTGTAAATAATGTTTTCTTGTTGTCTTTAAATCGTTTCCTAAAACATCACGTGTTAAAACCTTGATTCGTTCCAATGACGGATTAAGCGAACCTTGTAATTAAAACCGTCTTTTAATCGTGAATAATAGAGTTTTTGAATCGTTTTCCTATCCAAAATGATTTTGTACAAAATAAATGGACTTGTATGCTTAATCACGTTTTTAGATTAAAACTGTTTGCTCGACGTTTTCAAACGCTCGAGTCGTTCCAACGGCGATTCGAGTGAACATCATTAACGAGGTTTTGAAACGTACCTAAATCGTTCCAACGGCGATTAAAGTACGAACCATGTAAATAAACTCGTTTTTGGGGAATGAGATTAGAGTTAGAGTATAGTCTAAAAGCATAAAATCACACTGTGAATAAATTAATTCTTTCTTCTCCCCCTCTCTCTCCTATCTACTTTAAATTTATGCAAAATGGCTGATTCCTTACTAAGATGGCTTTAATGGCATGCTCAAAACGGTTTTCAAAACGAGAAAGAAAAGGTTTCAAATGAATTTTAAACTTAAAGAAATATGCGATTAGTCCGTTATCGCCTAACACGCTAAGTAGGAGGCCGGTGGTTCATAACCGGGCGATGTCGGGGTGCCTAGTAGCCTTTCTCCGGAAAGGAGCTAGCCTTCTCGGCTCGTACCTAAGTTTCCTGAACCCACACCGGTCTCCCACAAGGGATCGGTGTTCATTTTCCCATTCGTGGGTGGCGACTCTTCCATACTCCAGGCTCCGGTCCTGCCGAGCAGCTTGATTCCACGATTGGTTGCTTTCGGCGCCAATCACCGCTTACATCGCCATGAGGTGTCCACCCCCCAGTCCGCCCGGGCGAGGCCGTTCGGCACCTTGTCTAACAGTTGTGTTTTTTGAATGTTTAGAAGCTCTTCTTCATCCTCCGGGTCAACCTCTGAACTTTTTAATTTAACCTCTCCCTCTGAGATTGTAATTAGTTGGACCTCTTCCTCGTCGGAAAATTCTCTTTCCTCCGAAGGTACGGTTAACTCCGATTTAGCTGAGTTGCTCGACTCGGCGTGTAATCGTGGTCGAACTCGTTTAGGTAGCTGTAGTCAAAACCTCCCGGGCCCTATCACCGGTATCGCTCCGGCCATAGATTTTAGTGGATTTTTCGGGATGGTGGCCTCTTCTTCCGTTCCGCCCAGGAAAAAGGCACCTCGTGTGGAGTCTACCTCCTCTCGCATGAGCGCCGCGGATCTAGCAGACCTGGCGAGTAGATTCCCCTGGATAAATAACTACGAGACCTAATTGGCGGATGCTCATCAACGACCCGCCTTTCCGCCAAGCGGATTCTTGTCTGTGTACAGTAGTCACGTTGAAAGAGGATTCTGACTGCCTCTTCCCAAGATGATGGCGGACATCCTTGCTTACTTTGACATTACTGTTAGCCAATTACATCCAAATGGTTGCTTAGATATTGCTTTAGATTGTTACCTTGCCTCGAACTTAGGGGTAATCTACACTCCTCGTGTCTTTCGAGCTTTTCATAAACCGTCGAAGTGAAAGTTTGAGTCTTTCCTCACCTTTGCAAAGTTTGGAGTGTATTCGCCATTTAGTGGCAAAATGTCCAACGTTCATTGTTGAGACAAAAAATTCTTCTACGTAAAGATAAACGAGGGCGAATCTCTAGGCTTTCCTACATACTGGAATCCCAAGCCTTTGCATATGGCGGGGGATATGCGCATACTGACGAATAGTGATGAGGTAGTTGCGGAGCTCATGAAAAATGTTAAGGCGGAGGCCTGGACATACGCTGACGCTTTAGACTTTATGATGAATGATATTCCCTTGATTTACCGAGAAGGGGACAAGTTTATTTACTCGAAGCTTGCCCAGTTAGATCAAGGTAACTTTGTGTTTTCTCTCTTTTAACCTTGATCGCTTTATTGTTCTCTTTGACAGGGGTTTATCTAAGGCCAATCACGCTCTTGCAGAGAAGCGTAGGAAGTTGAAGGAAGATGAGGCTCGCAAAAAAGATCAGGCGGTGGATCCCCAAAAGGGTGCAGGGAAACGTCTGGCTGATATAGCGGCCGATCCGCCTCTGAAAAGGAGGAAGCCTGCAGCTTCTGGCGGTCAGAAGTTTATGGCGGATGTGATGAAATCCGCTGCGTCCTCGATGGAAGGGGAACAGGCAAGTTGTTTTTTCTCTAATATTTTTTCCATACTTTGGATCCAGGTTTTGATCCTCTCATATTTATGCAGATGGCGAAGCCTGACCTAGGCGATTATTGGTCCGCCAAGTATGGTACTAGGGGATCCTTGAGAAACGAAGCTATTATCAATGACCTGGACGAGGCCCTAGGTCAGCTGGGCGAGGTACAGAAGAATCAAAATCAGATCCCTGGATCAGCCCATGTTCAAATGGGAAAGATTGAGCTTCTAACGGTTAGTTCCTTCTATCTTTAGCTATAAGTGATCTCCTTTTAGCACTTTTCAAATGAACCGTTTTGGCTTAACAGATGTATACTCGTTTACGCGCCATGGAAGCGGAGCTCCTTCAAGGTGTAGCGGATAAGGCTACTATAGAAAAGTTGGAGAAAGAAGTTGTTGACGCCAACGCGAAAGCCGCATCCGCCCTGGCTCTCAAGGATGTCGAGATCCAAAAGCTAAAGGAAAAGATTAAAGCAGATGCTAAGGAACATGAGGATGCTTTAGGAGAGGCAGAGTACATGGCTGGGGAGCAAGCTTTCTATTACGGTGAACTGATCATGGCGTATTTCCAGCTGGCGTACCCTGAAATCGATTTTACAGATCCGCAGTTCGCCGTTCCGGACCCGGATGATGTTTTCAAATATAACAAAATCCCGGAGATCAAGGACTACCTTCGTGATTATGTTCGAAAATGGATGAAGGGACCTGTCGAAGAAAGCAAGCCTTCCGCCAATGTCAAACTAGTGGATCTCGAGGAAGTACCTCCAAAGGCGGGTGAGGAGCTGATAACCGATGGCGCCCTACCTCCTGAAGGTACACCTTCTGTGGAAAAGGAAGTCTCCTTGGTGGGCGTATCTGGAGCTGTTGAGAAGGAAGCTTCTTAAACAGATGTCTCAGGCGAGAAGAATGTTAAGGAGAATGCTCCTGTTAATCTTTAGTTTTTTTGTTTGTAAAACTTAAGTACAATTGTTTAATCCTTATGGTTGCTATTTATTTTACATTTACGTTTGCGTAAGTAAATATATATAAGCTTTTAGGATTTATTTTGGAATAGGTGGCCAGCCATACTCCCTTGTGCGAACCTTTGTGAAGGTTTGAAGCTGTTTTATTCCTTTAGAGGAAGTAAAGCTGCCTTTGGGGATCAACTTGCTACCTATCTTTGAGGTGAAGTGATCCGCCTTTAGGACTTGTGAACCCGTCTTTGGGAAGGGTGCAAGAGAGTGTAAAGACCTTGCGTCCAAGGAATGTTTTAACTCCATCTCGAATGGCGAGCATCCACAGATGGATTCGCCCATGAGATTGTTCTCCTATCTTTGAGGAGAAAAAGTAGCTACGAGATAGCAGTACTTTTGAATGTGGGAAGCATTGATGCCCCCCTTCTTTTTGAGACTAGAATATTTATATTGCTGCAAGAAAATACTTAAAAAGAATATGGACAATAGAACAATTGCTTTTGATTGATAGAAGATATGTTTTATTACAGCAAGCGGGTCTCATATGTGAGCCTCATTAAAACCTTTAATAAGAAAAACCTCATGGGAAAAAGCTTATTTAAAGGAAAAAGAGTACTCAAGACCTTGTTTACATTCTATTCTCTGGCGAAGTATTTGCGAAGATTTTGGAGATTCCAAGTGCGCGGCAATGTGTTTCCTTCCATGTCTTGAATCTTAAAGGTGGCGAACCCAATCTTGTCCACTATTCGATATGGACCGGTCCAGGTGAGCCCTAGCTTGCCCTTCCCTTCTCTAGATTGGATTTTGTCGGCCTTACGGAGCACGAGATCTCCTACATTCAGGTCTACAAGTTTGGCGTTCTTGTCATGATAAGCTGCGATCCGCTGCTTGTAGGCCGCCATACGTACATATGCCTTGTCTCTCCTATCCTCCAATTGATCAAGACTTTCTTTCAATCTCTGACTGTTTTCATCCTCGCAATAGAATGCAATTCTGTCACTTGGAACCAATATCTCGACTGGGATTATAGCTTCCACACCATGAGAGAGGGCGAATGGGGTTTCGCCCGTGGCCGTTCGAGGAGTAGTACGATACGCCCATAAGACGCTTGTTAACTGATCCGCCCATTTCTTATCATGCTCACCCAGTCTTTTCTTTATTCCTTTTACGATTGTCCGATTCGTGACTTCGGTCATACCGTTGGATTGTGGGTAATATACGGAGGCGAACCTGTTCAGAATGCCCAATTATTCACAGAAAGCTTTGAACTCACCACAGTTGAATTGTGTTCCATTGTCAATGATGATCGTGTGTGGAACTCCGTATCTTCCCATAATATTATCTTTGACGAACTCAACCATTCGTTTAGCATTGATGGAGGAGACAGCTTCAGCCTCTACCCATTTAGTGAAATGATCTACTGCCACTACCACGTACTTCCTTTGTCTGCGAGTCGGGGGAAATGGTCCAACAATGTCAATTCCCCAGACAGCAAAGGGTCTACCTTCGATGATGGGCCTCTGGAGATGTTTGGCAGTATGAGATTCATTCGCATGAATCTGACAACTATGGCAAGATTCCACCAGTTTCTATGCATCAAGTTCCGCTGTGGGCCAATAAAATCCTGCTAGCCTAGACTTTTTCAAGATGGAAGCGGATGCCTCATGGGCTCCACATGTTCCCTCGTGCAGCTCTTTGAGAACCTGTTGGCCCTCTTCGGCCAAAATGCATTTTAACCAAGGGTGTCTAAAAGATTTTCTGTAGAGGCAATCGTTTA
Organism: Euphorbia lathyris; assembly: GCF_963576675.1. Lineage (NCBI taxonomy): Eukaryota > Viridiplantae > Streptophyta > Magnoliopsida > Malpighiales > Euphorbiaceae > Euphorbia > Euphorbia lathyris. Next base: position 93,692,680 of record NC_088912.1, on the reverse strand, counting down.
TCATGGAGAAATAGGCCGCTTTCCTGACTATCCGCCGAGCTTCCTCCTTGTCCGTAGGTAGTGCTTCGTCTAACAGATACTGGCGGATGGCCGGCCTCCAATCGCCTTCTACTGTCGTGAGTAAGGATACTTCCTCCAAGGCGAAGGTTGGAGCTGCCTTAACTTCGAAGGGACATTGTGGATCTTCCCAGTTCTCCCTGCTGGAAGCCATTTTAGCTAGATGATCTGCTTCGGTGTTTGATCCGCGAGGTACATGGATCAACTCCCATTTAGTTTCTTTGGCCTCAAGGTGATCCAGCAATTTTTTAACTTCGGCAACGTATTTGGCCAAAACGTCATCCTTTACCTCGTAATTTTTTATCACTTGGTTGACCATCAACTTGGAGTCACTATAGATCACGATCCTCTCGGGAGTGATTTCTTTCAGCAGACGCAGTCCCAATATTAAGGCCTCGTACTCTGCTGCATTATTGGTTGCAATAAAATCCAATTTTGCTGCATATCGTAGTTTTATATATTGGGGACCTGTGATTACGATGCCTATACCAGCTCCATCTGCCGAGGAGGCTCCATCTGTATACATCGTCCATTCTTCGACTCGAGATTTTGGGAGATTCATCCCTTCTTCAGTGAATTCATTCACAAAGTCTGCCAGGACTTGACTCTTTAAGGCTGACCTACTCTCGTATCGTACATCAAATTCTCCAAGGCGGATTGCCCACTCCATTAATCTCCCTGAAGTTTCCGGCTTTTGCAATACCTTCCTCATTGGTATATTTGTTCGAACTATAACAGTATGAGCCTGGAAGTAAGGCCTAAGGCGGATTGTCGTGGTGACAATAGCCAACGCCATTTTATCAAGCTTGGAATAACTGGTTTCAGCATCTTTTAATACTTTGCTCACGTAATAGATTGGATACTGCTGGCCATCCTCTTCCCTTATCATGACCGTGCAAACAGCTTTATCTGTAACCGAGACATACATGTAAAGATTCTCACCTTTTAGGGGTCGGCTCATCAAGGTTGGTTCTGTGAGAAACCGTTTGATTCCCTCGAAAGCTTTTTCACAATCCTCAGTCCATTCGAACGCCTTTTGCTTCTTGATCACCTCATAAAAGGGCTGACATCTACGGGCCGAACATGAGATAAACCTGCCCAAGGCTACGATCCGCCCGTTAAGGCGTTGCACTTCCTTGATATTCCGTGGCGCTTGCATCTCTAGAACGGCCTTAATCTTGTCGGGATTTGGGCTCACTCCTTTCTGGCTAATCATGAATCCCAAGAACTTTCCATACGTTGCACCAAAGGTACATTTTTTCGGGTTCAGTTTAATATTGTGACGTCGGAGTACGCCCAGTACCTCCCTTACATCATCTGCATGTTTTTCCACAGTGGTACTTTTGATGATCATGTCATCTACATAGACGGAATAATTATCACCTTTGTTTCCGTGAATATTTTGTTCATCATCCGTTGATAGGTTACACCTGCGTTCTTAAGCCCAAAGGGCATGACCTTGAAGCAATAAGTGGCCTGGTGAGTCACGAATGAGGTCTTGATTCTATCTAAAGGCTCCATTGAGATTTGGTGATAACTCGACTTTACGTCTGTGAAGGAGTACATAGCGTGTCCTGCGGTTCCATCTACGAGGATATCAATACACGGCAAAGGGTAGTTGTCTTTGGGACAAGCTTTGTTGAGATCTGTAAAATCAATACACATGCGGTATGATCTGCCCGCTTTCTTGACTAGAACTACATTCGCCAGCCATTGTGTATAAAGTACTTCTTCAATGGCATCCGCCCGCTGGAGCTTGGTGATTTCTTCCTCTATCACCTTCTTCCTTTCAGGGCCATGGTTTCTCCGTTTTTGGGCAACCGGTACCGCATCTTTGTCGATGTTGAGTTTGTGAGTGATCACATCTGGACTAATCCCGGGAAGGATCTCATCTTTCCATGCAAAGACGTCTTCTGCCTCATGGAGAACCTTGGTGATTGCTTCTTTAATTTCTCCCTTGAGCCCTTTAGCCATTCGTACCTGTTTTTCATCTGCCATGAGGTACATCTCCGTTTCGCCCAAGGCCATTGTGACCAGTTCTTCCCCATCTTCATCCTTAGACTGTGGGCGAATGATTAGTGATGCTGAATACGTCTCCTGAGCCACTTTTTGACTTCCTCTGATCATTACACCTCCCTTGGCCGTGGGGATGTAAAGAGTCAGGTGGCGTATAGAGATAAGAGCTGCCGCCTCAGAAATAAAGGGCCGCCCAAGGATGATATTGTAGGCTAACTGGCCATCCAGGATGGAGAATTCCAGATCGCCCTTCCAGACTTGATCTTCGTCTGCTAATTCACAGTCTAATGTTACCTGGCCCTTTGTTTGAATGGTGTGTCCTGTGACTCCTAGGATATCCACTATAGTGGTTTCCACCTGGATTGGGTCGACCATAAGTTTAGCAAATGCTCTTCTTGTGATGATATTGCATGAACTCCCGGTATCGATCATCACTCTTTTCATCTCCCAGCCTTCCACCATCATAGTAATGACCAAGGCATCTGCATGAGGAGAGATCTCTAGGCCAACATCCGCAAAAAGGCAATTAAGTGATGCCCTGTCAAGAGCAGTTGTCTTTGCCTTTTTCAGTACAGGGTGGTATCCAGGTCCGCCTGCTATGACATTGATGGTCCCTTTTCCTTTCTTCTTCGGATCATCCCTGGATCTATCACCATCTCCCTTCTTAGCATCATTTTGGACGAACCGGTCTAATTTGCCTATCTCGATGAGACGTTCTATTTCTCTGGCTAACTCCCAACATGCGTCTGTGTCATGGCCATTTTCTTATGGTATTTGCAATAATTTTTGGGATTTTTACCAGTGTTGGTGTACTCCCCCCCTTTTAGTTCGGGGTATGAAATGCTCCGCTTATGCTGACTGTTCTCGATCCACATGAGCACTTCACTTTTAGAGGCATTGAGTGGCGTAAATGATGTAACAAATGTTGATTTGTTCTTAAAGCCTCTTCGCCGACCTCTAGAGGATGAATCTTGGTACTTATCTTTCTCCTTCTCCTGACGGCGAGATTCGCCTTTATCCTTTTTGAGCGGAGAAACTGATTCTCGGCGGATATCATCCACCTCCATGAAGTCTTTGCAGCGTTCCATCAATTATGCCATGCTGCTGGGCTTCTTTCGAATTAGATCCTCCTGCAAACTCTTACATGTTGTGTTCTTCACCAGAGATTCCACTGCCATGGAGACATCCACATCAACAATTTGTATACACAATTTGTTAAAATTGTTTACATACTCTCGAAGGGATTCGTTCGCCTTCTGCTTTAATTCAAAAAGCTTCCGTGACTTGACCACTGGAGGGATACATCCGACGAATTTAGCACAAAACTCTCTACTTAGTTGATCCCAACTGTCTATCGATCCAGGAGGTAAAGATTGGAACCAGTCATAAGCGGGACCTCCTAACGTGGTGATAAAGATCTTGCATAGCACCGGATCCGTTGCCCGGTTAAGACGAAGCAGTATGCGATATTTTCTGGCATGAGCCTCGGGGTTGTCAGCTCCCGTTTATATTGGGAGATTAGGTATTTTAAAATGCCTATCCGTTTCTTCCGCTTCGATCCAAGCTGTAAAGGGCGAATCACGATTGGCGAATGGATTATGTCGAGCATCCTCCTCATTCATGCGGAGCACCGCAGCTCGAACTCTATCATCAAAATTCTCCGGACTCGCCCTCGGACGTCCTCTCCGTGGAGATCTACTTGGAGAAGATGAAGAGCTGGATCCAGAAGATGGATCCGATGGTGAACGTCCGCCTCCGCTTCCACGTCTGCCCCCACCTCCACCTCCACCTCCTCCTCCCTGTCCGCCTGGAGGAGCTTGACCGTTACCCCCTCCATGGCCTCCTGAAGGAAGGTGCCTATGATCCCTTTGGTGTGGCGGTGGCGGTGGCCTATCCGAACGTGGTGTCTCTACTGGCCTTTTGCTCTGTCTACGTCCAGTAGATGGGGGTGATCTACCTTTGCGGGAAGATTTCGGTCTCCGAGGCGAAGGTGATTCGGACCGCATACGTTTCTCTTTTCTACGCTTTTTGTGCCGTCGCCCTTCTGATCCACCCAAGGAGAGATTCGACCGTGGCCGCCTTGGAAAACTTGATCCGCCTAGGTTTATCCCCTGGCTTACAAACCCGCCAGGAAGAGTTTGAACGTTCCTCTGACTTCCTCCTGCACCAGTAGGGAATAATTCCCGATTGAGCGGTCGATCCCCAAGCGCTGCCGTGGAAGTTACCATGGATTCTGTATTATGAGCTTGGAGAAATGATGAATTGAGGGCGTTTGATCCTATAGCCGCTTGGGGCCATGACGATACCGTAGACGTGGGCGTCATGCTCCAAAACGGAGGAATGATCATGAATGACTGTAGGCGATTACCCATCTCAGGGCCAAACTCCCTTCCTATTGCTTCTGCACACATGTTGATGAATGCGTCTGGTGGCACACTACTTTCAGCTTGTGTTGTGGGAGCATTTGAATGAGCACTTGATGGTGTTACTAATGGTGTTTCTTCCCCCGATGTGGGGTTCGGTTCCCCGTTTGCCATGTCCTTTTAAAGTGAATGAAAAACCCTTTATTTGATTAAGGATTCCACCTTCACTGCACCAATTGATGACTAGTGGGGAAATTCTGATCAGCTTCCGTTCCTATGGGGGCGTCGTTGGGTTCGACAGGGGGAAGCTCCGATGCCAAAGTCAGTAATGAAGAACAAGAGAACAAACTGAATTGACAGAGGGTAAGTGAATGTGTACCTTGATAGCCTGAGACATAGGCTATATATAATCATGAAGTTGTAACTTCTAGTAACTAGAAAGTCTCCATTAATGTCCCATTAATGGCGGTTACAGGTTACCCTTAAGTTGGCGGTTAGCTAATTGATAGCTCATTAATGGTCTTTATTGCCGGATCGGCCCAGCCGTTCTAATAGCGGATTGAGTGTTTATGGAGATTCGCCCCATAGGTTCGTCAGCGAGTCTCTCGTGGTGAGTCCTTGGAGATCCGCCCGTCGAATCTCTCTGTTTCTATACGTTGTGGCATTCCCGTATTAGGTGACCAACACGTGGCGTCCTTTAGGCGAATATCTCTTTTGATCCTTGGGATAATATCACAATGTTATCATCCCGTAAATTGGAAGAAGTAAAAATTTGTTGCTAGCCGAGAGATTATCGTGCGCTCGAATAAGACTCATCGTCTTTTCACATAGCTAAAATGAGCAAGCGGATCTTAACGCTAGGAACAAACACGTTACACGATAATTCTGTTCCCTAAGAATAAAATCCAAAAGTGATACTCTCACTAAACGAACACGTGGTTACGTCTCTCGATAGATCCAAAAGATCCCGTTGTAATCCAAAAATCAAGACACGAACCCACGCGAATAAAAGGGAACGAATCGTTGTCGGTAACGAACGATTGAACTCAAAGGAATAACTCGTACCGCGTCTAAATCCGAGATACGCTCGAAAGGGAGTCAAAACCCGAATTAATGCATCTTGTGAAATAACAAAAAGACGAGTTATTCCGAAAGGACAATCCAATTTGGTCGATATCTTAGTCACTGAACGGTGATACATTAAAACGAATTGTATTGCCTGATGGATGATTTACTTTTCCATAATAATCGACGGCATCACGCGTCCCCTGGACCGCAATGTGAGCCCCAAACCTAAATCCTAGGAAAAAGACTTGGACCATCGAGTGTGTGGAGGAATAAGGGTGGAAGAGAGATGCTGTGATACGTGTAGTTAGACTAACGTTTGTTCTTCTTATCTTTTATATTCAATAAACGCACACACCACGAATCATGCGTATAAAATCATGCATACATACTAATGGATATCGCTCGCGCAGACGTCATCATTAAGCGGTTGTGGTTCCGTGAGAGTAGTCGGCAAGTCAGACAGTTCGACCAGTTGCAGATTGTTAGTTCCGAGCCATCGCAGTCAGCAGTTGTGGCTTCTGAATCATCTTCGTCCGAGTATACTCAGTCTTCGGTCAGTATGTCTGCGACCAATGAAAAGGTGGCCGAATTGGAGAATTCCGTGAACAACATTAACGATCAGTTGGCCGTAATTCTGGCCCAGCTAGCTGAGTTGGCCCTGAAGGATAACAAGAGCGGTAGCAAGCGTGCTGAGAACGAAGTGAACACTGGTCCCCGCTTCGGGAATGAGGATGACTATCAGGATTATATCCAGAAACGGCTTGAGAAAGAGAAAGATAAGGAAGAGGAGTGGAAGCAGCACATCATTCAGGAGGTGCAAGATCTGCGTGGGGGAAGCTCAGAGAGTCAGGACTTTTATAATTTGAAAAACTGCTTATCAGCGACTGCTTTGCCTTTGAAATTCCGGCTCCCGGACATGAAGAAGTTCGATGGAACTGGGGATCCCACGGCTCACATGAATCAGTATGTTGCGGTAATGAAGCACACGATCTTGACTGAGGATCAAGTCTTGGGATTGTTTAATACCTATCTGGAGGGGGCTGCCCTCGTGTGGTTTCATGCGTTGCCGCTGGTGACGAAGAGAGATTGGAAGGAGTTGGCGAAGTCATTCATTGCTCAATATAGTTTCAACACTATGCTTGAGGTTACGTTGAAAGAGCTAGAGAGCACTAAGCAGCAAGCTGGTGAGTCTTTGTCTGATTTTGTAAGAAGGTGGAGAGCCAAGGCGGCAGTTATGAAGTAGAAGCCGCTTGAACAGGATCAGATCCGAATGGTAATTGGCAACACTTTGCCGTATATTAAGAATGAGCTGCGGTACATGCCTTTTACCGATTTCAATCAGATGTATAGTTGCGCCTTGACAGTTGAGGGGGATGGTGAGCCGAAGAAAGCTTATACTAAGTGGACAAAGTCTGGATATAGTGCCGGAGGGCCAAGCGCGAGTACAAAATCTGCCGCAGTGAAAGTGCTTGAACTTAATGCTATCGAGAAGAGGCAGTTTGCCAAGTTTGATCAGACCTACGCAAAAGTTTTCGAACGATTGCAGAAAAAGGGATTGTTGAAAGCCCTCACTCCTTATAATAAAGCACCACCTACTCCACAGATACAAGCTAGGGGGTACTGTGAGTTCCACAGTAATTATGGGCAGAATATCGAGAACTGTGAGAGGTTGAAGCATGAGATCCAAGATTTGATTGAGGAGAAGAAGATAGCTGATCCTTCGTCAGCAAACCCTTCCACTAGACGTAATCCATTGCCTAACCATAGGGTGAGCATGATCGGGTCTGGGCTCGAAGAGAGTTTGGTTATGGAATCCTTCGGGGAAGACGAAGAGGAGTTGTTGGACTCCGATGAGAAGAGTAATGTGGGAAATGGTTTATATATGTCCTTTCTGGGCAAGGAGCAGGAGGATGAACCAATGGATGAAGGACTAGACGGCGGAGCACCGTATGATGAAGATAGTGCCGGAGAGACCGGGGAAGGATCGTCTCGAACTATTGTGCCAGAGTTGAGTTTATTCAGTGGGGTGGAGAATCCCGATGTTCACTTGCGTGAGTATATGCATGATATGTTTGTTGAATCCTTTGGGGTGGACGAGGTCGCTCAGTGGTTCCACCATTCGTTAATAGGCGAGCCTTTGAGGTGGTTCCACTCATTGCCCAACTCCTGCAAGCATGATTGGGAACGGTTGTCCGATCTATTCCTAGAGAAGTACAAGAAAGCTAAGGATAGGACCGCGGAGCGCTTTGCGCTGCAAATTGGGCCTATCAAGCGTCCGTTGCCGGCTGTCAGTAAGTATAACGGCAACAAGGATCCAATGGAACACCTTCACTTCTACTTGTCGGCCATGGGGCCTTTGGGTTTTAGCGAAGAAGAGATCACCAGTCTGTTTTGCAATTCACTAATGGAGGAGCCGCTGATGTGGTATATGTCTCTCCCGATACGTATCAAGTGCGACTGGGCCGCAATGACCAAGAGGTTCATTAAGGAATATACAGTATGGATGCTTGCGGAGCAAACACCGGACTCGCCCTCTTACGAGACGCCTGAAGCAGTATTAGCAATGCCCAAGTATGGTGGATATCGGGATCCCGCTGAACATGCAAGGTTATTCCGCAACCATATGTATGACGCCGGGTTCCCTCAAAGTGAGTTACACGAACACTTCCCGGAAACTCTCATGGGAGAAGCCTTGTTGTGGCATCAAGGGCTATCAGAAGAAGAAATGGGTCATTGGATACCTCTTCGGGATGCGTTTGTGTCGAGGTATGAGATGTATGTGCCATGGACGGGATCCCTGGAAGATCTGGATAGGATCAGACAATTCCCCGAGGAACCGTTTGTGGATTACGCTAGGAGGTGGAGGTATCGCTACGAGCAGTGTCATGAAACGATGAGTGATAAGGTGCAGCTCATGTGCATACAAAGAGGCGCTATTCCGATGGCGGCAAGAAGGATGAACAGAGTGCACCTCAGGGACTATGATGAGTTGATAGGCTGGGCCATGTATGGATCAGAGGATCCCTTGTATTTGAAATCAAACGTCCCTCACGGTATGGATCTGATGGTTGTGGACATTTGGGAAAGTTCCTCGGAGGAGGAGGATGCCGATCAGAGAATTCCTATCAATATTTGGGATGAATCTGATGATGAGCCGGAGATTTCCGTTATGACAAGATCGGGCCAAGTGGCCGAGGGAAAGGCGCCAATGGTGGAAACTGAGGTGGGAGAAGGATCGGCTCCCAAGCCCGATGATCAAGTCCTCAAGCAGTTGAAGAAAACACAAGCCAAGTCTACCGTGTGGGAAGTCTTGTGCCATTCCAAGTACCACCGTGAGAATTTGATGAAAGAGCTGCAGAATTTGGTCATCTCTACCGATACTGAGCCGACAGCGCTAGTAGGGGCAATCATGGCCCGAATGAGAACTGAAATCACCTTCACCGACGAAGATCTCCCAGAAGAGGGGAAAGCTCACAACAAGCCTTTATACATACGAGCTAAAATTAATGGAAAGAAAACTAGTTGTGTGATGGTTGATGATGGATCGGCCATTAATGTTTGCCCGCTGAAACTCTTGTCCAAATTGGGAGTAGAAAGAGGGGATTTGACTGCCTCGAAAACCGTGATCAGGGCCTATGATGATAGCCGTAGGCACATCGAGGGAGTTTTAAAGGCCAAGATGAAAGTGGGGCCGCATGAGGAAGAGACTGAATTCACTGTGTTAGATATACCGGTGACTTTTGCTGTGTTGTTGGGACGTCCATGGTTCCACAAGTTGGGAGGCCTGCCCTCCACACTCCATTAGATGATCAAATTCCCCTTCGGGGAGGAGATAGTGACTATCCGAGCCGAGAAGCTAAGTTCAGTGGCTGCATTGGGAATTGAGCCTCAGCTTTTCTCCGGATTCCAGGTTTCTGGGATCTATGAGTCCAGTATGACCACTGATGTGGTGAAGATGATGAAAGGGGGTTTTATCCCCGGTATGGGCTTGGGAGCACACCATCAGGGGTTGCCAGAATCTCCGGACTTCAAGAGTCAGAAAACCCAGAGGGGTTTGGGATATGAACTGGGAGGTCCGTCCAACACAGGCAGTGAGGGAAAAGTGGGTCTAAAGAAGTATTTTGTGAATGAGGGCCACGGGAAAGTTTATTCTGGAACCCCTGAGTCATGGACTAGCACCGAAGGAAAGATTCTGCCAGGCTTTGAGATCTTCAACGATGACACCAACTAGGGCAAAGGAGAAGCAAGCTGCTTCGTCGAAGAGATCATGATGTTAGATCTGAATGCCGAGGAGCAGGTCGTCACAATGGAAGCCACTGTGGGAGCAATGGATGAACCCGGTACCTCCAAGGCCTATGAGAAACCCGAGAACCTCGATGATGATAATTGTATTACTGCTTTATTTGAATCTGATGATGTACTCGCCAATACTATCAATGAAATGAATTCTGATTTTGCTTACTTGCTTGATGTTGATTCTGATCATTCCATGCATTCTCATTCATATAACATGCCTACATTTGAAATCAATACAATAGAAATGTCAACTTTCAATCTTCGCACGGATGAAAATCCTAAACTTATACAAATTGCTCAAGAATTAACTACTGAAGAGAGGAAAGAATTTGAGAGAATAATTAAAAAAATACGAAATAGTGTTTGCTTGGACGTATGAAGATATGCCGGGAATCGATCAATCAATCGTAACTCACCGTATTCCAACATACCCCGATGCTAGACCCGTGAAACAGAAACTCCGACGCATGAGGCCGGAATGGGCAGATAAGATCAGAGAAGAAGTAAAGAAACAGTTAGAAGCAGGTTTCATCGAAGTAATCGACTATCCTCCGTGGGTCGCCAATGTAGTGCCAATCGCGAAGAAAGACGGTAAAGTGAGAATGTGCGTCGATTATAGAGATCTCAACAAGGCTTGCCCCAAAGATGAGTTCGCGTTGCCTCACATCGATGTATTGATTGACAGTGCGGCATCCAGTGTCTTACACACAAACGTGGATGGTTTCATGGGCTACATGGAAGTTCAGATGGCCGAGAAGCACAAAGCAAAGACCTCGTTCACAATTGAGTGGGGGACGTACTGCTATAGAGTAATGCCATTTAGTTTGAAAAACGCTGGGGCAACTTACCAGCGAATGGCTACGGCACTGTTCCACGATATGATACACAAGGAAGTGGAAGTCTATGTGGACGACATGATGGTCAAATCGGAGACAAGAGAAGGGCATTTCACTGCACTTGAGAAGTTTTTGGCCCGAATTGCAGAATTCAAGCTAAGGTTGAACCCGAAGAAGTGCTTCTTTGGCGTTTCATCGGGGAAAATCTTAGGCTACGTGATCGGTGACAAGGGGATCAAGGTGGATCCCAACAAGGTAAAGGCCATACAGGAAATGCCAGCACCAAAAAATGAGAAAGAAGTGAGAGGATTTCTGGGGCAGGTTCAGTATTTCAGTCGGTTCATAGCACGACTCACTGCGATCTGTGAGCCGATCTTTAAGCTGCTACAGAAAGATCAACCCACGGTTTGGAATGATAAGTGCCAGCAAGCATTGGAGAGTGTCCGGAACTATTTGTCTAATCCACCGGTTTTGAGACCGCCTAAACTCGAAAAACCGCTTCTCCTCTATGTAGCGATTGAGGAGCGATCAATTGGGGCAATGCTGGCCCAGGAAGGAGACACCGGTGTGGAGCATGCGGTGTGTTATCTGAGTAAGAAGTTCCTGGAATATGAACTTAAGTATAACATGATCGAAAAGACGTGCGTGGCAGTGGTATGGTTAACAAAGAAGCTGCGGCACTATTTTCAATCTTACAAAGTAATCATTATTTCCCGGATGGATCCTGTGAAGTATCTATACCGAACTCTGTCTCTAACAGGGAAGCTAGCCCGATGGTTGTTGCTCTTGTCCGAATTCGACATCGAATATGCAACGAAAAAGGTTATTAAGGGGAGAGCTGTAGCGGAATTTCTGGCCAATCAGCCTCTAAATGCGGAAGAGGAGGAGATAAACTATGATTTCCCCGATGAGCACTTGAACGCAATAGAAGTTATACCGTGGAAAATGTTCTTCGATGGAGCAGTTAACTTGAATGGAGCCGGGGTAGGAGTGCTACTTATCTCACCAGAAGGATAACGGATCCCTATGGTGAAGAAGTTATCCTTCCCTCTCACCAATAATATGGCCGAGTATGAAGCGTGCATCTACGGGTTAGAGTCGTTAGCAGCGCTGGGAGCATCATATGTTGAAATCTGGGGCGACTCAAAACTGATTATCGAACAGGCACAGGGAAACTGGGAAGTAAGGGAAGAAAGGTTGCGTCCATACCTAGATCAGCTAGGGGGGTTAGCACAGAGATTCAGCGAGTGCCGCTTTTATCACATTCCTCGAGCACAGAACCAAGCCGCGGACGCTTTGGCCACTTTGGTGTCGGTATGGGATAATCCTCGGAACCTTGCCTCGAAGCCTTTGGTATTGAGGAGGTCCCAAAACCGTGCTATAAAGATGTAATGTTGTTGGGAGCGGATGAAAAGCCTTGGTATTTCGATATCGTGAACTTCATGAAAAGGGGGACGTACCCAGCAGAATCAGAACTTAGGGATCAGGTTGTGATCAGAAGGTTAGCTCAGCAGTTTGTCATCCACGATGACTTGCTTTACAAAAGACACACCGTTGGTTTACAATTGAGGTGCTTGGATGAGGGAGAAGCCCGTGAGGCAATGGAGTCAGTACACTCGGGAATTTATGGAGCCCATATGGGAGGAGCAGTATTAGCAAAGAAAATCATAAGGCAAGGCTTCTATTGGCTCACCATGGAAAGAGATTGTAATGAATATGCGAAGAAATGCCATGATTGTCAAATCCACGGAGATTATAATCACTTGCCAGCTATGGAACTGCACGTGCTAGCACCCATTTGGCCGTTTGCAGCTTAGGGCATTGATATCATCAGTGAGGTGAGACCTAATGCATCAAACAGACACAAATTCATTGCAGTCGTCATTGATTACTTCACCAAGTGGGTAGAGGCAAAATCGTTTAGCAAGTTGGGATCTAAGCAGATGAGGAAGTTCATTGAAAAGCATCTAATCACCAGGTTCGGAGTGCTTCATCACATGATCACGGATAATGGGGTCCAGTTTCAGTGAGAAGTCTCCTCCAGGAATACGGTATCGAGCATCATAGGTCTTCTCCATATCGCCCGCAAGCTAACGGTGCAGTGGAGGCTGCAAATAAGAACCTTAAGAGGATCCTCGTAAAGACAGTGGAGTCGCATCGGAATTGGCACGAGCAGCTTCCGCTCGCTTTATGGGCCTATCGCACGATGGTTAGAATGTCAACTGGGGCAACGCCGTTCTCCTTGGTATATGGGGCAGAAGCCGTTCTCCCGATTGAGATTGAAAAGTGATCGTTGAGAATCACAGTAGAAGCAGAGATTCCCGAAACGGAATGGGTGAAGAAGCGATATGAGCAGTTAGCATTGGTGGACGAGAAAAGGATGGAGGCTCTTTACCATGTGCAGTTATATTAGAGAAGGATGGCCCGAGCCTTCAATAAAAAGGTCAAGGCCAGCCCTATCAAAGAAGGGGATATGGTACTGAAACAGATCCGAATGACGCACACCGACCCTAGGGGCAAGTTCAGGCCAAACTGGGAAGGATCATTCCTCGTGAAGAAGATCCTAAGCAAAGGGGCGGTGAAGCTAACTACTATGGACGGCATGGAGTTCTCCGAACCTACCAATCTGTATAGGCTTAAGAAATACTTTTCGTAAAAAAAAAAAAGAAATAAAAATTCCCGATAGGTTGAAAACCCGCAAAGGGCGATCTATGCAACAATAAGGGACATCCCAATGAGTGAAAATCCGAGAGGGCGCTCATTTGAAAATTCCGGGATAATAAAAGGAGAGTTGAAAAAGCGTTGGGATCTGAAAACCGAAAAAAGACGGGTCTTGGTAACAGTAGTCATATCTTGAGCAATTATGAAAATAATGTATAAGCGGCTAAGTATTTCTGTTGTTTGTAAATAAATAAAGGCATGAATATATTTGAAGAGGATGATTGGAATCATTATAATCTACTGAATGCATTGTATTATGAATCATGAGTTATACATTTCCTACCTCTTTCACATAAAAAGCCTACATCCTATCCACCCCTCTCCCTATATATAAGCTATACATCGGGGTAATACTAACAAAAGAAAGCTGCAAGGCATGATAATGGTGAGCTCATCAAGGAGGGAACGATCCAAAGTCCCAGAAGTCCTCGAAGTCCCTCAGACGAGAAGCTCGCTCCCCAGCCAAGGCCTCCTCGGCAACCCGACGACCCTCCTCCGTGGCAAGGCGCCCCTCGGTCTCCACTCGCATCATCTCCGCCCAATAAGCATCTCTCTCTCGGTAGGCACGTCCGACCCTAGCATCGGCATCCCGCTGCGACTCACTGAACCACTGATCATTAGCATGAAGATCGCTCTGCAAATAAAAAGAAAAGAAAAAAAAAGAAAAAAAACACCAAAATAGATAACAACAGAAGTCATACATACATATGTGCATCACATGCATACATTTCACTACACTAAAACAGAATAAGGATACTCACCAGGTGGCTGGCACAGCGCAGGTTGAGCTGCTCTCTCAAATAATCAGACAATCCCACGTAATCGGTACACGTCTCCCTCGAAGTATGGAGGGCATCAGGGGGGTCGAACGGCACCATCGAGGTAAAAACTGAGGGGGCTGTCTCAACGCCGGAGTAGGCCACGCCCGCCTCGCCGTAGCGAACCACCGAATATCCTCTCCCTGGGGTCGGGAAGGGTGCGCCAAGGTAGAGCTGCTCTGGTCGCGCGGCGCCTGAGGACTCGCATGCATAATACGAAGGCTCGCTCGCAGATGTCCGGGCTCGGGTACCATCGAAAAAGTCTGACGTCCGAGCGCTTCTCAAAGAACCCTCCTGCAAGCAAAGACAAAATAAATACACCTAACAGTCTCACAAATAAAAGAATAAATAAATCAAGCACTTACCGAAACCTCCTCTAGGCCAAAGACCCCAGCAACGGCCGCCGCCGAGAACACATCATCCGCAGGATCCACGTCCATCACAACCTCGGGAGGGTCCAACGGAGTCAACAGTGTCCATAAATAATGGGCGCGACCCCCCGCGTGGTCCCACACGTCCCGAGGCACGAATCGACGAGTCAGCTCACCGCATATCTCCTGCAGGGGCATGACCCTCACCGCGAACATGGACACAGGGATCTCGCCTGGGGTCCAATATGTGGCGCTAACCCCGGTAAAGCTCCGGTCGCCCAAATACCATGCTCGTACGCACAGGCTGGTGAGCACACACTGCTGCCCCTGAATGCGGGTGACATAAGCGTAATCGGGACCGAAGTCGAGGTCGTCCCATCTGAAAGAAATCTGAAAAACAAAGGAAAAGTCAGACAAGATCAAACGGAAATCCAACATAGTTAGGAGACGTTTACCTGTCCCAAGCTCCGCGTGTCAATCCATAATAGGAGTCGTGCCACCGTCCGCCTCCTCTCAGTGCGCAAATAAAAGTCACTCCACCTCGCCATGAGTGGAAGCATGACCGCGTGATGCCTACTCCTACGGGCGCTCGGAATAATCCACCTCTCATAGGCCCAAACCTGCTCGTAGAAACCGACGTCAGAAGCAGAAATCGTGAAAAGAATAAAAAGATAAGCCAATGATAGAGGACGTACCAGGAGGGCGAAGGAGTAACCGCCGAAATCCTTGCGCTTCCGGCAAGTCAAGTCCAAGAACTTATAGTGAAAGACCAAGCCAGCTCCAGCCCAATCGTAGGACGACACTGCGTCCAAATCAAGGAAAGCCTGGATGAGACCTGCATGTATGGTTCCGCTCTTGGTGCGGAAGATCGTCTCGCCTAAAGCGTATAGGAGGAAGCTGCGAGTGGCCCGATCCGTGTCATCTCAGTCGCAGAAGTCCCTGCGGCTCATTAGCCCGAATGTAGTAACAAACTTCGCCGGAGTGGCCTTAACACCCGTATAGACTCCGGGTCCGATCAGATCAGATATCTCGATAAGGTCGACCCGAGGATGCACCATGTCAAAGAAAAGGGGGACTGGAGTGCCTCTACCCCGCAATCCGGTCAATAGCGAGAAGTCGCGAGGTGAGATCGTCATCTCCCCAAATGGAAGGTGAAAGGTGTGAGTCGGGTCTACCCACCTCTCACATAAAGCACGCAAGCCGTGTCGATCACACACACCATTGGCACGAGGTAGCGCCTGAATAAAGGGATCGAAACCCAACTCTCGAACGCGGGCTTTAGCCGTTGGGCTAAGCATGGCATACCAGGCATGCATGTCCTCGGTGGTCCCTGTAATACCAATGACTTGGAGGGAACAATACGGATAAGGCAGGAGGCTAAACTAAAGTCATTATTCCTCGAGAGCCTCACTTCTATACGTACATCTAACAAGAATTCCGTTAAGCTAGTTATTCTTTCGGTTGTGTTTAAATCTAACATAGAAATTCCTTTCAGTTAGGATCGTTACTCTTTGAGATTTCATTCGTAGGATCATTTGTATAGGATTTGATTAATTCATTATTCTTTAGTGTTCCACTCTCCCGCGTGCTTGCGAGGAGCTTAATCCAATTCAAGCATGGGTTAAAAACATTTAGTTTAGTTGTTTATGTTTTTACTATTCGCGTTTACTATTCACGTTTTTACTATTCACGTTTTTACTATTTACGTGCACTATTCATGTTTTTACTATTCACGTGCACTATCCATGTTTTTACTGTTGGCATGCACTATTCACATTTTTACTATTCACGTGCACTATTCACGTTTTTACTGTTGGCATGCATTGTTCGTATTTTTACTATTCACGTACACTATTCATGTTTTTTACTATTCACATGCACTATTCACGTTTTCACTATTGGCATGTATTTTTACCGTTCACATGTATATAGTTCACATTCTTTCAACAAACAAATAAAAAAAAAAACATAAAGCATTGCCCACGTGCATGAAAATTCGCGTTTTCTACCTAAAAGGCTTCTAAGCAGATTAAAGGTTAGTACGCAAACGACGTTCAAAATGGGGCTGCTAAAGCCTAGAAGTCTTGACAAAGGATAAAGAATAAGGGGGTACTTACCGGATTGACGTTGGTCCGGCTCAGATGAGAATCAGGAGCCACTCTAGTCAAGTCCTCGAAACCCGCCTCCATACCCTTCGTGCCATCGTATCTATCCGAACCCATCACGAGAATGCTCTAAGTTTAGTGCTAGAGAGAGAGAGAAGAGAGAGAATGTGTGGGGTGGGAAATGAACCCCACCACCCTTTTATAATAAAAGGGAATGACATTTTCGTAATAAGCGAAAAAGGTACGACGTGACATAAAGGTAAAAAGTAAATAATTAATTACCAGGTGCACAGACCTCCGATTCGCAGTCCGTTTCAGCCGGCATTTCTGCCCGACGGTGACCAATACCCCAAGGATATGACCCCAGACGACAGCCAAAATTTTGCAGAACAGTGGCGCTAGTCAAAATACAGACAACAGTCAACGGAAAAATAATTTTTAGTCTAAAAGTGTTCCCAACAAAAGGATAAGGACGTTTATATCAACAAACCCAAATACCCGAGACGATAGCTCCAGTAAAATACAGACGACAGTGTTTTGAAGTTCAGAATTGCTAGAGAGAGCCTTTTTTGCTATTAAGCCATCTTACCTACGGTCGGTGACCGAGGTTGCTTTTGAGCCGTTTTACCTACGGTTGATGACCGAGGTTGCTATTGAGCCATCTTACCTACGGTCGATGATCGAGGTTGCTATAGAGCCATCTTACCTACGGTCGATGACCGAGGTTGCTTTTGAGCCATCTTACCTACGGTCGATGACCGAGGTTGCTTTTGAGCCATCTTACCTACGGTCGATGACCGAGGTTGCTATTGAGCCATCTTACCTACGGTCGATGACTGAGGTTGCTTTTGAGCCATCTTACCTACAGTCGATGACCAAGGTTGCTTTTGAGCCATCTTATCTACGATCGATGACCGAGGTTGCTATTGAGCCATCTTACCTACGGTCCATGATTGAGGTTGCTATTGAGCCATCTTACCTACGGTCGATGGCCGAGGTTGCTATTGAGCCATCTTACCTACGGTCGATGACCGAGGTTGCTATTGAGCCGTTTTACCTACGGTCGATGACTGAGGTTGCTGTTGAGCCATCTTACCTACGGTCGATAACCGAGGTTGCTTTTGAGCCATCTTACCTACGGTCGATGACCGAGGTTGCTATTGAGCCATTTCACCTATGGTCGATGACCAAGGTCGCTAGAGAGAGCCATTCTTACCCACTGTAGATGACTAGGATCGCTAGAAAGAGTCATTTACCAGCGGTCGATTTAGACTAGGGTCCCCAAGGAAAGCATCCACCGGCAGCCGATTCAAAGGCAAAGTCAGGGTAGCCGAGGTGAAGACTGAAGACAAGGCTGGAGCGTGCGGCGCAGGGATCAGGTATTCCTCTTCCAACTCTATATGTGTCTTTTACTTTAATATATTTCCATTGCATGTGTTGCGTTCACGGAAAATGTTTTCAAAAACACACACATCACTGTCAAAATAGAAAAGTAGGGGCAACTGTAGACACCGAGTCGGAGGACCTGTGACGAAAAGCCACGATAAACGGCCAAGTCGGTTGATTCCATTAATTAGAAAAATTTAAAAATAAACAGAAAAGCTTGGAGAGCCGGCACTTGAAAGCCCCGCTAGCGAATTCGGCGTCTCCTGAGTGAGGTCGGGCACGTTCAGTATTACGACAATGAGCGATAAGGCCTCAGAGGCCGAGCGTCGGCCGATGAGCGATGAATGACGCTCCCAGCAACGACCGTCACTCCGTAAACCATGATGTGCGGCACGTCGGGCGCCCGTCCGGCGTGCCGAGCGTCGGACGTCGCCCGCAGGAGGGGGGACGTCGCCCGTCGAGCGTCGGACGCGGCCTGACGCACGGTCAACGTCGCTCGACGGCCATTCGGCGACCGTCTGACCGTGTCAGGCCTCACCTGGCCGCCGTCGGGCGATGCCTGACGACATCGGGCGGACGCCCAACGACCTTAGGCGAACACCCAACAAGGGTTGGGCGGACGCCCAACCTGTTTTGGGCGTCGCCCAATTCCCGTCGGGCGACGCCCAAAACCTTTTTGGGATCCGTGCCTATAAAAGGCACGGATCCCCATGCATTTGGGAGAGGGATTTTTTAGAGAGCTTCTCACTCTAAACATTTTTAGAGAGAGAAAGTTAATTTTTTTGGAGAAAACATTTTTTTTCCTAAAAAATCCAAATTTCCTAAAAGTTAAATATTTTACCAAAACACCAAAAACACCGAAAAATCATGATTCGTGGAATCAACCGACTTCAGCTGTCAATGCCGATCTTGAGGTATTATCCGAGGACTAGACTCGTTTTATTTATTTCCTTTATTTATTTATTTTGTTTACTTATTTTATTTATTTAGGTGATAGTTTTATTTATTTAGTTAGTTATTTATTTATCACCTTTTATTTAACATTCCGTATTTATTTAATTTTCGTCTCGTATTAAATAAATGTTTGGATTTGTTTTGAAATAGAAACCTCGTTTAAACATCCCAATGCGAACCGTGATCCGATTCAAAGGTAGTTCGGGGTTAAAAACGTTGTAATTATAAGTTTTGAAAATATTTCTAAATAACATTTTAAAATAAAACATCGTTTTAGGAGTCTCTGTTATAGACTATGATCCAATTCGGGTAGTTCGGAGGTCCAAAACGATAGAATAGATCTAATCTAAAGGGTTTTAACAAATCTGGAAAGTATAAGGACTGTTGTTGATATTCTGCCAATTCTGTCACTAACAGCAGATTAGCGACGGATTTTCCGTCGGAAATCTGCTGGAATCCGAAAATTACACTTTTTACTCCCTTTTCTTATTTCTTTTTGATATTTAAACTTATATATATATATATATATATATAGTAAATTGACTAAACTTATTTGGAGGATACGTAGCTATTAATTAGGTGTTATATATTTATTCATCTCACATTTAAACTTAGTGTATATTAACTTAGTTTTGAAAAGTAGGATATGTATGTATAAGTATATATTTTGGTCTATTTAAGTGGTTTTAGCTATTATTTAGGGTGGGATATTCTCTATATATTCATTAAACTATTTTGAGATTAGGATTATTTTCTTTTTCTTACAAATTTGTATAGTGTTCATTATTTTCATATAGTGGTAATTAGGATAAAAATATATTATATTTATTACTTCTCATTTTCATTATTATATATATACTTAAAAATGCAATATAGTATCTTTTATCCATTTTTCTTTAAATCTATAAGTATATCCTTATTTTAGCTAAAAATGTATATATATATGTATATATTCTTTTTTGTTCTTACTCTTTTGACCTTTAGGTGTTTATGTTCTAAATTGGTTTCATTTGGTGGATTTTGGTTCATTATTTAGATTATGCTTAAATAAGGAATAAATTGAGTGAAAAGGGGAAATAATCCATAAAAATGAGTTTTCAACTTGATTATTTAAACTAATGATTTTTAGAGGTTCCAAATGTAAATAAAAGGTTTTTGATTCTTTACCCCTTTCAATGGATTTCCAAAATATCACTTTTTAAAACCTTAATTCGTTCCAACAGCGGATTAAGCTAACCTTGTAATTAAAACCGTCTTTTAATTGTAAATAATAGAGTTTTGAATCGTTTTCCTATCCAAAATGATTTTGTACAAAATAAATGGATTTGTATGCTTAACCACGTTTTTGGATTAAAACTGTTTGCTCAATGTTTTCAAACGCTCGAGTCGTTCCAACGACGATTCGAGTGAACATCATGTAAATTAACGGGGTTTCGAAACGTACTTAATCGTTCCAACAGCGGTTAAAGCACGAACCATGTAAATAAACTCGTTTTTGGGAGTGAGATTAGCGTAGATGTAATATATGATATAAAGCATAGATCACACTGTGAATAAATCAATTCTTTCTTTCCCCCTCTCTCTCCTATATACTTTAAATTTATGCAAAATGGGTGATTCTTTACTAAAATGGCTTTTTAATAACATGCTCAAAACGGTTTTCAAAACGAGAAAGAAAATGTTTCAAATGAATTTTAAACTTAAAAAAATATGCGATTAGTCCGTTATCGCCTAACACGCTGAGTAGGAGTCCGGTGGTTCATAACCGGGCAATGTCGGGGTGCCTAGTAGCCTTTCTCCGGAAAGGAGCTAGCCTTCTCGGCTCGTACCTAAGTTTCCCGAACCCTCACCGGTCTCCCGCAAGGGATCGATGTTCATTTTCCCATTCGTGGGTGGCGACTCTTCCATACTCCGAGCTCCGGTCCTGCCGAGCAGCTTGATTCCGCGATTGGTTGCTTTCGGCGCCAATCACAGCCTACGTCGCCATGAGGTGTCCACCCCCCGGTCCGCCCGGGCGAGGCCGTCGGCACCTTGTCTAACAATGGTAATCAATCTTTCTGTGGTCATTTGTGGTTCTGAGTTCAGCTCCGCTATTGGTCAGTTTGAGCAGCTTAGCGAGGTAAGGAGGATTGACAAAGATATTTTTTCCTTGAACCTTGGAGATCATGTAATCCTTGTTATCATCAGCGGCTCTCAGATTGGCGTAGAATTTCTTTACCAATTCCGGATAAGTGGCTTCTCGAATAGAGAATAGCTCAGTCCAGCCATTCTTAGAAATCCATTCGCAGAATGGTTTTTCCGCGTTTACAAATCCCTCAGAAAACCAGCGTGAATGGTCAACTTTGTAGCCTCTTACACTGTTGTAGACCAGCGAGTATGTTCTCTCCATTGGCTTCTTCCCCTTATCCTTTTGTTGCTTCTTTGAGGATGTTGCTTGGTCAGCGTGAGGTTTCTTGCTTAGGGTATGGTCATGCTGACCTTGTCCTTGAGACTTAGTGGGAGTCTCGACGTATTCCTGCTGAGCAGGAGATTGAGGGTTTTCATCGGAGTGGTTGTCGTTGTAACCGCCACCGGAGAGATTTTGAGAATCCGACATGATTAGAGGTTTTGAGATTTAGAGAGAGAGAGCGATGAAAATCAATTTGCCAAGGATTTCGAGTGTAAAGAGGGATAAGTGGGAATTCTTCCACTATTTATAGAGGTTCGAATTCATCCTAAACGTTGAACTAGCTGTTTTACCTTGAGATGATCAATCAACAAAGATCCTGGCATTTATGACACATTCGACGCATGTGTTTTCTAATTATTTCTTACGTCACCCTAGGTTGTTATTTAATACGCGTGCTAGCATTTAATGATGCAAGTGGGCTTTACTCAGTTTGTTAGAATACTGAACGTTTGTGGTACTGAGTGCACAGTTTTATGTAGAGGGTTTTCATATTACTTTAGTAACTCATCTTAAGATAATCACTCAGCATGTATGTCTTACTCAGCATAGGGTGATTTTCTATAACACATATTAAGCTCAGCATGTAGAAGTTACTAAATTAGCACAAGTCACTCAGCATGGTAATCACTCAACATTCAATTAAGCACATAGTATTATTGAAGAGGATTAGACATACCGATAGCTTCCCTTAGTATGTTGAATTGCTCACGTGCCAAAGGCTTCGTGAAGATATCTGCAAGTTGCTCATCTGTTGGTACATAAGTCAGCTTGATCTCACCCTTTAATATGTGATCTCTAATGAAGTGATGTCTTATGCTGACATGCTTCATCCTGCTGTGTTGAATTGGATTTTTAGATAGGTCAATGTCGCTTTTGTTGTCGCATTTGACTTCAATGGTTTCTGTTTTAACTCCGTAATCCTCAAGTTGTTGCTTAATCCACAGGACTTGTGCAACACAGCTTCCAGCAGCTACGTACTCAGCTTCAGTTGTAGACAAGGCAACTGATGACTGCTTCTTGCTGAACCAAGATACTACACAGCTTCCAAGGAAGTGACATCCTCCTGAAGTACTTTTACGTTCTAGCTCATCTCGTCCATAGTCAGCATCAGTGTATCCAATGAGTGTGAAGTCATTTGAGGTTGGATACCATAAACCTGCATTAACTGAGCTCTGCAAATATCTAAAGATTATTTTTACATCTATAAGGTGAGATTCCCTGGGGCCAGCTTGATATCTTGCACAATAACATACTGAGTACTGAATATCAGGTCTACTAGCAGTAAGGTAAAGTAGAGAGCCAATCATACCTCGATATAGCTTGCTATCTACAGATTTACCTTTCTCATCTTTGCATAGGACAGTGTCAGTACCCATTGGGGTTGATATGGGTTTACAGTCTTCCATATCGAATTTCTTTAGCATTTCTTTGGCATACTTGGATTGACTAATGAAGATGCCGTTCTTACCTTGCTTGATTTGAAGTCTAAGGAAGAAGTTGAGTTCGCCCATCATAGACATTTCGAACTCACTTTGCATCTGTTTACTAAACTCTTTGCACAAGGATTCGTCAGTAGCACCAAAGATTATATCGTCTACGTAAATTTATGCCAGCACGGTATGTTTACCCTTTTTCTTAATGAACAAGGTTGTGTCAGCTTTGCCTCTGACATAATTCCTGGTCAGCAGGAAGTTGGTCAACCTCTCATACCAAGCTCTTGGAGCTTGCTTCAGGCCGTATAAGGCCTTGTTGAGTTTATAAACGTGGTTTGGAAGTTTTGGATCTTCAAACCCTGGAGGCTGACTAACATATACCTCTTCGTTTATAAATCCATTAAGAAAGGCACTTTTAACATCCATTTGATATAATTTAAAGTTCATATAGCTAGCATATGCACACAATATTCGTATAGCCTCTAACCTAGCAACGGGAGCAAAGGTCTCACCATAGTCAATGCCCTCTTGATGACTATAGCCTTGGGCTACAAGTCGGGCTTTGTTTCTGACTACATTGCCTTGCTCATCTAGTTTATTTCTAAAGACCCACTTAGTTCCTATGGTCTTTTGATTCCTAGGTTTTGGTACTAAATCCCATACCTCATTTCTTGTGAATTGATCAAGCTCTTCTTGCATATCATTGATCTAATATTCATCGTGCTCAGCATCGATGAAGTTTTTTTCCTCATTTACCGAGATGAATGCAACATTTCCGAGATACTTTCTAAGCTGATCTCTTGTCATCAGCTTGTTGTCAGCGGCATCAAGAATGGACTTTTCCGAATGTCCTCTTGGAATTTTTATTTCTTTAGGTAATGTTGAGTTGTCTGGAATAGGTGTTTCTACAATATCTGCAGGAATAGATTGGTCAGCAAAGGTAATTTCGGGTTCGTGTTTACCTTTGGTCAGCCCTTGTACTGATGACTCAGTGGCTCCTGTTTGGTCAGCGGAAGCTGAGCTCGGTTTATCTTCGGCGGACTGAGTTGTCTTTCCTGCAGGGTTAGTTTCATCGAACTCTATATGGACAGACTCTTCAACAACTTGAGTTCGTTTATTATACACTCTATATGCTTTACTGTTAGTTGAGTACCCTAAAAAGATCGCTTCGTCAGCTTTAGCATCAAATTTTGCAAGGTTATCTTTTGTATTGAGTATAAAACATTTACACCTAAAGGCACGAAAGTAGCCAATGTTGGGCTTTCGTCCTTTCCAAAGTTCGTACGGGGTTTTCTTAAGAATAGGTCTAACTAAGGCCCTATTGAGTATATAGCATGCTGTGTGGACAGTGTTGGGGTTTAGTGTCCTATAGACAATTGTTCTAGGATACAAACTTAATGTAAATGAATTGTTCTTTATATCATTTGTTTAATGAGATATATGTTTTATAACTATATAAAGGCAATCCCTTTTAAGCACTAAATAAAGTCTAATAAAAGGAAATCCGTAAGTTTATTTAAAGTGATTATAAAGTGTTCATACAAGCATGAAGTGAGACATAACTTTATAGTAAACTGATAAACTTAAAACCACCCCAAGTCAAGTGATATGTTTGGGATTGACATATCACTGTTGAGACTTGTATGTAACAATGTCTTCTGTCCGACAGAAAGCTGATCTCACAAGCTTCATATATACAGATATCTGGACAGTTACATAGATCCGATGAAACGTTGTTCATTAGGATTGGGGATCCGATTTGAGATAACAGGATGGGTAGATTCATCCTTGTCACCTGTTCATCTCATTGGTATTAATAGGTATAACTAATCCTCAGACTCAAAGGAATATTAATTGGTATTCTGGATTACGGAATGTGATGCTTTGACTCTGGTGTAACACGATCCTTAACAGAGATGACTCTGGGGTGTGAACAGTAGACGTTGGGTATCACAGGAAGTAATTGCGGAGTCGTTATATATTGGATTGAGCATTTATCACTCCCGATAAATGGGAGATACATCCATGGATCGCTTGTGGAAGACTCGACTCTAAATCCTTGCAAGGTGATAGCTTAAGAGTAAGAAATACAGATTTCACTTAACCTATCTTTTTGAGTTGACTCGGCCTGTACAAGTAAAACGAACGTCTCGCTATATGTGACTTGACATCACCCATAGTCATAAGATTCAGTTCAAGGATGTAGTTGATAAAGGATCGAATTATACTGTAACTAATACGGAAAGGTTAACGACAGAATCAACCTGTCTTCTTATAGCTCTGGGGAATGATTACGGACTTGCTAATCACATACTCTGTACATCATTCCGTTATGCAAAGATTAAATATAATTCTTTGAAAATTAATATAATAACGTTGCATACGGCTAGAAGCAATAAGAACCTAATGGATCACACATAAGACTTGGAACCTAAAAGAGAGATAGATGTTAATTAATTGATAGAAGCCCAATTGAGCCCAATAAGGCCCATGGACATAAGGGGGTCGAAATTCATGTAATGATATACATGAATAATTAATTTGATTTTGTTAATCCTAATTAGATTAGGAATATGAATTAAATTAATTAAGAGATAATTAAGTTATGAGTTTTAATTAGATTAATATACTCCTATTATTATCCAATAAGGTTATTATTATTATCCTTAATATATTAGATATATAGTGAGATAATAATTAGGAATTCTATTCCGAATGGAATTCCTATTCAGTAACCTAATTCTATCTAACTAGGGATTAGATACAAGAGATTATAAATACCCCTTCCCTTGAGTTTTTCGAAACCCAAGCAAGCCATACCCTACTTGTGATTTTCGAAATTCACCTAGTCCAAGAGAGAGAAAATTCGACACCCCTAGTTCGAGGACGAGATTTCTCTACGGCTTCGTTTGATCAATTGATTTTCATCTATTTCTTTTATCCATGATCTTGTGTTGATTAGTTAGAGGCAATCTACTTTGGTTGCTATTCAACGGTTGATACTAAATTAATCTTCCCGTGTTTTATTTCGTGTTTGGGAACTCGAAGAAGAAAAACAAACAAAAGGGAGAAATTTGTTTTACTAATCCTACATCAGGTCAGTTCACAATTTCGCGGATTCCCGGAGATTGAACCGTCGGATCGTCGCGATTTTTGGGAAGGAGCTTCTAGACATATTCTTCCACGTTTCCACCGAAGGGATTGTCGTTTCCACCGAAGGGATTGTCGTTCGGATAGGGGCAGATTGGTAGACAGTTTCTATCTCTTTTGAAGTTGTGGGCACTTCGTTAGCAACGGTAGATAGAACTTCTAAAAGGTATTTCTTCTTATCCTTCTTTATATGAAATAACGGTTAACGGATCTTGTGGTTAAATGGAAATAGGTTAAAAAATTTATATTTCCGCTGCTATACCTTAGCCTAATTTCCAACAGACAGCTTCACCCCAGAAATACTTTGGAAGCCTATTTTCGCTCAGCATTATCTTAGCAATTTCGACAATTGTTCTATTCTTCCTTTCAACAACCCCATTTTGTTGAGGAGTTCTAGGAGCAGAGAAATTGTGGTCAATACCACTGGTTTCACAGAACTCGTCAAACTGTTGATTTTTGAATTCTCCGCCATTGTCACTTCTAATATGAGCTACTTTTAGGTCTGTCATTTTCAAGCTTCTTAATCAATGTTGTGAACATCTCAAAAGTTTCATCCTTGCTACTCAGCAAGATGATCCATGTATACCGAGAGAAATTGTCTACAATGACTAAGGAGAATTTCTTACCGCCCAAGCTGAGTGGCTGGACAGGTCCGAAAAGGTCCAAATGTAGTAATTCCAATGGTCTCTTGGTTGAGATAATGTTTTTTCTTTGAAAAGACTTTTTCGTTTCTTTACCTTGCTGACAAGCATTACATAATTGATCTTTTTCAAATTTCAATTTGGGCAATCCCTCAACTAGTTGCTTTCTAGCTAATTTGGCAAGGAGGTCCATGCTTACATGACCAAGTCTCCTATGCCATAGCCAGGAGTTATCCTCTTTAGATACTAAGCATATATTTTTCGAAAACTCTTTTTCTAAACTCAACATATATACGTTGTCAACACGAGGGGCAGTTAAAATTAAATTATTCGTTTTTCCCTCGAGTATTCGACACTAAGTAGTATTAAATATAACCTTTCTACCGCTATCACAAAGCTGAGCTACGCTCAATAGGTTATACTTGAGACCCTTAACTAAGGAGACTGACTCAATGGTGGGGTTACCTCCGATAGTACCTGATCCTACTATCTTACCCTTCTTATTGTCTCCAAAGCTTATGTTTCCACCTCGTTTAAGCTCAAGTGTGATGAACTGAGTTTCATCACCAGTCATGTGCCTCGAGCATGCGCTATCAATATACCATAGTTTCGATTTTTCCACGCATATCAGGCTCACCTGTATTTTAGATCATTCATCTTTAGGTACCCAATTATTTTTGGGTCCTCGTTTGTTAGCATAAACAGGTGCAAAATCATGTTTTAATTTGTGACGGCATACTTTTATTGTGTGACCAGCTTTACCACATAAGTCACAAAATGTTGCTGTAGACACCGAGTCGGAGGACCTGTGACGAAAACTCATGATAAACGGCCAAGTCGGTTGATTCCATTACTTAGAAAAATTTAAAAATAAACAAAAAAGCTTAGAGAGCCGGCACTTGAAAGCCCCGCTAGCGAATTCGGCGTCTCCTGAGTGAGGTCGGGCACGTTCAGTATTACGACAATGAGCGATAAAGCCCCGGAGGCCGAGCATCGACCGGTGAGCGATGAATGACGCTCCCAGCAGCGATCGTCACTCCGTAAACCACGATGCGCGGCACGTCGGGCGCCCGTCCGGCGTGCCGAGCGTCGGGCGTCGCCCGCATGAGGGGGGACATCCCCCGTCGAGCGTCGGACGCGGCCTGACGCACGATCAACGTCGCTCGACGGCCGTTCGGCGACCGCCTGACCATGTCAGGCCTCACCTGGCCGCCGTCGGGCGATGCCCGACGACGTCGGGCGGACGCCCAACGACCTTAGGCGAACACCCAACAAGGGTTGGGCGAACGCCCAACGTAAGTTGGGCGTTCGCCCAACCTGTTTTGGGCGTCGCCAAATTCCCGTCAGGCGACGCCCAAAACCTTTTTGGGATCCGTGCCTATAAAAGGCACGGATCCCCATGCATTTGAGATTAGGATTTTTTGGAGAGCTTCTCACTCTAAACATTTTTAGAGAGAGAAAGTTAATTTTTTTGGAGAAAACATTTTTTTTCCTAAAAAAATCCAAATTTCCTAAAAGTTAAATATTTTACCAAAACACCGAAAAATCACGATTCGTGGAATCAACCGACTTCAGCTGTCAATACCGATCTTGAGGTATTATCCGAGGACTAGACTCGTTTTATTTATTTCCTTTATTTATTTATTTTGTTTACTTATTTTATTTATTTAGGTGATAGTTTTATTTATTTAGTTAGTTATTTATTTATCACGTTTTATTTAACATTCCGTATTTATTTAATTTTCGTCTCGTATTAAATAAATTTTTGGATTTGTTTTGAAATAAAAACCCCGTTTAAACATCCCAATACGAACCGTGATCTGATTCAAAGGTAGTTCAGGGTTAAAAACGTTGTAATTATAAGTTTTGAAAATATTCCTAAATAACATTTTAAAATAAAACATCGTTTTAGGAGTCTCCGTTATAGACTATGATCCAATTCGGGTAGTTCGGAGTTCCAAAACGATAGAATAGATCTAATCTAAAGGGGTTTTAACAAATCTAGAAAGTATAAGGACTGTTGTTGATATTCTGAGGGGGCTGTCTCAACGCCGGAGTAGGCCACGCCCGCCTCGCCGTAGCGAACCACCGAATATCCTCTCCCTGGGGTCGGGAAGGGTGCGCCAAGGTAGAGCTGCTCTGGTCGCGCGGCGCCTGAGGACTCGCCTGCATAATACGAAGGCTCGCTCGCAGATGTCCGGGCTCGGGTACCATCGAAAAAGTCTGACGTCCGAGCGCTTCTCAAAGAACCCTCCTGCAAGCAAAGACAAAATAAATACACCTAACAGTCTCACAAATAAAAGAATAAATAAATCAAGCACTTACCGGAACCTCCTCTAGGCCAAAGACCCCAGCAACGGCCGCCGTCGAGAACACATCATCCGCAGGATCCACGTCCATCACAACCTCGGGAGGGTCCAACGAAGTCAACAGTGTCCATAAATAATGGGCGCGACCCCCCGCGTGGTCCCACACATCCCGAGGCACGAATCGACGAGTCAGCTCACCGTATATCTCCTGCAGGGGCATAACCCTCACCGCGAACATGGACACAGGGATCTCGCCTGGGGTCCAATATGTGGCGCTAACCCCGGTAAAGCTCCGGTCGCCCAAATACCATGCTCGCACGCACAGGCTGGTGAGCACACACTGCTGCCCCTGAATGCGGGTGACATAAGCGTAATCGGGACCGAAGTCGAGGTCGTCCCATCTGAAAGAAATCTGAAAAACAAAGGAAAAGTCAGACAAGATCAAACGGAAATCCAGCATAGTTAGGAGACGTTTACCTGTCCCAAGCTCCGCGTGTCAATCCATAATAAGAGTCGTGCCACCGTCCGCCTCCTCTCAGTGCGCAAATCAAAGTCACTCCACCTCGCCATGAGTGGAAGCGTGACCGCGCGCGGCCTACTCCTACGGGCGCTCGGAAGAATCGGCCTCTCATAGGCCCAAACCTGCTCGTAGAAACCGACATCAGAAGCAGAAATCGTGAAAAGAATAAAAAGACAAGCCAATGATAGAGGACGTACCAGGAGGGCGAAGGTGTAACCGCCAAAATCCTTGCGCTTCCGGCAAGTCAAGTCCAAGAACTTGTAAAGAAAGGCCAAGCCAGCTCCAGCCCAATCGTAGGACGACGCTGCGTCCAAATCACGGAAAGCCTGGATGAGACCTGCGTGTATGGTTCCGCTCTTGGTGCGGAAGATCGTCTCGCCTTAAGCGTATAGGAGGAAGCTGTGAGTGGCCCGATCCGTGTCATCTCGGTCGCAGAAGTCCCTGCGGCTCAGTAGCCCAAATGTAGTAACAAACTTCGCCGGAGTGGCCTTGACACCCGTATAGACTCCGGGTCCGATCAGATCAGATATCTCGGCAAGGTCGACCCGAGGACGCACCATGTCAAATAAAAGGGGGACTGGAGTGCCGCTACCCCACAATCCGGTCAATAGCGAGAAGTCGCGAGGTGAGATCGTCATCTCCCCAAATGGAAGGTGAAAGGTGTGAGTCGAGTCTACCCACCTCGCACATAAAGCACGCAAGCCGTGTCGATCACACACACCATTGGCACGAGGTAGCGCCTGAATAAAGGGCTCGAAACCCAACTCTCGAACGCGGGCTTTAGCCGCTGGGCTAAGCATGGCATACCAGGCATGGATGTCCTCGGTGGTCCCTGTAATACCAATGACCTGGAGGGAACAATACGGATAAGGCAGGAGCCTAAACTAAAGTCATTATTCCTCGAGAGCCTCACTTCTATACGTACATCTAACAAGAATTCCGTTAAGCTAGTTATTCTTTCGGTTGTGTTTAAATCTAACATAGAAATTCCTTTCAGTTTAGGATCGTTACTCTTTGAGATTTCATTCGTAGGATCATTTGTATAGGATTTGATTAATTAATTATTCTTTGGTGTTCCACTCTCCCGCGTGCTTGCGAGGAGCTTAATCCAATTCAAGCATGGGTTAAAAACATTTAGTTTAGTTGTTTATGTTTTTACTATTCACGTTTTACTATTCACTTGCACTATTCACGTTTTTACTATTCGCGTGCACTATTCACGTTTTTACTATTCACGTGCACTATCCACGTTTTTACTCTTGGCATGCACTATTCACGTTTTTACTATTCACGTTTTTACTGTTGGCATGCATTTTTCGTATTTTTACTATTCACGTTCACTATTCACGTTTTTTACTATTCACGTGCACTATTCACGTTTTCACTATTGGCATGTATTTTTACCGTTCACATGTATATAGTTCACATTCTTTCAACAAACAAATAAAAAAAACATAAAGCATTGCCCACGTGCATGAAAATTCGCGTTTTCTATCTAAAAAGCTTCTAAGCAGATTAATTGTTAGCATGCAAACGACGTTCAAAATGGGGCTGCTAAAGCCTAGAAATCTTGACAAAGGATAAAGAATAAGGGGGTACTTGAAGGGAAAATTAGGCTAAGGTATAGCAGCGGAAATATAAAAATTTTAGCCTATTTCCTTTTAACCATAGGATCCGTTAATCGTTATTTCATATAAAGAGGGATAAGAAGAAATACCTTTTGAAGAACAATCTACCGTTGTTAAAGAAGCGCCCACAACTCTTCTCCGAGTTCCCAAGCACGAAGTAAAACACGGTGAGGTTAAGTAAGAATCAACCGTATGAGATGCAACCAAAATAGATTGCCTCTAATTAACCAACACAAGATCAAAGAAAAAGGAGATAGATGAAATTAATCGATTGATGGAAGCCGTATGAATTCTTTTCCACGAACTAGGGGAGTCGAATTCTCTTTCTCTCTCTTACTTGCAAATTTCGAAAATCACAAAGGGGAGATTAGGGAGCTTAGTCGAAATTCATGTATAGAGGGGTATATATAATCGCTTGTATCTAAACCCTAGTTAGATAGGAATATGTTACTTAATAGGAATTCAATTCGGAATAGGATTCTCAATTATTATCTCATTATATATCTAATATATATAGGATAATAATAAATAACCTAATTGGATAATAATAGGAGTATATTAATCTAATTAAAACTCCTAACTTAATTATCTCCTAATTAATTTAATTCATATTCCTAATCAAATTAGGATTAATGGAATTAAAATAATTCCTTACTAATTATATATAAATTTCGGCCCCCCTCTATTTAAATGGGCCTTACTGGGCTCAATTGGGCTTCCATCTATTAATGACATCCATCTCTCTTTTGGTTCCAAGTCTTATGTGTGATCCATTAGGTTCTTACTACTTCTGGCCGTATGCAACTATTAAATTAATTTCTTCAAGAATTATATTTAATCTTTGCATAACGGAATGATGTACTGAGTATGTTATTGGCAAGTCTGTAATCATTCCCCCAGAGTCCGTTAAGAAGACAGGTTGATTCTGTCGTTAACCCTTCCGTATTAGTTACAGTATAATTCGATCCTTTATCAACTACATCCTTGAACTGAATCTTATGACTATGGGTGATGTCAAGTCACATATAGCGAGACGTTCGTTTTACTTGTATAGGCCGAGTCAACTCAAAATAGATAGGTTAAGTGAAATATGTATTTCTTACTCTTAAGCTATCACCTTGCAAGGATTTAGAGTCGAGTCTTCCACAAGCGATCCTTGGATGTATCTCCCATTAATCGGGAGTGATAAATGCTCAATCCAATGTATAACTACCCTGACATTACCTCCTGTGACACCCAACCTTTGCCGTTCACACCCCAGAGTCATCTCTATTAAGGATCGTGGGACACCAGGATCAAAGTCTCACATTCAGTAATTCAGGATGACCAATTAACATTCCTTTGAGTCTGAGGTCGGGCACGTTCACTATTACGACAATGAGAGATAAGGCCCCGGAGGCCGAGCGTCGACCGGTGAGCGACGAATGACGCTCCCAGCAGCGATCGTCACTCCGTAAACCACGATGCGTGGCACGTCGGGCGCCCGTCCGGCGTGCCGAGCGTCGGGCGTCGCCCGTAGGAGGGGGGATGTCGCCCGTCGAGCGTCGGACGTAGCCTGACGCACGGTCAACGTCGCTCGACGGCTGTTTGGCGACCGCCTGACCGTGTCAGGCCTCGCCTGGCCACCGTCGGGTGGACGCCCAACGACCTTAGGCGAACGCCCAACGCGAGTTGGGCGTTCGCCCAACATGAGTTGGGCGCCGCCCAACTCAAGTTGGGCGTTCGCCCAACTGATGTTGGGCGTCCGCCCAACCTGTTTTGGGCGTCGCCCAATTCCCGTCGGGCGACGCCTAAAACCTTTTTGGGATCCGTGCCTATAAAAGGCACGGATCCCCATGCATTTGAGAGGGGGATTTTTTGGAGAGCTTCTCACTCTAAACATTTTTAGAGAGAGAAAGTTAATTTTTTTGGAGAAAACATTTTTTTCCTAAAAAATCCAAATTTCTTAAAAGTTAAATATTTTACCAAAACACCGAAAAATCACGATTCGTGGAATCAACCGACTTCAGCTGTCAATATCGATCTTGAGGTATTATCCGAGGACTAGACTCGTTTTATTTATTTCCTTTATTTATTTATTTTGTTTACTTATTTTATTTATTTAGGTGATAGTTTTATTTATTTAGTTAGTTATTTATTTATCACCTTTTATTTAACATTCCGTATTTATTTAATTTTCGTCTCGTATTAAATAATTATTTGGATTTGTTTTGAAATAAAAACCTCGTTTAAACATCCCAATACGAACCGTGATCCGATTCAAAGGTAGTTCGGGGTTAAAAACGTTGTAATTATAAGTTTTGAAAATATTTCTAAATAACATTTTAAAATAAAACATCGTTTTAGAAGTCTCCGTTATAGACTATGATCCAATTCATGTAGTTCGGAGGTCCAAAACGATAGAATAGATCTAATCTAAAGGGTTTTAACAAATCTAGAAAGTATAAGGACTGTTGTTGATATTCTGCCAATTCTGTCACTAACAGTAGATTAGCGACGGATTTTCCGTCGGTAATCTGCTGGAATCCGAAAATTGCACTTTTTACTCCCTTTTCTTATTTCTTTTTTATATTTAAACTTATATATATATGTATAGTAAATTGACTAAACTTATTTGGAGGATACGTAGCTATTAATTAGGTGTTATATATTTATTTATCTCACATTTAAACTTAGTGTATATTAACTTAGTTTTGAAAAGTAGGATATGTATGTATAAGTATATATTTTGGTCTATTTAAGTGGTTTTAGCTATTATTTAGGGTGGGATATTCTCTATATATTCATTAAACTATTTTGAGATTAGGATTATTTTCTTTTTCTTACAAATTTGTATAGTGTTCATTATTTTCATATAGTGGTAATTAGGATAAAAATATATTATATTTATTACTTCTCATTTTCATTATTATATATATATACTTAAAAATGTAATATAGTATCTTTTATCCATTTTTCTTTAAATCTATAAGTATATCCTTATTTTAGCTAAAAATGTATATATATATATATATATATATGTATATATTCTTTTTTGTTCTTACTCTTTTGACCTTTAGGTGTTTATGTTCTAAATTGGTTTCATTTGGTGGATTTTGGTTCATTATTTAGATTATGCTTAAGTAAGGAATAAATTGAGTGAAAGGGGGAAATAATCCATAAAAATGAGTTTTCAACTTGATTATTTAAACTAACGATTTTTAGAGGTTCCAAATGTAAATAAAAGGTTTTTGATTTTTTACCCCTTTCAATGGATTTCCAAAATATCATGTTTTAAAACCTTAATCCGTTCCAACGGCGGATTAAGCGAACCTTGTAATTAAAACCGTCTTTTAATTGTAAATAATAGAGTTTTGAATCGTTTTCCTATCCAAAATGATTTTGTACAAAATAAATGGACTTGTATGCTTAACCACGTTTTTGGATTAAAACTGTTTGCTCAATGTGTTCAAACGCTCGAGTCGTTCCCACGACGATTCGAGTGAATATCATGTAAATTAACGGGGTTTCGAAACGTACTTAATCGTTCCAACGGCAGTTAAAGCACGAACCATGTAAATAAACTAGTTTTTGGGAGTGAGATTAGCGTAGATGTAATATATGATATAAAGCATAGATCACACTGTGAATAAATCAATTCTTTCTTTCCCCCTATCTCTCATATATACTTTAAATTTATGCAAAATGGCCGATTCTTTACTAAAATGGCTTTTTAATAACATGCTCAAAACGGTTTTCAAAACGAGAAAGAAAAGGTTTCAAATGAATTTTAAACTTAAAGAAATATGCGATTAGTCCGTTATCGCCTAACACGCTGAGTAGGAGGCTGGTGGTTCATAACCGGGCGATGTCGGGGTGCCTAGTAGCCTTTCTCCGGAAAGGAGCTAGCCTTCTCGGCTCGTACCTAAGTTTCCCGAACCCTCACAGGTCTCCTGCAAGGGATCGGTGTTCATTTTCCCATTCGTGGGTGGCGACTCTTCCATACTCCGAGCTCCGGTCCTGCCGAGCAGCTTGATTCTGCGATTGGTTGCTTTCGGCGCCAATCACAGCCTACGTCGCCATGAGGTGTCCGCCCCCTGGTCCGCCCGGGCGAGGCCGTCGGCACCTTGTCTAACAGTTGACCTTTTGGGTGTCTTTGTTTTTTGTCAGCACCATTGTGCTGAGCATGCCAACATACCTTAGTGGTATGTCCTTTCTTTCTGCAGAAGTCACATTGGACAATCCGCTTATTGTACCAACACACATCTCTTGTGTGTCCTCTTTTCCCACAACAGTCACATTGAGTGAACTGTCTATGCTGACTAGTACCTGAGTACTCAACATGGGATTTATTTTTGTTTGAGCCTTTAGTTTGGCTCTGTAGGGATGTGACATCCTTTTTCAGTTTCTTTGAATCTGATTGGACTTCCGAGACAACCTTATGCATGATTTCCATGTTACTATGCAGAGTTGAGTTGTCTTGGAGGAGATATCGAAGGTCACTGAGCTTGACCTCTTCAATCTCGTCACACCGTTTGCTGAGTGCTTTTATTTTCTTATTTCATTTTTTAGTCAGTGTATATAAGTCACTCAGGGCGTTAACCATTTCATTTCTAAGAATGTGTAAGGATGTTACCTCATTAGAGTATTCCTCTTGTTCAGATTCTTCAGAGAGGTCAGCATGCTCAGAATGAGTTCGGTCAGCAGCGTCATCCGCCATGAAGTATATATTTGCTATTTCCTTTGTATCAGCTTCAGATGAGGTTGACTCATCACTGTCACTCCATGTGGCCACCATTGCCTTTTTGCTTCCCTTCTTTTCTTTCTTCAGATTTGGGCAGCTTGACTTAATGTGCCCAGTTTGATGGCACTCAACGCATGTGACAAACTTGGAGCTGTCCTTTTTATATTTGTCACTGGACTCAACTTTGTACCTATCGCCTCTTCTGAATGGCCTCTTGCTGTTCTTTTCATTCTTTCTGAACAGCTTCTTCATCTTCCTTGTGAACATGGCCATTTCCTCATCATCCGATGAGTCAGCTTCGGTTGAGTCAGCTTTCATGACAAGTGATTTTTGTTTCTTGTCTTCTGACTTTTCTTTTGCTTCAAAAATTTTCATAGAGATCTCATGAGTCAGCAGAGATCCGATCAGCTCGTCGTATTTATATGTTGTTAAGTCTTGAGCTTCTTCCACGGCTGTTTTCTTAGCTTGCCAGCTCTTTGGTAAGCTTCTCAGGATTTTCTTCACCTGCTCTTCCTCCGTGAAGTTCTTGCCGAGCCTCTTTAGCTCATTTATGATGTTGGTGAATCTAGCGTTCATTCCAGAGATGTCCTCATTGTCGTTCATCTCGAACAGCTCGTATAATCTTATATGTTGGTTCACCTTTGATTCCTTGACCTTGTTTGTACCTTCGTAGGTTACTTCAAGCTTTTTCCAAATCTCCTGTGCTGACTCGCAACCTGAAATCTTATTGTATTCTGCAGCATCTAGCGCACAGTGAAGCATATTGATAGCCGAAGCATTGTTTTGTAATTTTTTAAGGTCATCTTCTGACCACTCAGTTTCACTCTTGACAATTTTCTCATTGTCAACAGTTTTATAAGGCACATATGGGCCTTGAACTATTGCAAGCCATGCACTGATGTTTATGGCTTGAATGAAGTTCTTCATCCTATTCTTCCAGAACGTATAATTAGATCCAAAGAATAGGGGAGACCAAGTAATTGATAATCCCTCAGGGAGTATCTGTGTTGTTTGATTCCCTAGAAGGAAACGAGTGCTGTTCTCAGCCATTTATTGGGATCGGCTCAAGATAGTTATATCTTTGAGTAGTGAGCTATTAGGCTCTGATACCACTTGTTGGTCCCGTATGATTAGTTCCAATGGGGGGTTAGGAACTAATATAACTTTTTCTTTTTAATTAAGCTGACTTAATATATTTTCTTGAGTTTGTTAACTCAGCTTTGGTCAGCACGGCCGATTGTAGCGTAAGATAGCTTTAGTCAGATGTTGACTAGAGCTATTTTACATATGAGTTGGGAATTGACACTTTTGTGGTCAGCTTCCAACTCAGCACTCTTATTTACTCAGTGTTAATTTAAACAATTTATATGCCGAGTAAATATAACAAGCAACACATACAGATATATATATATATATATTGAGAGAGTTAGAGATTACTCAGCACGACTTATCCTGGTTCGGCCTCTCCGCCTACATCTAGTCCCCAAAATCCCTCCGGGCTTTTTAAATCCAATACTGAGCTCTTTAAAGGTAGAGCACAAACCGTTTACAAGGCAGTTGAATATGCAAGAGTACCGTCCTCTATTCGTCTACTCAACTCCTACTAAGTGCTATAACCAAACACCTAGATTTCTCTGACACTAAGCACTCAACACCGAGTACTCAGCACAACACTTTCAATTTTACAATTGATACAAATTGTTCTTTTCGAATGAAGAACACTTTAGATGATTACAGAAAATCAATCTAGCTTTTACACAAGAATAGAAATTTGGTGTAAGATCTCTTTTGGTTTTTGTGTGCTTTGTATGTATGCTCTTTTTTTTTGTTGTATTCGGCTTATGATCCAAGAATGATCATGTCCTTTTATAGTTAAGGTCTGAAGTAGAAATGATTTGAATCTTGGATTTGTCCGTTGATCCAAACGGCTTCTTTTTGAGACAAGGCTCTGGTCAGCTTCAAACTTGCAGGCCAATCCTGTCGTCTGAATTCCGCAGGCGTCAGGTTTGTCCTCTTCTTACAGATTCCATCTTCTTGTGCCAGTTTATCTTTTAGCAACAGAACAGTTGACCCATACATCTCGAAATTGGCTTTTGCGTAATTCCAAGGTTTCTATTATTGGTGCAGACAGTTGTCGGATCTTGTCTTTTAGCAAACGGAACATCCGCGTTGTCCTGAAGATCACTCGGCTTGTCTTTGATAGCCGTTGTCTTTGATTGTTGCTAATACAAATACTGAGTTCTCTTTTGCTCAGCTTCCATGGTCAGCTTCGTTCTGCAAGACATACTTCTAAAGAAGACTTCTCTACTTTTGATACTGAGTTTCATTCCACTCAGCTTTGTTGATTTGTTTGATCTTTAAGCTTCTGTTCTGAAGATCATCTATCACGCTGAGTTACACTCCACTCAGCTTGTGCTGTATTCTCATGCTGACTTCGTCCTGTCTTACTTTTTATTTGTATTTATATTTATACTCAACATTGAACAAACATATTAGTACAATCAAATCAAAGCACTTAAATTTAATTGTTCCTTAATCATGGATTAACTTAAATAATTTTGCCAAATCAAAATCATGTGGAAAGGTGTTTCAACAGTTTTATGTAGAATGGAATAAAGTAGAGAATATTCTTTTTACTGAGTCTATCCTACAGGCACTGAACTCTGGTATTATCCCTAATGATTGGAATGACACTTTCCTCTCAGTCATCCCAAAAGTTGCAGCTCCTGAGACGATCTCCCAATTTCGCCATATTAGCTTGTGTAATGTCAGGCACAAAGTGGTGACTAAATGCGTGGTTAATTATTTGAAGCCTCTTCTCCGGTCAATTGTCAGCCCGACTCAGAGCAGCTTTGTCCCGGGAAGACAAATTTCGGATAATATCATCATTTTGCAGGAAACTATCCATTCCCTGAAGAAAAAGAAAGGTCGTAAAGGAGCTATGGTCCTTAAAATGGATTTAGAGAAAGCGTATGACAGAATTTCTTGGACCTTCTTACAGGATACCCTCCAGGTTCTTGGATTGGACGAACGCCTCATAAAACTCATTATGGCTTGTGTCTCAGGCCCTAGAATGAGAGTTCTATGGAATGGGGAACCCCTAAGTCCTTTTACACCAACCAGGAGCCTTCGACAATGAGATCCCCTCTCACCCTATCTTTTTGTTTTGTGCTTAGAGAGGATGGGACACATGATCACTGATGCGGTAAACCGAGGAGATTGGAAATCTGTCAAATTATCTCGTGATGGACCATCTTTATCTCATCTGTTCTTTGCTGATGACATTGTTCTGATGGTTGAGGCTTCTGTGGAACCGGCCTATCTTATTCGGGAAATTTTCTGTGACTTTGCGGAATGCTCAGGCCAGAAGGTTATCTTATCTAAATCTCGTGTCTTCTTTTCGACAAACGTTTGTGAGTCCACTTGTCATAATGCTTGCAATATTCTGGGTATTGAAAAAACCAATGACCTGGGGCGCTACCTGGGCTTGCCTATGGTTCATAAACGGGTAACTAGAGCAACATATGGCTATATATTGGATAGAGTCCATTCGAAACTTATTGGTTGGAAGGCTAAGTGTTTAAATATGGCTGGTCGGCTAACGTTGGTGAAGTCAGTGATGTCTGCCATCCCAAACTATGCTATGCAAACGACTTTAATCCCTCCCGGTACTTGTCAGCGCCTGGACAAACTCAACAGGGGCTTCATTTGGGGATCCTATGGGGCTACATGCAGAATTCACTTGGTTAATTGGGAACTTGTCTGCAACAAAAAATGTGAAGGCGGCCTTGGGATCCGACAGATGGAATCTTTTAATCTAGCTATGCTCACTCGCCTTAGTTGGAATATTCTTACGAATCCGGGGGTGCTGTGGGTACAGGTGATAAAGTCGAAATATGGAGGAAAAGGAATGGGCTGGACATCTTTCAAAATAATTCCGCTGCTTCGGGAACCTGGCGCACCATTGTTGCTGGGAGTGATCTCATGTCACTAGGAGTAATCAAGCTCATCTATAATGGCAACGGAACAAGCTTTTGAAAGGATCGGTGGTGTGGGGATACCACTCTTGAAGCTGATGCGTTGATTCCGTTGGATGAGAGGATGATAAACTGCTCAGTTTCTAGCTTTTGGGACAAAAATTTGAATGCATGGCACTGGGACCTTCTTCAACCGTTGTTGCCGCCTGTCAATTTACAAAAAATCGTAGCCTATGTTGTGACTAGTGACTGCGATGTGGAGGATCAATGGGGTTGGAATGGTTCGACGACGGGAGCTTACCGTGTGGCATCGGGCTACGAAATACTGCGCAGATCAGTTACTGGCACTAGAAATGTGGAAATTTGCCCTTTAATTTGGAGCCAAGTTATTCCTGAAAAAATAAAAGTTTTTATCTGGCTCATTGTGCAGGGAGGCTTGCTTTGCAACTCGAATCGGGTAAAGAGACAAATTGCTACGTCTAACTTATGCTCAATGTGCAGGGACGCTGAAACGGAAATACACCTCCTCCAGGACTGCCCCGCTGCTCGTAGGATCTGGCTCGATATTTTGCCCCATAATCTCCATGCTCTATTCTTTTCCGCACCTCTCATCGAATGGCTACAAATTAATTTGGCAAGTTCAGACCTCTATCAGAATCTGGAATGGTCGTTGTTGTTCTATTTCAGCATCTAGTGGATTTGGAAGTGGCGGATCATCACACCTTTGACGGAAGCCCGCGTTCGGTAAACTGTAGGGATTATATTATCCGCCTTTGTATGGAGTTTCAACAGTCCCGCAAGGCTAGTGCGAATGGTAGATAGAGATCTCAGCAGTGCATCTGGATTCGTTGGCTTCCTCCAGATTCGGGATGGGTTAAAATCAATACGGACGGTGTTGGGGTTTTAGTGTCCTATAGACAATTGTTCTAGGATACAAACTTAATGTAAATGAATTGTTCTTTATATCATTTGTTTTAATGAGATATATGTTTTATAACTATATAAAGGCAATCCCTTTTAAGCACTAAATAAAGTCTAATAAAAGGAAATCCGTAAGTTTGTTTAAAGTGATTATAAAGTGTTCATACAAGCATGAAGTGAGACAAAACTTTATAATAAACTAATAAACTTAAAACCACCCCAAGTCAAGTGATATGTTTAGGATTGATATATCACTGTTGAGACTTGTATGTAACAATGTCTTTTGTCCGACAGAAAGCTGATCTCACAAGCTTCATATATATAGATATCTGGACAGTTACATAGATCCGATGAAACGTCGTTCATTAGGATTGGGGATCCGATTTGAGATAACAGGATGGGTAGATTCATCCTTGTCACCTGTTCATCTCATTGGTATTAATAGGTATAACTAATCCTCAGACTCAAAGGAATGTTAATTGGTCATCCTGAATTACTGAATGTGAGACTTTGATCCTGCTGTCCCACGATCCTTAACAAAGATGACTCTAGGGTGTGAACGGCAAAGGTTGGGTGTCACAGGAGGTAATGTCAGGGTAGTTATACATTGGATTGAGCATTTATCACTCCCGATTAATGGGAGATACATCCAAGGATCGCTTGTGGAAGACTCGACTCTAAATCCTTGCAAGGTGATAGCTTAAGAGTAAGAAATACAGATTTCACTTAACCTATCTATTTTGAGTTGACTCGGCCTATACAAGTAAAACGAACGTCTCGCTATATGTGACTTGACATCACCCATAGTCATAAGATTCAGTTCAAGGATGTAGTTGATAAAGGATCGAATTATACTGTAACTAATACGGAAGGGTTAACGACAGAATCAACCTGTCTTCTTAACGGACTCTGGGGGAATGATTACAGACTTGCCAATAACATACTCAGTACATCATTCCGTTATGCAAAGATTAAATATAATTCTTGAAGAAATTAATTTAATAGTTGCATACGGCCAGAAGTAGTAAGAACCTAATGGATCACACATAAGACTTGGAACCAAAAGAGAGATGGATGTCATTAATAGATGGAAGCCCAATTGAGCCCAGTAAGGCCCATTTAAATAGAGGGGGCCGAAATTTATATATAATTAGTAAGGAATTATTTTAATTCCATTAATCCTAATTTGATTAGGAATGTGAATTAAATTAATTAAGAGATAATTAAGTTAGGAGTTTTAATTAGATTAATATACTCCTATTATTATCCAATTAGGTTATTTATTATTATCCTAGATATATTAGATATATAATGAGATAATAATTAGGAATCCTATTCCGAATGGAATTCCTATTAAGTAACCTATTCCTATCTAACTAGGATTTAGATACAAGTGATTATATATACCCCCCTACTACATGAATTTCGACTAAGCCATATACCACTCCCCTTTGTGATTTTCGAAATTGCAAGTAAGAGAGAGAAAGAGAATTCGATTCCCCTAGTTCGTGGACAAGAATTCATACGGCTTCCATCGATCGATTAATTTCATCTATCTCCTTTTTTTTATCTTGTGTTGGTTAATTAGAGGCAATCTATTTTGGTTGCATCTCATACGGTTGATTCTAACTTAACCTCACCGTGTTTTACTTCGTGCTTGGGAACTCGGAGAAGAGTTGTGGGCGCTTCTTTAACAACGGTAGATTGTTCTTCAAAAGGTATTTCTTCTTATCCCTCTTTATATGAAATAACGATTAACGGATCCTATGGTTAAAAGGAAATAGGCTAAAAAATTTATATTTCCGCTGCTATACCTTAGCCTAATTTTCCTTCAGTGGTATCAGAGCCATCGTTAAATCCGTTATTTCATATATGAAAATTTAGAAGTTTTTCAATAGGATTGAATAAATATTTATGGTTAGGATTAATTAACAAATTGTTTGATTAATTAATTCTAAAGATAAATAGATTTTAGTTAATTGTTAATTAAAATAGATTATGTGTATGTTCCTAATTATTTCGGTTGATAATCATTATAACAAAATCTATTAGTTTTATAGTTAGGTTAATAAAATTAGTTTTATTAATTCTAAAAGATAAAACGGAAATCTATTGTAGTTTTTCCTATTTCTGAATATCGTTTTTAAAACCGTTTTAAAATCTGATATATATATATATATATATATATATATATATATGTTTTAATAAATATATATATATATATATATATAAATATGACAGCGGCGCGACCAGCCGCTGTCGCGGGGCTGCTGCCTCGCGGCAGCAGCCCAGTTTCGGGCCCCCGGCCCGAATCCCACTTGATTTTAATTGTTAAAATCGGCTTGAATATAATTTGTATATATATATATGTTTCGGAAATCAATAGTTTTCTGTTTTGATTATCGAATGAAAATTCGTTTAAAAGTTTGTTTTTACCAAGTTGTAAATCAAAGTGTTAAATGAATTGAAATCAAAATAATTGGGACATGCATAATCGACGTTTTATATGGTTATATTAATCTAAGAATTAATATAAAGATACAAAACGATTAGAAGTAAAATTGGATGAAAGTTAATTTGACGAGTTAATGTGATTAACCTAAATATTACATAAGCCGGTTATGTAATCAACCAATTAAATTTATTTAATTGAGTCTATGCATGTTTGGAGTTATGGACATATTTGGACCCTCTTTTAGTCTTTTGGTATTTTTGA
This sequence comes from Euphorbia lathyris, assembly GCF_963576675.1. Taxonomy (NCBI): domain Eukaryota; kingdom Viridiplantae; phylum Streptophyta; class Magnoliopsida; order Malpighiales; family Euphorbiaceae; genus Euphorbia; species Euphorbia lathyris. The sequence continues at coordinate 93,649,222 of NC_088912.1, read as the reverse complement.
AATAGGGCATGCGCGTCCTTCCTTTCTACTATCTATTGTAATTTCTCCTCTCATTTGATTCCCTTCAATTCAATTGAAGTTTTCTTATAGTAGTATAGAAATTAATATGTAATTTCAAGGCGCCATGGAGAAGACGGAGGACCTAAAGAGAAATATGTAATAGTTAGTATTTCCTTAGGTTGCCCTTTTATTCCGTCTCTGGCTCGACGGAATAATTTAGATGATATGTCCATAACGCCAATGTATGTGAATGTATGTGTCTGATGTATGCTAAAGCAAATCAAGACTAAGTTAGATTATGAGACCTAAATAAAATCCCTCGTTAAAAAGTTAAGTAAATAAGCAAGTTATTAAAATCGGTTGCCCCTCCCTAATATTATAATTCGGCCGGCAGTACTGGGGGCCTTTGGGTTGTTGAGCAAACTCAAGCTCGGGGTCTTATGGTAACACCTGAATTATCGAAAGTCATTCTTTCATGAATATGGGGTAATACTTAAATTAGATTATGATAATTGGATGAGCAAACTCATGTTGTCATAAACTAATGGGCAATATGGTTGGGATTAATGTGAATAGCATATTAGTTACTAATGTGGTTAGTAACCCAATAACCTAGGAGTCACATTCGAGATGTGATTGATTACATGAATCTACCTGACAAATGAGACTAGCTTGTTGAGCAAACTCAAGGCGAAATCTCAGGAGTTAGGATCCTAGCTCACTAAAGGATTTGTGAAATTCTTCGAATTAATATGGAGGGCTATTAATTTGGTAAAATAGTGGGAGCAATCTGAAATAAATTAAAAAGGCCTATAATTTTAGATTGTTATACTTTAAAGCAAATGAATGACATACGTTTACTCTTTCTCACTCTCAGGTTTTGTTTAAACACACTCTTAAAATCATGACTAAAATCAATCTGCAAAACATTCTTACCGATAACAAATTGAATGGTTCAAACTTCACCGACTGGTTTCGTAACCTCAAAATTGTTTTGAAGTTCGAGAAGAAAGGGTATGTACTTGATACACCGATACCCCCTTACCCAACTGATGATGCTCCCTACCAAGAATTCTATGCTTACTTGAAGTATAAATCTGATGATGATCAAACGGGAGACATCATACTTGCATCTCTGACACCGGAAGTTAAAAGGCAACTACATTCAGATATGGATGCCTATTCCATGGTCAAGCACCTCAAAGAGTTATTTGTGAATGAAACTCGGTGCGAGCGCTTCGAAATAACCAAGGAGTTATATAAAAGCAAGATGCAGGTGGGCACATCTGTAATGGCACATTGTGCAAAGATGATCAGCCTTATCACCAAGTTTTCTAGTATTGGAGATGCGATGGACCATGAACTAAGTGAAAACTTACTTCTTCAGTCCCTCCCCGAGAGTTACTCACAGTTCATCATGAACTACCAAATGAGTGGCTTGCAAACCTCTCTTGTAGAGCTTGCGCATATGCTCGAGTCAGTCGAGCCCATTATAAAAGAAAACGAGGAGATACTGGCCCTTGCTATTGAAGGATCGAGAAAAAGGAAAGGGATCTCTCCCAATCCAAACCATCTTGATAAAGGCAAGGGGGCTGAGCTCACCGAAACTAAGGGAAAGGAATTAAAGAGGCCCAAAGGAAAGTGCTACTATTGTGGTGACTTGGGGCATTGGAAGAGAAACTGCGTGGAGTACCTGACCTTCCACAAGAAGGAAAATGACGGTACTTCAACATCTGGTATGTTTAATATTGAAATAAATACAGTTTCACTGTCTGAATCTTGGGTATTAGATACCGGATGTGGATCTCATATTTGTACAAATATGCAGGAGCTAAATCAGACTAGGGAACTAAAGAAAGAAAGCATAAACTTGCGAGTAGGAAATGGAGCAAGAGTTGCCGCCCTCGCAATTGGAGATTATGTTTTACCTTTGCCCTCTGGGCTTGTAATAGAATTAAGGAATTGTTTATACGTTCATGAGATGTCTCGTAACATTATTTCTATTAGTCGTCTTGTTGACGACGGTTTTCATATTTCAATAAAAGACAAGAGTTGCAATTTTTATAAAGATTCGATCTTTTATTTTTCAGGAATTTCACAAAATGGGATTTATGTGTTAGATAACAAAATTCCTGCTTTTGCAATTGATACAAAAAGACATAAGCTAGATAATTCAACTTACCTGTGGCATTGTCGTTTAGGCCATATAAACAAGAGACGCATGTTAAAGCTACATTCATATGGGCTTATAGATCCAATCGATTCCGAATCATTGGAAACATGCGAATCATGTTTAAAAGGTAAAATGACAAAGACACCCTTTAGCAATAAAGGTGAGCGTGTATCAGACACTCTAGGACTCATTCATTCAGATGTATGTGGTCCTATGTTGGTCCAAGCAAGAGGAGGATTCAGATACTTCATAAGCTTCATAGATGACCATACTCGATATGGTTACATCTACTTGATGAGGCACAAATCAGAAGCTTTTGACAAGTTCAAATGCTTCAAGAATGAAGTGGAAAATCAATTAGGAAAGAAAATAAAGACGCTTCGATCCGATCGAGGTGGCGAATATCTTTCAGATGATTTTCTGAATTATCTAACTGAATGTGGGATATGCTCACAATGGACACCTCCCTATACACCACAACACAATGGTGTATCCGAGAGGAGGAACCGTACCCTATTAGATATGGTACGATCCATGATGAGCATGGCCTTACTTCCAAAGACGTTATGGGGCTATGCCTTAGAAACTGCCCTCTTCACCCTGAACCGAGTACCAACTAAATCCGCTAGTTCCACACCATATTAATTGTTCGTTGGTAGGAAACCTGTGTTCTCGTTTATGAGAGTATGGGGTTGTTCAGCGTATGTCAAATGCATTGCGTCCGACAAACTAGATTCTAAATCTGATAAATGTTTCTTCATTGGATATCCCAGGGAAACCATATGGTATTACTTCTATCATCTAGATGATCAGAAAGTAATAGTATCCAAACACGCAACCTTCTTAGAGAAAGAGTTTCTCAAAGAAACACAAAAGGGAAGCGTGATTGAACTCGACGAAGTTCAAGAGGAAGAAACACCGACTGAAACAACAGAAGAGGTTGAGGTACCCGATGTAGTCCCATTAGATGAGACTCCAGTGGAACCTATTCATAGATCACGAAGAGTTCGTGAACTCCCAGTTATATATGGTTTTCTAGTGGGAGATGATAATGAGGTTCCCGTGTTAGACAACGAACCCGAAAACTACGAAGAGGCTCTTACTAGTCCAGATTCTAAAGCATGGCTTGAGGCCATGGATTCTGAAATGGATTCCATGTATACTAACCAAGTGTGGACTTTGGTTGATCCACCCGAAGGGATAATTCCCATTGGGTGCAGGTGGATCTTCAAAAAGAAGACATACATGGATGGAAAGGTTAGCACCTATAAGGCTAGGTTGGTAGCGAAAGGATATCGTCAGAAACAAGGTGTTGATTATGACGAAACCTTCTCTCCTGTTGCTATGTCCAAATCAATCAGAATCATGCTTGCTATTGCCGCTCACTACGATTATGAGATTTGGCAAATGGATGTGAAAACAGCTTTCCTAAATGGAAACCTGCTTGAGGATGTATACATGATGCAGCCTGAAGGTTTCATATCGAAGGATGCAAATAAAGTTTGCAAACTTCAGAGATCCATTTATGGACTCAAGCAGGCATCTAGAAGCTGGAATAAGCGTTTTGACGAAACCATAAAACAATTTGGTTTCGAACAAAATTGCGAAGAAGCTTGCATTTACAAGAAAGCAAGTGGGAGCTCTATAGCATTTCTCATACTATATGTGGACGATATACTGTTAATGGGAAATGACATTGCTCTATTACAGTCGGTAAAATTATGGTTATCCGATAACTTCTCAATGAAAGACCTTGGTGAAGCAGCTTATATACTTGGTATAAAGATCTATAGAGATAGATCGAGAAGACTGGTTGGTCTTTCACAGGCTACATACATTGAAAAGGTGCTAAATCGGTTTAGCATGCTTGAATCGAAACAAGGTAACTTACCCATGCTACATGGAGTAAAGTTAAACAATCATCAATGTCCTAAGACTGATGATGACAAACGACGCATGGCTGTAGTCCCGTACGCCAGCGCGATCAGTTCGATTATGTATGCTATGCTATGCACTAGACCTAACGTAGCGTTCGCGTTATCTGTAACGAGTCGTTACCAAGGGAATTCGGGAGACGAGCATTGGATTGCCGTCAAGAACATTCTTAAGTACTTGAGAAGGACTAAAGATATGTTCCTAGTGTACGGAGAAGGAGATCTAAAAGTTGAAGGATTTTCAGACGCTAGTCATCTCACAGATGAGAATGATTTTAAATCCCAATCAGGATACCTGTTTATCTTGAATGGGGGCGTGGTCAGTTGGAAGAGTTCCAAGCAGGGAAGCGTAGCTTTCTCTACGACCGAGTCAGAGTACATCGCTGCTGCGGAAGCAGCAAAGGAAGCAGTTTGGATTAGAAAGTTCATTACAGAACTAGGTGTGGTGCCTGACATTGTCAATCCCATTACTCTATACTGTGATAACAATGGAGCCATTGCGCAAGCAAAGGAACCACGGTCTCATAATGCATCCAAGCACTACCTAAAGCGATACCACATCATAAGAGAGATTGTGGCTAGAGGAGATGTGAGAATAGAAAGAGTACCTACAGAGGACAACGTTGCAGATCCGTTGACAAAGCCTTTAACCCAGAAAGTACATGATCGTCATTTAACTTCTACTGGGATAAGTTTTAGAAACAATTGGCTTTAGTCCAAGTGGGAGTATGTTGGGGTTTTAGTGTCCTATAGACAATTGTTCTAGGATACAAACTTAATGTAAATGAATTGTTCTGTATATCATTTGTTTTAATGAGATATATGTTTTATAACTATATAAAGGCAATCCCTTTTAAGCACTAAATAAAGTCTAATAAAAGGAAATCCGTAAGTTTGTTTAAAGTGATTATAAAGTGTTCATACAAGCATAAAGTGAGACAAAACTTTATAATAAACTAATAAACTTAAAACCACCCCAAGTCAAGTGATATGTTTAGGATTGATATATCACAGTTGAGACTTGTATGTAACAATGTCTTCTGTCCGACAGAAAGCTCATCTCACAAGCTTCATATATATAGATATCTGGACAGTTACATAGATCCGATGAAACGTCGTTCATTAGGATTGGGGATCTGATTTGAGATAACATGATGGGTATATTCATCCTTGTCACCTGTTCATCTCATTGGTATTAATAGGTATAACTAATCCTCAGACTCAAAGGAATGTTAATTGGTCATCCTGAATTACTGAATGTGAGACTTTGATCCTGCTGTCCCACGATCCTTAACAGAGATGACTCTGGGGTGTGAACGGCAAAGGTTGGGTGTCACAGGAGGTAATGTCAGGGTAGTTATACATTGGATTGAGCATTTATCACTCCCGATTAATGGGAGATACATCCAAGGATCGCGTGTGGAAGACTCGACTCTAAATCCTTGCAAGGTGATAGCTTAAGAGTAAGAAATACAGATTTCACTTAACCTATCTATTTTGAGTTGACTCGGCAAGTAAAACGAACGTCTCGCTATATGTGACTTGACATCACCCATAGTCATAAGATTCAGTTCAAGGATGTAGTTGATAAAGGATCGAATTATACTGTAACTAATACGGAAGGGTTAACGACAGAATCAACCTGTCTTCTTAACGGACTCTGGGGGAATGATTACAGACTTGCCAATAACATACTCAGTACATCATTCCGTTATGCAAAGATTAAATATAATTCTTGAAGAAATTAATTTAATAGTTGCATACGGCCAGAAGTAGTAAGAACCTAATGGATCACACATAAGACTTAGAACCAAAAGAGAGATGGATGTCATTAATAGATGGAAGCCCAATTGAGCCCAGTAAGGCCCATTTAAATAGAGGGGGCCGAAATTTATATATAATTAGTAAGGAATTATTTTAATTCCATTAATCCTAATTTGATTAGGAATGTGAATTAAATTAATTAAGAGATAATTAAGTTAGGAGTTTTAATTAGATTAATATACTCCTATTATTATCCAATTAGGTTATTTATTATTATCCTAGATATATTAGATATATAATGAGATAATAATTAGGAATCCTATTCCGAATGGAATTCCTATTAAGTAACCTATTCCTATCTAACTAGGGTTTAGATACAAGTGATTATATATACCCCCCTACTACATGAATTTTGACTAAGCCATATACCACTCCCCTTTGTGATTTTCGAAATTGCAAGTAAGAGAGAGAAAGAGAATTCGATTCCCCTAGTTCGTGGACAAGAATTCATACGGCTTCCATCGATCGATTAATTTCATCTATCTTTTTTTTTTATCTTGTGTTGGTTAATTAGAGGCAATCTATTTTGGTTGCATCTCATACGGTTGATTCTAACTTAACCTCACCGTGTTTTACTTCGTGCTTGGGAACTCGGAGAAGAGTTGTGGGCGCTTCTTTAACAACGGTAGATTGTTCTTCAAAAGGTATTTCTTCAAATCCCGCTTTATATGAAATAACGATTAACGGATCTTATGGTTAAAAGGAAATAGGCTAAAAATTTTATATTTCCGCTGCTATACCTTAGCCTAATTTTCCTTCAGACGGTGCGTGCAAAGGGAATCCAGGGTGCACGTCTGCCGGAGGGCTAATTAGAGATGATAAGGGCATTTGGTTGGGTGGTTTTGGTGTGAATTTAGGAATCTGCACGGTTACCCTAGCAGAATTATGGGGCCTTTTCTATGGTCTTCGTCTTGCTTGGGACAGAGGGTATAGGAAAATAATTATGGAACTCGATTCGAAGACAGTTTTAAGCATGATATAGGAGAATTCGGATCCCCACCACTCGTATGGCTGGCTTATTCATCATTGTCATACTCTAAAGGTGAGGGATTGGTCGATTAACTTTACACACACTTATCGGGAAGGCAATAACGCTGCTGATTGGTTGGTGAACTTCGCAGGTTCATGTTCCTTGGATCATCATGAGTTTGATGTACCTCCTGCAGGCTTCCAAGAAATACTGTCATCTGATGGCAGAGGATCGATGCTCAGTCGTTTTGTCTCCTCTTAGTTTTTTGTTCTTTTCTTCTTTTTTCCCGGGCCTTGAGCCTTTCTTGTCTACCAAAAAAAAGAATATTCTTTTTAATGTAATAAATGGTATAGTGGGTTGGAGAAAAAATAGGATAGAGATAGAGAGGGAGAGAGAGAGAGAGATAACGTAATAGGTTGAAGATGGTATGATGAATGTGAATCAATAAACAACCAACAAACAAAATATATAAGTCATGGGTCAGAATATGAGTCTGGAGAAGATATTGTGGTCATGGAAGTAAATTGTAAAGGGAAAAAAGATGTTCTAAATGAATGGGAGGAGGCAGTTTCAAATAATAGTCTAATGTGGATCTAAAAAACAGGTTTCAAGTGGGCTCTACTAGACAGCTCCACCCATCATCATGAGTCTATCAGTCTGGAACTGTCATGGACTGGCCAACCCACAAGCAGTTGGCATTTTAATGGATCTTGTCAAAATTACAAACCATCTATTATTTTTCATTCTCGTATTGCTGGAAACTTTTCGATTAGGGAATGTGAAGCTATTGGTATTCGAGCGGCTCTTAGGTGGATCAAACTCAAGGGTTTGGGTGGTGTGAACGTGGAGTCAGATGCGCTGTCAGTGGTGGAGCATATTCATCAAGCATACTTTCGTTCTTCTTATGGTTCAATTATAGACGATTATAAAGTTTTATTTCTAGTATCAATGACATTTCTGTCAAATTTATAGGTCGTTTTGCGAATGGGGTGGCTCATGCTTTAGCTAGGTATTCTCATTCTTTGTCAGAACTTGTGGAGTGGGGTACTGTCCCCCCAGATTTTATTTTACATTTCTTGTATGTTGATTCTTTTTAATGAAAATTATTTTTCTTCAAAAAAACATTTCGTTTCAAAAAAAAAAATTAAATAACATTTGCATATTGATTCCATGTCATTAATTTTAATTTTTTTTAATTCAAATTTCAAATATATTAATTAAAGTATTTTCTATGATTAAAACTCTATTTTTGGAGAACTGTAGATTTGATATATGAAATAGTATAAATTTATTCCAGATATTTTCAAGCTTTTATTTTTACGTTACCGAAAATTTGAAAAGTTGGTTTGACCGTTATTTAACGGCCGCATCAGACTTTCCAAACATTAATTATATCTAAAATATTGATTATGTTACTAACACAGTTATAAAAAAAACTGTTAAAACACTAAAAAAATTAAGTCTAAAGAAAGCTAAATAAATTAAGAGAAACAAATCAATAAAAAAAACAGAACTTGTTCACATTAAACGTGCATGTCGGAATTTTCACATACACCTTAATGAGCAAGTGAATTTGCTCATTTACCGTTAGATATGGACTTATTAAATCTAAGTCTCAGGATACTTTGAATCTCCACCTTAGGATTCTAATAAGCCTAAATCTAACGGTGAATGAGCAAATTCTACATGCTCATTAAGGTGCATGTGATCAAGACTGGACGTGCATGATAAAAATGCATTATACAATTATTTAAGAAAACTAATTAAGAATTAATTGAAATTAAACACATTAATCATGAGTTTCTTGATGGGTTTCTATGTAATTGTTTCTCTTAATTACAATCAATTTGGCCAATTAATTAATTAAATTGAATATTATTGATTTTGGCCATTAATTATTCATCTATATCATGAATTTTTTTACACAAAAACTCAAGTAAACTAGAGCAAGCTTAACTACCAACTGGCTGGGATGGCTGACTAATTATCACCTCTTGCCTCTTTTGAATAACAATTTCTCAAAATTATCATATTCCCTACAAATACACAAATTATAAAAATGGTCACTTTCATTTTCATAAGAAAGAGTAACTTAGAAAAAAAAAATATAACAAAATACAAGAAATGATATAAATAAATCTCGTGGTTTCGTGTATTTGTAAAGATATGATCGTGGTTTAAAAGTTTATAGATGAGATAAAAAAAAATTGTTAAAATATTTAATGCATAAGGAAAATTTGAACCAACTTTTCGTCTTTGTAAATAGAGGAATTTAATTGCATGGTTAAGCTCTTAAACCATAATAACTTCTTTGTAAATTTGCGAAATTACAAGATCTATTTTTGTAATTTATTCAAAATAAAATATTTTTCGTTTTGTTTGTTATAAAAAAAATTAGGAGGTGCAGATATTTTAAACTCGGGGTAAATTACAAAAATGGGTCAAATGGGAGGCTCCTTTACATATTTAACCCATTTACTCAACCAACTACATATCTAGACTGATTTTGTGTGACTTTCCCATAATACCCCTAACCTTCCCATTTTCCCAAACGCGAACGGTCTCTCCCCTCTTCTCCTTGGTTGCGCGAAACGGTGGCAGCTCCTCCATTAATGATTCCAAGACTTTTGATCTTCCTATCTTCCTTTAAATTGTATGAAATCTGCACCATTTCTCCAAATCACAATGTATTTCTCTTCTTCCTCTCTTCATCTTTTGATTCTACAACTTCCTAATCCTAGAAAACGAAGACATGGTTCTTTATCTTCCATTTCCTACTCTTTCAAGAAATGGTGATTCTACGTTATTTTTATCGTTTTTCCCAATTTATCATATTGGGTTCGTCGAAAAATGTAAGTATATACTGTTTTTTCTGCGTTTTTTCTGCGTTTTTTTCTGCGGTTTTCGCAAAGTCTTCGGGGAGAAAGTTATCGATTTAACTTCGCGAAATGATGATTACGCGAAGTTTGCGAGGTAATTCGATAAATTTCTCTCGCAGACTCCGCAAAATCATCGTTTCGCGAAGTCAGAGCGTCACATTTCTCCTCGCAGACTCCGCGAAATCATTGTTTCGCGAAGTCAGAGCATCACATTCCTCCTCGCGGACGTCGCGAAATCATTGTTTCGCTAAGTAAAATCACCCTCTTCCTTGCACATTTATGTTCACATACTTAGCGAATCATCGTTTCGCGAAGCCAAATCTTCCTTTTTTCTGATTAACACGATTAAATTTTTCTGAAGGTGGTTGAATACATAATATTCATTCCTGGAAGCCGGCGTGTTAGGGTGCCATGAGAGACATCCATTCAAAAACGCCTGGACTTCCAACCATCGGTCGTGAATAGGAGTCTACAACATGGGACACGTCCATCCCTCAGTGGTTAATAAGAGCCTATGTGTCGTGAGACATCCATCCATCGGTGGTGAATAAGAACCTATGTATAATGAAGTGATTTGTTAGGAGTTTATTGTGGCAATCTTAGTGAATAGTAGCATATGTATTATGAAGTGATTTGTTAGGAGTTTATTGTGGCAATCTTGTTGTAAATTTTGATAATGTTATGATTTTAATGTTGTTATTGTGGCAATCTTGTTGTAAATTTTGATAACGTTATGATTTTAATGTTAGAATCCGTTTTTGTTTGGCATTTTTTGTTATATACCACTTCGCAAATTAGCTTCAAAACACATCCAGGCTTCGCATATGCTAATTAAATTCATCAAGTAAATCAAACATTAGCTTCGCAGGCTTCGCATATGCTAATTAAATTCATCAAGTAAACCCAACATTAGCTTCGCAGGCTTCGCATAATATCGATTTTGCGAAGTCAGACGGAAGGGGGGGAGACGCGCTTAAATATTGAGGGCATTATGGGAAAGTCACACAAAATCAGTCTAGGTATGTAGTAAGTTAAATAAATGGGTTAAATATGTAAATGGGCCTCCCATTTGACCTAGTTTTATAATTTTCTCTTTAAACTCGCAAAAAATTTAAATACTAGATTATAATTTAGTTTAACACGGCTATTATAATTCCTTTTATATTATATATAATCATTGAAAATGTATAGATTTTATAATAAGAAAATTTAGATTATAATTTAGTTTAACACGGCTATTATAATTCCTTTTATATTATATATAATCATTGAAAATGTATAGATTTTATAATAAGAAAATTTATAGGTGGCAAATTCACACACGATATATACGATTACATAGCACAAAATCAACACATAATTTTAATGTTTAGATTTAGCTTAATAGATATTGTGTAATTATACGCTCGGCACGCAAATTTTTGCGCTGGGTTTGAGATTATATACTAACTCAAAAATGATATGAATATTTAAATTATTATCATATTATTATCTACAAAATCAATTCGAACATAGCTTTCATATTTTTACAAGTCATCCTAATAAAGATAATGAAATTACATGTAATTTGTAAGCATAAAATGACAGTTAAATGATCTGAACTTACATGGTTGTCCTAAAATGGTCATTCAATTTTAATTTGTCTTAATAAAATCACTCGGCTTTGTGTTTTGTCTCCATTAGGTCACTTTGCCGATTTCAATATTAAAAGGCATCGTAATAATGACATGAGTGACACATCAACATGAGACAACTCAGATCTCTCAAAACGTGACAGCCACATGTCGGTTTTTTTATGAATTTTTATAAAAATAACCGACACGTGATAGCCATATGGCGTATATGTGGATGTCATGTGTCGTTTCAGTCAGAGATCTGACTTGACTCATGTTGACTGTCACCTATGTCATCATTCCGATGATTTTTAATCACTAAAATCGCTAGAATGATCTAAAAACTCAAAACAAATTGAAATTGAATGACTATTTTGATACAACCGGGTAAATTCAGTTACCAATTATCCATTTAACCTTAAAATGGGATAAAATATTTAGAATAAATATGATAGTTAGATGTAAAATTCAAAAAAAAAAAATCATTATATATGATCATGTGACCCAAAAACACGAAACAAAATTAACACTAATCTGATAATTGATACACACGAACAAATCGTGTTATAATCAATAAAGGATAAAAATTACAAACAATTTTTGCCCTTAATTTTGCAGTTACCTTTTTGCTTGAATCAAATCCTGACGAAGAAGATGGTGAGTTCAGGTCCATTATTCCCATCTGGATTCATCATATAATACGTTTCTGAATCTTTCGATCCACTCACACGCTCGAAATGTGCTCTCATATACGTCAATTCACCGTCCGGTTGCTCTCCTCCGTCGTCCGGAATAACTCCGGCACCCATAGAAATCACATGTAAGATCTGCATTACAATCAAATCTTCATCCGTCGGCTCTCTCTTCACTCCGTATCCCGATTTCCTGCCATTACAATACATCGTCCAAATCGGTTCATCAATAATCTTCATTTTCTCATTCGGCTTCTTCTCGCATTCCAATGCGATCCTAACCAGTCCCATTCCCATATCTTGAAGCAATTTCCCCGTCGGAATCGTCAATTCAAGCAATAAAATCGGAAGAGAGCTCGGATTTTCCTGAATCGCTAGATTAATTCTCGATTTCCGGTGACCAAACAGGGTCCCGGTCATCCGAGTTCCGCCGTGAATATGTCCGTCTATGCGACCGGGGTGGAGTGAGACAGGAATTTTGCAAGTCGGTGTAATGATTGGGAACGACCGGAAAACTGCTCGAAAACGGCGGAAGATTTTCGCCGATTTGGATGAAGGTTTCTTTTGTGTTGGTTGGTGAAGAGAAATCACAGGGCGAGGAGGAGATTCGCCGACAGGAGATTCTCCGGCGGGAGATGTCGGCGTGGATGTCGACGTTGATTGTCGATCCTCGGAGGCGGAGGCGGAGGAAGGCTGTAGAGGTGTTGGTGGTGACGGTGATTGTGGAGAATCGGCCATCGAGAAATGGCGGCGGAAGAGAAAGGAATTGCGGTGGCGGAAGAGGGTTTGAATTTGGGTTAGATTTTAAAGAAGAAGGAGAGGAAGAAAAGATAATGGCATGCACGTACGATGAGGTAAAGAAAATGTTTAATAGAGAAAAATAAGAAATGTTATTTAATTAATTAATTAATACTGGATTATAGTTAATAATCAGTTTAATTAACTAAAAATAGTTGGGAGAAAGAGTTTTTAACCTTAGGTTTCTCTAGTTAATTTTTATTTTGCCTAATTTGCCCTTTTGAAAACCATGAAAATAGTTAATTTTGTTTATTTCTTTTCCTTTGGGTTTTTGGTGTTATATTAATTTACTTTCTCAATTCTTAACAAAATTCTCCGTTTGTTATTGTAAGTAATAACTGGAATCTATTCTAATAACCACGATGTTGTGGTAGAGTGGTAAAAGCTCATCCTCCCTTAACCAAAGGTCCAGGGTCCGATCCTCGTCTTTAGGAATTGAAAGAATTTTCGTGGCTAGCAGTTCCACCCATAGAGGTGCAAACCATCTGTGAAAGTGAATAGTCACTGCTCTCGGCGGTGGATACACTTACAAACCAAAAAAAGAAATCTATTCTAATTAAACCAAGTGAATTTGGTCAGTCACCATTAGATCTAGGAGGTATAAATTTAAGCCTTACGATGATTTTAATCTCCACCGTATGATTTTAATAAGCCTAGATCTAACGGTGATTGACCAAATTCACTTGATCAATCACTGACCAGGTGAAAATTACCGGTTTCTATATTAAAATAATCTCAAATTTTTATTTGGATACGTGTATTGTAACCTCATTTAATATGTGTAAGTTCATATTTATGGGAGGTCCTACATTTGATATGGAGGACTAGATGCTTTTAATAATTTCTCCAAATATTAAGGTCTGGTTAAGTTGTTATTTTGTTGTTAGCTATTTACTTTTGATATTAGTTGATTAATAATTAGGGGGTGTTTGGTTACTCATTTTTCTTCTCTTGTTTAGCCGGTAATACGAAAACTGTGGTGGTCTAATCTTCCGCTGCTAATCACATTAAAAGTTACTCTTGTGAAGAGTTAATCCGATAACTCGATTTGATTATCTGATATTTTCATTTAATTAGTATCACAACCACAGATCTCGTGTTCTGTCAGTTCTAGATCAGTGTATATGAAGAAATAAATCCTTTTAATTGAATAAAATTAAAATGTATGTTGTTAGATTTTATTTTGTAAAAAAAATTGCTTTTGGATTGTATATTTTCTACCTGTTTAGAGCGTTTAAAGAGACTAAAATCGCCAAAATAGACTGATCCTGGCTACTTAGGATTTTTCAGATCCGGATTTCAATAGTTTTAGTCTCGGTGGTGATGCACAAACCCTAATTTCTATTGGTCGTCTCGACAAACAGACCAAACGAACGTGATCGGAGACCCAAAAAATCCTACACCGAAAAAAGTTTGGAGACGAATGGAGGTCTAGAAGACGACGCGTGATCCACACACGACGCCTACAACATTTGACACGATGGCTCGCGTTAGGACACATGTCGTGCAACTATTTATAGCTACTCAACATGTATCCAAGATGCAGACTAATACCTTTCTACTACGTGTGTCGCGTGCGACATACACGTGAATCACGCTACGACACGTGGCATCTCTCCCCTCCAATCCACACACGCCATCTAGTGTGTGTGTGAGATCGTCTGGTGTTCTTTTTGTTGCTGATTTTTTAAATCCTATTTTTTGCAAAATTTTTAAATTTTTGGTGTATTTTTGAATAAATTTAGACACATATAATATCTATTTTTATTTTTTAAATATTCTAAATTGAAAAAAATATTTTTAATTATCTTGAAATTATAAAATATTTCATAAAAATTCCAAAATATCATAAATAAATACTTTTTGCATATGAGACCTATCCGTCTTTGTAATGTTCTTTACAAAACTGTTACAAAGATTGTGGCTAATAGAATCCGTGGCATTCTTCCTATGATCATTTGTCAGAATCAGGGTAGCTTTGTGCCTGGTAGACAAATGATGGATAATGTGGTGATCGCCCAAGAGATGGTCCACACGATGAAGATTAGGAAGGGGAGGAAAGGCATTGTGGCTCTGAAGCTGGATTTAGAGAAGGCCTGTGATCGAATTAATTGGGATTTCTTGATGGAGAGCCTTGAGAGAGCTAGAATCCCGAACAGCTGGAGAAGTTTAATTAAGGTATGTATTTCTTCTCCTGTGTTTCAAGTTATGGTCAATGGGGATATGTCGGAGGAATTGTCCCCGGGCAGAGGAATCCGTTAGGGGGATCCTATGAGCCCTTTCCTTTTTGTTATTGCTATGGAGAGGCTCTCTCACCTGATTCAGGATGCGATTGATAATGGGAGTTTCCACCCTGTGGCGATCAACAGCTTCTGTCCCCAGGTGACTCACTTATTCTTTGCAGATGATGTCCTTGTCTTTCTTGAGGGTAATGAGGAGCAGTTGAGAGTCATTATGGATATTCTGGATTGTTTTTGTTCGGCCTCTGGGCAGAAGCTTAATATCCAGAAATCTAGGATGATGTGCTCTAAGAATATGAATCAGAAAGTCTGTAAGAGATTAAGTGATCTCTCAGGTATTCCTCTTACTAATTCTCTTGGGAAGTATCTGGGAGTTCCCCTCCACAGTGAGCGTGTGTCTAAAGGCTCCTTCAAAGAGACTTTGGATAAAGCTAATTCGAAGTGTGCCACTTGGAAAGCCAAGACTCTGTCTCTCGCTGGCCGCCTCACGTTAATTCAATCTATTAATTGTGCTGCTCCCAATCACATCATGCAGGCTTGTAAGCTTCCGGATCCTGTGCTTAATGATCTTGACAAGATTAACCGTAGGTTCCTGTGGGGGGGAAGCTGCGGAGGGCAGGAAGATCCATCTTGTGCCTTGGAGTGAGGTTTGCCAGCCTAAAAATTCTGGGGGTCTGGGTATTAGGAAAGCAAAGGACAATAATAAAGTTTTGTTAATGAAACTCCTTTGGCATATGTGGCAAAACCCCTCCTCTCTTTGGGTTCACCTCCTTTGTGGTAAGTATCGGAAAGACAAAATCTTCGGGGGCCCGAAAGAGAGAGTTGCTAATTGTTCCTTCCTCTGGAAAGGACTTAGTGTTGTGTTTGATGAGTTCTGCTCGGGAGTTGGCCTGGAGGTAGGGAATGGTAAGTCCATTAGTTTCTGGTTTGATAACTGGATTAGGGATAAACCGTTAATTGAGGTGTGTTCTTCCCCCCCCCCCCCCCCCCCCCCGCCTAGTGATATACGCAACTGGAGGATTGCCGATGTGGTTGACTCGGAAGGGGACTGGATCTGGTCAAAGTTTGATACTTTCTTTAGCCTTGAGACTCTCCTTAGAATGCGGGGAGTGAAGGTGAGTAATCAAGAGGAAGACTTGGATAGGCACTGCTGGGCGCTGACTAACAACGGAGTTTATTCTTGCAAATCGGTCTTTGAAGCTTTCTCTCTCTTTAGATCTGATCCTCCCTCGGATGTGTGGAAGTCGATTTGGACCCTTAAAGTTCCTTTCCGTATTAGGAGTTTCCTGTGGCTGGGCGTTAAGGACAGGCTTCTTACTAATTCGGATAGGCACAGAAGGCACTTGGCTGATTCTGGAGCTTGTAGTAGATGCAGAGGCCATGTTGGGACTTTGTGCCATGCTCTTAGAGATTGCTCTAATAGTAAAGAGGTTTGGAGGAAAATTCTCCCACACCATATTTTCTCTTCCTTCATGGCACATTCTGAGGTCGACTGGTTCTCTGATGGTGTTAGAGGAAAGTTGCTTCCATACATGGAGTATGGTGACATTTTCTTTGCTATTATCTGTCACCAAGTTTGGAAATGGAGAAACGATGAGATTTTTGGAGATAAAACTGTTTTTATGACAAACTTAGCTGATTTTTTCTCGAAAAAACTTTTCTCTATTATCGATAGTTTCAAAGGAGAGTCCCTTGCCAGAGCCTCTCAGTGTTGTGATGTCCATCTCGTGGGATGGTGCAGGCCAAGAGAGGGGGTTGTGAAGCTGAATACTGATGGTTCCTGCCTCAGTAACGGTAAGATTGCGGCTGGAGGTGTGCTTAGAGATGCAGGGGGTGCCTGGCTTTATGGGTTCTCCCAGAATTTAGGGTTGGGTTCTTCCTTTTCTGCGGAGCTCTGGGCTATTCTTACTGGAATCAATCTTGCTAAAAGGCTGGGTGTTAAGAGGCTCTCAGTGGAGTCTGATAATTTGGAAGCAATTAAAATGATTTCTAAGAATCATTCTATGGGTCTTAACAGTCGCAACCTCATCAAAGCTATTAAAAGGCTTTGGTCCTCCTTTGAGTTCGTAGAGTTCAGACACATTTTTAGAGAGCAGAATCGTGTTGCTGATCGCTTGGCGGCGGCGGGCCATGAAGGGACGTTAGGCGTTACTACCCTTCCTGTTTTCCCTAGTTTCATCTCTCCTCTTCTCTTAGAAGATAGGATTGGGATTAGCTTCTCTAAGCTAATTCCTGGGTAGTTTGTTGTTGTTCGTTTTCTTTTCCCTTTTCTACCAAAAAAAATAAATAAATACTTTTTAAGAGATTTGCATGTGGAACAAAATATGTTTTTGATTATATATTGAAATTATTTATTTTTATAAGGTTTTATGTTTTGACAATTATGACTCATTAGAGCATCTCCAATAGAGGGTGTCTAAAAGAGTGCCAAAACTTAACATATAATCTTAAAATATAATATTTTATTGTCTCTTTCATTCACATCACTTTTGGCAACTTTTACTTAAAAAATGCTCTAATAGAGGTTGCTTGAAAAGTTGCCATTATAATCCTATAAATTATTATTTTATTATAAATATTAAAAATAAAAGGCTCCAGATTTTATTATTTCTAGGAGAGGGACCACTTTTATATTAAAAAATAATTAAACAAAGTTGCCAAGAGGTTGCTAAAAATTGGCAACTTTCCTTGGCATCCACAATCATTCAAATAGTGGACACCCTTCAAAAGTTGTCAAACCTGATGCCACATAGCTGGCACTTTTGGGCACCCTCCATTGGAGATGCTCTTAGAAGATAATCCAATAACCTGACTTGTTCCTTCAAGCTCCAAGTTCGAGATTTTATGAACCGCTCGAGCTTTTTCACAAAACGTTGTTTTCATTTATTTAGCTTTTAACAAAATTACCCCACTTTTTTCCTAAGCAATATACTTTTCTAAAGACATATTCTATATTCCGGCAAATTATTAGAAGCACATGTTCTCTATATCAAATGGAAGACCCCCATACATATTTTAACACGTGTAACACCGACCCATATATATTGTAAGAGACCCCACTATTTTAATTATTACATGGGGTCACACTACACGTGTCCAAATGTGAATTGGGAGTCCTCCAAGTGACATGAAAGGTCGGGTGTTTAATATAAGAACTTCTATATTCTTTAAGTTGACAACCTGATAACCTATTAATCCTAATTTCACAAAACAACAATAAGATGTGTTTTTAGAGAAATATCATTTTTTTTCGCAATAAATGAATTGAGAGATTAAATTATGTCATGGATGAATTAATAATTTTTAAGTGAAAAAGGTATTAAAATTTTATTTATATATTCATGCTAACTTTGAAAAAAATATATATATAAACATTTATATTGTTTAATTATTTGTATTATTATTTTGTTAATATTCATGTAAGATATTTATTTATATTGATAAATAATATATCCATATTACTCTTTTCACATATTAATATAAATATATTTCTTCTTACCAAAAAAAATATAAATATATTTCTATAAATTTATTAACCACTACAACTACAACTAACAGCTACTAGCAAATAGCAAACAGCTTATACAACATCTAACAACATTAGTTATCTTGAAATTTTAGCTCACAAAACCAGTATAAATTTTCTTGGATAATTAATTAGTTATCTTTAGGCTCATGGTGAAAATAAAATTTTCAAATTTTTGTATCATATACTTTATCAAAATAATAATAATAACAATAGTAATTCCGTAATAATTGACTTTTATATTTGGGTCATCATTTCATGATATTTATTAGTATTTTATATTTCTAATTCTATTTATTGATTGATTTTATTCATATTTAAGTATAAGTTTTATTATTAAAGGAGGATATCTCGGTTGGAATTAGAGACGAGAGGTTCTGGTTCGAATTCATTCTCTTAAAAAGAAATCATTTTATAATATTATATGATTATACTGTAAAAGTTTAAATTATCCATACCGAATTTAAACAGTATTTTAACTTTAAATAAGGGTTAATTTCAGCAATCAATAAATAAATATACCACAACATAATAATAATAATAATAATAATAAAGTAGACAATTAAATAGTATAAATTTCTAATGATTTGTATTAGATTATTAAAAACTTAAAAAAAATACTCATTATTCAATACAAGTATTTTTTTTTTTTTTTTTAAGAAGAATACAAGTATCATTTTGAGTGTGTATATGTAGAAAATAAAAATCCTCTGTTTTATTTTTTCCTACATCTGAGGAAGACCAAGCATGATTTGAATATTTCTAACCGTCGAAATCGTTGACTTCTGTACCTGAATCCTTACGTGTCATTATTATAAAATTAGAAAAGTAGGTGAAGGCCTGCTGCTCTGAATCTCCGCAAGTCAAGTGAACCTAATTATGTAATTTTCATTATTTTTTTATTGAAAGACTCTATGATTAAAAAGACTGTAGGATAATGTTTTTATTAAGAACTTAAAATTAATAATATTAATCCACCAAAAAAAATTAATAATATTAAATATTTGTTTATTTTAGTTTTATTAGTATTATTATTTAAAAAAATTAGACGAATTTTTATGCAACCTTGATTTTTGCGCTGCAGTACTGGTGGATCTTTGGGGCTTATACTTAATTTGGTATAGCGGAGAGAGTTTAAACATGTTCTATTTGAAGTGGATTCATTATAGGTTGTCCGTCTTGTGCAAGCATCAGGGATCAACTGTGCATCGCCATTCGATGTTTGCAGGCAGCTGCTACAAAAGAATTGACAAGAATTGTTAGCATTGTTCACATCTTCTGTGAGGGGAATCAGACAGCTGATTGGATGGCAAATTATGCGGGAACTCTTCCCTTGTATCATCACGTGTATTGTGGCCGCATGCAGTCCTTTTTTATCTAATTCGGTCAGTTAGTGGAGCTAGCTCCACCCGTAGAGTTTGTTTTTAGGTTCTTTCTCAAAGCCAAAGCCTTTTCCCGGTAACAAAAAAAAAAAAAAAACTTTTTAATTGAAAATTATCAATAATAAAAATTTAAAAATATATAAAAGTAAACTTCATGGTTTGGCCGATTTGCAAAGATAGTTTTTGGGGTTTAAAAATTTACAAATATAGGTATGTGTTTTGCACAGTTTACAAACTCAATTATTCCATCAAAAATTATTGTTGTGACTATTAACCTCAAAAGGGAGTGATTTGGACAAATAATAACACTGAAATACAATATTTGATTGTCAAATAAACTAACCCATAAGTATTATTTGACAAAAAAATGACTCATCTTTAACTGCAAATTTCATAAAGTATAGACTGTTGAAATATATTTCCACAATGATTTTGATTTGATAAAATTATTTAAATTAGATTTAAATCACTATGATAAAATATTCCAACACATTAAATTTAAATGCTTTAATTTATTTATTACTAATGTGTTTGTTCAATATTGAGTGTTTAATTAATAAGTATTAAAAGACATTAAAGACCAAGGTCCAAAAGCCCACAAGAGAATGTCAAAGCTCAAGTCAACAGATTCAAGCTACTTGAAGAACACGGCTGTTAGACAAGGTGCCGACGGCCTCGCCCGGGCGGACCGGGGGTGGACACCTCATGGCGACGTAAGCGGTGATTGGCACCGAAAGCAACCAATCGTGGAATCAAGCTGCTCGGCAGGACCGGAGCTCGGGGTATGGAAGAGTCGCCACCCACGAATGGGAAAATGAACACCGATCCCTTGCGGAAGACCGGTGAGGGTTCGGGAAACTTAGGTACGAGCCGAGAAGGCTAGCTCCTTTCCGGAGAAAGGCTACTAGGCACCCCGACATCGCCCGTTTATGAACCACCGGCCTCCTACTCAGCGTGTTAGACGATAACGAACTAATCGCATATTTCTTTAAGTTTAAAATTCATTTGAAACCTTTTCTTTCTCGCTTTGAAAACCGTTTTGAGCATGTCATTAAAAGCCATTTTAGTAAAGAATCACCCATTTTGCATAAATTAAAAATACATAGGAGAGAGAGGGGGAGAAGAAAGAATTGATTTATTCACAGTGTGATTTTATGCTTTAGACTATACACTAATTCTAAGCTAATCTCATTCCCCAAAAATGAGTTTATTTACATGATTCATACCTTAATCGCCGTTGGAACGATTTAGGTACGTTTCAAAACCCCGTTAATTTACATGACGTCGACTCGAATCGCCGTTGGAACGACTCGAGCGTTTGAAAACGTGAGATAAGAAGTTTTTAAAAAAAACGCGGTTAAGCATACAAGTCCATTTATTTTTGTACAAAATCATTTAGACAAGAAAACGATTCAAAACTCTATTATTTACAAATAGAAAACGATTTTAATTACAAGGTTTGCTTAATCCGTCGTTGGAACGGATTAAGGTTTAACGTGATATTTTGGGAAGTCGTTTGAAAATGATAACGAACTAAAAACCTTTTATTTACATTCGGAACCTCTAGAAACCCTTAGTTCAAATAAGCAAATTGAACTCTCTTTTTGTGATTTATTTTCCCCTTTCTTCACTCAACTAACTTTTACTTGAACATAATTACAACAATTAGCAAATTAAGCCCAGAATTCACCCCACTAAATACATTTTGGAATAGATACATTTTGGTAAAAATGGTATTTACACCTATAGATTAAAAATAAGATAAAACCTAATATACACTATAGCTTTTGACATGTACTAATAAAAAGGAAAATAATACTAAATATAGTACACCTTTTATTCTAATTAAAAAAAACATGTAAAAATAATGAACAAGGTTCATAAATGAAAAATAACCTTTAACCCAAAATAGTTCTTCTTACATAATAAATATATAGAAAATAACCCACCCAAAATGTACATTAAATATGGATAATAGAAAATACTACTTGATAACCCAAAAACATCACTTAATTAATTATCCCAAATGGGCCAAGCACATAATCCCCAAAAATAATAATTAGATATAGCTTAAATGAGCTTAAAGAAAACCCATATGTGCATATATTTATTTTTACAAAGCTAAATTAACATAAATAATATCCAAACATAAAATAAGTAAATATATAATAAATAATTATTAGTTATATATCCCAAAATAATTTTAATAAAATAATTACATAATTATATATATATATATATATATAAGGGACCAAATATCCAAAAGTTAAGAAAATGAGCTTAAAAGAGCATTTTTTAAAATTCCAGCAGATTTACCGACGGAGAATCCGTCGGTAAACTGCATTTAGTGACAGAAACCGAAGAATTACAGAACAGCTCCTATATTTTCCAGATTTGATGAAAAACATTAGATCTACTCCATTTCATCATTTTAGCCCCCAAACTACCCCAAATCGGGTCATGGTTTGTAACGGAGGATTCTAAAACAACGTTTTGTTGAAAATAATGGTTCAAAACGTTTATAAACCCAGGGATCTATGACGTTTGGATCCCGAACTACCCTTGAATCGGGTCAAGGTTCGTATTGGGATTTGAAACGAAGTTTTATTTCAAAATCAAAACCAAACACTTATTCAAGTGCAAAATGAAAAATTAATTTAACAAATCTAAACAATAAAAGTGCAAAAACAAATAAATAAATAGATCTAAACAACAAAAAATGAAATAAAGATTAAACGGGTCTAGTTCCTCGGATTGTTACCTCTTGATTGGTAACGGATTCCAAATCGGTCGATTGATTGTGTTTTAGAGTTGTGTTTTTTGGATTTTTGGACGAATTCGGGTCTCGGTGAAATTCTCCAGGGGTTCGGGTCCCATTTTTTTGCCCCCTTTGTGCATTGAGCTCCATCCTATTTATAGGCATGGAGCTCCCAAATTTTCTTTATCCTTGGCTCCAAGCAAACTTGGAGCTAAAGATTAGCTAAATTAGCCAAGGAAACTCTCCCCTCATTTCCTCTTTATTTACTTTTATATTTTTTTCTTTTTAATAAAATAATAAAACAACAAAAAAAAATAAAATAAAAAAACAAATAAAAAAAAAGTAAAGCACTTGGCTTTTGGCTTTTTACAAAACTATTTTTTATTGTTCGAATTCTAAAACAAAACCCCTATCGACCCGAGATTTTATTAATAATGAAATACTCCGAATTTGGCAAAATGATTTAATATTTCATTCGCGGAACCGATTCGCCCGTCATCTGGATTCGATTTCCGAATTCGATCAAACCGGTCTGCACGGTTCCTTTGAACAACGTTTTTTATTTATTATTTGTATTGACTCATCATTTATTTTAATCGACTGATTTGGATCCCTTTTTTATCATTTTTCTTCATCGGTCCTCCGACCCCGGTGTCTACAATGGCCCAGCACGAAGAAGGATCCAGAAGCCTTCCTAACTGCTTCACGTTGAAGCTGCTAAGTCGAACGGATAGAAGACAGGTCAGCAGTTGACCTGAACAACTTGGAGACAAAGCTATTCCACTTTGGGAAATATTCAGACGCCGCAGAAAGCTGTCTAGAAGACTTTACCATAAGTAGAGAGACAATCTGACGCTTACCGACCAGAAGTACCCGATACCTGAATCAGACAGAAAAGGCAACGTTCTCATTGGCCGATGACACTAAGCACTGACGAGTGAAAGCGACAGCAAGCCGTTTCCTTCCAACGGTTATTTTGAATTTCGAAATAACTGGAGCCTCAGATGTCACTATAAATAGGCCTCTCATTTGCTTCATTCGATGCAGATCTTCACCAAGTCGAAACGTTGAGCAATTTGTTATTTGAAGTTCTGTGCCAAAGCAAAGAAAATAAATCTTATACTCACTTTCATTTTGTGTAAAAGTCTAGATTGTAAATCATCTAAAGTGTTTTTTTGTATTTAGAACAAATCTTTATCATTTCTAAAGATTAGAATGAGATACTGAGTTGCTCGGTTATAGCACTCAGTGGTAGAAATAGTATTGGGTATAGGATAGAGGAAGGTACTCTGTATACTCACTAACTATTGTAAGAGGTTTGTGCTCTACCTGAAAGAGCTCAATAGTGGATTAAAAAGCTCGGAAAGATTCCGGGGACTGGACGTAGGCAGGAGGCCGAACCAAGATAAATCTACTGAGTAACATTTTCTAACTCTTAACTCCTTATCTACTTGCTTTGAACTGTACCTAGTAAAAAGCTAAATATATATTTATTGAGTTGTATGACTTGAGTACTGAGTTCAGAAATAGACTTCAGTGATATCTCCTGACTCAACGTTAGAAGCAGCCTTAGTTACTAATTAACTAAAACTGCCTCTGATTCTACTCAGCACCACTGTGCTAAACGACTAAGTGAAAAACCTTAGGTCGAAAAAAAAAGTCAGCTTAAAGAGAAAAAATTTAAATAGTTCCTTAACCCTCTTTTGGAACTAATTCTCACATTACACGGGACCAACATAGACTTCTATTTGAAAACTTTAATCTACGGAAAACTGTCTTTTCAAATCGATCCAACCATTACCATATGATTTATTTTTATATTTTTCTCTAAAAAAATTAACATCATTAATTCAATATTTGTTCTTACTATTATCAAACATTTGTAATACTGAATCATTTGTATTTATATTCATCCGATTTTAAGGTTTTCTTTCGATTAAAAGCCCAGAGATAAACCATTTATTTATTTTGTTTTGCTTTTTTTCATTAATCTACTATAATAGATTTTATAATTTTTTTTTTATTTGTAGTTTTTTTGTTCCTTCTCTATTTATGGATGATGTCGTCTTTCTCTCTATATAGGTACTATCATGGTCTCATTCATGGAAAAACATAAGAGTTTTGGCTATCATCACATAGATCTAGCTCACTGAAATATCATGGCGTTATTCCTGAAAAAAAATACTATGAAGTCGATTCTGGACGGAGTGTGTTTCTCGTTGTTGTGCCAAAAACAATTTCAAGCACGGTCTACTATTGCTCTGTCACGATCTATAGTATTGAAGATGCAGATTCAAGCTTCTCTGATGTACTTATGAATTTTAAATTTTTTAATTACTTATATTGATATGTACTAATTTTTTTATGAATAGAACAATTATTTTTCTTCCAAAAAACAATCATTTCGCACTTTATAATATTTTTTTTTTTTTTTTGTAGAAAAGGAAAGGGAAAACAAACGAACAAAAACAGCTACACAGAGATTAGCCTAGGGAAGCTAACCCCAATCCTATCCTCTAAAAGAAGAGGAGAGAGAGCACTTATAATATTTAACATTTAAAATTGATATTTATTCTTTTAATACTTAATTTTCTATCTTATCAAACAACACTTAAATCTCATTAATCTTTTTGAAATTACCCTAGTCTCTGATACTCTTTAAGGAGATATTTTTCTAATGAAAGTTTATCGTATATACTAAAACTCACGAATTCTAATTTAAATAACATGAAATTTTCACCACTCAAACTAATCTTAATATGTAATAATGTGATTAATGCAAGTACTATAAGCAAAGCCCTAACGATTTTTAATAATCATTTTTCTTATAGTTTATTCAATATATCACGTTTTAATATAATCGAATTTGATATTTCTAACTTAAACGACTCAAATGATCTTAACTAATCCTAATTTTTTTTAGTACTAATGGATAAATTGTAAATTTATAATCACCATTTTTTTTATTTGGGGAACCTTCTACAAGAAAAAAAAAATATATGAAATTAGTTTAGAATAATATTCCCAAGTCAAATGCAAATATGCAATTGTCAACACACGTTGACATTATCCATTTAATTTATTTTTATTTTCTCAATATAATATATGGATTTTAAAAAACCAAAAACTTTAAAAAATTGGATCTAAAAAATAAAGAAAAGTTGACTAAATGTATAAATAATTGCTTTTTTATTTTCATAATTTAATACCAATCATGTTATAAGATTAAGTAAACTATCTAAAGATACAGCAGTTAGCTAATGACTATTAATTGCGTATTGTTACAATTAATTATTTGCTGGTTGTTAGTTGTTTGTTATTAACTGATTAATTATTAATGTTTTATAAAACTATGATTTAAATTATAGATACCTTAATTGGCTTGAGCGATTAAAGACCTTAAGTTGCTTAAACTAGATATTGAGTTCGAGAGCGTATGCAGAAATCTTTAATTGGAAGAGAATCCACCTAAATCAACAAATAAATTATAAAAATAAAAATTATAATACACAAATTAATAAAAATAATCTAAATAACTAAATAAAAATTAAAAACGGTCATTTATTGAACGAGGTACAAATCAGAGATATGAATAGCTAAAAATTATTGTTGTATAAATCTAACCAAACACCATATTTCTTTCGGTTTGGACTGAGGTTTTGTTGTTGTTGTTGTTGTTAGACTGAAACGCTCAACATTGCTTCGAAAAGCTGAAACCTTTTCAGTGTCACATTAGCTGAAACAACCCCCCCCCTCCCTCGGTGTCCCATTAGCCGAAACAAACACCCTCTTCAGTACAACTTTTACCTGTTTTCACACTTTGGTGTACAACCAAAAATCAAAAAACACATTGCCTACCTGTACAAATACAAGGAAAATCTCAAATGCCTAGAAGTTGCAGAAGAAAAGCTTGATACCAAGAGGACTGACACGAGTGGTTTCGTAAAATATACTAAGAGGAAGCAGAAAGATGTTAGCTCTACTGCTGCTCATTGGCAGTCTGGAGCACACTAGCTTCATCAAAAGGCTCAGAAAATAATCTCTGAAAATAACAAATCATGTCTAAATCCATGGTACTAGATGATGTTTGGGAGGTATTGGATTTTGAAGAAATTGGACTTCCTAAAGCAAGATTGAAAATCTTACTGACTTCGAGAAAGAAAGATGTATGCCAGAGAATGGGAAGTGAATCAAATTTTCACGCGGATTGAAGTAATGGATTTCGCACGTAGTATCCAACAACCTAATGTCTTCCACGGCTGTGATGGCGGTGGTTATAAGTTATTGAGTCAGTTGAATTCGAGGTTTGAGGTATAGAAGTTTCCATTGTAAAGAGAGATTGAAAGCTTAGAGAGAGAAGAGTTGGAGAGAGAAATGGAAAGAGAGAGATTGAAAGCTTTTAAAGAGAGATGAGATAAAGTGGTCAAAATAAATATTAGGGGTGTGAAATTGGAAAGGATGAGGTTATTTTAGTAGTTGAATATTAGGGGTGTGAATTTTTTACTTTTAAAGTGGTCAAAATGCTGACGTGGCAACGTTAACCGGTCATTTTTTGGTTGTACATCAAAGTGTGAAAACAGGTAAAGGTTGTACACTATGTATGTAATTTACCCCATAATCTTGCATAAAGTAATTTATCGATTACCTGAATTTATTTAAAGTGATCTATTATCCTCTTAACTTGATATACATTTTCAATTTGTCCACATCCTATCTTGCTCTTTCACGTGGACTCAAGAAGTTAATCCATCATCTGATGTAAGTTCAAGACAAACCTGAAACTCTATACTAACGAGTCTTGAGAGCACACTAACTATATAATCATCAAACATCAAATTCCTAATGCCATGGATGGCTAGCTTACTGAAAGAACATGATTTCTTATTTGCTTAGAAGTGCAGATCCCCTTTTCCAAAATAACAGCAGCCTCTCCCTTTCTTTTTGTTCGCTTTTACTTTATTTTCCTTTGATTCTAGCCTACTAATTAGATTTAGTTTGAGGGGTCTTCCTTCTTCCCCTCCCATCTATGTTATATCTTTAGTTTTTAGCTTTACATTTGCATTTTTTTTTTTTTTGCTTGTAGCTTTAGTTGGTTTGAATTCTATTATCTTCTCGAAATTCTTTTCCGACAGATCTACATTTGTTAGCTATACTTTCTTCATTTATCATTTTTTCGGTTTTAGCAAGAGCATGAAAGGTTGATCTTGTCTGTAGATCTATAAATCTGCGTGGTTGCACAATAAAAAGGACTCATATTCGAATGTCCGAAAGAATCTAAATGACAGCGGTATTTTAACGAGATTCGGCATACAATAAGTATATGATTTCTATTTTCTTTATGTTACTTGTACCTTTTTATGGTTTTTATTGCTCTTTATAGTTGTTTTTCGTCTTTTTATGGATATATTGTACTGACTTTAACCTATATGGGTGCGAGGTTTTATTCCTCCTAATTTTCATGTTGTATCTGTATTTTTTCATGTAATGAAAATGATTCATGGCATTTTATATATAAAAAAAACTAGAGGTGGCAACAAGGTAGTGATTTATAAGAAATTTACGGATATTTCAAACTGATATGATAGGAAATCATTAAATTGTTTAGGGATAGGAGAGAGAGGAAGACATTTTGCTCCCAAAAGGGACGGAAATGAAGTGACGACACTATCCCCAACCGTGAAGATGCTGAAAATTCCCAGCAGAATCCTCAAATGTTTATAACTTTAATTGTATTATGTACTGTCACTGTTTCATAATAGATGTCTTTCTAGAGAATTTTTTATTCCATAACAAATGTGGTTTTGATTCAATTCATGCACATTAATTGATTTTTACCAAATATATCTCTATTTAAATTGTTTTTTTATTTTAAAAATAAATAAAAAAATAATTAGTAGGTGTAATTAATAGAAAAATAATAAAAAATTTATTTAAAATTAATTATATTTTTTAATTCTTGTGCCTTAAAAATATCTATTATGGAACAGAGGAAGAAGCCTAGACCTAATTGAAGGAAAAGAATTTACTTTTAACAGTTTTGGGATAGATAGGCCATACTCTTGCCGGGTGGATAACTGGAAGGGTCAAATACATGAATATCATAATTAAGTACAAAATTACAACTAAGTCATATCATCAAATTTAATTCTTAATATGTCATTATTCTCTATATTATGATTTTACATCATAATTTAAAAAATTTAGACTCTAATTCATAAATAATAAACCCTAAAAAAATATTCTGAACTTTTAATTTATAAATTCTAATCCTTAAAATATATTAAAAGTACTGATTTTACTAGTTTGACGTAGTTGTAAATAGTTTTTGGGTAAATTACACAATAGTCAAGATTAATCAATTATTTACAAGTGTCTTAAACTATTAAACAAATTTATTTAAATGTCAAATTTGGTGGTTATTTTTAAATCTGTATTTTTTTTTTCTACAAATGACTAACTGAAAATTTGACAAAAAGAAAAATAAAATTATGATATTCTGATATTTTAAGATTAAAAATCATATAATAATAAAATACATAAAAACGATTTTTATAATTGTAAATAAAAATTAAAATCTGATTTTATATGTAATTTCCTCATAGTTTTTAGAATGTGAATTTCTGTGTAATTTTCCCTAATTGGAATTAGAAGAAAAAGTAGCAGCCCGCACATAATCTATAGACTGGGCTTGAAAAAACCTCATCTCGCTCTGCACTTATATCATATAGATATACTTTTACCTATATTTATTTATTTATTTATGTTTGTTGAGTTTTATTTCATTAATTAACTAAATTTTATTTTGATTAAAGTTCATAACCATAAATTTTAATTTTAATTTATTTTTTAATATAATATATTAGTTAATGGGATGAGCTTGAAAATTGACGAAATTACATCAAAAATAAATTATGAAAATCGTTTTTATATATTTTATCATTATATGATAAATCTTAAAATATCATAATATCATAACTTTATTTTTATTTTTATTAAATTTCCAGCTAATCAGTTGTAAAAAAAAAAACAGTTTTAACAAAACCCACTAAATTTAACATTTAAATAAATTTGTTTAAAAGTTTGAGATACTTATAAATAATTTATCAATCCTGACTATTATGTATTTTACCCGAAAATTGAGAATTAGTTCCTCAGTACGGTCCAAGCCCGGTGTGAAAATGGTGTCAACTAGACAGAATATGAACAAAGTATTTAGGTATAACCTTATTAAGTGTGATGTATTTATTAAAGCGAAATGGTATAGTAAGCTGTTTCAATTTGGATATTAAACCTTTAATCATTTATTTTTTATAATATTAAATTCTTACTTGCAAAATTATTAGTTAATTATGGATATAAATATCTAATTTAGTTATTATATTTTTGCAACATGTTAAAAAATTATATTAAATTCTTACTTGTAAAATTATTAGTTAATTATGGATATAAATATCTAATTTAGTTAGTATAATTTTTGCAACATGTTTAAAAAGTATATTAAATTCCATATCTAATAATTTTTGCAACAACATATTAAAATAACAATTTTTAACATAAATGAAATAAATAAGTCAGTTTTTCTATAGTACATCCCTAGTCACAAAAATAAAATGTAATGCCAAATTCGGTAATAATGGCCATGCGTGTAGAGTTGGATTAATTGCGCGGAAGGACAGAGGCGAGGTTATGGCTTCATCAGATCGGTTATGGAAAGACTGTCGAAGAAGCTGAACTTCAGATGGTTATGGAAAGACTCTTGCTAGCACGAGATTGTTGTTTCAATAACATTGTGATTGAAACGGACGCACAAACCGTGGTAAAGACCCTTCAATCAAAAGATTTTCCAATTTCAGCTTTGAGATTTCTCTACGAGGATGTTGCTATGGTTTTCAATTTTTCATTCTTAGTCAATTCAATTTGTTAGTAGGACAGGAAATCAAGTAGCTCATTATATTGCTCAATGGGGCTAAGGACTTACAGAACTCTATAGTATTTATAGAGGACTGCCCGGCTCCCATCTGGGATTTCGTTCGTAAGGATGTAACCTTCATTATTCTTTAATCCATTATCCATTGATTCTTTTCTCAAAAAAAAAACTCCACCTCAAAAGTATTCCTGTGCCTATATTATGCATCTTTTCTTTATATTCTCAAAACCACGTATCAGGATCAAGAAAACACGTATCAGGATCAAGAAAACGAAAGAACTCCATTGGAGGGAGGATTTCTTTCCAAATTATGTCCTAATTGAAGGATCAATTAAAATTCAAGACAAGAAAATCACAATCCTTGGAATTACTTTCTTTTCTATCATTAAATCAACATACATATCTTTTAATGCAAGACAATGAGATACCATTGCTTATCCCATATGGTCTTACCCAACACTTCGCTGCCATACCCAATAGGTCTTCAGACTGTGTACACATGCCATGTCCCTCACTGAACATGGTCTTCAAATATAAAACCACCGATCCGGATAACTCTCGATGGATATAAAATCATAAAATCATAACGTACCAAATTTCCTTTCACAATCAAATGTCAAACTATTTCATAACCATAAATCATTTGGCTTCACATTAGTAAGAAGACATCATCAAATTCATTAAAACATATATGTATATATGTAAATCAACCAAATTAAGCCTTATATCAACATAATCAAATAAAATTTGAAATTCACATAGAAGACTAATTACAGTTTAATTTCTCCTCTTCGGAACTCATTACAGTTAAAACTCTTCACTTCTATACTCCTCCCTGTTCGGAACTAATTACAGCTAAAACTCTTCACTCCTTCCTGTAAATGCTTTAACAAAAATCGAACCTAAAATCTTTTCACGAAAGTCAAGACTATATCCATACAAATTTTTCTTTCTTTTCATCAAGAGAAAAGGATAGATCTAGATAAGTTTCAATTCATAGTGGAAGTAAAGAGGTTTCATACCTATTTTTCTAAACAAAACTGAGCTGATTTAAAGCAGCAAGCAAGTCCTTCTAACCTACCAATAGTTCTAGAACACATACTAACAATAACATTACTCGCTTAATTTACAGATATTCAAGCGTATGAACACTTTGTAGAATAAGAAAATCATATCCTTCACAGAATTTCTCAAGCTTTACTCACTCGAAACAGCACTCATTTCGTCAAACCTTCGACGGCTTTTCTTTTGCTTCATCAGATCAGAGCAGCAAAAGAGCATTTGTCATAAACTTAAGCAGGATTTTGCGAGATCTGAATGTTCGGTACTACCCTCGTCATTGAAACATCATTATCGCTTGAGAAACTTGTATACTGGGGAAGACTAGAGGTGCTGCAATTTGGTAGTCTGCTTTGTTCGAGACTTTCGTCTTGTGAACTTATTGATGCTGAAACAGGATAATCATTGACGTTCGTGTCCATCTTATTGAACAGGAGATTTGCAATGGTTCTGTCAATGGTGTTGGTCTCCGATTCTCTCGTTTTTTTGCCTTCAAGCCTGAACAATGAAAGCCACTTTTGATTAGTGATATCCAACAAACAAACAGTATTAAAAAACAGAAGCTTGATTACTTAAACTGTAAGCCCAAAACAGAACAAGAAGGAAGCCTCTAAATTAACTAGTTTTTCTTGGTTAAGGGGCGCAAAGTCCGAAAAAGACGCAAGAAACTAAGCAGAAAATCTGATCATCAAACTAAATTTAGCAGGAGGCACATCACACACGTGAAGGCCCATAGACAAATCAATAGCTACCTACTAGTTTCAATTGTAAGCAAAAAGAAACAATTTAAGTACCTCATTTCGCCTTCCTGCCCTGACCACGTTGGAGTTTCCAGCGAAGCAAATCCATTTTCATTGTGTGTTGCCCCATGTTGCCTCGAGTTGTTCGCCAGACGGTACAACCCATCACGGAAGCAAAGACGAGTCTTTTCGGTCATCTAAATCAGATAAGAGATACAAAATTTTATTAGCATCTATGGTCTCACTTCTTACTTGTATAAAGTAATATAGATCATAGAGATGTACTGTGGAAAATTTACCTGTGACATCACCATTCCTAGCTGCTCCAAAACAGATTCTTCGAGACATGTTTCCTCGTCCATTTGTTCATTAGCGTTGTTATTCCCAGTAGGGATCTAGAAAAGAGAAAAAGAAACTCATCAGCTAAAAGATTAAAATGGGTATTATAACTAACAAATTTATAACAGAACTAAAATTTCAATCTTATTGTTACAAAGAAACAGAGATGCAATCCTAAATTGGATGTTAGATCAGATGAACCTCAAGTCAAACCCCTTATTAAAAAAATTCCAATTCGAACATTCAATAATGTCATTTGCTGTAGAAACAAAATCCAAGAATTAATAAACCCCTAATTTCACAGGGCTCTCAACAATCACAGCTTGCCTTTCAAAGGTTTTGTTATTTTTGTGGAGGAACCATGAATTGGACCTGGCTATGGCGAAACAATTAAATGAAGTAAACATCACAGATAGAAAGAGAATTTCACCTTTACTGACGGGCAATGCGTTAGCTGTGAATTGCATTGGGGCGTAGAAACACGACCATTTTCCTGATCCGATGGAGAAAATGCATGTGTTTTGAGATATTTAGAGCTACCCATACTATGAGAATCAATGGAAGTACTCTTCGTATTCAACATCATGTCTGCCGAGAATGTATCACAATCTAACATGTCACTTTGCATTTCAGGCTCCATGGAATACGAATTGTAGAACTCTTCATTTCCAGGAACATCTTCAATTAATGAACTCCTGCAAAGCACATAAAAGATCAGTACTAAAACCAGAAGACAGAATCATTTTAAATCAAGTAGGTTACACTCTTAAGGCATCCCATGGATATTGGATGGTAATTACATACTTTTATTTTAAACTCATGTGCAGCATCAAAGGTAAAAATGAACAAGGATTAAAGCATCCTGAAGCCCTTGAACTTCGCTATTTTGTCACAAATTGAACCATAATCTTTCATTTTTAAACATTAAGCTCTTAAACACTTATAAACCTACACTTCGAGTCCTTAATCATTATAAACCTACAGACTGAGCCCTTATTGAATAATTCATAAGCCTGCAGCACTCTTGCGCTCTTGATCACAGCACTTTGATCAAGGCTCAGCTATAGGTTTAAAAATGATAAAGCACAAGGGTGGCAATTCCTGACACAAAAAAAATTTACCTACATAACCCAACAATCCGGCTGAGTGATTATCATTTTTCATGCCATCATACCATATATAATCATATGGAACAATAAGTAGTTCCATAAATATATAACATAACCAGATTTTGACACAATAACCCGAATTGCCACCCAGATAAAGGGCTCAATGTGTAAAATTAATAGATCAGAAACCTCACATGTATGAACAACAAATTTCGAAGAATAAATCAGGATGCTTTAATCCAATTAAGAAAATAGATGCTTAACATCAATATAAATCTCTCATTTTCTTTGATGATGGCAACCATGTTTCAATAATTAACACAATCTCAAAAATGGATTTATTATTACCATATATGTATTTTTATATATACCATGCACAAAATATAATTGAAGCACTCAATTTCCATGGGGTGTCTGAGCATATGAAAGGCTAAAAGACTCTTTGAGGGTACATGCTTTTTCCTACAGGCATTAAATAAAGTATCTTAATCCCAGAAGTTATGCTTGTACAAGTATATGTCATCCGTTGATTCCAATCCGGCAAGGCTAAGGAGCTGGTAATCCAGAGTCTGTTGAAAAGAAGACTCTTGTGATCTTCCTCCAGAACTAGACCAATCTTTATCATAGGTACAACTTTCCATCTCAACTTCATCTGAGAGGATTCCACCATTAAAGTTGTTATCCATAGCAAAGCCTTTGTTAGGGAAGGCAAAGTTTTCAGGCTCTGTTCTTCCCCACTTGTGCAACCAGCTTTCTGGTGATGGAAAGCTCTCAGATACTTCTTGATTTTTTGGTACAACGCGGTCACCAATATTGCTTGCACAACACCATTCCATGATGAAATTTAGCTGAAGGAGAGAAAAAATCAGTGCGTTAGATTAATACCAAGTGAAATTAAAAGCAACATCAACAACAAATTTCATCATCTGATTTCCCCAATTCATTTTTCCTTTTTAGCATAGCATCTATACTCTACCATCACAGACAGGGATGGATCTAGGGGGTCAGGAGGGGCTTCAACACCTAGTAACCGGAAAACATCATACACACATAGAACTCTAATATTTTAGGGTAAAGCACCCATAGTCATTGGAAAATCCCCTATCAATGAATCAATTAATCATGGATCCATCACACAGATCCCCAAATTCCCACCATGATAAGGGATATATGAACAAGGTCTACTATAAAAGTAACATATACTAACAAAAAGTAGGATCTGGATCATCTCTTTTCTACGTTTTCTCACAAGAGAACGACAAGGAAATAGTAAATCCAGATCTCAGACTCTACTGAGAAACTCCAAGTGAAAAACTGAAATCAATGGGTTAAAGTTATCCAAACAAACACCAAAACAGATAATCCAGGAGAAAAAGAGAAAACCCCCATTTTTGTATCAACTAAACCCAGGTGAAAAAACACACATCTCCTACTGAATCGCTCAGTAATTTGAAGAGAAAGCACATACACAACAACAAAAAAATTGAATCTGCACAAAATTAATCAAAACCTTCAATTATTTCGATTCAAATTATAATAAACACATAAAAATCACAAAGCGGAAGAGTAACAAACCTGAATAAAACAGTCGGAAGAGAAAACCCAGATGCTGCTGATACAGAGAACCAAAGAGACTAGGGCTAATAAAAAAATTGATGGGTTCAAGAATTCTCGCGCAGAGCAATCAATAGGTCACCTAAGCAATTGCAGCTTTACCTGAAAAACAGAGGCGGCTCTGATTTCTGAATTTTTTAATAAAATTTCACAAATTTCGGAGGAAAAAAGAAGAGTCCAAGCTAAGCGACTTCACAGATAGGAAAAGAGAGAGAAAAAGAGAAACCATATGGTGTAAATTTGATAAACTTGTGGCTGAGAGGAAAGGAATAAATTTGTGGCTACAATTCCCCCATCTAAATCTGCAATTCTGTTGGTCCACGTGGCAATAACTGGTCCCACAAAATTGAAATTCACGGTGGAGGATTTTCCAAAGATGCCGTGATCAAGTGGGATCGGATTTTCCCAGAAATGCCCTTGGTATCGGATAATGATTTTGGAGTAGCGTGAGAGGGGTATTTCAGTCAATAGAGAAAGTACACGTGGTGGGATGAAAAGAACTCAAGCTGCTACTAGCTGTTAGAAAGAGATTTTGTAGGATCTGCAACGTGGCAAGAAGAGAGGATAGGACAGGACACGTGGCATAGGAGAGAGAAATTTTAAGTCGGCAAAAAATAAAAATTGCTATATTTAGGGGAACAATGGGATCAGTGGAGAAAGTAGAAATGGGTTATATTTGACTGCGGGCCTTAGCTTTGTGGATAAGTGAGAATTTCTTAAAATTTTGGGGTAATTTTTTAATATTTTTTTTTGCTAAATTTTATAAAATAAATAATTGTGTGGATGTTATAATTGGGGAAAGAGTGCAAATTTAGTAATATAATGATGCTGTCAATAACTTTACAGAAATAGAAATAAGTTCAGAGGAGGGATTGTGGTTGGTGTTAGTTGTTTGCGGTTACGGTAAGTTGTTTGTTATTGACTGTTTAATTACTAATATTTGGTAAAACTATATTAAATTGTTGGGTTTGGCTCAAATATAATTTGTGAAATAAGCCCACTCATATGTCTTTTTGTGTCTTTGAGTTTTTCAAGTGAAAAACATCCCACATTGCTTTCAAAGCACTTAGTGGAGATGTTTATAAAGAAGGTCCTCATATGCTTGGGGTGTACCCCAAGGGGTACCCACTTTTGTGAAAGGGTGAGGACCTATCTTCATGGTTGACCACCACACGCACGCGCCGTACGACCGACCGACCCGGACCGGGTTGGGTTGGTGTAAAATGTATATTTTTTTATACACAATTTACTTTCATTCATTCTTTAATTTTTCGAAACTGAGCAAGTAAACAGAGAGTGTATACAGAACGATTTTCGTACGGTGCAATATGAAAATCGTATTTAAGAGGGCTGTTTTATCCTGGAGGCGACCGGAGTTCATACTGTTTGCTAAATTCCGGCAGCTCCACGAACGTCTTAAAGAAAGCGACATTGTCCGCGACTCTGCCCATTTAATTTTGTTCGGTCTGTTCCTATTTTCTGAGTTCGAGCAACAACAATTTTAAGACGATTCAATTACTGCTGATGGCTACCGAACAATCAAATGGGATTGCTGAGATTAACAAACCATTCCGGTTTGAAGGAACTCATTTCCGAAGATGGAGACAAAAGATGTTGTTCTACCTCACAACAAAGAAGGTAGCCTCTGTTCTGACTTCGGAAAAACCAATTGTTCCTGAAGATGGTGACGAGGCAGATGTTCGTGCTGCTGAGAGATGGACAGAAAATGATTTTCTGTGCAAAAATTATATACTCAATGGACTGACTGACGATCTGTATGATTACTACACTGCTGAAGAAAAAACAGCAAAAGAAATTCGGGAAGCTCTGCAGAGGAAGTATGACACTGAGGAGGCCGAATCGAAAAAATACGCTGTAAGTTGCTACCTCAAATTCCAGATGACTGATGACAAGTCAGTGGAAATTCAATCTCATGAATTACAGAAGATAGCACATGAAATCATTTCAGAAGGTATGCCTTTAAACGATCAATTTCAAGTTGCTGTCATAATTGACAAATTGTCTCCTTCGTGGAAAGATTTTAAAAATATTTTGAGGCACAAAACAAAAGAATTTTCGATGGAAAGTTTGATTACTCGCCTCCGAATTGAGGAGGAAGCTCGAAAACAAGACTTAAAAGAGGAAGTGCTTATTGTTTCTAATAGCACTAAAAGGTCCACTGCGGTTCTGAAACCCACTCAAAAGAATTTTAAGAATCAGAACCGCAAACCAATCCAAAACCGCAACACCCGAGTTAATTTGAATTGGAACCTTCAAAGGAACCAAAATAGGCCACAGCAACAACCACCTAGAAATGATGCTGCTTTCCTATGCTTTAATTGTGGGAAACCAGGTCATATGGCACGTAAGTGCAGGAACAGGCCAAACACTACTCCTAGTATTAACCTGACTGAAGAGCAACATAACTTTGTTGCTATGATTTCTGAGATCAACCTCATAGGTGGATCAGATGGGTGGTGGGTAGACACTGGTGCCTCTCACCATGTTTGCTATGATAGAAGTATGTTCAAAACATACAGTGTTGTGACCGAAGATAAGAAAGTGTTATTGGGTGATTCCCATACCACTATTGTTGCTGGAATTGGTAGTGTGGAATTGAACTTCACATCTGGAAAAACCTTAACTTTGAAGGATGTGATGCATACTCCTGAAATGAGAAAAAATTTGGTTTCAGGCTATCTACTCAACAAGGCTGGTTTTACTCAGACTATAGGAGCAGATTTATTTACTTTGACTAAGAACAATGTATTTGTAGGAAAAGGTTATGCTACTGAAGGCATGTTTAAGTTGAATGTTGAGATTAATAAAGTGAATGCTTCTGTTTACTCCTTGTGTACTTTTAATGTTTGGCATGCTCGTTTTTGTCATGTTAATAAGCGTATCATTAAAAATATGAGTAACTTAGGATTAATTCCAAAATTGAATCTGAATGAATTTCTTAAATGTGATTATTGTAGTCAGGCAAAAATCACAAAAACACCTCATAAATCTGTTGTTAGGGATTCTG
Source organism: Euphorbia lathyris (assembly GCF_963576675.1). Lineage (NCBI taxonomy): Eukaryota > Viridiplantae > Streptophyta > Magnoliopsida > Malpighiales > Euphorbiaceae > Euphorbia > Euphorbia lathyris. The sequence goes on along the minus strand of NC_088912.1, from coordinate 93,610,617 downwards.
AACCTCTAGATTTAATTCATTCAGATATATGTGAATTAGATGGAAAGTTGACTAGAAATGACAAACGGTACTTTATAACCTTTATTGATGATTGTTCTGACTTTACTTTTGTTTATCTTATGAAAAATAAAAGTGAAGCGTTTGACATGTTTAAGTTGTTCATAGTTGAAATAGAAAATCAATACAATAGGAAAGTCAAGAGACTTCGTAGCGATAGAGGCACAGAATATGGTTCTAGCCTGTTTATTGATTTCTATAAAACACATGGCATTATACATGAAACCACAGCACCTTATTCACCAGAAATGAACGGAAAGGCTGAAAGGAAAAATAGGACACTTACCGAATCTGTAGTAGCTATTATGCTTAGTTCAAGTGCTGCCTCACATTGGTGGGGAGAAATCCTTTTGACTGTTTGCTATGTGCTAAATAGGGTCCCTAAATCCAGAAGCAAAATCTCTCCTTATGAGATCTTGAAAAATAAAACACCTAGTCTATCATATTTTAGAACTTGGGGTTGTTTGGCTTATGTTAGGATTCCTGACCCTAAGAGAGTCAAACTTGCTAGTAGGGCTTATGAATGTGTATTTATTGGATATGCTGTGAATAACAAAGCATATAGGTTCTATGATTTGAATGCAAAAGTCATCTTGGAGTCAAATGATGCTGACTTTTATGAAGATAGGTTTCCCTTTAAATTGAGAAATAGTGGGGGTGCATCATCTAGTAGCATACCTGCTACTAGACCTATAGTGCAAAAAGAGATTGAGGAATCTGAACTTAGGAGAAGTAAGAGACCTAGAGTATCTAAAGACTTTGGTTCTGACTTTTATGCTTTCACAGTAGAAGAGGATCCACTTACCATACAAGAAGCCCTAACATCGTTAGATGCTGACTTATGGCAATAAGCCATTAATGATGAAATGGACTCACTTGAGTCAAACCAAACTTGGCACTTGGTAGACTTACCATCAGGTTGTAAACCAATAGGTTGTAAATGGATCCTTAAGAAGAAACTGAAACCTGATGGCTCAGTAGACAAGTTTAAGGCTCACCTTGTAGCTAAAGGCTTTAGACAAAGAGAAAATGTTGATTTCTTTGATACTTATTCACCTGTCACTAGGATTACGTCTATACGTGTTTTGATTGCTATTGCTTATGTGCACAATCTAGTAGTGCACCAAATGGATGTCAAAACTGCGTTTTTGAATGGTGAACTAGAAGAAGAGGTTTATATGGATCAACCTGAGGGCTTTGTAGTCTTTGGTCAAGCCCATAAGGTATGTAAGTTAGATAAGTCTTTATATGGGCTAAAACAAGCACCTAAGCAATGGCATGCAAAATTTGACAACTTGATTATTTCAAATGGCTATAAGGTGAATGAAAGTGATAAGTGTATCTACTATAAATATGAAAATGGTCTTTGCACTATTATATGCCTATATGTTGATGACTTGCTTATTTTTGGATCTAATATTCATGTTGTAAATGCTGTTAAGTCAATGTTGTGTGAGAACTTTGACATGAAAGATCTAGGAAAAGCGAACGTCATTCTTGGCATAAAGATAACTAGGTCTGAAACTGGAATTTCTCTAGATCAATCTCACTACGTTGAGAAGATTCTAAAGAAATATAACTACTTTGATTGTAAACCTGCATGTACACCTTATGACCCTAGTATAAAACTTTTTAAGAACACTAGAGACAGTGTAAGACAATCAGAGTATGCTAGCATAATTGGCAGTCTTCGTTACGCCACTGATTGTACTAGACCCGACATCGCGTATGTCGTAGGACTGCTATGCAGATTTACTAGTAGACCTAGTGTGGAGCATTGGAATGCTATAGAAAGGGTCATGAGATACCTTAAAAGAACCATGAAACTTGGATTACATTATCAAAGGTTTCCAGCAGTCCTTGAAGGATATAGTGATGCTGACTGGAATACCTTATCAGATGATTCCAAGGCTACTAGTGGCTATATTTTCAATATAGCTGGTGGTGCTGTTTCATGGAAGTCTAAGAAACAGACTATTCTAGCTCAATCAACCATGGAATCAGAACTGATTGCACTAGCTGTGGCTAGTGAAGAAGCAGGTTGGTTGAAAAGTCTGTTAGCTGAGATTCCCCTATGGGAAAAACCGATTCCAGCTGTATTGATCCACTGCGATAGTACCGCGGCTATTGCTAAGATTCAGAATCGTTATTACAACGATAAGAAACGACAGATACGTCGTAAGCACAACACTGTGAGAGAGCTACTCACTAAAGGAGCTGTTAGAGTGGATCACATACGCTCAGAAGAGAATTTAGCCGATCCTTTGACGAAAGGATTAGCTAGAGAGAAAGTCCATAATACGGCAAAGAGTATGGGACTTATGCCCCTACAGTGATGAGTTACACACAATGGTAACCCCCAAGAAATAGGTTCAAAGGGTAATAACAAGTTGTGTGGTAATATGAGTCAGATCATGCAATTAGAAGCATGAATATCCTGAAGCGATTTGAGGTTGAGATAATAGAAACTCTTAATGAAGTCTATACTCCATTTGGAGTGAAGTACCTAGCTACAGGAGTACTTTTGATAGACTCACCTATATGAATGTGGAAGTGAGGCCGCTTCCTATGAGTTTAGGGCAAAACTCTAGAGCATTCATTAAACCGGGAAAGACGTGCAAGGCCATAAACGCACGGGCTACTAGAACTACACTCTGAAAAGGTTATGGCGTGATATACGTCAGAGATAGAGTTCAAGATTACGAGTCACTCTAGTAAAATCTGAACTATACTCACTACGCAAAGGTTCAAATCGAAAGATACCTCTGCTTATGTCTGACCTTATGTAACTGCTCAGTAAAACGATTTCAAAAATTCTAGTGGGGGATTGTTGGGCTTGGCCCAAATATAATTTGTGAAATAAGCCCACCCATGTGTCTTCTTGTGTCTTTGAGTTTTTCAAATGAAAAACATCCCACATTGCTTTCAAAGCACTTAGTGGAGATGTTTATAAAGAAGGTCCTCACATGCTTGGGGTGTGCCCCAAGGGGTACCCACTTTTGTGAAAGGGTGAGGACCTATCTTCATGGTTGACCACCACACACGCGCGCGCGCCGTCCGTCCGACCGGGCCGGGCCGGGTTGGGTTGGGTTGGTGTGGTGTAAAATGTATATTTTTTTATTGAAAAAAAATTAATTAATTAATATTATTTTTAATTTCGGAAATTAATTTTTTACTCTGATTCAGTCTTTGTGAACGTTGTTCACAACGTCCATTTTTTCAGAACGTGTCTTCAGTCTCCTCCACCTTCCAGATTTTCCTCCTTCTCTTTCTCCATGAAATCAGAGCTCAAACAGCTCTTTTTTCTTGTATAAATAGGTGATGTGAGACTGCCTTCAATACACAATTTACTTTCATTCATTTTTTAATTTTTCGAAACTGAGCAAGTAAACAGAGAGTGTATACAGAACGATTTTCGTACGGTGCAATACGAAAATCGTATTTAAGAGGGCTGTTTTATCCTGGAGGCGACCGGAGTTCATACTGTTTGCTAAATTCCGGCAGTTCCGCGAACGTCTTAAAGAAAGCGACATTGTCCGCGACTCTGCCCATTTAATTTTGTTCGGTCTGTTCCTATTTTCTGAGTTCGAGCAACAACATAAACTATTGCTGTTTAGTTTTAAAATATCTAAAATAGATGTGTTTTAAATTAATCAACGATGAAATTATAAAAGGAAAAATGTGAAAAAATGCCCACAACGTTTACAACTAGGAATTATTTTACTCTTAACATCTAAAATTTTGCAATTTTATCCATAACGCTGGCATGTAAAGCAATTTTATCTCTAATATTGGCAAGTTTGGTCGATTTTAGATATTATTAGAAAACATAGATATTTTATTTCTTATTCTACACAAATTGCAATCAGTAGTTCTAAAAAATATGTTTCATATTTTTTTTGTGATTTAATAATAAAATTGAAAATTAATATTTATAAACTCAGTGAAATTTTTGAATTTTTTTTATCAAACTCGTACAAAAGACAATATTTTTTTTATTTTAAAAAAAAAATTCAAATCTAATCATATGTTTGTGATTTGTTACTAACGATGATAAAATAGTGCGCATGTGCATTGTAGATAACAATATTCATGACCAAACAAACAGTTTGATAAATTATTTCTCAAATTGACCCAACTTGTCAATGTTAGGGGTAAAATTGCTCCTAGCTATAAATGTTAGTGGTATTTTTGCACATTATCCTATTATAAAATAAAAAAATGTATTACACTAATTAATAAAAATAATCTATGTAAAAAATAAAAAATTATTGAACGCAACAAAACCTTGTTTTTCCGGTAATTATGTTGTAGAAATATAAATAATGTTACAGAATAAATATATTTTATGAAAATAAGAAGGATAATTTTGTCAATAACATATAACTACAAACAGTTGTTTATGAGAAGCTCCAAATAGGAGCTTTTCGTGAAACGTTCCAGAATGCTGCAGTTTTCAGAGAACATGCTAAACGCTGCAGTTATATAAACATAACCAAACGCTATATTTCATGCGATTTGGAGTGAAACACTAAACGTTCCTCTGAAAAGCTGAAACAAACACCCTCTAAGTTAGTTTATAAAATGACCGTAATCTATGATGTAAACTTAATAAAATGAATAAATTGTATATATTGAGTTTAACTTATTCTATTTATAATATTATAGAAGACAGTTGGATTGAGAAGCGGAAAATGGTGGGGTATGTGTCTCCAGTTGATAGCATGAAATTTCCCCAGATATCGAAAGTTGATATCTCTTAAACTACTACGTCTGTTATTTTCGGGATCAGATTTGATCACGATTGCGACTAGATCTTTGATTGGATCTAACAAGACTTTTCGAGTCAAATATCCTGAGACGCAGTCATATCACTAATATTCGTTGGATAGACGTCATGTCTTATATTCGCTGGGTAGATGTAATGTGTTCTATCTTCAATAGTTCGAACCTCTTAGATGTCACGTGATAGATATATTGCTTGATATTATATAGTTATTGCTTTCAGAAAAAGGTAGAATTATGTTTACTTGATAGCATATAGTTATTGCGTGAAAGCGAATTTTACATGGAGCTATAAAATAGTGCAATCGAGTTTTTTCATTAAAGTAAAATTCCATATTATGAGGATCTTCAATTTCTAATATTCTAACATCCAATAACATTAGAAATTGTATATCTTTTATTATTAATAAAAAGTTCAACCTTTCATTAATTAAACTTGAAATTACACTAACTAATGGATTGAGTTAAATTTAAACTCTAGCCCTCCAAATTAAGGTAGGGTAAAGGACTAAGAACTCTTTTCCATAAATGGACTCAGAGTTTTGTAAATGAGCTGAACTGTTTATAAGTGTCTCAATATTTGATTCGATAAAAGTTTAATTATGTTTGGTTCGATTTATAAACGAGACGAGTTTGAGCACGACGAAACTCAATTCGAAAGCTCATGAGCAGATTCGATTATAGGTTCATGAAATGAGCAAGCTCGATTATAATATTCATAAACACGCTTTTGAGCAAGTTTGGTTCGATTATTATTTTAATAATAATATTTTTACAAAGTGGAGAAATGTAAAACAATCTAGTTTTATGTAATATTTAATCTTATAGGTTTTAAAATTATGTAGTTTTGTATTAAAAAAATCAAATCAATATAATTAATGAGTTGTTCACGATCGAAAAGTTCATAAACTGAATTAACGAATTGATCTTAAGTAAAATTCGTGAACAAGCTCACAAACAGCTCGTGAACAATTCACAAACAGAATGTTAAACTTACACTCAAATTCGTCAATTTTCTAACGGTCCAAGCTTCAACAGATCAAAACTCAATTCGAGTGGACTTAATTTGATTATAACCCTAATCTCCATCCATGAACTTTTGATCCTTTATCTGTCAACATATTAAGTTTTAAATTATTATTATCTTTTCATATTAAAGACTTGATAATTACAAAATTAGCTGAATAAAATTGTGTGTCTAAATATAGAAACTGTGAAAGCTTGTTTCATACTATAAAAATAAAAACTAAAATTTCCGAATATAGACAAAATGAGTAATATTTTTCCACATGAATTAGATGTATGACAGAAAGAACATATGATTAAGATTTGTTGTCTTGAAATACTGTAAGGACAAAATTAAATTTCAAGCTTAGTCAGTGGTGGAGCCATTTTATATTGGAGGCTAATTTTAGCAAGTGTGTTTTTGGTAATTTTAAAATTTCAGGTCGGTCGGGCAAAATCTTTTTGACAAAATTTATAAATTTTTATGTGTTATAAACCTCACTAGTTTCCTCAATTTATCCATAATAGTAGATTGGTTTTCTAAATTTTGTAAGTGGCTTAATTAGCTCTCTGAACTTTATAAGTGTCTCATCAGCTTCTTAAACTTATTTATTCTGTAACAACTAAATACAAAAACCATAATACTAACTCGGATTAAGGTGCAAAAATACTCGTAACGTTTTGGGTCAGGAGTAATTTTACCCCTAACGTCTAAAATTGTACAATTTTACCTCTAACATTGATAAATTGGGTTAATTTGAGAAATAATTCATCAAACTGTCTTCTCGGTCATGAATCTTGTCATCTACACTTGATATGTGCGTCATTTTATCAGTAACAAAGCATTAACATATGTTGGAATGTGAAAAAAAAATAAAAAAAAAATATACTGACTTTTGTACGAATTGGGAAAAAAAATTCAAAAAAATTACCAAATTTATAAATTTGTTCTTGGCTACTAATGTTAGGGGTAAAATTGCATAATTTTAGCGTTAGTGGTAAAATTACTCATGACCCAAAATATTAGGGGTATTTTTGCACCTTAATCCTAGTCAGTATTATGATTTTTGTATTTAGTTGTTACAGAATAAGCAAGTTTAGGGAGCTGGTGAGACATTTGCAAAGTTCAGAGAGCTGGTGAGACATTTGCAAAGTTCAGGGAGCCAATAAATTTTTATGGACACGTTTAGGGAGCTGGTGATACGAAATAAGCAAGTTTAGGGAGCTGATGAGACACTTGCAAAATTCAAGGAGCCAATCTACTATTATGGACAAGTTCAGGGAGCTGGTGATGTATTACACGTATAAACATTTAAATTTTTATAAATTTAAGGTAAAAAGTATTATTAGGCCCGTGGTCTTTCATTTTTTGGTTCACTAAACTCTTGATCTTTTATTTGAATAAATTAAGCCTCTGATCATTTATTTTTTGTCTCATTAAGTCATTGATGACCAAATTAAGTAATTTTGAACATAAAATTCGGTTAATAGATTATCATTCATTGCACTTGCATTCGAAATTTGTCTTTTCTCACTGCTTGAAATCAGTTTTGGATGTGTAATGTGGCTACATGAAAACTGTAAAAACCTTAATTTAAACTTAAAAATATATTTTTTAATACTTTCAAATACAGATGAAGTTAATAACGTCTTTTTAACATAATTAGATGTTAACAACTTACTAATTTGGTCATCAAGGGCTTAACGAGACTAAAAATAAATGATCAGTGGCTTAATATATCCAAATAAAAAATTAAGGATTTAATGAATCAAAAAATTAAAAATCAGGGACCCAATGATGGTTTTTTTTTTGCCTAAATTTAAATGCTAATTTTTCAAATTAAAACGTCAAAATCAAAATTCTAAAAATAGATAATAATATGAGATAAGGTATCAAAATATGTTTAAGGTTTTTTTAGCAAGTATCAATTTAGAGTACACATACAAAATAACATTAATATAAACTCAACGTTTAAAAAAGAGTATCAATTTAGGGTTTGATAACCAAATATGACATGACATTCATATTATTTCATTAAGTTATGATTTTTCTCTTCATATATAATTGATAAAATTTAACAGAGTAATATGAATGACGTGTCACGTTCCGTTATCGAAATCTAAAGGGAAAATTACAAAACTGGGTCAAATGGGAGGCCCATTTACATATTTAACCCATTTACTCATCCTACTACATATCTAGACTGATTTTGTGTGACTTTCCCATAATACCCCTAACCTTCCCACTTCCCACCACTCGCGAACGGCCGCTCCCCTATCTCCTTGGTTACGTGAAAACATGGCTCCTGCATTAATGATTTCAAGACTTTTGATCTTCCTTTCTTCCTTTAAATTGCACGAAATCTGCACCATTTAGTCAAAATCACAATGAATTTCTCTTTTTCCTCTCTTCATCTCTTGATTCTGCAACTTCCCAACCCTAGAAAACGGAGCCATAGTTTTTCATCTTCCTGTTGGTTGCTTGGTTTCTTTCTTCTTGTTACCATCAAAGAAATGCTTTTTCTACGGTATTTCCTTCGTTCTTCCCATATTATCATATTGTTATTGTCGCTTTTGGGGGTGAAAGGGGCGAAAAATGTAAGTATCTGTTTTTTTTCCTGCGTTTTTTCATGAATTCACTTCGCAATCGATGGTTTCGCTAAGCTTTGCGAAGAGAACGAGCCTGGAAAGTGACGATCTACTTCGTTAATCGATGATTTCGCGAAGATCTGCGAAGAGAAAGAGTCTGAAACGTATGGATCTACCTCGCGAATCGATTAGTTCGCGAAGTCTGCGAATATATCCTCACGTTTCTGACCTCGCAGACTTCGCGAAAGCATCGATATGCGAAGTAGATTGTCACTTTTCAGACCTCGCAGACTTCGCGAAAGCATCGATATGCGAAGTAAAATCACCTCTTCCCGTGCACATTTACATTCGCATGCTTCGCTAATCTTCATTTCGCGAAGCCAAAATCGTCTTTTTCCCTGCCTAACTCGATTAATTTTTTCTGTAGATGGTTGAATACGTAACATCCCTTTCTGAAAGGCGGCGTACTGGGCTGCAGGGGAGATGATTTTCCTTCCTATATAGGGATGAACTTCCCCAAAATTGACACATTCACTCCTAAAGTGGTTTGTTAGGAGAGGTTGTGTCAATCTTGGGGTGCACCATGGGACACGTCCATCCCATGGTGCCAATCTTCAAAGTGAACCTAACTTAATCCGGTACCAATTTTAAAGCGGATGAGTAATCTTGGTGTGCACCGTGGGACACGTCCATCCCAAAAGGTCTGGACTTCCATTTCTCATCCTAAAAGGTCTGGATTTTAGGATGAGAAATGGAAGTCCAGGCCTTTTGGGATGGATGTGTCTCAAGGTGCGCACAAAGATTACTCATCCTCTTCAAAATTGGTACCGGATTAGTTAGGTTCACTTTGAAGTGATTTGTTAGGAGTTTATTGTGGCAATCTTGTTGTAAATTTTGATAATGTTATGATTTTAATGTTCGAATCCGTTGTTGTTTGCCATTTTTCCATTTTTTGTTATATACCACTTCGCGAATTAGCTTCAAATCATATCCAGCATTCGCATATGCGAACTAAATTCATCAAGCAAAACAAACTTCAGCTTCGCAGGCTTCGCATATGCAAACTAAATTCATTAAGTAAATCCAAACATTAGCTTCGCAGACTTCGCATATGGTCGAATATGCGAAGTCAGACGGGATGGGGCGAGCCGCACGTAAATATTGAGGGTATTATGGGAAAGTCACACAAAATCAGTCTAGATATGTAGTAGGATGAGTAAATGGGTTAAATATGTAAATGAGCCTCCCATTTGATCCAGTTTTGTAATTTTCTCAAATCTAAATTGATATTTTTTTTAAACGTTAATATTACATTGATGCTATTTTATACGTAAAATCTAAAATGGTACTTCTCTAAAAAAAATTAGACCTATTTTAGTATTTTATCCCTAAAGCACCTCTAGTATAACTTGGTTGTTACTTTTCATTAAAAAGTAACAATCAAGCACTAGAGGGTTGTAACCAAAATTGGTTTGTTACCCATTTTAGTTACAACCAACAAATTCTCTCACAAATCCAAATTTTTTGAAAGTAACAATCCTTCTAATATGTTGTTACTAAACTTTGTCACTGCGCCTCCAAAAATCACAATGATTTTAACCAATCATTGTAGATGCTCTAATAATATTGACACTGTATTGTAAAAAAAAAACAGTGACTTTTTTAATTAAGGAGGAAGAAAAATAAAATTGTATAATCACTTTTTGATTAAGCGGACAAAGATAAAATAAAACAAAATTGGATGTACAAAAAACAAGAAAAGAAAGGTTTGAAGCAAGCATATTCTTCTATATAGAGAAATGTACAACTTCTTCTTAAACCGACTGTACTAACTTTTTTTTTATTTTATTTTACGTTCTATTTTATAAGTAGGAATATACTTCTTTTAGGAGGGTTGTGCATAGAGACCCGGGGGCTTCGACCCTCGGGTCCCGGACTATCTCGCCTCTGAGCTTAGTCCATGTGGATTAGGTTGTTTTTAAACGTTAAAATATACAGTAGTGTTTATCTAGATTCTGAATGATCAAGATTTAATTCTAGGATGGAGATTTAGTCATTCATAATCCACAAAACACTATTTTTTTTTTAGAAAAAACATTATTATTATTTGGTAAAAAGTATCATTAGGTCCATGATTTTTCATTTTTTTATTCATTAAGCTCTTAATCTTTTATTTGGATACATTAAACCTCTGATCATTTATTTTTGGTCGCATTAAGCCTGTTATGACAAAAAAAAAGTAATTTTGAACATCTAATTCTATTAAAAATATGTTATTAACTTCATATGTATTTGAAATTATTAAAAAAAATATTTTTACAGTTTGAATTAAGGTTTTAATAGTTTTCTTACAACCACATTACATATCCAAAATTGTTTTCAAACAGTGAAAAATTACAAATTTCGAATGCAGGTGCAATGAATAACAGACAGTTAACCGAATTTTATGTTCAAAATTACTTTTTTTTATCATAAAAAGTTTAATGAGACCAAAAAATAAATGATCAGAGGCTTAATGTATCTAAATAAAAGATCAAGAACTTGATGAATAAAAAAAATAAAAGATTAGGAACCTAATGATGCTTGCTGCCTTAATTCTTTTTTTTGGTAGAAAAGGAAAGAAAAAAACAAACAAAAGCCCCACAAACTAGCCCGGGATTAGCTTGGGAAAGCTAACCCCCACTTGATCATCCGAAAGTAAGGAAAAAAGGAAGTCCGGGGGAGAAGAGAAAGTTGTTACTCCCAAGGTCCTCATATGGCCTTCAGCAGCCAGACGGTCTGCCACACGATTTTGCTCCCTGAAAATGTGGCCAAAGCTGATGGAATCGAAAGAGGTGCCCAATCTTTTGATCTCTTTAACTAAGTTTTGACAACCTAGACTCATAGCATTGTTATCAGAGATCATTTTGACCGCTTCGAGGTTGTCTGATTCCACGAAAAGTCTTTTCAAGCCTAGATTTCTGGCGATCCTAAGTCCAGAGAAAATCCCCCAGAGCTCGGCAGAGAAGGAAGATCCCAATCCCAGGTTTTGAGCGAAGCCAAACACCCAAGCACCATCGGCATCCCTCAAAACACCTCCAACCGCAATTCTGCCATCACTAAGATAAGAGTCGTCAGTATTTAACTTAACTATCCCTTCCCCAGGTCTACTCCATCCAAAAAGATGAACACTCTTTCTCTGGATAGCATTGGATAAAATATCCACTTTGAAACTATCAATAATAGAATTGATTTTTTTTAGAAAAGAAGACAAGTAAATTAGGACTGACAATAGCTCCATCTCCAAAGATATCAGCATTCCTCCACTGCCAAAGCTGGTGACAAACAACGGCAAAGAGGATAACACCATGCTCCAACTCAGGCAATAACAAACCACTAACACCATCAACAAACCAATCTTGGTCAGAATGGGCAAAGAAATCTGAAATCAAATGGACCGGAAGAACTTGCCTCCACACATTTTTACTTTTAGCACAATCTCTTAGAACATGGCAGGTGGTTTCCGCCTGAGCTCTGCATCTGCTACAAGTATCAGAATCCACTAAATGACGTCTTTTCCTTTCCACATTTGTCAGCAACCTATTCTTAGCGCCAAGCCACAGGAAGCTTCTTAAGCGAAAAGGAACTTTTAAGGCCCAAATATTCTTCTAGGCTACTGAAGGGGGAGAATTCAAATTCAGATTAAAAGCCTCAAACGCCGATTTACAAGAATAAGCACTGTTGTTGGTAAGGGACCAACAGTGATTATCCTTATCTTCCTCCTTACTACTAACTTTAACTCCCCGAATTCTTAAGAGCATTTCCAGACTAAGGTAAGCCTCAAATCTTGACCAAACCCAATCGCCCTCTGAATCAACAACATCTGCAATATTCCAATTACGAATCTCCAGAGGCGGCAGAGAAGTACAAATCTCTAATAAAGGCTTCTTCCCAAGCCAGACGTCATTCCAAAAACTAATAAATCTGCCATTCCTCACAGACCAACCAATCCTAGAGCAAAACTCTGAAAACACAACATTAACTCCTTTCCATAAGAAAGAACAATTAAGAACCCTCTCTTTTGCCCCCCCCCCCCCCCAAAAATCCTATCCTTTCTATACTTCCCGCATAATAAACGCACCCAAAGAGCAGACGGGGATTGCCACATTCTCCACAGAAGCTTTATTAGCAACACTTTATTGTTGTCCTTGGCTTGTCTGATCCCCAAACCTCCCATATTCTTAGGTTGGCAAACCTCCTTCCAAGGAACAAGATGGATCTTCTTCCCCTCTTCCGAGTCCCCACATAGGAAACGACGATTGATTTTATCGAGACCATTAAGAACAGGCTCAGGCAATTTACAAGCTTGCATAATGTGATTAGGAACCGCACAGTTGACCGATTGTACCAAGGTTAGACGGCCTGCAAGCGATAGGGACTTAGCTTTCCAATTAGCACATTTACTATTAGATCTATCGAAGATCTCTTTAAAAGAAGCTTTGGAAACTCTATCAATATGGAGAGGAACCCCCAGATAGTTACCAAAAGCCTTGGTAAGAGGAATACCAGAAATCTCACTCATCCTCTTACAGACCTTTTGGTCCATATTTTTAGAGCACAACATTCGAGATTTATGGACATTAAGTTTTTGACCTGAAGCATTGCAAAATTTACCGAGGATATCCATAATCACACTAATTTGCTCCTCACTTCCCTCAACAAAGATCATAACATCATCAGCAAAGAACAGATGAGTGATCGGAGGATAGAATTTATTAATAGAAACGGGATGAAAACTCCCAGAGTTAACAGCATATTGGACAAGATGAGTTAGCCTTTCCATAGCAATAACAAATAAGAACGGGCTCATAGGGTCCCCTTGCCGGATACCCCGGGATGGAGTAAATTCCTCAGACATATCTCCATTAATCAAAACTCGGAAAATAGGAGACGAGATACAAACCTCAATCAATTTCCGCCAATTCTCCGGAATCCAGCTCTCTCCAGACTATCAAGAAGAAAACTCCAGTTAATCCGATCATAAGCTTTCTCCAGATCCAGTTTAAGAGCCACAATACCACGCTTACCCTTTTTGACCTTCATCGAATGAACAATCTCCTGAGCGATAACAATATTATCCATCATTTGTCTTCCCGGGACAAAACTGCCTTGATTCTGACTAGTAATATTAGGTAGGATACACCGAAGCCTATTAGCCACGATTTTGGTAACCACCTTATAAAGCACATTACACAGACTAATAGGTCTCATTTGTAAGAAAGAGGAAGGTTTCTCCACTTTAGGAATCAGGACTAGAAGAGTTTTATTAACAAGCCTAATATCCTCAAACCCATTAAAAACCCCTTTGACAAAACTGTAAATACATTCCTTTACAGTTTCCCAGTGTTTATGATAAAAATCGGCCGGAAGCCCATCCATCTCAGGAGCTTTAGTAGCACCAATGTTAAACACAGCCTGACTAATCTCTTTCTGATCAATAGGGTGAAAAGCTTTTATAATCTTCTCTTCACAAACCGTAGGAAAAGTAGACCTCGACAGGGCACCATCCAAATCCACCGGATCCTCTTTGAATAACTCCTTATAGAAAATAAGGGCCAAGAGACGGATTTCTTCATCTTCATACACCCAATTCCCATTAGAATCTTTGACAGCATCAATACAATTTTTCTGCCTTCTGATAACAGTAGAGAGATGAAAATACCTTGTATTACGATCTCCATCTTTAATCCAAGCTTTCCTTGATTTCTGAAACCAAAGCAACTCCTCTTGTCTAAGCACAGCCTCCAACTCATTCTGGAGGGATCTTAGAAGATAACTCAAACTATGGTCAAAACTGATCTCCAAGATACATTGGATGCCTTCAATCCTACTCAGAATTTTCTGTTTCCTTCGTATAATATGGCCAAAAACATTTCTATTCCAGCCATCCACATTGCTTCTAAAACCCTCCGCAGCCATTAAAACATTAGAGTGGGGTTTCCAATTATCACGAACAAAATTCTTAAACTCAGGATGAGAATCCCAAGCCACCAGATATCTAAAAGGCCTTTCCCCTCTAGGACGCGAAGCTCTTACCAACCTGACTAAAATCGGACAATGGTCAGAATGGCGGAAGGGGAGATTCAAAACAGCCGCCTCAGGAAACCTACTTTGAGCAACAATATTCGCATAAACTTTGTCCAACCGAACAAAGGTACTATTTCGGTTCTAAGTAAACTTATGCCCAGCAGCACCAAGATCCGACAGACCACACAAATCCATATTCTGCTTATGATTAAGACAACGATTAATATAGTTACTCCCTCCCCCTCTTTGATCACTCATAATAGCAATATCATTAAAATCTCCAGCAACAAACTATGCATCCACCATGCTCGTACTTAACATAAACAGAACCTCCCAAAGATGTTTACGATTAGCAAGAATAGGATCAGCATACACAATTATGATAAAAGGGGTTTATTACCAGGATAAGTAACTTTACTATGAATAAATTGCTTATCCATCTTCACGATATCAAAATGAACACGATCAGGCTTCCAAAAAAGGCCAAATACCACCCGCGCGGCCCGTAGCCTCCGATCTAATACACTTCCAACTTCTAAATAATTTAACCATCTCATCAACTTTGGCTCCACCGACCTTAGTGTTATCTTGCATTTTCATATAGTTTTTAATATATTTTTAATTATATTAATCATACATTTTAAGATAGTTTTTAATATTTTATAATTGTTTTATGTTTAGTTTTATGTTTTAAGAACTAATGCTTGTTCCATGTGTTTTTAGGTATTATTTGGGGCAAAAATGCAATTATGGAATCATTATTGAAGTAAATAAAGTTGTCCGGTCAGAACTCCCTCTAGTCGGTGACATCATAACAGTTCAAGAATGAAGAATCCATGACTCTTTAAATAAATCTTTATTGTCATAAATCCTTCAATAACCATCCAAGAAATGTTATGACTATTTGAAGAGTCTTTGAATGCTTAAGGGGAAGTTACGCTACTTAATGCTCTCTTTAATTGCATTAAAGTTGAGAAGTTGCAAAGAAGAATTCAACTCTCCATTAATATTCTCTTTAATAGCATTGAAGTTAAGAAAATGCAAAGAAGAATTCAATCCTCTATTAATCTTCTCTTTAATGGCATTAAAGTTGGAAGTTTCAAGGAATGCATGAAGGCATGTGCAACTATAAATACCTACATTTGGAAGCATGAAAGCAGACCTGGAACAAACATGGAACAAGCCTCACCACACTCTCTTTATCTTTCTCTTTTAGACTTTTTATAGTTTTATTTTTATTCATTCTCTTTCTACATTTGTAACTAATTCTAGTTCTATTTCAAAGTTTATTCTCTATTCATCTTTTCTTCTCTTTTCTTTAATTATGTTTTCTAGTTTGTTTTCTATTAAATTTCTTATTTTCTTTCCATCTACCATGAACTAACTCCTCCATAGCTAGAGCTATGGCAGATCCTAATCGAAGTAGATGATTTACTTGCAATCTGATTTCAAGCTCATAATTTATTAATTAGAGAATTAAACTATGGAGCTTAATTTCCTAGTTAGATATTTGGCCAATATTTAGCTAAATTACAATTAATGATTTTGGTTGACCGACACTAAGATAATTAATGGAACTACATAGTTTAGACCTGTGTCTATGCGGTGTGGTTTTTCAGGGTTTAGTTTCACGACTTAACTTTGGGGTTATTTCAAAGAGCTTAATGCTTTCATTATACCTTTATTCTTGACTGAACCAAAGCTAGGATAATTGTATGTGAAATAGGATTAATCTTGACTAGACCAAAGCTTGGTTAATTACTTTAGGAAATAATCACCGTCTCTAGATTAAAACTTAAGAACTTGGATATGATTGTGATGTGGATTATATACATTAGGTTAGGTGAAGCCTTGCTCTAGTGATTTACATCATATTTAAATTCATTTTGTTTCCTTCTTTGTTTACTTTGTTTAGTTGTTTTAAATTCATTAAATTCGTATCACAACCAATTCAAGTTTCGATTGCTTAGATAATAGAAATTCATAGAAATCAATAGCTATAAACACAATCCTCGTGGGAATGATACTCTACTTATTCTTTATTACTTGATCACGATGGGGTGCACTTGCCCTTAGTTTTGCACGATACACATTTCGTCCATCAAGTTTTTGGCGCCGTTGCTGGGGATTGTTTGTTTTATAATTTTGATTTAGTTGAAGTTCTATTAATTTAAGCTTTTTTTATATATTTTGTTCCTTTTTACTTTTTTTTTCTTTTATGTTTATTTTGCAAGGTGATGGACCAAAATGGTTATCCATGGTGGTGGAATGCTCCAACATTCCACAACCACTTAAAGATGCAAGCTCAAGCCAATGAGGATAAATTTTTGATGTTTATGAAGGATAACTTTCCGGATGTTTCTCTTTGCGATGCGGCATGTATACATTGCGGGGTTTACATTTTGAACTGGATTGTCAATATCAAAATTCAAATCTTTATACACATTATTGCTATATGGATGATCAATATGAGCTGCCTAGAGAAGAAATTTCAAGCACGTTTTCCCCATATTGGGAGAATGGTTATATGTGTCATCAAGATTCTCAAACCTTATCACCAAATTTTGAGCATGAGGAGGATCCACAATGGAATGAAATAATCGAAATTGTTGAGCAGATAAATAATAAATTCTCTTCATTGGAGACTTTTACCAAAAATATCGATGCTTCTCAGAGAAATATAATGAAAACTTTAGAAGGTATGATTGCAATTACGTCAACTGATGAACCATATTCAGATTTTTCCAGTGAAGCATACAACTTGATTGAACCTCAACATGAAGAAGTCCTTGAGGGATTTTCGGAAAGATGTCTGGTGATAAGCTGTGAAGATAAATCAATAGGAGAAAAAGAGCTGGAAATTTCAAATCAAGTGGAAAGTTCCATCACCCGAATAGATGAGATCACCACACCTGAACTTGTGGTGCAGAAATCATCTAGTTGGTGACCTTGTAGCAGTTGGTGACCTTGTAGCAGTTGGTGACCTTGTACCAGTAAAGCAAAACAAGTTGGGTTGAACTGTTTAATTAAATCCTTCACATGGATCTGGGTAGCCTTGCTTGCCGCTCCTCTAACATTCCATACAAACATATCCATCAATGAGAGGACAACAAACACATGCCCATCCAACTAAACCAGATATTTATTAGGGACTCCTAAGAGCCTAGTCGAGGTACCTGCAGACCCCCTTTTCTCCATGAACCCAAAAGAATTTTGGTTATTCTTATGACTTCCTTTGAGTTTCTTCATACTCATCTTATTGACCCCCATGGCTTTCCCATTTCTAGCCTCAATACAGACTTTAGAAGAACTAGCCTCTTTATTTATCTCAGAAACTTGAGGAGCTTTAATCTGGAAACAATCCCGGGAGATTTCTTTGGGCTCAAACAGAGGGTTAACTGCCTCCACATTATTTCCTCCAGGATCTATAGGTTTTAAGTCTGGCATACTCAACTCAACTAGATCATTAGAAGGATCGGGGTTTTGATCTTCCTCAACGGGAAGAACCCCAAACCTAGATCCAGAACATAACTCCAAAGGGCCGCCGGAATCAGCACAATCCTTTGACCCAGATATCTCTTTCCTCCCCACATCATTTCGGAGCAGGATTGGATCTTTATTAAAGTCAGGAGGAGGATTGTGGCCGACAGGAGCGCGCATCCTTTGTCTCCCTGAACGTTTAGCTACCATCCAAAGGCCGAAGTTCCTCACCTCCCATTGGATATCCTCTTCCCTAGCCTTAGCAGGCTCAACTACCTTCTCGGAAGCCTTCTTCTTTTTAGTGCATCCCTCATAAGTATGACCAAACATTCCATATTCATAACAGATATTGTGGATCCCTTCATACTCAATAAAGTAAATTGTATGTTGAACACAAAATTTAGAAAAAAGGGCTTTTGCTAGGTCAATATCGATACAAACTCTAGCAAATTTGCCTCTTTTAGCACCAATAGTGGTTTTATCCACATGGCGGACTTTTCCCACAATCCCAACAATTTTCTTTAAAAATATTTCATTATAGTACTCAATCGGGAGACCTGGGAATCTTACCCAAGTCAAAATCTTGTTCACCGAGCAATCCCTTGGATTAAAGTTAGGGAACCAAGGTCTTATTGCAAGAACATGATTAGAGATGATGTAGGGGCCCCCATTAATGACCGCTTTATAATCTTCAGCCTGTGTGAACTTGATCACATAATAGTCATTCTCCAAGTCAGTGATGGTGATTTTCCCTTTCTTAGCCCACTGAGCACGTATTCTCTGGGCAAAATAACTAAATCCAATTCTTTTCCCTAAGATTGTCACTATTAAGGACAGTTTCCATTTAGAACGAAGGGACCGTTTGTCAGATGAGGACAAACGAATCACAGGACACAAAGGATCGTCTTGTTCCTCATCCTCCATATCTAAATCAGACAAAATTCCGTCCAAATCATCATCCTCCAACCCTCCATTCAGGGATGTATCCTCCTCCACCACACCCATGACTGTGTCTTTCCAAGACATTTTCAAATTACCCGGTAATACACCCCTTGCGCCACATCAACCATATCTCCCCTACCCCCTATCTTGGATACAACCTGGGCATCCAAAGGGGAGTTAATTGCCGCCGCAAGGACCCCCCATGGAAGCCAACTGGTCATTACCAAACATTTTACCATGCTGGCCGGACAATCCGACGCCATCCCCTACACCGGATCCGCCAGATCCACCAGAACTGCCGCTCAAAAACGCGGCAGATTCGTCCCTACGCAGACTAACCCGACCTGCTGCCTTGCCCTTTCTTTCTCCCATCCGATCCGGCCTATCCGGCTCCTCCACCCGTAGATCGTCGTCGGATCCAGACATCTCGCTCATCTTCTCCTCCAAGGCGCCGCGTGCCTCTGTACTTGGTTTACAGATCGACAACGGCAACGACCCAGCCGACGCACCGCGCGCCTCGCCTTCCGCAAGGCCAGATCGCACCGCTGCCGCCCACCCTGGACCTCCGCCCGACCGTGCGCATTCCCTCAGGTCACCGTCCCGCCTCCGCTCGTCTCCCTCCTTGTCTCTTGCTTTCATCGCTTGCGCTCTCTAGGGTTCTCTGGCCAATGTTTGCTGCCTTATTATTATTATTATTGTTAGGATATATCAATAATTTCTACAATATTATTAAATGCAAATTTAAATCTTATCATAAATTCTTATATATTGAACTTCTTATCCATTAAAAAATGAATGGTGACTCAAAATTCTTATAATTTACAATTTTTTATCCATTAAAATAATGAATGATGATTGAAGTCTTATTCAACATTTATGGTTGATTAATTAAGTATATATAGACATTCATATTTTACAATTATTTAATATATTAAAAGTTTAAACTTGTAATGAAAAAAAAAAAAAAATACTTAATTGAAAAAAAAAAACCTAAAAGATCTGTTAGCTTTTTTTTATAGAGTATAATATATACGTGGCCTATAATTTTTTTAAGGAAAAGTATAAAAATAAACCTTATAGTTACATCTAATTTCGATCGGCACTTTTATGGTTTAAAAATTTACAAAATGATACATTGAGGTTCATTCCGTTAGCAAACACATATCAAATTGACTAACAGTGTTAAAAGTCAAAGGAAAAAGATTTAATTTGGTCCTTATATTTTTTTATTTTAATAAATTAATATCCATTATTATCTAATTATCATAAACAAATTCCAAAATAAAAAATAACAATCAATTATACCATTTTCTCCATCTTTTTAATCTCTTATTTTTTTTTCTTCTTTCTCTTTTCTCTTTTCTCTTTTAATTTTTTTCTCTCTAAAATCAAATGAAAATCGCCTTGGTTTGAATAAAAATGCTATAAGAGAAGCTAGTTCTAGCCCAAGTATCGTAAGATAGGATTCACCCGCATCAACCTCTTTTTACTTTTAGATTGGAAGTTGCTTTGAGTTTTTGTGGCTCAATTAGGGATGGCAACGGGTAGGGTACTTGCGGGTAATGTCAATCTCAAATCCTTATCCTTTTATTTTTTAATTACCCGTACCCGTCCCATTACCCTAACGGGTATACTTTTTGCATCCCATACCCTTCCCATTTAATTCACGGGTACCCGCGAGTACCCTTACCTGTTAAGAATCAATAAATAAAACAAAAATACTAAAAATTAACAAAGTATAAATTTAATAAGTCATCTATTTAAAAATTGAACAAGTTGAACCTTAATTAATAAGAATAAAGTAGCTTAGTGGTATCACTAAATAGTTGAAAAACAAGAGGTTAATGGCTCAAATGTAACGTCTTACATTAAAAAAAATATTTATTAATATATAAAAAAGTTATGACGGGTAATAGGTACCGGGTACCCTAGGGGTATTCCCATACCAGTCCCATTACCCTAACTGGTAATGTTTTTAATCCTGTACTCGTCCCATACCCTTTTATACAGGGTACGGGTAGTCCCATTAAGGTCGGATAGTGCCGGGTACCCGCAGGTACAATACCCGTTGCCATCCCTAGACTCAATAACTACTCTTTCCAATTTCTGTGAATATTTATTCTCCCATAACAGAATGTTTTTCTCAAATCAAACAAAAAAGGGAGGAAAAGGAGAGCTTGAAGCAGAATAATAACACAACTTTTGCCTGAATGCCCATGATATGATATGATCATGGAAGTCCAACATCGTTTATGAAGCAAAAATGAAGCCTGGGCAATCCAGGCAGAATCCCATTTGCAGCGGACCATTCCGCTTTTCATCTCCATCCATCCACTCCTCCGCGGCCACTAGAAACGAGCGTCAAGTCGGGAATGTTGAGAATTAATTCAAATCTGATTAAATATTTTTATCAGATGACTTAGTCTCTTAACAACTTTATTTGTTTGAATATCTGTTCCTTGATTTTCTGAATTGTTGTTCCTCAAATATCTCTCCATTAGTTGAGAGTTTTTAGCATTTTAGTTTTATTATGTAAGCCTATTTATAGGCACTTCTTTTCCTTTGATAATTAAGCAATAAAGGCACAAAGTATGTTCCAAGTTCTTGCATTTCTTCTTGCAATTCCTAACAAAAGTGGTATCAGAGCTTCGTTCAGTTGCAACTGGACGTGCTTATGGCAAACAACAATACCCTAAATATTTATCAACCAACAATTCCTGTTTTCAAAGGAGATTGCTATGAATTCTGGAGCATCAAGATGAAAACCTTGTTAAGATCTCAAGACTTGTGGGATTTAGTGGAAAATGGGTGTCTTGATGAAGAAGATGAGACAAAGTTAAAGGAAAACAAGAAGAAGGATGCTAAAGCCCTGTTCTTTATTCAGCAGGCTGTTCATGATTCAATCTTCACTAAAATTTCAGCAGCAAATACTGCCAAAGAAGCTTGGACAACCTTGCAGACAGCCTTCCAAGGCTCCTTGAAGGTAATCACGGTAAAACTCCAATCCTTTCGTCGTGATTTTGAAACCTTACAAATGAAGAATGGAGAATCAGTAGAGGACTACCTTACAAGGGTAGATGCTATTGTCAATCAAATGAGATTCTATGGAGAGGAAATTAAAGATCAAATTATTGTTGCAAAGGTTTTGAGGAGCCTGAATTCAAAATTCGATCATATAGTGGCAGCACGAGAGGAGTCTAAAGACTTGGCAACTTACACATTTGATGAACTAATGGGATCTCTACAATCCCATGAGGTGAGACTGAAGAAATATGAACCAAATGAAGAAAAGGCCTTTCATGTGAAAGGGGAGATGTCCATCAGAGGACGTGGAAGAGGTGGCCGAGGCAGAGGATGTGAAAACAACAAAAGCAATATCTAATGTTATTATTGAAACAATATCGGCATGTTCAAGCTGAATGTTGGAAAAGAGATCGAGAAAGGCATACAAGTTATGTTGTTCAAGAAGAGCAGGAAGAAGAAGAGAAGGAGGAGGCCAAGTTGTTCATGGCCTATCATGATGATACAAAGATCATGAGTGATATTTGGTGCCTTGATAGTGGGTGTTCCAATCACATGACTAACGAAAAGTCTTTATTCAAGGAGTTTGATGATTCCTACAAGTTGAAGGTGAGAATTGGTGATAATAAGCAGATGCAAGTTGAAGGAAAAGGAATTGTGGCAATAAACAATGGGCATGGTAATGTCAAGTTTCTATATGATGTTTATTTCATTCCTTCTTTGTCACATAATTTGTTGAGTGTTGGCAGCTAATGGGGAGCGGTTTTTCTCTTTTGTTTGATGATAATTCATGTGTAATTAAAGAGAAAAAATCTGGTCATGTTATAGCTAATGTTTCTATGATTAGAAACAAATTATTTCCTCTTGCTATTTCTAGTGTAGAGTGTCATGCTCTTGTTGTCAAAGAAAACAATGAATCAACACTTTGGCACTTGAGGTATGGGCATTTAAATGTCAATGGACTGAAATTGTTGAGAGAAAAATAAATGGTGAATGGGTTGCCTCAAATTGCTTCACTTGAGTTATGTGAGGGTTGTGTCTATAGAAAGCAAAGCAAACATCCTTTTCCTGTAGACAAGTCTTGGAGGGCGTCTAAAACTCTTGATTAGTGCATGCAGACTTATGTGGTCCGATGAAAACTGCATCATTTAGTGGGAGTCAATATTTTTTGCTTTTTACTGATGATTACAGCCGCATGAGTTGGGTGTACTTTCAAGAACTCAAGTCAGAAACATTCTCCAATTTCAAGAAGTTTAAGGCCTATGTCGAGAAGCTAAGTGGCACACTCATTAAGGCGCTTCAGACTGATAGAGGTGGTGAGTTTTTATCTAAAGAATTCTCTGCATTTTGTGAAGGAAATGGCATTCACAAGGAATTGACAGCACCTTATACACCACAACAAAGCGGTGTGGCCGAACGCAAGAACCTCACAACGGTAGAGATGGCAAGAAGCATGTTGACAGCAAAAAATCTTCCGAATGTTTTTTGGGCAGAAGCAGTAGCCACAACAATCTATCTTCTAAATTTATCTCCAACAAAAGTTGTCCTAAATCAGATCCCATATCAAGCTTGGAGAGGAAGAAGGCCTTCGGTAAGCCACTTACTCATAATCATAGTAAACTTGATGATAAATCAGCAAAATGCATTTTTGTTGGTTATTGTGATCAATCTAAAGCATATAGGCTATATAACCCGATTAGTGGCAAAGTGATTATTAGCAGGAATG
Source organism: Euphorbia lathyris (assembly GCF_963576675.1). NCBI lineage: Eukaryota > Viridiplantae > Streptophyta > Magnoliopsida > Malpighiales > Euphorbiaceae > Euphorbia > Euphorbia lathyris. The sequence continues at coordinate 93,586,946 of NC_088912.1, read as the reverse complement.
TTATTTTTGATGAAGATGAAAGATGGGTATGGAATGAAGAATCAAATGGTGTTAAGGCTGTTGTGATTGAAAATGAAGCTCCACAAAACACATCTGGACTTGTTAATTCAACTTCAACAACCTCCATATCCTCTAACAACAGCAACTCATCAAGTAATTCCATCAATTCAGCCTCAACAAGCTCCACTCATTCAGCCTCAACAAATTCCACATCCTCCCAATCAAGCAGAAATAACTCATCAGATGAAGAAACTCCACTAAGAAAATTCAGATCATTGAAAGATATTTATGAGGCTCCACAAGCCTTATCGGTAGTTGATTCGACAAACTTTGGAGAAGCTATAGATAAAGAAGAATGGTGTAAAGCAATGAAGGAATAATTGGAGGCAATTAAGAAAAATGCAAGCTGGGAATTGGTGAAGCTGCCGGAAGGGAAAAAGGCCATTGGAGTCAAGTGGGTGTTCAGAACTAAGTACAACTCTGATGGAGAAATTCAAAAACATAAGGCGAGACTCGTAGTCAAGGGATACTCACATCAGCAAGGTATCAACTATGAAGACACTTTTTCTCCCGTAGCATGCTTTGAAACGGTAAGAACTCTTCTAGCCTTGGCTGCTCAACTCAGGTTAACTGTTTATCAGTTTGATGTTAAGTCTGCCTTTTTAAATGGTGAGTTGGAAGAAGAAGTTTATGTAACCCAACTAGAAGGCTTTGTTGTTCAAGGGGAAGAAGAAAAGGTGTATAGGCTGAAAAAGGCTCTTTATGGCTTAAAGCAAGCCCCACGTGCATGGTACATCAAGATTGATTCTTATTTCCAAGAGAATGGGTTTGAAAGAAGCAAGAATGAGCCAACACTTTATTTGAAGAAAGCGGGCAAAAACTTTCTCATTGTTTGTCTTTATGTAGATGATATTATCTATATGGGTTCCTCTTCCTTAATTGAAGAATTTAAAGTTTGCATGAAGAACAAATTTGAGATGTCAGATTTGGGTGAATTACATTATTTTCTTAGTTTGGAAGTGATACAAGCTGCTGATGGGATTTTTGTTCATCAAAAGAAATATGCTACTGATATTCTTAATAGATTTAACATGCTTAGTTGTAAAGTTGCTGCTACACCAATGAATTTGAATGAGAAATTGCATCTTGAAGATGGGACTGAACCAGCTGATGCAAGATATTTCAAAAGCTTGGTAGGAGGTTTTATATATCTAACTCACACTCGACCAGATATTGCTTATTCGGTGGGGGTAATTTCCAGGTTCATGCATTCTCCATCAAAACATCATCTTGGAGCAGTGAAAAGAGTCATGCGCTATATTGCTGGATCTCTTGATTTTGGCTTATGGTACAGTCATGTTGTTAATTTTAAATTGATTGGCTTTACTGACAGCGATTGGGTCAGGTGTTTGGATGATCGAAAGAGTACAACTGGCTATACATTCAGTCTTGGTTCAGGTGCCATCTCTTGGAGCTCAAAAAAACAACCAACAGTAGCTTTGTCATCTTCAGAAAATGAATATGTAGCTGCAACTTCAGCAGCATGTCAAGTTGTATGGATGAGAAGAATTCTTGAAGAACTTAATCATGAGCAAAGAGAAGCAACTCATATTTTTTGTGACAATAAATTAACAATTTTCATGACTAAAAATCCAGCTTTCCACAGTAGAACCAAGCATATAAGCATTCATGTTCACTTCATCAGAGACCTTGTAGCTGAAGGGAAAATTGGTTTATTTTACTGCAACACAGAGCAGTAAGTTGCAGACATCCTCACCAAGTCTCTTCCTCGTGACAAGCATGTTTATTTTAGGTCTCGACTTGGAGTTTGTAAGTTTGAATTAAGGGAAGGTGTTGAGAATTAATTCAAATCTGATTAAATATTTTCATCAGATGACTTAGTCTCTTAACAACTTTATTTGTTTGAATATCTGTTCCTTGATTTTCTGAACTCTTGTTCCTCAAATATCTCTCCATTAGTTGAGAGTTTTTAGCATTTTAGTTTTACTCTGTAAGCCTATTTATAGGCACTTCTTTTCCTTTGATAATTACGCAATAAAGGCACAAAGCTTCATAATATATTCCAAGTTCCTGCATTTCTTCTTGCAATTCCTAACAGGGAAGGGAGGCAGAGCCGCAACGATAATATGCGGTCCTCTTCTTTTTCCCGTGGGCACGGTGCTTCTTGAAATGCTGAGGCGAGTCTACATCCGAGTTATCGTCTCTTTCTCTCTCTACCGTCTTGGCAAACTCCAACAACTAAGTTAGGGTTTTTCGGTGCATATAATACGCCGATACTGCTACCAAGGAAGCTCCGACCAGCGCCGCCATGGCTAGATGCAACGTGTAAGCATCCATAGGTCTCTTACTCTGCAATAATATCCATATATAGGATACAGTAACCTTGTTAGAGAGCAGAAGCTTGTTTGTTTTATACAGGTGAAGTGAGTTAACTGAGAAGTCAAAACAATGGAGCTAATGAGGGAAAACTCCAGTCGCTAGCCTAAACACACAAGAGGACATATTGGTTTTCTCTCTCTTGTTTCTCTCATTAGCTTTTCTATAATATAATTGATTTTACAGAGAGAAAAATTAAGAGAGAATGGAGAAAGAAAAAAAAAATAAGAAATTAAAGAGATGGAGAAAATGATATAATTGATTGTTATTTTTTATTTTGGGGTTTTTTATGATAATTAGATAATAAGGGGTGTTAATTTATAAAATAAAAAAAATATAAGGACCAAATTAACTTTTTTCCCTTTGACTTTTAACACCGTTAGTCAATCTGGTATGTGTTTGGTAACAGAACGAACTTCAAGGTACCATTTTGTAAACTTTTAAACCATAAGGGTGCCTGATAGGGGCGTTTCGTCCCTATCTTTTAGCGTGGTTTATGGCTTAATTTAGGACTAAATAAATAAGTTTAATTACAAAAATAAGGAGTTTTTAATAAAATAACGAAATAAAAATAAAATCCGTACTTTTGGTTAATTGTCTTTATTTTTTAGTAAATTTAGAAAATAAAACGTCAAGCTAACTCGGCTCTCAAGAATTGTATTTCAGGTACGAGAAAGGAGCAAAATCCCACCGACATACGTGGGGCGTATCAACCTCCACGCGGGGCGTATATCAGTCTATGCGGGGCGTGTTTGAGACAACAAAATCTGAATTTGGCCCACATGCAAGAAATTATTGACGAAATGGGTCAATACGCAGGGCGTCCTCTACCCTACGCGTGGCGTATCATGGTGCAACTACAGAAATAATGTATCTCCATGCTTGTATCTTGTAGATTTACAATTCTATCCCTAGCTTGATGTGTATAAATAAGAGTGATTAGCACGCATTTAGATATTCAGATTTTACATAGCAAAACTCTATCACCTTGAGAGCTTGTTCGTGTATTCCGTCACTACGTAAAGGTTCCGTTCCATCCTCGTTCACCAAGCTCGAGAGTTCCACCTCCAAGTCCTAAGAGACGGCCTTGAGTCCGGTTAGCTAGTTCCGAGGGCTGATTCTTCCCTTTTCACTTGCTAATTAGCTTGTACTCTTCCTATGTACTAGGCTTGGTTGTATTCCGTATTTACGCTTTTCATATTTATAATATATGGTTTACAATTTCTGTTTCTCTATACATGTTGATGTTTGCTACTTGTTTTGATATTTGTAATTGATTATTGTGTAGGGGAGCTTGATTTCCGACGCCATTTAGGCTATCTTTAGGGATTCACATAGGTGTTGCCTTACCGGAAGTGACGCACCGGAAACCGTAGGAATTGACAAGCCACAGAACTTACGGGCCCTAGTTTCTGATCCCCAGCATTAGACACGCCTTGACTAGGAACCACGTAGTCTAAGCACTTCACGGGTCGGTCGAACTACACGTAGTCGTCATTGCAAGAGTAAACCATCAACCGTATATATTCGGAGTCATTTTTTATCATACTTATAACTTATCGCCATCCATATCACTTCATAGAGTTTTCGTTATATAAATCTGTCTCACCCGTAGTTAGGAGTAGCTTGTAGTTGTTTTCCAAATCAACCCAAAGTATTTACCGCTTAGATAACGTATAAAACCGAGTCGTCTAATACTTGTAGTTATAAATCCCGTGGATTCGATACCCGGTCTTAACCGGATTATTACTTGATACGACGGGGTACACTTGCCCCTAAGTAGTAGCGTCTAGTAGAGATAGAGCATTTAGGAAGATCATATCCATAGTCATAACGTCCTTATCATAACATATATTTACAGCTCTACTCGGCGGCTCATCAAGTTTTTGGCGCCGTTGCCGGGGATTTATAATTTCTTGCAATATTAGATAAAAACGTTTTATTGTTAGTTTAAGCATTCTTTTGTATAAATTGTTTATATATACCTTTACTAACAAATATTCTTTCTTGTTCATATTTTCTTTATTTACTTATTGAGTTTATGCACACCCGATCTCGGAGTGATACTCTCGTTCCTATTGATCTTGAAATTGAACGTACTCTTTGTAGGATTCGGAGAGAGAAAATGGCCAACACCAACAATGAAACCAACCCACCGGTAAACAACGTCCCGAATGGAGGAGGAAACGACACCCGGACAATGATGGAGATCCTAGCTCCGCATCGACCATAAAATCGCAACGGAATCGTTGCCCCCGCCATTCCGGCCAACACATATGAGATAAAGACTAGCATGATCCAATTGATCCAACAACTCGGTCAATTCGGAGGAGAACTTCATGAGAACCCTAACAAACACCTTGATAAATTTCTTATGTGTGCCGATACATCTCGGTAAAATGGTGTCCCGGTTGAGGCCGTACGTCTAAAACTTTTTCCTTTCTCTTTAACAGGCCAAGCGTTGGAATGGTTGCACTCTTTGGAAGCCGGAACTATCACGTCATGGGTCGAGCTCGAAAAGGAGTTCCTCTCCTATTACTTTCCACCTTCCAAGACGGTGAAGTTGCACAATGATATCACTTCCTTTCGGCAACTCAAATACGAAGCCCTTCATGCAGCTTGGGCGAGGTTCCGAAAACTGCTTCGAAGTTGCCCACACCACGACATCCCCAAGCACGATTTGGTAAGTACTTTTTTATCACGGTTTAACGCCTACTAATCGTGCCACTGTGGATTCCGCAGCAGGTGGGGACCTGTTCAGGAAGTCAGCAAGCGAAGCATACGAGCTCATCCACGAGCTCGCGAGAAAAAGTGTTCAGTGGCAAGAAGATCGGCTTGCCGGACCTCCGAGACATCAAACGTTCGCCGTGGAAAAAGAGGCTCCAAAGGGTTCCATGGTTGAGATGAATAAGAAACTGGACGCTCTAATAGCACAATTGAGCCTTAACAAAGATGCACAGGTCCTGATGTGCAAGTATTGTGGTGGTGATCACGACGGAAGAAATTGCAGCATCGGCACCCCTCTTGTCGGTGATACCGAAAATGTAAGTTACGTAGGAGGTCACCAAAGGTACAACTCTAACTCAAACTCCTACCCTAACCACCACAATAATAATGATAGCGGGTGGAGACCTCGATACCAACACCCTAACTTATCGTACGGCAATAACAATAATGTATTGAGGCCCCCACCCGACTTTCATCAAGAATATAGGGAAAATGGGCTAGGGCAATCACAAACCATGACCGGAGGTCGAAACACCCAACCTCCCAACAACGTGCATGGCCAATCGGTAACTTCCTTGTTAAAGGACATCCTAACCCGTCTTGCCGATAGTGAGGTGTTTTGCAGGGACCTAAGCCACCAGGTAGCCCATTTGAATCGTCAGCAATAGGAAAGGCAGTTAGGAACTCTCCCGACAAACACCGAGCAAAACCCGCGGGCCAAAAATAGAGAGTCCGGCCAATCAATAACTCTCCTTAACAGTAGAAGTTCAGACCCATCGAGTTCTAACTCGGACAACCTGCAATAAGCCGCTGCAAGAGAAAGTCGAGCTACTCCGACTCTAAATGTAGCATCAGTTTGCATTTCTCAAACCCTTTGTTTATATGTATCATATCCGTTTTTCATCATATTTTTATTTTCTCTCGTTTTCTTCATATGCATTGTCTTTTTCTTTCCATTTCTATTTTCATTTGTCTTCCCTTCCATCTCGTTTCGTTTCTTTTAAATAAAAATCCACGGAAAAACAAATCCCATTAATATCCAAAGTCTTACGCGGAGCGTGCGCACCAGTGCGCCCCGCGTAGCCAAGTTTTTTATCCTATATTTTGTACTCAAATGCACGGCTACGCGGGGCGCCGTACCATTCACGACCTGCGTCCTTAGTTCAGCCAATTCGCAGCCAAAAATAAAGGCCACGTGGGGCGTGCCCCCTTCTACGCCCCTCGTGCCATCGGGGAGTTGCGAATTGTAACTCCCCATAACAGCTTTCTCTCTTCCCCAAACATTTTTTCCCACTTCCACACTCCACCTCCTCTCACATCCAATCACCCCTATTCTTTTCAAATTCAAACTTCTTTAACTTCCCTCTTCATTACTTTTTAACCACCCTCTTAATTACCCCTTAAAACCATAAAAACATTTAACACCAATTAAAATCCATAAAAATTCAAAATATCCTTGAAAACACCAAAAATGTTTCCACTTCCATTTTCCACGCGGGGCGTACCCCCATGTACGCCCCGTGCCCTCGCAATTTTACCACTCATTTTGGCCAGGAGGCGCGACACGCGAGGCGTGCTCCCAGGCACGCCCCGCGTGCCGCGGTATTTTTTCCACTGAATAAACTCAGGAGGTGGGATACGCGTGGCGTGGCCCCTTCATGCCCCGCGTACCCCCCTGGGAATCCGAGAATCCTTTGGATTTCCTCCTTCCCCCTATATATACTCCTCCCTTTTCCTAACTCCCTCCCTTACACTCACTCCAACTCCCCATACTCCTCCTATAATCTTCCTAAATCCTCCCAAATCATGACTCGAAGCAAGCGTGCAGTCGATATCCACCCCCGTGGTCCACTCGTGCCCGCTCCTCTCATTCCCAACAACACCAATCACCGTCACCACCCGAACGAGAGGGAACACCACCACTCACCCGCCAATACCGTGCCCCCTTTCACATTCTTACGGAGGCGGAGGCAGTCACCTACCATACCATCTCCACCGCTACCGTCATGGTCCTTCCTTACATCAATCTGAGTGCGCTTGATCACTACAATGTGGGTCAGGCATTCGAGTAAAACTCTGCGCCCTTGGTTGGCACAATCACTTTCGTTCCCATCATCACGTGTACCCGACATTGGTGCACGAATTTTACACCTCCCTAGCCTCGAACAATGTTCCCGGTGCTGCCCTCTTCACCTTCCGCCTGCACAACCACCCCCACTCCATTGGCACGGCCTGGATCCGCACGCATTTCACTAAGCAAACGGAACCCAGCATCGCCCATTGGCCCTCAGATGATGCGGCTCGTGAATTTTGGGCCTCCATCACCAGGACCGACACCTACGACGTCTCCAGCCTCCATCCGGGTAGCATCTGTGACCCTGTCCTTTACCTCCTCCACCGCTTCATCAGCTTTTACTTCTCAGGGAAGGCCGAGGCCAACAAGGTAAATAAGCTCGAGCTTCTCGCCCTCTATTGTTGCGAGAACGGCCTCACTTTTGATCTCTCCTACCTTGTTGCCTCTATGCTCCATCAAATGCCGACGCGGAAGCGTGCCAAGCTTGGGCTCGGCCATTTGGTCACCATTTATTGCCACCTCCGCTCTCGGCTACGCCACTCTCGATCGGCTTCCCCATTACGAAGCCCGCCCCTTGGACAAGAACGCCTTTCAAACCCTCAAACGCCGTCCCTCCGGCCCGGGTGAGACTTCTGGGGCAGGCGAGCAACAAGCGGAGGATGAGTGGGACTCCGACCACGGACTCAACTTTAGCCCACCCCCAACCATGACTTCAACTCCATCTATGCCCGGTTGGATATTATGGAGGGTAACCAACGACGCGATCGGGCCCATTTTGATTCCCGCTTCGACGCCCTCGACGCTCGCTTCGACGCCCTCACCAACGCTTTCTCCACCCACTTCAACATTCACGGCAATCCTCCTCCACCTCCACCCTAGTTTTTCTTTTATTTTCTTATCTTTATGCTTTTATCATTTCATGTTTTTATGTTTTTATCATTCCGTGTTTTTCCATTTCCGTTTTTCTTTTTGTTGTGTTTTGTGTTTTTATTGTACTTTCTTTTATCTTAATATATATTTCCCTTTCTTATGCTCTCTCTTTGTTTTGTTTCGTTTATTTTCCATTCTCATGTTCGTTCTTTCTGTTTTTACATGAGTTAATAATGTTCACGTGGGGTGTGCCCATTCTATGCCCCGCGTGCCCCACCTTCTCCTTTATAAACTGGCCCAGAGCTCGGAACACGCGGAGCGCCCCTCTAAGTGCGCCCTGCGTATCTGAGTCTCTGGCCACAATATACTTCAAATGCATCTCTTACGCGGGCGTACCTCTGGGTACGCCACGCGTAGGACCTGACCTCCAGGGTCCTTTTTCACTTTAAATTCTATCTTTCTTTTTGTTTTTGTTTTCCTTTCTTTTGTGACGTCCTTGGAATAGACGTCATTTTAATAACACGGAGGGCCGTGCAACCCCGCACTTTCTGTTTGTTTTGCACTAACAAAAACAAAAATAAAAATCAAATAACCAACAAAATAATTAAACTAGTTTATTGATTCTTAAAATTTTTCCGACACACCACCTCCCTCGGACATCAATTAAAAGTTCCGTTATTTGTCGTTAAAAGTAAAAACCTCGAAACATAAAGGATCGGTTTAATTGAGAAATTTTAGTCTTGGTTTTGAAGTTAGGGAATTTATGCAAGCCTAGGTCCGTACTAAACAAAAGCATTGAGTCCTAACCCGCAGTTCACCTCTATAATAAAACTTAAAAAGGCAATAAAAATGGGATGATTGAAAGTTTGGCGAAGACTCGATAGTACACATTTTAACCCGAAATTTTTGTGAGGTATCTTTGAGCCTAAAAGAGTTCGTACGAGAACTCTATTTATTTCACAATTTTTCGAGAGCTTTGACTTCACTCGACTCATAGAATTTGCATCTAATACCGGGTTAAGTATACTTATTTTGGTAAAAAGGGCAATAGATGATAAAACAAACCCACTTAGGCTAATTCTTTTCTTAAATTATTTTCGTCTTCATTAAACTTTAGGAAACCCCCTCGAGCCTATTAACCGACTTCTTTGCTAATACCCTTTTAACATTTGACCCTTTTTCCTCTTGTTCAAACACCCACAAAATCAAATTGCACCAGAATTACCTAAAACAAGCCAAGGCCTTGACAAGTAAGCACCATAAGCTTTCGAAATCGTTTTTGTGCCGCTCTCAAAACAAAAAGAAAAAGAAAAACATAATAAAGAGCAAAAAGGCATTCCCAAGCTCCACCCGAGCAATTTCGAGTTATATTTTACGAACTCGCTAAGGCCAAAATAAAAACACGGTGCGATCATCAAAATGGTGTTTGAACTCGAGTTTCTAAAAAATTAACCACTAAAAAGCCACCCACATTACAACCCCCCTCCAGGTTCATTTTTAATATTGCCTAAACCATAACATAGGAGGAAAAACCCGGATGAAAATGCAAACTCAAAGTGACCTCGAGTAAGTGCAAAGAAGAGCGCAAAAACACCAACCCACAAAAATTTGAGCGTAAGAGTGAAATCCCTTGGCGAGGTATAATCGGGTTCTCAAAAGACAATCGACCCCCGTTGATATTGCCTATTAAGTTTGATCATGGAGGTTTCAAACAAGTTTTGGTTACTCATTTGTTTGCGTAGGTACTTGCCGAAAACTTTGCATAAAACTTTAGCTTTGGAATCACGCACTTGGTAAAACCAACCGAATGTTTGTTTCTTAATCATCTCAATCCCTTGTCTTTCGATTTCTTTTACTTGAGGACAAGTAAAACTTTAAAGTCTGAGGAGGTTTGATAGGGGCGTTTCATCCCTATCTTTTAGCGTGGTTTACAGCTTAATTTAGGACTAGATAAATAAGTTTAATTACAAAAATAAGGAGTTCTTAATAAAATAACGAAATAAAAATAAAATCCGTACTTTCGGTTAATTGTCTTTATTTTTTAGTAAATTTAGGAAATAAAACGTCAAGCTAACTCGGCTCTCAAGAATTGTATTTCAGGTACGAGAAAGGAGCAAAATCCCACCGACATACGCGGGGCGTATCAACCTCCACGCGGGGCGTGTGACATCTAGTCAGAATGATTACTCAGTCCACAGGCACCACGTGGGACTTACCCACTGATACGCGGGGCGTATGAACCACCACGCGGGGGCGTAGAAGTAATAATGATCTCAATCATGAAGGTCAGACTGCATGGTCTTCCAAGTCAACTGCTCCTACGCGGGGCGTCCCACCTTACACGCGAAGCGTATTTGGGAATTCTTCAATCCAAAGAACCAGGAACTCGAATACGCGAGGCGTCCTCTAGGCTACGCGTGGCGTAAAAGGCACGATTCAAGCTATTAAATCTCAGAAGCTCAAATACGCGGAGCGTATATCAGTCTACGTGGGGCGTGTTTGAGACAACAAAATCTGAATTTGGCCCACATGCAAGAAATTATTGACGAAATGGGTTAATACGCAGGGCGTCCTGTCACGTCCGTGTCTAAATTTCTAAAATTTGTATTTTGATATTAGTATATATTATAATTATTGGGTGTGTGAAGTTAATTTGGTGTTATAGGAAAAATTTGGGGTTAATTTGATAATTTTATGTGTAAATTAAAAGTTTAGAATGATGTCGATTGAGGTCGTCTAGGGTCGGGTGTGACACGTCCTCTACCCTACGCGTGGCGTATCATGGTGCAACTGCAGAAATAATGTATCTCCATGCTTGTATCTTGTAGATTTACAATTCTATCCCTAGCTTGATGTGTATAAATAAGAGTGATTAGCACTCATTTAGATATTCAGATTTTACATAGCAAAACTCTATCACCTTGAGAGCTTGTTCGTGTATTCCGTCACTACGTAAAGGTTCCGTTCCATCCTCGTTCACCAAGCTCGAGAGTTCCACCTCCAAGTCTTAAAAGACGGCCTTGAGTCCGGTTAGCTAGTTCCAAGGGCTGATTCTTCCCTTTTCACTTGCTAATTAGCTTGTACTCTTCCTATGTACTAGGCTTGGTTGTATTCTGTATTTACGCTTTTCATATTTATAATATATGGTTTACAATTTCTGTTTCTCTATACATGTTGATGTTTGCTACTTGTTTTGATATTTGTAATTGATTATTATGTAGGGGAGCTCGATTTCCGACGCCATTCGGGCTATCTTTAGGGATTCACATAGGTGTTGCCTTACTGGAAGTGACGCACCGGAAACCGTAGGAATTGACAAGCCACAGAACTTACGGGCCCTAGTTTCTGATCCCCAGCATTAGACACGCCTTGACTAGGAACCACGTAGTCTAAGCACTTCACGGGTCGGTCGAACTACACGTAGTCGTCATTGCAAGAGTAAACCATCAACCGTATATATTCGGAGTCATTGTTTATCATACTTATAACTTATCGCCATCCATATCACTTCATAGAGTTTTCGTTATATAAATCTGTCTCACCCGTAGTTAGGAGTAGCTTGTAGTTGTTTTCCAAATCAACCCAAAGTATTTACCGCTTAGATAACGTATAAAACCGAGTCGTCTAATAGTTGTAGTTATAAATCCCGTGGATTCGATACCCGGTCTTAACCGGATTATTACTTGATACGACGGGGTACACTTGCCCCTAAGTAGTAGCGTCTAGTAGAGATAGAGCATTTAGGAAGATCACATCCATAGTCATAACGTCCTTATCATAACATATATTTACAGCTCTACTCGGTGGCTCATCAGTGCCGATCGAAAACATGTGTAATCACAAGGTTTATTTTTGTATTTTTTCCTAATTTTTTTATCCTGTTTCAAATGTAGAACTTTCAATTTTGCATATAAAATTGTTGAATGTGTGCATCAGTAAATGCAAAATTACTGATGTGCTTCAATATTGTTTAAATGTTTGTTTTTACTGCAACTGATTCTAGTGCAGATTTTCAGGGAATATTCTTTACCAAGTTTTTAGGAGATTTGATTTATCCTTTCTGTTACAATCTAGCTGTTAAAGTTAGTAGCTAAAACTTAGGAAGTTGTTAGCCTTTATTTCAGATATTTCAGTTGTAAATTTAAGTATTTAAGCAGTGGTTAATTCAATAAAATAAACTACCTTCTGTTATCTTTTTCTTCTCTGAAACTTCCCTCCTTTATTTATTAAAGATTACTTTGGTAAAATTCCAACAAATTGGTATCAGAACTTTCTTCTTAAAGGGACTTGTGAGTAATTGATTCCCTACAAAATCCAAGATCTTTCAACTTTTTTTACTAAATGGAGTCTAAAACACCATTCACAACAACATCACCATCTGTGTTTAATGGCAAAAATTACCAAGTCTGGGCAATTCGAATGGAGGCATACCTAGAGGCAAATGATCTTTGGGAAGCTGTTGAAGAAGACTATGAAGTTCTTCCATTACTAGCTAATCCTACAATGGCCAAGATAAAAAATCATAAGGAAAGAAAAACAAGGAAGTCGAAGGCTAAAGCTTCTTTGTTTGCTGCAGTCTCACCAACTATATTCACCAAAATTATGACCATGAAATCAGCCTTTCAAATCTGGAATTTTCTCAAGAAAGAATATGAAGGAGATGAGAGAATCAAAGGAATGCAGGTTCTGCATTTGGTGAGAGAATACGAGATGCAGAAAATGAAAGAATCAGAGACAGTCAATGAGTACGTGGAAAAGCTTCTTAGCATTGTTAACAAGGTGAGATTACTTGGTTCTGACTTTCCTGATCCAAGAATTGTTCAAAAAATTCTTGTTACTATTCCTGAAAGATTTGAAGCTACCATATCTTCTTTGGAGAATTCTAAAGATATGCCTAGAATTAGCTTGGTAGAACTTTTAAATACCTTGCAGGCCCAAGAACAAAGGAGGATTATGAGAGCTGATGGTTCTGTGGAGGGAGCATTACAGGCTATTTTACAAATTAACCAATGAGAGAAAATAAGAAAAAGAAATTCAGAAGGATGAATTACAGCACACCAAAAGCTTCTCCTAACTCTAGCAATAGTAATGGAGGACACAACAAAGATTTTCCTCCTTGCCGACACTGTGGCAAAAAGGGGCATCCACCGTTTAAGTGCTAGAGAAGACCTGATGTCAAGTGTGATAAGTACAACAAGTTGGGGCATCATGAAAAAATTTGCAGAAATAATTTTCAGCAGAGGAATGACGCTCAAGTTGCAAACCAGGAGGAGAAGGATGATCAACTATTTGTAGCAACATGTTTCGCAAATAGTAGTTCAAGTGAATGCTGGCTAGTTGATAGTGGTTGCACCAACCACATGACCTATAATCAAAAACTTTTCAAAGAGCTAGACAAATATGAAGTATCAAAAGTCAAAATCGGCAATGGTGAGCACATTTCAGTAAAAGGAAAAGGAACTGTTGCTATTGAAAGTTGCTCAGGTACAAAACTTATCTCTGATGTTTTATTTGTACCTGAAATTGACCAAAATTAATTGAGTGTGGGATAGCTACTCGAGAAAGGATTCAAAGTCATATTTGAAGATAACAAATGTCTCATTAAAGACGTAGACAACATAGAAGTATTCAGAATCAAAATGAGAGGCAAAAGCTTCTCTCTTGATCCAATGAAAGTGGAGCAAGGTGCTTATCCTATTGCTGTAAATAACACAATTACTTGGCATAAAAGGCTAGGTCATTTTCATCATACAGCAGTCTTATTTATGAAAAGGAATCAGATGGTTCAAGGTTTGCCTCACTTGGAAACTGATGCAGCAAATTGCAAATCTTGTCAATTAAGCAAGCAAGCAAAATTATCATTTTCTCAATCAACATGAAGAGCAACTAAGAAGCTACAACTCATTCACACTGATGTGGCTGGACCTCAGAGAGCTCTTTCACTCAATGGAAGTAAATACTACATTATTTTCATTGATGACTTCACCCGAATGTGCTGGATTTATTTTCTCAAGTTTAAATCAGAAGTTGCATGAGATTTTTTCCAAATTCAAGCAATGGATTGAGAATCAAAGTGGATGTAAAATTTAGACTTTGAGATCAGACAATGGCACTGAATACACTTCAGAAAAATTTAACTTGTTCTGTGATGAAGCAGGCATTGAGCATCAAGTTACAGCTCCATACACTCCACAACAAAATGGAGTGAGTGAAAGGAAGAACAGAACAATTGTAGAAATGGTTCGGTGCCTACTCTATGAAAAAGAATTGCCTAAGGAGTATTGGGCTGAGGCTGCAAGCACATCAGTGTTCCTACTAAATCGACTTCCTATAAAAGCAGTAAATGGGAAGACTCCTTTTGAGGCATGGTACGGTTACAAGCCTTCTTTGCAAAATTTTAAAGTTTTTGGATGTTTGTGCTTTACTTACACCCCACAGGTCAAAAGAGACAAGTTAGACAAGAAAGCAGAACCTGGAATATTTGTGGGATATAGCACAAAATCTAAAGCTTATAGAATTTTCCAACCTCACATGAGGAAAATTGTGATAAGCAAAGATGTGTACTTCATGGAAAATGAGCAATGGAGTTGGTATATTGCGAAAAAGAAGATGATTGTTGACCCTTCACAAAACCAAGAAGAATTGATTGATGATCCTCCAGTCAGAGGCAATAGATTACTTTCTGATATTTATCAAAGATGCAATATTGCAGTTCATGAACCTGTAGGATATTTGGAAGCTGAAAAGGATCCAAAATGGAGGGCTGCAATGCAGGAGGAGCTCTCTTTGATTAAAAAAATCAAACTTGGGAACTTGTTGAAAGGTATATCAATAGAAAGGTGATTGGAGTTAAATGGGTGTTTAGAATAAAGCTAAATGCAGATGGTTCAATCAACAAACACAAAGCAAGGTTAGTTATGAAACGGTATGCTCAAATTTTTGGTGTAGACTTTTTTAACGCATTTGCTCCGGTTGCAAGGCTAGATACAATCAGACTGCTATTAGCATTTGCAACACAAAAACGATGGAAAGTTTATCAACTTGATTTTAAATCTGCATTTTTAAATGGTTTTTTGAAAGAAGAGATATTTGTTGAACAACCTGAAGGATTTGCAGTGAAAGGACATGAAGACAAGGTTTATCTATTGAAGAAGGCTTTGTATGGCTTAAAACAGGCCCCAAGGGCTTGGTACAGCAGGATTGATGAGCATTTATTGAACCTAGGCTTTGTTAAAAGTCTTAGTGAATCAACCTTGTATGTTAAAGGGGATCAAACTAACTTTGTTGTGATCTCCTTATATGTTGATGATCTTTTAGTTACATGTAACAATGTTGCACTTATCCAACAATTTAAAGAAGACATGATGCAAGCTTTTGAGATGACTCATCTTGGAGAAATGTCTTACTTCCTTGGAATGGAGATTAAGCAAGGGAAAAATGAAATTTTCATATGTCGAAAGAAGTATGCAAAGGATATCTTAAAGAAATTCAACATGGAAGATTGTAAAAGCATGAGTACACCAATGTGCAAAAAGGAGAAGTTATGCACTGATGATGGAACTGATCAAATAGATGAATCTCTCTATAGAAGCTTAGTTGGCTGCTTAATGTATCTCACAGCAACAAGACCAGACATTTTGCATGTTGTAAATCTTCTTTCAAGATTTATGAATTGTGCAAGCGAAAATCATTATAGAGTAGCAAAAAGAGTGCTCAGATATATTAAGGGGACTTTGAATTATGGTGTTAAATATAATGCATCTCAAAATTTCATGTTATATGGTTATTCTGACAGTGATTTGGCAGGGTCTTTAGATGACATGAAAAACACTTCAGGATATTGTTTAACTTTTGAATCAGAGGTGTTCTCTTGGTGTTCAAATAAGCAAGGAACTGTTGCACAATCAACAGCTGAAGCTGAATTCATTGCAACTACTGCAGCAGTAAATCAAGCTTTGTGGCTAAGAAAAATTCTACTTGATTTGCACTTCAAGCAAAAGATGCGTACAGAGATAATGGTAGACAACCAAGTAGCCATAGCTATCTCCAAAAATCCAGTTTTTCATGGACAAACAAAACATTTTTGTATAAAGATGTTCTTTGTTAGAGATGTACAAGAAAACGGGGATGTATGTTTGAAGTATTGCAAGACTAAAAATCAGCTTGCTGATATTTTCACTAAAGCACTCGCTAAAAGCAATTTTGAAACTCTAAGAGATAAGCTTGGAGTCTGCACCCACTGATGCAAGGAGGAGTGTTGAATGTGTGCATCAGTAAATGCAAAATTACTGATGTGTTTCAATATTTTTTAAATGTTTGTTTTTACTGCAACTGATTCCAGTGCAGATTTTTAGGGAATAATTTTTGACCAAGTTTTTAGGAGATTTGATTTATCCTTTCTGTTACAATCTAGCTGTTAAAGTTTGATAACATCTGCCATGAAATATGAAGGACTAAGCTGGACATATTCCCTAGCGAAAAGGGCTTAAAGGGAGAAAAGACCCACCTCCAAGATATATGGCGAACAGATAAGGATACGGTGTCGTCTTGAGCATTCCTTCTTGTGATCCGCCACCTAGCACATAACAGGAATACGATGTCGTCTCATAGAGCTCCACTTACGATCCGCCTTAGTTGAAAATACGTGTCGTGCCAGGGCTACTTACAAGGATCCGCCCAAGGGGGGGCCAAAGGGGATTCGCCTCATATGGCAATACCCTTCTAGAAGAAGCAAATGATTATACGGCGTAACCCATTATCATTTAACTAGCATTAATGATGGCTGAGAACCTGCCAAAGCTTGGAGGTTAGAAGATGGAGTTAAACCACATTGAAAGAGCATTACTCTTCATTAAAAGAGAAGGTTATTACAGTTATCACTCAAACTTGTATAAATACCCTTGTAGCATGACAGTAAAGGTACACTTACACACTCTTCTTATCCTTGCTTTGTCATTACAGTTTATTCTCTTCAGAAGTTTACTGACTTAGACATCGGAGTGCCCCTGGCCGATCCCAACGGCGCCTCACAGGGACGCTCTACGGTGTTGCTAAATCTCAACAATATCAAAGTTAGTAGCTAAAACTTAGGAAGTTGTTAGCTTTTATTTCAGATATTTCAGTTGTAAATTTAAGTATTTAAGCAGTGGTTAATTCAATAAAATAAACTACCTTCTGTCATCTTTTTCTTCTATGAAACTTCTCTCCTTTATTTGATCCATTTCTCTTTTTCATAGATACAATAATTAGTTTCGGGTTATGGGGTTTCACAATTTGATGGGTTTCAATCTACCTACTCAAATAAGGTTTAAGAAAATGGGTGGACCTTTTTTTTTGTTTTTGTTTTTTTTTTATTTTTAAAATAGGTGGGCCTCATGTTTTTATTAAAGGTTAAGTTAAAAATAGGTGATGTGGTAGGTTGACTTGTATTGATCTATGAATCGCAATAGGTACTATATCCGCGGGTACTCGATACTATTCGATCTTAATGAGATTACATGTTCTTTGTATAAAAGGATATGTGACGAGTATGGGATCAAAACCATTACCCATTAAGGTAATGGGACGGATATGAAAATATCCCTAGAGTACTCGGTACCCGTTACTTGTCATAATTTTTTCATATATCAATAAATATCATTGTTTTTTAGATGTAAGACGTGAGATTTGAACTCCAACCTTTTGTTTTTCAACCACTGAGTGATACCACTAAGTTATTTTATTCTTATTAATTAAGGTTCAATTTTATTCAGTTTTTAGATAGCTGATTTATTAAATTTATACTTTGTTAAATTTATAATATTTTTTGTTTTATTTATTGATTCTTAATGGGTAAGGGTACCCGCGAATTAAATGGGACGGATATGGGATGCAAAAAATATATCTATTAGGGTAATGAGACGAGTACGAGTAATTAAAAAATAAAAGGGTAAGTATTTGAGATTGACATTACCCACAGGTACTCCACCCATTGTCATCCCTACGTTGACTGATCGTAATGATCTGTTTGGAAAGTCACCACAAGGTTGTAAAGTTTTGTGAGTAAAATTAAAGATTGTAAATCAATGTGTGAAACATAATAACAATTGTACATGAAACATAATAAAAATTGTACACCTCGTATGTAATTTTTCGACTTTTTTTTATGAGAAAATTACATGTAGACTTCAATTTGATAATGAAAGTGTAGGAATGACGAATCTTGATTTGTTAATAAGGATTGTTGTATGGAATCCAATATTTTTCCAGTTCCATCCTTGGTCCTTTATACCAATCTGGGTATCTCATAAGCGTGAAACAAGAAGATCTTATGTGATCTCCATTATTGCCGTAGTCACAAAACTGCTTTACCTTTATCTTCAACATCTTTATAATTGTCATATCTCATTGATGTTTAATCATCATAAGATTTCTTCTATGTTTTAATAAAACTAGCTATCTCAACTGCTTGATAAATTGAAATTTCTTGTTGCTTTTTCACTTTCAAATCCACTTTCAAAGGATCCATAAGCAACAAATGATATTTGGTGTGTGGTCATATTACTCATTTAACCTAAATAAAACTGCATTAATCTTTCTAGAGAATTTGGCATACCTCGGAAAGCAGTGCGCAAACATTCTCTTGAAACTCCACAATGACGTTGTGGCAATGGACTTAAAAAATTCAATTCCTCCCACAATTTCTTTAATTTGTTGAAATATTGTAAAATTGAAAGGTTACCTTATAAAGATTCAGCGATATCCCTGCGAATCTTGTAAATAAGTGGCCCATTTGTTACATCAGTATATTTTGTTTCATATCTTTCCACAATTCTCTTGAATTAAAAACATATTGAAAACCATCTACTATGTTTATGTGCATAGAATTCAATAGCCATGAAGTAACCAAACTATCCGATTTACTCAATCTTTGATATGCAGTTGATCCGTCAACTGGAACTTCCTAATCCGTCGGAATAAAGTCACTCTTTTCGTTCACTTTTAAGGCTCGAATTATTTCATGACTCCATGGAAGATAGTTTTTGTGAGTTAATTGTACATTAACTATTAAAACTCCAAGACTGTCATAATTATGATTATGTTGTTGTTCATTCTCTCTTTCTTCTCCATAAGATTCTTCCGGAAATAGAAGGTTGACTCAAGCTTTTGAATGAATAATGAAAAAAAAAACTCAATGAATACAAAGAAATAGAAGGTTGTATTATACAGTTAAAGGAAAATCAATACTACGTTATGAAAGAGAGTACAATGCAATTTTATATTCTAGAAAGAGTAAGTATTAGCGTCACTCGGAACGTATAACATGTCCATCAACAATTACCAAGATGTAGGAATCCAGTGTGGTAGTATGTATCATAATCTTGATATAACTTGGAAAGCGATCCTTAAGTGAGATGAGTATTTTTCACAACTTTTTTCGGTTTGTTGGTAGATCTTATTACAAGTTCTCCTTGACCGTGATTTATAGGAATCAAGTTATGGCTGCTTTCAACCCAATTTGCATAGGCTCAACATGTTGTCCCACATATTCAATAAGTATAACTTTTAGGTATAATAATTTTTAACACAATAATACGATTTAGAGATATAATATAAGAGACAAGACCAATAAGGGTTTGTTCTATATTTAGAAGTGGGTACGTATACCCTTACCTAAACTTTTGTTTTAAAAAAAAATACAAGAGACATGAACCATTTAATACAAATTGTTTTTATATAGCTTGTCCGATTTCTCGATATCTAAAATATATAAATAACACAATTTTCTCCTAATTATAACCCTAATAATAAAAATAGGAGTGACAATTTCTAACATGAAAACACGATACGGTTGACATGAAAATCATTTTTTTAACATTATGACATATAAAACTATATAGAACACATATATATATATATATATATAGAGGAGGGCTCTTGTGAGAACCCTTTCTTAGATGAGAACCACTAAAACTACGTAGTTTTGAGTCTAAAAATAACAAAAAAAAAACACTGCTACCAAGAGGGTTCGAAGTTGAGACCCTTAGTTTACACTCCATGCTACTTACCACTAAACTAATTATTTTGCTTGTGTAATGTATGCCGCGCGGATTAATATACCACACTGTAGCTTTCATTGTTTAATATTTTACACATACACTTATTAATATTGATTAAATATGCATAATAATGAATTATTAATAGAAAAAAAATATGCATTATAATGAATTATTAATAGAAAAAAAAGAAACGTGCATAATAATTAATTATTAATAGAAAAAAAATCCAAGAACATGCTCTAATTTCTTATTTATTTAATTCCTCCATATTTTTGTAATTTATGTTTTAAAATGTTAAGGACGATGTTCTAAATATTGTTTAATATTTGACGCATACACTTATTAATATCGATTAAATATGCATAATAATGAATTATTAATAGAAAAAAAAGAAATATGCATAATAATGAATTATTAATAGAAAAAAATACAAGAACATGCTCTAATTTTTTATTTAATTTCTCTATATTTTGTAATTTATGTTATATAAGAAAATATACGTTATGTTTTTTCGAACATGAGTTATAAATTATATTATAGAACAAACACGAACTATAAAGTTTAGAACGTACGATATATTTTTTAAAACATACGTCATGCTTTTTTAGAACATGTGTTATGTTTTTTCGAACATGAGTTATAAATTATATTATAGAACAAATGAAAAAACGATCCAGATATCTACTGATTTTTTTAAAACATTATACTGAATTTTTAGAACATAAACTATAAACTTTAGAACATGTGTTATGTTTTTTAGAACATGCGTTACGTTTTTTCGAACATGAGTTATAAATTATATTATAGAACAAATGCAAAAATGATCGAGATATTTACTGATTTTTTTAAACATTATACTTAATTTGGAGAACATAAATTATAAAGTTTAGAATTATGTAACATTATTTAGAACATCGTCCTTAACATTTAAAAACATAAATTACAAAAAATATAGAGGAATTAAATAAATAAATAATTGGAGCATGTTTTTGGATTTTTTTGTTCTATTAATAATTCGTTATTATGCACATTTCTTTTTTTTTCTATTAATAATTTATTATTATGCACATTTAATCGATATTTAATAAGTGCATATGTCTAATATTAAACAATAGAAGCTACATGGATAATGGTATATTAATCAGCGCGCTCCATAATGGATAAGGAAAACAATTGTTGTTTAAAAAAACAGTAAATATATGGACCATTTTTGCATTTGTTCTATAATATAATTTATAACTCATATTCTAAATAACATAACGTATGTTCTAAAGTTTATAGTTTGTGCTCCAAAAATTAAGTATAATGTTCTAAAAAAATTAGTAGATATCTGGATTGTTTTTTCATTTGTTCCAAAAATATAATTTATAACTCATGTTCGAAAAAACATAACACATGTTATAAAAAACATAACGTATGTTCTAAAGTTTGTAATTTGTGTTCCAAAAATTAAGTATAATGTTCTAAAAAAATCAGTAGATATTTGGATCGTTTTTTCATTTTTTCCAAAAATATAATTTATAACTCATGTTCGAAAAAACATAACACATGTTCTAAAAAACATAACGTATGTTCTAAAAAATATGTCGTACGTTCTAAACTTCATAGTTCGCGTTTTAAAAGTTAAATTATATGTTATAACGTATGTTTAAAAAAATATATTTTCTTATATAACATAAATTACAAAATATAAAGGAATTAAATAAATAAGAAATTGGAGCATGTTCTTGAATTTTTTCTATTGATAATTCATTATTATGCACATTTTTTTTCTATTAATAATTCATTATTATGCACATTTCTTTTTTTTCTATTAATAATTCATTATTATGCATATTTAATCAATATTAATAAGTGCATGTGTCAAATATTAAACAATGAAAGCTACAGTGCGATGGTATATTAATCAGGGCGACACATATTACATAAGGAAAGGAATTAAATAAATAAGAAATTGGAGCATGTTTTTGAATTTTTTTTTAATAATTCATTATTATGCACATTTTTTTTTCTATTAATAATTCATTATTATGCATATTTAATCAATATTAATAAGTGCATGCGTCAAATATTAACAATGAAAGCTATAGTGCGATAGTATATTAATCAGCGCGGCACATATTAGACAAGAAAAGTAGTTAGCTCAGTGGTAAGTAAGATGGAGTGTAAATTAAGGGTCCAAGGTATTTTTCTATTAGTAATTCATTATTATATGCATTTTTTTTCTATTAATAATTCATATTATGCAAATTTATTTTTTTCCTATTAATAATTCATTATTTTGCATATTTAATCGATATTAATAAGTGCATGCATCAAATATTAAACAATAGAAGCTAAAAGGTATTAGTATATTAAACAGCGCGTGACAATATATATAAGGAAGGCAAATGGCTTAGTGGTAAGCCATGTGAAGTGTAGTTGAAGGATGCCAGGTTCGAATCCCTTAGGTAACAGCATTTTTTTAAAATTTCTCCACTCAAAACTACGTAGTTTTGAGTGGTTCTCACCAAGGGGAGGGTTCTCACTTGATCCCTCCCCTATATATATCACCATTTTAACATGAAACACAAAATTTCCACCTTAAATAAATAAAAAGGGTCCTGATTTTTAGATAAACTAGTAGAGCCACCTGGAAAACTTCTTTATTATCATGCAGCTACAATTGGAATTTGACAAAACGACGGGAAAAGAGAGAGCTTCAATTTCGAATCACCGGTCAGAGGTAAAAGTTCTGCACACAAGTAAGACCTATTTCACGAGATCCAGAGTATCAATACTGTGTTGCCTTTCTAGGGTTTTGATTCGCCATGAAACAATTTCACCTTCTCCCAGGGGCGGAACCAGGGGGGTTGAGTGGGGCTCTAGCCCCGGCAACCGGCCGGGGGGAAAAAAAAATTTTTTATATCAAAACGACGTGGTTTTGATTTTAATAAAAATAAATCAGAACTAAAAGGCACAGCACAACAGCTAAATTAATACCTAAATCCCTAATTCAGAAGAGGAGAGCAACGAACGTAGACGATATCGCACACCGCCGGCTCAACTCAAGGGAATCGCACAAGACAAGAGGAGAGGAGCAGCCAGTCTCCACCGCCGGCCACCAGTCAGTCAGTCGCTGCTTGCTTGCTGGTCTCCACCGCCGGCCACCGTTCAGTTCAGTCGCTGCACTGCACAAAACACAAAACGCAGAGGGAAAAAAACGCAGGTGATTTTTTGTTTATCTTTTTTGTGCCTTTGTTGAGATGCCTATATTTGTTTGGTTTGAGATGCACCTATGAGTTTGTTCACTGTGTGTTGGCTTGATTTTTGGTTGTAATTATTGGATGGCTTTGCTGCGTTTTTGGTTTTACTGCGTTTTTGGTTGATTTATATGATGAAATGAGATTAAAAAAAAAGGAAGAGTAGTGATAGAATAATGATATGCATGTATGTATGAATGGATTAGAAATATATTAACCTTGCTCTTTGATTGATTGAATGCTTGCTTATTACAATTTTGTAAGGACTCCTTCACTCCTTACAGTGAAGCTTTTCAGTGATGGAGTTTTTTTACCAAATTCCTATTGAAATTGGGATTGAATTGATTCGGATTGAATTGGGATTGAAATTTCTATTGAAATTTCTATTAGTTGAAATTACTCTCATTTGAATTGCCGTTAGTTTAATTACTGTTTGTATTTAGTTGAATTGGGATTGAAATTGCTGTTATTTGAATTACTGTTTGTATTTAGTTGAATTGGGATTGAAATTGCTGTTAGTTGAATTGCTATCACTTGCATATTGGTCTTTTCAGAATAGACAAATTCATAACTAAAAGACGTTTCGAATTTTTTTTTGACGTTTTGAATTTTTTTTGCTGATATATTTTAGCCCCGGGTCATCCGGGGTCCTGGTTCCGCCACTGCCTTCTCCTTATATTCAAAGTCAAGTTCTATCGAGTAATTAGCTGGGTAGGGTCGCCTTGATTTTCGATTGTTCCATATGAGTTTGTCGTATTTTGACTTGTTTTTGGTTCTGATTTTGTACTGCAGCTTGCTGTTCTTAATCACAGAAGATGTTCAAGAACACATTTCAGTCTGGGTTTCTATCGATCTTATACAGCCTGGGGTATGTTTTTTATTTTTGAGTTTTATATGTGTAATCAGTTGTTTGGTTTTGAAGTTAAGATATTAATGTTGTTTATGAATCTGTAACTTGATGTAGGAGCAAGCCTTTGCAGATATGGGATAAAGAAGGTTAGTAAGAGCAGCTTTGCTTTTTGTTCTTTGAGTTACTATGATGCAATTCTTTGTTTGCTTGGGAATTTTGTTATGATTTGAGTAGAAAAAGTTGTCATGTATACTTTTTCTTAAATAGAAATTTCATCCGTGGGTTCAAAGAGGTGTTTCTAGCTCTGATTCATGAAAACTAAGTTATGTTCTGTATTAGTGACAAACTGGAAAAACATATCAATTTGGGTTCAAATGCACTGATGGTCACTGAAGTTTAGGGTTCACAAAAGTCATCAATCTTCAGTTTTTTTCAATAAAATCACTGAATTTCATATTCGATTTTTAATAAAGTCATTCTGGCTTATTGTGTACAAAAACTCACTGGAATATTGGCGTGACATATAAGAGAGCTGATTATATTCTAACTAAGCGTCACTTTGGACATATCTGGCTTTTACTACTGGCATAGTACACAAGTGGCACATCCTAAGTCAAAAAAAAAAATTAAAAATTGCATCCTTTTCCGGTGGCGCATAGTTGCCATATATATAGTCATCTATCTTCTCTTCTAAGTCAATATTCCATTGAGTTTTTGTACACAAATTGGTTGGAATGGCACTATTGAAATCAGATGTGAAGTTTAGTGATTTTATTGAAAGAAAATGAAATTCAAAGACTTTTGTGAAACATATCCCAAACTTGTGCAATTTATCCTATCATTGTGTTGAGGTTTTCTTGTTTAACTACAGTTTTTTCATTATCTAGTATTGGAGCAACGTACAGTATTAACAAAGATTAAGGTTCTCAAATCTCAAATTTAGTTTCAATTTTAAATGAAGAAATAGAAGCGTATGAGAAGTATGTAGTGACTAATTTGTGGGGTGGACTTTGGACATCTCATACTTTATGGGTATGAAGCATTTGAGCTTTTAAGCTACTGAAATTACTTTACAATTTTTCTTTGGGAATTTCAATTCTAATTATATTTCTTTTTTAGCTCAAACCGGGGAGCTCTGATGCTAAGGATGTCAAAATGAGTTGTCTTGTTATAATCGTGTTATGTAATCTATATATTCCACATTATTATATAATACGAATATAACAAAAATATTAGGCTTGTCGAATGTGTTTTGTCAAACGGGTTATTTATGTAAATCGTACAACCTTAACTGATGCTATTTTTCTAATGATTATGCTATAGTCCTACTTGACATGAAAACTAGATTGCAATATAGTCTTATGATTGATTGTTGGATGCTATAATCTGACTTGTCTTTTGCAGTGTCCAACGGTCATGTAAAACGGCCTCATGATGAAGACATACAATCAAACGTACTTGAAATTGTTGGTTCAAATATTCAGTCGACATATATAACATGCCCAGCAGACCCTGCTTTAACTCTTGGCATTAAACTCCCATTTCTGGTCATAATTGTGAAGAATTTGAAAAAGTACTTCACATTTGAGATTCAAGTGCTGGATGATAAGAATGTCAGGCGGCGTTTCCGTGCTTCTAACTTTCAAGTGTGTAAGTTTGCTTATGGTATTTGATGTGTGGTTCTTTTTACTATTGTTGATTTCTTTCCTTTTTGGTGTACCCAGAAATGTGTAGTGAGGTATTGCAACTCCTTTTCATGTAGTCATCTAAATTTTTTCAATCTAGAATGCCATGTTTGTAAAACTAAAAACATTAGACTGCCAGAGCACGTGATTAGAAGTCAGGCAAAATGTGAGCAAGATTGCCTGCTCGAGACATCGAGTATAGTGTGGCCGTGTGGGCAATTGTTGTTGTTCATTTATCTTTATAACGACAGATGCACCAATATGATACACATTAGGATCGATATTTAATTATATCTGCTATTCAAATTCTATAGGCTGTGACTCGAGTGAAGCCGTACATCTGCACCATGCCACTGAAGATGGATGAGGGCTGGAATCAAATCCAGCTGAATTTGGCTGATTTTACTCGAAGGGCATACGGAACAAATTATGTTGAGACTTTACGAGTTCAGGTTCATGCTAACTGCCGCCTGAGGAGGATATATTTTTCGGACCGCCTATACTCGGAAGAGGAACTGCCTCCAGAATTCAAACTCTACCTTCCAATGCAGGTTAAGATTGCCAACCAATAAATTAGATGTGAACAATATTTTCATGGTGATTGCTTCTCATTCTCTTTTCTAATGGTTTTGATTGCAGAAATCATGAGTTCCAAGCTTAGTAATCGTCCCCGCCACTTGATAACGAGCAGGAACGAGTTTTCCCGCCTATCATTATCTACTGTTTATATCCTTATTTAGTATGGAGTTGTGTAATGTTAGAAAATCTACCGATATCTGGTACTGTTTTGCTTGGCAGTTACCATAGAGCCGCTCGTATCGACACTTGATTAGAAGTTTCATTTTATACGGTACCATTATATCTTGTGTTGATTTGTTGGATTTTGAACTATTCTTAGATTAAAATTGTTTAATCCAAAGTCGTGATTAAACACGGTTGAACAAAATGGATACTTTCACACGATTTCACATATTTTCATATGATCCTATCTATCATCCTTGTTTTGGTGAAACTGACTGCTTTTGTAAAAAGTTAGTTTTCTAAACATTTAAAATTTACATTTTTAATATGAAGTAAAAATAAACATCCTCTATGTTTTACTAAGGGTCTGTTTGTTTTATCTACTGTTTATTGTTGTTGTTTGCTGTTGGAAAAAACTGGGAGGTCACGAATCAAACACTTAAAACTCTCATTTTTTAAATGAAAAGCAGGAGTTTTTAAATAAAAAGGCAAATGGGAGCTGAAAATGAGCTACAAGCACTCCCTAAATTTGGTTTCCTACAAAAAAAATAAAAATAAAAATAACTAAATGTTAATAAGGGTGAAATGATTATTTGATCATATTTCTTTTGATATGAATAAAAAAAAAATGATAATGTACATAAGAGTGAAATGGCTATTTGATTTTTATGTTATCTAAAATTTTAACATTTGCTCATTAATCTCTAACCCATTCTAAAGAAACAGTAAAAGTTAGGAATAAAGTGCAAAAATACTTCTAACGTTTACATATAAGAGTAATTTCATCCCTAACATTTAAAATGGTGTAATTTTACTTTTAACGTTGACAGTTAAGGGCAATTTTATTCAATATGAATCTTGTCATCTACACTTCGCATGTGTCATTTTATCACTCATTAGTAAACAGATCACAAACATATGATTAAATGTGAAAAAAATTAAAAAATATATTGTATTTTGTACGAGTTGGATAAAAAAAATTCAAATATTTTGTCGAATTTAAAAATATTAATCCCCAATTCTATAATTAAATCACAAAAAATATGAAAGCTTTTTTTTAGAATCAACTTACGTACAATTGGTGCAGTATAAGGAAAAAAAATATTTGTATTTTATAATAATGTCTCAATTGATCTAACTTTTCAACATTAGGGGTAAAATTGATATTGGCTGCCAACGTTAAGGGGTAAAATTACACCATTGTAGATGTTAGAGTAAAATTGCTTTCATGCGTAAATGTTAGGGGTGTTTTTGCACTTTATCTCTAAAAGTTAAAGATAAGTTCACATTTACTCTTTGAGAAAGTGCACATTTACTTTTAACATATAAAATTTTACAATTTCGTTCTTAACATTTCTAAACAAGATTAATTGCACATATACGTAATAAAAGAATTAAACAAACTGGTTTACTTTTATTTGACTATTTATTTAACTGTCACGTCGAATCTTTCAAACATTAGTCAATAATTAAATAAGCTAAATACAAGTTAATCACAAAAAAAAAAAACGGTTTAAAATGTTATTATGTTATTATACAGTTATAAACAATAGGGTAAATAATTTATTAGTCCCTAATTTTTACCTAACACACTGTTTAGTCCCCCTATTTTGAAAAACATATTTAAGATCCTTATCTTTTGCCAATATTAACATTGTGGTCCTTTTATCTATTTTTTTAGATTTCCAACCGAACATATCTTAACTTTTAGGACAACCACAATACAATACAAGTTGACCATGTTACTCTGTATTTTATATATATCTGTGTATGCTAAAATATAACGATTATAAGTCTAAAAAAACTAGACAAAAGGACCAAAGGGTTAATATTGGCAAAAGTTATGGATCTTATAATGTGTTTTTCAAAATAAAGAGACTAAACAATATGTTAGATAAAAACTAGAGGACTAATAAATTATTTACCCTAAACAATATAACAAAATGCACGAACATGTTTCGTTTATAAATAAATTTGTTGGAAAGATACAATAGAATAATTGTCAAATGAGTTCAAATGTTCTATCAGGTGTAAGTTAAATTTGATATTGTTTAGCAACGTTAAGGGATAAGGTGCAAAATACTCCTAAAATTTACAGTAAGGCAATCTTACTCCTAATCTTTAAAATGGTGCAATTTTATCTCTAACATTGGTAGTAAGAACAATTTTACCCTTATCAAATTTGAAAAATAATTAGTCAAGCTATCTTCTTGGTCATGAATTTTGACATCTATACTTCATATATGCGTCATTTTATCACTAATTAGAAACAAATTATGAACATATGATTAGATATGAAAAATAATATAAAATATATACTATATTTTGTACAAGTTAGATAAAAAAAATCAAATATTTCGTCGAATGTTAAAATATTAATATCAAATTCTATTATTAAATTATAAAAAAAATATGAAATCCTGATATGTAATTGGTGTAGAATAAAAAAAATAAAATATCTGTATTTTATAATAATGTTTTAAATTGACTAAATTAATAAAGTTAGAAATAAAATTACTCTTGAGCAAAAATGGATCGAAGACGAAGTATTACAACGTAAAGCAGTGGACTTTCTGGCGGCTTGGCAACAACACTCAACTAGTTCAGACCCTTGGCCGCACCGTCCAACCGATCTAGATTCTTACAAGATCTGGTATCCACCCCCACGAGGTGTCACGAAAATCAACTGTGACGCCTCATTTGGGGAAAATGGCCTAATCGCGAGGATCAGATTGATTGCTCGGGACGACAAGGGGATGATTCTTGCATCTGCCGGAATACCAATTGATCCGTGCAACTCAATGGAAGAAGCGGAATTACAGGATATTATGGAGGGATTAAAGCTTGCGAACAACTGCTTTTTTCACACACATCTGCATTGAGTCGGACGCAAAAATTGTGGTGGATTCAATCAAGAGACTCCGTGCACCGCCAATCTCTCTAGACCACTTATACGAGGACGTCCAATTATTTAGTTTGGGATTTGCTTCAGTCTCTTTTAGTTTTACCCGTAGAGAGGGCAATATGCCCGCTCACCAACTGGCGGTATAGGCTAGAGGGGTGGCTATCGCGATGATTTCTATGGAGGATTGTCCGAATGTTATTTGGGACTCGGTCTGTAATGATGCCGCAAGGCTTTAATTAATGATATTTACCATTTCAAAAAAAACTAAAAATAAAAAAATAAAATTACTCTTGACTGTGAATATTAGTGATTAAATTGCACTATTTTAGATTTTAAGATAAAATTGCTATGCCCTGTAAATGCTAAGGTTATTTTACACCTTATCCCAATCTACATTTTTTTACAAAGACAAATGGGGGAAATTTGGACAAAAGCCCTAAAATTTATCATTGAATTGAAAATGAATCCCTCCTAAATTATCCCTAACTGAATGAACAAAAAAAAACCCTAACCTTCGTATCTCGCAGAGTCGCACTCGCAGTCTCCAACTTGTCCGTTCGCCGTTCGCCGCCGCAATCGAAGTTTTCTGCTTGGTTTCCTTTTGTTCCACAATCCTCAGTCTCTGTTTCATCTCCGTCCATCTTTTTCACTGCTGCTTCTGTTCTGTCCTCTCGATTCCAAAGGAAAAAGGTAAGCTACTGATCTGTTCTATTCTGTCCTTAATTATCACTGTTTGATTTACATGATTTTTGTGGTTGATCTGAGAATATGGCGTAAACCTGGGGTTTTTGTTTATTTTTATACCAACGATGCTTTCTTTACCGAAAAAGTATGTTCAAATGCTTGACATTTTGTAGTTTGGGTGCAAATTTTTATTTTTCCCTTTATGTGATTTATTTGGTACTTTGCATATGAACAATATCTTTTGTCTTGGATTCTTTGTAGATGACCGAATGATTTCTCAACTTCCTTTAAGCATTTAAATTTAACTGATATATTTATGCTTGTTTTTACAATGTTCTGTAGTGCTTCTGCAGTTACATCTTTTGTATCTCTCTTATTTTTACAAGGTCTTGTACAAGTATATATTAATCATCTAAAACTTTTCTTATGGTTTTTACAGGTCTTTTTGTTGAGAATGCCACAGAAGAGGACCTCCCGATGGATAGATGATGATAATGATTCCTCCCGAGATGATAGTGATTCCTCCCAATGGATAGATGGTGATTATGATCCGATTGGAGATATTTCATCACGTCCATCTGCATCCTCCAAAGGTAAAGGGAAAGCCGTTAAAACTGACATTCAAGGTCCTAAACAACTTACTATTAAAGAAAAATGGCATGACACGGATATGGCAATTGCTATGTGGTTCTATGATGCTGGCATTCCATTCAGTGCTGTGAATTCTCCATATTTTCAAGCTGCAGTAGACAAAATAGTAAGTATGGGTCATGGATATAAAGCCCCTCCTTATCATGCATTGCGTGTTAACTTGTTGAGGGATGCAAAAACGCAAGTTACATTACTTGTTGATTCTCTTCGACAACATTGGACAGAGTGTGGATGCACTATTATGGTTGATGGATGGATTGACAGTAGCCAAAGACAACTTATTAATTTCTTAGTATACTGTTCAAGGGGATTGTCATTTATCAAGTCAGTTGATGCTTCAAATATATTAACAGATGCTGAAAATTTATGCAATCTATTTGGAGAAATCGTTGAGATTGTTGGTCCAAACAATGTGGTACATGTGGTTACAGATAATGGGGCCAATTACAAAGCTGCTGGAAAGAAACTTTCAGAGAAATATCCTACCATTCAATGGTCTCCATGTGTTGTTCAGTGTATTAACTTGATAATCAAAGATATTGCGGAGATGCCAAAAGTAAGAGATATTGCCTTTTTAGCTTCAAGGATTACTCTTTTTGTTTATAATCACAAATCTGTATTAAATTGGTTGAGAAAACGATCCGGTTGGAGAGAGATAGTTCGGCCTGGAGCTACTCGTTTTGCCACCACTTTTATTGCATTGAAGAGTCTACATGATCAGAAGCATGATTTGCAAGCTTTGGTGGTAAGTGACGAGTTCAAAAAATATATGAGGATGCCCAGAGGTGCAGCCGTCAGACAAATTGTTTTAGATGAGTTGTTTTGGAGCCGTAGCTTGATATTTGTTAAAATAGTGACACCTATGTTGCGTTTGTTGCGAATTTGTGGTTCTGGTGAAAAACCAACAATAGGCTATGTTTATGAAGGAATGTATAGGGCTCGTAATGACATAAAAGAGTTGTTTAAAAGTAAGAAGTCTTTGTATAAGCCTTATACATCTATTATCAAGAAACGGTGGGATAGAATGTTGCGCCAAAATCTTCATGCTGCTGCATATTGGTTGAATCCTGTTTTTCAATATGATAAAACTAATTTGTGCCAAAAACCAGAAGTTATGAAAGCAGTTATGAATATTATTGATAATCAAAAACTTTACAGCAAGCAAAAACTGGTTAAGGAGACTCAGAAATTTCAACAAAGATTGGGAGGTTTTTCTCGAGATTTGGCTATTGATAATTGCAAATCTTTGAGACCTGGTAAACTAATTTAAATAGTTAGTTTTGTAGCAAATTTATTTAATCTTGTGGTTATGTTTGTATTGATTGTTGTATTGATTATTTAATCTTACTTGTTATAGATCAATGGTGGAGTTTGTTCGGCTATGAAGTGCAGAACTTACAAAAGTTGGCGGTAAGAATTCTTAGTCAGACTGCTTCTTCTTCTGGATGTGAGCGTAATTGGGGTGTATTTGAGCGTCTACATACTAAGAAGAGAAATAAATTGGAGCATCAAAGACTTAATGATCTTGTCTATATTCATTATAATTTGGGTTTGCAAAATAGGTATGAGATTATCTTGTTCACTAACTTAATTTATTTTGTTTAATAAATTGAGTTAATTTCATTGTTACGTTTTATAGGTCTACAATTGAAAAGAAAACATTAGATCCTATTGATTATGAATCAATCGATAAAACTGAGTTTTGGATATGTGAAGATGAACATGAAAAAGAACTAGACATGGATGAACTAGAAAATATGCTTGAAGAACATCCAAGACTTGATGATTCATCTACTAGCGTTTCAAAAGGTTTGTTTTTAAATATACATATTTTTACTTAAACATATTTTGAGTTATATCTCTAATGAATTATTTTTTAAAATTTGTTGAATAGTGAATGAAGATGATGACGATGATGGCTACGGAAATGATGATGATGATGATGATAATGAAGATGACTATGGAAATGAGAATGATGAGGATTATTAGTTGAATTGTAGGAGAAATTACTGTTGTTTTTTTAAGTACAATTTGGACTATGTTTGAGATTTTAATTTAATGCATTATTTATGTTAGAACTATATTTTATTGTATTAAAATGTTGTCTTTAACATTAGATTTTTTGTTTCGTATAATTTAATGGTTCTATATATTTTATTTGGTGGTAATATTTTTTTTATATTTAAATATTAGCGAAAAGTGAAAAAAATAATCCGTGTTTTGACCAATTTGTAAAAATAGTTCCCGAATTTTGAAAGTTCGCAAACGATGGTACTTTGTGATTTTTGCAGTGAGTCAATTTTTTGGTTAAACAACACATGTTTAGTTTATTTTTAAAGTCAAGAAATACTAAGTTTGTAAACCACAAAAAGTATAGATACATGTTTGTAAATGACAAGAATTGCTTTTGCAAATCGACTAAACCATAAAATATATTTTTGTACTTTTTTCATATATTAAATCAATCAGGCAGACCAATCAGAGTCATTTGGCATCAAGTGATTCGGTTTTATATCTGGTCCGGTTTGAACAATATTGGAAAAAGAATATAGTCAGCTATTAGAATAAAATAAAAAAGTTGATCGTATTTCAATTCTCAATTTCTCAGATACGTTAGATTATTTTTGTCGATGCAAGTAATGAAATAAATACTACATTGTGCAACAGAATTTCAAAATATGGCATATTTTTCAAGCAACTGTTTCTAAATCTACTTCTGCATCTGTCTCTCCATCTACCACCCCTGCTTCCGCCTCTGCTTCACCGTCCGCCTCTAACTGCCCGGCCTCTTGACCAATATCTGTATCAGGACTTTGCTTTTGTTCATCTGGAGTTGTAGTCTCTCCTTCCGGATTACTAACTGTCCGAGCCATTGCATCAGTATCCATTGGAGCGGCCATGGTTTCATCACTTCTTCCTCCTTCACCATCATTCTCACTTGCTGGTGTTGTAAACTACACAAATCATATATATAGAAATAATCATAAGAGTCTTGCTGTATCAAGATTAATCACACTCCCAGATCGGTAATAGACTCGTATTCTTTAGTCGTCAAACGTCAAGTTAAAGATCATTTGCATCCAAAAGTTGTTAAGAATGACTCAAAATTCTAATTAAATTAAGTGTTTGAAGCCGTTTCGGGTCAAACCATTATGTTAAAAACGCAAAAGAAAAATTGGGTATTAAAAGTCGACAGAGGTATGGAAACATACAAGGATAAATTTCAGACACTCGGAAGTCAATGAGCGTCGATTAGAGAATCGTGGCAATTAGAAAGCAGAAAGAACTCGGCTTGTTCTTGTTTTGGCTCGAGTTTTCTTTTAGTGACGGAATTTCTGTCTTCGTATGTCATGATTCCGTTTCAAGAATAAGAAATTGATTCTTGTTTTGTCTAGACTTTCTAATTACGATCTGATTGGGTCTTTTAAGAACATGAAGTCTTCAAGGAGGCCTATATGAAGGCATCAAAAGAGTGTTTTACGTGATAAGATAAACCCAGTTCGATCTACTTCCTAATAGAAGTAGATTTCATAAAATGATTCAAACCACATATTTTCAGATAAATTTCTGTACTGCCCTTGCTAAAACCAAATATTCATTCTTATCCAACGCGGAGGTAATGAAAATACCTGATTCTCTTCTGCTTGATTAGACGCACCCTTCGCCTCCTCCTTTTTAGCACGTTTAGATCTCTCACTAGGTTTAGCTTGGTATTTGGACCGAACATCTGGTGGCAGAAGTTCTAGAGGAACAACTCCTTCAATACCATGGTCAGTAAACTGCAAGGCAATGTCAGAATACTATTACAAGCAAGGAAATTTAACTACAACCATAAGTTGTATGAACATCTTGGTGAGGCTCATACCTTAGAAAACCCATCCAAATCCTGCCTAGCTGAAAAACGAAGACCTTTCCAGCAATATACCTGCAGTAGAAACGAATTGAAGAGAGGGGAAAAAATGAGACGAACAAATAATTATCGGCAACCAAACTACATCAAAAACCTGAGATACGCCTCTGTTTTATATAATCGGCAACCAAACTACATCAAAAACCTGAGATACGCCTCTGTTTTATATAATCGGCAACCAAACTACATCAAAAACCTGAGATATGCCTCTGTTTTATATACATGTAAAATAGGAAATAGAACACATTGCTTAGCCAAGTTATTGTCTTGACATGAGCAGTTTGATACACAAACAGACACAAAGATGTAAAAAAAAAATTACGGCCCCTAAACTTCATTTTTAACATAAAAATCCTTGAACTTTACATTCTTAAAGACCAAATCAACAAAACTCAGTTAAAAAACTAACGAAATGATGAGGGTAAATTAAGTAATTGACCATAATTTTTTGTGAGATGGATAAAAAGAGTCAATGATGTAGTCAAACTTGTTCAGGTCATCATTTCGTAATACGGATTTTTGTTGATTTGGACTTTAATGTTCTACAATGTAAAGTTCAAGGATTTTTATGTAAAGAAACGAAGTTTAGGGGCCGCAATGTTAGTAGCTATAGTTTAAGGGACATAGATATATTTTACCCTAAATATGTGGTTACTGTATTTCATATTTTAAAACTACAGTCTAAAGCAGTAGATTTGCAGCTTTCCATACAACAGTCATGCCCAAGTATTTTTTTCTCAAACTCAAACTTTAACTATTCATTGTTATTACCCTATACATTAAGAGGTATAAAATAGCAATAAAGGGCGGCCCGGTTCACTATGCGTCCCCGCTAAGCGAGGGTTCGGGGAGGGGTCCCACCTCAAACTTTAACTATTCATTGTTATTACCCTATACATTAAGAGGTATAAAATAGCAATAACGGGCCGCCCGGTGCACTAAGCGTCCCCGCGGGTCCGGGGAGGGGTCCCACCACAAGGGTGTATTGGGGGCAAGCCTTCCCCTGCCAATTTTGTTTTGGCAAGAGGCCACTCCTAAGACTCGAACCCGTGACCCCTCGGTCACACGACAACAACGTTTACCGTTGCGCCAAGGCTCGCCCTCATTAAAAGGTATAAAATAGCAATGAACAATAAAATTGGCATATGAAGTTAAATGAAACTATCAAAACTTACCCGGTTATTTTTATGATGATATTCAGCTTCTATGCCAGCTGCTGGGTCCATCTGCAATTTCAACAAAGAATTTAACATATTCTTTTAGTCCATCTCATAATAAGTGAAATGACAAAAGCAACATACAAAAGCCAAATACAAACACAATAATTCAACTTCAAATAATCCCAAAGGTTCTTACATCTTCTGCCAAGGGTTTCCAATAGTCCGCGATGGTAGGTGTTCGGACACGTTGAGGATCAGTAAGAGCATTCTGGACACGAAAAGAGATTTTTATACTCAAATCAGAAACCATATTTGTCACACTAATATGACAATTCAATACTTTCACTAAAAATGATGAAAAGGCGGAAGAATACATCGCATACTTAAGTAAATACCATATGAGGGCATTTTTCATGCAACTGGAATCTATTCTCAGAAAGGAGAGAGGAAACAAGATGTGAATTTATGTCATTAAATCTCCTTGTTCACAAAACACCTGAAGAAAATAATTTCTATATTCCCTTTCATTTCCTACCGTTTTTCTCATTTTTGCTTTATATTATCTCCGAAACTAAAGCCAAATCAGTCAAATATATGCTTGAAAGAGTTAGAATGATTCACAACATTACTGTACAGTATCCAACATCTAGATTATGCAATCAAATGATACTTTTGATGCCGAAGTATGACATAACGATAAGTGTAAGAAAAGAAATAAAATTCATACATTAATGCTACAATCCCATTTATAATAATACACACCGGATTTTGATCAGACCACTTCCATAAATGAGAGAGTTCTTTATTCCCTAGCCTCCATCTTGGCTTGCTGAAATATTTAAAGAAGCTTATGTTTCAGATGAATGGATGTAAACTATAAATCTCATCTAACAGAAATTCTCAGGTAAAATCAATATCATTAGTGCTAGAAAAAAGAGAACCCAAAAAGACCAATACAAAATTTCGTTACTTAAATAATGCTAAAACATACAGACAGAAAGTAATGAAGATGATACTTTCTTTACAAAGAAGGATCAACCTTCATCATATCGTGCATTAATGCTGTAAAGAAGAAAATAATGAGCCGAATTAATGATAGGGATGCAACTTCAAGCCCAACTCATCCCATGTCCAAATGGCCGAATTTTTTTTGAAGTCAATTCAACCCAAGTAATGAGATGAAAATTCATGTTCTCTCCCATGTTAAGCATACTTCTCAATATCTTATAAGATAAACTGTCATAAATTTGAAAATTAAAGAAAAACAATGGTGTGCTCTTCAATAGAAAATGATAGGTAGCCCCTGAACAGCATACCGTTTCTTAGTCCCATCTTGGATGGTTTTATTCTCAATTGGCTGCTTTTCAAATGGTTGACAACCATCACGTTTCCACCATACCTAAGAGCATGAACATTGACAGCCAACGAAATTAATATGAGAATAATCAAAATTGTAAGGAGAATAAAACGGTATACATACCCAGTTCTTTTCACGTTCTAGTATATGCTCAATCTTACAAAGAAAATTCTTTCCTTTAGGCGGAGTCATTTCAAGCAGTTTCTTTACACGCTCCTCGCAAGTTTTTATTTCTTCTTTCTGAACAAGAGAAAGGACAACAAAATTTATTTTAATTATGCAGTTAAGTAATGAAAAGAACAAACTCTGAAGCCCAAAGTAACTTCCTACAGCATTACATAATGCATATGCAGAAATATGCGCATTTGGCACTGAAGCCTGGACCAAAAAATGCAAAATACTGGAAACAGATAAAAGCAGCAAATTGGGCAACATGTGACCATAGCAGAGACAAGTCTTCCAGGTTCTGCATTTTCTTTTTTACCTCTTCTTCCTTTCCTTTTTAAATTAATTTCAAGCCATTTCAGTGTTGAAGCCCATTCTTCTGACAGAAAGTTTTAGAATAAGCAGTTAAATTAACTCGGAACTACTGCTTGACCTCCGTCCAAGATGAGGCATTTCCAAACTAGACAAACCAAAAGTTGAGAAATAGAGATGCTAAATGAAACTAATACATCCAGCTCAAACTTAACAATTACAGGATTTGAAAAGAAAAGACCACATGGATGAAGTTTGAATAACTATCTCCTATATCCCATTCAAAAAAAAAAAAAAAAGAAATAGCAGCAACTGATTTAGAGATATTTGCACATTCAAAACTTCACAACTTCAACAAGCACTATTTTTGTGAAAGTCCATGGCACGAGACCAATTTAAATGGCTAATTGTACAACTTAAAAAATCAATAATGGAACAGCACTAACCATGCTTTCAGATGGTGAGTCTTTGTCATTCTTTCCTGGAGCCTGCAGAAAAATTAGCACTGCTTCATTGATCAGCGATATAGATTGAAACATATTCCAGATGCAACATCAGACTTCAATTTAAACCTCTAGCAATCACTACCTTGAGATAGTCAAACAATATAAGGCACTGCACAAGAATATGGCGCCGAAAACTTGGATCTTTTAACTGGAAAAATAACAGATAAATAGTTACAATAAGAACTAAATTAAGGTGTTTGCTACCAACTCTTTAATGTCTTTTTACACTACTTACCTCTAAACCCATTAGTTTACTGCTCGTGAGATATTTTATGTTAAAATTTGCTGCCTCTTCCTCCAAGTTGTTAGCGTCTCCTACTTCTTCACTCAAAGGTTGAGCTTCAAAAGTGCTTAGGACAACCTATATGTCTCGAAATTTGAGAAGAAAGAAAATTTAAGAAAACAGAAACAATTCCTGGCAAGAGAAGAAGCTTACCATCAAGCTGGATGTAAATTTCTGCCACTTAGTCAATGCAGGAGTGAGAGAAGCAGGGTTGCAAAAGTGTTCCTGGAAAAAAAAAACACAGTATGGCCAGAAATTTTTAGATTAGATGCTAAAGAATTTCAACAATATCTTCTAATTTAAGCTAACAGGAATACATTGGATGATTATGTTTTTAATAGCTAAACCACATTCTTGTCAGTGTCACCATCAATAATCCTTAACATAAATCAACTCTACTCCATAATTATTTAAGACCAACTACATCAATCCATTTTCTTACATTTTGACACATCTAAACTGCATCACGTATCAACGATCCATCAAATGTAAACATTATTTCAACATTTTTACTATATGTGCATGTGTAACTGCTATACGACTGCCATAATTATTTGCTGGCAAGTACATCGTCCATTTATTTCATGTTAATTGAAGAATCGTTTTCTTAACAACTACCTTATTCTGTCATACATGAAGTAGCACCTAGTTCTGAACAAAAAGAGAAGAAAGCAAGCAACGGAACAAGGCTTATTTTCCAATTCAATATGCAAGAATGAACAAGACCCCAAAAGCGCAAATGAAAATATCGATAGTTTATGCCCATAAAATTAATGGTAGTAACATTTGAGTGTAAAAAGTAGCAGACAACTCAGACAAGATTAAATACTCAATCACATTCTTTTCCTAACTGAGACCAAGCTAACCAAAATGTAAAGCATAAATTAATAACTCCAGCATGTAGCTAGGGATTTAAATGACAGAAGCAAATCTAGACGACAACACCAAGAATGGAGTGGCTTAAATAAGAAAACTCATATCTTGAACTGTGACAATGATGTGCTTGTGTTAAAAAAAAAAAAAATAGTTCCTTTGTCCACGCAAAATGATTGTAAGCAGCATATTTACCTGTAAACTCCACAATGTTTTATAAAAGTTGAAGTCAACTGAAATACCTGGAATGAATTGCATAGTTTAGTATGCAGGATCATAAAGCAGAGGACAAACTATAAATGCAGATACAAAGTTTACGAGGATGATTGCAGTCAGGTTGTACCAGCAGGTGGATCTTTCTCATATTTAGTGTCATTTGATGTGTTAAAAACTCCTTTTATGTTCACAGCTGCAAAAATTAAGGCAGAGGGAAAAAATCAGATAATGACCCCATAAATAAAAACTTCCATCAGAGTGAAGATGAGTGCTGGACGTAAATATATACCTGAACGTTCAGACAGTGGAAAAAAATGTGCCAAAAACATGAGAATTCGTCCACAGAAAACAACATCATTTGCCTGTAAAATCATATTTAAGCATAACATTTAGCATATAAAGCCAGCAAACCAAGATGTTAAAAATACCTTTTGATCAGATTCTCTATATCCCCTTCATGGAATTTATAAGTAAATAGAAAAGAGAAAAGCAAAACAACAGATCTATCTCCAACAATATAACAAATTGTAAATCTAACTCTTTTCCTTATAATGGCAGTATCTCAACATCTCCTGCATGTTTTTCATGGCATGATTTGCAACCTAACATAATTACCAGAAGAAATGGAATAGACCACAAAATACATATGCAGCTCAACTAACATTAAAAAATACTGGTAAAACATGGCACACATATCCTCCCAAAAGAAGAAAGAAAACTAAAAATAAAATTCAGAGTAAAAAAGTTCACAAAGAACTCTCCCAGATACAACACCTATATCAAAGAACTCCGCATCACATTCCATGTCCACAGTCAAAACGAGACCTTATTAATATAACTCACAAACGGCTCGTGATATTGACAACAATCAAGATACAAGAAATTTCATGCATATTCATTTGTTTATTATATAGATCGCTTAACCAAAATACCTTTGAAAGACGACGGAGAAGTTGGTTGCAGGTTCTCAGCATCACAAGTTTCCCACGTGCAAAAAGTTCTTGCTGCACGAAATGAAACCATCAAAGATAAGTACAAGTTGTGGCAGAACATGGATAATAAGAGTGAACAGTTTTTGTTTGAAGGCAGTAAAATAGGAAGAGAAAAGACATACCTTCCCAAGTATATCTTGTTTACTCTCAATATAACCAAAAATATCTTTGCAATTTCTCATTGTTGACATTTCTGTCAAATCTTCCAACAACTGAAATATCATACCACCCTCAACATGTTCTCGCTCACAAAGATACAACACAACATCTACCAAAAAAAAAAGACATGAAAACTGAAACCCACAAAACAGCCAGCATATAAAAGAGAAATAGACACAAAAATAAGAGGCACATAATTGAGCATTAATGGTTCATACAAACTAACTAGTTTTTGGCCCGTGCGATGCACGGATTCATCTTAATATATAAATATTAATAAAAATACAATCTACTAATTACAATTAATGACATAAATCTGTTATATAAATTAAATATTATTATTTGATTTTCACATTTACTTTAAATAATCTTTTTATAGATAAATATAATAATAGAATTAAAACTAATATATTATATATTATATTATATTTTTTATCAGTAAAAAAGGAGGAAGTGACACCTCAGTTCCATCGTTACTGTTTTATATTATATATAGATTTGCATTTAGAAAAAGCATGTGCAGGAGAGTACAGGAAGACTCTACATCTAAACATGTTGGAACAAGTTCAATATAATTTAGCTAGAGGATTCTAAACACATTCTAAACGTTGTTGTCGTGTGACCAAGAGGTCACGGGTTCGAGTCTTAGGAGCGGCCTCTTGCCAAATAAATTGGCAGGGGAAGGCTTGCCCCCAGTACACCCTTGTGGTGGGACCCCTCCCCGGACCCTCGCTCAGCGGGGACGCGTAGTGTGACCGGGCTGCCCTTTATTCTAAACACATTTAAATGGCTACTATGTCAGACCTTTCACAATGCCAGTAGCTGTATATATATGGTACAAAAGCTAATGAGCAGGATCTAATCATGCATTTCAAAAACTCGAGAACGTCATTTAAATTTTCATCTAAGATGCAACCTAATCAACAATTATCTTTAAACACAGATTGATTCAGAGTTATCATTTCTACCAGTCCCATATTAAAGGGTACTACCATATGATAAAAGAAGTACTACACCACATACAAACCTAAGAGACGAGGAATTTGACCCTGAGAGTTCTCCCCATCGTCAATTGATTGCCCATACTGCATTATTTGCTCCCCTGACTGTGCTGCAGAAGACTGTTCCATAATAAAACCAAATTCTCAACTAGATGTATGTATTTTGAAGGGAAAAAAGGAAAATACATATGATCTAGCAAAAGACACGTACGTGTAATTTGAAATGTAAGAGACAAGATAAAAAGGACTCTTTACTTCAATCAAATGCACATTTCTCTGCAACCAGCAGACCATTTATACTATAATGATGTTCAAGACAGATACATGCACACGATAAAGAGGAGAAAATATATCCAGTTTATCATAGAGAAAGCAAGCTATGAGGAATAGCAACAATTAAAGGGGAATGTTAATAGATATAAAAGATTTGAAAAGGGGGAAAAAGTGTGGTGCAGTCCATCAATAAAAGATCAGCAACTAATCTCATCAATTCAACAACCAAAGATGAATAAAATGAACAGTCAAAGTAGATTTCCAAAAGGACCACTCCAATAATTCCTTGATGAAAAGTCGTTTAATTTGGTTACAGTAATATCTACAGCAATGACAAAAACAAGAAGCTCCTTGAAATACTGAAAATTGATACATACCACAAGCTCCTGAAGCAAAGTCCGAAGCATATTTTCCAACAATTGGTTCTCATCCTGTGCTAATTTTGTTTGCCTCTGTAAATTAAACAATCAAATTAACTGAACATTAATTGACTAAACAATGAAGAGGAAAAATAAATAAGGGAACAAATAATATAATAATAAAACGCCACTGGCTACTATCATAAAGGCATTATAAATCAGAAATGAAGAAGAATACTATCAGACAGGTTAAGAAATTGCCTCCATTGGATCAAGGACTTGAGAGTACCAGAAATATAAGTGAAATTCTAAATTCTTGACATTTTGCTTTGGCAATTGCATATATAATATCTGAAAGGTTGTAATAATATCCCAATGCAAAACCCCCATGCTTTTTTTCGCAAAGGATGTTACTCAATATATATACCACACTGAGACTCTTAACACTTCAGCTCAATCCCAGAAACAACTAAAATGGTACTGAATTACAAGATAACAATACACACCTTTTAACCCAGCCATTTCATAGGTAAGAAAAAGATACAGTGACCAACCAACAAGATAAGTTACCTGAGGTTTAATGAATTCTTGAACAGTCTTTAGAGCGAAATTTTCAGGTGGCCCAGACTGCAGTATGGCCGTCCTGAATTCTTCCTGAAACCAATAAATAACAGAAATTGCTCGTAGGGGAAATAGAAAATACATTGGAGACGAACTTATACCACAAACTTCACTCCAAAAAGAAGCATTATAGAAAATGACCTAGTCTACACCTCGAAACTTTCTCCCAACCAGTAATTAAATTTGTGCAAATAGCACTGAAATGGAAGAAGATAGAAAATGAAAGTTGAGAGAAAATTTACCATCGTTACAGACAACAGCTCGGCCTGGTGGGAAGAGGAAGATGAATAAGAGGAGTAGCCTGAAAGTTTGCAGCAGTAGAGGTGGAGGATGAATCGATTGCAGTAATTAAATTATGCAGGTGGTGGGAAAATATGCAGAATTCTAGGTTAGATTTCAGAAGGAAGAAGTCGAGAAAGAATGGCCTCAACAGTAGCAATTAATTATGAATTATAAATGCTTAAGTTAAAAATTAATTATTGTTACGGCTAGACCCGGCAAAGCGACACACGACCCGATGACACGACACGAACTCGACATGCTTTTTTAGTGTTAGTGTTTAGGGCTTTATGACACGACACGAAAGTTGACACGACACGAAATGACATGTTAATTTTCGTGTCAACCCGAAAACACTAAACTGACACAAAATTTAATTAAAAATATTTAAAAAAAATTAAAAACAAAAATAAACTAGGTTAAAAATAGACATGACTTTGATGGATTTGAAACATATTTCATATTGTTTGTAATAATTATCTTAACTTATTAGGTTTTAATTTTCAAATT
Organism: Euphorbia lathyris; assembly: GCF_963576675.1. Lineage (NCBI taxonomy): Eukaryota > Viridiplantae > Streptophyta > Magnoliopsida > Malpighiales > Euphorbiaceae > Euphorbia > Euphorbia lathyris. Next base: position 93,543,106 of record NC_088912.1, on the reverse strand, counting down.
ATGAATTTGAAGTAAAGTTCAAAATATTTGGAATGACAGGTCGGGTCGTGTTGAGCAGGTCAGGTCGTGTTAGCAGGTCAGGTCGTGTCAATTTAATTGGTTGTGTAAAAAATTCGGGTCGTGTCGTGTTTACCGTGTCAAGAGCAGGTCGTGTTCGTGTTCTGATTTTGTGACACGAAAAGTTTTCGTGTCGTGTTCGTGTTACAAGTTTTGACACGAACCCAAAACCTGACACGACACGAACACGGAAATTGCCAGGTCTAGTTACGGCTAGTGGCCGAGTTGATTTTTTTGAAAGAATAAATGGAATTTATATTAAATCATCAAAAAGAATATTTGTAAGAAAAGGTGGAGGATATGCCCACTCACCTTGATCAGACTTAGAACTAACCGCTTTTGCTAAGCAATGAGCCGCTAGATTCGCTGATCGACTAATATATGAGATTGACACTAAATCTAAATCTCTCAACAAAACACAATACTCTTGAACAACATCAGATAAATATCTAAGTTAAATCATATTATATAAATTAAGGTTTACTTTGTTAATATAGGAATTTATTTATAAAACTTAGATTCTGTTTGTTTGGGGAAATATTATGTTCTCAAAAAAAATTATGCAGGTAAAATGTTATGCAGGAAAATAAAATATTTTACTGTGTTTGGTAATAACACTAGAAAATATTTTCCGATGTTTAACTAGAACACTGGAAAATATTTTTCAACTACTAAATATAGATTTTTTATATTTTTATATTTTCAATTGTATATATAAAACACAAAAAAAAAATATTCACATGTATTAAGCACAAATTAAGCACCAAAAACACGCAAACTGTAAAGTGTCGTTTGTTTCGCGGAATGAAATGGAAAAGAATATAATAGAATTGTTATTTCAAAGGAATAGAATAGTAAAGAATCGAATAGAAATTTCTTTCCTGTGTTTGGTTGTGGAATAAGATAGAATAGATAATTTTTCATTCAAAAGACAACATTTTTACATTTTCGGTATTTTCGACATTTTTTGTATGTTTTCCCGTGTTATTAACGTTATTGTGTTTTTTTTTGCATTTTTTTGCATTTTCATGTTCGGTTTTTCGGTTTTTTCCTTTTTCACGTTTTTTTTCGCGTTTTTATTTTTCGCATTTTGTTACTTTTTCGTGTTATTCACGTTTTTTCATGTTTTTCGTATTTTTCACGTTTTCGTGTTTTGTTTGCATTTCTCGTCTTTTCATGTTTATCGCGTTTTTCACGTATTATCACGTTTTTGTGTTTTAACATTTTTCGTGTTTTCCGTATTTTTTCACGTTTTCGTATTTTTTGTATTTTTCACGTTTTGTATATTTCGTGTTTTGTCACTTTTTCGCGTTGTTCATGTTCTGTGCTTTTTCAAGTGTTTGCTTTTTTTGCGTTTCTGTGATTTTCGAATTTGTTCAATTTTCATGTTTTTTGCGGGTTTTTTTTTCATATTCTCATGTTTTGTAATGTTTTCACGTTATTCATGTTTTTCGTGTTTCATATTTTTCGTATTTTTACTTTTTTTAACGTTTTCCCCATTTTTTCTCTGAACGTGTATGTTTTGGGGAAAATGTTTTACCCTTTTAAAACATTTTCCCTTATTTTTTCATTCATTTTCCATTGATTTGCTACTTATTTTCCTTTGACTTATTTTCCTGCTCCAACAAACACTGGAAAATTAAAAAAATATTTTCCTGCAGAATATTCCCCCCAAACAAACAAGGCCTTAATTCCATATATTATAAATAAAATATAATTTTATATTCTAATTTATAAATTTTAGAACTCAATTCATAAATTTTAAACTCTAAAAAATATATTTTAGACCTCTAATTCATAAAATATAGTTCTTAAAATGTATGAAAAACAATGATTTTTTAGTTTCATATTGTTTAAATTAGTACTTGATATAATTGTAAATAATTTTTCAAATCTAAATTTTTGTGTAAATTTCCCTTATATCTAATACGAACTTCAAACTGAAAATTAAATACGGAAAAAATAAATATTAAATTTTAAGTATTACTATATTATAAGCGTTGAAAATATTAAATATTGTAACTGCTTAATGAATATAAAAAATAAATATTAAATTTAAATATATTAGTTGATAATGTTTTCGCTTATTAAAACAAGTGATTGTTGCTTAAAAAAAGTGATTGTTTAACTTACCTGAAATTTTTAAACAATATTATCATACAAACTAAAAATGATTAAGTATTTAATGTATTAATTTTAAATGTTAAAACTAATTATCAAACAAGCCCGATACAAAACTCTTATCCAAAGTCTAATTAATATTTTTTTTAGGAGAAAATGATATATTAAGTATAAGGCTGGACATATAAAATCTGGTAGTCTATCCGACCATTCCATAAGTCATGACATAGAATATAGGCAACTCTTCCTAGTTTGTGTGCCTCACTATTTGTAGAACGACTAACAACTTGACATTAACATCATGAAAAGAAGAAAGTAAAGAATTACGGTTCTCTAAAAATAAGGTAATATATTGACCGAAAATGAGTTTGTCTAAGATGCTCAAGCACTACTATAGCATCAACCTCAACTAAACAATTATCGAAACCATAATTTTTGAGCCAACTAAGAGCTTATAGTCTCTCCAACTTTAGTCAAATAATTATCCATACAACACCATGGTTGAATCGAATAAGATGAAAGATGACGAAGGAGATGTCATGGCTCCCGCCTTTTCGATCTATCTGGTTTTTCATAAAAACTCGTAAACCATTGTGGTTTATCGAGACATAAATGAATTGTTACAACTATAAAGTTTTTATTCGATTCCCTAATTTGAACTATACCATCCTCTTTTCAAATAAATTCGAAACTGTCACTCCCACCAAAACATTTAACAATAACAAATCATGCATAACTCATTCCTCGTTTGAAAACATCCAGCCTCCCTTACCTAATACATGTTTCACATAGAAAAATTAGACTAGGCTTATAGCATATATCTCACGACAGTTCCACCCAATAAAATTCATGATGATGGACCGATCTGGCTTACAACACTCGCCTGAATCCCGTTTTTTGGACACAAATCAATAATGTTTTCAAAACTTACTCCCTCCTCCCCAAACCTATCATTCCCTCTACGTTTGAAATTCATAATTATCATCCCTTATCTTAATCTATAACGGTAGCTTTCCCGTTAATAACATGTGACCTACCAAGACCATTAATTACCATATTAATTTTCGCACTAATATTACTAGCTTCATTAATAATTTTTATAACTGAATTAAACTTTTGATTAGAGGTGTTCAAACTTGGGTTGAGTGGGTTATAGTATAATTTTAACCCAACCCATGTAAGAAATTATTTTTTTAAGATGGGTTGGGTTATAGTGGGTTATGATGGGTTGTATGAATTTTTTAAGTGGGTTAGATGGGTTGGGTTATAGTGGGTTGGATGAATTATTGTATATTTATCATGAATTGTACATAACAATTCAACTCCATGTTTTTTATTGAGCTGATTTATTTTTATTTTTTTTACAAGCTGCTGAGTTATTTTTTTTAAAGCTGCTGATTTATTTATAATAATAATAATAATAATAAGTAAACCTCAAAATCATAGTTAAAGGATAATAAATCAGTATATGAATATTAAAATACAAACCGATGAAAAATATAAAAAAAAATTAAAAGCCAAATCTGTCACGTCCGTGCCTTGATAGTAATATATATTATAATTATTAGGTGTGTGATTTTTATTTGATGCTATAGAAAAAGTTTGGAGTTAATTTGATGGTGTTATGTATAAATTAAAAATTTAGGATAATTTTAAAAAAATTATATAAAGATGGAGGATCAAACTGGATTTTATCCAGATTTGGATATATATCTTTCCACAGAATTCGTTCACCTTTGGTTTCATTTTTCATTTTTCCTTTCTTTCTCTGCATCTTCATCTCATTCATCGTTTCTGAACCGTTTCTTCACTGTTTCTTTGATTTATGGAGATTCGATCGTCCGAATCACTCGAAATTGGAACCATAGCATCCTTATGCATAGATCTAAGTTCTAACCGAAGAGTTTTTGAGTTTCGACAATGTTTGGAGTGAAACGTCTAAGACAGGATTTAGAGGAGAATTGAACGGGTGTATTTTAGCCAAAGTAAGTAACTATCAACTATATTTTGAGTTTTATGTATATCGATATATATATAATCAAAGAATTTTCAGAAATTGATATTTCAGGGTTTATATGGGTATTTTGTAAAATTGGGATTTTACACGATTTTGCTTTTTATTGTGAAATTATGGTTCAAATGAAGCTATTGACCATGCTTCTATGTGAATTTCATATTTTACTTGATTATGTTGATTTAAGGCTTAATTTGGTTGATTTACATATATACATATATGTTTTTGGTTTCAATATATATCTATATTGAACAAAATGAATTTGATGATTTCTTACGAATTGTTTTTGGATTGAGAAATCTGTTGCAGTTATTGTTGTTATTATTCTGGGTTGAAGTCCAAATATGATTTTTATGATACAAAAGGGCTAATTGAAGCCAAATGATTTTTGGTTATGAAATAGTTTGGAATTTGATTGTGAAAGGATATTTGAGCACGTTATGATTTTATGATTTTATATCCATCGAGAGTTATCCGGATCGGTGATTTTATATTTGAAGACCATGTTCAGTGAGGGATATGGTCTGTGTACACAGTGTGAAGACCTATTGGGTATGGCAGCGAAGTGTTGGGTAAGACCATATGGGATAGGCAATGTTAAGAGACGTCTCGACTATATATGTGGTTATGGATTGATACTTAAGGGGAGAAACTCGAGGATGGATACAACGTTTTTGGATTATGTTTCGGTTATGATTGATTTTGATATAAGGTTTTACGTTTGATTGAATACGATTTGGTTTGATAAAAGATTTATTTGATTATGAAATGGTTTGATAAAACGTTAAGTTTTGAGTATATTTGAGAAAGTTTTGATTAAATCCCTTTATAAATGTATATATGTAGCTACATTAAGTAAAATTGGTTTTTATAGCTGATAGTTTCTTACTGAGATTTTTGTCTCACGTTTTTAAATGTTTTAATGTTTTTAGGTGATAAAGTACATGATATAGAGGAGGTCACCGATCGATTAGGTGAGGTTGGAGACTCCTAAGTATTGATTATGATATTTGGAGACTATTAAGTGTTGATTGTGATCTTTCTATTTCACGCCCAATGCCAATTGAGGTCATTTAGGGTCGGGTGTGAGAAAATCAATTAACCATTGACGAATCTTGTTCCACGACCACAGGTGATCTTGCCTTTTCGAACTTTTTTTTAATTTGGCCAACATTGTTTTTTTATCCATTTAAAATTTTAAACATATTTTTTTTTGTGGAGTACATGAATCGCCAGAATCGGTGTACTCGCTCGATTCACCACCGATTTGGTAGGGGTGTTCAACGGTCGGTTCGGTCTGAAAACCGAAAACCGAATAGTCAATAAAATAGAAATCGAATCTAACCGAATAATAATAGCAAACCGAACCGATCGAATAATTCGGTTCGGTTCGGCTTATCGGTTCACTGTATTTTTCACTAAATTGAAATAAACTATAGATAAAAAAGTAATTAATTTAATTTCAATAAAAAGCCTAATTTTTTTTAATATAAATCATGTTATATGATTATGTTGATTTCAGAATTTATGTTAGATTTAAATTGAATATTGAAAATATGAATTAATATGGGCTATTGTTTTAAAGCTAATAAATTTTATACTTTTAATTTATAAATACAAATTTATATTTTTGAGAATTATGGTTTAGAAATTAATAATAGAGTTATAAATACAAGAATGATAGGTTATAAATTAGGTTGTTTCTATTTATATGAAAACATAGAATTTAATTCATGAAAAAAACATACAACTGGAAAGTTTTTTATTTTAATCACATTCAAATGGACTAATTGAAAATTAAGAACTCAGAAAACTCTTTAAAAAAAACTTAGAAAACTATTAATCATCTGGTTATAATTCTCAATCTATTTAGAGTTTATTTTAGTCGGTTCGGTTATTTCGGTAATTTTGTCACAAAAAGCGAACCGATTGAAATTACCGAAATATTATATATATTAGAACCAAAACCGAATCAAATAGACCGAAAAACTGAATTTCATCGGTTCGGTCGGTTATTTCGGTCCGGTTCGGTTTTTGAACACCCCTACGATTTGGGCGTCATGTCCGATTCAAGTACGCATTTTTTTCCTTTTTAGATTTTTTTTTATTTTCTCAATTGTTCGGTTTTACAATTTTCATTTTTTTAATTTAAAAAATATCATATTATTAATAACCACATTTTTTTAAAAATTTAAATGAGACAAATAAAAGACAAAGTAAGAATATATAGAATTATATGGGTTGAGTGGGTTAGACGGGTTGTTAGATGGGTTATGATAAACCATCAAAAATAAGATTTATAACCCATTCAACCCTTCTAACCCATTATAACCCACTTAATTCTACCTTTCATGGGTTAGATGGGTTGAAATTTAGTGGGTTATAATAACCCAACCAATTTTGAATACCCCTACTTTTGATCATAATAATAATTGGCCCCATTAATAATTTGTGTAACTGAATTAAACTTTTAACTATAATTAAATATGATCAGTTATATTAAAAAAACCAATTTATAAATTAATATGATCGGTTATATTTACGCTTCATGATGCCAAAAAAGATGAAAATCAGAAACTTGTATTACAAAGCAAACCAAACAAAATCGTTCTAAATACAAGTTGAAACACACAAAAGAAAATCTTCAATAAGAACTTCCATATGAGAGAGAGTCTACCTAAGCGGCTAAATTATGCGTTTGTCCTCTCTCATGTACAAATTCAATTGACAAACAGGCTTGTGTCACCTCAAAGATATCACCAATAATTGCACCTAGTGAATTTGCCAAAACTTGATCATCTCTTAGCAATTGGATTGCAGAAACTAAGTCAGATGCCACTAAGATCGCTTGAAATCCACAATCACATACAACCGATAATGAAAATAGAATCGTTAACAACTCAGCATGTAAGGCCGACATTGTTGTTCCAATAGACCCACCACATGTCAAGTTATCCAGGTCATTGCAATCTTTAACGACCATATCAAACGAGCTAGTAAAAGCTTGCTAAGCTATTATGGGTATATGTGGTTTATTATTGAGCTTGACTCGAGATTTGTGCTTTCTTTTATGACTAGGATTGTTGCCCCCATTCACCCCTTCTTGTGGTGGATCTCTCAATGTCAAGAGTTGCAGTATAAACATTGGGAGACACAATTTGTTCATTCCTATCGGAAAAGGAACCGTGGAGCAGATTAGTTGGTAAAATTCACAAGGTGGCTCTCTCTAGGACACCATGAGATTGATGTGTCCCCGGTAAGCATTCTAGATACCATGTCTGAAAATCGACATGGAGTGAGCCTTGATCGATGGATTCGTATTTAGTTTTAGTCTTTTGCTTTCTCTTTTTTGTTTGTTCTTCTCGAGCTGTTTCTTAAGCCTTTTTACCTTATAAAAAAAAACAATAATTGATTTATTAATTTTTATATAACTATAAAGATTGAACTTATATGTGTACATTTTTTTTTTGTTAAGAAATGAATAAAAAATATTTTAAGAAGTACAAAATATAAATAAAGTTATATAAAATTTAAATATAAACTTTTCATTCCTAATAAATTTTGTAGTTTAAAATAAAAAAATGATTTCATTTTTAAGATTTATAATAACATTTAATATTAATTTCAAAATATTATATAAAGAAAATAATACATAATTATTATGAAAATGTTAATTAAATTTCAAATTTGAAAAATAAGTTTTTTTTATATAGTTTGTTCGATTTCTTGGTTCGCCAAACATCCTTTAAGTGGTCCTCTCTGAATTAAAGAATGTCTTGCTTTTGACGAATTAGTATTTAAAACTAAATAAGAATGTCTCATTTTTTGAGGAGTTGGTAGTCGTCAGAATTAATGAATACTATAAGTTGGAACTACCGAGGAATGAATAAATTCCTTTCGAGAGCTGAGTTACGTTATGTAGTCGTCAGAATTAATAAAGTTTCCCTTTTCGTACAATTCTTGTGGTTTAAAAGTTTGCAAACACGTAAATGTGCTTTAATAACAGCAAACAGATGAACCAAACAGTCCTAAGACTCGAATTTGAGATCTAGATTAAACAACTTGAGGTTCTTAACTACTCAAGCCAACCTTAATTGGTAAAAAATATTCCTAGAGCAAAGTATAAAAAATGTTTATGGTTTGCATAATTTGCAAACACACTCATGTAATTTAAAAGTTTGCAAATATATGTATGTAATATATAGTTTTTATAAAATAAAGTATTTTAAATTATAAAACTAAGTTCTGATGACAGTTATGGACATTTTTAACTTTGGAAAAGAAAATTATATTTACATATTGACAAACTACAAGCTTCCAAATCGAGTTGGAACCGTGTAAAATGAACTTAAGCATCAATTTAGTTCATGAATTGTCAAATTAATAAAAAAAAACATAAAACGTTTATCATATGATCTATGGTTTCGATTTAGGGGTTGTAGGGATTGTATTTTGTCGTTATGTAAATATAATTTTTTTAATATAAAAATAACTTCGTGGAAAGCTCAAAATGATTTTGTGTGGTATGGTGTTCGCAGTAATGTGTAGGTTCTCCTTCGGGTAGCTTGCTTCATACTGAAAAAATGGCAAGATTCTCGGGTTGGAGTCGAGTCTGGTGTTGTTTATCCTAGTTCGGTGTCTAGGGTTGCTTGTTGGTCCAAACCGTTGGGCTTGTTTCCGAAGATTAACGTCGATGTCTCTATTGCTCCGGGTTCAGGTTTGATGGGTATAGATGTTGTCATGCGTAACAACAGTGGATCCATTTCTACTGCGCATTTCCCAAGCTAGTTAAAGGGATTTTTCAAATTCGGGACGCGATAGGGATCAAGGAAATTCTGGGTTTGTTAAAGTCTTCCGAGTGGGATTTATATGTTATAGAGTATGATGTTGCTACTATTGGTCGTGTTGCGAATACGATTGCTCACCTTCTGGCTAGAGCTGCATATTTCGTTGTGACGACCGATAGAGTGGTCTTTGAGGCCTCAAATTTTATTCTTCATGCTCTTCCGATTCTGTTTAATGACAATACATGGTTGGGTTAAAAAAAGACTTAATACATCAAAAGCTTCTTGAACTTGTTCAAAAAGTTTGATTGATCCTCTGAAGTTATATGATGTCTCATTAATTTCCTAAACTTGCTTAAAGTGTCATGATTAAGTCTCTAAAACCATAAAAACGTCATATTAATGTACAAAACAAAAAGTTAATTTGTTTTAAAGACTTAAAATCATGAATTAGGTCTTTATTTTTCAAGTTTTGAATTTTTTCACGTATTTAGATCAATTGTAATGTATATACTTTAAACAAATTCAGGAGACAAATGGATCATTGTAAATAAGTTCATAAAACTAATATGTCATTTTAAACAAATTCAGATGGCTAATATGTTATTTTAAAACAAAGGGGAAATTACACAGAAAAGCCTTTATAAAAAGTAATTTACAGTTATAGCAAATCATATTTTGCATTTTGTCAATTAGGAAGTTATCAATAAATGATTGGTTAGCAATGGTTAGAGAATGTTAAAAGATGATAGAAATTCAAAAATATTTAACAGTTTTAAAATAAAAAATGATATATCTGATATAATACTAATAAAATTATTAATTTGATTAAATTATAAATATTTTTATCATTTCTGATCTTTATGTAAAAGACCCTAAAACAAATTGATAGGATTAACGAAAATCAAGCTTTTTGAATAAGTTAAATGGTTTTAACGTATTAAGTCTTAAAAAAACAACTACAAGCCTTTATTTATAAATTGAGAAAACCATAAATTAATAGGAATAACTTTTTTTATATATAATTAAGAATGTTTACTTTGTTTAATAATAAGATAAATAATACATCATTTGCACCCTGAATTTATTCAAAACAGTTGATTGTATCTCTGAATTTTCAAAGTGTCTCGATAGTCCCTGAACTTATATAAAATATTCAGTTAACTCCCCGAACTTATATAAAATATAATCAATTAATAATTCGGTTGTAAAAAAGCAAGTCAAATGCGGAAGATATGTTACACGTGCCTTAGAATGTTATTACATACTTCACAAAATAGATTAAAACATGTTTAAAAAGAATTTCTTACTTATTCAACTATAAAACATTTTCTTCTCTAATATTATAATCGCATATTCCGATTTTGGTCGTTTTACTTTTTTTTCCAGATGCGTGCAACACATTTTCCGCATTTAACTTACTTTTTTACAATCGAGTAATTAATTGATTATATTTTATGCAAGTTCAGGGAGCTATCGAGATACTTTAAAAGTTCAGGGGGCCGATCAATCATTTTGTATAAATTCAGGGGGCAAATGATGCATTAAGCCTAAGATAAAACTCAAGGAGGTTGTGAAAGGATATGCATTTGAAAGTCAAAGCCTCACGGAATCACCATTTTCATTCCCCCTACTCTCTCTATCTTCCTCTTACAGAAGAAGAAGAAGAAGAAGATGAGCTCTTCCTGTAAATTGCCGAGCCATCTCCATTCTTATCTTTTACCGCCAAAGTGTACTTATGGGATTTGCGAATCGCAGGGAAGTTCTACATTTCTGAAAGATTATGCGACTAGAGAATTCAATGCGTTGCTCTGGATTTCTCTTATTGCTGTTACTGGCCTTTTGCTTGAGAAGCTTTTCAAGCTTTTCAGATTGTCTTCTAAAGCTAGACGAATTGCTGGACCTCCTTGTAACTCTTTCTTTGGGCATACTAACTTTGGTTACCGCGAGAATTTCATCGGTGAGTCACTGGTTTGTTTTGATTCTTTTGTTTCGACATAAATGAGTATATTGATTTCTTTTAATAAATTGTTTGTTGATTTGAGAGTAAAAGGAAGTTTGGAAAGGGAAGTGAATCGAGTGAAGGGGAAAAAGGTGAAGGAAGTAGATTAGAGTTTCTGTCTTGCTATTGATACTGTTGAATTTGATTTCCTCTACAGTGTCATGGAAAATTTATGAATTTTTAGATCAATTATTGTAATTGTAGCTGGAAAATAGCTTGTTATTGTTTATTTGGTGAATGAAAACAAATACTGATTTAGTTTAGAGATGAGATATGTTAAAGAATGATATATACTCTTCTTCTTGGCTCTCAGACCTTCTGTCGGAGCTGCACAATGAATATGGATCAGTGTTTAAGTTGTGGATGGGACCTACTCAGCCTCTGGTATCTGTAAAAGATCCAGAGCTTGTCAAAGAGCTACTCTTAAAGGCTGAGGACAAATTGCCATTTATTGGGAAGGCTTTTCGGTTAGCCTTTGGAAGATCAAGCCTCTTTTTTTGCTCCTATGACCAGGTAGGGTGTTTCTTTCATGCCCTTTCCCACTGGTAGCATTGTGTTAATGTTGCCATTATACTATACAATACATGTTACAAGATGCCTTATTTTCAAGGAACATCTTTAATGTGTTCTTCTTTTCCCAATTTTTATTTTGGTAACCAGATTTATTTTAGGCTTAATACATTATTTGCTCCCTGAACTTGTCCAAAAAGCTTGATTGGCTCCCTGAACTTTCAAAGTGTTCCGATAGCCACCTCAACTTGCATAAAATGTTCAATTATTCTCCTGAACTTGCGTAAAACGTAATCAATTGATTACTCGGTTGCATAAAGTGTTGCACGCCTCTTAAAAAAAAGTAAAACGACCAAGATCAGCTATGCGGTTCTAATATTAGAGAAGACAAGTTTTATAGTTGAGCAAATAATAACTTTCTTTTTAATCTATTTTTGAATTATGTAATAATATTCTAAGATGCGTGGAATACATATTTATCGTTTAACTTACTTTTTTTTTTTTTGTAACCGAGTGATCAATTGATTACATTTTGTGCAAGTTCAGGGGGCTAACTGAACATTTTAGGTAAGTTGAGGGGGTTATCATGACACTTTGAAAGTTCAAGGGGCCAATCAAGCTTTTTGGACAAGTTCAGGGAGCAAATGATGTATTAAGCCTTTATTTTAATTGGTTAATATGTCACGGAGTATGTATGAAATTAGTGGAGAGGTCTGTCTATATTGATAAGCTGGGAGTATTTTTTACTATGAAAGACACTTGACTGAGAATTAGAGTTTCTCTTGTGGTTAGATCTTGACCTGAGGTTTTAATTGTTACATTACAAAATTTCTTTGCCAATAAACGAGATATGTGTGAAACATAAAATTGGGCTAGTTTTCATTTTGCAATGGTGTGCAATTGCACCACTACAATGCATGTCCTAGTGCTCGTTTGAAGCCGTGTTACTAGTTAGAAATTTCTATAGATTGCAAGGTACTCCCTCCATTCCTTTTTATAAGTCATTCTAGCAATTGAATTTTTTTTCCAAAATATAAGTCTTTCTAGTTGAGGGCGAGCCTTGGCGCAACGGTAAACGTTGTTGTCGTGTGACCAAGAGGTCACGGGTTCGAGTCTTAGGAGCGGCCTCTTGCCAAATAAATTGGCAGGGGAAGGCTTGCCCCCAGTACACCCTTGTGGTGGGACCCCTCCCCGGACCCTCGCTCAGCGGGGACGCGTAGTGCGACCGGGCCGCCTTTTTTTTTTTAATAAGTCTTTCTAGTTTTCCAAGAACTTTTAGTATAGTTTTACTGTCCAAGCATTAAATATTTTATCTTGATCCATGTGTTTTTCAAAATTACAAGACTTATTCACCAACCATTACATGAGAGAGAAATTTTTTTTAGTTAATCAATGTAAATTCATTAATTTCACTCCACATTATTTACATTTCTTAATCTGTGTGAAACAACGTAGAATGACTTATAATTTGGAATGGAGGGAGTATAAAAATTAAAAGCAAAACTAGGACTTTAGTCTTTATGAAGGAGAAAAGGTTGAGATGGACCCTTAATTGAGATAGTTGTTATTGATTTTGATTGGGAGTCTATGTTACAGTTAAAAAGTGAGAATTTTTACTGCCATGGCAAAGGAGGGGTCTTCTTCAATTATATTTTGTCTTCATCATTGCATTTTGTTTTAATGCCTTAGGTTCAGGTGATTTTATCATCATCAACTTGGCCTATATAGGGATGGTTTCAATGAATGTTTGAAAATTTGAAGCAATCAGCTTGTGTGTTCCTGTGATATTTCCCTTATGAATTTCATGTACACAGGCACAAAAGAGAAGAGACTCATTGGCATTCCAATTAAATAAAAAGTTGCTTGGGAAAGCAGGTGTAATTCCTAAGTGCGTTGTAGATCATATCATGGAAAGAATAGATAACAATATGGGCAAGGGAAGTGTTGATTGTAAATTGATTTCTCAACATATGGCTTTTACTGTTTTGGGTAGCACACTTTTTGGAGATGCATTCTTGGCATGGTCTAAGGCAAATTTATATGAAGAGCTTCTGATGAGTATTGCTAAAGATGCATCTTTTTGGGCTTCATATAGAGTTGCACCCTTCTGGAAACAGGGATTTTGGAGATACCAGTCTTTATGCACGAAATTGAAAATTTTAACTCAAGATATTGTACAACAATGCGGAAAAAGTTGCAGATTATTTCACTATTTGGATCAAAACCCTAATGATGAAATGCTGAGATGTGGAATGAAAGCTGCATGTGGTATTTCTCCTGACGTTATGATGCAGGATAAAATTTTCTCAAGGGAGCTTGGTGGCCATGTTAATCCAATTGAAGAGCCATGTGGTAATATTATGGGCATGATGTTTCATGGATCCATAGCTACAGCTGGTTTGATGGGTAATATTTTGGACAGGCTTGCTACAAATTTGGAGTTACAGGATAAGGTACCCATTATCAGTGAGCATTCATGTATCTATGTCTGTGCATAATGTTCTTTCTATACTTTATAGCGAGGCTGGTAAAACTCCTATTTGAGATAATTTTTCTCTTACCATCAGTTTCTTTAGACATTGAATAGTCCTGCTTATGTATTTTGGCATCTTAGACACATTTTGTTGGTCAGTCATTATCTTTGATGCCTGCAAAATACACCTCTGTTGCATGTTGTCTTCTTTATGTTCCATGTGAATCATAGTTGTTAAAGGCGCGCCTCACTCAAGGCTCAAGGTAGTGAGCCTTGATTGCAGAAAGCGAGGCCCTGTTTAAAAGGCTCTCGCCTTGTGCGCCTCACCTGGGCCTGGAGCTTGAATCAAGGCGCGTCTCTGTGTTTTTTTCACTAAGGTGTTTCTTTTTTTTACTGTTTTGTGTAAAACAAATGTTTGACTAATCTCAACCACTAATCTATTTTAAATAAGATTAATCTTAACCCTTGATCTAAATATCAATACATAACTAAATATAGAAAGACTAGAGAGGGATTAAGAGCAGTCACGTAAAGAAGAGTCTCCTCCACTCCATTCAAACAGAAACTGCAACAGACACACAGAAGAATATAAAGTGACAATGATTATTAGTTTCGTAGCATTATTTAGGTACTTAGATTAAGACGTTAAGTAAAAGTATGAACTTGGTGTTTTTGACATTTTAGTATTATGTTCTTATGTGGTTTTATTTTATTCGTGTGGTCATAAATGTGTTTTTTTGGTTTATGGTTTAACTAGTAAAAGAGTATATTTTATTTTTATTTTCTGAGCAGCGTGTTCCTCAGGGTGCGCACCTTGCATTGCACCTTAAGCCTAGGCTCCAGGACCCCTTAGCACCTTAGTGCGCCTTGCGCCTTTAACAACTATGATGTGAATGTATAATTGGTCTGATGTAAACTGTAATGGATATTATTTTAGAGACGTAATTGGATTTCTCTTTGTATTTTCCCCCTTTTCTTGTTGAGATGAAGGTACCACGATTAACCATTTTGGTTGCCTTTCTTGGCACTGGAGGTTTATGTTCAAATTTAATTGTAAAAAGTTTTGTTTTTGAATATTTACAGATATACTCAGAGGTCATTATGGTTAGACAAGGATCGGCAGAAGATTACCATAATGTTGATAAGATGATCTTGTTATTGGCAACAATATATGAATCAGCTCGCCTTTTGCCAGCAGGACCTTTGCTACAAAGATGCTCCTTAAGAGATGGTAAGGCACTGCCTACTTATTTGCGGTAGTACGCGATTTGTCTTTTTATCTAAATACTGGGACGTATAGAGGTGAAGTTAGATCTTTAGAGTGATTAGAGTTGTACAAATATCACATTTTCTTTCTACATCCTGAATTAGTAGTTTTGTTGCTATATAATGATGACCTGCTTCATTTTGATCAAATGGTATTCAGAAGGTTCACTGTTCAAGCCAATGTTCCTCATGAATTTGGAACCATCAGTTTTTTTCATGTTGTTGAATGTACACGGATCAGAATTGTCGTGGGAAGACCTTTATGCATCTAAATGTTGGTTTAACCCCTCCAACATAAGTTATTTATATGTCGACTGCCATTTACATGATTACATCAGATGAGGTTCAAATGGGGAAGTGATTAGTTTTTGATCCCATATCACCTAATTTATGCTATTTGAGTTTCCTTAAAAGACCAATATAACTGTGATCATGTAATCTTTTTTCTGACATAGCATATCTACTTCCTTTTTTGTTCTGAATCTTACTTGTTTCTCTGTTGTACTGCAAGATTTGAGACTGAAAAATGGTGTAACTATACCAGCGGGAGCAGTGTTGGTTGTACCTGTGCATCTGCTGCAGACGGACAAAAATAGTTGGGGCAGTGATGCTAACAAATTTAATCCTTATAGGTTCCTGTCTGAAGCTAGAAAGGCTTCTGATTCTGTGGAGGTTACATCATTTACAGGTGCGAATGCATTATTTTCTCCCCACTCTAATACAAGTTTTGCACAGCTCATATGTTTACTTTTGTTGCTGACGATATGTAATGTAATTAATCAAAAATACTTTATTTTCATTTGACGTTCTTTGCTGTTCATTTTATTTGCACCCTTGTGTTAGTACGTTGTCTAGTAACTAGGTGTGTCAAATGGGTTATCGTGTTATGTGATCTATGTATTCTACATATATGATATAAATAATACAAAATTGATAATCGTGTCAAATGGGTTGTCTCTTTAAAGGTGTTGTGACAGATATTGACAGCCCTATTGATAACGTTGTCAACTATGCTACCATTACATGGATTATCAAGTGAATAAATCATGTAAAATCGCCTCGTAACTAACCAATCATTGATAACAATCTTCTCTGAGGTTGCATTGCAGGAGATGCAGTTGATCCAATTCCAAGCTCTTTCATCTTGAAGCATCCAAATGATAATGCAGCATTCCTTCCTTTTGGTTCCGGAATACGTGCTTGTGTGGGGCAGAAGTTTGTAATCCAAGGAATTGCCACTTTATTTGCTTCATTGCTTGAACACTACAAGGTTTGTCCGTTATTCTGGCACCAGTATACATATTTGGTAAATAACTTGGTTTTTTACAATTGGCCTCAATCTACAACCATTCCCATAAGGATAGAAGTGTCAAAATAGGTTATCGTGTCATACTCTTGTTATGCAATCTATATATTCCACATGATATAAATGCAACAGAAATGACGATCGTGTCAAACTGGTCATCTCTATTAATCGTATTGCCGTGTCATAAATTGGTAGTCCTACATAAGGATGAGCAAGATATACAGGCACCACACATCACAACTAAGTAAAAGAACAGTTGTAAAGAGTTCCGGGGATTCTTTACATTAGTGTTTACTCGAATCACTAGTTATTTGTTTTGATTCCAAACTGTTCTGATTTTTGATCTTCGATTCAAAATCACAGGTAATGCTGAAACCCAGATCAGATAATGACCCACAATCAAAAAGTACAGATATAGTCTTTGTGAGGAGAAGCAGTTGACACTACAGAAAAGGAATGCAAAGATTACACAGTATGAACAAGCTTCTTCTCTGTTTATCATTTTTCTTTTTCTTTTTTTCGGGTTCATCTTTCCGTTTACACAGTTCAAAATCGACGGGAGAAGTCGGTTTCCGATTTTGCTCAGTAGCTGCTAAAGGGGAGAAAAATGTTGCATGAGTGTGTGTGTTTTGGGTCTCATGCTTTTGCACTTCCTGTTTTTAGGATAAGCCTAAAGTGCTGTCTGTATTAATGGTTCGGTTTTGAAGCTCTTGGCCTTATATTTTCTGCTGAGCACTTGGCCTTATGGTTTGCTTCTCCATCATTGTAATTTTTTTTTCTCCATGAGGGAGTTCTGTGTTGTATTTCTTACACTATAATGTGTAACAACTTTTTTCATGTTGCATCAAGGTATAAGTGTTGCATTTTCTATGTGCAAATGTGGGCTTAACACATAAACTCGTCAGGTTTTGACGTTTAACACTCTGAACTTATAGTTAAAAACTGCATCTGACTCCTTGAACTTCAAAACATTACAACTAATCCCTTCTATTTGCTTATTTGGAACCAATAACCCTTCAAATAGGTCAATATCTGTGATTTTGGGAGTTTTTTTTGCCCTTTTATTAATGTTTCAGCATATTAGTTAGATGTAGCTTCAGATATTTTGGAAATCTTTTATTTCTGCTGTAATGTTACTTTGAAATTTTTTTTTGGGTTTGAAGCTTAGTTGTTTCAAATAAACAACTTGAGAGGTTATTTGTTCCAAACAAGAAAATTAAGGGGTTATTTATTCCAAATAAGCAAGTTGAGAGGGTTAGTTATAACATTTTGAAGTTCAAGGGGTTGGTTGCAGTTTTTGAACAACTTGAAGGGACCGGAAATGCATTAAGCCTTGAATCTATCCTACACTTGAAGTTGTTAGTTTTGAACTGGACATTTTTATTTGGCAGATTTTAAATCAAAATCAGACTTTCATCTAAGAATGTCCCTTAGCATGTCAATAAATAACGGTGTTAGATGTCCAAACCGGATCCTCCAACTCAAATGGAGGACCTTCAACATAAAATTGACATGTGTTATACACATTATCAAATTTAAAAAATGTTTTATTTATTCATAATACATGTCAATTTTTGTATTAGAAAATTTTCCATTTAAGTTGGAAGCCGCTTGTGTCCCTATAAATTTCCTCAAAATTGACAAGTTTAGGGTGTCAAATGACAAAAAATGATAAATTTAAGCGTGTGATTATGTATTGAACTAATTATGAATTTATGTGTTTTAACTTCTACAACGTAAAATTATGAGGCTAATGAAACATTTTAAGTAAATATAAAGTGTTAAGAGCATTTTAAAGAGATTATTAGTCCACTCCTTAAAAATAATATAAACAATAAAATCTTAGCTATTTAAGAGCATTAAAATACATTTCTATTTCCAACAATAATCATACTCACTCTTTGTCTATTTTTTATCATTAAAATAATTATGTATTATCATATTTACCAATAATTAGAAGAAAAAGAATACTTAATAATTATTTATAAAAAGTACTGAACTCCACTTACCAACCACATGTTGCCACATCATATAAATACTTTCTCTTTCTCATAATGTAGCGTGAATGATTTGTTGCTTTTGAGAGTAAAACATTCTCGTGAGTAGGAGAGTATCCACATTTGGACAATGTCTAATCCAACCCTTTTAATGATTGGTGAGTGCTTTTTCTCAAAGGATAAAATTACAGAATGGTTCTTAAAATGAACCAATAATGATGCTCTGATGTTTTTGGGAAATGCAGATTTATCTTAACATATGAAATAACATAATTTTATCCATAAATTGCCAAACAAGTTCAATTTTACCCTACATAACAAAAAATTTGAACTTATTCAACAAATATTTGACTATCACATCAGATCTTTAAACAAGTTTGTCGATAAAATAAAGGCTTAATAGGTATCCAGCCCCCTAAACTTGTAACTTTTTTTCACCTGGCCCCCTCAACTTAGGGGACAACCTCTCAACCCCCTTAACTCTCCAAAAACATCATATACAACCCCTTAAACTTGCAACTTTTTTTCACCTGACCCCCTCAACTTAGGGGACAACCTCTCAACCCCTTCAACTCTCTAAAAACATCACATATAGCCCCTTAATGGAATAAGTTGGGATTGCACTCATTAGAAAGCGCATGAAGGTTGGATTTAGAAACTTAAACGGTAAAAAAATCCCCTTTCTTCTTAAATCCCTAACGTTCTTCTCCTCAGAAATCCTTCCTTCCTCTTTTCCGATTCCTTTGATTCACCTCTTTTCTGTCTCCGATCGGTCTCCGATTCAAGTTCAATAGTAAGTATCATCTCCTTCATCTCCTTTATTCCTCCTCTACCTTCTTCTTTTTATTCTTCTCCTTCTTCTTCTTCTTCTGGTTTGCCTCTTTCTTCTTCTGAGATAATTCTTTTTTTTTTGTCAATTAGGTTAGGGCTTGTGTTGTTCTTGAAACCGATTTCATGGTGGGTACTCATAAATCATGTTTTTGTGGTGAATATGTTGTACTTAAGGTTTCGTGGAAACCTGCAAATCAAGGAAGAAGACTCTACGGATGTCCAAATTATGGGGTAATTTACTGGATTTACATGGAAAAATTTAAGAAAAAAATGACATGTGGCATTGGTGTGGTCAACGTCAAGCACGTTTTCTACACGGGTCAATATTTTGACCGGATATAGGGGTGTAAGGGGCTGTATGTGATATTTTTGGAGAGTTAAGGGGGTTGAGAGGCTGTCTCCTAAGTTAAGGGGGCCAGGTGAAAAAACGTTACAAGTTTAAGGGGTTGTATGTGATGTTTTTGGAGAGTTAAGGGGGTTGAGAGGTTGTCCCCTAAGTTGAGGGGGCCAGGTGAAAAAATGTTACAAGTTTAAGGGGCTGGATGTCTATTAAGCCTAAAATAAAGCTCTTAGATGTATTTTTATTTTGACATGTTGTTTATACCTGTTTTAATAACATAATGAGCATTTTATGTGATTAACTTGTATCCGACCGATTTAAATATTATCATTTCGACAAGTTATTTGTAACTGTGTTAGTAACAGAAAAATAATTTAGACATAATTAATGTTTGAAAAATCTGATGTGATAATTAAATAACGAGTTAAATAATAGTATAACAGTCTGTTTAAATTTTCTGTTAGGTAGAGGTAAAATTGAGCTTGCTTGATAACGTTAGAGGTAAAATTTTACTATCTCATACGTTAAGGGTAAATTTGCACTTTTTAAAAAACGTTAGGGTCAAACTTGCACCTTATCCCAAAAATGAAATAAGAAAGGAACTGGGAGTGGAGAGAGGCTCTCAATATTAGAGACTCTAAGGTCCCGTTTGCTAAGATGTAATGACCTTCGTAATGGAATGACCATTACATTGAAGGCTCATTACCATGTTTGGTTGCATGTTGCAATTTCATTGTAATGGAATGAGAAAACCTTGAGTTAGATTTTGTTGAAGAAATTTTGTAATCCCCATTACATAGAAAAATGACTTGAATTCTCATTACATTGTCATCTAACCTCATTTCTCAAATCTCACATTTCAATCTTACCTCTCATTCTTGTCAAAAACGCAAAAAGTAGAAAAACATGAAAATTGAAAACGAGAAAAACGAAAAATCGAAAAAATGAAAAAAACGAAAAACCGGAAAAAAAGAGAAATAAGAAAAACTGTAAAAAATGTTGCAAAATGGAAATTAAAAAAACGGTGAAAAATGTTGAACATGGAAATTAAAAGAAAAGAGAAAAATGTAAAAAAATATATATATAAAAGCGAAAAACTATATACTAATTTATTGATTTCGGTTAATCTAATTTTGTATTTGATTTCGATTCGATTTTTCGTGCTTTTCACGTTTTTTACGTTTTTCATTGATTTTAATTATGTAAATAAAATTTTATAATTACATTTAATTAGGAAAATATAAGTATTGTAATGGTTATTACATTCCATCATAATTGTCAACCAAACATGGTAATAGAATCACTATTCCATTCCATTACATTACAACTTTAATTACATTACGATCTTGATTACATTACATTGCATTACGGCATACCAAACGGACCCTAAGTGATTTGAGAAATGACCAAGAGTCTATTGTAGTGTTCTAAAACTCGGCTCAGGCGGTATAAGTCGGTTTACCGATTTTTGACCGCCCATGCTATCCTAGGCGGCTCTCATGCGGATCCAGGCTACCCTAAATGATCCTTTTTAAAAAAATTGGCCATTTAATTTTATATCAAAATTTTCAATTAATTAGTAAATAATAAAAAAATAAAAAGAAAATACCTAAAACTATCTATTTTATCTTTATTTTAATTTGAGCCGATTTTATAATTAATTACTTAATCCAGTCTAAATTATGTAATTTGATGGGAGGGAGGGACAATTTTACCAAATATTCTGGTTTAAAGTTGTAATTATTTTATCAATTACACTTTTTGTAAAAAAGTATCCAAAAGTTTTTAAAAAATAAACGAAAACTAACAAAAACTAACAAAAAAAAAAAAAAACTTTTACTCTAAAAAAAATAGCTCATCGTCTGAATTATAATCATCACGGATTCTGACCGGAATAGTTCTAACCATTTCAAAATACAAGTCTGATGATATCCTATTAAACTCCCTCTTATACCAAGGCGCATAAAGGAGTTTACCTGATCTCAACTCTATACTAGAATGTCCGACATCGGTTATGACAAGCATATGGTCTACCCAAGCTGTGGAGCTGTAAACCATCTCTTCAACAATTCGAAAAGAAGGATGTGCATCTGGTCTTGTCCTAGACTCCCAGCAAAAACGCACTTTTACATCAGATTCTGCATCTTGACCACATAACGCATAATTGCATTGACATCGTCCCACATAGTGTGTCATCTTGCATTTCCTGACCTCATTCTACAATCTTCGCAGCTTAGTGAATTGAGCAGGAGCCCGAGAAACCACTAGTGTTGTTTTGGTGGAAACCATTATTGCCAAAAAGTAATGAAAACATTAAAACAATTTAAAGTACATATACAAAAATGTTATTTTTCAATCCAAAACGCATTTCGATTGAAATAAAAGTGCTTTCAAAAAATTATTTCTGAGTTGTAGTATTTTTATATATATTTCTGTAATTTTCTGGAAATATAAAGTTATTTTATGTAATTTATAAATGATTTTATAAAAAAGGAAATAAAAAAATAAATATTTTGGACAAAGAAAAATCACCAAAAAATACCATAAAATTCAAAAAATTCCAAAACAATCCTTAGAAAAATTGGTGAGAAAACGAGTTCGGGAAGGCCTTCCACGCACCGCACACGTGCACCACGTGGCACGTTGTGGTTAGGAGTGATTGGCCACGTCTCATGACATGATTGGTGTGTGCACCACACTCGACTATCACTTAAGCGCAGGTGCGTTGCGTATGTAGGTGGCACATGGTGGCCATACGCTGTCTTCCCACTGTCGGTTCGTCTCAGGGTTCGTTTTAGTCTAGTATTTTTGGAGTCTCTAGTCACAATCGTGAGGTCCGTTTGTCCATATGACGAACAAAAACTAGGGTTTGAGACTCAAAACACTATCAGTTGAGATTGGAATTCGCTTTAATTTCGAAATAGTATACCTAAAACGCAAATAACACAGTATTTCTACGATTTCGCAACCGTTTTATGCCAAAAAAAAGTCCGCAAAACACGGATCTAATATAAATATTAATCCTAGGCTCCTAGCATGCAAAAACTATGTTTTTCTTCATTTTCACATATCAAAACTGATAGAATACGAAATATGTGGCTTTGATACTAATGAAGAGATTAGATTATCAATTAAATCATCCGAATATAAACATGTGTTCAAAGCTTACCTTTTGTAGAACAGAATCCGTTGAGTTGATTAGCAGCAGAAGAGTCGTATCTACCATGATCTCGTATCACCGGTCACGAATTCCCATATAAATATTAGTCCCCAGGTGAAAACAACGAATCCACAAACTAAAACAGACGTTAGAGATGGAGAGAAAAGGTGTCGTAGAACCAACTAAACTAAACTTTCAAAGTTGGTAGTTAAAGTCCAAAAATAGTTTTAATATAATCTGTGTATAAATATTTGGTCCATTCCAAACACAAATTGACACATGTTTAGGAACAATGAATTTCATTATATTTTTTTAAAACATATAAAGTAAATATTTTAGGTTTAATGTATCATTTGCTTTATGAACTTGTTCAAAAAGTTTGATTGACTCTCTGAACTTTCAAAAGTATCCCGATAACTCATCAACTTACATAAAATATACAGTTAGCATTCTAAAGCTTGCGTAAAATGTAATCAATTAATCACTGAATTACAAAAAAGTAAGTTAAATATCGAAAATGTATTGCACATGTTTTAAAAAAGTAAAACGACCAAGGTCGGGACATGCAGTTCTAATATTAGAGAAGACAAGTTTTATAATAGAGCAAATAAGAACTTCCTTTTTAATCTATTATGTGAATTCTGCAATAACATTTTAAGATGTATGCAACATATATTGCACATGCATTTTACTTTTTTTGCAACCGAGTGATTAATTGATTACATTTTACGTATGTTCAGAGGTCTAACTAGACATTTTATGCAAGTTGAGAAGGATATCAGGAGATCAATCAAACTTTTTAAATAAGTTCGGGGGACAAATTATGTATTAAACCTATTTTATATCTAAAATACTTTTTTTATAATAATATCTAAAATAATTATTAGATAACCATGAATATTTTATTTATTTATTTTACTTTACTTTTGTATATCATGTGTAATGATTTCTTTTAATTATATATTCATATTTTTGAGCTGTTATGATTGAATGCTGTAAATCATGTCTGGTTATTTCTCTTTTCAGTAATTATAGAGTTCAAACATAATGTAAAAGAAAAAAAGGATAATATAAAATAAAAATTCAAATCATAAAAAAAAAAACCCATGACTTTTCATTTCATGGACACTTTTCTCCTTTAAGCAAAACCCATGACTTTTTGTACCCTTGCCTCTTCTTAATATATTGATTTCTAAGACCATAATATAATTTAACATTTATATTTATTATTATTATTTTTTATTATATACAATCTGAATAAAAAATATAAAAATAGGCTGAATATATCATATATTCCTTGAGTTTGGTAAAAAAAAAAATTGAGTTTAAAGAGTATTTTAAATAAGTTTAAGAAGTCAATGCGATATTTTTAAAATTTAAAGAGTAACTGGATTTTTAAACCATATGGATGTATTAAGTTAATAAAATAACATGATCTGGTTGACCTATAAAAATATTCACTTTTGCCACAACATATTATTTGATATAATATTTTTTTTTTTTTTATAATTGAGGAAAGAGAAAGGAAGTGTGAGATAATAATTGGATAGAAAAATTATTAAAAATTAAATTATAAAACAAATAAATATAAAAGCAAAAAATATACATTGTTTTTGGTAGGAAGCAAAAAAATATACATTTAACTATCATTTTGATTTTTTTTAACATCATTAATTAATTTAGATTTTTTTTGTTAATAAAATCAACCTTAAGATATCACTTTATCAACTTTTAAACCATATATTTTTTTTAAGGTTTTAAACCATATAATTCATATTTAAAAAACTATAAAATTTATTTTATATATTTTTTTAATATTAATTCCTTTTTATCAAGTTTTTCATGTTTGAAAAGTATTTCAATTTAAATGGATTATTATTAGAGAAAAATAAATAATATTTCAATCTATTTTTTATAAATTTAATATAAATTAAATATTTTTTAATATGTATGATTTAATTAAATATGACAATTATTTTGAAATAGAATGAGGATTTAACGACATCTATTATCTATTATGTGCTAAATTAAAATTCATTCTTGAAACCAGAAATTATTAATCCTGTTACATAAAAATTAATAGAATTACAACAAATTTAACAAATCTCTTAACTTATCATCCAATTAAAATTTAACCATTTTTGACAAATTTAGTGGCAAAGACCAATATTTTACGTAGAGAAGAAATATTATTAAAATAATAGGTCGGTAAAGATAGACGGAGGAGCTAAGCATCACGCAAATGGCCCCCACACGCCTCCACCTGTAAGCTTACTTCCTAAGCAAAAGATATCCAAACAGCACGGATCTCAATGCCGTTGATCCCACGTGTCATACACGTGTCATAATCCCAGGCATTCGTCAAAAACTGCAGAAACGACACAGCAAAAGAAGAAACGAAGAAGAAACAAACAGTCGAAACTCTGCAAAGAAGAAGCAGAAATCTATAAAACCCCCATGAAGAATAAATCACACTCCATCTTCTCCTTGCTTTTTATCATTTCACTCATTTCACTGTCCCCTTCTTTTTCCACCGGAGATTCAGGCTTTTGCACCGACGAAATGGCCACTCTCGGCGGCGTTCACGATTCTCACGCCACCGCCAACAGCGTCGAGACCGACGGTCTCGCTCGATTCGCCGTCGAAGAACACAATAAGAAAGAGGTATTGTGTTTATCAGTTGATTGTTTTTGTTTCTGATGTGAAATTGCGGCTTGATTTTGATTTTGATTTGTGATTTTTGTTTTTGGATGTGAAGAATGCGATGTTGGAGTTTGCTCGAGTGGTGAAGGCGAAGGAACAAGTAGCCTCAAAAAGATCCATTTCGCTCCAATCAGAAAATTTCAATTGGCTAGAAAGATGAATCTGTCGATGTCTTCAGAACTCAATTTGGATCGCATCCAGAATAGCCGCCGCCGGAGTTTGCTTGACATGGTGGTTATTGGAGGAGAACGAACGGAGCAGTGGTGGCAGCCGAAAAATGAAAAATGTTGGCGGTGGTGTTTTGCGAGAGACAGAGGTTGAGTGCATTCGGGTAGATGTAAAACGGGAAGAGAAAATTTAAAACATATCTGTATTTTTCTTTAAATATTTGTTTTTTTTTAAAACGCGTGTATTTGTTTAATTGGTCATGACACAACATCTTAGATTGTGAGATAGGTACTGTATAATTTATCTTTTATCATCAAAGTTTGATGTGATAATTAAATAGTGAGTTAAATAATAATATAATAATTTGTTTAAATTTTTTATTAGGTAGAATTAAAATTGATCTTGTTTAATAACGTTATGAATAAAATTGTGTTATTTCATACGTTAAGGGTAAATTGATAGTGGAAGAGGTTTATAATATTACCATTTATCTTTAGATTTATGCTCATTAAATCTACATTTTAAAATGTATTGAATTTTTACCGATTTTAATGAGTCTAGATCTAACAATAAATGATTAAATTCATTTAGTCATTCATGATCTATGTGAGTCAAGGTTGTAAAAACGTTAAGCGCTAGTCGGGTGGATATGACCCTCAAAGATTAATCGGGGATTAGTCGGAGATTAATCGGGGTCGGATTTGTATTTTTGTATTTTTTATTTATTAATCAATAAATTATTGTATAAATATAATTAAAATATGTATTATACTATCTAAAAAATAATAATATAAAATTATTTAATATAGAAAAATACGTATATTTGTAACATATATCTTTAAAATTATGCAAATATCAACATTTCAATAATAATATTTTAAAAATGTTTTTGTTCATTATTATTTAGGCGGTCTAGGTAGGGATGCACACAAAAATCCGGAAAACCGAAAAACCGAAAAACCAAACCAAAACCAAACCGAAAATAAGGTTAACCAAAACCGATGGACTAGTGTACGGTTTTTAATTTTAAAAATAATGGTTAATGGTTATGGTACGGTTTTCTTATTCCAAAAACCGTAGTTAATCGAAACCGACCGAATCTCAATTAAATATTAAAAAACTATAAAAATAAATTTATTTATATGGATAAACAATTATTTAATCCCTATAGTTTTCACAACTCATTAATCAATCCACTATTTAATTATAAAGTCTCTAAATTTTTTCACTTTTAATGGTTTAATCCTTCTATCAAATATTAACATCAAATGAGATGAAAATATGTAAATAACTCTCAGTTAATTTGTCACTCTCTCTAATTTCAGTTTATGCGGCTTTTTTTTCTTTTATGTTTTTAGGTTTAGAAACAATGATAAAATTTTATTACTTGTTTTCTAAAACATTATAGCCAGAAGTTTTATTAGGGACATTATGCATTTTTTTATCCGTTTAATTGTTCTTTAACACATTTTTAAATGGAGATTTGATATAGAACTAAACAATTTAACGGAATCAAAACTGAGGGATCATAATACACGTACATCTCCCTCTCCGCAGTTAATCTTTTCAACTCACCATTGACTCGCTGTCTCCCTCACAATAAAAATTAGAATTCTTTTATCATTTTTATTTTTATTTACTAATGGTTAGAAACCGAAATAAAAGGTTAACCGACCGAAATAATTGGTTAACCGATTAGTGGTTAACCGAATTTAATGGACTAGTGTATGGTTAGTGCTTTTTAAAAAACCGATTAAATGGTTAACCGACCGAATTAATGTTAATGGACTGGTTAACCGACCACGCGCACCCCTAGGTCTAGGCGGTATCGGGACGTTCTAGGCGGAATCCAAGCGGCTGAAAATCGTCTAGGAATCAACCAAACGCCTGGAGGGACTAATTATAGAAAATCGGGACGGATTCTCGATTTCGAGCGTCTAGGCGGGGTCCAGGTGGTCTAGACGGCCTTCGTTTCAAACAGTGATGTGAACACTACTGTACCTCTTATAGAGCAGAACCCGTTGAATTGATTAGCAGCAGAAGAGTTGTATTTACCATGATCTCGTATCACCGGTCACGAATCACCCACGTAAATATATTAGTCCCGAGGTGAAAACAGTGGATACACGAACTAAAAGAGACGTTAGAGATGGAGAGAGAGGGTGTCATAGAACCAACTGAACTAAATTCTCAAACTCATAGTTAAGGTCTAAAATAGTTTTAATATAATCTCTGACACGTTTTACTTACGAACGGATAAGTATTTGGTTCATAATCCGAATATTCCAAACACAAATTGACATGTGTTGTGTGTTTTTTTTTATAAATCAAATGAGCCTTTCTTAGTCAATATCAGTATTTAAGCCATTACAAATAAACTGAGAGGGATTATGTTTCCATATCCCATGATCAGACACGGAACTAAACGCTCTTGCAAGTATATGAGCAATCTTATTCGCTGACCTCCTAATGAAAGAAACAGATAAAATATTTACCTCACTAATCAGAGCTTTACAATCATCAACAATAATGCCAAAAGGGGAAACTAGTTCTGTAGTTCCAGAAATTGCAAGAACCAAGAGCTGAGAATCCATTTCTAGATGAACATTCGGAATCCCTTCCTTCTTCTGCCAACTAAGAGCTTCACAACAACTCATTCCTTCAGCCAATAGCGGGTCCTAACAGTTATTGATCACACAATTGCCAGCAGCCATGAAGCACCCCTCATGATTCCTTAACACAAAACCAAAACCAGCATGACCTGTATCCTGGAATAGACCAGCGTCAACATTGAGCTTCAAACTATCTTGTGCTGGGCACAACCACTTCAACCTAACTGTTTCTCCACCAGGCGCTGCAATCACTGTCTGGGCCTACTGCCAACTGTTCAGAAACACCGTTACATTGTTATAAGAAACAGCAGGAGGCTGTCGATTCTCTTCCCACACCAGCCTATTTCTATCATTCCAAATTGCCCAGCATAACGTAGCAGCAATCTCAGCAGATATATAATCATGGTGATTTATAATAAAAGCCCAGAAATCACAGAAGCTACTAACCCGAGAGCTCAGATCTCTAACCTTAGACAACATCCAAACCTGCCTTACTTCCGGACAGGTGACTAGCGCATGTAGGATAGTTTCATCATGACTATTGCATCGAGGACAAAGTGTTGGGATATTAATTCGTTTCTTTACTAGCTCGGATCTTGTTGGCAAACACATAGTGCTTGCTCTCCACATCAGATGTCGAACTTTAGGAGGGACTTTGATCCTCCAAATGTTGTTCAGAACTCTACCCATCTCGACCTCTTGACCATCAACATTATTATTTTGCAGGAAGCTATAGCCACTTTTAACCGAATAGGCCCCATCTCGTTCTAACCTCCACACCAACGATCCCGTGTCTCTCCCTGACTCAGAGTGATCTTAGAAATAAGTATCATATCCCTTACCGAGAATAGACTCTGCAAAATCGAATGGTCCCACTCGCCATTCCTATCAAATCGCAACATAACCACTGTAATCGATTCATCCCCAGGTGGCTCAATACTATCAACATATGGATTAATTTCATCAGGTAGCCAAGGATCAGTCCATACATTCACCTCCTCCTCTGAACCGATAAGAATACGAATTTGTGATTTCAACAGTGGAAGACTAGCAAGGATAATACGCTAGATATAACTTGGATTAGCTCTTACTTCAGCTTCAAGAATTGAAGAATGTGGGAAATAACGAGCCTTAAAAATTTTAGCTACCAGGGAGGATGGTCTTACCAACAAACGCTAGGCCTGCTTGGCTAAGAGTTCAATGTTGAATCTGTGGAAATTTTTAAATCCCAGGCCACCTTGATTTTTAGGTTCTCATAGCTTCTCCCAAACTTCCAATGAATCTTTTTTCCATTACATTCTTCTGACCCCCACCAAAACGAATTAAGCAATTTTTCCAGATCTACACATAGTGTGTTTGGGACAAGAAACATACTCATAACATAGGAAGGAAGTGATTGTAACACTGACTTGATAAGAACTTCCTTCATGGCTTTTGATAAAAACCTAACTTTCCATCTGTTGATACGTTTTCTGATCATAATCTCCAGGTATTCGAACACTTCCCTTTTGTTGCTTCCAATTAACGACGGCAGACCAATGTATTTGTCCGGATTAGAAACAACACCCACACCCAGGCAGGAACCAATGAGTGAGCCAGTCTCTATTAATACATTTCTGCTAAAATGGAGGGAAGATTTAGAGAAATTTATTTTCTGCCCCGAAGCTTGCTCATAATGTTGAAGGCACTATTTGATTGCATTACATTCCTCCATGTTTGCCCTGAAAAACAAGTAACTATCGTCAGCAAAAAACAAGTGAGTAATTGTCGGAGTCTGTGCTGCAACCGCACATCCATGAATGCTACCCCTTGCTTCCAGAACAGTTAATGAAGCAGATAACCCTTCAGCACAGATTAAGAACATATATGGTGAAATTGGATCTCCTTGTCTTAGGCCCCTCTGTGGAATAATAGGACCAACTTCATGAGATCCATTGATGATATTGTACTTTGCTTTAGAGACACACTGCATCAACAATTGGGTCCATTGTGGGGCGAAACCCAATTTTAACATAATTTCCTTAAGAAATTTCCATTCCACTCTATCATAAGCCTTAGCCATATATAATTTTAATGAAGCATAACCTGTTTTTCCTTGTGTTTTTCTGTTAAGGTAATAATTTACCTCAAAAGCGAGCATCACATTGTCGGATATCATCCTTTTTGGGATAAAGGCACTCTGCTGTTCTGAGATAATTCTAGGAAGTACCACTTTAGCAACAATGAATTGCGTATAACGTGTTATTTTTTAAAAACATATAAAGTAAATATTTTATAGGCTTAATGTATCATTTGCTACCTGAATTTGTCCAAATATCTTGATTGGTCTCCTAAATTTTCAAAATATCCCGATAGCTCTTTAATTTGCATAAAATATCTAATTAATCCTTTCAACTTGCATAAAATGTAATCAATTAATCACTCAGTTACAAAAAAGTAAGTTAAATGCGGAGTTAAAAAAAACGAACAAGGTCAGAGTATGTAGTTCTAATATTAGAGAAGACAAGTTTTAGTAGAGAAAATAAGAACTTTATTTTTAATCTATTATGTGAATTATGTAATAACATTATAAGACGAATGTAACACATATTTTACATGCAACTTACTTTTTTGCAACTGAGTGATCGATTGATTATATTTTATGCAAGTTCATGAGTCTAACTTGATATTTTATTTGATTAAAAAAAACTATAGATTTTATGCAAGTTAATAAGCTATCAGAATACTTTGAAAGTTCACGGGATCAATCAAGCTTTTTAAACAAGTTTGGAAGCAAATAATGTATTAACCCTATTTTATATCTAAAATAATTATTAAATAACCATGAATGATTTTTTTTTATTAATTTTACTTTGTAGATCATGTGTAATTATTTCTTATAATTATATATTCATATTCTTTTATTATTTTTGAGCTGTTATGATTGAATTCTGTAATCATGTGTAGTTATTTCTCTTTTCAGTAATTATAGAGTCCATATACAAATTCATTACAACTCAAACATAATTAAAATAATGTAAAATAAAAAAAGATAATATAAAATAAAAATTCAAATCATAAAACCCATGACTTTTTATTTCATGGACACTTTTCTCCTTTAAGCAAAACCCATGACTTTTTGTACCCTTGCCTAATAATATTACTCAAGTATTGATTTCTAAGACCAAGAGGGCGAGCCTTGGCGCAACGGTAAAACGTTGTTGCCGTGTGACCAGAGGTCACGGGTTCGAGTCTTAGGAGCGGCCTCTTGCCAATTAAATTGGTAAGGGAAGGCTTGCCCCCAATACACCCTTGTGGTGTGGGACCCCTCCCCGGACCCTCGCTCAGCGGGGACGCGTAATGCGACCGGGCCGCCCTTTTTTATTGATTTCTAAGACCAACTCTAGTAGTGTTTACATTTTGGTGCCAAATAAACACAAATAACATCCCAAAGTAACACCACATTAGAGTCTTTGTTACTTTCAACTTTTGAGAGGGTAAAAAAAATTTATTAATTAAAAAAACTGTATTGAAAATGATATTTTCTATATAAAAATGGGCGCAAATAGAGAAAGAAATGCAGGTGGGCCATGATCTGGAAAGTTTTTTTTTTTTTTTTAACCATGGAATGCAGCAGAGCAGATGCGTGCGTGCTTCTACCAGTACCTCACCAATACATGCATGTGCTCGCTTGCTGACTTAACAAATTTAATAGGTAAAATTATTGTTTGTTATCAAAAGAAGTAACAAACTACAATCAGTAACATGGTTTATAATGGTTGGTTACAAACAAGTTTACTAAGTAACAAAGAAGTTTGCTTCACTAGCGCTGCTCTAAGTCCATGATATAATTTAGGTCTAAACCATACATTTTGATTATTTTACCATTGAATTTACAGGACGATCTATTTACTCTCTCAACTATTTAAAAGTGGTATTAGCAATCCAATTTTTTCATTATAACAGAAACAAGATAAAGTTCCAACATTAGTACAAATGTTCATAGAAGTATTTGAACCAACATGCATATATAAAAACGATTTAGAATGAGTTAAAACTATATGCAATTTTTACAAGAGAACTTGTGTACTATCTATACTGACTATATTTTCATTTTGTTTTAGTAGTGCACAACCTTTTTATTATGACATTGGTGCTTGCAATGAGAATATGTCATGATTTTTTCTGTTATAACAAAAAAGAGAGGGTTGCTAATACTACTTTTAAAGAGATAAATGGGCAAATAGGTTGTCCCGTAAGTTCAGAAGGAAAAGGATAAAAAATGACAAGTTTAGAGAGCTATATACGATTTAAACTATATTTAACATTTATTTATTTATTATTATTATATACAATCCGAATAAAAAATATAAAAATAGGCCGAATATATCATATATTCCTTGAGTTTTGTAAAAAAAAATGAGTCTAAGGAGTTAGAACATTTTAAATAAGTTTAAGAAAGGCTTAATGCATATTTACACCCTTGAATTTGGCATGTTTTGTCTATTGGCGCCCTGAACTTTTAAAATAACCTATCACACATCTATAGTTGGCTTTAAAAACCTATTGCACACCTGTAGTTGGCTTTAAAAACCTATTAGACACCTATAGTTGGCTTTAAAAATCTATTACACACCTATAGTTGGCTCATTCGGACCTCCTACACACAAAATCGTTGATCTTTCGTCTTTAACGAACGAGATGGTATGCGTGTTATAGAAAAAGAGAAAAGCGCGAGAGTTCGTTCGGTATGCCACCTCATCCGTCAAAGACAAAAAATCAACGATTTTGTGTGTAGGATGTCCGAATGAGCCAACTATAGGTGTGTGATCGGTTTTTAAAGCCAACTGTAGATAGGTTTTTAAAGGCAACTATAGGTGTGTGATAGGTTATTTTAAAAGTTCAGGGTGCCATTAGACAAAACTTGTGTATATATGCATTAAGCCTTTAAGAAATCAATGAAATATTTTTAAAATTCGAGTTTTTTTTTTGTTGAATTAAAATTCGAGTTTTTAAACCATATGTAGAGATATACTAAGTTAATAAAATAACACGATCCAGTTGACCTATAAAAAAAGTATTAACTTTTGCCACCACATATTATTTGATATAATATTTTTTTAGATGGAGGAAAAAAAAATGTGAGATAGTGATTGGTTAGAAAAATTATTAAAAATTAAATTATAAAATAAATAAATATAAAAATAAAAATACACATTTTATTATTGTTTTGATTTTTTTTAATACTGTTAGTTAGTTTAGACTTTCTTTACTAATAAAATCAATCTTAAAATACCTATTTATCAACTTTTAAATCAAATAGTTTGTATTTAAAAATAATTTAAATCACAAAATTTATTTTTATTTATTTTAAAATTTTAAATTAAACATTATCAACTAATATTTTAATATTCAGCACTTACTTTTAATATTTATCAAACACTTATATCATTTAATAACTTCAGCATTTATATGATATTCAACACTTAAAATTCAGTATTTATTTTTTCAACACTTAATTTTCAGTTTTATCAAACGACACCTTAGTTACACGTAAAATGATTAATAAAGAGAGATAAATAATATTTTAATCTATTTTTCATAAATTCAGTAAAAATCAAGCACTTTTTTACATGTGTAATTTAATTAAATATGATAATTATTTTAAAATAACATAAGTATTTAACAACATCTATTATCTATTACGTGCTAAATTAAAATTCATTCATGAAATCTCAACCAGAAGTTATTAGTCCTCTTACATCAAAATTAATAGAATTACTACAAATTTAACAAATCTCCTAACTTATCATCCAATTAAAATTTAACCAATTTTGATAAATTTAGAGGCAAAGACCAATATTTTACGGTAGAGAAGAAATATTCTTAATATAAGATCTAATGTTCCGTCCCTTAACTTTCTCAAATTAGTCATTTTATCAAACTTATCAAATATCATATTTACTCATTTAATTCAATAAAAGTGGTATTTCTCACACATGAAACGTGTGGATATGGAAAATTGGGTACTAATGGTCACAATTTTTTTTATAAAAATTCCTAAAACCTAACATCCAAATCCCTAATTCCTATTTCCTTCCCGATTCCTCCTATTTCTTCTTCATTCCTGTCGAATATAATCTTCTCAATTCCTGTTCTATCTTCTTCATTATTCGATTTATTAGCTAAGTGTTTTATACTTTATATGCAATTCGAATCTTTTTCATTAATTTGGAAATTTCAGCTCCAAATCCTGTCATGGCAAGCGATAAGATATGCTATTGTGATGAAACGATTGATCTGAATGTATGCTATTGACCGAATTTGACACATAACATTTGAGAAGTTAGATTTCAAATGCATCCCTTACATAGGTCAATTTTAACATTTGATAATGAATATGAAAATGTGAAAAATACCACTTTTATAGAATTAAGAATGTAAATAAAATATTTGATGAGTTAAGGAAGTAATTGAATAAGTTGAGGAATGAAAAATAACACTTTTATAGAATTAATAAGGCAACTCGAGATTTATATTCCACGAATTAGAAGGATAAAATTAAAATGTACAAATTAGTACCGGTTAAAAGGACTGAGACAGTAGTAGGCCTTAATACAATAGTAGGTCGGTAAAGATAGATGGAAGAGCTAAGAATCACGGAAATGGACCCCACGCGCCTCCACCTGTAAGCTTACTTCCTAAGCAAAAGATATCCAAACAGCACGGATCTCAATGCCGTTGATCACACGTGTCCTACACGTGTCATAATCCCACGCATCCATCAAAAACTGCAGAAACGACACAGCAAAGAAGAAACAAACAGTCGAAACTCTGCAAAGAAGAAGCAGAAATCTATAAAACCCCCATGAAGAAGAAATCACACTCCATCTTCTCCTTGCTTTTTATCATTTCACTCATTTCACTGTCCCCTTCTTTTTCCACCGGAGATTCAGGCTTTTGCACCGACGAAATGGCCACTCTCGGCGGCGTTCACGATTCTCACGCCACCGCCAACAGCGTCGAGACCGACGGTCTCGCTCGATTCGCCGTTGAAGAACACAATAAGAAAGAGGTATTGTGTTTATCAGTTGATTGTTTTTTTTTCTGATGTGAAATTGCGGCTTGATTTTGATTTGTGATTTGTGATTTTTGTTTTTGGATGTGAAGAATGCGATGTTGGAGTTTGCTCGAGTGGTGAAGGCGAAGGAACAAGTGGTTGCCGGGACTCTTCATCATCTTACTATTGAGGCGACTGAGGCTGGGAAGAAGAAGATTTATGAAGCTAAGGTTTGGGTGAAGCCTTGGCTTAACTTTAAAGAATTGCAGGAGTTCAAGCACGCCGGTGATGCTGATGGTTGTTCTGCTCCTAAAATCACTCCCTCCGATCTCGGAGTCAAGAGAGGTTAATTGATTACTGTGATTTTGGTAGTTTCGTTTTTTCATCGATGCTTGATTAGGATTTAGAAATGAAGCTATTTAATCATGGATTAAGATAGGATTTTCTGACTTGGATTTTGTGAAGCAGATGGTCATGGTCCTGGATGGCGTGAAGTTCCAGCACATGATCCTGCTGTACAAGATGCAGCAAATCATGCTCTGAGTACTATCCAGAAGACTTCTAATTCGCTGTTCCCTTATGAACTTCAAGAGATCATTCATGCAAAAGCTGAGGTAACTTCAATTCTTGTTTCATTTTGTTCCTTTTATGTGCTGCAATTCACTATCATAGACTTTATGATGATAATCTTGAAATATAGCGAAAGAAACTACTCTGTTAGTGTTAGGGTTTCTCTAAGGTAAAAGAGTGACTTTCATTAGTCTTGTTATGAATTGAAGAATGTGGGTTCTGAAAACAGGATTAGATGCTGTCCTCTTGACCAATGATCTTAATTTCAAGTAGAAAAAGAAGTCACTAAATGAATCAACAGTTGTACAGTTTGCTTCTATTCTTAATAGAGCATGGGATAAGGTCTAAATTTTCCCAATTTAAGGCAAAAAGCATCTGGTGGTCATCTTGAGCTTTTGACTTTTTATTTTAACACAGGCCATCAATTTTTGGTCACTCCCTGCTTGTCAAATTCAAATTAGTTGCATGTAAATATCTAATCCATTACACTTCATCCAAAACAAATGATTTGGAGAATGAATAGCGCTTTGTTGAGTTTTATGTGCAATTCTCTTGTCATCTGATCTCCTGATTAAAACATCGGGAGTTTAAGGTGTTGCAATTGTAGATTAAGGGTTCAATCTACCGAATGATAATCAGTATAATCAGGGGCTCGAGATGTTTTTTTCCTAACTCCTATAGTTTAGCATATTGATAGAAATACTAGCTCTTGCCCTTCTTCAATGGATTTCATCCAAATTTTTTTAGTAATTACCAATAGATTGTAATTCGTGTTTGATCTTCATCTATATTTTACTTGAAAGAGGTTGAATAACTCAAAATTGAGCTAGTGTTTCTATCATGGTCAATATTAACTCATAAGGATTAAATTTCTCGTCTCCTTTCGGGGCCAAATTTAGAGAACATCACCATGAATTTAAGCTCATTGAGGCATGAGAGAGAACAAGTAGTTGATAAATGTTTGAAATTGTGAAAACAGGTGATAGAGAACTCTGCAAAATTTGACATGCTTCTGAAGGTGAAGAGAGGATCTGTGGAAGAGAAGTTCAAAGTTGAGGTACACAAAAACCATGAGGGCAACTTCCATCTAAATCAGATTGTGCCACAAGTGTAGTTTGCACAACCTGTTACTGACTGTGACTTGTTTGAATCCGTCTTGTTTGTAATTCCACAGTTTATTTGGTTTGAACTACTGTAATTCCATGAATGCAACTATTTGTAGTAAAACAATATCAATATGGGTTTTGTTTGTACGCAGAAGTTCTCTTCAACATGACCATGTATCTTTGTGACCGAGTCACAAAGACCCAGCTTTGCACATAGCCAATGTTATGTTTATAGGTGATGTGCAATGTCTCTGGATACATTATCTAATGTCCGTTTGGTTACTGAATGTTTGCTAGTTGGACCAAGTAGGTTCTTAATTTTCATTTGTGATATTTTTCAGTATTAACCTGAAATTTTATGGATGCAAGAAATGGTCATCTGATTATTTGATCTCAAATTGACATTTTTTATAGTTCACTTGAACATTTTCTGTTGAACACTTGGAAAGCTGAAGATCAATAATCCCAAATTGACCCTTTTGGGTTCCATGGCGAACCCTCACTCACACATATATATATATATAAATAATAAAAGAAAGCTCTCTGAAAAAAGGATTAATCTCTTCTTTAGGGTAATTTTTGTAAAAAATTATCCTAATAGGTCTGGTTGGGAAATTTTTCCTCAGGAGGGCTCAGCCAGAGTTAATATTTAATAATAATTTAACATTAAATTGCTCATTACGACGCCTGTGGCGCCGTAATGAGCCATGGTTGCTTAGGGATTCCTGTCTGTCAACAATGGGTAGTGGCTTCACGCCACTACCCATATAATATTTTTTTTAATTTATTTATTATATTATATTTTAAAAATAAAATTATGTATAAATTGAATTTTTGTTTTATAATTTTTTTTAGGAATTGTTTTAAATTTATTTTTTGATTAAAATTTAAATTTAATTTTAAATGTTAGGATTAAATTTGCACAATTTCATACGTTAGGGTTAAATTTGTACTTCATTTAAAATATTAAGGTTAAATATTTAGTGTATTACTGATAAAAAAAAATATTTCGTGTGTTAATACACAGTAAATATTTTAGACAATTTCAAGCGAAGTGCAGAGATAAGCCTAACGTATGAAATTATATAAATAAATTTAACTCTAACATTTCCAAGTAAGATTAATTTTAACTATACGCTACCAAAAATTTGAAAAGACTTGTATACTGTTATTTAGCCACATCGGACCTTCTAAACCAGTTTGTCCATAAATTGAAACAGTTTCATAATATTTTACTGTGTTATTGATATAGTTACCGACCGTCTAAACCAGTTTGTCGATAACTTATCAACAAACTGGTTTAGAAGGTCCGATGTGGCTAAAGAACAGTCATACAAGTCTTTTTAAATTTTTGGTATGGTTTAAATTGATCTTGTTTAGATACATTAGAGTTAAATTTACACAATTTTATATGTTAGGGTTAAATCTGCACTTCGCTTGAAGCGTAAAGGTTAAATATTTAGTGTATTAATAGCACTGTAAAATATTTTAGACAATTTAAAAAAAATTGTTATTAGTTTATATGTAGCATGTTTAGGTTTTTGAAATTGTCTAAAATATTTTAATGTGTTACTAATACAGTCACAAAAAAGATGTATGAAAATGTTTCAAGTTATCGACATTTAGAAGGTCCGATGTGGCTAAATAACAGTCAAACAAGTATTTTCAAATTTTCGGTAGCGTATGATTAAAATTGATCTTACTTGAAAACGTTAGGATTAAATTTACATAATTTCATATATTAGACTTATCTCTGCACTGCGCTTGAAATTGTCTAAATTATTTACTGTGTCGTTAACGCACTAAATATTTTTTTTATCAGTAATACATTAAATATTTAATCTTAACATTTTAAGCGAAGTACAGATTTAATTCTATACGTAAATTTGATCCTAACATATAAAATATCAAAATTTTATAAAGTAAAAATTCATTTTACATATAATTTTATTTTTAAAATATAATATAATATAAATAAATTAAAAAAAAAAAAACATTTATATGGGTAGTGGCGTGAAGCCACTACCCATTGTTGAGAGGAATCCCTATTAAGGGATTCCTGGCTGCATGGCTCATTACGGCGCCATAGGCGCCGTAATGAGCAATTTAATGTTAAAGTATTATTAAATTTTAACTCTGGTTGGGAAACGGTCTCTTCTGGGGGAAAAATTTCCCAACCAGACCTATTAAGGTAATTTTTTATAAAAATTACTCTAAATAAGAGATTAATCCCTGAAAAAATGGAAAGGGTAGGATCTGCAGACGTATATGTATATTTATATACTTTGTGACTGTTTGATAACTTATTAAAGCTGATTATGAAAATCCAATAATATCCAGGAAATGAACTTATTTTTGGTTAATATCAATGTATATGGTATTCTAAGATACTGTATTATTTTTGTAAGAAAGAAGAAATCTCCATTCCGCCCATTGTACATTTTTATTTTTAATTTTTTTTATCTATAATTTTAGATGCATGTGGGGGAAAGAAAAACTATTGAAGTTTTTAAGATTCAGTTCATGTAGACACCAATTTGTAAAGCAATTTAATAAAAAATGATCCAATTGACATATCAGTACGCATTTTTTCTTTAATGGAAGAAAATGTATAACACACTTTAATAATAATAATAAATGGAGCATTTTAATAAGAACCATGGAAAAGGCATGAGAAATCAACCAATCAAGCATTCTCAACTTAATAATTTAAGTGTAGTTGGGTTTAAATTTTGAAATTGAAATTAGAATCGGAAAGAGAATGATATGAATTAGAATTACTATTTTGTAATTTTATGAATAACGAAATTATTGATGAATTTTTTTACGTTTAGCAACACTTTAGTCTTAATTGATAACATAATTACCAGATCCTCAATGACATTAAAAAAAAAAAGGACGGTCCGGTCGGATTACGCGTCCCCGCTGAGCGAGGGTCCGGGGAGGGGTCCCACCACAAGGGTGTATTGGGGGCAAGTCTTCCCTTGCCAATTTAATTGGCAAGAGGCCGCTCTTAAGACTCGGACCCGTGACCTTTGGTCACACGACAACAACGTTTTACCGTTGCGCCAAGGCTCGCCCTCATCCTCAATGACAATAATCCCAACAAAATCTCAACATTTTAGTCTTGATTGATAACATTTTTAATGGTAAGTACCAGATCCTCAATGACAGTAATCCCAACAAAATCTCTACGATCTAGTTAATTTTACTATGGATCTATCACAACTCTTCAAACGTTCGAGACTAAACTTTGGTGACCAAACGCCACCCAATTTTACAACCATAACCAGGCAACCGACATCCATCACTACCGCAAATTAATCCTTTTACGACCATAACCAGTCAACCAGCAGCCATCACTAGCTGCATACCTGAAAAAGCTTACAGACTCTCATATTATAACGGGGATCCTCTATTAACATCATCGTTTCTGTTCTATATGAACCAAAAAGAGTTCTCCAACAATTAGGCAGCTATTATCATGGCGAACAAACTTATTTATTTATACAGCCAAATTGACCTTTTATCTATTAGTCAGGAGAGCTGTTCTTTAGCAGCCAATGTTTCAGGTCAAAAGATTACGAACTTCAAGGCCTGTAAACATAAGAAAGAAGCAGTGATCTCAAAATAGGCAGTAATTAACTAGAAACTAACGAAATCGACTAACAACTGAAAACGAAATCATACACAATAATCTTATACAGCAACTTCTACTAAGGCTGCTGCTGCCTCCATCCTACATTAGAGTATCCAAATCACACAATCTAATTGTTCTTAAATACTCGACAAATCTACTACTGGATTGGGTTGTTAGGATTATGGCAAATGACAATGAGAGAAGAAAGAAAACCCTAAATCATCATTTTCGTTTTGGCCCCTGAAGTTCTTCCGGTTCATCACTTTCTCCTGCTTTCCTCTCCTTTGTCTTGACATCCATTAATCAGATCCCGACCACTAACCATTTACTAGCGGAGCCTTCGGAGAAGGCTGATTAGCCTTCTTCATCGTAATCTTCCTCCTCCTCGTCCATTCTTGTTCCGAGTTGTGCAAGCTGGAGAGGGTCGATAGCCATCTTGTCCATTTCGGAAAGTGACCACCCTGGATATTCTTCGTGGTTCGCTTCAGTGGTTGGTGCTGCTGCAGATGAGCTGTCAGCCACTGCTGGTACTGATGTTGTTACTTCTGCTGCAGCAGGTGCGGGTGCAGGTGTTGGTGCTGGTGTGGCTGCAGCCGCGGCTGCAGCAGCAGCAGCCTTTGCATCCTCGTTCTCGTTCACAGCAGCATTTAGATCGAAGTTTCTTTCTGGCACATTGGCAGTATCATTGACTACTGTACTTTCCTTCAAGGACTCCTTTGATTCTAAACCATTTTCCTCAGCTATTGCAGGATTTGTGTTGCTCACTGTGCATTGTGGTTGAGTTGTACTGGGCTCAAATTCAGTTTCACGATAAGAAGTTTCTCGTTCCACAGTTCGAGAACCCCGTGCACGTCCCCTTCGACCGCGGCCTCTCCCTCTGTTACTGCCGCCTGGGTGACTCGTGTCATGCTGCTGAAATAACAAAGAAGAATTATAAGATTTTGACATTAACAAAATTCTATGATCATGCCACCTTAGACATTAAATAGAGGGAAATTCTACTGCTGAATATAAGAGATTTCATGCTTCGGAGTGTCTGTTTTCTTCTCCACTTCAAAAAGACAGCAGATACCAAAATTTATTTTTATGAATTCGGAGCGCAACTAATCTTAATGTGAAGAATACGAGTTCAGAAAAGTAATAAAGAATAGCTAATTATCTCTTTAACCTTAAAAAGTAGAGGCATTTTCAAGCAAGCAACTGAATATTGAAAAAAGCCATATAAAGTAAGTAAACAAATCTTGAGTATCTTACCATCCTGCTTCTCTTCGACTCTTCATCACTGTCATTGCATTCGTCCCCATTCGGCTTCCTGATACAATAACAATCAGGGAGATTAACTCAGTTACACCAAACTACAAGGGAAGGAGAAGGATAAAAAAAACAGATGGCATGATGTGTATAACCACCTCTTTTGGAGGGTTCTATGGTCTGCAGCATTATCAGAATGGCCGTGACCGTGACCATAATCAGGAACCCTACTGACAATTTCTCTCAGAAAATCAAATACATTATAGCTCTGGACGCAATGTTTTCTGTAAGTTAAGAACTTAGTTAGGCAACTTCACTGATAGTAAAACTAAGTTAAAGATGAAAAAAGCATTGCAGAATGGAAAAAGGAGAATGATATACAGTCTATTTAATATTTACTCTTAAAGAAAACACCATCATCACCTCCTTGTACGAACTAAGAAAGCGAAAGGATAAAAAAGGAAAGAGAATTAATGCATGACAGATTCAACTCTTGTTCTTTTGCAACAATCTATAAACATATACCATAGAAGAGGCCATACACGGTTCAGAAGCAAGATAACAATAAAAAGTGAAGACGAATGTAGCACTAACAAATATTACCAAAGGGAAGAAAATGTTACAAGTCATAACACCACATGAAGAACATACCAGCCGTTTGTTCTACGAACTTTATTGCCTTCAACCAGTATGAAGCACCGATACTTCTAAGAGGCTGACATAAGCGTTTTGGATACTCCAGGGATGCGTACAAGATACGGCAAAACAAGTACCCCTTTTTTCTTTTAGCTATGGAGATACTTTCAGAGTTAATTACGTAAAAAAATTAGGGTTTTTTCTGGCGATGAATCAACAATTCGTAGTGCTTTCTTGCATATTCTTGATAAACCAGCGCTTATATATAGATGTAGGAGATCTGTTTGGGAAGTAAGAAGCCCCTTTGACATCTCTTCATCTGCAAAGAATTCTCGATGTGAAAACACAGAGACAAAGGGCTGATCTTTGAATAGGAAAAAGAGTGGATCCGCAGGGTCCCAAATGAATTGGCTTATTCGGAAAAAGCCCTGTTCTTTGAAAGGTCTATATCATATCTGGGCTTCATGGTTCCACTCTGAGACACCCACCCTTTTATTTGCGAAAAGATAAATAAAAAACTAAAAGCTAATCAGTATTATGTTTTTTTTGAAGAAATAATCAGTATTAATAATTGTAGATGAAGATCATGAAAATGTCTTTGAATAGTCTTTAGACTTGGTAATTTAAATAGTTTGAAGTATTAAACGTTTCTTTTTGACGAATTAAGGACATATTAGGTATTATTTTCATGGAACCATTTGAACTAAAAGCTTAAGCTGATAGTTAAAGTCCAATTCATATTACTATCTGACAATTATGAATGCTATTTGTGGTTTTGTAGTGACTTGTGAATGTGGATTGTGGTTTTCTATATTCACATGTGTGTGTGTATATAATTTGGCATGTTCCCGCCGTACCCGTATCCCATATTTAAAAAAAAGTGAGATTTGCCGCACCCGTATGCGTACCCGTATCGGTGCTTCATAGCAGTACCCTATACTAACAATTTGGAATCAAACATAATGATGGGCTAGAAAAAGGAGGCATCAATTTGCTCATGGCACTCTACATTACAATCATGAATATATGCTTCCACATTGACACTTATGGTTTGATATGAATGCACAAACTAACAAGAGAATCAAACATCAAAATCACAGCATGTTGTTAAGGTAGTGACAAGAAGTAATTCAATTATTATCACTTTTGGAAGTACTTCAAACATCATTTACTATAACAGTTCCAATGAAGAAATGAAGAAACAGAAAAGTTCTTACTAACTATTCATTGTCAGGTTTTTATCAAATCCTTCCAAGAGACAAAAAATAAAAAAATGACAATTTATTTCCAATGCACCAGGTCTATGAGGCAAAGAACTAAGTAGTAGTCAGACAAGCACAAAGGAGATCACCAAAAGGA
Source organism: Euphorbia lathyris (assembly GCF_963576675.1). Classification (NCBI taxonomy): domain Eukaryota; kingdom Viridiplantae; phylum Streptophyta; class Magnoliopsida; order Malpighiales; family Euphorbiaceae; genus Euphorbia; species Euphorbia lathyris. The sequence goes on along the minus strand of NC_088912.1, from coordinate 93,499,161 downwards.
AAAGGACAAAGTTCCTTAAAAATCTAAAACCAATCACTTGAAATGCAGGGAGAAGAAGCAATGAAGCAAACAAGGATCTGGTAATATCTTCTTCTACTGACATATATAAGCAGTTTTTCAAAGAATTCCCTATCTTTTGCATGAGAAAGCAATGAGGCAACTTTACATGACCAGCTAGCGCACTGTGAGTTTGGCTTGCATTCCATGACAAGTCCCATCAGTTGAAATCAAAATCTCAAGAATTTGCTGTCATATTTTCTTTCATTTTAGAAACCTAACTAGGGCGGCCCGGTGCACTACGCGTCCCCGCTTAAGCGAGGGTCCGGGGAGGGGTCCCACCACAAGGATGTACTGGGGGCAAGCCTTCCCTTGCCAATTTTTTTTGGCAAGAGGCCGCTCCTAAGACTCGAACCTGTGACCTCTCAGTCACACGACAACAACGTTTACCGTTGCGCCAAGGCTCGCCCTCAGAAACCTAACTAGAAAGGAAAAAAATATAGACGCATTAAAGTTCCTAAAACCAAACTAATCTGGTACACATACACACTGTGTTATTGCTGATTCAGTATATAGCTATGATAATAGTCAAGATTGTGAGGAACGGATCTAGTTCTATTTCACATACAGTCAGCTGTAACAGAGATATTTTATACTATAGACATCAACTGAAGCATCACCTGTAGACCTATTAGTGAACATTTCATTTATTATTCACAGTTTACCCCACTCTTAATTTCCCAGACATCCAATCATGATTAGTACATCATTTTCTTTGAGACCTGATGTGCTGTACAGATTCGCAGGCACACACAACTTATAGAAATGAAACCAACTAACAACGGGAAAATGACAGAGACAACATTCAATTAAAAAAAAAAGTTAGCCACAGTAGAATTGACAACGTCAAGGCAATTTCTCACTTACAAATGCAATGCACTCATAGTTTTGGCTCCTCGTTGAAGAGTAATTTCATAAGTACGATCACACAGGTCTTGGAGAAACAATTCCAATGCTTTAGCTGCAATAATGTTGAAGACAAGCATGAGCAACCAAACTGATTTATAAATTTTTTTTATGGAAAAAGCATAAATTGGAAGAGTTACTGACAAACTAAGACAGGCACAGCTAGTGCTATTTTCCCAACATCCTCATCAGCTTGCATTATCTTTTTTATGCGAGCCTGCATGATTAATGTTTTCCATCAGAAAGAATCTAAAACCAGCACTATAGATATCATGCCCATTTCAAGACGAGACTCTCAGTTCAAACATACATTTTCAATCAAGTCGGTAGAATCAAGCACATTCAAACTGAAGGCCTGGCTCTCTGATTTTTAATTAAAATTCAAACGTATATAAGATGAGTGTCTAATCAAAGCTCCAAACTGTAACAATAACCTAATAAATACAAAGCCTCTAAAACATGCTACTGGAGCTGCCTAATACATATTAACTTTAATAGCTCACAGGACTCATTCTTATTATAAGGTGGAAGTAAATTGTCACATCTCCAAGAGCCATATATTCCATTTGCAGATGTTACTGAGGTGTTAGTGGGCATGGTATGGTATGACAAAGCTTCTACAAGCAAGCACACACTACATATAACATTAGACAGCTGAAAACCCAAAAAAAAAAAACCAAGATACTCATGCAGCAGAAACTTCTAATTCTGATAGAAAGGAAAGAGAGAGAGAGAGAGAATAAGGAAAAACTGGAATGCTACTGAAACCAGCTACTGGAATCAGATCCAAATAGTGCTTCTTGATGTTAACTAGACATAAAATATTGTGGACTGCTGTTTGAAAAATAGAGAAGTATTTATTCCATAATGTAGGCACTTTCAGGATACATCATCGTACAAGGATTACAATGAAAAATCACATAATCAAGTTGACACTTGCTTGCAGAGAAAGGTGCACAGGCAAGAAATAATTATGATGAGAATGGGAGTAGATGGGGTAGAGGGCAAATGTTAGACCAACTTTCACATTGGCCCAAGATCTTGTATGTTTATAATAGGATGGGACAGGGGCATGTGGCACTTCTGCCTAGCTGGAAGTAAGTTTGTTTGTTATAAAGAATGGAGTGAGGAGAGAGGGGAATATTCTGGCATTCTGTTTGTATAGCAAGTGCTTGGGAAGGGGATTTCCTCTCCTTTGGCTAGTATAGCGGAGTGAGTCTACTGCAGTAGAATTTCCTATCTCTCTTTTCCTTTTCCTGTTACTGTATTGCCTAAAGTTGTTACAGTATTCCCATATCTTGAAGTTATCAATATTGTTATTCACATGTTCTTCTATTTTCCTATTTTTATTGTCTATGGTTCTGGTTCTTTTGTTTCCTATCATAATAGAACGTGGATATTGCAGGGAAGGATTGCAGTGAAGTTAATTAGCAAATAGTAATAATTTTGAAAAGTAAATTCCAGCAAACAAAACAATTAAAAAATAATCCATTCCATACACCACAGAACTATCTTTCACTGGTTGTCCTCACAAACATGCATTTTAATAAACCCAGAAGCAAAATAGATCACAACAATAATAGTTTTTCAAGTGAAGTGCTCAACCTAAAACAGCCATGGACGATACATGTGTGGCTGAATACAGCAAGCACGACTGAGCCACAACTGTGATAATAGACCCAAATCAATTAACAAGGAGGAAAAAAGCAAGAACTACAAAAACCTAAAACCTAGATACAAAATAATCAGGACCATTTAAAACCATACTAACTCCTTAATTGACATGATATCAACAAATTCACAGATAGTTACAACCATTTCCATGTAGATCAAAGTCCATGACAAAATCAAATAGCAAATTAGGAGCAGAACTCGAGCTAGATCTTAAACTCGAATAAATTCCCTATTTCCGTAACACACACTTCCAAGTTCCACTCGAATTAAGAACCCAGAAATCATGAGATTACAAATTAAAAAAAAAAAAAAATCAAAACTGACCACAAACTGAAATCAAGAAATCATATCGATATTAAACGCCCGATTAAGTCAACCGATCGATTAAAATCTTTCAATTATGAGCCACCAACACAGTAAAACCCAAATCGAGATAGTAATAGAGAAACTTACAGCTGGGAAACGGGTGTCAAGCTTCTTCCTCATGACTGTCAGATTTGGAGCATCTAAATTAAAAAAGAATATATATACGCAACGAAATAAAAAATTACAAAAGGAGGAGCTGAAAGCGAAAACAGCCAAAAAGAGAAATCGAAATGATTGATTTGCAAATCAAATCATTCCCTTCATAATTGAATTCCGATATCGCACAAAAGATCCAGAAGCTAATCCCTCTTCAGATCCGAAAACACCATAAAAAAATAACCGAGTCTTGTTTCCACGGAATATCCGTCCGTACAAAGTCCCAGAAAATAAAAAAATAAAAATATAATATCGAGGATAAAGTTACGTGCCCGTCACTTACTCTGTATTACAATCGATACATATTGCCAGTTTGTCTACCTAGTTTTAAGTCAACTACTTAGGTTATGATGACGTCATTGTGTTTTTTTTTTTTTTGCAATTTTAGTAATTTCTACTTTTTTTTATTACTTATTTTATGTCGAGAAGGAATAAAATTCAAATTTTCTTTTATCATAGTAATTTAATTTTAGCTCAAATTTTCTTTTTAGAAGAAATTATATCTTTAATTTTTATCGGTATTTATTTAAAAAGTACTGTAAAAGTTTGAACTGGAGGATTTTTTTTTTTTTAATAGAGGAGCTAAACCCAACAAAACAATAAAGAAATAAAAGAAGTTATTATTCAAGAAATAACGGAAGTTATTATTCTATCTAAAGATGGTCGTAAGAATATTCAAAGGTCTATAGAAGACACATCACACTCACAATGATTTAAAGAGCAAAAATTTACAATAACCTTAAATTGAATTAAATTTCTATAATAATTATAAAACTGAATTGTTTTGTTTGATAAAAAAAATTAAACTTCTCAAATAATATTAGAGGTTGTTTGCTTAGGTAAAAACACATCATACATGGGAATGAGAATGAAATATTTCAGTTTTTAATATATATATATATATAATTAGAAGTTGGGGACGGGTAAGCTGCCATCCGACATCCCAACCAGGTTGGCACACCTAAGAACAAAAACCCGAGCCAACATATGATTAAAAAAAAAGAATTAAAAGAAAGTTAACAAAAGAGAAGCCATTATAGTAAGAAAAGCGAAACAACCCCCCGCCTATAACATTATCTCTAATAAGGAGAGAACAAATTGAGTCCCACCACTGCATACCAGAGCTAAGACGTCCAAAATTGGCAAGAGCGTCGACAACATGATTACCTTTTCGGAAAACATGAGAAAACACAATTTGCATATGAGCCATAGAGGCTAAGCACGCTTGCTAATCAGCCTAAAGAGTCCACAAGACGAGCATGGTCTGTGAGCGAAAAATGTGAATGACATAGGACGAATCGTTCTCAATCCAAAGTTGACTCCATCCCTGAGAGTGAGCAACCGAAACCACAAACATGGTTGCTTGAAATTCTGCGATATGGACTAAGGAGCATTCTAGAGGGAAAGCAAACGTTCCAAAGAACGTCCCTGATGATCCCGAAAGATCCCCACAATCAACCTTACCCAAAACAACGGAGGCGTCCGTGTTGGCCTTTACCCAGCCTGTAGGCGCAGGACTCCAGTGGACCGTAAGCAAGCGAGGAGCCATACGAAGTCGCGGCTGTAGAGCAATTAAAATTCGGTTTGAGGTTCGTCAGATACAAGTTAGGTGAATCCTCTTCCAATTAAAATTTACTGTATACACTGGAACTCGAATCTGAAATTACTAATTTAAGCGATTTGAGACTCAAGCCAACCTTAATTGATCAGTTTTTAATATTTAATTAGTTACACAATTGATTATCGACTGAGACCACATTTGTTTGGGGAAAAATATTGTGTTCTGAAAAATTTTATGCAGGGAAAATATTGTGCAGGAAAATAAAATATTTTCCTGTGTTTGGCAACAACACTGGAAAATATTTTCCGGTGTTTGGCTACAACACTGGAAAATATTTTCCAACCACTAAATATAGATTTTCTGTATTTTTTATTTTCAATTGTATATATAAAACACAAAAAATATGTAGAGACGTGGAAAACTGTGAAAACGTAAAAATAGAAAAAAATGTAAAAAAAACCCATGAAAACAAGAAAATGTAAAAAAAACACGAAACACAAAAAACGTGAAAAGATGTGGAAAACACGAAAACCTGAAAAATATGAAAAACGGAAAAACGTGAAAAAACACAAAAATAAACGTAAAAATTTATTAAAAACACAAAAAGCGGAAAAATGCGAAAATTACGAAAAGTAAAAAAATATTAAAAACATGAAAACATGGAGAAAAATTGAAAAACACAAAAATGTGAAAAAAAATAAATATAAAAACACGAAAACATTTTTTCACATTTTCGGCATTTTTTGTACGTTTTCTCGTGTTATTAACGCTATTATGTTTTTTTTGCATTTTTTCTTCTTTTTTGTGTTTTCACGTTTAGCTTTTCAGTTTTTCGGTTTTTCGGTTTTTCCCTTTTTCACGTTTTCTTTTTTTCGTGTTTTTTATTTTTCGCATTTTGTTACTTTTTCGTGTTATTCATGTTTTTCGTATTTTTCACGTTTTTGTGTTTTTTACGTTTTCATATTTTTATTGCATTTTTCGCCTTTTCATGTTTATCGCGTTTTTCACGTATTATCACGTTTTTGTGTTTTAGCATTTTTCGCGTTTTCATGTTTTTCGTATTTTTTCACGTTTTTGTGTTTTTGTATTTTTCATGTTTTTGTATATTTCGTGTTTTGTCTCTTTTTCGTGTTCATGCTTTTTCAAGTGTTTGCTTTTTTTGCGTTTTTGTACACTAAAAAAAAATGGGCCTTTAATAACAGTTTTGTAGAAAGTGTCCCATGGGCTTTCAACTAAAAAGCCCAAAGTTTATGGTTTCACAAACCAGGGCACCATACAGCAGAACATTAACTCGCTTTCCTTTTCCTTTTCCCGTTTCTCTTATTTCTCGATCTCCGTGAAATAGCCACCTCTATAGAATCCACCGAAAAAATCAAATCCAGTCTACCGATCAAAAAGAGACGAAATCCACCTTTGAGTTTCATCGACAATGGAGTGAGCACGAGTCTGGTTAGCGAAGAATAAAGGGGAGGTCTGAACGCGAGATGAGTTTCAGTTTGGTCGCACAATCTGGACGACTAAATAGCTGTGTTGATGGCTTCGGTTTACTTTCTTTTCTAAGTTCTCGCAGATCCCGATTACTTTAGGAGTAACTGCTAGGTATGCTCAATTTTTAATTTCGGGTTCCACCTTGTGATTGTTTAGTTCATATCGATCATGGTTTTTATAATTTGAATGTCGTTGATTTGTCTAATTCTTCTACCTGCAAGAGGTAATTCCCTAATTTTTAAAACAGTTCATTAATCTTTGCAATTATATTTCTAGAATTCTAGTCCAAAAATAGTTATTCTGAGGACTATAATGTGTCTGATCGATATATTGGAAATGGAAATTATGCATTCATGCCATATTTTAACTCCAAGGTTCCATTTCCAGCAGTTGTTTTAGGGAAAAAAGCAGCAGTAAGAGTGAGAATAATCATTTGATGATGAAAAAACAAAGTACGGGTGGACAGAGCTTATGAGCGCAGAGCACAATTCAGCAATGTGGGTTGTGATCGTGTTTCGATTAATGTGGATTTTGCCGATTTGGGTTTCGTTTGTGTTGATATGCTTGCTGATTTTGCAATTCGTTTTGCTATGATGAATCAAATTACTGTAGTTGTTGATTTAAGTGTTATGCACACTGTCCCAATGCGTACTCACTCTTTCACAGGTGTAATTGTGGCTGATTGATAGCTGTTTCCATTAGTGTCTTAGCAACCATCTATACTGTGTGCTATGATGAATAAAATGTTCATATTTTTTCTTCAAACTAAATATTGATCTGCCATCCAACAATTTGATAATGCCTTGAAATTTTTGGCTTCTGCACTATGTGACCGAAATCTTTCTAAATGTGTTGAATACATATATAAGCTGTCACAATAAAGACAATAAGTGGAGATTCTTTTGAAAAACGGCTAAGGTCCTTTTGTATGTTTGTTGATGTTGTTAGATTATGTTTAGATCTAATTGAAGTGCTAATTTGCCTTTATTTCAGTAAGCATAAATGATGCAATAGAATGCTCAACTTAACCCAAGGCAAGTTGAGTTGAAGATGACATGTGCCATGGTTTCCAACCAATTTCCTGAGCTAATACATATGGATATTGTTATATTTAGAATGTAAAATTAGTTTATGTAGTAGCAAAGATATTAAAATTGAGAGCAGCATCTGTTATTTGTCTAAATTCCTTTTGATGCTAAATAGCTAATTTGAGACATTTCTTTATCATTACAGTTGGTTAATGATTCAAGAGCATCAAGAGCATCTCTGCAGGCCAAGACATTTCTTTAGGGTGAATATAGTGGATGGATGGTACCATTTGATTAATTGGCACTGTAATGTGGATGGATGGATGGATGGATGGTACCATAAGTTCTTTATTCTGTTTCTAAGGTCTATATACCCCTGACACAAAACCGGCATCAAGGTTCAAGACTGATGAGTGCATTAGAGCCCAGTCAAGGATTTAAAGTTTCACAAGTAACACTGCCCTGTGATTCTCAGGGGTCTATTGACTTCAGCAATCGTCCTTTCCAAGTGAGTGTCTGGAATACTAATCATTCAATGCTAAGTTGTTTTCGCTTTAAATATTGAGGATACTACTGGAGCGATTCAGGCAAAGCTACACTGTACTAGATCTTGGTAACAACTATGATAATCATTTTGGTACTATGACACCAAAAATAATTCTCAAATAGAATTCTGAATGGTCTTTTCCATCAGGTCTCTGGGGAGATTAGGCCTGGGTCATACAGTTTACATATCTGGCTTGTCATGCTATAAGACAAAACAAAATTGGTGAGCAAACAACAACTTAGTTACTTGTTCTCGTCAGTCTAGATTATTGTTACTTTCTGGCCTTAGCTATTTACATTTCACATAGATATTTATCCCGAATCTCCATGGGTTCTACCGTATTTCAGCCACTAATTTATCTTCTCTTAGGTACATCTTCTCACTTGTTTATTTTTATTGGCAATTTTGAACTATCTTGGTATGAGAATGATGCTGCAGCTTCCTTTGTGAACCTCAGTTGCCTGCCAGCACTGTTGAACTCCTCTTGTCTTCAAAGTTTATCTTGCCTCTCTGATCTATCCACTGGTGCTAGTTGTACATACGTATGCTTCCTACGAATTCTGACTAGGATTTTCTTATGTTTTTTCTATGCCTCTGCCATAAAATTCCTTAAAACTGTCGATCATAATCTGTAGATCATTAAGAGCAAAAAGGGGCTGTCTAGATTGAATATATGGTTCAGTCAAACCCTTCTGGGGACTAATTAGATTATGAAATATTAATTTCATTATCTTTGTTAATGAATATATAGTGTATTGTTTATGTAGTAACTATTGTCTACAGGGAACTTAGAAAACCTTATTGAACTTGGACTACCAAATATCATCTCACGTCTTTTCGTATTGGAGTCTTATGTTATGTACTAACATTAACATAACATAGTGACGAATAAGTAATGAGTTTGATCCAAAACCTTCTTATTTTTTCCACTGTTTCTACTGTATGCTGATGTTTACTTGCTGAACAGGGCGCCTTTGATGGTTGAAAAAGTACCGAAAGAGTTCGGATTAGGTATGTATGTGTGAAAAAAAAGCCAAGAGAGGTATGCAAATTGCTCTCAATTGTTTTCATCAGCTTCACTAGTTGCAAATCATTCTGAATTTCAGCTTTGATATGCAAACAGAGGTATGTGATGATATGGAGCAATCAATTGCAATAACAAGCCAATTACAGAGGATTGACAGGGCAATGTATAATAGTCCTCCTCTTCACGGCATATTGTTTGTTTCGACTATCCTCACTGATCCAGCCATAAAAGAACTATGGATCAAAGAGGTTAAGGTAATTTTATTTTCTTCTGTTTCTTCTTAATGAAATGCATGGACTAATAATTTGATATTTATTTAATTGGAAGTCACAGTTTGAACTAAAAGTTCCAAAATTAATTACTGCAGGACAGAATTATGGCAATCCATGATGAGGAAACCCCACATTTTTTTCAAACACTCATCAATTCAAATACTTCGTTGTCCTCGCATTGCTGGTAAAAAGCACAGTTGGGTCAAACAAAGGGTTAGTTTTTCTTTAACAACATTAAAACTTGAGTTGTATTAATATTTACAACATCTGCCGAGTTCTCTTGATCTGTTTTATGTGCCTATGAAAAGGTTCGCCTTGTTGAAAGTTTCTATTGCTTATCCACAAGTTAAATTAGGTGAACTGGTAAGAACATAACTGGTCAGGCAAAGGGTTAGTTTGAAGTGGAAGAAGACGGTTTGTTTGTCCCTTGAATCAGTTAGGCTAAGGAGGTGATAGTCTTCCGCATCATCTCCTCAAGTGTCATGTGGGAGACCTATTGTTTTACACATTTTTGAATATATTTAAACTTTAGTCATTTTAGTTATGTTGATTTTAGATTCGTTATTTTTAGTTTTAATTTCACTATTGACAATATTGGTGTGGATATTGTACTGAAATTTTATTTCAATGTATGTAGTTATAAATGTTTGCTACCATAGTGTGAGGGCTGTTTTTTTGTCGGTAAAGGGCTATTTTTTTGTCGTGGTATTTTTCTCATTTGTTCAACTTTTCATATTTTTTGTGGGTTTTTTTGTCATATTCTCGTGTTTTGTAACGTTTTCATATTATTTATATTTTTCGTGTTTCATATTTTTACATTTTTTAACGTTTTCCCAATTTTTCTCTTTGGGGAAAATGTTTTACCCTTTTGAAAAGGGCAAAACATTTTCCCTTATTTCTTCCTTGCTTTTCCATTGACTTGCCACTTATTTTTCTGCTCAAACAAACATTGGAAAATTGGGAAAATATTTTCCTCCAAACAAACGGGGCCTGAGAATAATATTTAATACATTCCCTCTTCCAACTATGTTAATTAATTTCCAAAGAATCAAGTTGAATTTGTAGTTATCTCAATTTTGTTCTATAAAAAAAAACAAAAATTCCGAGATAGTTTTACATAATTATGTGATTGTTATTGAATACAATTACTAATAATTCTTAGGGTAAATTCCAAAAAAAACCCCTGTGGTTTTACGGATTTCCAAAAAAACTCATGTGGTTTGTTATTACAAAAAAAAGGACTGTGTTATACGCCGTTACCCGAAAAATGGAAAATGGCTTAACACCGTTAAAAAGCTGACGTGGCACATGAGCAATTTAGGAAATTCAATTTTTTTTAATTTTTTCTTTCTTAAATAAAATTAAAATAAAAAAAATAAAACTCCTCAAATGAGCCACCGTTTTTCTGTTCTGTTCTTTTCCCCCTCTCCCTTTCTGTCGCTCCTTCTCGTCTTCTTCCTTTTCTTTCTTAATAGGGTTCTTCTTCTTATTCTTCTACTTCACTTTTCTGGCTCTGGATTCTCTATACTTTCTTGTCTTTTTTTTATATAAATTCCCTTGTCAATTAAAACAACCATGCCGTTGCCATGGAAGAATGCTAGAATTTCACGAATTTCCCATTTTATGACGGATCTCCACCCAACTAAACCCTGCAGTTCCATGGTAGTGCAGACCGGCTTCCCTACTTCGCTTGTTGATCTTTTTGTAAAAAATTCTGATCGGTTAAAGGAAACTATCTTCAAGAAGAAGCAGCATCGTCATCATAATACTCACCATCAACCCCAGCCGGTTGAGGAGCTTTCTGTCTCTGATCCTGTTTACTCGTCCGGTGACGGAGATTTTCCGAAGGAGGATCCTGTTAATTTAAATAACTACCAGTTTAAGACCAAGGATAATTTAGATCGTCAAAAATCTGCCGTTAGATTTGAAATTGATCATGAATCTGACGAGACTAATAGAGATCAAAGAGGTGTTTTATATGCAGTTTTCATGGTTTTTCTTGTGGTGATTTTGGCGGAGACAAGGCGAAGAGATAGAGCGAAGAAAAAGAGCAGCGGAAGACGATTCTTGCCGAGACGACTCGGTGGCACTCATTCTCAAATTCGTGGCCATGGCGTCGATTCTCCTGGCCGGAATAGTTGGCATCGTAATTCTGGACACTGTAACAGAAGAAAGAAGAAAGAAGAAGAAGAGAGAATGGTGGCCCATTTGAAGAGTGTTATTTTTTTTATTTTAATTTTCTTTTTCTTTTTTGTTATTTTTTATTTTTTATTTTAATTAGGACCATTTTACCCTTGCCACGTCATCAAATTTAACACTGTTAAGTCATTTTCCGCAATTCTTGTAACGGCGTATAACACAGTCCTTTTTTTTGTAATAACAAACCACAAGGATTTTTTTGGAAATCCGTAAAACCACAGGGTTTTTTTTTGAAATTTACCCTAATTCTTATTTATTATTATAATGATAATAATTCAAGTTTTTGTTTTAAATTTCTTAATAATAGCAAATATATCTAAAATGAAATTGAATTCCAATTCCGAGTGAAAGTTAAGACCTACACCTAACTAGCTATCAAGAAACTCTCATTCTTCGTACAGTTTTTAGGATTTTCTTTAAGTTTTTTATTAGAAGATAAACCCCTTTTTTATTTTGTTTTGCTTTTTTTTATTGAATAATTTTTTTTATTGTACTAAAGTAGATTTGATAGTTTCTTCTTTATTTCTAATTTTTTTTTCTTTCTCCACATATGAGTGGTTGTCGTCTGCCTCATTACATGGATGTTATCATGCTTCCGTTCATGAAAAAATAGAAGAGTTTTGTCTATCATCACATATATATCTGGCCTATTGAAATATCATGAAGTCATTCCTAGAGAAACAAACTATGAAGTCGATTCTATGTGGAGTGCGTTTCTCGCTCTTATGCCAAAAATAGTTTCAAGCATTGCCTACTATTGCTCTATCACGATCTATGATATTGAAGATACAGATTCAAGTCTCTATATGCACTTCTAGATAGTAATTTTTTAATTACTTATGTCGAGATGTACTATTTTTCTTATGAATGAGACAATTATATTTCTTCTAAAAAAAAATTCATTCTTGTAATATTCCAAATCAGACTGCAAAATTTAAACAAAATGCACCTTTAGAGCAAGTTTGATACTTATCTTTTTGAGTTATAAATACTTCTATAATAATTTTTGTCAAACCCGGTCCAAAATAGAATCGGATATGACAGATGCTGCAAACTTGTGAATGTTAGAGATAAAATTGTTCTTGGCTACCAATGTTAGGGGTAAAATTGCACCATTTTAGACGTTAGGGGTAAAATTGCTCATGGCTGTAAACGTTAGGGGTATTTTTGCACCTTATCCCTTTTTTCCTCATATGTAAAACATACTACATAATAAAGTGTTTCAATTTTTTGTATATCTCTTGCAACACTTTATAAATAGTGTTCGAAAATACCGTAGTAAAGTTAGTTTAACATATTTTTGGCAACACTTTCTAAATAATGTTGCAATTGATCGAATTTAATCCTATAAATTGCAACACTTTAGGGGCAACACATGTGTTTTAGGTTGCAAAAGACCATCTATGGTGTAGTGAATTACCACTGACGTGAACGAGTCGGAAGTAACATCTCACAATCAAAAGTTGAGAAATTCAAATATTGTTTGAACTTAAAAACATTTTCATAATATACTTTTACATTTGTAAAAGGTCGAAAATAACTTATAATTTCTAATTACGATTCATTTTCTCGTGCGTTTTACCAAAACGAGTATGAAACATAGAAAATTACTCCAATTCTAACATGTTAACTTTTAATTTGCCTAACCTCACAAATTAATACCATAATTGGACATTCAACCAAAATATGGCATACCACAACTTCTTTATCCTTTCAAAATTGGTAACTCGGGTGCCTAAACATTCACAAGCACAAAAACAAACCTATATCTACATGTACAAAATGGTATGCAATACCCTAGAAGACGACTTGGAAAATCGTGGCTGTATCCAATCCTCGTCCTAGTGTCGAATACTTTCCTCAATACCTCGTACTTCTTCGCCTAAAAACATTAAAACATTTGAATGTATGAGACAAAAATCTTAGTAAGCAACTATCAACTATAGAAACTAGTTTTTACTCAAAATAGCTATATGGATACGTTTGTGAAAACATTTAACCCAAAACAAACCTTAAATTTATTCACTTGTAAACAACATCCAACTAAAACAGAGTTATAATCAATAATCTCAAATCAAACTTAACAAAAATGTAATGATTTTTATATAAACATTTACTAAAAACCAAAGTTCGAATCAAATTCAACATCGTATCCATCATCGAGTATCCCCTCATAAATCAATCCATAACACGCAAACATAATCGAGATGTCTCTTTAACCATGCCTAATCCCGTATTGGTCTTACCCAACACTTCGCTGCCAATACTCGACTAGGTCATATTCTGCTTAGCCCATATTCTCTGTACAAAACTCCAAATCCAAATCCCTCTGGTCCGCAGTTGCTCCTATGTGTCTCGAGTCTCCAGTTAAAATTTGAAGTAATTTGGACGATTAGATCTCCGAAAACACCCAAAACGGTGGAGCTACCCTGTTTTTGGTGGTGGTAGAAGGTGGAGGAGAATGGAAGAGAAAGAAGAATGTAGAATCATGAGTTTTGATCAAAATGATTTTCAATTCTCAAATAAGGCTATATATAGGCCTTGAAGTAAGTGGTTAATTATTCATTTTAGTCCTCCAAACATCTAATTTCTTTTAAAATTTACTCTAAACTTATAATTATTATAAAAACATGCAATTACCCTCAAAACTATACCTGTAACACCCAATTAATCGATCAATCCTAAAATGAATATAATATAACTTAGGGTTTGGAATATAATAAAATAAAAAATTAAGAAGGATGTGACAATTTTTACTTAGATGTACGATGAGATTTTAAATTTGCTCAGCGAAAGTTAAAGTTAAAACTATTCTAAAATATTTTGTGAAAAATCATTTTAGCATTTTTTTGTTAACATACTCAAGTCAAAAAGTGAAAAAATCGAGTTCTCCTTTATTTAAGATGCACATAAAAAAATTCAATTAACATTTTTCCCTTAAGAAGGAAAAATATAATGTTAATTATTAATGAGGTATCAATAATATCTGATAAAGCTTTCTAAAAATGTCTGACCTGTGTCGGGGTGGTTTCTTATATACACTCCCACAGTCATTAGAGAAATGTAAGAAAGAAAAAAGAGATAAAGTGTGTGTATATACATATATAAATTTGGAACTTAGTGAAGGGACTAAAATACCTTACCGACTGATCCTAATGAGACGAATCAGGGCTTTTAGGTGTATTGACACAACAAAAGAAGAAGAGGGCTTTAGCAACCTTTTAATAGTGGCCTTTTTCTAAACCGACACATGAGTTTTATTAATAAAGATCCATTACGGCGACCCATAGAAAAGAGGGTCTTGGTGGCCTACTCCAACATATCCTCTAATATTAAGTTTAGTTTTACTAAATCACACGATCTACTTCTCTTCTTCCTCATCTCGTCTTTTTTCTTCTTCTCCATCATCCCAAATAACTTATCAATTCTTATAAGCTCCATTCTTACAAATGTATTTTTGTTGAGAGATTTTATTTGAAGGCCACTTTCATTTTGGAACCATAATGTGTTGTTGGCGATGAGCAATCTGCGATCATGATGGCGAATAGAGAGAGAGAACTTTCTTATTCCTATCCTTGACTCAATCCAGTTGATTTCTCCTTCAAACCCTATTATTCTTCCTCGTATTATCATCACTTCTAGCGCGAGGTGATGCAATCTGTTTGCTCTATTTTTCTTTTTTATTATTATATAGGTTTAGTTATTTATGCTTTTGGTAACTGATTTTCATTAATTTGTACTTTTAATCGATCTTTTGGAGGAACACTCGAGAGAGATGAAGTGATACTAGCAGCTACAGGTAATTATATTATTATAATTAAAGTAAGCGAGAGTAGGTAATCTTGTTTCTTTTAAGGTGTAATTGAATATAATAGTAAGTGAGGGTAGGTAATGGTGAATTTTGGGTGATTTTCTTTACACTCCAAATTGGAGGGGAAGCATGTGACTGGTATTTTTCTCCCAAAATGATCCTCTATCTTTTATTTTAATTTCAAAGATTATTTTGCCCTAAATCAAAATGAAGACAACGTAAGACAGAAAGCCACACAACAACTCTGCCCTCTGCAATCCAGGTAACCTTCTTCCTTCCCTTTCTTCTTTTTTGCTGTGATTTTGTTCCCTTTCTTTTTCTTTTGTTGTGATTTTGCTACGTTTTGTCCTTTTCTTGTTCTTTTGTTGTGACCAGTGTTCTAAAAATCGACCTAAACAGAGATTTTTAGAACATCGTCCCGATTTCCACTAATCGGGCGGCATAAATCGGTTGACTGATTTTTGGCCTCCTAGGTGGTATCAAGCAGTCCTAGACACCTTTTTGAAAAAATTGGTCCTTAAATTTTATGTAAATTTTTTAATTTAAAAAAAATATTAAATAACAAAAAAATAAAAAAAAACCTTAAACTATTAAATTTATTTTTAAGAATATTAATTTTATTTTATTTTGCTACATTTTGTTATAAATGTTATTTTTGTAAGGACATTAATATAAATAATATTAAAATATGTATGTTTTTCTATCCTAAATATTTTATATTATTATTTTTACATAGTGTAATTCATATATTAATTGTATTTATATAATATTTTATTTAATAAAAAATAAATAAATACAAATCCGATTAATTTCAATTAATTTCCAATTAATTCCCAATTAATCAGTAAGGGTTCTGTCCGTCCGACTAGCGAATAGCGTCTTTTATAACCTTCGCTGTGATTATATGTGACTGTTTATGAGAAAAAAAGATGACAAAAGCAGGAAGAACAGATGATCTGTGGTTTTGATATGTGGATAATGTTTTTTTTTTTTCTGTTGGAAAACATGTTTCATTGTTTACTCCTTTTAATATATAATGCCAACTAAAAAACCAATCAGTTGATATAATTGCTATCTGATCGCTAGAACTCTTTAGTTTAATCCTAGTATACAATTCCTAATCATTGATTTAGATTAATTTTGCTTATCCAATAATTTACCATTGTCATCTTCAACCTTATCTTCAAGCTCCAATTCATAAAACGAAACACTCAAAACTCCATTTTTGTGACGCTCTTTGTTTGAAAACCTTTTTTAAATCATATTTATAAGGGTAAATAATTTATTAGTCCTCACCTTTTTATGTAATACACTGTTTAGTCCCCCTATTTTGAAAAACACATTATAAGATCCCTAACTTTTTTCAATATTAACTCTTTCGTCCTTTTTGTCTATTTTTTTAGATTTTTGACCGAACTTATCTTAGCTTTCAAGACAGTTATAGTACAATACAAAATGATCATGTTACTCTGTTATTTTCCGTCTATCTGTTTATGCCAAATATAACGGTTAAAAGTCTAAAAAAAATAGATAAAATGACCAAGGGGTTAACAGTGACAAAGGATATGGACCTTATAGTGTGTTTTTCAAAATAGGAGGACCAAACAGTGTGTTAGGTAAAAAGTAGGGGACTAATAAATTATTTACCCTATTTATAATCTATTCGTTGAATCCAGTTGATAAAATTAACCAGAACCAAACTTTTGGAAATTATTGATTTCAAAATCGACATAATTTCCATCAAACAACTATTCTGATCAGCTATTTTTTTAAAATTATTGATGCCGCCACGAGCCACCTTTCCATATTGCCCTATTTGCAAACAGAGGTATGCGGTTTAAAAGTTTGTAAACAGAGATATGGGGTATGTTTTTTTAAAAACAAATTATTTGAAATTATACAACTAAGTTCTAATGACAATGAAGAATATTTTTTTATTTTTCTTATTAAATTATATTTACATATTGACAAAAAAAACACACCCCAAAATTGAATTGCAGCAGTGTAAATTGAACTTAAACATCAATTTAGGTCATAAACTGTCAAATTAGTATGAATCACAAAATGTCCACCATATGATTTATGGTTTCAATTTAGGGAGTTGCGTTTTTTTTGGAGCGGATGTGTTTTGTCGATATAGAATAATAATTTTTTAAAAATAAAAATATCATTGGTTGTAATCAAAACTTAAAAGTCTAATTTAAAATATTTTGTTTTATAAATAAAATATACCACATATCTCTATTTATAAAATTTTAAATCACATGTCTCTATTTGCAACAAACATTGTTTTTGTACTTTTCCCTACTAAATAATATATTTATTCACAAATAGGATATCCATAAAACTAGAAAATAATTATATATATATATATTATGTAATATACACTTTTTAAAGGAATTATAGAACAAATAAGGTTAAAAAATATCTCTAACATTATTAATCAAGAGTAATTTTACCTAATGTCATAAATGATACAATTAATGACATAGCATTAACTGTATCAATTTCAGACGTGATTAAAAAAATATATATATAGTTTATGTTCTTATAAAAGAAAATAAAAAATGGTGAATATTTAGAGAACTTTGTTTAAAAAAAAGAAAATGAAAGACCTCATACATTTAGAATTTCTTTTATTCTAGTTAGTGGTAATGACAGAGCAAAAATAAATACTTAATAAAATTTGATAAGGTTGAATAATAAGTTTCCATTTCATTTAACTTTCCATGATTCGACAAACATTTAGACTTTTTATTTATTTAACAATAAGTACTGAAAAATTTAATAGGGGGAGTTGTTGGAATGTTTCGGTATTTTAGAGAGAGAGAGCCGAAATATTGAGAGAGATGGAGAGGATTCATTGAATGATTCCCTTAATTAGGGTTTGTATTAATCATACGTATTTATATGACAGATACAAAGTGTATTCTAATTAGGTTTGTCTGACCTAATTAGTCGTATAGTTATATTACAACTCTTATATCTAATTTTAGAGATAATAAGAATATTATCTCTGCACCTAAATAGAGTTGTATAGCGAATACAACTCTGTTTAGTTGGTGCATAATTATCAGTAGAGATAATCTAAATATTATCTCTAATACCCCCCTTCACGCCGATGCCGTGGAAAGACCAATAGTCGAGAGCGTAACAGAGTGAAGCGAAGACTGGGTAGCGGCTTGGTTAATATGTCAGCTACTTGATCATCAGTGGGAATGAATCTGACATTGAGGAACCCATTTGTGACTTGTTCACGAACGAAGTGGTAATCAAGCTCAATGTGTTTCGTGCGGGCATGAAACACAGGATTTGAGGTGAGATAGATTGCACCCACGTTGTCACACCATAATTGAACTGGAAGCGGCATGTGGAATCCCAAGTCTCGTAGCAGCGATTTGAGCCAAAGTAATTCCGCTGTTGCATTTGCTACGGCTTTGTATTCGCTTTCAGTAGATGATCTTGCTATCGTGGGTTGCTTTCGTGTTTGCCATGAAATTATGCTCCTTCTAAGATAGACACAGTAAGATCCAGTAGATCGCCTGTCATCAGGGCATCCTCCCCAATCACTGTCTGAATAGCAATGGATATGCTCAATGGGTTTTGCAGACAAAAGAATGCCACTTTCTAAAGTTCCTTGAATGTAACGCAGAACCCGTTTGACACTCTTCCAGTGTTCATCAGTCGGACAGTGAAGAAACTGACATAGCTTGTTCACTGAGAAAGCAATGTCTGGTCGAGTGAGTAAAAGGTATTGTAAAGCTCCAACAATACTGCGGTACTCATCACCAGAGGCCAGAGAAGTTCCAAGACTCTTTGAGAGTGTGGGTGTTGTAGCCATAGGTGTTAACGTGGGTTTTGCATCAGCCATGTTGACCCTGTCAAGTATGTCTGCTGCATACTTCGCCTGGCACAGGTGAATACCCTCTTTAGAGTATTGAATTTCAATGCCTAGGAAGAATTCAGCTCTTCCTAAATTTCTAATTGGAAATTCAGCTTCAATGGATGAGATTATACTGACAATGTGGGCTGGGGAATTCCCTGTGATTAGAATATCATCCACATAGCAAAGTATGAAAGATTGAAGCTTTCCATTTTTGTAGACAAAGAGAGAATTGTCCGCTAAGGACATGCAAAAGCCCAGCGAAACCAGAAAGTTTCGTAAGCGAGTAAACCACTCTCGTGGAGCCTGTTTTAGGCCATAGAGACTCTTCTGAAGAAGGCACACATGATCGGCTTTGTCAGGATCTCGAAAACCTTGTGGTTGCTCCATGTAAATAGTTTTTGATAGGTTTCTATGAAGAAACACATTTGAAACATCAAGTTGATTGATGAACCACCTGTTTGCTGCAGCAATGGCTAACACTGCGCGTATGGTTGTGGCTTTAACGACCGGACTGAATGTCTCCTTGTAGTCAATCCCGGATTTTTGGGTGAATCCCCGTGCTACCAAGCGAGCCTTGTGTCTATCAATAGATCCATCGGAATTCCTTTTTGTGTGGAACAGCCAGTGTGATGTGATAACATGTCTTCCCGGAGGACGTGGTACAAGTTTCCAAGTTCCATTATCTAGGAGAGCTTTAATTTCATCTGACATGGCGTGTCGCCATTCCGAAAGTTTATTTGCTTTGCTGAAGCAGGTCGGATCTACGATGCCGTGTTCATGAGACGCTAGAAGTGCTTCAAATCTCCCTCTTGAATGCAAGGTCGAGTGATGAAGTTGCATCCCATGCTGTCGCGCAGAGTCATGCGCAAGGCCTCGAGTGGGAACCGTAGTCAACCTCGTAGGACACGGGGTAGATACCGCTGTGTCAGGGGCAGCCGGTGCACAGGCGTGATTCGGCATGGTGTCGGGCAGGGGGCCATTGGCGGGCGCCAATTCCGTATTCGGTAGCCATATGTATCGCGCGGCAGTAGGCACTACGCTTGCTCCGCTTTCGGCAGCAGATACGGGGTTGGTGCCTGTATCCCTTACGTCCGCAGTGCACTCTGCATGAGCGCTAACACTTCTTACCGATGCAGGTGCTTGCGCAGCCGTGGTGTCGTGGACCGAGGCACGTGCTTCATGTTGGAAAATAGGCTAACGTATAGCAGCGGAAATATAAAAATTTTAACCTATTTCCATAAACCACATGATCCGTTAATCGTTATTTCATATAAAGAGGGATAAAAGAAATACCTTTCTGAAGTTCTATCTACCGTTGTAAGTGAAGTGCCCACAACTCTTACTTCGAGTTCCCGAGCACACAACAAAACAAATATAAGATCAAGTTAGAATCAACCGTTGAATAGCAACCAAAAATAGATTGCCTCTAATTAATCAACACAAGATCAAGGATAAAGAAAGAAAGATGAAATCAATTGAATCGGTAGGAAACGGTGGATTGTTTCGTCCTCAACAAGGGGTGTCGAAATTCTCTCTCCCGATTGCACTGTGTATTTCGAAAATTACACTAGGGTTTTTGCTTGGTGGATTTCGAAAATCCTATAAGGGGGGTTATTTATAATCTCTTGTATCTAATCCCTAGTTAGATAGAATTAGGTTATTGAAATAAGAATTCTATTCGGAATAGAATTCATAATCATTATCCATTAATATATCTAATATATAAAGGATAATAATAATAACCTTATTGGATAATAATAATAGGAGTAATTTAATCTAATTAAAACTCCTAACTCATTTATCCTTTAATTAATTTAATTCATAATCCTAATCTAATTAGAATAGATAAAATCAAATTAATTATTTATGTATTTATATACATAAATTTCGACCCCCTC
This sequence comes from Euphorbia lathyris, assembly GCF_963576675.1. Lineage (NCBI taxonomy): Eukaryota > Viridiplantae > Streptophyta > Magnoliopsida > Malpighiales > Euphorbiaceae > Euphorbia > Euphorbia lathyris. The sequence continues at coordinate 93,478,285 of NC_088912.1, read as the reverse complement.
TATTACTAGGCCTTACTGGGCTCAGTTGGGCTTCCGTCAATTAATTAACATCTGTCTCTCTTTTGGGTTCCAAGTCTTATGTGTGACCCATTAGGTTCTTATTGCTTCTAGCCGTATGCAACTATTAAAATTAACTTTCAAAGAATTATATTTAATCTTTGCATAACGGAATGATGTACAGAGTATGTGATTAGCAAGTCCGTAATCATTCCCCTAGAGCTATAAGAAGACAGGTTGATTCTGTCGTTGACCTTTCAGTATTAGTTACGGTATAATTCGATCCTTTATCAACTACGTCCTTGAACTGAATCTTATGACTATGGGTAATGTCAAGTCACATATAGCGAGACGTTCGTTTTACTTGTACAGGCCGAGTCAACTCAAAATAGATAGGTTAAGTGAAATTTGTATTTCAAGTCTTAAGCTATCACCTTGCAAGGATTTAGAGTCGAGTCTTCCACAAGCGATCCATGGACATATCTCCCATTTATCGGGAGTGATAAATGCTCAATCCAATATATAACGATCCTGCAATCACTTCCTGTGATACCCAACGTCTGCTGTTCACACCCCAGAGTCATCTCTGTTAAGGATCGTATTACACCAGAGTCAAAGCGTCACATTCCGTAATCCAGAATACCAATTAACATTCCTTTGAGTCTGAGGATTATTTACACCTATTAATACCAATGAGATGAACAGGTGACAAGGATGAATCTACCCATCCTGTTATCTCAAGTCGGGTCCCCAATCCTAATGAACTACTTTTCATCGGATTTATGTAACTGTCCAGATATCTGTATATATGAAGCTTGTGAGATCAGCTTTCTGTCAGACAGAAGACATTGTTACATGCAAGTCTCAATAGTGATATATCAATCCTAAACATATCACTTGACTTGGGGTGGTTTTAAGTTTATTAGTTTATTATAAAGTTTTGTCTCACTTCATGCTTGTATGAACACTTTATAATCACTTTAAAACAAACTTACGGATTTCCTTTTATTAGACTTTATTTAGTGCTTAAAAGGGATTGCCTTTATATAGTTATAAAACATATATCTCATTAAAATAAATGATATAAAGAACAATTCATTTACATTAAGTTTGCATCCTAAAACAATTGTCTATAGGACACTAAACCCCAACACTTCATCCGTCGATGCCGCAAGAGGCATTGTAGCAGCAACCATAGGAGGCGTTGCGTGAGTGGCGGCTGGTGCAGGGATGTCCAGTGCTGCCGCAATGGGAACATCGGCACCACTAGTCGGTTTAACGGGCATTGTGTTGAAACACCTTTCCACATGATTTTGATTTGACAAAATTATTTAAGTAATGATAAAAATATTCTAACACATTAAATTTAAATGCTTTGATTTATTACACTACTGTGTTTGTTCAATGTTGAGTTTAATTGTTTACAAGACATTAAGATTAAAAAGCCCAAAGGCCCTTAAAGTGGAAGTCAAGCCCAAGTCAACACATCAAGACCATTCGGCCCGAGAGTTCAAAACGAAGCCGTATCAAGTAAAACGACGACTCAGCTAAAGAAGGATCGAGAAGCCTTCGAAGCAAAAGCTTCAAGTGGAAGCTGCTGAGTTGGACGACAATGCAATCTGGACAGCGGCAGACAACGATCAACTTCCAGACAAAGTAATTCTACTTTGGGTAAAGTTCAGAAGGCGTAGGAAGCTGTCTCGTGGACTTTGCCTTAAATGTCGAAACATTCTGTCTCAAGGACGAAAAGCTGCCGTGGACAGAAGATGCGTGAATCCTATTGGCCAACGACGCTGAGCATGCCCAGAGTGACAACGACAAGAAGCCGTTTCCCTCCAATGGTTATTTCGAAATTCGAAATGACCAGGTGCCTCATGTGTCACTATATAAAGGCCATCCATTTGCTTCAATCGATGCAGATCTTCAATTAGTCGAAACGCTGACCAAATTCATACTTGAAGTTTCTGTGAGAAAAGCAAAGCAAATACCTTACACCAATTTCTATATTATTGTGTAAAAGTCTAGAGTGATTTTCAATCATCTAAAGTGTCTTAGCAATTGTTGTTTAGGGCAAACACTTTATCATTTCTAGAAGAATAGAAAGGAGAGGCTGAGTACTCGGTTATAGTACTCAGCATAGATATAGGAGTGAGTAGAGGTATAGAGGAAGGTACTCTTGTTATACTCAGCTTCTATCTGTAAAAGGTTTCGTGCTCTACCTTTAAAGAGCTCAGTAGAGAATTCAAAAAGTTCGGAACGAGTTTCGGGGACTGGACGTAGGCGAAGAGGCCGAACCAGGATAAGTCTGCTGAGTAATATCTTTCTAACCCTTAAACTCCTTTAATATATATTACTTGCTATAAAACTGACTAAGTAAAGAACTCACGCTGAGTTAAGTCTACTGAGAAGCTGAGTTCAGGAATAGACTCTAAGTGCTAATTCCTGACTCAAGTAAAGAAGCAGACTTAGTCACAAGTTGACTAAGCTTGTGTCTTGAATCTACTTAGTGACGCTGTGTAAACCTTTTCATTAGAAAAGAAGTTAGCCTTAACGGACAAAATTTTAAAATAGTTCCTATCCCCCCCTTGGAACTAACTTGTCACGTTATAAGGGACCAACGCATTGCGGGTTGCACATTTGTCACGGTGGGAGGTGTAGAAGAAGAGAAGATAGAATTTTGAGGATTACCTAGATACGGTCCGAGTAACGATGGGAGATCATGAACCGTTGCTTCCAACCCTGCATTAGAGGAGAGAGGTGCCGTCGTTCGATGCGATGCCGGAAAGATTGTTTCGTCATATTTCACAAATTTGGAGACATAAATCCTACCGGTGGAGAAATCTATGCATAAATTGTTGGTCCCTTATAACGTGACAAGTTAGTTCCAAGGGGGGGATAGGAACTATTTTAAAATTTTGTCCGTTAAGGCTGACTTCTTTTCTAATGAAAAGGTTTACATAGCTGTTAGACAAGGTGCCGAACGGCCTTGCCCGGGCGGACCGGGGGGTGGACACCTTATGGCGACGTTAGCGGTGATTGGCGCCAAAAGCAACCAATCGTGGAATCAAGCTGCTCGGCAGGACCGGAGCTCGGAGATATGGAAGAGTCGCCACCCACGAATGGGAAAATGAACACCGATCCCTTGCGGAAGACCGATGAGGGTTCGGGAAACTTAGGTACGAGCCGAGAAGGCTAGCTCCTTTCCGGAGAAAGGCTACTAGGCACCCCGACATCGTCCGGTTATGAACCACCGGCCTCCTACTCAGCGTGTTAGGCGATAACGGACTAATCGCATATTTCTTTAAGTTTAAAATTCATTTGAAACCTTTTCTTTCTCGCTTTGAAAACCGTTTTGAGCATGTTATTCGAAAGCCATTTTAGTAAAGAATCACCCATTTTGCATAAATTTAAAGTATATAGGAGAGAGAGGGGGAGAAGAAAGAATTGATTTATTCACAGTGTGATTTTATGCTTTAAACTATACACTAACTCTAAGCTAATCTCATTCCCCAAAAACGAGTTTATTTACATGGTTCGTGCCTTAATCGCCATTGGAACGATTTAGGCACGTTTCAAAACCCCGTTAATGACGTTCACTCGAATCGCCGTTGGAACGACTCGAGCGTTTGAAAACGTTGAGCAAACATTTTTAATCTAAAAGCGTGATTAAGCATACAAGTCAATTTATTTTGTACAAAAACCATTTAATTAGGAAAACAATTCAAAACTTCATTATTCACAAAAGCAATTTTAATTACAAGGTTCGCTTAATCCATCGTTAGAACGAATTAAGGTTTTAACATGTGATGCTTTAGGAAACGGTTTAAAGTGATAAGAAAGCCTTTTATTTACTTTAGGAACTTCTTAACAAATTAAGTTTAAATAAGCAAATTAAACTCTCTTTTTTATGAATTATTTCCCCTTTCCACTCAATTGAACCTTACTTGAATATATGTACAAGAATGAACCATTTAAATCCCCCCAAAATTCACCAAGTAAAACAAACTTGAAATATGTACACTAAAGTCCAAAAAATGAAGTGAATATACATATATACATATATACATTTTTATCTAAAAATAAGGATATAGTTTAAAAGATAAGTAAAAGATACTAAATATATGCATAATAATGATAATACAAAATACTAAGTATAATACATTTTTATCCTACAAAAAGACATATGAAAATAATGGGCAAAATCCATAAATAGAAAATAACATTTATCTCAAAATAGTTTTACATAATAAATATATAAAAAAAACAACTTCCACTCTAAATAATAGCTAATATAGCTTAAATGAGCCCAAAACTATATATATATACAAATATAATGCTTTACAAAACCAAATCAAAACGGATTAAATTCCCAACGTGAAATATATACGTATTTAATAGTTAGAGGACTCAAAAATAATTTTTATAATTATGTTATATAATTAAATATATATATATATATACAAGTACAAATATCAAAAGGTTGAGAAAAGAGGGTTAAGAAGGGTAATTTTCGGATTCCAGCAGATTACAGAAATCCGTCGCTAATCTGCTGTTAGTGACAGAAAAGGCAGAATATCAACAGCAGTCCCTATACTTTCCAGATTTGTTCAAACACCTTAGATTAGATCTATGCTATCATTTTGCACCTCCGAACTACCCAAATTGGATCATAGTCTATAACGGAGACTCCTAAAACGATGTTTTCTCTTAAAACGTTATTTAGAAATATTTTCAAAAACTTATAATTACAACGTTTCTTAATCCCGAACTACCTTCGAATCGGATCACGGTTCGTATTGGGATGTTAAAACGAGGTTTTTTTTATTTCAAAACAAAACCAAACGTTTATTTAATACGAGACAAAAATTAAATAAATACGGAAGATTAAATAAAACGTGATAAATAAATAATTAACTAAATAAACCAAAATTATAACATAAAAATAAATAAATAAAGAAAATAAATTAAATAAAATAAAACGAGTCTAGTCCTCGGATAATACCTCAAGATCGGTATTGACAGTTGAAGTCGGTTGATTCCACGAATTTTGATTTTCCGGTGTTTTTTGTGTTTTCGGTAAAATATTTAACTTTGGAAAATTTGGATTTTTTAGAAAAAAAATGTTTTTCCCAAAAAAATCACTTTCTCTCTCTAAAAATTTCCTTAGAGTGAGAAAGCTCTTCAAAAATCATCTTCCTTAATGCATGGGGATCCGTGCCTTTTACAGGCACGGATCCCAAAAAAATTTGGGCGTAGCCCGACGGGCGTCGGGCTACGCCCAACTTGCGTTGGGCGTACGCCCAACTTCTGTTGGGCGCTCGCCCAACAGGCGTTGGGCGTTCGCCCAACGCAGGTTGGACGCTCGCCCAACGTCGTTGGGCGCTCGCCCAACGGCTGTCGGGCGCGCGCGCCCAGCGGCCGTCGGGCGTGCGCCCTGCGCTGTCGGGCGCGCGTCCAACTGTCTTTGGGCGCGCGCCGACTACCGCTAGGTGCTCGCACCACGTCGCTGAGCACAAGCGAGCCGTCCACTCGACGACCGCAACTCCTACTGACCTCTCGTTTTTTTATTATATTTTTTGCTTTAAAACTCCCGGAACCAACCGCTTCAACCGTCTTGTTACAGGTTTTTGTCACAGGTCCTCCGACTCGGTGTCTACAGTTGCCCCTACTTTCCTATTTTGACAGTGATGTGTGTGTTTTGAAAACGTTTTTTGCTAACGCAACACATGCAATGTAAACATATTAAAGTAAAAGACACGTATAGAGTAGGAGGAAGAATACCTGATCTCTGCGCTGCGCCCTCTAGCTTCCTCTTCGATCCTCTCCGTCCTTGCCTTCGAATCGGCTGCCGGCGGACTTTTTTCTTAAGGATCCTAGCCTAAATCGACCGCGGGTAAACAGCTCTTTCTAGCGACCCTAGTCTCTAAATCGCTCGCGGGTAAAAATGGCTCAAAAGCAACCTTAGTCGTGGACTAAAGGTAAGAAGGCTCAAAAGCAACCTCGGTCGTGGACCGTAGGTAGGATGGCTCAAAAGCAACCTCGGTCGTGGACCGAAGGTAAGATGGCTCAAAAGCTACCTCGGTCGTGGACCGTAGGTAAGATGGCTCAAAAGCAACCTTGATCGTGGATCGAAGGTAAGATGGCTCAAAAGCAACCTCAGTCGTGGACCGTAGGTAAGATGGCTCAAAAGCAATCTCGGTCGTGTACCGTAGGTAAGATGGCTCAAAAGCAACCTCGGTCGTGGACCGTAGGTAAGATGGCTCAAAAGCAACCTCGGTCGTGGACCGTAGGTAAGATGGCTCAAAAGCAACCCCGGCCGTGGACCGTAGGTAAGACAGCTCAAAAGCAATCCCGGTCGTGGACCGTAGGTAAGATGACTCAAAAGCAAAAAGGTTCTTTCTAGCAATTTTGAATTCTAAAACACTGTCGTCTGTATTTTCACTGGAGCTATTGTCTCGGGTATTTGAGTTGTTTGATAGGAACGTCCTTATCTTTTTGCCTGGAACACTTCAGACTAAGAATTATTTTTCTATTGACTGTTGTCTGTATTTTGACTGGCGCCACTGTTCTGTAAAATTTCAACTATCATCTAGAGTCATATTCTTGGGGTATTGGTCACCTCCTGGCAGAAACGCAGGCTGAAACGGACTGCAAATCGGAGGTCTGTGCACCTGGTAATTAATTATTTACTTTTTACCTTTATGTCACATCGTACCTTTTTCACTATTTACGGGAATGCCATTCCCTTCTCCTATTTTTATTTTTGTATGCGTGTAGTGGTATATGCATGTATGTATGAAATGAATGTGCATGCATGACGTTCTACAGCAATTTCAATCTTCCGGTTGTCTCTCGTCGACTAGCCTTACCGCTGTATTCTTCTGCTGAACCAGGCTTCCGCCCACCCCAATATTGCTATCTCTCTTTCGCCTTTTAATACATTATTTGCGCTTATTTCCCCATATCCATCGTACTCATGACCTTACTTGTGCGTACGCCTATGGCGTCATTTGTCCTTACGCCCATGACATCATTCGCGCCCATGACATCATTTGCGCCCATGACATCATTCACGCCCACGACATCATTCACGCCCATGACATCATTCCATTTTCCTATAAAAAGGCTTCCTTCCCTTCATTTCTCTCACACTTCTCATCATGGCTGATTCCAATTCTGATGTTCTTCGCTCTTTCATGCGCCGCCTAGATTGGGACGCTCTCGATTGTCCACAGCTAGCTGCTTTAAAATATCTACGCGAAGTCAAAATAGACGCCTTCTTAATCCGGGCTGCCATCACCTTCTGGGACCCTGACTACCATGTGTTTCACTTCGGTCCCCAGGAGTTGTGTCCCCTTCTAGAAGAGTTTGAGGCCATTATGGATTCTCACTTCGTTACCCCTCTTCGACCAGCCCTTCCTGATCCTAACCCCTCGTACCCAAGATTGATGTGCTCCCTTCTCGAGCTTTCCAAGGCAAGGGTTCATTCTATGATAGACCAGCACCACTTCGTCAAGTTTCCGGATCTTCTCTCCCATATACTGAGCATCTCCCCCTCAACTGCCGGTTTCAATAATTCGGTGAGATTTCTCCTTCTCAGCCATTACCTCCTGGTATCTTCTACAGGAAAGGGGGATTATCACATTCTAACTTTGCTTTCTCGGATGGGAAATGGTTACTCGGTTTATCCCACCATCCTCATGGAGACGCTGTTAGGCTTGGATGACTGCCAGAGAAGTTGGATGGCTGGACGATCCTTCCGTCTGTCTGGGAGCCCTTTGTTACTTCAGGTATACTCTATGCTTCAGTATATATCTCCTTGAGTTCCATCGGTTCATTCCTTCTTCCTTTTCCTTTTTAGATTTGGCTTCAAGAGAAGTTCCAAATGATGACTCCCCCTTTGACTCGGTATGACTTCGGTGGACCCTATTCATCGTATTCCCCCAAGTGGCACCTCCATCGGACTTTGAGGGTGCGAGGCTTGTCCTTTGATCAATGGAGAATTTTCTTAGAGGGTGCTTCTGATCAGGATATCATGTGGATGTGCCCCTAGTGGCGTTTGACTAGGGTCTCGACCGGCTTTGGCGGGAGGAGAATGTTTTGCGCTGGTCTTCGCTCATCCTCATGCTATTATCCCCCTCAGGTGTCGCGCCAATACAATGTGTTTCAAGCATTTACCCCTGACTTGGGGACGATAGAGGTCTATCCTTTGACAGCCCGGGGCCTGGCGACGCTAGAGGCTAACTGGGACAACCGCTCGGATATCTATAGCTGTTGTTCTTGGCCTAATTATACCCCGGAGGTCCTTGCTTCATGGACTTCTTCATACTTCACCCCGAGGTTTGGGACCACCTTTGTCACAGATGATTCTTACAAGGCGAGGGTGTTGGCTTTGAAGGCTGAGGCCAGCCGTAGGGCTTAGGAGGGTCGAGGTTTTGGCTTGTTGTACCATTTTATGCTTTCCAATAATCCACGTGTGGGGTTTGTACTCTTTAATGAAGTCGATTGATTATGGCTTTTCGGTTTGGGTGGGGTTTTAGTAGAACTTGCTTTATGAGAGGAGATAAAACTCATGATTTATAACACTATGCACTCAGTAGATTATAATGATTCCAATCATTCTCTTCAAATATATTCATGCCTTTATTTATTTACAAACAACAGAAATACTTAGCCGCTTATACATTATTTTTATAATTGCTCAAGACATAACTACTGTTACCAGGATCCGCCTTTTTCGGTTTTCAGATCCCAACGATTTTTCAATTCTCCTTTTATTATCCCGAAATTTTCAAACGAGTGCCCTTTCGGGTTTTCACCCATTGGGATGTCCCTTATTGTTGCATAGGTCGCCCTTTGCGGGTTTTCAACCTATCAGGAATTTTCATTTCTTTTTTTCTTCTTTTTTTTTTACGAAAAGTATTTCTTAAGCCTATCCAGATTGGTAGGTTCGGAGAACTCCATGCCGTCCATAGTAGTTAGCTTCACCGCCCCTTTGCTTAGGATTTTCTTCACGAGGAATGGTCCTTCCCAGTTTGGCCTGAACTTGCCCCTAGGGTCGGTGTGCGTCATTCGGATCTGTTTCAGCACCAGGTCCCCTTCTTTGATAGGGCTGGCCTTGACCTTTTTGTTGAAGGCCCGGGCCATCCTTCTCTGATATAACTGCACATGATAAAGAGCCTCCATCCTTTTCTCATCCACCAATGCTAATTGCTCATATCGCTTCTTCACCCATTCCATCTCGGGAATCTTCGCTTCTACTACGATTCTCAATGATCGCTTTTCAATCTCAATCGGGAGAACGGCTTCGGCCCCGTATACCAAGGAGAACGGCGTTGCCCCAGTTAACGTTCTAACCGTCGTCCGATAAGCCCATAAAGCGAGTGGAAGCTGCTCGTGCCAATTCCGGTGCGATTCTACTGTCTTTACGAGAATCCTTTTAAGGTTCTTATTAGCCGCCTCTACTGCGCCATTAGCTTGTGGACGATACGAAGAAGACCTATGATGCTCAATACCGTATTCTTGGAAGAGACTTCTCACCTCTCCCTGAAACTGGACCCCATTATCCGTGATCATGTGATGAGGCACTCCGAACCTGGTGTTCAAGTGCTTTTCAATGAACTTCCTCATCTGTTTAGACCCCAACTTGCTAAATGATTCTGCCTCTACCCACTTGGTGAAGTAATCAATGGCGACCGCAATGAATTTGTGTCCGTTTGACGCATTAGGCCTCACCTCCCCGATGATATCAATGCCCCAAGCCGCAAACGGCCAAATGGATGCTAACACGTGCAGTTCCATAGCTGGTAAGTGATTATAATCTCCGTGGATTTGACAATCATGGCATTTCTTCGCATATTCGTTACAATCTCTTTCCATGGTGAGCCAATAGAAGCCTTGCCTCACGATTTTCTTTGCCAATACTGCTCCTCCCATATGGGCTCCACAAATTCCCGAGTGTACCGACTCCATTGCCTCACGGGCTTCTCCCTCATCCAAGCACCTCAGTTGTAATCCATCGGCATGTCTTTTGTAAAGCAAGTCATTGTGGATGACGAACTGCTGAGCTAACCTTCTAATCACAGCCTGATCCCTAAGTTCTGATTCTGCCGGGTACGCCCCACTTTTCATAAAGTTTACGATATCGAAATACCAAGGCTTTTCATCCGCTCCCAATAGCATTACGTCTTCGTAGCATGGTTTGTGGGACCTCCTCAGCACCAAAGGCTTCGAGGCAAGGTTCCGAGGGTTATCCCATACTGACACCAAAGTGGCCAAAGCATCCGCTGCCTGGTTCTGTGCTCGAGGAATGTGATAAAAACGACACTCGCTGAATCTCTGCGCCAATCCCTCCAACTGGTCTAGGTATGGACGCAACCTTTCTTCCCTTACTTCCTAGTTTCCCTGCGCTTGTTCGATAATCAGTTTTGAGTCGCCCTAAATTTCAACGTATGATGCTCCCAGCGCTGCTAATGACTCCAACCCATAGATGCACGCTTCATATTCGACCATATTATTGGTGAGAGGGAAGGATAGCTTCTTTGCTATTGGGATCCTTTCTCCTTCTGGTGAGATAAGTAGCACTCCTACTCCGGCTCCATTTGAGTTAACCGCTCCATCGAAGAACATTTTCCATGGTATAACTTCTATTGCGTTCAAGTGCTCATCGGGGAAATCATAATTTATCACCTCCTCTTCTGCATTCAGAGGCTGATTGGCCATAAATTCTGCTACGGCTCTCCCCTTAATAACCTTCTTTGTTACATATTCGATATCAAATTCGGACAAGAGCAACAACCATCGGGCTAGCTTCCCTGTTAGAGACGGAGTTCGGTACAGATACTTCACGGGATCCATCCGAGAAATAATGATCACTTTGTAAGATTGAAAATAGTGCCATAGTTTCTTTGTTAGCCATACTACTGCCACGCACATCTTTTCGATCATGTTATACTTAAGCTCGTATTCCAGGAACTTCTTACTCAGATAATACACCGCGTGCTCCACACCGGTGTCCCCTTCCTGGGCCAGCATCGCCCCGATAGATCGCTCCTCGATCGCTACATAGAGGAGAAGCGGTTTTCCAAGTTTAGGCGGTCTCAGAACCGGTGGATTAGACAAATAGTTCTGGACACTCTCCAATGCTTGCTGGCACTTATAATTCCAAACCGTTGGTTGATCTTTCCATAGCAGCTTAAAGATCGGCTCGCAGATCGCAGTGAGTCGTGCTATGAACCGACTGATATACTGAACCTGCCCCAGAAATCCTCTCACTTCTTTCTCATTCTTGGGTGCTGGCATTTCCTGTATGGCCTTTACTTTGTCAGGATCCACCTCAATCCCCTTGTTACTGATCACATAGCCTAAGATCTTCCCCGATGAAACGCCAAAGAAGCACTTTTTCGGGTTCAACCTTAGCTTGAATTCTGTAATTCGGGCCAAAAACTTCTCAAGTGCAGCGAAATGCCCCTCTCTCGTCTCCGACTTGACCATCATATCGTCCACATAAACTTCCACCTCTTTGTGTATCATATCATGGAACAGTGCCGTAGCCATCCGTTGATAAGTTGCCCCGGCATTTTTCAAACCAAACGACATTACCCTATAGCAGTACGTTCCCCACTCAGTTGTGAACGAGGTCTTTGCCTTGTGCTTTTCTGCCATCTGAACTTGCATGTAGCCCATGAAGCCGTCCACATTTGTGTGCAAGACGCTCGATGCTGCACTGTCGATTAATACGTCGATGTGAGGCAATGCGAATTCATCTTTGGGGCACGCCTTGTTAAGATCTCTATAATCGACGCACATTCTCACGTTGCCGTCCTTCTTCGCGATTGGCACTACATTTGCGATCCAAGGGAGATAGTCGATTACTTCGATGAACCCTGCTTCTAACTGTTTCTTCACTTCCTCTCTGATCTTATCTGCCCATTCTGGCCTCATGCGTCGGAGTTTCTGTTTCACGGGCTTAGCATCGGGGTATGTTGGAATACGGTGAGTTACGATTGATTGATCGATTCCTGGCATGTCTTCGTATGTCCAAGCAAACACTATTTCGTATTTTTTAATTATTCTCTCAAATTCTTTCCTCTCTTCAGTAGTTAATTCTTGAGAAATTTGTATAAGTTTAGGATTTTCATCCGTGCCAAGATTGAAAGTTGACATTTCTATTGTATTGATTTCAAATGTAGGCATGTTATATGAATGAGAATGCATGGAATGATCAGAATCAACATCAAGCAAGTAAGCAAAATCAGAATTCATTTCATTGATAGTGTTGGCGAGTACATCATCGGATTCAAATAAAGCAGTAATACAATTGTCATCAATAGGGTTCTCGGGTTTCTCATAAGGCTCAGAGGTGTTGGGCTCATCCACCGCTCCCACAGTTGCTTCCATTGTGATCACCTGCTCCTCGGCATTTAGATCTAACATCATGATCTCCTCGATGAAACAGCTTGCCTTTCCTTTGCCCCAGTCAGTAACATCATTGAAGATCTCAAAACCTGGCAGAATCTTTCCTTCGGTGCTAGTCCATGACTCATGAGCCCCCGAAGAAACCTTCCCGTGGCCTTCATTCACAAAATACTTTTTTAGACCCACCTGTCCCTCACCACCTGTGTTGGACGGACCTCCCAGCTCATATCCCAAACCCCTCCGGGTTTTCTGACTCTTGAAGTCCGGAAATTCTGGCAACCCTTGATGGTGTGCTCCCAAGCCCATACCGGGGATGAAACCCCCTTTCATCATCTTCACCACATCGGCGGTTATGCTAGACTCGTAGATCCCAGAAACTTGGAATCCGGAGAAAAGCTGAGGCTCAATTCCCAACGCCGCCACTGAACTTAATTTCTCAGCTCTGATCGTCACTATCTCCTCCCCAAAGGGGAATTTGATCATTTGATGGAGCGTGGAGGGCACACCTCCTAGCTTATGGAACCATGGGCGTCCCAACAACACAGCAAAGGTCACTGGTATATCCAGCACAGTGAACTCAGTTTCTTCCTCATGCGGCCCTACCTTCAGCTTGGCTTTAAAAACTCCTTCGATGTGCCTACGGCTATCATTATAAGCCCTGATCACGGTTTCTGAGGCCGTCAGATCTCCTCTTTCTACTCCCAATTTGGACAAAAGTTTCAGCGGGCAAACATTAATGGCCGATCCATCATCAACCATTACACAGCTGGTTTTCTTCCCATTAATTTCAGCTCGGATGTATAAAGGCTTATTGTGCGCCTTCCCTTCTTCTGGGAGATCCTCATCGGTGAAGGTGATTTCAGTTCTCTTTCGGGCCATGATTGCCCCTACTAGTGCCGTCGGCTCAGTATCGGTAGAGATGACCAAATTCTGCAACTCTTTTATCAAATTCTCGCGGTGGTACTTAAAATGGCACAAGACCTCCCACACAGTAGACTTAGCTTGTGTTTTCTTCAACTGCTCGAGGACTTGATCATCGGGCTTGGGAGCCGATCCTTCTCCCGCCTCAGTTTCCACCATTGGTGCCTTCCCCTCGGCCACTCGACCTGATCTTGTCATAACGGCAATCTCCGGCTCGTCATCAGATTCATCCCAGATATTGATAGGAATTCTCCGATCGGCATCCTCCTCCTCCGAGGAACTCTCCCAAATGTCCACAACCATCAGATCCATTACATGAGGGACGTTTGAGTTCAAATAAAAGGGATCCGCTGATCCATACATGGCCCAGCCTATCAACTCCTCATAATTCCTGAGGGACACTCTGCTCATCCTTCTTGCCGCCATCGGAATAGCGCCTCTCTGTATGCACATGAGCTGCACCTTATCACTCATCATTTCATGACACTGCTCGTAGCGATACCTCCACCTCCTAGCGTAATCCACAAACGGTTCCTCTGGGAATTGCCTGATCCTATCCAGATCTTCCAGGGATCCCGTCCATGGAACATACATCTCATACCTCGACACAAACGCATCCTTAAGAGGTATCCAATGACCCATTTCTTCCTCTGATAGGCCTTGGTGCCACAACAAGGCTTCTCCCATGAGAGTTTCCGGGAAATGTTCATGTAATTCACATTGAGGGAACCCAGCGTCATACATATGGTTGCGGAACAGCCTTGCATGCTCAACGGGATCCCGATATCCGCCATACTTGGGCATTGCTAACACCGCTTCAGGTGTTTCATAAGAGGGTGAGTCCGGGGTTTGCTCCGCAAGCATCCATACTGTATATTCCTTAATGAACCTCTTGGTCATCGCGGCCCAATCGCACTTGATATGCATCGGGAGAGACATATACCACATCAGCGGCTCCCCCATCAGTGAATTGCAAAACAAACTGGTGATCTCTTCTTCTTTAAAACCCAACGGCCCCATGGCTAATAAGTAGAAGTGAAGGTGCTCCATTGGATCTTTGTTGCCGTTGTATTTACTAACAGCTGGCAACGGACGCTTAATAGGCCCAATTTGGAGTGCAAAACACTCCACAGTCTTATCTTTAGCTTTCTTGTACTTCTCTAGGAATAAATCGGACAACTGTTCCCAATCATGCTTGCAGGAGTCAGGCAACGAGTGGAACCATCCCAAAGGCTCACCAATTAACGAATGGTGGAACCACTGAGCGATCTCATCCACCCCAAAGGATTCAACAAACGTATCATGCATATACTCACGTAAGTGCACATCGGGATTCTCTCCTCTACTGAATAGACTCAATTCTGGCACAATAGTTCGAGACGACCCTTCCCCGGTCTCTTCAGCACTATCTTCATCATACGGTGCTCCACCGTCTAACCCTTCATCCATCGGTTCACCCTCTTGCTCCTTGCGAAGGAAGGACACATATAAACCATTTCCAACATTACTCTTCTCATCGGAGTCCAACAACTCCTCTTCATTTTCCTTGAACGATTCCATGACTAATCTTGCTCCGAGCCCAGACCCGATCATGCTTACCCTATGGTTAGGCAATGGATTACGCCTAGTGGAAGGGTTCGCTGACGAAGGACCAGCTATCTTCTTTTCCTCAATCAAATCCTGAATCTCGTGCTTCAACCTCTCACAGTTCTCAATAGTGTGCCCATAATTACTGTGGAACTCGCAGTATCCCCTAGCTTGTATCTGCGGAGCAGGCGATGCCTTGTTATAATGAGTGAGGGCTTTCAACAACCCCTTTTTCTGCAACCGTTCGAAAACTTTTACGTAGGTCTGCTCGAACTTGGCAAACTGCCTCTTCTCGATAGCGTTAAGATCAAGCACTTTCACTGCGGCAGATTCTGCACTCGCACTTGGCCCTCCGGCACTATATCCAGACTTCGTCCACTTGGTATAAGCTTTCTTCGGCTCTCCGTCCCCCTCAACTGTCAAGGCGCATCTATACATCTGATTGAAATCGGTAAAAGGCATATACCGCAGCTCACTCTTAATATACGGTAATGTGTTGCTAATTACCATTCGGATCTGATCCTGCTCAAGCGGCTTCTGTTTCATAACTGCGGCCTTGGCCCTCCATCTCCTCACAAAATCGGAAAAAGATTCCCCAGTCTGTTGCTTAGTGCTCTCTAGCTCCTTCAGAGTAACCTCAAGCACGGTGTTGAAGCTATATTGGGCGATGAATGACTTTGCCAGCTCCTTCCAATCTCTCTTCGTCACTAGCGGCAACGCATGAAACCGTACGAGGGCAGCTCCCTCCAGATAGGTATTGAATAGTCCCAAGACTTGATCCTCAGTTAGGATCGTGTGCTTCATTACTGCAACATACTGATTCATGTGAGCCGTGGGATCCCCGGTTCCATCGAACTTCTTCATGTCCGGGAGCCGGAATTTCAAGGGCAAAGCCGTTGCCGACAAGCAATTCTTCAAATTATAAAAGTCTTGACTCCCGGAACTTCCCCCACGCAGATCCTGCACTTCCTGAGTGATGTGCTGCTTCCACTCCTCTTCTTAGCCTTCTCTTTCTCAAGCTGTTTCTGGATATAATCCTGATAGTCATCCTCGTTCCCAAAGTGGGGGCCAGTGTTTACTTCATTCTCAGCGCGCTTACTACCACTCTTGTTATCCTTCAATGCCAGCTCAGCTAGCTGGGCCAAAATTGCGGCCAACTGATCATTAATGTTGTTCACAGAATTTTCTAATTCGGTCACTTTTTCGTCGGTCGCAGACATACTGGCAGAAGACTGAGTATACTCGGACGAAGATGATTTAGAAGCCACAACTGCTAATTCAGAATTGTCAATCTGTAGCTCATCAAACTGCCTGACTAGCCGGTTACTCTCGCGAAACCACAACCGCTTAATGATGCGGGAACGGCATCCATTAGTATGTATGCATGATTTTATATGCATGATTCGTGGTGTGTGCGTTTATTTATTTACGGATATATAAGATAAGAAGAACAAACGTCAGTCTAATTACACGTATCACAACATCTCTCTTCCACCCTTATTCCTCCACACACTCGATGGTCCAAGTCTCTTTTCTAGGATTTTGGTTTAGGGCTCACATTGCGGTCCAGGGAACGCGTGATGCCGTCGATTATTGCGAAAAAGTAAATCATCCATCAGACAATACAGTTCGTTTTGACGCATCAACGTTCAGTGACTAAGATATCGACCAAATTGGATTGTCCTTTCGGAGTAACTCGTGCCTCGTTATTTTACGAGATGCATCAGTTCTGGTTTTGACACCCTTTGAACGCATCTCGGTTTTTAGACATGGTACGAGTTATTCTTCTGGTTCAATCGTTCGTTATTGACAATGACTCGTTCCCTTTTATTCGCGTGGGTTCGTGTCTCGATTTTGGATTACGACGGGATCTTTTGGATCTATCGAGAGACGTAACCGCGTGTTTGTTTAGTGATGATATCACTTTATTTTAGGGAATGGTCTCATCGCGTAACGTGTTTGTCTTTTAGCGTCAGGAATCTGTTTGCTCATTTTTGCTATGTGAAAAGACGGCGAGTCTTTATTTGAGCGCACGGTAATCTTTCGCCTAGCAACAAGTTTTCATTTCTTCCAATTTACGGGATATATCTGTTGGTCCCTTGTAAGGTTGCAAGTATAGTTCCAAGGGGGGGGGGGGTTAGGAACTATTTAAACTTTTTCACAATTAGGGCAGACTTCTTTTTCTAAGGAAAAAGGTTTTAACAGCGGCGCTGAGTAAACAGCAAGATACCGACTTAGTCAACTGGTGACTAGGTCAGTTTCTTAGCTTGAGTCAGGAGATAACACTTAGAGTCTATTCCTGAGCTCAGACGTTTAACATGCACAACTCAACTTGACCTCTTTACTTGGTCAGTTTTTGGTTATTTTAAGCAAGCAATATAAATAAGGAGTTAAAGGTAAGAAATACTTTACTCAGCAGATTTATCCAGGTTCGGCTTCTTCTAAGCCTACGTCCTGTCCCCGGAACACGTTCCGAGATTTCGAATCCTCTACTGAGCTCTTTAAAGGTAGAGCCTCAAACCTTTTACAATCTTAGCAACTGAGTATAATAAGAGTACCTTCTCTATACCTCTACTCAATCCTAATCTCTCGCTGAGTACTATAACCGAGTACTCAGCCTCTCCTTTCTATCTTCTAGAAATGATAAGTATTTGTCCTATACAAAGATTTGCGAAGACACTTTAGACGATTGAAATAATCACTCTAGACTTTTACACAGATATAAGAATTGTAGTGTAAGATTTGTTTTGCTTCTTTGCTTGCAGAACTTGTGTAGAAATTTGGTCAGCGTAATGGCTTGATCAAGTTCTGTATTGAATGAAGCTTCTGATGGCACTATTTATAGAGACGTCTGGGCATCGGTCATTTCGAATTTCAAAATAACCGTTGGAGGGAAACGGCTACCTGTCGTTGTCATCCTGACTTGCTCAGAGCTCTCGGCCAATCAGAATTGTGTATCTTCTGTCCTCGGTCAGCTCAGCAGACTGTCTCTCCTTTTATGGTAAAGTCAACTGGACAGCATACTGTGTCGTCTGAACTTTACCCAAAGTAGAAATACTTTGTCTGGAAGGGTTCATTAGCCAGCTGCTGTCTTGTACGCTTTGTCGAGACTACTCAGCAGCTTCATCTTGAAGTTGTTCCCGAAGGTCTTCTAGATCCTTCTTTTGCTGAGTTGCGTTTTGTCCAAAACGGCAACGTTTTGACAAACGCGGGCCGAGTTGTACTGAGTTATTTGACTTGGGCTTTAACACTTGTATTGGGCTTGGGCCTTTTAATTCTTGTGTCTTATAAACAATTTAACTCAACATTGAACAAACACATTAGTAGAATAAATCAAAACATTTAAACTTAGTGTGTTTAGAATATGTATTTCACTTATACTTAAACAATTTTGTCAAATCAAAATTATGTGGAAAGGTGTTTCAATGAATTCTTAACAGACAATGTTTTATAAGCACATAAGTCAATGTCAAACATGTTATCAGCATTTGATTCAGTCAATAAGATTTATAAGTATAAAACATAGCTGATTTAATTGAAGATACGTAATGACTCAGTACACAGTAACATATATTAACATATATCATAACTCAGGAATAGGAATAAAAGATGCAGATATGATATATTGATAGTAGTCAGTGGTTACACAACAAAACTTATAGATAAGGCATATAGATTACATCTGACTTAGTCTATACTGAGCTAGCATATCTATTTCTTTTTCTGGTGTTGAGACTGACTTCGCTCATGCTGAGCTCTAGCTACTTGTTCTTTCTCCCCTGTTTTGTCAGCATCAGGAGGAGGAAGTCTGAAAGCATCAGTTAAGACAGCTCGAGTCAGTTCTTTAGACAGCTCCTTAAGTTTCTCAGAGCTTTCGTTGACGTCGTCAAAAATTGCAACTCCATCAGCTGATACCTCTTCGGGTACTTTGAGTTCAGCAGCACTGAGCATATTGACGCTAAACGCTTGAGCTTTGCCTTGCCAGATGAGAGCTTCAGTAAGACCAGCAAAGATTTAGTGAAAGGTCTTTAAAAGGGCTGTGTCGTAATACTGACGTTGAATATTGTTATGACGAATGTGGTTGAAGGTTTGTTGCATGATAGACTGCATCTCATTCTGTTTCATTGCGTCAGTATCCATCTCTTGCTTATTCAGATTAAGCAAGCGAATAGCCTCACCAATTTGCTCTACTGAGCACTGATTGTAAGAAACCATTTGCTCGTTGGTCTTGAGTTGCTCAGTGTGAAGCTGAGCAAAGAGCATCTTGACTTCAGATGAAGTGGCATGGTCGGGGTTCACAGCTGACAAGTTCTGGATCTGTTGTTGTAAGGAGGTCAAGTACTGCACGGTTGTCAGCTGGATCTCAGCCAGTTTGGCGATTGAATCCTGCTTAGCTTGGAAGGTAATGATTACATTCAGCAAGTCCTTGAGTCCCTTAACCTCGTTGAGAAGTTGAGTGACCTGGGAAAGCTGAGTATTCTCAAAAGTTGAAGACCCAGTAGCAGGAGGAGTGGACTGTTGAAGGTCTCTGATCAATGCTTGCACTGAGTCAATGATCTTTTTGCCGGACTCAGTGGCATTCAAATAGCTTTGAGAGCCTTCAGGGACATCAGTGTGACCGGAAGGAAGAGGAGTGAAAGGAGTGACCTGGTCAGTGACTGGAATAGCATTTTCAATCTGCACTTGAGTTTTAGGTAGAGTTGAATGATCGGCAGAGAGTTGAGTTGGAGAAGTGGTAATCCGAATACTGTCTGTGCTGACGGAAGAAGTGTGTGTAGTCAGCACCATGCTTGAAGAAATAGCATTCACAGTAATCGGCTCAACCTGACTGGTTGAGGTGGCGGAAGCATTTTGGTCGGCATGTTCCCGTTGAGAAGAAACAGAGGCTTGCTTTTCTAAGGACGCTGAAGCAGTAGAGGGTTGTTGGCGTTTGAAAAATGTCAGCTTGACTGTAGAGGGGTCCTTAGTTGTCTTTGAGATGACAAAGTCAGGAAGAGTTGGTGGTGGCACAAAATCTTCACTGACAGGCTTCTCACTTGCCTTAACCAACTTTCTTCTTCTACGAGGTGGAGTGACAGTTTGACTAGGATCTCCTGAGTGAGAAGGAGAAGATTCGTGTTGCTCATCATGAGGCTGGTCAGCTTGTTCTTGGACTGGATCAACATTGTGTTGATCAAGTACTTGCTCATCTCCAGCAGCAAACCCAGCATTGGCCTGCTCAGTCTCATGTTCACTGGCTGTCTCTTCAGAGTCCTCAGCGTCATCCTGACCGCTGGCCTCTTCTTCTTCTTCTTCGGTACTGTCACCATCAAGTTCTTCCTCAACCTGGGAGATGAAATGATCATCCAGTTGTACCTCATGTTCTTCGGACTCAGCTATTGTACCTTGACAATGGGTGAAGTGAGAGTCACCCGGTACTACAAAGTCTGTAGGTATGGCGTTGATGGGAGTCAGTGTAGAAGGCTTCTGCTTTTTCTGAGGTTGCTCAGCAGTTTCCTCAGTTCCAGGCTCACCTTGCCTGCTTCGTTTCTTAGCTGACTTACCAGCTGACTTCTGTCTTTTTGCTGGAGACTCAACATTTTTGGAAGGAGTCTCAGCAGTTTTTCTTTTGCGGAAAGCTGGGGCCTTAGTCCTTCGCCCTTTCTTTGGCTCAGCAGTTCCCTCAGCTTGTCCAGCAGCAGCTTTACCTTTCTTCAAGGGCTGTCCAAATTTTAGTGCTCTCAGCGAGGCCGCTGTGATCTCAGATCCTCGAGTCTTGTCCTCACCTTCGAGATCAACTTTATGGTCGATGAGGATTCTTGTAATGATTGATCCTAGCCTCAGCGTACCAGTGCTGCGTAGGAAGCCAGCGACAAGAAAGAATGGCATATTGATTGGAGTGTACGTCAGCATATGCCATATAAAGCATTGCTCGAAGTTTGTTGCTGATGTAGTGCAGTTGATCTTCGGGTAGATAAAGTAGGTCAGCAAGTAATGAGCCATCTTCTGGTGCTGACCCATCGATGAAGCTGAGACTTCTCCTGAGTGGCCCTCAGGTTTGCAGAAGTTGTGTGCATACCCAGTGCCATCCTGATCTCCAGATCTTCTCAGCCTTGCTCCCTCAGTTTTCAACTTGAGCAGATTTCCTAAGTAGAGAGGGTTGATGAAGATGGTTTTCTTTTTCACCACTGTGCACAGGTAGTCAGTGTTGTCATTTGCAACTCGGAGGTTGTGGTAAAATTCCCTTACCAGGTCAGGGTAGGTGTCATCCCTAACCGAAAACAGCTCCGTCCAGCCATTTTGTGAAATCCACTCGCAGAAGGGTTGTTCGTTTTGTACGAAGTTTTCTGATACCCATCTTGAGGGCTCAACTTTCCATTCGCGGACGTTCTCAAAGACCTTGGAGTAGGTCCTGACTTTTACAGGCTTTCCCTGACCAGAGGTTTGGCCAGTTTTTCCTTTGCTCGGCGAGGTTACTTTGGTAGGTTCCGGCACAGAGGTTTGCCTGGAAGTGTCATCGGAGCTGGGCTTAGAGTGGCCAGCACCGGAGATGTTGTAGGAAACCTTAGTCATTGTTGAGGATGGGAAAGCTTAGAGGGATTTTTAGAGAGAAAGAATTTCTTTGCCAGAGTATTCGATAAGCGTAAAGAATAAAAATGGGGAATTACCCATTATTTATAGAGGTGAGAAATGGATCTTATCGAATCCATGTGTCAGTTTTGCCTCGGGATTTTGAACCGACAATAATCCTAGCATTTATGACACATTCGGCGCGTACGTCATCCTAGGTGGCTATACGCGTGCTTTTGCAATTATTCTAACGGATCTAACACTCAGCTTTTAGAATGCCAAGCATTTGGTATTCTGAGTGGTCAGTATTGCATTAATGGGATGATTTCTAAGTTTAAGTTTATACTAACTTACTCAGTGTGCAAGTTTACTCAGTATTTGCTGTTTAATTAATTTCAATGAGTACACAGCAAAAACAATCATTCAGCATAATAATTCACTCAGCATGTATATTCATTTAGTACAGGAATTTACTGAAGAGGATTAAACATACTGATAGCTTCTCTCAGTATGCTGAACTGCTCACGAGCCAGTGGCTTCGTGAAGATATCCGCAAGCTGTTCGTCCGTTGGGACAAAGGTCAGCTTGATCTTGATGCTCGTAAAGTATATAGCATTTAATAGGACAAGTGTATCCTATCACAACAAGTAATAAAGTGCTAAGCACGAGATCGAACCACAAGGACTACTATTCTAATCAGTCAAATTCAACTGGAAATTTGTCTATTTAGCGGAATCGAAAGCAAGTTGGTAGTTGAGCTACAAAAATAAACACCTAAACTACGAAAGCAATAAACAGGATGTGCCGCAGGGTGGAGTGTGACTTATGGTAGTTGCAATCTAGGTAGGGGAATCAATTGTTCGATTACTACAAGTGCGGTAAAAGGAATTCAGAGTTTAAGCTTAATTAAAGATTGAAGGTAATTACCCTAAGTTGAGGACCAATGTGATCAGTATTGTCCTCCCTATTCACATGCATTTGGGTGACGGCTTGATTAGGCATATACCCTAGTTCATGCAAAGCATTAGGTTCATTGGTAATTAAGGCTTGAGCCGTGGCCCCGCCACGAAGCCTCATTCCTAGTGGTCTCTAAAGAAGTTAGGGGATATGTGAATTCGGGAAAGGTAATTTCGTGGTCAGAGACCACCTTTCCTAGCATCTACACATTATTGTCGTTCAGGCATTAGGTGCACTATATACAAAATCGTGCTAGTTGGGCATTATCAATACCCATTCTAGCAATTAATCCTATCTCCAATAACATCTAGGCATAAAGCACACATAACCTAATCAAATCATTAACAAGTCTTAAACCTAAATCCTAACAATCATAGCAATCCTAGCAATTTCATCCCCATCCTAGATTGGATGGGGATCAGTTCATAGACATATCAATCAAAGAATAAATGAATGTAATGATAAGCGAAATCATGTTTAATAAATGCAAATTAGATTAAGGGAAAAAGATAGAGAATCAAAAAACCTGTTTGTCTGATTACAATGATAAACACCTCGATCCTCCACCCCTTGAACACTCCTTCGGATACAAGAAGGAAGAAAAACTAAACTACAGGAATTAAAACCCTAGTCTATTGTCTCTGCAAAAAGAAAAAAAGAAAAGTAAAAAAAAACAGCCGCCAAAAATATGAGTTTAGCTGCCTATTTATAGTGATAGGCAGCAACCCTAAGCTCCTCGGGGGTAAAAAGGGCATTTCCCGCGCCAATTAGGGCAAAATAGGCTTAATGGATCGAGTTTCCAGCTGGTCTCCCGCCTCGTCTCGCCGAGACAAGGGATCTCTCGTCGAGACGAGTGAGTGTCTCGACGAGACACCACAGTGTCTCGCCGAGACACTACCCATCTCGGCGAGACAGGCCTGTGCCTCGACGAGACAGGCTCCCAAATGGGGCAAAACTCCAGGTTTTTCTCCGTCTTGGTCCTTTCTGCTCTAATGGTCCCAGATGAGTTCCAAAAGTGCTCCGACGGTCCCGGGATTTTTCCGGATTTGCTCCATAAGATCCAGGTCTGGTTCGGGAATACTCGACTAAGCCTTCCAACACCTGAAAACACGAAAACTGCCATAAATACTCAAGAAGACTAATTATTGCTAAAAGAGAATGAAAGGAGTACAAAAGTAAAAGAAAACAAAGTAAAAATAAGCTAAAAAGGGCCTAAAAACCCTATATAAATGGGAGCTATCAACCTCCCCACACTTAGATCTTGCTTGTCCCCAAGCAAGGCAGAATCCGAAACAGAGAAGAATCAACAAATAGCTCCCTCACAAAACAAGATTCTTCTACGCTTTATTATTCACAACAATCCCGACTACTCACTTTGCAATTAAAAACGTAATGAACCTCAGACAAGTCTCCAAAACCGGTTAATCTGGTTTTATCAAGCAACACTTCACGAGAACGGAAGAAAAGGACTAAGATTGATAGCTAACAAGTTGTCACTCTAACGCTCAAGTGTTTGGGTGTAAAGATTTGTTTTTGTAACGCTCTACGTTTCATTATACAAAGTGGTCACGTTGGGATTTCATCATCCATCCAGTCAAAATCAATGTGTTAGAATTAAACAAAATCATAGGTCTTTAAGGGTTGTAACGTTGGCTAAAGGTTGGGGTAGGAAAAAGGGAATTTATAGGCAAAAAGTTAAATGACTCCATCAGTTAAGACTTTTGCAGACAGGACACATTTTTCGCTACGAATAAGAAGGTTTAAGCTAAGGTTGTTTTGTGATTCAGTGAAGTATTTTGGAGGCATCTGGAAGTATAAACGCATCTTTTATCCTTTTCTCTATTTTATTGCCTGTTTCCATCTGGTTTGTAACCATATAACCGCTTTTTTTTAATAGAGTGGGGATAAAGAGTGAAAATCAGAAAGGTTGCTCCTTCTATTGTAAGTACAGCCTTTGAATCATTTCTAGCGAAGAATTTGAGGGATATGTGCCTAAAGATTTATCAAAACTAATTTGAGTCAATTAACTTGGGTGAGAAAGGATATTTAAGAAGGCTAAGGTTTGTAAAGTGGTTGTCAAAGAAAGGGAAAAAGGCTCAAAGGGGCTTATCTAGTGGAATTGTTTAAGGGATTTTGGCTAAACAAGGAAATAGGCTAAATCTCACAAAGGGCTATACCTAGGTTGCCTAATCATTTCAAGTTTCATAAAAACACACAATTCGACCAGTATTGGATGCAATTCCTATGAGCACAATGACAATCAACGTAATCCCACACTTAAGAGATCAATTGTTCCTAAATAGGAGTCTAAAATATTGATCTTGCTGGCTCTAACTCACAATTTCAGGGTTATTGGTATCAATCCTAGCCTCAACCAACGTTCCGTTCCATGTCAGTTTTAGGCAATTAACACTCTTTGGAGACTCAAACGTTGTTCAAAATTTTTCGCATGCATAGATTTTATTTAGAATGTGCAAAACTTTCAGCGTAGTGTCATCCGAGTTGTTGGGATAGCTAAATGCATCGAGTTCAACTGTCTAGGATTCTTTTTATTCCTACCAGAAATCCTAAAACCACGAGCAAGGTAACAATTCCAAAAACAAGCAAATGAATTACAAAACAAACAAAAACAAACACACCTACAAGATAACTATAAACAAAACATGCATACTCAATGGCACAACTCCAAGAGACTTTCTATCCTATTCCGCCCTCCCCACATTACGATATGCATTTATTCCAAAAAAGCAAAAGACAAGCATAAAGTAAAGTGCGAAAAAGAAATAGGATAGAAGTACTCCCTATGGGTGGCGATCCATCCAACCCCGAATATCGCTTGCCAAACTGTTGAAATCGAGGCAAAAGTCCTGAAATTCGTGATTCAATGCCCGGATGCTCTCTCGGTTTTGTTCCCCTACAGTAATGGCAAGTTCCACCCTTTCTTCAAGTGCACCAGTGTGCGGTGGCTGGTACCCCTCATCTTCCTCTTCAGAACTGGTTGCCATCCGATCCGCCTAACCTGTGCCAGATGAACTAGCTCCAGCTGTACCTGTATTGAAATCTCTAGTCCAAACACCGGACTTGTGAATAATACCTGCTCTACTCAGATAGTCTTTATCAATCAACAGGAAAGGAGTAGAGGGTCTAGCAGATAATTCATTAAGAAGGTCCTCCAAAAATTCCATACGGCTAATAATAGCTCCAAATGGGAAAGCAGTTCGCTTAGTGAAGCGAAAGTTAGCCATTTGGGACCACAGGACGTGGGCCATCCTGGCTGGACGACCCTTTTTCATGCACCACAGCAGTAGGAGGTTTGTTTCAGTGACTTTGTCAGCCTCCCTTTGACCATTTAAATTAAAAGAGATCCACTTATGCATGAGACGGTCCATTGGGTCCGTCAAGCTAGCATTAGTGGCAGTTTTCTTAGAGTAGCGTGGCTCTCTAGAAATTTCAGTGAAGTACTGACTGTGGGTAAGGTCCCGTTCCCATTCGGTGATATCGGCTTCCTTGAAACCGAAAGCCTGATTCATATCATCCTCACTCCACTCTCGCTCAATGCTATTTAGCCGGAAGTGTAATGTTTTAATTCCATCATCGGCTGTCTCCAGTTTGAGAGTTGTGTAAAACTCCAAAATAAAGGAGGGAGACGCCTATTCTCAATTATTAGCCCCCCCATATCAGATAAAAGAGCGCGGACATGCGCACTTAAATTACATTGATCTAACCACTCCTAATCAAAAAATCTAGGAATAGCACATGAGTAGTTTTTGATCTTTTTAAACAATTTTCCCTCATCAACAGAATTTAACAGAAAGGGACACTTAAACCTCCGGGAAAGTGGGGATGGGTGGTAGCGGTTGACATCTGGAGCGGG
Source organism: Euphorbia lathyris (assembly GCF_963576675.1). Taxonomy (NCBI): domain Eukaryota; kingdom Viridiplantae; phylum Streptophyta; class Magnoliopsida; order Malpighiales; family Euphorbiaceae; genus Euphorbia; species Euphorbia lathyris. Next base: position 93,451,983 of record NC_088912.1, on the reverse strand, counting down.
GGCTGGTGGGTCGATGATTCGGGCACGGACCGTGCCCGGAATAGGCTCTACCTCTTTCGGGAGTGTGTCGGTCCGTCGACGGCGACGCTGTCTCGGTGGTGCTGCCATCGAATCTGCACAAAAAGAAAAAAAGGAAATACACAAAAACTTAAGTTAGGTCCCCAAAATCGTATAGGAGATCGTGAGATACTGTGTTTGAACATCCTAAGGCATTCTCTCAGAATCTCTAAATCAAGTGAAGCAAAGGGTCCTAATTAGTTCGAAATTAACAAACTATAAACAAAATTAAGAAGCACAAGCAAGCAAATTCCTAATCTTCACCCATCAAAATTAGAACAAACCTAAGTTAAATCCTTACAACGGAAGATTAGGAAAAACCCGTCTCTATGCCCAAGCGACATGATCCATAACTAAAATCACTCCTAAAACACACAATCTCAAATTAATATAGATTAAACCATCGATTATTAAAGTCCCTATCAACTATTATGGAAGAATAAATCAAATAATAAATCAATGGCAACCTTAACGTGTGAAAAAGCCTCAAGGATCCCAACTCTACCCAAATAAACAAGTAAAGAAAAACACCAAGAATCAAAATCTTTGGCACAAAAGATAACCTACCTCCTGAAACCTTGCGAAGAATGTAAAACGGAATGTGGAAAATCGAAAGAGGAAAGGTTGGAGTTGAAGAGTTGGGGGAGGCTAGTTATGGTTTGAGAGAGAGAGAGTAATGGAAGAATGGTAGGGAAAGAGAGAAGGGGGGTCTTATTTATAGGTGGGAAGGGGTAGATGAAGGGTTAGGAGGGTTTAATTAGGGTATTTGTAGGGTTTTTGGGGGATTGGTTCGGCCAATCCCCTATTTGAGCCGCCAAATTTCGACATTGGGCGGCCCGTCTCGCCGAGACGAGGGGTGTCTCGGCGAGACACCGCGGCTGGCAGAAAATGCTGCTGCGGTCCCCCAGTACATCTCGTCGAGACACTGTATGTCTCGATGAGACACTGTATGTCTCGACGAGACACTGTCTCATCTCGACGAGACGTTCTATGTCTCGCCGAGACGAAACGGCCTAATGCTCGAAAAGAAGAAGAAAAAAAAATAATCAATATATATATATATATATATTTTTTAACAATCCTAGCATATTCAAACTAGGCAACAATCACAACCATACGAGTTAGAATTGAACCGACCCTAATACGAGCCTTATTAAAACGAATTAGCAAGTCATAAATTGTTCAAAAGAATTGTTTAGGAATTGAACTCATGTTTGGGGTGCCTCCCAACAGCGCTCAATTGAGTCTTTAGAGCTTGAGACTGTCCTTCCCCCTCAGTGTCCTTGCGGTGGTCTGTCCCTCGGATTCGGTTCGTTAGTGATTGGCAGTTGTCCTGTAGCCCGCTCCGAATTGATCTTAGCCAATTGGCTAATCTGAGTCTCTAGGCCCTTGCAGAAAGCCTCATTGTTGGCGAGCCTGCCTTCCATTGTTCCGAGGATTTTCACCATCGCATCAATCTTCTCCTCCATCCCGCTTTTAGGTCTTTGCCCCTGGTTCTGGTTCTGATTCTGATTTTGGTTGGGTGGAGGGGCTGCAAATCCTGGTGGTCCCAAGGCCGCTTGGTTGTTGGACCAACTGAACCCTGGATGGTTTTGTCTCCAAGGTGCGTTGTAGGGCCCGAACTTCTTGATGTAGTTCACAGACTCGATGACCATCAGACATTCAACGTTCTTGTGGCTGCCACTGCAGAGTTCACACTTTGCCACAACTTCGGGTTTCTAAAACTGAGCTACCAGGAGGTCCATCTTCTCAGTCAGTGCTGCAATTTGTGGATCAGGTTCTGCAGGCGTACTTGGGGCAGCTACTGCAAAAACTCCCCTCCTCTGACTTGGCTTCTCTATTTGCCAATGTGCACTTCTCTCGGCTAGCTCCTTTACCAGACTGTAAGCCTGAGCCGCTGTCTTGTTGAACAGATTTCCTCCTGCCACTGCATCCAGTGAAGCTCTGCTAGCAGAAGTGATACCAGAGTAGAACAAGTCAATAAGATGGTGCACCTCAAAACCATGGTGGGGACACTTCCTCAACAGCTTCTGAAATCTCTCCCAGGCCAAATGCAGGTTCTCACTCTCGAACTGTCGGAACGAAGTGATGTCGCTCTTGAACTGTGCAGTCTTCGATGGTGGGAAGAACTTAGCCAAGAAGGCGGCCATTGTGACGTTCCAATTGGTCAGAGAACCCGGTGCTAGTGAGCTCAGCCAGTCTGCAGCATCATCCTTCAGAGAAAACCTGAACAACTTCATGAAAACTTGCTCAGGCGTCACATCCCTGTACTTGAATGTTCCGCAGTATTCCATAAACTTGTTGAGGTGTGCATTGGGATCTTCATGGTAATCCCCACCGAATTGACCAGAGTTCTGGATCATCTGAATCATTGCCGGTTTGATCTCAAAGAAAGCCGTATCAATTTCTGGATCAAGGATGCTAGAGGTCGCAGCCAGCCTCTGTGCCTTGAGCAGTTCCATGATAGACCTATCTGCCATTGGTTCTTCTTCACAATCTTCCTCTTGGATTGCTGTGTCAAAGTTCTCGCTGGCTCTCTGTCTAAGCAGGGCTACTCGGCGTTCTTTCCTTATCCTGCGAGAAATACGGTCTATATCAGGATCAAACCGTAATGGAGAATGACTCCGAGAACGTCGGTTCATGGTAAGCCAAACAAACAAACTGCACCAATCAAAATTAAACCAATCAAAATTATAGTAGTCCCCGGCAACGGCGCCAAAAACTTGATGCTCGTAAAGTATATAGCATTTAATAGGACAAGTGTATCCTATCGCAACAAGTAATAAAGTGCTAAGCACGAGATCGAACCACAAGGACTACTATTCTAATCAGTCAAATTCAACTGGAAATTTGTCTATTTAGCGGAATCGAAAGCAAGTTGGTAGTTGAGCTACAAAAATAAACACCTAAACTACGAAAGCAATAAACAGGATGTGCCGCAGGGTGGAGTGTGACTTATGGTAGTTGCAATCTAGGTAGGGGAATCAATTGTTCGATTACTACAAGTGCGGTAAAAGGAATTCAGAGTTTAAGCTTAATTAAAGATTGAAGGTAATTACCCTAAGTTGAGGACCAATGTGATCAGTATTGTCCTCCCTATTCACATGCATTTGGGTGACGGCTTGATTAGGCATATACCCTAGTTCATGCAAAGCATTAGGTTCATTGGTAATTAAGGCTTGAGCCGTGGCCCCGCCACGAAGCCTCATTCCTAGTGGTCTCTAGAGAAGTTAGGGGATATGTGAATTCGGGAAAGGTAATTTCGTGGTCAGAGACCACCTTTCCTAGCATCTACACATTATTGTCGTTCAGGCATTAGGTGCACTATATACAAATTCGTGCTAGTTGGGCATTATCAATACCCATTCTAGCAATTAATCCTGTCTCCAATAACATCTAGGCATAAAGCACACATAACCTAATCAAATCATTAACAAGTCTTAAACCTAAATCCTAACAATCATAGCAATCCTAGCAATTTCATCCCCATCCTAGATTGGATGGGGATCAGTTCATAGACATATCAATCAAAGAATAAATGAATGTAATGATAAGCGAAATCATGTTTAATAAATGCAAATTAGATTAAAGGAAAAAGATAGAGAATCCAAAAACCCGTTTGTCTGATTACAATGATAAACACCTCGATCCTCCACCCCTTGAACACTCCTTCAGATACAAGAAGGAAGAAAAACTAAACTACAGGAATTAAAACCCTAGTCTATTGTCTCTGCAAAAAGAAAAAAAGAAAAGTAAAAAAAAAACAGCCGCCAAAAATATGAGTTTAGCTGCCTATTTATAGTGATAGGCAGCAACCCTAAGCTCCTCGGGGGTAAAAAGGGCATTTCCCGCGCCAATTAGGGCAAAATAGGCTTAATGGATCGAGTTTCCAGCTGGTCTCCCGCCTCGTCTCGCCGAGACACCACAGTGTCTCGCCGAGAGACTACCCATCTCGGCGAGACATGCCTGTGCCTCGACGAGACAGGCTCCCAAATGGGGCAAAACTCCAGGTTTTTCTCCGTCTTGGTCCTTGGGCTTCCGAAATCTGCTCTAATGGTCCCAGATGAGTTCCAAAAGTGCTCCGACGGTCCCGGGATTTGTCCGGATTTGCTCCATAATATCCAGGTCTGGTTCGGGAATACTCAACTAAGCCTTCCAACACCTGAAAACACGGAAACTGCCATAAATACTCAAGAAGACTAATTATTGCTAAAAGAGAATGAAAGGAGTACAAAAGTAAAAGAAAACAAAGTAAAAATAAGATAAAAAGGGCCTAAAAACCCTATATAAATGGGAGCTATCAGATCTCACCTTTGAGTACATGGTCTCTAATGAAGTGATGTCTGATGCTGACATGCTTCATTCTGCTGTGTTGAATTGGGTTCTTTGAAAGATCAATTGCACTTTTGTTGTCACATTTGACTTCAATTGTCTTCGTTTGAACACCATAGTCTTCAAGCTGTTGCTTAATCCATAGGACTTGAGCAACACAATGACCAGCAGCAATGTACTCAACTTCAGTGGTAGATAAGGCTACTGACGCCTGCTTTTTGCTGAACCAGGATACCAGACAGCTTCCTAAGAAGTGACATCCTCCAGAGGTGCTTTTACGTTCCAGCATTCTCGTCAGCGCAGAGGATAGTGTCAGTGCCCATAGGAGTGGATATTGGCTTGCAATTCTCCAAGTCATATTTCTTTAATATCTCCTTGGCATATTTGGCTTGACTGATGAAGATGCCATTCTTTCCTTGTTTAATTTGAAGACCGAGGAAGAAGTTGAGTTCTCCCATCATGGACATTTCAAACTCAGTCTGCATTTGTTTGCTAAACTCCTTGCACATTGATTCGTTAGTTGCACCAAATATTATATCATCAACATAAATTTGGGCCAGCAGGGTATCTTTACCCTTTCTCTTAATGAATAAGGTTGTATCAGCTTTGCCCCTGACGTAATTTCTAGTCAGCAGGAAACTGGTCAGCCTCTCATACCAAGCACGTGGTGCTTGCTTGAGGCCGTACAGAGCCTTTTTGAGTTTATAAACGTGGTTAGGGAATTTATGGTCCTCAAAACCTGGAGGTTGATTAACATAAACCTCCTCGTTTATAACTCCATTAAGAAATGCACTTTTGACATCCATTTGGAATAATTTAAAGTTCATGTAAGATGCATATGCACATAGAATTCTAATTGCCTCTAGCCTTGCCACTGGGGCAAAGGTCTCACCGTAGTCAATACCTTCTTGCTGACTGTAGCCCTGAGCTACAAGCCTTTCTTTGTTCCTGACTACATTTCCTTGTTCATCCATCTTGTTCCTAAAGACTCATCTTGTTCCAATGGTCTTTTGACTCTTTGGATGAGGCACTAGCTCCCATACATTGTTTCTTCTGAATTGATCGAGCTCCTCTTGCATTGCGTTCATCCAGAATTCATCGTACTCAGCTTCAGCGAAATTCTTCGGTTCTTGAACTGAGACGAAAGCAACATTGCTGAGGTACTTCCTGAGTTGATTCCTCATCATCAGGGTATTCCCAGCAGAATCAAGGATTGCACTCTCTGAGTGCCCTCTTGGGATCCTTATCTCTTTAGGTAGATTCATGTCTTGTGCTGTCTGTGTTTCAACAATCTCTGCAGAAGTAGATGGGTCAGTAAAAGTAATCTTAGGTTCACTCTTACTCTTGGTCAGCCTTTTCGTGAATGACTCAGTAGCTGGTTCTTGGTCAGCGGTGGTTACTGAGTGTGGATCATCTTCGGTTAGCGGCTGGTATCTACCTGCAGGGTTAGTTTCGTCGAACTCTACATGTACTGACTCTTCTAAAACTTGAGTTCGCTTATTAAAAACTCTGTATGCTTTGCTGTTTGTTGAGTAGCCCAAAAAGATAGCCTCATCAGCTTTTGAATCAAACTTTGCTAAGCTATCTTTGGTATTTAAGATAAAACCTCTACAGCCAAAGGCACGAAAGTATCCAATATTGGGCTTTCGTCCTTTCCAAAGTTCATAGGGGGTTTTCTTTAATATAGGTCTAACTAGAGCCCTATTAAGAATATAGCATGCTGTGTTAACAGCCTCTCCCCAAAAATACTTTGGAAGCCTATGCTCATCCAGCATTGTCCTGGCTATTTCAACCAGAGTTCTGTTCTTCCTTTCTACAACCCCATTTTGCTGAGGTGTTCTAGGAGCAGAAAAATTATGGTCAATGCCACTGGCTTCACAGAATTCAACAAACTTTTGGTTTTTGAATTCTCCACCATTATCACTACGGATGTGAGCTAATTTTAGGTCTTTTTCATTTTCAATTTTTCTAACCAAATTTGAAAATGTCTCAAAGGTTTCATCCTTGCTGGTCAGCAAGATGACCCACGTATACCGAGAGAAGTCATCTACAATGACCAAGGAAAATCTTCTTCCACCCAGACTCAGCGGCTGGACTGGACCGAAGAGATCCAAGTGTAGTAACTCTAACGGACGCTTAGTTGAGACAATATTTTTGCTATGAAAAGATTGTTTGGTTTGTTTTCCAGCTTGGCAAGCGTGGCATAATTGATCTTTTTCAAATTTAAGTTCAGGCAGTCCCTCAACCAATTGCTTTCTTGCTAGTTTGGCCAGGAGGTCCATGCTTACATGACCAAGTCTCCTGTGCCATAGCCAGGAATTCTCTTCCTTTGATACTAAGCACACAGTTTTTGAAAACTTTTTCTCTAAGTCTAGCATAAAGACATTATCTATGCGAGGGGCAGTTAAGATTAACTCGTTTGTTTTACCCTCGTATATTTTACATCCAGTAGCATCAAATATAACTTTTCTCCCATTGTCACATAGCTGAGCTACGCTGAGTAAGTTATATTTGAGTCCGCTGACTAGGGAGACAGATTCAATAGTAGGATTACCTCCGATGGTTCCTGACCCTACTATCTTACCCTTCTTGTTGTCTCCAAAACTTACGCTCCCTCCTCGTTTACGCTCAAACGTGATGAACTGAGTTTCATCACCCGTCATATGCCTTGAGCATGCGCTGTCAATATACCACATCTTTGACTTCTCGGCACATCTCAGGCTTACCTGCATTGTAACTAGTTACTTTTAGGTACCCAATTCTTTTTAGGTCCTTGCTTGTTAGGTGCAACAGGTAAAGCATCATATTTCATTTTATGGCGACATACATGAACAGTATGGCCATTCTTTCCACAGAAGTCACAGCTGACCTTCTGTTTAGGATGTTTCACTGACTTGTCAGCACCCCAGTGCTGAGCGTGCCAGCACACCTTAGTGGTGTGTCCTAACTTCCCACAAAAGTCACACTGGACTTTTCGCTGGGGATTCCATCTCTGCTGAGTACCTTGGTACTGAGTTCTCAGAGGACTGTTTCTTTTATTTGGAACCTTTAGTTGGTTCTGGATAGTTGTGACGTCCTTTCTCAGTTTCTTTGAAACTGACTGGACTTCAGAGACAGACTCATGTATGATCTTCATGTTATCATGCAGAGTTGTATTGTCTTGAAGAAGGAATCTGAGGTCACTCAGTTTGACCTCTTTCACTTCGTCACAGCGCCTGCTGAGTGCTCTAACTTTCTTATTACACTTCTTGACAAGTGTGTAGAGATCACTCAGGGCATTAACCATATCGTTTCTGAGCTGGGGAAGAGAAATTACCTCATTTGATTGCTCCTCGTCATCCGATGCGACGGATAGGTCAGCATGCTCAGAGACGCATGGCTCAGCAAGTTCGTCAGCCATGAAGCATATCTTCGCTGACTCGGTGGCCTCAGTTTCTATGGATGAAGACTCATCACTGTCACTCCATGTAGCCACCATTGCCTTTTTGCCACTCTTCTTGTCTTTCCTCAGTGTGGGGCAGCTTGACTTAATATGGGCGGTTTGATGGCACTCAAAGCATGTAATGGGCTTTGAGCTGTCCTTTTTGTATTTGCAGTGGCTTGAGTCAGCTTTATACTTATCAAACTTTCTGTAAGGCTTCTTAGAGTATTTGTCATTTTTCCTGAATAGCCTTTTCATCTTCCTTGTGAACATAGCCATCTCCTCATCATCAGTTGAGCTCCCGTCAGTGGAGTCAGCTTTCATGACAAAGGATTTCTGCTTCTTGTCTTCAGATTTTTCCTTCACCTCGAAGTTCTTCATAGATATCTCATGGGTCAGCAATGAACCGATGAGTTCGTCATATTTGTAGGTGGTTAAATCCTGAGCTTCCTCAACTGCTGTCTTCTTTGCTTGCCAATCTTTAGGAAGACTCCTGAGTATCTTTTTGACTTGTTCTTCCTCAGTGAAGATTTTTCCAAGTCTCTTGAGCTCATTAATGATGTTGGTGAACCTTGCATTCATGTCTGAAATGCCCTCATCATTGTTCATCTCGAACAGCTCGTATAGTCTCATCTGCTGATTCACCTTGGACTCCTTTACTTTATTTGTTCCCTCGTAGGTGACTTCTAGCTTTTTCCAGATCTCTTGTGCCGACTCACAACCTGAGATTTTATTAAATTCTGCAGCATCGAGCGCACAGTGAAGCATATTGATAGCCGAAGCATGGTTTTGGAGCTTCTTAAGATCATCCTCTGTCCATTTGGCCTCATCTTTTACAACTGTTTGGCCAGCCACAACTTCGACAGGTACAAATGGGCCTTGGACTATAGATAGCCAGGCACTCATGTTTGTAGCCTGAATGAAATTTTTCATCCTATTCTTCCAGAAGGTATAGTTTGACCCGAAGAATAGGGGAGGCCTAGTAATGGACAGCCCCTCAGGCAATATCTGAGTTGTTTGGTTTCCAGGGAGAAACCGAGTGCTGTTTTCGCCCATGGTAGGGATCAGCTCAAGGTTGTTAGACCTTTTACAGCGAGCTTTTAAGCTCTGATACCACTTGTTGGTCCATTGTAAGGTTGCAAGTATAGTTCCAGGGGGGGGTTAGGAACTATTTAAACTTTTTCACAATTAGGGCAGACTTCTTTTTCTAAGGAAAAAGGTTTTAACAGCGGCGCTGAGTAAACAGCAAGATACCGGCTTAGTCAACTGGTGACTAGGTCAGTTTCTTAGCTTGAGTCAGGAGATAGCACTTAGAGTCTATTCCTGAGCTCAAACGTTTAACGCGCACAACTCAACTTGACCTCTTTACTTGGTCAGTTTTTGGTTATTTTAAGCAAGCAATATAAATAAGGAGTTAAAGGTAAGAAATACTTTACTCAGCAGATTTATCTAGGTTCGGCTTCTTCTAAGCCTACGTCCTGTCCCCGGAACACGTTCCGAGATTTCGAATCCTCTACTGAGCTCTTTAAAGGTAGAGCCTTAAACCTTTTACAATCTTAGCAACTGAGTATAACAAGAGTACCTTCCTCTATACCTCTACTCAATCCTAATCTCTCGCTGAGTACTATAACCGAGTACTCAGCCTCTCCTTTCTATCTTCTAGAAATGATAAGTATTTGTCCTATACAAAGATTTGCTAAGACACTTTAGACGATTGAAATAATCACTCTAGACTTTTACACAGATATAAGAATTGTAGTGTAAGATTTGCTTTGCTTCTTTGCTTGCAGAACTTGTGTAGAAATTTGGTCAGCGTAATGGCTTGATCAAGTTCTGTATTGAATGAAGCTTCTGATGGCACTATTTATAGAGACGTCTGGGCATCGGTCATTTCGAATTTTGAAATAACCGTTGGAGGGAAACGGCTACCTGTCGTTGTCATCCTGACTTGCTCAGAGCTCTCGGCCAATCAGAATTGTGTATCTTCTGTCCTCGGTCAGCTCAGCAGACTGTCTCTCCTTTTATGGAAAAGTCAACTGGACAGCATACTGTGTCGTCTGAACTTTACCCAAAGTAGAAATACTTTGTCTGGAAGTTTTCATTAGCCAGCTGCTGTCTTGTACGCTTTGTCGAGACTACTCAGCAGCTTCATCTTGAAGTTGTTCCCGAAGGTCTTCTAGATCCTTCTCTTGCTGAGTTGCGTTTTGTCCAAAACGGCAACGTTTTGACAAACGCGGGCCGAGTTGTACTGAGTTGTTTGACTTGGGCTTTAACACTTGTATTGGGCTTGGGCCTTTTAATTCTTGTGTCTTATAAACAATTTAACTCAACATTGAACAAACACATTAGTAGAATAAATCAAAGAATTTAAACTTAGTGTGTTTAGAATATGTATTTCAATTATACTTAAACAATTTTGTCAAATCAAAATTATGTGGAAAGGTGTTTCAACAATATCATCCTAGCGTGGTTATAGAAAATCAACATCTCGTTAAATTGCATGCTTATTCGAAGCAGGGATATTACCGTTCTTTTTCAGTTAGGCACGAGTCAAGCAAACACGCAGATCGGGCCATACTTCTTATAGTTTTGGTAACGGTCGAAATGATCGAGCCATTAATCAAACCCACAGTCTCGTCCATATGGCGCAATTATACGGTTTTAGCTTAATTCGGCTTTATGATTTTAAACGGCGTATATACCGGCTCGAGGCACGTATTTAACGGCATTGGTTCATTTTCTTTAACTACCCTCGGGATGGATATACATCGTAGATACAGAATGACTTTGGTCGTTTGTTTATTTTTGCTTTTCTTTTATTTTCTTAATCACTTTTTGCGGATACGTCCATTTCTCTTTAGAACAACGCAAGGCATAACGTAAGAGCTCGTCTTTTATTCGGAAGGGACGGGCCATGTTTGCAAAACTCTTTACGTTACAATGGGGTCGTTCAAAATAGAAATGTTCTTCGTTTTCGTTTCGTCATAATTTCGCTTTATCCCAACGTATTTAAAGAATGTGAATAACGACTATCGTTAATATAGTCTTTTGAATCGAGCTATAACTATCCTTAATATCAAACCGACTTGAACTAACACGTGCTTACGTCACAACGCATTTCCTGAACATGTGCCTTCTTCGGGACACGGAAAGGGACCAGGCGGGTCGCACAAGTTCATTCATACGAGATGACTAAGTCGTCCTTAGTTCGAATCGTTTCGATGTTTTGGGGTAGTTTGTATATCGTTTTAAGAGTATATATTAACGTATCATTTCATTTTCTTTACATATTTTAGGATTAGACACGTATCATGGCAATTTGAAAACACGAACTGATTCATTCATCACATCAAAAATAGTAACGGGTAATCCTATGGCAACTTCTAAGGCTACTATATGCTGACACGGCTGATCGCGGGACCTCACAGGACCGCACAAATTCGCCCCTAACGAATGGATGGGACCCTTTGGCGCCTTACTGTAAGGGGGAACTTACACTAGCCTCTTTCGAGCGACGAATGGACTCTCGCTAGAGGTTTCACGGAAATTACCCAAAAGGATTGCAGTAATGCGTATGAATGCATACGAAAAGAAATAATACGATCCGTCCCCGTTAAGGGCTTAATACACGCCTTCCGAAATCAAATTTCTCGCTTCCCCAGCAGAGTCGCCACTTGTTAGACAAGGTGCCGAACGGCCTCGCCCGGGCGGACCGGGGGGTGGACACCTCATGGCGACGTAAGCGGTGATTGGCGCCAAAAGTAACCAATCGTGGAATCAAACTGCTCGGCAGGACCGGAGCTCGGAGATATGGAAGAGTCGCCACCCACGAATGGGAAAATGAACACTGATCCCTTGCGGGAGACCGGTGAGGGTTCGGAAAACTTAGGTACGAGCCAAGAAGGCTAGCTCCTTTCTGGAGAAAGGATACTAGGCACCCCGACATCTCCCGGTTATGAACCACCGGCCTCCTACTCAGCGTGTTAGGCGATAACGGACTAATCGCATATTTCTTTAAGTTTAAAATTCATTTGAAACCTTTTCTCTCTCGCTTTGAAAACCGTTTTGAGCATGTTATTCGAAAGCCATTTTAGTGAAGAATCACCCATTTTGCATAAATTTAAAGTATATAGGAGAGAGATGGGGAGAAGAAAGAATTGATTTATTTACAGTGTGATTTTATGCTTTAAACTATACACTAACTCTAAGCTAATCTCATTCCCCAAAAACGAGTTTATTTACATGGTTCGTGCCTTAATCGCCGTTGGAACGATTTAGGCACGTTTCAAAACCCCGTTAATGACGTTCACTCGAATCGCCGTTGGAACGACTCGAGCGTTTGAAAACGTTGAGCAAACATTTTTAATCTAAAAGCGTGATTAAGCATACAAGTCAATTTATTTTGTACAAAAACCATTTAATTAGGAAAACAATTCAAAACTTCATTATTCACAAAAGAAATTTTAATTACAAGGTTCGCTTAATCCATCGTTAGAACGAATTAAGGTTTTAACATGTGATGCTTTAGGAAACGGTTTAAAGTGATAAGAAAGCCTTTTATTTACTTTAGGAACTTCTTAACAAATTAAGTTTAAATAAGCAAATTAAACTCTCTTTTTTATGAATTATTTCCCCTTTCCACTCAATTGAACCTTACTTGAATATATGTACAAGAATGAACCATTTAAATCCCCCCAAAATTCACCAAGTAAAACAAACTTGAAATATGTACACTAAAGTCCAAAAAATGAAGTGAATATACATATATACATATATACATTTTTATCTAAAAATAAGGATATAGTTTAAAAGATAAGTAAAAGATACTAAATATATGCATAATAATGATAATACAAAATACTAAGTATAATACATTTTTATCCTACAAAAAGACATACGAAAATAATGGGCAAAATCCATAAATAGAAAATAACATTTATCTCAAAATAGTTTTACATAATAAATATATAAAAAAAAAACAACTTCCACTCTAAATAATAGCTAATATAGCTTAAATGAGCCCAAAACTATATATATATATATATATACAAATATAATGCTTTACAAAACCAAATCAAAACGGATTAAATTCCCAACGTGAAATATATACGTATTTAATAGTTAGAGGACTCAAAAATAATTTTTATAATTATGTTACATAATTAAATATATATATATACAAGTACAAATATCAAAAGGTTGAGAAAAGAGGGTTAAGAAGGGTGATTTTCGGATTCCAGCAGATTACCGACAGAAAATCCGTCGCTAATCTGCTGTTAGTGACAGAAAAGGTAGAATATCAACATTAGTCCCTATACTTTCCAGATTTGTTCAAACACCTTAGATTAGATCTATGCTATCGTTTTGGACCTCCGAACTACCCAAATTGGATCATAGTCTATAACGGAGACTCCTAAAACGATGTTATCTCTTAAAACGTTATTTAGAAATATTTTCAAAAACTTATAATTACAACGTTTCTTAATCCCGAACTACCTTCGAATCGGATCACGGTTCGTATTGGGATGTTAAAACGAGGTTTTTTTATTTCAAAACAAAACCAAACGTTTATTTAATACGAGACAAAAATTAAATAAATACGGAAGATTAAATAAAACGTGATAAATAAATAATTAACTAAATAAACCAAAATTATAACATAAAAATAAATAAATAAAGAAAATAAATTAAATAAAATAAAACGAGTCTAGTCCTCGGATAATACCTCAAGATCGGTATTGACAGTTGAAGTCGGTTGATTCCACGAATTGTGATTTTCCGGTGTTTTTTGTGTTTTCGGTAAAATATTTAACTTTGGAAAATTTGGATTTTTTAGAAAAAAAATGTTTTTCCTAAAAAAATCACTTTCTCTCTCTAAAAATTTCCTTAGAGTGAGAAAGCTCTCCAAAAATCATCTTCCTTAATGCATGGGGATCCGTGCCTTTTATAGGCACGGATCCTAAAACAATTTGGGCGTAGCCCGACGTGCGTCGGGCTACGCCCAAAATATTTTGGGCCTACGCCCAACTTGCGTTGGGCGAACGCCCAACTTTTGTTGGGCGCTCGCCCAACAGGCGTTGGGCGCTTGCCCAACGGCTGTCGGGCGCGCGCGCCCAGCGGCCGTCGGGCGTGCGCCCTGCGCTGTCGGGCGCGCGTCCAACTGTCGTTGGGCGCGCGCCGACTGCCGCTAGGCGCTCGCACCACATCGCTGAGCACTCGCGAGCCGTCCACTCGACGACCGCAACTCCTACTGACCTCTCGTTTTTTATTATATTTTTTGCTTTAAAACTCCCGGAACCAACCGCTTCAACCGTCTTGTTACAGGTTTTCGTCACAGGTCCTCCGACTCGGTGTCTACAACAGCGTCACTAAGTAGATTCAAGACACAAGCTTAGTCAACTTGTGACTAAGTCTGCTTCTTTACTTGAGTCAGGAATTAACACTTATAGTCTATTCCTGAACTCAGCTTCTTAGTAGACTTAACTCAGCGTGAGTTCTTTACTTAGTCAGTTTTATAGCAAGCAATATATATTAAAGGAGTTTAAGGGTTAGAAAGATATTACTCAGCAGACTTATCCTGGTTCGGCCTCTCCGCCTACGTCCAGTCCCCGGAACTCGTTCCGAGCTTTTTGAATTCTCTACTGAGCTCTTTAAAAGTAGAGCACGAAACCTTTTACAGATAGAAGCTGAGTATAACAAGAGTACCTTCCTCTATACCTCTACTCACTCCTATATCTACGCTGAGTACTATAACCGAGTACTCAACCTCTCCTTTCTATTCTTCTAGAAATGATAAAGTGTTTGCCCTAAACAACAATTGCTAAGACACTTTAGATGATTGAAAATCACTCTAGACTTTTACACAATAATATAGAAATTGGTGTAAGGTATTTGCTTTGCTTTTCTCACAAAAACTTCAAGTATGAATTTCGTCAGCGTTTCGACTAATTGAAGATCTGCATCGATTGAAGCAAATGGATGGCCTTTATATAGTGACACATGCGGTACCTGGTCATTTCAAATTTCGAAATAACCGTTGGAGGGAAACGGCTTCTTATCATTGTCACTCTGGGCGTGCTCAGCGTCGTTGGTCAATAGGATTCACGCATCTTCTGTCCACGGTAGCTTTTCCTCCTTGAAACAGAATGTTTCAACATTTAAGGCAAAGTCCACGAGACAGCTTCCTACGCCTTCTGAACTTTACCCAGAGTAGAATTACTTTGTCTGGAAGTTGATCGTTGTCTGCCGCTGTCCAGATTGCATTGTCGTCCAATTCAGCAGCTTCCACTTGAAGCTTTTGCTTCGAAGGCTTCTCGATCCTTCTTTAGCTGAGTCGTCGTTTTACTTGATACGGCTTCGTTTTGAACTCTCGGGCCGAATGGTCTTGATGTGTTGACTTGGGCTTGACTTCCACTTTAAGGGCCTTTGGGCTTTTTAATCTTAATGTCTTGTAAACAATTAAACTCAACATTGAACAAACACATTAGTGTAATAAATCAAAGCATTTAAATTTAATGTGTTAGAATATTTTTATCATTACTTAAATAATTTTATCAAATCAAAATCATGTGGAAAGGTGTTTCAACAAACTCCCCCATTTTGATGTTGGCAAAAATATTCACCTCAAGAACTCAGTGTTGAGCTCCCCCATGATAGTTGACCTTATCTTACTCAATATACTCCCCCGTAAGGGTTGAGCGGCTGACTTAGATTTACTTTAAACATTTCAAGTAAGTCTAAGGTCAGTTTTTCAGAATTAGATCAGCTCATGGAACATATTCTATTTAACTCAGTTTATGCGGAAGATTTATATATCAGAGAGCGCTGAATATTTCTTTGTTCAATGTGTTTAAGAAGACATGTAAAGGCGGTCAACATTTTGATCAACACAGCATGCAATCATAAAGCAATGTAGACAAGTAGCACAGTTGATTTAGTGAAGATGCGATTAACTATTCAATACAAAACGTAAGTAAGCATCACATAAGATTGGTTAATTTTAAAAAGATAGATGCATCAAAGTTTTGTATTCAGGGTCAGCACAACAAAAGTACACAAGGGAAAGACTACACGATTTAACAAAAAGACATCTAGTCAGTCCTAGTAAAGTTAAAGTTATTTCTTCTTGTAGTTGAGTTGTGCTTCATGCTCTTTAGCTTTATCCTTTCCCTTTTGTCTTTGCTGACTACCTGAAGCTTCTTCTGAATGTTGGGTTCCTTGAGCTTGTACTTTCTCCCCCGTTGTGCCACCATCAGCAGGAGGAGCAATGAAAGTGTCTTCAATGGCAGCTTTAGTTAGGCGTTTAGAGAATGCCTTCAGCTTGTGTGTGCTTGTATTTATGCCATCAAAGATGGGAACACCATCATCCAAAATAGCTGATGCGCCTTCGGTGAAGAAGACTCACTAAGGGATAAGTGTACCCCGTCGTTATCAAGTAATAAAATTCTGGAAAGTCCAGGTATCGTCCACAGGATTTATTTCTGCAAGTATCGAGCTACTTGGTCTCAGGTGTTATCTATGCTTAGGGGGGGTTTGAGTTTGTTTTTCTTAAATTAATCTACTCCTAGGTTGAATTATACTATTCCTAGCTAAGTTATCTGATTCTAACTAAGTTATTCTACGCCTAATTAAGTTACTCTACCCCTAATTAAGTTAAACTACTCCTAAGTGATCTTTTACCAATGCAATTACCCGAAGGAACATGAAAGGATACGATGATAATGAAAATAGGTTGTTTAGACAACGAATTTAAAACCTAATCTAAGTCACTTGTGTCTGAGGCGATTAACCCGACCTATCCTCCTAAAGTCCCTAGTCCGTGATTCCCTTGTAAGGCCGAAACTAGTCTAAGGCTCAGCAATTTGGGCTTAATCTTCTATAGGGTCGCCAATCCTATAGGCACTGACTAGGTCAGATTCAGCTCGCAATATGTGCCAACTTAATTTTGGGATTATCGAATGAGTTAAACCAATCAGACAAAGCATAAGACAAAGATTAAAGCAATAAAACAATTGAAGAAACAAAACTATAATATATATCAAAGATGAAGAGTATTGTCACGAAGTTACAATGAGCCTAGGATTCATAACATGTATCAGAGGCTAGACAGAATGTAAAAGAAGAAAAATCCCTTTCAGGGAACCTGTCTACCAATGCAGGCGTCTTCCTAGGACTTAAGGATGGAGCTTGAGCAATCCTCAGTGAACGGAGCTTCGGAGGTGTCTTCAATGGAGGTTTGAAGGATATGGAGGAGGTGGTGAGGATTTCTCAAGATGAAAAGCTAAGGAAATTACAAAGATAAAAGATATCTAATTTACATTGGAAAAATCCTATTTATAGACGCGGCTCGGGCCCTTTTCTTGACCTATTTCGTGTCCTTATGCAGGTAGGAAGTCGTGGGGCCGATCGTGAAGTCGTGGGGGCGGAATTGGTCTTTTTGACCAATTCCCGCAGGTCTGCTTGCCGAGCAGGGCGAGCTGCTCGGCGAGCTGGCCTACGAAGGCCAGCTCGCCGTGAGCTGGCCACGTCAGCTCGCCCGAGCAGGCCCCTGAGGGCCTGCTCGGTGAGCTGGCCTAAAATAGGCCAGTTCGTCGAGCAGTCTTGCCCGATACGCCCCCGCGCGATTGTCGAATGCCAATAATGTGTTTTTCGCCCGAACTTATCCTTGCGCATGCACAAAAACTCCAGATAACATTAGTCCAAAGGCTAAATTGACCCGCCAATCGCTTATTTGAGCAAACGCTTCGTTTGGTGCGACTTTTGACGGATCAATTAGCTTCAAAATATAACTTTGGCCGTATTTGCCTAAATTGATCATAAAACGAGCCTAAACAACGAAAAGTAAATAAAACATTTCCAATTTCTAACTAACTCACACAAAAGCATTTAAATGCGAGAATTGCTCGCTTATTAACTAAAAAACGTTAAAACCCGTCCTAAAACCGTACCCAAAGATAGGGGTTTTTGACCCCTATCAATAGAGCGAGGAATCCTGACATCAGCAACACTCAGCATACTTAGAACATATGCTTGACCCTTTGCAACCCAGTGTATGCTGTCCGTGAGTATTGCAAAAGCTTGATGAAACATCTTCAGCAAGGATGAATCAAAATACTCACGCTGAGCGTTGGTGTGTCACACGTGGTTGAAAGTTATGCGAGAGTACTTCAGTATCTCGTTTATTTTGAGCTACTCAGTTGCCATCTCTTCCCTGCTTAAGTTTAGCAGACGCACAGCCTCGCTAATTTGCTCAATAGAGCATTGGGAGGAGGAAGAGAGTTGGTGATTTTTTTTCTCTTGCTCAGTATGAAGCTGGCTGAAGAGATGATGTACTTCGGCAGAAGTGGCATATGCTGAGTTCGCAGCTGACAATTGATGAATCTGCCCTTGCAGTGAGTTCATGTGGTTTACCATGGTCAGCTGGAGTTCGGCCAGCTTTGTTATAGAGTCATGCCTGGGCTGTTGAGATTGCAATAAAGTCATGACACTCAGAAGATCCTTCAGACCTTTGATCTCAGTTAGAAGCTGAGTGACAGATGAAAGTTGAGTTGTCTCAACATTAGTAGACCCAGCGGCATTGGTGTTTGATTGATGAATGTCCTGGATAAGAGCTTGAGCTGAGTCAACGATTCTTCGACCAGACTCAGTTGCATTTAGGTAGCTAAAGGATCCATCATATGTTGGCCCAGATGCCGGAGGAGGAGTAGAACCGAATGAAGGCGGTGTTTGGTTCTGCTCATCATTAGAAGGCCCAACATTATCAGCGGCTGGCCTGGAATTAGGATTGTCAGTAGAAACTAACTGGATTTGATTCTACACATTGAGTTGTGGAAGTGGAGGATCGGCAGAATGTGTTACTTGCTCAGGGTCAGGCTGAAGCTGACTGGATTGTGGAAGCTGAGTAAGTTCAGTGTTCACCTGAGCAGGTAATTCCTTGGCTTGCTCAACGTGTTGAGGAGTGGAATCTTCGAGCACTTGCTCATCATTACTTTGGTTTGCGGAAGCGGTTAAGTCGGCATGTTCCTTCGGCTGAGAAACAGAGGCTTGATTTTCTTGTTGCTCTGGTTGAGACTCATGAGGGATGGAGAAGAACCTAAGATGTACATCTGTAAGGTCAGAGATCTCATCCTTCAGCAGTGAGTCACCCATTAGGTCAATGATGGGTGCTCGAAATGCCTTCTTCTTTCTCAGTCTCTTTAGTTTTGGAGGAGTGGGGTCAGCAGGAATGGACTCAATGGAGTCAGTAGGTGAAGCTTCCCTTTGAACAGCGGGAGCATTTGCTGTTTGCTCAGTTTCTTCTTCGTCAACCAACTCAGTGTTGATTGGTTCAAGGTGCTCATCATCTGCTGTTTCCTCAGTGTCATCCTGATCACTTTCTTCTTCATCAGACTCATCATCCAGTTCTTATTCCTCAAACTGTTCATCCAGTTCTTCTTCCTCGACAAACTGACCACCCAATTGGTCTTGTTCTTCCTGGTCATCTAACTGTTGCTCAGCGTCAAAGCCTTGACTCTGTGCATAATATGAGTTAGGAGGAACGACAACATCAGTCAGAAGTGCATCTATAGGTCTTAACTCAAAATTGAGCTTCTTCTTCTTCCTTAATGGTTGCTCATCAACCTCTCTTTCTTCTGCCTCAGGCTCAGCTTGCCTAGGTCTTTTCTCAGCTGACCTGGATCCACCCTGTCCTTGTTGAATCTGAGGCTTAGTTCCTCCGCATACAAATTTAAGCTTCTTTGGGGCAGAAGCAACAGCTTTAGAGGTGCTTTGGACAGCCTTCCTCTTTCTTTGAGTTCTTCCCTTTCGAGTCACCGCCCCCTCAGCGTTCTGGAAAGCTTCCCCTTTTCCTTTCTTTGGCACAATAGGTTGATCATATGCCAAACCGAATAGGGCAGCAGCTATAATCTCGGTTCCCCAAGTGTGGATTTCTGCAACCATATCCACATTGTGATCCTTGAGGATTCGGGTGATAAAGGAGCCTAACCTAAGGGTTCCTGAACTTCGTAGAAACCCACCGATTAAGAATACGGGCATGTTTATCAGCGTGTAGGTCAGCATGTGCCATATAAAACACTGCTCAAAATTGGTTGCTGAGTTGGTGCAGTTGATTTTAGGGAAAATGAAATTGGTCAGTATGTAATGGGCCATCTTTTGATGCTGACCCATGGAGGTACTCGAGATTTCACCTACATGACCAGCAGGTTTACAGAAGGTCTAAACGTAGTTGGTTTTATCTTGGTCACCTGATTTACGAAGTATAACTCCTTTGTTTTTCAGTTTGAACAGTGAGGCAAGATACGCAGGGTTGATGAAGATGTCCTTCCCTCGAACATTAGAAGCCAGGTAGTTCCGGTTATCATCGGCGACCTTTAGGTTGGCGTAGAATTCTCTTACCAGCTTAGGGTAAGTAGCATCATGAATTGAGAACAGCTCGGTCCAACCATTATTCTTGATCCACTCACAAAAGGGTTGCTCGGCATCTACGAATCCCCTTGAAAACCATCGCGAGTGATCAATCTTACATCCCTTCACACTCTCGAAAACCTGAGAGTAGGTGCTGTTAGACAAGGTGCCGAACGGCCTCGCCCGGGCGGACCGGGGGGTGGACACCTCATGGCGATGTAAGCGGTGATTGGCGCCGAAAGCAACCAATCGTGGAATCAAGCTGCTCGGCAGGACCGGAGCTCGGAGTATGGAAGAGTCGCCACCCACGAATGGGAAAATGAACACCGATCCCTTGCAGGAGACCAGTGAGGGTTCGGGAAACTTAGGTACGAGCCGAGAAGGCTAGCTCCTTTCCGGAGAAAGGCTACTAGGCACCCCGACATCGCCCGGTTATGAACCACCGGCCTCCTACTCAGCGTGTTAGGCGATAACGGACTAATCGCATATTTCTTTAAGTTTAAAATTCATTTGAAACCTTTTCTTTCTCGCTTTGAAAACCATTTTGAGCATGTTATTCGAAAGCCATTTTAGTAAAGAATCACCCATTTTGCATAAATTTAAAGTATATAGGAGAGAGATGGGGAGAAGAAAGGATTGATTTATTCACAGTGTGATTTTATGCTTTAGACTATACACTAACTCTAAGCTAATCTCATTCCCCAAAAACGAGTTTATTTACATGTTTCGTCCCTTAATCGCCGTTGGAACGATTTAGGCACGTTTCAAAACCCCGTTAATGACGTTCATTCGAATCGCCGTTGGAACGACTCGAGCGTTTAAAAACGTTGAGCAAACGTTTTTAATCTAAAAGCGTGATTAAGCATACAAGTCAATTTATTTTGTACAAAAACCATTTAGTTAGGAAAACAATTCAAAACTTCATTATTCACAAAAGCAATTTTAATTACAAGGTTCGCTTAATCCGTCGTTGGAACGAATTAAGGTTTCAACACGTGATATTTTAGAAACGATTTAAAAACAACAAGAAAACATTATTTACACTTTGGGAATATCTAGAAAAGCTTTAATTTACACAAACAAGTTAAACTCCTTTTTTTTGTGGTTTATTTTCCCCCTTTTCACTCAATTATCCTTAATGTGAATAAAATGACAACAAGTAATGAATTGAATCCAAATTCACCCAATCAAAACATTTTCCCAAATAATATATACATATAAGAAATTTGAAAAGAAAAGAAGAAAAGTATATATATACATATTTTTGATAGAAATGATACTATACATATATACTTAAAAGAAAGGGTAAATAATAAATACCATAATCAATGGATAGAAATGATAATTATATTCACAAATAATAAGAAATTAGCTTTTTAACCCCAAAACTATTATGATAATTATATATAGAAAATAACCTTCTAATAACCCCCAAAATGTCAAAATGTGCATAGTTTAAAGGAATAGAAAAATATATGTACATATACATATACTTTTATTAAACCAAATTAATGAAAAATAATATCTAAGCACATTAAATAAATATATATACAAAATATTTAAAAATAGCTTGAATACATATATTACATAATTATACATATGTATATAAAGGACCAAAAGTCTAAAAGTTGACAAGAGGGATCAAAACAACATTTTTTACATTTCAGCAGCTTTACCGACGGAAAATCCGTCGGTAAACAGCCTTTGACAGAAAACGAAAAGTTACAGAATTAGTCCAACAGTTTCCAGATTTATTCAAAAGCTTTAGATTAGATCTATTCTATCGTTTTGGGGTCCCCGAACTACCAAAATTGGATCATAGTCTATAACGGAGATTCCTAAAACGATGTTTTATTTCAAAACGTTATTTAGAAATATTTTCAAAAACTTATAATTACAACGTTTTTTAATCCCGAACTACCTTTCAATCGGATCACGGTTCGTATTGGGATATTAAAACGAGGTTTTTATTTCAAAGCCAAAACGAACATTTATTTAATACGGGACGAGAATTAAATAAATACGGGAGAATAAATAAACGTGATAAATAAATAAATAAAATAAAGACTAAAAATAAAAATAAATAAATAAAATAATTAAAATAAATAACACGAGTCTAGTCCTCGGATAATACCTCAAGTTCGGTATTGACAGTTGAAGTCGGTTGATTCCACGAATCGTGATTTTCCGGTGTTTTTTTGTGTTTTCGGTAAAATTTTAACTTTTAGGAAATTCGGAATTTTTAGAAAAAAAATGTTTTTTCCCAAAAAATAACTTTCTCTCTCTAAAAAATGTTTTAGAGTGAGAAGCTCTCCAAAAATCCCCCTCCCTACGCCCAACATTAGTTGGGCGAACGCCCAACTTGGTTGGGCGGACGCCCAACTTTTGTTGGGCGCGCGTCCAACTAACATTGGGCGCGCGCCCAACAGATGTTGGGCGCTCGCCCAATAGGCGTTGGGCGTTCGCCCAACGGATGTTGGGCGTCCGCCCAATGGACGTTGGGCGCTCGCCCCACGTCGTTGGGCGCTCGCCCAACGGCTGTCGGGCGCGCGCGCCCAGCGGTTGTCGGGCGTGCGCCCCGCGCTGTCGGGCGCGCGTCCAACTGTCGTCGGGCGCGCGCCGACTGCCGCTAGGCGCTCGCACCACGTCGCTGAGCACTCGCGAGCCGTCCACCCGACGACCGCAACTCCTACTGACCTCTCGTTTTTTTTATTATATTTTTTTTGCTTTAAAACTCCCGGAACCAACCGCTTCAACCGTCTTGTTACAGGTTTTCATCACAGGTCCTCCGACTCGGTGTCTACAAGTGCGCTCCACTACTTTCTTGCCCTTGTCCTTTTGCTGTTGTTTTCCCTTCGAAGAGGTGGCTTGGACAGCTTGAGCTTTCTTGCTCGGCGTTGTGACCTTAGCGTGGTCACGCTGGGTAAAAGACTTGGGATTTTCAGCGGTTGTCGGATAAACCAGCACCGGAGATATTCAGAGAAACGTTCGTCATATTCTCAGAGAAGTTTTGGGAAGTTTGGGAATTTTTAGAGAGAGTAATTGGAATGCCAAAGTTTTCTAAGTGTAAAGAGATAAAAGTGGGAATTCGTCCACTATTTATAGAGGTATTGAGTTGATCTAAAGCGTTGGGTTGTCAATTTGACCTCGAGATTCTCAATCGACAAAGATTCTGGCATTTATGACAAATACGGCGCGTGTGTTTTCTAATTATAGCGCATACGTCATCCTAGGTGGCTATTTAATTCGCGTGCTTGCATTAAATTTTGCAACGGATCCTTACTCAGTTGTTAAGAATTTCAAGCGTTTAAAATTCTGAGTAGTCAGTGTTGTTCAAAGAAGCAGTTCTTATGCTTAGTAGCTCAGCTTAAGATAAACACTCAGCATATATATATCTACTCAGCAAGCATAAGTCATTCAGCATGGTAATTCACTCAGCATGCATACTATACTTGGAATTTACTAAAGATGATTAAACATACCAATGGCTTCTCTAAGTATGTTGAATTGCTCACGAGCCAGTGGCTTTGTGAAGATATGAGCAAGCTGCTCATCCGTTGGGACATAGGTCAGCTTGATCTCTCCCTTGAGTACGTGATCTCTGATGAAGTGATGTCTTATGCTGACATGCTTCATCCTGCTGTGCTGGATTGGGTTCTTTGATAAGTCAATGGCACTTTTGTTGTCACATTTGACTTTAATTGTTTTGGTCCGAACGCCATAATCTTCAAGCTGTTGCTTAATCCATAGGACTTGAGCAACACAGCTTCCAGCAGCAACGTACTCAGCTTCAGTGGTTAATAGGGCTACTGACGCCTGCTTCTTGCTGAACCAGGACACAAGACAGCTCCCAAGGAAGTGGCATCCTCCTGAGGTGCTTTTTCGTTCAAGCTTGTCTCGTCCGTAGTCAGCGTCAGTGTATCCAATAAGTGTGAAATCATGAGTATTGGGATACCACAAACCTGCATTCACTGAGCCTTGCAAATATCTAAGGATTCTTTTTACAGCTATGTAATGAGATTCCTTAGGGTTAGATTGATATCTAGCACAATAACATACCGAGAACTGAATGTCCGGCCTACTAGCAGTTAAGTAAAGTAGAGAACCAATCATAGCTCGGTACAATCTGCTGTCTACTGACTTACCATTCTCATCAGCACAGAGGATAGTGTCAGTGCCCATTGAGGTAGATATTGACTTACAATTCTCAAGTTCATACTTCTTCAATATCTCCTTAACATACTTGGTTTGACTGATGAAGATGCCATTTTTCCCTCGTTTGATTTGAAGTCCAAGGAAGAAATTGAGTTCTCCCATCATTGACATTTCAAACTCAGTCTGCATCTGCTTACTAAATTCCTTGCACATTGACTCGTTAGTGGCACCAAAAATAATGTCAGCAACATATATTTGAGCCAGCAGGGTATCTTTACCCTTTCTCTTAATGAATAAGGTTGTATCAGCTTTACCTCTGATATAATTTCTAGTCAGCAGGAAACTGGTCAGCCTCTCATACCAAGCACGTGGTGCTTGTTTGAGACCATACAGAGCCTTTTTGAGCTTATAAACGTAGTTGGGAATTTAGGATCCTCAAACCCTGGAGGCTGATTAACATAAACTTCCTCGTTTATAACTCCATTAAGGAATGCACTCTTAACATCCATTTGAAACAGTTTAAAGTTCATATAGCTTGCATATGCACATAAAATTCTAATAGCCTCTAGCCTTGCCACTGGGGCAAAGGTCTCACCGTAGTCAATACCTTCTTGCTGACTGTAGCCCTGAGCTACAAGTCTTGCTTTGTTTCTGACCACGTTCCCTTGTTCATCCAGCTTGTTGCAGAAGACCCATCTTGTTCCTATGGTCTTCTGGCTTCTTGGTTTTGGCACTAAGTCCCATACTTCATTTCTTCTGAACTGATCAAGTTCTTCTTGCATTGCATTCATCCAGAATTCATCATACTCAGCTTCAGCGAAATTCTTTGTTTCCTAGATTGAGACAAATGCTACGTTGCTGAGGTATCTCCTGAGTTGATTCCTCGTCATCAGGGTGTTCTCAGCGGCATCAAGAATGGCACTCTCTGAGTGACCTCTTGGTATTCTAATCTCCTTTGGTAGATTGATGTCTTGTGCTGGTTGTGTTTCAACAATCTCTGCAGGTGTAGATTGGTCAGTGAAAGTAATTTGAGTTTCACTTTTACCTTTGGTCAACCCTTGAGGCAATGACTCAACGGCTGTTTCTTGGTCAGCGGGAGCTGAGTGTGGATCATCCCCAGTCAGCTGCATGTCTCTTCCTGCAGGGTTAGTTTCATCGAACTCAATATGTACTGACTCTTCTAAGACCTGAGTTCGTTTATTGAAAACTCTGTATGCTTTGCTGTTTGTTGAGTAGCCCAAAAAGATAGCTTCATCAGCTTTAGAGTCAAACTTAGCTAGGCTGTCTTTAGTATTCAAGATAAAGCATTTACAACCAAAGGCACAAAAGTATCCAATGTTGGGCTTTCGTCCTTTCCAAAGTTCGTAGGGGGTCTTCTTTAGTATAGGTCTAACTAGAGCCCTATTAAGAATGTAGCACGCTGTGTTAACAGCTTCTCCCCAAAAGTACTTTGGAAGCCTATGCTCACTCAGCATTGTCCTGGCTATTTCAACCAAGGTTCTGTTTTTCCTTTCAACAACCCCATTTTGTTGAGGCGTTCTAGGAGCAGAAAAATTATGGTCAATGTCGTTTTGGTTTCACAGAATTCAACAAACTGTTGGTTCTTGAATTCTCCACCATTATCACTTTGGATGTGAGCTAACTTAAGGTCTTTATCATTTTCAAGTTTTCTTACTAAATTTGAAAACGTCTCAAAGGTTTCATCCTTGCTACCCAGCAAGATGATCCATGTGTACCGAGAAAAGTCATCTACAATGACCAAGGAAAATCTTCTTCCACCCAAGCTCAGCGGCTGGACTGGACTGAAGAGATCCAAGTGTAGCAACTCTAATGGACGCTTAGTTGAGACAATGTTTTTACTATGAAAAGATTGTTTGGTTTGTTTTCCAGCTTGGCAAGCGTGGCATAATTGATCTTTTTCAAACTTAAGTTCTGCCAGTCCCTCAACCAATTGCTTTCTTGCTAATTTGGCCAGGAGGTCCATGCTTACATGACCAAGTCTCCTGTGCCATAGCCAGGAATTTTCTTCCTTTGGTACTAAGCATACAGTTTTTGAAAACTTCTTTTCTAAGTTCAGCATAAAGACATTATCAATACGAGGGGCAGTTAAAATTAACTCATTTGTTTTACCCTCGAATATTTTACATCCAGTGTCATCAATTATAACTTTTCTCCCATTGTCACATAGCTGAGCTACGCTGAGTAAGTTATATTTGAGTCCGCTGACTAGGGAGACTGACTCAATAGTAGGATTACCACCAATGGTTCCTGACCCTACTATCTTACCCTTCTTGTTGTCTCCAAAACTTACACTTCCTCCTCGTTTACGCACAAACGTGATGAACTGAGTTTCATCACCAGTCATATGCCTCGAGCATGCGCTGTCAATGTACCACATCTTTGACTTCTCAGCACACCTCAGGCTTACCTGCAATATAGCTAGTTGCTTTTAGGTACCCAATTCTTTTTGGGTCCTTGCTTGTTAGGTTCAACAGGTAAAGCATCATATTTTATTTTATGACGACATACTTGGACAGTGTGTCCATTCTTTCCACAGAAGTCACAGCTGACCTTCCGTTTAGGATGTCTCACTGACTGGTCAGCACCCCAGTGCTGAGCGTGCCAACACACCTTTGTGGTGTGTCCTTTCTTCCTACAAAAGTCACACTGGACATTCCGCTGAGGATTCCATCTCTGCTGACTAATACTTCGGTACTCAGTGTTCAGAGGAATATTTCTTTCATTCGGAACCTTAAGTTGGTTTTGAATTGATGTGACATCCTTTCTCAGTTTCTTAGAATCTGATTGGACCTCAGAGACAAACTTTTGCATAATTTCTACATTACTATGCAAAGTTGAGTTGTCCTGGAGAAGATATCGAAGGTCACTCAGTTTGACCTCCTCAACCTCGTCACATCGCCTGTTAAGAGCTCTAACCTTTTTATTACACTTTTTGACAAGTGTATAGAGGTCACTCAGGGCATTAACCATTTCATTTCTGAGCAAGGGTAGTGATATTACCTCAGTTGAGTGTTCCTCATCGTCAGATGCAATGGAGGGGTCAGCATGCTCAGAAACACATGGCTCAGCAAGTTCGTCAGCCATGAAACAAATCTTTGCTGACTCAGTGGCATCAGCTTCTGATGATGAAGACTCATCACTGTCGCTCCAAGTTGCCACCATTGCCTTCTTGCTGTTCTTTCTTTCTTTCCTCGGCGTGGGACAGCTTGACTTGATATGGCCAGTTTGATGACATTCAAAGCATGTAATGGGCTTTGAGCTGTCCTTCTTGTACTTGCTGTCGCTGGACTCAGCTTTGTACTTATCAAACTTCTTGTAAGGCTTCTTAGAATATTTGTCATTCTTTCTGAATAGCCTTTTCATCTTTCTAGTGAATATAGCCATTTCTTCATCGTTTGTTGAGCTCCCATCAGTGGAGTCAGCTTTCATGACAAGAGACTTTTGCTTCTTGTCTTCAAACTTTTCCTTCACCTCAAAGTTCTTCATTGATATCTCGTGGGTCAGCAGCGAGCCAATGAGTTCATCATACCTGTAGGTGGTTAAGTCTTGAGCTTCCTCAATAGCAGTTTTCTTTGCTTGCCAGCTTTTAGGAAGACTCCTAATAATCTTCTTGACTTGCTCTTCCTCAGTGAAGATCTTTCCAAGTCTCTTGAGCTCGTTGATTATGTTTGTGAACCTTGCGTTCATGTCAGAGATTCCTTCATCATCATTCATTTCAAATAGCTCGTACAACCTCATGTGCTGGTTGACTTTGGTTTCCTTCACCTTGTTGGTTCCTTCATAGGTGACCTCCAGCTTCTTCCAAATCTCCTACGCTGACTCACAACCTGAAATCTTGTTGTATTCTGCAGCATCTAAAGCACAATGAAGCATGTTTATATATCCGAAGCATGATTTTGTAGCTTCTTGAGATCATCCTCTGTCCATTTAGTCGCAGCTTTGACAACCGTTTGGCCATCAATAGTTTCAACAGGAACAAATGGGCATTGGACTATAGATAGCCATGCACTCATATTTGTTGCCTGAATGAAATTCTTCATTCTATTCTTCTAAAAGGTATAGTTAGACCCGAAGAATAGAGGAGGCCGAGTTATGGACAGACCCTCAGGTAAAATCTGAGTTGTCAGATTTCCTGGGAGAAACCGAGTGCTGTTCTCAGCCATAGTGGGGATCAGCTCAAGGTAGTTAAACCTTGCACAATGAGCTTTTAGGCTTTGATACCACTTGTTGGTCCCTTATAACGTGACAAGTTAGTTCCAAGGGGGGGGATAGGAACTATTTTAAAATTTTATCCGTTAAGGCTGACTTCTTTTCTAATGAAAAGGTTTACACAGCGTCACTAAGTAGATTCAAGACACAAGCTTAGTCAACTTGTGACTAAGTCTGCTTCTTTACTTGAGTCAGGAATTAGCACTTAGAGTCTATTCCTGAACTCAGCTTCTTAGTAGACTTAACTCAGCGTGAGTTCTTTACTTAGTCAGTTTTATAGCAAGCAATATATATTAAAGGAGTTTAAGGGTTAGAAAGATATTACTCAGCAGACTTATCCTGGTTCGGCCTCTCCGCCTACGTCCAGTCCCCGGAACTCGTTCCGATCTTTTTGAATTCTCTACTGAGCTCTTTAAAGGTAGAGCACGAAACCTTTTACAAATAGAAGCTGAGTATAACAAGAGTACCTTCCTCTATACCTCTACTCACTCCTATATCTACGCTGAGTACTATAACCGAGTACTCAACCTCTCCTTTCTATTCTTCTAGAAATGATAAAGTGTTTGCCCTAAACAACAATTGCTAAGACACTTTAGATGATTGAAAATCACTCTAGACTTTTACACAATAATATAGAAATTGGTGTAAGGTATTTGCTTTGCTTTTCTCACAGAAACTTCAAGTATGAATTTGGTCAGCGTTTCGACTAATTGAAGATCTGCATCGATTGAAGCAAATGGATGGCCTTTATATAGTGACACATGAGGCACCTGGTCATTTCGAATTTCGAAATAACCGTTGGAGGGAAACGGCTTCTTGTCGTTGTCACTCTGGGCGTGAGGGAAACGGCTTCTTGTCGTTGTCACTCTGGGCGTGCTCAGCGTCGTTGGCCAATAGGATTCACGCATCTTCTGTCCACGGCAGCTTTTCTTCCTTGAAACAGAATGTTTTGACATTTAAGGCAAAGTCCACGAGATAGCTTCCTGCGCCTTCTGAACTTTACCCAAAGTAGAATTACTTTGTCTGGAAGTTGATCGTTATCTGCCGCTGTCCAGATTGCATTGTCGTCCAACTCAGCAGCTTCCACTTGAAGCTTTTGCTTCGAAGGCTTCTCGATGCTTCTTTAGCTGAGTCGTCGTTTTACTTGATACGGCTTCGTTTTGAACTCTCGGGTCGAATGGTCTTGATGTGTTGACTTGGGCTTGACTTCCACTTTAAGTGCCTTTGGGCTTTTTAATCTTAATGTCTTGTAAACAATTAAACTCAACATTGAATAAACACATTAGTGTAATAAATCAAAGCATTTAAATTTAATGTGTTAGAATATTTTTATCATTACTTAAATAATTTTGTCAAATCAAAATCATGTGGAAAGGTGTTTCAACACAAATCTCCAGAATGATTTGAGGAGGGTCCTAGATAGACACAAAGTTTTGATCGAAAGTCAAATTTATTCCTATTGTAAGGACGAAGTAGCGGAAAGATACCACTTCCAAATATTCGAAGGAGCGTATAATCGGGTTTCTTTCTATGAAACAAAAAGAAAGGAGACCGATTACGAAGAGTTTTGGTGGGGAGAATATTTATCATACGAATACTATGAATCATGGCATAATTCCAAAAGTGTAAAGGTAAGGATGCATTGGCAAGAATTGTGAGACATGTGTCTACCACATGCCGGATTTTTCATTCAGCTATGCCATTCTGAGCATGGGTGTGAGGACATGCAATTTTGTGAACAATGCCATTAGCTTGCAAGAACGATTGCAACTTTTGAAATTCGCCTCCAAGATCGGAATAGAAATTTTTAACTTGAGCATTGTATTGATTTCTAATCATAGCAAGAAAATTTTGAAATGTTAAAGCAACTTCACTTTTATTTTTCAAACAAAATAACAAACTGAAGCGAGTAAATTCATCAATGATAATTAAAAAATAGCGATGTCCATTAAATGAAAGAATGGGGGCCGGACCCCAAACATCCAAATGCAAACTTTCAAATTTAAAAGTATTAGAACGAATAATAGATGGTAAAGAAGTTTGAAAGTAACCAACTGAAGCGAGTAAATTTAAAAGTACTAGAACGAATGGGGGCCGGACCCCAAACATCCAAATGCAAACTTTCAAACTTTCAAACCTTGTCCATTGCCGAAGTGAACTGTGTCATTGCCAGAGTAAGGTTGCATGTGTTGCAATTGACTTGGTTGAGCCGTCATGTGATTGGTGGCTCCTGTGTCTGGGTACCATGGCTGAGGTGGACCACTGAAGGGATCCGATGGAGTATGCTATGCAATATGTGCCTGCGCACTATGACGTTCTTGCTGTGTTGCAAACCCTTTGGGTCTTTTGCATTTATCCGCCCAATGATCCAAATCTCCACAGTTGAAGCACTTACCTCCTCTCTGTTTTTTTGTTTTTGGTTTTGTTGTTGCATTTGGAGAGACGGTCGAGACATGTGCTTCATGCGAACTTGGGTTAGGCACGGGAAGCATGAATGTTGACTTTTTGTTGGACTGAACCATTCCTTCTACTGTTTTCAGTTTGCTTAACAGCTCATAGTAATCAATATGAATACCTCTTTGAGTTACAAGATTCTGAATGCTTGATTTGAACACTTCATTGACATTCTTATAGAGAAGAGTGGGCAGGAGATGCATGGGATATGGATTTCCAGAAGCAGCCAAATCATCCAGAATAGATTTAAGTTTTTGCATATATTCACTAATGGACAAATCATTCTGTTCAAGCTCATGCAGTTCAATGCTAAGTTGAAATTGTTTACTATCAGTAATGATACCGTATGTTGTCTCTAAAGCTACCCATATGTCATGTGAGTAGTGAAAGTAAGTAATAATAGAGTATACCTCTTCAGTAATTGAATGCAACAACAGTGACATAACAGCATTTTCTAGATCATCCCATATAGTGTACTCAGGATTGAGAAACATATTATCATTATTTTGCATGAAGCCACCTCGAGAAAGAAATTTTGGTGGTGGTGGGATATTACTTGTAATGTGATCAAAATAGTGATGAAACTTGAGGGTGGAGACAATAGCCATTCTCCACGCCTTATAGTTATACGGGGTGAGCTTAATATGTGTTTGCGTGTGTGCCGGAGGAGCACAGGAATGGGTAACAGAATTTGTATTAGTGTTTGAGTGTGTGGAATAATTTGGAGGAGCAACCTGGTTGTGGTAAAAATTAGGGATATGACTATGATTAGGGTTTGCCATAAAGGGTTCAGAAGAAGGATTTGTGAACGTGGAGGGCAATTGTGAGCTATGGTAAGAAGGTGGGGGTCCAAAACCAGGTCCAATTGCGAGGTCTGAATGGTGGATGTTGCCGCGGTGGAGACCCTTGCCGTTGCTGATTTTGTCGAACCCGAGGGAACACACAGTCGTCATGCTTGTCAAATAAATAAGTTGACGTCACGGATGAAGGGGCTGCTATTGTAAACGACGACTCAAATCGCCAGCCGGAGGACGGTTGTAAGGATACGGCTGATTCTGTGTTCACCGTGAACTCAGACGCGAAGCTCCCGTGTAGACTAGGAGACATCGTAGCAGTAGCCGATGGCGGCGGCGTGAGGAAGCTCGAACTTGCGGCGGTGGAGCTGAGGAAAAACGAGGCATTTCCCGCGGCTGCCGGAGTTCATATGGTGGTTGGGGAGGTTGCGTCGGCCGGAAAGACGGAGGCCGAGGTTGTTCGATTGAAGCAACAGCCGCCCCATGAAGGGAATTCGGCGGAACTGATGCGGAAGCAGAGGCAGGCGGATTAGAACCGTGTACTGCTCGTGATACCATGTTGGAATGTTTCGGTATTTTAGAGAGAGAGCCGAAATATTGAGAGAGAGATGGAGAGGATTGATTGAATGATTCCCTTAATTAGGGTTTGTATTAATCAGACGTATTTATATGACAGATACAAAGTGTATTCTAATTAGGTTTGTCTGACCTAATTAGTCGTATAGTTATATTACAACTCTTATATCTAATCTTAGAGATAATAAGAATATTATCTCTGCACCTAAATAGAGTTGTATAGCGAATATAACTCTGTTTAGTTTGTACATAATTATCAGTAGAGATAATCTAAATATTATCTCTAACAGGGAGTGACTGAATGTCTTTTATTTTTGAATTTTTTGAATTTTCTTTTTCTAGTTTTTAGTGGGTTTATTAAGTTCTTAATAAAGAAAATAAAAAATGGTGAATATTTAGTTGATAAACATGGTTAATTTTTAAAAGGGTTAATATACATATATTATCTTACATTTGTTTATTTTGTCATATGTCCCTATTTCAAATAAATAACTAATTATATCCTTATATTTTTCTAATGACATAAAAAATACTTTCGCATCAGCTCCATCTCACATGTCAATCCACATATATCAAATAAACAGTTAAATATGTCATCGTAATTGTTAATGATAGACAAGTATACCCTTAATAGTGTGATGACTAGACTAACATAATTATGTCAAATAAGCTTACCGTTCAAATAAAGGTATATTTGTCTATATTGTTAACAATTGCGAGGGAATATTTGACTGTTTATTTGATATATGGACATATATAGGGCTGGACGTGGATCTTGGAGAAACTGGATTGGACCGAATATCCGAGCAAAAAGATCCAGAATTGGACCGAACTGTTGACTTTTTTCAAAGAACTGGACTGTTGACTTTTTATCAAAGAACTGGACCAAAATTATCCAGAACAGGTCCGACAACCGAATTAGATTGGACTAGACCGAACTGGATTGCAAAAACTAAAGATTTATCATATTAAATTTATATTTTATATGAAGTTTTATTTTTTTTCCTCTTTAGTGAAGTGTTGTATTTCCTATTTTTATTTAAGGTAGGTTGTATTTCCTATTCTTATTTAAGGTAGGTTAGAATTATTAGGGTGATTTAAGGTAGGTTATATTTTCTATTCTTATTTAAGGTATGTTAGAATTATTAGGGCGATGATTTGTTAGGCCAATTGTACTTTCCTTGTCCCATTTCCTATTTAAGAGAATCAGCTGGTACTAATTGATTATGCAATTGGTTAATGAAATCTTTCTTTTTGCTTCTTCTATATTTTTCTCTCTATTCTCTCTATTCTCATTCTTTTTTATTCCTATTCTAAAATCCTAGTTCACCAGAATCCTAGTTTTGACATCATCTACTCAATTTTCTTTCTAAACTGAAATCTAATTGTTTGCAATTTCAATTTCAGGTATTGTTTCTCCTACTATTTCTTTTGGTTGTTGGTTAAATCCTAAAATTTGTGTACATATGACAATCAAAATAGATCAATTAATTTGATAGTGTTTGACTTTAGTCAAATTTTGATTTCTATTATTAAATTTTAACTCGTTAGAATATGATCAAGTTTTTTCTGCTATTGTACTTTAATTTGTTGCTGTTTAGCTTAAGTTGTGCATTTCTTAAAATTTACGCGTGTTAAGATATTAAAATTGTTAATCTTGAAACTAAGTTACCCATTTGTTTTTTAGCAATTCGGTTCATCATTACTTTATTTAGGTTGAAATTAATATTAGGTATTGTGAACACATGTTATTTATTTTTTATTAAGAATTTTATATATTTATTATCTTGTAAATTATGTTTTTAATTTATTTTTGGTAAAAGCATAGGTATTTTACTATTTAACTCGTAAATAACTGTATTGGATTGGATCGGAACCGAATCCCCGAATCTCCGTATTGGACCGGACCGAAATTTTCAATCCAATCCTGGAGATTCATTTTTAGGAATCTCCGAAGTTCAATCCAATCCTGGAGATTCATTTTTAGGAATCTTCGAAGTTCAATCCAATCCTGGAGATTCTTGAATCCACGAACTGAAAAATGGTTAATTTCTTTAAAAATTAAAATTAATAAAATTTGATAAGATTGAATAATAAAGTTGGCAAATATTTGATTTCCGGTTTCATTTGAATTTTCATTTGATTTGAAAAACAATTGACTATTTGTTTGATTGAATAATGAGGGGGTAAAAAAAATTAATATATGGAGGTATGGAATGTCATGTCATGCATTTTGACAAATATGGTTAATTTACAAAAAAAAAAAAAGGTTAATTTCCTTAAAAAAAATAAAATTAATAAAATTTGATTAGATGGAATAATAAAGTTGACGAATATTTGACTATCGGTTTTATTGACCGATTAATTAGTGCAATAGAATTTTTACCTTTTCAATTTCTTATATAAGGTTCTTGTATGTAAAAAAAAAAGAGAAGAAGACCGCTCTAATTTTTGCTTTTGAAGTTGAGTGAAAGTGAGAAAATAAATTTTCACAAAAATAATAAAATTTGGTAAGATGAAATAATAAAGTTGAGGAATATTTGACTATCTGTTTCATTGACCACGGTTTCATTAACCGATTAATTAGTGCAATAGAAATTTTGCCTTTTTAATTTCTTATATAAGGTTCATGTTTGCAAAAAAAAAAAAAAAAAAGATTGTTCTAATTTTTTCTTTTGAAGTTGAGTGAAACTGAGAAAATAATTTTTCACAGAAAAATATGAAAATATTATTATTTTTCAAAGCATGTTTTGGAGATTCAGTGGAAGTGACAAACTCTATTGCTCTAGTCCATTCAGATCAAAGATGTGATAATACTAAAAAACCCTTACTTGAGGAACATGATCAGAGTCCACTAAGGTAATTAATCAGGGGAGGCTCCAAGGGGAGCCAGCATAGGCGCTCGCCTAGGGCATCTCATTTTCGGGGGCCTCTGATTCAATTTTTTTTTTATAAAATTCAAAACTTATTTCAATTATAATACAATAACTATTGAAATTTCAATCGTTAAAAATTATCAACATAAATAATTATTATTTTGTATTTGAATTTAAAATTAATCATATGTATAAAGTAAGAATACAATATGCTAACTGGAAGCGAAAACTCACAATAATACACACATTGTCCTTTTTTTCTTCTTCTTCTGATCACCGCCTCTTAATAATAGCACAATAAGGGATCTCAAAATTTTATTTCACAACTTCTCTTTTGACAATGATAGGGATAAGTAATAAATTTATCCATGTGGTTATTTAAAGAGAGGAGATTTAGTCTTTACATATAAACAATATTAAGATTTATAAAATGATGCAATTTCAAACCTCATCAATGAAAGATGTTTTTTTTCATTAACAGAATATATACCTTAGAATGTTAGAATCCTAGATGTAGGAGTTAGCCAGAATATGAAATTACACATGAAAAAACACATTCCATTAATGAGGTCTAAAATTGTATTATTTGGTAAATGTTAGTCTTAAATTTGCCATAGTCAGCTCTCATACTCTATTTTCTTTACAAATATAAATTTAGTAAATATAAAATTTAATTAATTTTTTATTTGACCAAGAAGAACCAAGTAAAATTCAAACTTTTAGGTAATTTGAAGAGAACGAAACAATTAACAGCATACATTATTATGGGATAAGGCACAAATTTAGCCATATGGTTATTAAAAAATAACAAATTTATCTCATACGTATAAAATAGTGTAATATTAAGACTAACGTTTACCAAATAATGCAATTTTAGACCGAATGTGTTTTTTCATGTGTAATTTCATATTCTAGTTACCTCCTACATCTAGCATTCTAACATTCTAAGGCATATATTCTCTTAATGAAAAAAGTCATCTTTCATTAATGAGGTTTGAAATTGCATCATTTCATAAATTTTAAGATTGAAATTGTATTGTTTATATGTAAAGACTAAATCTGCTCTCCTTAAATAACACATGATTAAATTTATAACTTATCCCTATTATTGTCAAGAGAGAAGTTGTGAAATAAAATTTTGAGACCCCATATTGCTATTGTTAAGAGACGGTGATTAGAAGAAGAAAAAAAGGACAATGTGTGTATTGTTGTGGATTTTGGCTTCCACTTTAGCATATTGCATTCTTATTTTATATATATGATTAATTTTAAATTCAAATACGAGATAATAATTATTTATGTTGATAATTTTTAACAATTGAAATTTTAATAGTTGTTGTATTGTAATTGAAATAAGTTTTGAATTTTATAAATAAAAAGGAAAAAATTTGAATTAGAGGCCCCCAAAAATGGGAGGCCTTAGGCGGACACCTAGGATTGCTCACCCTAGAGTCTCCCCTGATTAATTACCTTATTGGACTCTGATCATGTTCCTCAAGTAAGACTTTCTTAGCCTTATCACCTCTTTGATCTGAATGAGCATGAGCAGTGGAGTTTTTCACCTCCACTGAACCTCCAAAACATGTCTTGAATAATAATAATTTTTTCATGTTTTCTGTAAAAATTTATTTTCTCACTTTCATTCAACTTCAAAAGCAAAAGTTAGAGCAACTTTTTTTTTTTTGGCAAACAAAAACCTTTATATAAGAAATTGAAACGGCAAAAATTCTATTGCATTAATTAATTGGTCAATGAAACAGTGGTGAATAAAACAGATTGTCAAATATTCTCCAATTTTATTATTCCATCTTACAAGGTTGATCATTGCCCATCAATACAACTCCTCTATTTACTGATTCATAAGAGGAGAACCAATCTCTATGGAGATAAATATCAAATGAGCAAGCATAGTCAATGATCCACCCTTGACAAGATCTAGCACCAGCATTGGACATGACTTAGACTTCAGAATCTGCTTCATCTTTAGCAACACTAGCTTCTTTATGAACATTTTCATTATTTTTCCTCTATAGCCTGAAACATTCAGCTTTAATGTGACCTTTCTTTTTACAATAATTTCATGTCAAATTACTGTATATAGATTTTGATTTAGATATGGATCGATTGTTGTTGTTGCTACTGCTGTTGGGTTCTCTTGTATTAGATCTCCCTTTGACGATTAAACTTTCTACATGGCCATTTCTATCACTAGAAAGCTCTTTGTCTATCAAATATTTTGAAAATAGACAATCTTTAACCTCATCCACAAGTTGGAGTGCTCTTTCTATAGATCATAGTGTCCCAAATTTTTTTGAAAGACGAAGGTAGAGATTGTAACAACATAAGAGCGTCATCTTCTTCTTTGTATTTGATATCCAAATTTTTCAAATCCGGAAAAATGGAAAAGAAATTATCAAGGTGTGACTTTAGGGATGTACCTTCTGCCATATTGAGTATGTGAAGATGATGTTTCACATCAAGCTTGCTGGTGAGGATAATAGTTTGACATGTGCCTATTCCAAAGACGTAGGAGAACAAAAATTATTCCACTAAAGAACTGAAAACGGTACAAAAAAAAATAGAGAAAATAACAGTAAAAAATCCTTAATCTTAATACATCTAAAATCCCACAATTCTCTAAAGAGAATTTTCTCTCAAATAGCAATTGAATTGTTAATTGCTTGAATGGCTCAAACCTATGATAATGGGAGGTATTTATAGGGAAGAATTACATGTAAATGGGAGGACATATCATGAATTTCAATTCACACAGTTTACAAGAAGTATTTGACCAATTTTTGGATGGTGGTCGGTGAATGAATTTCAATTCACACAGTTTACAAAAGGCTTAATACATCATTTGTCCCCTGAACTTGTCCAAAATAATTAATTAGCCCTTTGAACTTTTAAAGTGTCTCGATCGCTTCATGAACTTGCATAAAATGTTATGTTAGCCTCTGAATCTGCTTAAAATATAATCAATTAATTATTCGGTTGTAAAAAAGTAAGTCAAATGCGGAAGATATGTTACACGTACCTTGGAATGTTATTACATACTTCACAAAATAGATTAAAACATGTTAAAAAACAATTTCTTACTTATTCAATTATAAAACATTTTCTTCTCTAATATTATAATCGCATACCCCGACCTTAGTCGTTTTGTTTTTTAAGATGCGTGCAACATATATTTCGCATTTAACTTACTTTTTTACAACCAAGTGATTAGTTGATTACATTTTATGCAAGTTCAAATGGCTAACTGAACATTTTATGCAAGTTCAGTGAGCTATCGAGACACTTTGAAAGTTCAGAGGGTCAATCAACCATTTTAGACAAGTTCACAAGGCAAATGATGTATTAAGCCGTTTACAAAAAAAATATTATTATGTTATTTATACTACGTGCTCGTTTGATCATCCTTTTTGTAACTATATTTTTTTTTATTACATATAGTAAAATATAAGTGTTTTTTTTTTGAAACATAAAATATAAGTGTTTAATTAAAATTAAAAGTTATTTGGAAATAAAAATGTAACGGTTCTATAGTTGATAAGCATTGCCAGTTTGTCTACCTAGTCTTACGCCATCTGCTAATGTAATGATTAGGGCTGGGCGCGGATCCTGGAGATACTGGACCGGACCGAATATCCGAGGAAAAAACTCCGGAATTGGACTGGATCGTTGACTTTTTTGGAGAACCGAACTGGATTGGACCGTTGACTTTTCATCAAAGAGCTGGACCAAACTGGACCGAAATTTATCCAGGACCGGACCGATAACCGGATTGGATTGGATTGGACCGAACTGAAATAACCGAAAGTTTAGCAATAATAAATTTATATTTCATACATTAACTTTATATAAAGAGAAATATTATATAATATATAGTTATATACTTTGTAAGGTTTGGTAAACTAATTACAATAATATAAATTTATAATTTATTAATAAGGTATAACATTATTATATAGTCATAAAAATTATCCCGATTAATTCCTGTTTATAAAATGAAATAAAAAATATTTACATAAAATGTAGACATGGGGAATCAAACACCTAACCAAATGGAATATTATTAATCGCCTTAACCATCTAACCAATTCTACTTCTTGTTAACCATTTAATTAAGTAACAAATATTAGAAGTTTTAAATATTAAAATTTTTAAACATTTTATAAAATAGAATCTCTGTATTAGATATTACATTATGTCAAAACAGTAAAAATCCTTCCTTAAAATACATGGGAACTCAAATGAGGGAAAAATTTGATAAGTATTGGGGTTCTGTTGACACAATGAATGTGATGCTTTTTGTATCGGTGGTTTTTGATCCAAGGTATAAAATTAAGTACTTGATGGCTAAGTACACTGAATTTTATAGTGAGCACGATGCTAATGAGTTGGTGGCACAAGTCACAAAGATTATTATTGCATTGTTAGATGAGTATATAGTGCAAAATGTGCAAGAAAATGTGAATCTTGGAGCACATTCTTCTAGTTTGGATGAAGCGGATGATGACATTGATGATGAGATTGGTGATTATTTTTTGAATATTGATAAAGATATGTCAATTGAGGGAGAATGAGAAAGATATGTCAATGAGGCACCTGAAAAATATGTAATTGAGTTTGACCTTCTATTGTGGTGGAAGGTTAATGCTATGCGATATCCTGCTTTATCCAAAGTTGTAAAAGATGTTTTTGCAATTCAATGCTCAACTGTGGCTTCTGAATCTAGGTTTAGCACAAGTGGTAGAACTTTGGATCAATTTAGGAGTTCTTTAACTCTTGCTACAGCTGCAGTTTTGATTTGTTGTCAAGATTGGTTGAAAACTTCAACTCAAGCTTTCAAGCATGAAAAAGAAGTTGAAGATCTTGAAGCTATTGAAGAAGGTAATATTTACTTAGCAATTATATTTCATAGTTTTATTTTAATTAAATGTTTATGAATACTAACTATATAAATGTTATTTAATTTGTAGAAATTAGTTCTGATCCTGAAATTGCATCATCTCTTTTATCCATATTTCAATTGGATATCTAAGGGTTTTTTAACCGAATCAAATGCATTTTGGTAAGCATATTTTTTTCCTTTTACTTTTTGCTAGTGTGTTGATTAATTTAACATTTATTGATTCACTAATATGGTAAATTTTATATGTTTAGATTGATGTTTGGCTTTTACTGCATTTGCTTTGGAAAACAAGGAATTTGTTGTGTTAAGAAGATTCAATTACAAATTGGGATGATGATTAGAGAGATTTTGCTAATGAAGTGTTGTCTTTTTTGAATTAAAGGTTGTTTGTTTTTATGGATTTGTTATTTTGTAACTTAGATTTTGTGGGTTTTTTTAGCCTTGTTGTCTACCGTAACTTTTAATACTTTGATTTTGTAGATTTTTTTTAGCCTTGTTGTCTACTGTAACTTTTAATGAATGTTGTTTACTTCCTAAAAAAATATCATTTATTTCAAGTTATGTAAGATAATAAAATTTTATATTTTATTATCTTGTAAATTAAATTTTTAATTTATTTTTTAGGACTTAAACTATTAGATATTTATCCGAATCACCGAAAAATTATATTGGATTGGACCGGAACCAAATCTCCGAATCCCCGAACTGGACTGGACTGAAATTTTGGGGCAATTCAATTCTGGAGATTTATTCTTTCAATCCAATCTTAGAGATTTCTTTTTATTAATCTCCGACTTGGACCGAACTGTGCCCAGCCCTAGTAATGATGACATCATTGTGTTTTTTTTTTAATTTTCGTAACTTTTTACTTTTTTATGTGATTTGCTCCATACC
Organism: Euphorbia lathyris; assembly: GCF_963576675.1. Classification (NCBI taxonomy): domain Eukaryota; kingdom Viridiplantae; phylum Streptophyta; class Magnoliopsida; order Malpighiales; family Euphorbiaceae; genus Euphorbia; species Euphorbia lathyris. The sequence continues at coordinate 93,410,874 of NC_088912.1, read as the reverse complement.
GCCTCCCAATTACTGTTACCGCCTCCATTTGGACTTTTTTGCCATTTTCATAATTTTGATAAAAAATCTAAAAATTCTTTCTCTAAAATCACAAACTCGAACAATAATAATTGAAATTATGAAAATAATTGATATGCGACAATTCGAATCTCGAAAATGGATGATTATGAGTCGGAAACAATAAAATTTACATTTTTTTTTGTCAAAAAAATCATGAACATAATGCATATTTTTTGTGACGATTAGCATTTTTCGTCACAAAAAATTAGAGAATTTTATATTTTCCATCGCTAAAAAGTATAGGATTGTGCATGGGCCCAAATTTGGTCTAGGTGGGTGCTAGATCTGCCTAGCCATGGTCTGACGGATCCAGCATCCGCCCAGCCAATGGCTTGGGTGGATATACCACCCGCACAAGCCATTGGCTGGGCGGATGCTGGATCCGCCCAGACCATGGCGGGTGCTGGATCCGCCCAGCCCATTGGCTGGGCGGATCTAGCACCCACCTAGACCAAATTTGATATTTTTTTTCAAAAATTAATTTTTTTTCAAAAGGGCAAAATTGTCCAAATGGAGGCGGTATAAGGTAAATTGGGGGCGGTAAGAAGCAACACCCTTTTTTATTCGAAAGGATAAAATAAAATTTTTCTACCTGAAATTACTAAGGAAGTTCATTTTCTTATAGTAGAAAATAATGATAATAATAATTTTAACTCAATTTTAACTGTTTTTTTTTAATATCCAGAAGGTATATCAATATTTATTTAGAAGATGATAATAAAAAGTTTGTTAATAGAAAGAAAGTCTCCAATTCTTTCTCCTTTTATCTATCACCTCCATTTATAACATGTGGTATTGTTATTCTACTTTAATTTAAGTTAATAGAGCTAAAAGTTAGGCCCTGTTTGTTTGAGGAAAAATATTTTGCATGAAAATATTTTCCCAATTTTCCAGTATTTGTTTGGGCAGGAAAATAAGTCAAAGGAAAAATAAATTGTAAGTCAATGGAAAATGTTTTACCCTTTTCAAAAGAGTAAAACATTTTCCCAAAAACTTATGCATTTAGAGAAACACGGGGAAAACATTAAAAAATATAAAAAATACAAAAAATATGAAACACGAAAAACATGAATAACGTGAAAATGTTACAAAACACGAGAATATGAAAAAAAACCCGCAAAAAACATTAAAAATGTGAACAAACGCGAAAAACACAAAAATACAAAAAAAGAAGAAGCAAACACTTGAACAAAACATGAACAACTCGAAAAAGTGACAAAACACGAACGTGAAAAATACAAAAAACACGAAAACGTGAAAAAATACGAAAAACACAAAAACTCGAAAAATGCTAAAACATGACAATACGTGAAAAACGCGATAAACATGAAAAGACGAAAAATACAAACAAACCACGAAATTAAAAAACACTAAAATGTGAAAAATATAAAAAACATGAAAAAAGGAGAAAACCCAAAAAACTAAACGTGAAAACACGAAAAAATGAAGGAAAAAACACAAAAAAAAAACACAATAACGTTAATAACACGAGAAAACGTACAATTTATAGTAACAGATTTGAAGGTAATATTTTCTTTTGAATGAAAAATTATATATTTTATTCTATCTTATTCCACCAACTAAACATATGACTAGTTATTCGTAAGGAATTTTTATTCCATTCTTTGCTATTCTATTCTTTTGGAATAGCAGAACCAAACGACACCTTACAGTTTGTGTGTTTTTTGTGTTTAATTTGTGCTTAATACATGTGAATTTCTTTTTTGTGTTTTATATATACAATTGAAAATAAAAACAAAATACAGAAAATCTATATTAGTGGTTGGAAAATATTTTCCACTGTTGTAGCCAAACACCGGAAAATATTTTTCAGTGTTGTTGTCAAACACAGAAAAATATTTTATTTTCCTGCATAAAAAATTTTCCAGAACATAAAATTTTCCCCCAAACAAACAGGGCCTCAGAGTTAATCAAAGTTTTTTTTTTTTTTTGGTAAGAAGGGAAGAAAAAAAAACAAACAAACAAAAACCTAACCCGGGATCAGTCTAGGAAGACTGACTCCAATCCTATCCTCAAGAAGAGAAGGTAACAGAAAAGAAGGAGGAACGGAAAGGGTAGAAACACCTAACATCCCCCCATGCCCAGCAGCTGCCAAGCGATCCGCCACGCGGTTTTGCTCCCTATAAATATGGGAGAAGGTAAGAGAATCGAAGGCAGGACGAAGCCTCAAGATGGCTTTAATGAGATTCTGACTCTTAAGACAAACAGCCTGTCTATCCGAAATCCTGTTGATAGCCTCCAAATTGTCAGACTCCACCGAAAGTCTTTTAACACCCATGCGAATGGCGAGTTTAATGCCAGACAAGATCCCCCAGAGCTCTGCAGTAAAGGAGGAGCCCGTACCTAAGTTATGGGTAAACCCAGCCAGCCAGGCGCCACCAGCATCCCGAAGAACTCCACCAGCAGCAATTCTGCCATTACTAAGGCAGGAGCCATCCGTATTCAACTTGACAACCCCTTCCCTGGGCTTCCTCCAACCAACTAACTGGACCTCTTTAACCGGGGAGGGGTGAACCAGGGGCTCTCCTTCAAAACTCTTTGTAATAACAGAGAGTTTTTTCGAGAAGTAAAACCGGAGGTCAGGAATAAAGACAGTCTTCTCAGCAAATAACTCTTCATTCCTCCATTTCCACATTTGGTGACAAATAATAGCGAAGAGAATAGCCTCGTGCTCCATACTGGCCAACAAATTCCCATTAACGCCTTCAGAGAACCAGTCAATATCAGAGAACCCCATAAAGGAAGGAAGGATGTGGTGAGGAAGGACCCCTTCCCAAACCTTTCTACTATTCGGGCAATCCCTCAAAGCATGGCACAAGGTTAATAAATTAAAGTTAATACAGTTAAAATATGAAAATTATATCACATATAATAAATTGAGTTTTCCTTTATTTTGGAAGATGTAATAAATTTATTACTCTCTGTAATTTTAGTAACAATTATATATGAAACGTGCAATGAGAGTTATTATTCTCATTAAGAACGTTTTAGTGAGGATATTTGAGCTTTTAATGAGAATATCTCTCTTCGTAGAAGGCGTTTTTTTTTTGTAGTGTTAGCCAATTCAACATAATATTATGAATAATTTTTTTTAACAGAATATTAAGAATAAATTTAAGGGGAAAGTTCAAATAAAACCCCTGTGGTTTCACTAATTTTCAGATAAAGAACTGTGGTTTACTTTTTGTCAAAACGAGGACTGAGGTTTCACACTTTTAATAATGCTATTATAACTATTTTTAACGACCTGAAAATGAAAATTTTCAAGAATTAAAGTTGTTCAATGTCATATTTTCCATGGAACTACATTTTCGATTTTAGAAAATCATCTTTTTTGGAACTTTCTCTCTCTAAACATTAACTTTCTCTCTCTTTACCAAACATCATCTAAATAATCTCGAAATAAAAAAGTTGAAGAATTAAAGTTGCTTAAAATATTAGTAATTCTTAAAATATGTCATTTTTGAACTTTACCCTAAATTGACAAAAAGTAAACCACAGTCCTTTATCTGAAAATTAATAAAACCACAGGGGTTTTATTTGAACTTTACCCTAAATTTAATGCTTTGTACTAATATTCATCTAAAATTAGTTGTAAACAACAGACACAACGATTAAATTTTTTTATGATTTTAAAGGTTAGAGAAGAATGATTAAACATTTAAAGCCATAAGACATTTTTACTTAGTTGTAAATTTACAGATACATAAATTTACTGCATAATGAGTTAGATCTAAAAATCTTCAATTTGAACCACTGATGATATTCATGAATTTAATCTTTTGCAGAAATATTTCATAGTAACCGAATATTTATGAATTTAATGTTTTGCATAATCATGGTCTTAATTAGGGAAAATTGAATTAATTAGGGCTAACTCATTATTTCTGAGGTTGTGGTGGAGTGGTAAAGGCTCCTCCTCTCTTAATCAAAGGTCTAGGGTTCGATCCTCACCTTTAGGAAAGGCGTGGTCAGCAGTCCCACCCATAGAGGTGCAAACCATCTGCGAAAGTGATAATCACTGTTATCGACGGTGGCTACCCTTACGAACCAAAAAAAAAATTTAGGGAAAATTGAATTAATTAGGGAGAAAACATTAGTCGGAACTTTAATGTTTTGGGTAAATTACACCTATGGCCACTGAACTTTACTCATTTTAACATTGTAGCCACTGAACTTCAATTCTTAACAGTATGGCCGCTGAACTTTACACTTTTTAACACCGGTGGCCACCCAACTTTAAATAACTCCTCAAAATGACCGTTAACGATCCCGAAATAAAAAACTTCAAGAATTAAAATTGTTCAGAATGACATTTACCATGAAACCATATTTTTTATTTTCCAAAATCACATTTTTTCAAGCTTTTTCTCTCTAAAATTCACACACTCTCTCCTAACCAAACAATACCTAAATGACCTCAAAACAAAAAATTTCAAGAATTAAAGTTCCTTAGAATATCATTAATTCTTCGAATTTTTTATTTTGAGACCGCCAACGGTTGTTTTGAGGCGTTGAGTGACCACCGGTGTTAAAAAGTGTAAAGTTCAGTAGCCATATTGTTAAGAATTGAGGTTCAGTGGCCACAATGTTAAATGGATAAAGTTCAGTGGCCATGGGTGTAATTTACCCTTAATGTTTTTGCACAAATCTTTCATCTAATTTTTAAATACTATATTTTTTTTTTTTTGATAAATTTTTAAATACTATATTTAAATTACCCTTTCTATAACTTCTATATTTCTTTCCTTTGTGGATTTACAAGTAAGCTAAATTAATTAGTAATTTAAAATTTATGGAACAAAACTCTCTGAAACGGTAATCAGAATTTTAATGTTTTGAACAAATCATTCATTTAATGAGATTTTCTTTCCTTTCTATTTAATTCAACCTTTATATAAACCCTACCTTCATTCCGTTTCTGTTTACATCTTTAAAATTTTATTTTCTTTTCTTTTACTAGTTTCTATGGAGCCGGTCATATCTTCTACTTCTTATTCGTCTATCATGTCTACTATACGAAGATGAACATGAGTGAAAATAATCCCAAAATTAATATGAGCCTCTCTAGCAATGATTCCATTGAACTCAAGCTTTCCAGCCCCGTTCATGGTGATTCATCTCATGCTAATCAGTCCATACTTGATGAAACTCGGGTGCTTGGGAAGAAACCAATCAACCCATCTAAGGTTTTCTCGTGCAAATTTTGTGAGAGAAAATTCTCGACTTTTGAGACTTTTGAAACTCTCTCTGCTCATCAAAATCTCCATAAACTAGAGCGTATCCTGATGAAAAAACGACAAGCTATGATTGGCGACTATCATCGATCAATGAATAGATCATTAGGGGCAAAGATGGAACCTTTGATTCAGAAAACGTGGTATTATCCATTGCATATGTCATCGAATGGTTTTTATGGGAGTAAATTACACCAATGGTACTTGAACTTTATCCTAATTCACACTTTGATACCTAGATTACATTTTGTCTCAAAAATATACCTGGAGTAACGATGACCGTACAATTTAGTATATTTTACCGGTCAATGGCCGGTAAATGCGACTTTGACAAGTAAATTACACTGATGGCACCTGAACTTTATCCTAATTCACACTTTGGTACCTAGATTTTATTGTGTCAAAAAAATACACCTCAAGTAAAGATGACTCAATATTTTAGTACATTTGGCCGATCAGTTATCGATCAACGCAAATTTGACCATTTTAAATTAAAAAATGAGACACATCATACACTCAATTAACATAAAATTACAATATTGTAATTTTATGTTAATTGAGTGTATGATGAGTCATGTTTAGTTCACATTACCCGGTCACTAACCGATCAAATGAACTAAATTTTTCAATCATCTTTACTTGTGTTATGTTTTTAGGATAAAATAAAATTCAGGTACTGAAGTGTGAATTATGGTAAAGTTCAGGTACCATTGATGTAATTAACTCATGAAACTCGCATTGACCGGTCATTAACCGGTAAAATATACTAAATTGTTCGGTCATCGTTACTTCAGGTATATTTTTGGGACAAAATGTAATCTAGGTACCAAATTGTAAACCATGTAAAGTTCAGGCACCATTGGTGTAATTTACCCGTTTTTATGGCCATGGCGGGTTCTCGAGGCAAATGAATGCTTTTAATGGTGGATCACCGTCTTCACAATTGGAAGAAAGTAAAAGTTGTTTATTTTTTGATAATCTGCAGAGTGCTTCTTCTTCATCTTCATATGTCGTAATAAATGGACAATCCGCCGTTATTCGAGGAGTTCCTTCGGATGAACAAGTGGATGCTTCAGGAATTGATCTGTCTCTTAAACTTTAGCTTTCTGTTGTTTCTACACAGCTTTGTGTTGGTTCAATTAGCTTTCTGTCTCTTAAACTTTAGGGTAAATAATTATATTCCATGTGTTTTTACATAATACACTACTTAGTCTCTATGTTTTTAGAAATAATTATATAGTCCTTCCGTTTTTGTTTTTGTTAACTCTTTAGTCCTTATGCTTGGATCAATGGTCAAACTATACTAAATAAACATTAAAATACCAAAATTACCCTTTACTTTATGTTTTAATAATAAAACATCTATTTTTCCTGTTTTATATTTTTTTCTCTTTTTTCCTACTATCTCTCCAATACAAAGTAATTGATTTATTAATTTTTATATAATTATAGAATTTTAATTTAATAATGTAAAATTTATTGACTAAAAAATGAATGAAAAATATTTCAAAAATTATTAAAATAGGAGTAAGACTATCATTGTAAAATGTTTTTACGATTCTAATAAATTTTCCGAATGAAGAAAAAAAATATGATTTTAAAAAATTATAAAAAATTTATTATAATATTTAATGTTAGTTTAAAGATATTATATTAAAAAATGAAGAAAAAATAATTATAATTTAAGAAAATTAATAATATATTTTTCAAGTATATTAATTTCGGTGTATATGTAGTTCAAAAACTTCATTAAAATTAATTAGATTAAATTTGAAACTAAAAGATAAATTTTTTTTATGTAAATAACTAGGGGTAATTTTAGACTTTCGTTTACAAAAACAAATGGAAAAACTAAAGAATTGATTAAGATAATACTTAAGGACCTTATAATAATACGATGGATTTACTAGTGTGTTAAGTAAAAATATAAGGACCTTATAATTATTTACCTTAAACTTTATTATGTTTGATTAATTCTCATATTTAATTTGATTTTGATGTTTTTTTTTTTATCATTTAGCTTCTTCTGTAATTGGATGTTGATCTTTTTCTTATTACTATTCCTTTCAAAAATTATGACAGGATATATACTATAGGAATGTTTTCTGGATAATTAATTAGTAATGTAAACTTGACAGGAGATTTTTCCTTTTCAGTGACAGTTAGACTTAAAAAATCTAGGGTAAATAATTATAAAGTTCTCATGTTTTTACATAACAAATTACTAAGTCCATCCTATTATTATAAGATCCTTAAGTTTTGTTTTAATCAACTCTTTAGTCTTTCCAAGGTAGAGCACAAATTGTTTACAAGACAGTTGAATATGCAAGAGTACCTTCCTCTATTCGTCTACTCAACTCCTACTAAGTGATAGAACCGAACACCTAGATTTCTCTACCGATGAGTACTAAAACCGAGTACTCAGCACCACTCTCTCAAACTTTACAGTTGATACAAATTTGTTCTTTCTAAATGAAGAAAACTTTAGATGATTACAAAATCAATCTAGCTTTTACACAGAGATAGAAATTTGGTGTAAGATCTTTTTCTTGTTTGAATGTGCTTTGTATGTATACTCTTTTTCTCTTTTGTATTTCGGCAAAGGATCCAAGAGATGGTCTTGTCCTTTTATAGTTGATTCTGAAGCTCTAATCATTTGAATCCGGAAGTATCCGTTGAATTCAAACGGATCTATTGCGTCATTCCCTTGGTCAGCATTTAGAATTGCAGACCAATCCTGTCATCTGATTTTAGCAGGCGTCAGGCTTGTCTTCTTCCGGCAGGTTCGTCTTCTAGCTCCCGTTTCGTCTTTTAGCTAGAGGACAGTTGACCCATGCGTCTCGAAACTGTATCCTTGCATAATTCTAAAGCTTCTGAATTGGCGCAGACAGTTGTCGGATCTTGTCATTTAGCAAACGGATCATTCGCGTTGTCTTGACGAATACTCAGCTTGACTTTATTGACGTTGCTTTTGTTCTTTGTCTCTAGTGAGGCTGAGTTATATTCTACTCAGTTTCCATTGATCAGCTTCGTCTGCAAGCTTTAGTTTATAGGAAGACTTCTCTTCTTTGATGCTGAGTTGTATTCCACTCAGCTTCTTTGGTCAGCTTCATTTTCACGCGTTCATTCTGAAGATGACTTTTCTTCTTTTATGCTGAGTTCTTTTCTACTCAGCTTCTGTGCCTCATGCTGACTTCATTCTGTCGTACTTTTTATTTCTGTTCACTTATAATTATACTCAACATTGAACAAACACATCAGTACAATTAAATCAAAGCACTTAAATTTAATTGCCTCTTAATCATGGATTAACTTAAATAATTTTGTCAAATCAAAATCATGTGGAAAGGTGTTTCAACAAACTCCCCCATTTTGATGTTGGCAAAAATATTTAATTGTGGAACTCAGCATCGAGATTCCCCATGATTGATTTACCTTTTATACTTCTGAAGTTACTCCCTCGTAAGGGTTGCATCTGTTGACTTAAATTAACTCTAAACCTTCTAAGATTTAATCAAGTAAAAATAAGACATGCTTATACTGACTTAGTTCAATTCTAGACCTTTCAAGATCTAATTCAGATGAGCCTAGGTCAGCTTTCAGAAGAGGTCTATGCTTGGAGCAAGTATTTACTCAGTTTGATACACGGTCAGTTTAGGTATCAGAGTTTATGGAATCATGTATCAGAGTAAATGTGTGTTGAGTGTATTTCACTTGCATTTTCAACTTGTTGTTCAATGATTAGTTAAGTATGACAGATCAAAGCATATAATCATATTGAGTAAGCATCACATAAGATAAGTCAGTTTGAAGTTTATTTCAATATAAATTATGTTATATTATTATTATTATTATTATTATCAAGAAGTTATTTTTTCCCAATTTTCTAGACAATGAGATTGTAAGCGTCTAATACGCTTGATAAGATGTTTATTCTTGAAGAATGTGGATTATGCTAGATACGAATTCAAAATCAAGGTAACTAAAAATAAATTTTGATGCTCAAAATCCTAAAAATGTACATTAATTATGGATATTGAGATAATTGCTTTTGCAACATTGGCTTATATAATTTTTAACTATTATATTATGGTTCATACAAAATTGTTAGTATTTCAAGAGTTTTTAACAGATGAAAATGAAATATGATCATAGGAAAAATTATTGAAAAATATTAATTAAGAACATATTATTATTTGAATCTCTTCAAATTCTCAAATGTTAAGCATAATGATTCTAATTAATATAATTAATTTCACATATTAATTATAAAACGTTTTTTTTTTGTACTGAGTGGTTACAATTGCGATTTAATTCTATTTAACTAAAATTAATTTATGGACTTAATACTTCATTAAGAAAAAATAAAATGTTTAATTAATGGGCAAAAAATATTTTCACTCTCCTCTTTATACGCTTATGTCTCGACATTCTCTCTTATTTTCAAAAAAAAAAATCCGAGAGGAAGATGGTTCTCTTCTAATTATCTTTTTTGTCCCTTCATTTTTTTTTCAATTCTTTTGTTTGTTTTTCTTACTTACAAAATTCAAGAATATATAATTATTATAAAATATTAATGAAGTCAAATAAGTGATATCTGCGAGTATGGCTGAAGAACAAATTGATCGAATGTCTTGATGAGATATTACGAGATGAAAATAGGAGAAATCATCATCTTAAACTGATTCAATTAGATATATTGGGTTATTGTAGCAGAATGAATAATTGAATTCGAATACTTGGTGATCATGAAATTCCATCAACCAAAATAATTATCATTAAGATGAATTTGTGAATTATTCTTACGAATTTTTTTTTATATGTAACATATTGAATTGATAAAGTTTCTTCATATGCAACATTAGAAAAGTATTGATTGTAATAGTTTATAGAATAATATATTGATGGTGCTTCCATTTTAACATAGATTGTAATGTTGGTCCCTAGTAATTAGTTCCAAGGGGGGGATAGGAACTAATGTAACTTTTTCGCTTTTAATTATGCTGACTTAATGTTATTTTAAGAGTTTGTTAACTCAACGTGTTGGTCAGCACGGCCGATTGATTAGTCAGACAGTTTTAGTTCTATGCTGACTAAGACTGCTTGACTTGATAGTTGGGAATTGACTCTTGAGAGGTCAGCTTCCAACTCAGCACTCAGATTTACTCAGTTTCAGTTTTAACAATTTATATGCTGAGTAAATATCACAAGCAACACATGCACACACACACACACACACACACACACATATATATATATATATATATATATATATATATATATATATATATATATTGAGAGAAAGAGTTTAGAAGTTACTCAGCACGACTTATCCTGGTTCGGCCTCTGTGCCTACGTCCAGTCCCCAGTTCCTCCTGGGATTTTCAATCCAATACTGAGCTCTTTCAAGGTAGAGCACAAACCCTTTACAAGGCAGTGAGTATGCAAGAGTACGTCCTCTATTCGTCTACTCAGCTCCTACTAAGTACTACAACCCAGCACTTAGATTTTACTACCACTGAATACTTACAACCAAGTACTCAGCTCAACACTCTCAATATTCCTATTGATCACACACTTGTTCTTTTTTAACTAAAGAACACTTTAGATGATTACAAAACAATCAATCTAGCATTTACACAAGGAATAGAAGATTTGGTGTAAGATCTTTGTATTTGAGTGCTTTGAAGATTTCTCTCTTAGATTTTTCTTTTTTTGTAATTCGGCAATGATCCAAGGTTCTTGATTGTCCTTTTATAGATGGAAATCTACAGATGGATCATTTGAATTGTTTTAGCCGTTAACACCAAAACGGCTCTTTTAGGGAACATCTTCTGGTCAGCTTCAGACTGTACAAGCCATTCCCTTCCTCTGTTTTCTTCAGGTGTCAGCCTTGTCTTCTTCCTACAGACTTGTCTTTTTGTGGCAGTTGTCTTTTACCAATAATCCATTGTCCCATGTTTCTTGGAATTAGTCTTCTGTGTATTTTCGAGGCTTCAATTATTGGTGCAGAAGATTGGCAGACTTTGTTCTTTAGTGAACGGATCCTTCATGCTATCCTGACTGTCACTCAGCTTCATTCGTTATCTTCGAATGTTCAACTTCCATGCTGAGTTCCTTCTTAGTCAGCTCCGTTCTGTTTAAACAATTCTTAAGGAGTCTTCTAATTTAGTCAGCTTCGTTCTGGCAACTTGGAAGGAGACTTCTGATATTGAGTTCTACTCCACTCAGCTTTTATTCTTTCATGCTGAGTTCCATTCCACTCAGCTTGGCTTATGCTGACTTTTGTCCTGTCTAACTTTATATATATATTTTTGCACTCAATATTGAACAAACACATTAGTACAATTAAATCAAAGCATTTAAATTTAATTGCCTCTTAATCATGGATGATTTTGTCAAATCAAAATCTTGTGGAAAGGTGTTTCAACAAACTCCCCCATTTTGATGTTGGCAAAATACATAATTATGGAACTTAGTTATAAGTTACCCCATGATTGATTTATTTTTGAAATAACTCCCCCGTAAGGGTTGCACATATTGTCTTAACTTAATTCTAAACCTTCCAAGATTTAATTGAATTAACCTTAAGACATTTGTGTTGAAACACCTTTCCACATAATTTTGATTTGAAAAATTGTGTAAGTATAATTGAAATACATATTCTAAACACACTAAGTTTAAATGCTTTAATTTATTATACTAATGTGTTTGTTCAATGTTGAGTTAAATTGTTTATAAGACACAAGAATTAAAAGGTCCAAGCCCAATACAAGTGTTAAAGCCCAAGTCAAACAACTCAGTACAACTCGGCCCGCGTTTGTTAAAACGTTGTCGCTTTGGACAAAACGCAACTCAGCAAGAGAATGATCTAGAAGACCTTCGGGAACAACTTCAAGATGAAGCTGCTGAGTAGTATCGACAAAGCGTACAAGACAGCAGCTGGCAAATGAAAACTTCCAGACAAAGTATTTCTACTTTGGGTAAAGTTCAGACGACACAGTATGCTGTCCAGTTGACTTTACCATAAAAGGAGAGACAGTCTGCTGAGCTGACCGAGGACAGAAGATACACAATTCTGATTGGCCGAGAGCTCTGAGCAAGTCAGGATGACAACGACAGGAAGCCGTTTTCCCTCCAATGGTTATTTCGAAATTCGAAATGACCGATGCCCAGACGTCTCTATAAATAGTGCCATCAGAAGCTTCATTCAAGACAGAACTTGATCAAGCCATTACGCTGACCAAATTTCTACACAAGTTCTGCAAGCAAAGAAGCAAAGCAAATCTTACACTACAATTCATACATTTGTGTAAAAGTCTAGAGTGATTATTTCAATCGTCTAAAGTGTCTTAGCAAATCTTTGTATAGGACAAAACAATTATCATTTCTAGAGATTAGAAAGCAGAGGCTGAGTACTCGGTTATAGTACTCAGCGAGAGATTAGGATTGAGTAGAGGTATAGAGGAAGGTACTCTTGTTATACTCAATTGCTAAGATTGTAAAAGGTTTGAGGCTCTACCTTTAAAGAGCTCAGTAGAGGATTCGAAATCTCGGAACGTGTTCCGGGGACAGGACGTAGGCTTAGAAGAAGCCGAACCTGGATAAATCTGCTGAGTGAAGTATTTCTTACCTTTAACTCCTTATTTATATTGCTTGCTTAAAATAACCAGAAACTGACCAAGTAAAGAGGTCAAGTTGAGTTGTGCGCGTTAAACGTCTGAGCTCAGGAATAGACTCTAAGTGCTATCTCCTGACTCAAGCTAAGAAACTGACCTAGTCACCAGTTGACTAAGCCAGTATCTTGTTGTTTACTCAGCGCCGCTGTTAAAACCTTTTTCCTTAGAAAAAGAAGTCTGTCCTAATTGCAAAAAAGTTTAAATAGTTCCTAACCCCCCCTTGGAACTATACTTGCAACCTTACAAGGGACCAACAAGTGGTATCAGAGCTCTAAAAGCTCACTGTAAAAGGTCTAACAACCTTGAGCTGATCCCTACCATGGGCGAAAACAGCACTCGGTTTCTCCCTGGAAACCAAACAACTCAGATACTGCCTGAGGGGTTGTCCATTACTAGGCCTCCCCTATTCTTCGGGTCAAACTATACCTTCTGGAAGAATAGGATGAAAAATTTCATTCAGGCTACAAACATGAGTGCCTGGCTATCTATAGTCCAAGGCCCATTTGTACCTGTCGAAGTTGTGGCTGGCCAAACAGTTGTAAAAGCTGAGGCCAAATGGAACAAACATGAGTGCCTGGCTATCTATAGTCCAAGGCCCATTTGTACCTGTCGAAGTTGTGGCTGGCCAAACATTTTATTTATTTATTTATTTATTTCAGCTTCGTTCGGGATTTTAAAAAAAAAAATCTCGAAAAAAATTCCTTATCGCGGCCGAGCACCGCCGCTAGGCAGCAGTGCCCAGCGGCGGGCTGGACGCAATGCCCAGCGGCAGGCTGGGCGCCAGCGCCCAGCGGCAGGCTGGGCACAGTGCCCAGCGGCGTGCTGGGCGCCAGTGCCCAGCGCGCGGCGAGCAGGGCCCTGCTCGCCGAGCTGGGCGGCAGTGCCCAGCTCGGCGAGCTGGGCCTCCTGGGGCCAATTTTTTTTTTTTTTATTTTAAACCTGAAAACTTAAAAAAAATAAAAATAAAAATAAAAGAAAACTAAACAACTAAAAAAAAATATTTATTTATTATTATTATTTTTTTTTTTAACGAACACTTAAAAAAAACGTAAAAGAAAACTAAAAAGACTAAACTAAGAGATCAATGTATAATCTAAATAAAACAAACCTGAAAAGTTTTATTAAAACTTGGGTTGCCTCCCAAGAAGCGCTACGTTATAGTCGGTGAGCTCGACATAGAATTCCCGCCTAGGTGTATGCTTCTACTCGTGTTAGGAATTCAAATTCCTGAATAAATAATCCGTACCTACAAAACGGATTAAGAGCCTCTAATAAGTTTAATGAAAGCAGGAGGCCGAATTTAAACATATTATGAAAAAGTTTGGTTTGCTCCCTTTTGGATTCTCTTGGTAGGTCGAAGAGAATGAAAACTTCTGAGCATGAAACAAACCTAAACTTTTCTAATGTTTGAGGAAAAGGTACTTGAGATACACAAGTTTTGATTTGATCTTTTATCTCTACCACATGATTTAGAATTTCAGATTTTGAACCGGGGTTGCTTACCGCTTCCGGTTCTTCACTTACCTCGAGTGATGCATGTGATAGTGGACTTGGTTCTACCTTTTTGTCATTCCTCAAAGAGATGGCTTGAGCTGATTCCCTTTGTGGGATTTCTATGTTTTCCTTTATGCTTGGGAGAGCATCTCGGGATTGCTTTTGCATCTCTTGGTTTATTTGAGCCAGTTGGTTGCTCAAGTCCTTGCAAACCTCCTCGTTGATTGTAAGTCGGGCTGATATTTCTTTCAAAAGGGACAACATCTCATCTCGTGAGCTAGAGGGTTGTGGAGGAACTTGGCTTGCTTGTTCGTAAGGGAACATTCCCAATTAGTTTTCCCTGTGCTCATTAACAAACCTATTTGGAGGCCTCAATATGTTAGGGTTCCCGTAGGACAGATTTGAGTGTTGAGGTCTCCTCCAATCACTACCATAAAAGCTGTAAGAATTGGGGTTAGAATTATACCTTTGGTGATTACCCACAAAACTTACACTTTCATTGGTGTTGAGGCTCAGATTTGCCATCAAGATATCCATTTTCTCATTTAAGTCGGCCATGGAGGGATTGGGAGCCTCATTCTCCAGGGTATGAATGTATTGTCTTGATGGGATAGTAAACTTTTGAGCTTGCCACTCGACTTTTTCTTGCCAATTCATTGATCAGAGAATGCTGAGAAAAAGTGAAGTTCTAGCACAAAAGTTGATAAGTAACAGTATACAGATATGAACAAGTATAGAAACGTATAAAGAAATCATATATCAACAAGTATAAACGATATAAACAAAGATATTCACAATGAATGCCTAAACTAACAAATCAACCTTTGATTCGATATTGCAGAAGAAATAAATCCCCGGCAACGGCGCCAAAAACTTGATTATTGGCGGTTGTCAGGTATTTATAGAATTAATCTACAATCCCCGGCAACGGCGCCAAAAACTTGATTATTGGCGGTTGTCGGGTATTTATAGAATTAATCTACAATCCCCGGCAACGGCGCCAAAAACTTGATTATTGGCGGTTGTCGGGTATTTATAGAATTAATCTACAATCCCCGGCAACGGCGCCAAAAACTTGATTATTGGCGGTTGTCGGGTATTTATAGAATTAATCTACAATCCCCGGCATAGGCGCCAAAAACTTGATGCGGATTCCGTGAAGAACCCGATCTGAGGGATAAGTGTACCCCGTCGTTATCAAGTAATAAATTTCTGGGTTTAAGTCCAGGTTATCGTCCACAGGATTTATTTCTGCAAGTACCGAATTACTAAGTCTCGGATGTTATCTAGGCTTAAGGGGTTTGAGTTGGTTTTGTTTAATTAATCTACTCCTAGGTTGGTTTGCACTAATCCTAACTAGATTATCTAATTCTGACTAAGTTATTCTAACCCTAACTAAATTACTCTACCCCTAATTGATCTTTTACCAAAGCAATTAACTGAATGAACATGAAGGAATACGATGATAACAATGATAGAGTGTTTAAGCAATTGAATTGAAACTAAGTCGCTTATGTCCAAGGCGATTAACCCGACCTATCCTCCTAAAGTCCCTAGTTCGTGATTCCCTTGTAAGGCCGAAACTAGCTCTAAGGCTCAGTAATTTGGGCTTAATCTTCTATAGGGTCGTCAATCCTATAGGCACTGACTAGGTCAGATTCAGCTCGCAATATGTGCCAACCTAATTTTGGGATTATCGAATGAGTTAAACCAATCAGACAAAGCGTAAGACAAAGATTAAAACATCAAAACAGTTGAATAAGCAAAATCTATATTATATATCAAAGATGAAGGAATTGTCACGAAGTTACAATAAACCTAGAATTCATAGCATGTATCAGAGGCTAGACAGAATATAAAAGAAGAAAAAATCCCTTTCAGGGAACCTGTCTACCAATGCAGGCGTCTTTCTAGGATTTAAGGATGGAGCTTGAGTAATCCTCGGTGAATGGAGCTTCGGAGGTGTCTTCAATGGAGGTTTGAAGGTTATGGAGGAGGTGGAGAGGATTTCTCAAGGTGGAAGCTAAGCTAATTACAAAAGTAAAAGATATTTAATTTACAATTGAAAATTCCTATTTATAGACGCGTCTCGGGCCTCGTTTTGACCTAATTTCGTGTCCTTGTTGGTGTAGGAAGACGTGGGGCCGAACGTGGCTTCGTGGGGGCGGAATTGGTCTTTTTGACCAATTCCCGCAGGTCTGCTCGCCGAGCAGGAAAGGCTGCTCGCCGAGCAGAATTGCGACGAGCAGCCCCTGCTCGCCGAGCAGGCGCCTGGCGCCCTGCTCGGCGAGCAGGCCACCAGAGGCCTGCTCGACGAGCAGAAATGGCCCGGGGGGCCCTGCTCGCCGAGCGTTTTCGCCCGAAGCGCGCTCGATCCGTACCGGATGACTTCCAAACCCTTTTTCGTCTGAACTTACACCTGCACACGCATAAAAACTCCAGAAAACATTAGTCCAAAAGCCGAATTGATCCGTCAATCGCTTATTTTGAGCAAACGCCTCGTTTGGTGCGACTTTTGACAGACCAATTAGCTTCAAAAGATAACGGAATTCTAATATGCATGTTATTTTGGCCGTATTTGCCTAAATTGATCACAAAACGAGCCTAAACAACGAAAAGTAAATAAAACGTTTCCAATTTCTAACTAACTCACACAAAAGCATTTAAATGCGAGAATTGCTCGCTTATTAACCAAATTACTCTAAAAACCGTCCTAAAACCGTACCCAAAGATAGGGGTTTTTGACCCCTATCAGACCCCGCCGGTCCTTCGAAGCAAATAGAGTGAAACATGATCAAAGTCCATAAGAAGGTCAACAATTGGAAGTTCTGAAATGCAGATGGTTCTCTCCAGGATTCGTCACCTCTGAGAAACCGTTCTGTGACTGGATCGAGAAGAACAAATGGACTGGTCTCTTCTCTCTCTCAGGAACAACCTACCCTAGGTTAGTACGGGAATTCTATTCGAATCTATATGTTGATGAAGATAATTTCGATTATATGGAAACCACAATCAAAGGTCAGAAAATCACAATAACCCCTGCCTATCTAGCTACCTTACTAGATTTACCAGACGAAGGAATAGAATTTAGGACAACAAAGGAGAAGGTGCCAAAAGAAAAGCTTGAGAAGATCAAGGGGTTCTGTAAACCCAAGGATCATAAAGGCGAAATACCCAGCACATGTATGGGGAAAGAACAGAAGATGGCTCACTACATGCTGACCAACTTTATCTTCCCCAAACTCAGCTCAGCTTCATCTGCCTCTAACTTTGAGCAGTGCTTCATATGGCACATGTTGACCTACACTACGCTCAATCTTCCCGTCTTCTTAGTTGGAGCTCTTCAACGAGGTGGTAAGAAACTCCGTTTGGGCTCTCTGATCACAAAAATTCTTGAGGACAAGCAGATCGAGACGATAAATGAAACAAGTAGCTTGGGGAGTGAAATCACTACAGTTCTGCTGGATGGATTGTTGTACAATCAACCCTTGAAAGGCTATGAAGAAGTTGGAGATGCTGAGGAAAATGAAGAAGCTGAGCAACTAGAAGTTGAGCTTGAAAATGAGCCTGAAAAGGAAGTAGAGGCTCATGCTGAGTCACCTAACACAGCTCAGCTTGAGAAGAAGAAGAAGAAGAGGAAAGCTCTTGAAACTTGCTCCAAAGACATTCATGCTGTCCCAAAGAAAGTGAGGCTGTTGTCTCAAGAAAAGGTTAAAGCTGACAAGGCTAAGGGAAAAGCTGAGTCAGCAGAGAAGAGAAAGAGGACAGAAGGGCCTGAAGATGAAGAAGAGGAAACTCCAGAATCCCCCTTGATGAAAAGGAAGAAGGCTAACACCTTAAAAACAGTTGAAGCTGATCCCCTAGATTGGGCTGTCTCTGACGGTCATGGAACTGACCTCGGAAAAGAAGCTGAGAAAGAAGCTGAGCAACAGGCTGAGAAAGAAAGGGAAGCTGAAACTCATGCTGAGCAAGAAGTTCATACTGAGCAGGAAAAACCTACAAATAATGAGCAACCTCAGGATGCGGCTGAACAGAGAGTTAAAGAAGGAGAAAGTATTGCTGTTGAGGATCATGCTGAGCAACTCGAGAATCCATATGTAGAAGAGGAGACAGTTGCTCCTGAGTCCAGTGAAGGTATTCCAGCTGACCCTTCATCCCCAAAAGCTCCAACACGACGGAGACTCAAAAAGAAGGCACAAAAGCAAATTGATCTTATGGACAACTTTCTTGTTGATGATATTGAGACTGACCTCTCTACAATCCAGTTCCAATATTTCTCGAATGATGCTGAGACTGAGTCACCTCCAGCAGATCCCGTACAAAAGCAAGCCTCTGTTACTCAGGATGAGGAACAAGCCAAAACCCCTGAAGATCCAATCCAAGCTGCTCAAGATGGATCAAATCCTGCTTCAACTTCACCCATTCAAGTTGAGCAGGTCAACATGCCTAACCAAACTCCACCTCCAACTCAGCAAGTTGACGACTCAGCTTCTGTAGTCAATCAAAGTCCAGGTACCGATCAAGGTACTCAATCTGGCAAAGAGCCCACTCCTCCACCACCATCAAGCTCAATACCAGCCTCTGAGTCTAATGCTGCTCAATTCACGTACTTGAATGCTACTGAGTCAGAACGCCGTATCATTGCTTCTGCTCAGTCCTTGCTTCAAGAATTGAACCCCCCTCAAGCTGATGCTGCTAGATCTTCTGACACTGAGTCCTCTCAACTACCTGGAATCACTCAGCTTCTTAATGAACTACGAGGACTCAAGGATCTTGTCAGTATAGTAACTACAGTTCAAACTCAGCAACCAAACCAAGCCCAAATGGCAAAGCTGACCGAGTTGGTCCTCACAATGGTGAACCATATGAACTCGCGTGAAGGCAAAATTAACCAACTGTCGGAAGTCAATCCAGGGTATGCTACTTCCACTGAACTTCAAGGATACTTTACTAAGCTGACTACAGAACTACCCAAATCAAGCGCACCTGGCAATGCTGAGTTTGCCACCTCTGCTGAACTTCAAGAATGCTTTACTAAGCTTCATGTTGAGCTGACCAATACGCGTGACTTAGTATCCTCCTCTTCTCAGTGTACAATTGACCAGCTGAGTGAAGCAGTAAGCATACTCAACATCAACAAGGCACAGATGGATGTTGATCCAGTTTCCAACAGTGAACTCTTGAGTTTTTCCCAGGCCATTATGAAAGCCATGCGCATCAACAATGCCCAGCGCATGTTCTATGATTCTGCCTTGCTCAAGATGTACCATCAATATTTTGGTCAGATCACCAGCTCGCTCACATGGCTGAGCAAATCCCATGAATGCCTACTTAGCATGATCAGTAGCTCCCTCCGGGTTCCTCGGCATGTCCAGGATGACAGTGTTCCTGTTATTGATGGTTTGGGTGAAAGCACTAAGCGGCTTCAGCGCTACTCCCATTACCTCTCCAATGCCGCTCGAAATGAAACCTTCCTTTATAAACCCGATGATGGCAAAACGGGGGAGACAAGTCAAGGTGGAACTCAGCTTCTAGGTAATGTCTCAGGAAGTAAAGACAAAGGTAAAGGAATAGCTCAAGCTGACCACCAAACTCAGAAGAAGAAGAAGAAGAAGTAGAACTAGATGTAGTCTAGTAAATGTTTGTTTAGAACTTGCATAGAAACCTTCATGTATGTGTTTGTTTTATTTTCTTGTTTAATCTATGCCAAGTACTGTTTTCTCAATATAGTCGATAAAATTGAACAAACAAATTAAGAAGTAAAACATACTCAGTATAAATTAACACTAAAACACTTAGATAATAAACTGAGTAACAACATACTTCTAATATTTTTGAAAGCTGACTTAAAACTCAAAAATTCAGATCTTGAAAAATCCAACATTAAAACTAAGTCAGTATACACAAATGTCTTAAAGATAATTCAATTAAATCTTGGAAGGTTTAGAATTAAGTTAAGACAATATGTGCAACCCTTACGGGGGAGTCATTTCAAAAATATCAATCATGGGGTAACTTATAACTGAGTTCCATAATTATGTATTTTGCCAACATCAAAATGGGGGAGTTTGTTGAAACACCTTTCCACAAGATTTTGATTTGACAAAATCATCCATGATTAAGAGGCAATTAAATTTAATGCTTTGATTTAATTGTACTAATGTGTTTGTTCAATATTGAGTGCAAAGATATATATATAAAGTTAAACAGGTCAGAAGTCAGCATAAGCCAAAAGCTGAGTGAAACGGAACTCAGCATGAAAGAATAAGAAGCTGAGTGGAGTAAAACTTAGCATCAGAAACTTCCTTTAAAGTCGCCAGAACGAAGCTGACTATATTAGAAGAATCCTTCAGAAGTATACAAACAAGAACGAAGCTGACTAAGAAAGAACTCAACATGGAAGTAGAACATTCGAAGATAACGAATGAAGCTGAGTAACAGTCAGGACAACATGAGAGATTCGTTAACTAAACGACAAAGTCTGCCAATCTTCTGCACCAATAATTGAAGCCTCGAAAGCACACAAAAGACTAATTCCAAGAATCATGGGTCTGTGGATTATTGGTAAAAGACAACTGACGCAAAAAGACAAGTCTGATGCAAGAAGACAAAACCTGACGTCTGAAGAAAACAGAGGAAGGGAATGGCGGAACATACTGAAGCTGACCAGAATCTGTCCCCCAAAAGAGCCGTTTTGGTGTTAACGGCTAAAACAATTCAAACGATCCAATCTACAGATTTCCTTCTATAAAAGGACAATCAAGAACCTTGGATCATTGCTCAAGCATAAAAAGAAAAATATAAGAGAGAAAATCTTGAAAGCACTCAAATACAAAAAGATCTTACACCAACTTTTCTATTCTCTGTGTAAATGCTAGATTGATTGTTTTGTAATCATCTAAAGTGTTCTTTAGTTGAAAAAGAACAAGTGTGTGATCAATAGGAATATTGAGAGTGTTGAGCTGAGTACTTGGTTGTAAGTATTCAGTGGTAGTAAAATCTAAGTGTTGGGTTGTAGTACTTAGTAGGAGCTGAGTAGACGAATAGAGGACGTACTCTTGCATACTCACTGCCTTGTAAAGGGTTTGTGCTCTACGTTGAAAGAGCTCAGTATTGGATTGTAAATCCCAGGAGGAACTGGGGACTGGACGTAGGCAGAGAAGCCGAACCAGGATAAGTCGTGCTGAGTAACTTCTAAACTCTCTCTCTTAATATATATATATGTGCATGTGTTGCTTGTTCTATTTACTCAGCTTATAAATTGTTAAAACTGAAACTGAGTAAATCTGAGTGCTAAGTTGGAAACTGACCTTTCAAGTGTCAATTCCCAATTCTCAAGTCAAGCAGTCTTAGTCAGCATAGAACTAAAACTGTCTGACTAATCAAACACCCGTGCTGACCAACACGTTGAATTATCAAACTCTTAAAATAACATTAAGTCAGCATAATTAAAAGGCAAAAAGTTACATTAGTTCCTAACCCCCCCCCCCTTGGAACTAATTACTAGGGACCAACAAAAATATCTGCAAGCTGTTCATTTGTTGGCACATAGGTCAGCTTGATCTCACCCTTTAGTACGTGATCTCTGATGAAGTGATGCCTTATGCTGACATGCTTCATCCTGCTGTGTTGGATAGGATTCTTGGATAGATCAATGGCACTCTTGTTGTCACATTTGATCTCTATTGTCTCAGTTCTTACTCCATAATCCTCAAGTTGTTGCTTTATCCATAGGACTTGAGCTACACAGCTTCTAGCAGCAACGTACTCAGCTTCAGTTGTAGACAGAGCAACTGATGACTGCTTCTTGCTGAACCAGGATACTAGACAGCTTCCAAGGAAGTGACATCCTCCTGAAGTACTCTTACGTTCTAGCTTATCCCGTCCATAGTCAGCATCAGTGTATCCTATGAGTGTGAAGTCATTTGAAGTTGGATACCACAAACCTGCATCAACTGAGCTCTGTAAATATCTAAAAATTCTTTTTACAGCAATTAAGTGAGATTCCCTTGGGTCAGCTTGATATCTTGCACAATAACATATTGAGTACTGTATATCAGGTCTACTAGCAGTGAGATAAAGTAAGGAGCCTATCATACCTCGATAAAGTTTACTATCTATTGACTTACTTTTCTCATCTTTGCATAGGACAGTATCAGTACTCATAGGGGTTGATATGGGCTTACAATCTTCCATATCGAATTTCTTTAACATCTCCTTGGTGTACTTGGACTGACTAATGAATATGTCGTTCTTACCTTGCTTGATCTGAAGTCCAATGAAGAAGCTGAGTTCTCCCATCATAGACATTTCGAACTCAGTCTGCATCTGTTTGCTAAACTCTTGACACAAAGATTCGTCAGTAGCACCAAATATTATGTCATCTATATAGATTTGTGCAAGTAGGGTATGTTTACCCTTTTTCTTAATGAACAAGGTTGTGTCAGCTTTTCCTCTGACATAATTCCTGGTCAGCAGGAAGTTGGTCAACCTTTCATACCAAGCTCTTGGAGCTTGCTTCAGGCCATATAAGGCCTTCTTGAGTTTATAAACGTGGTTTGGAAATTTTGGATCTTCAAAACCCGGAGGTTGATTAACATATACCTCTTCGTTTATAAAGCCATTAAGAAATGCACTTTTAACATCCATTTGATACAATTTAAAGTTCATGAAACTAGCATATGCACACAATATACGTATAGCTTCTAACCTAGCAACTGGTGCAAAAGTTTCACCATAATCAATGCCCTCTTGCTGACTATAGCCTTGGGCTACAAGTCGGGCTTTGTTCCTAACTACATTTCCATGCTCATCTAGTTTGTTTCTAAAAACCCACTTAGTTCCTATGGATTTTTGATTCCTAGGTTTAGGTACTAAATCCCATACCTCATTTCTCGTGAATTGGTCAAGCTCTTCTTGCATAGCATTGATCCAATACTCATCATGCTCAGCATCAGCAAAGTTCTTCTGTTCATGAACTGATACGAAAGCAACGTTGCTAAGGAATTTCCTAAGCTGGTCTCTAGTCATTACTTTGTTGTTGGCATCATCAAGGATGAACTTTTCTGAATGTCCTCTTGGAATTTTTATCTCCTTGGGTAATGTTGAGTTGTTAGGAACAGGTGTTTCTACAATCTCTGCAGGGACAGATTGGTCAGCAAAGGTAATTTCAGTTTCGATTTTACCTTTGGTCAGCTCTTGTGTTGATGGCTCAGCACCTCCAATCAGGTCAGTATGAGATGAGTTCGGCTCATCCTCCATGGGTTGAGTTGTCTTACCTGTAGGGTCAGTTTCATCGAAATCTACATGGACTGACTCTTCTACAACTTGAGTTCTTTTATTATAAATTCTATATGCTTTGCTGTTTGTTGAGTACCCTAAAAAGATTGCTTCGTCAGCTTTGGCATCAAATTTTGCCAAATTGTCTTTTGTATTGAGTATGAAACATTTACACCCAAAGGCACGAAAGTAGCCAATGTTGGGCTTTCGTCATTTCTAAAGTTCATAGGGAGTTTTCTTTAATATGGATCTAACTAAAGCCCTATTCAATATATAACATGCTGTGTTGACAGCTTCTCCCCAAAAATACTTCGGAAGCCTATTTTCACTCAGCATTGTCCTGGAAATTTCTACTATTGTCCTATTTTTCCTTTCAACAACTCCATTCTGTTGAGGAGTTCTAGGGGCAGAGAAATTGTGGTCAATACCATTGGTTTCACAGAATTCATCAAACATTTGGTTTTTGAATTCTCCACCATTATCACTTCTAATGTGAGCTACTCTTAGGTCTTTATCATTTTCAAGCTTTTTGACTAATGTAGTAAACATCTCAAATGTTTCATCTTTGCTACTCAGCAAGATGATCCAAGTATACCTAGAGAAATCATCTACAATAACTAAGGAAAATTTCTTACCTCCCATGCTGAGTGGCTGGATAGGCTCGAAAAGATCCAAATATAGTAATTCCAATGGTCTTTTGGTTGAGACAACATTTTTGCTATGAAAAGACTTTTTAGTTTGTTTACCTTGCTGACAAGCATTACAAAGTTGATCTTTTTCATACTTTAATTTGGGTAATCCCTCAACTAATTGCTTTCTAGCTAGTTTGGCAATAAGGTCCATGCTGACATGCCCAAGTCTCATATGCCATAGCCAGGAGTTGTCCTCTTTAGATACTAAGCATATATTATTTGAAAATTGTTTTTCTAAACTCAACATATAAACATTTTCTACACGAGGGGTTGTTAAAATCAAATCGTTTGTTTTTCCCTCGAGTATTTGACATTGAGTATCATCAAATATAACCTTTCTTCCACTCTTGCAAAGCTGAGCTACACTTAGAAGATTATATTTGAGACCCTTAACTAAGGAGACTGACTCAATTCTGGGGTTACCTCCGATAGTTCCTGAGCCAACTATCTTACCCTTCTTGTTGTCTCCAAAGCTTACACTACCTCCTCGTTTAAGCTCTAGTGTGATGAACTGAGTTTCATCACCTGTCATGTGTCTTGAGCATGCGCTGTCTATGTACCAAAGTTTTGACTTTTCCAAGCATGTCAAGATGGCCTGCATTTTAAACTATTCATCTTTAGGTACCCAATTCCTTTTGGGTCCTTTCTTGTTAGTATAAACAGATGCAGAGTCATATTTTAGTTTGTGACGACATACTTTTGTAGTATGGCCACTTTTACCACAAAAGCCACACTGAGTTACCCTTTGAGGGTGATGTTGAGTGTGGTCAGCATTGTTATGCTGAGCATGCCAGCATACCTTGGTAGTATGACCTATCTTACCACAGAAGTCATATTGGACAGTCTGTTTGTTATGCCAGCACATAGCTTTTGTGTGTCCTTTCTTCCCACAACAGCTACATTGAGTAAACTGTTTATGATGACCAGTACCTAAGTGCTCAGCATGGGGTTTGTTCTTAGTTGAACCTTTTATTTGGTTCTGTAAGGTGGTGACGTCCTTTTTCAGTTTCTTTGAATCTGATTGGACTTCCAAGACAAACTTATGCATAACTTCTATGTTGCTATGCAATGTTGAGTTGTCTTGGAGGAGATATCGAAGATCACTCAGTTTGACCTCCTCAATCTCGTCGCAGTGCCTGCTGAGTGCCTTAATCTTTTTGTTACACTTCTTAGTTAGTGTATATAAGTCACTCAGGGCATTTACCATTTCGTTTCTAAGCAAAAGTAAGGATGTTACCTCATTGTTGTTTTCCTCCTGCTCAGAATCTCCAGAGAGGTCAGCTTGCTCAGATTGAGATTGGTCAGCACCATCATCTGCCATGAAACATATGTTGGCTGTTTCATTTTGCTCAGCTTCAGATGATGTTGACTCATCATTGTCACTCCACGTGGCCACCATTGCCTTTTTGCTTCCATTCTTATCTTTCTTCAGATTAGGACAGCTTGATGTAATATGCCCAGTTTGATGGCACTCATAACATGTGACAGGCTTGGAGCTGTCCTTTTTGTATCTGGTGTCACCGGACTCAGCTTTATATCTGTCTCCTCTCTTGTATGGCCGCTTACTATTTCTTTCATTTCTTCTGAACAACTTTTTCATTTTTCTAGTAAACATGGCCATTTCCTCATCATCAGTTGACTCAGCTTATGTGGAGTCAGCTTTCATCACTAGTGATTTCTGTTTCTTATCCTCAGATTTTTCTTTAGCTTCAAATTTTTTCATGGAAATTTCATGGGTCAGCAAGGAACCGATCAGCTCATCATATTTGTATGTGGTCAGGTCCTGAGCTTCCTCTACAGCTGTCTTCTTAGCTTGCCAGCTTTTGGGAAGACTTCGTAAGATTTTCTTCACTTTTTCTTCTTCAGTAAAGTTCTTCCCGAGTCTTTTGAGCTCATTTATTATGTTGGTAAACCTGGCATTCATTGCTGAGATGTCCTCATTGACAGTCATCTCAAACAGTTCATACAATCGCATGTGCTGGTTTACTTTGGACTCCTTGACCTTGCTTGTGCCTTCATAAGTCACTTCCAGCTTCTTCCAGATCTCCTGTGCTGACTCACAACCTGAAATCTTATTGTATTCTGCAGCATCTAGAGCACAGTGAAGCATATTGATAGCTGAAGCATTATTTTGCAATTTTCTGAGGTCATCTTCTGTCCACTCAGTTTCACTCTTGACAACTTTCTCATTATCAACCGTTTTGTACGGTATATGTGGACCTTGAACTATTGCAAGTCATGCACTCATGTTTGTGGCTTGAATAAAGTTCTTCATCCTATTCTTCCAGAATGTATAATTAGATCCAAAGAATAGGGGAGGCCGACTAATTGATAATCCCTCAGGGAGTATCTGTGTTGTTTGGTTCCCTGGAAGGAAACGAGTGTTGTTTTCAGCCATTTATCGGGATCAGCTCAAGATTGTTAGATCTAATGTAACTTTTTCGCTTTTAATTATGCTGACTTAATGTTATTTTAAGAGTTTGTTAACTCAACGTGTTGGTCAGCACGGCCGATTGATTAGTCAGACAGTTTTAGTTCTATGCTGACTAAGACTGCTTGACTTGAGAGTTGGGAATTGACTCTTGAGAGGTCAGCTTCCAACTCAGCACTCAGATTTACTCAGTTTCAGTTTTAACAATTTATATGCTGAGTAAATATCACAAGCAACACATGCACATATATATATATATATATATATATATATATATATATATATATATATATTGAGAGAAAGAGTTTAGAAGTTACTCAGCACGACTTATCCTAGTTCGGCCTCTGTGCCTACATCCAGTCCCCAGTTCCTCCTGGGATTTTCAATCCAATACTGAGCTCTTTCAAGGTAGAGCACAAACCCTTTACAAGGCAGTGAGTATGCAAGAGTACGTCCTCTATTTGTCTACTCAGCTCCTACTAAGTACTACAACCCAGCACTTAGATTTTTCTACCACTGAATGCTTACAACCAAGCACCCAGCATACACTCTCAATATTACAATTGATAAACCATTGTTCTCTTTTCAGTAAAGAACACTTTAGAAGATTACACAGAATCACTCTAGCATTTACACAAGGAATAGAAGATTTGGTGTAAGATCTTTGTATTTGAGTGCTTTGAAGATTTCTCTCTTAGATTTTTCTTTTTTTGTAATTCGGCAATGATCCAAGGTTCTTGATTGTCCTTTTATAGATGGAAATCTGCAGATGGATCATTTGAATTGTTTTAGCCGTTAACACCAAAACGGCTCTTTTAGGGAACATCTTCTGGTCAGCTTCAGACTGTACAGGCCATTCCCTTCTTCTGTTTTCTTCAGGTGTCAGCCTTGTCTTCTTCCTACAGACTTGTCTTTTTGTGGCAGTTGTCTTTTACCAATAATCCATTGTCCCATGTTTCTTGGAATTAGTCTTCTGTGTATTTTCGAGGCTTTAATTATTGGTGCAGAAGATTGGCAGACTTTGTCCTTTAGTGAACGGATCCTTCATGCTATCCTGACTGTCACTCAGCTTCATTCGTTATCTTCGAATGTTCAACTTCCATGCTGAGTTCCTTCTTAGTCAGCTCCGTTCTGTTTATACAATTCTTAAGGAGTCTTCTAATTTAGTCAGCTTCGTTCTGGCAACTTGGAAGGAGACTTCTGATATTGAGTTCTACTCCACTCAGCTTTTATTCTTTCATGCTGAGTTCTGTTCCACTCAGCTTGGCTTATGCTGACTTTTGTCCTGTCTAACTTTATATATATATATTTGCACTCAATATTGAACAAACACATTAGTACAATTAAATCAAAGCATTTAAATTTAATTGCCTCTTAATCATGGATGATTTTGTCAAATCAAAATCTTGTGGAAATGTGTTTCAACATGTAATTCTTTTGTATCGTAGATATAATATTTAATTTTAATTGTAGTTTAATTCAATTTTTGTTTAACCTATATTGTAATTCTTTTGTATCGTAAATATAATATTTAATTTTAATTATAGTTTAATTCAATTTTTGGTTTTTTATTATATTCTAATATATTTCTTAATTAATCTGCTATTTTATTATTATTGTTTCACAGAATATTTTGAATATGAAAATATATTAAAATTCCTAAAAAGTACAAATCATTGAATTTTGTAAAAATAAATAAATCATTCATCTTTAGTTAAAATTCTATAAAAAAAAAGTATTCAATTATTTTTAAAATTAATTTAATTTGAATTATCATTAAAAATATATATTAATTTCAAATATACATAATATAATTTTTTTTCATAGCATGATATAAAATTATTTAAAAGTAAATTTGTCAATTTATTTATTTATCTAAATTATATAAAAGTTTCATACCCTGTGCATCGCACGGGTTTTCGACTAGTTACTTATAATAATTATTCCTTTAGATTCAAAATAATATAAAAGAGAAATGTTTTTTTTTTATTTTATAATATTTATCAATTTAAATTTTAAAATTAATTATAATTAATCAAGGTCCAATATATTAAATTGAAAGGTTATTGGTCCTTGAATTCACCCTACAAGCATCATGCATACCACAGAACCCTTAAAACAATCAGACCTGAATATTATTAAAGAATAAAAAAGATTACAAGAAAAATAAAAGAACAACTCCGGAAAAAACGGCAAAAAAACAAACACCACCAAAACAATTAAGAAAAACAACACTACACTATACAACGAACCTTTTCTAAAAGAGTTGTGTTCAACTACACCATTTTGTTGTCGTACTCATGGAACCGTGAGATATCCGGAGATGTCCATATCTTTATAAAACGCGTTGAATTCATCATTGCAGAACTCCAAACCATTATCAGTGCGAATATGCTTAATATTCTTACCAGTCTAGTTTTCCACCAAGGAATGTGACAAAGGCATAATTTGTTTGCTTCGAGAAAGGTAAGCATATATCGAGCGCCATCTTTTGAAGGAACACATGCAAGGTCGTATATGTCTGAATGGATATAATTTAAAATGCATTTTTTTTTGGTGAACACCAGCATTGGAACATACTTGTTTGTGCTTGCCAACAATGTAGTGCTCATAAAACTCCAACTTGGAGATATGTTTGCCCACAAAAGAGACCTCACTTACTTTGCATGGGAAATCCTTTCTCACTCATGTGGTCAAGGCCCACGTGCCACAATTAGGTAATGTCTAACTCTAACATGGAAGAGGAAACTACAGCAATGCCTATGGTTGTCCATCCTTATAACAGATACAATCTTCCAAGTTTTATGACTTTCATCACAACCATAGCATGTTTTAAAACCTTCAAGACTCCTCTATTTACTCATTTATAAGAGGAGAACCAATCTCTATGGAGATAAATGTGAAATGAGCAAGCAGAGTCAATGATCGACCCTTATCAAGATCTAGCACCATTATTGGACACGATATAGACTTTAGAATCTACTTCATCTTTGAGACCACTAGCTTATTTATGAACCTTCTCGTTATTTTTCTTATGAAGCCTGAAACATTCAGCTTTAATGTGACCTTTCTTTTTATAATAATTGCATGTCAAATTACCGTATCTAAATTTTGATTTAGATCTAGATCGATTGTTGTTGTTGTTGCTGTTGGGATCTTTTGTATTAGATCTCCCTCTAACGACCAAACTTTCTACAGGGCCCTTTCTATCACTAGAAAGCTCTTTGTCTATTAAATCTTTTGAAAATAGAAAATCTTTAACCTCATCCACAAGTTGGAGTGCTCTTATTGCAGATCATGATGTCCTGGAAACTTTTGAAAGACGAAGGTAGAGATTGTAACAACATAAGAGCATTATCTTCTTCTTCGTATTTGATATCCAAATTTTGTATATCTAAAAGAATGGAAAAGAAATTATCAAGGTGTGACTTTAGGGATGTACCTTCTGCCATATTGAGCATGTGAACGTGATGTTTCATAACAAGCTTGCTGTTGAGGACAATGGTTCGGCAGTGTGCCTATTCCAACGGTGGAGGAGAATCTTCCACTAGAGAACTGAAAGTGGTACAAAAGAAATGGAGAAAATACCAGTTAAAAAATCCTTAACCAACCTCAAAATTCTCTAAAGAGATTTTCTCTCAAACAGAAATTGAATTGTTAGTTGCTTGGATGGCTCAAACCTATGATAATACATGATATTTTTAGGGAAAAAGTACATGTGAATGGGAGGATATTGCCGTCTACTTTCACCATAATTTTTAGTCTTATTTTCATCCATTTTGTGTGTTATTCAATTGTTTTAGTAGTAATTTTATTGGATTTCACTTCATTTCACAATTTCACAAACTATCACGTGTTTTTAATTTAATTCACAAGTTTTCTACCATATTTCTTACACTCTCATACACCTTACAAGTTGACAATTTGCTCTAGTGAGTTACAGGACGAAAACAGGAACGCGTTCTAAGAAGAAACGACAAAGTTTTCCTTTTTTCTTGAGTTTTCCTTTATTTTGGAAGATGCACATAAAAGAGAATTAATGTAAGAAATTTATTACTCCCTATAATTTTAGTAGACCTGTTCAAAAATCCATTGGCCCGCCCAGCCCGTCCAAGCCCGCTATTCAAAAACTGGGCTTGGACATATATATTTTCTAATAAGCTCGGCCCGGCCCAAGCCCGTTTAGGTCCGAATACAGAGTGGGTTGGGCTTGAGATTTATCTCAAAACCCCAAGCCCAGCCCAACCTGACCTGAAGTTTTAATAATAAATTTAGTTTGATAAATTTTATATCCAAAATTAATTCTTTAAAATTTTTTAAACACAAAAATATCCAAATCATATTAAAGCTTCTATATAAATCCACGATTTGCTAATAACTTTGTATAGTTATTTGCTGTTTTTTTTCCTGTACTGGTTTTGTAGAATAGGAAATAAATTGTTACAACTTTTTTTTCCTTGGACATATGATTTTATAAAATTGTTATAAATTTATAGAATAGGAAACAAATTTGAGTTTTATTCATTTTATTTTCTTATAGATTTTATTTTTTTAAAAATAGTGTGGGCGGGCTGGGTTGGGCCTGAGATTTGTATTTTTTGCTCGAGCCCAGCCCGGCCCGAGCCCGTACTTCGAAAGTTACGGGTTATCTTGGGCCTGGACGGAAGATATTATTACTCAACCCGGTTAAGCCCGGCCCAGCCCATGAACATATCTAAATTTTAGTAACAATTATATAATCACAAAGTTTTATTTTCATCAAAATGTTTAGTCCTTATATTAAACTTAATGGTCAAACTAGACTCGATAAAATTAAAAATGATCAAATTACTCTTTACCATATTTTATAATTGGTAAACAATTATTTTTCTATTTTGTGTTTTTTCCTTTTCTTTCACACAGTATTAATCTCTTTAATATATATTAATTATTTTGTTAATTTTTATATAATATATAGAAATTTAGTTAGAAGTATAGTATTCGTTTTATTAAAAAATGTAGATATTATGAAAATTATAAAATTAGTAGAGATATATAATATTATAAATTAAAAAATATAATTTTGAAAACATTATAAGGATTCATAATGATATTAATTTCATACTAGTTTAAAAATATTATATTACATAATAAAGAAAATGAGAATAAAAATTTAAAAGAATAAATAATAGATTTTTTATATATTAATATGTACAAATTCAGAAATGTTGGTTAAATTTGAAAAAAAATACTAATAAATTAGCATATAAGTTGTTTTTTTTGGTTTAATACATCATTTGCCTCCTGAATTTGTCTAAAAAAGTTGATTGGCCCCTGAACTTTCAAAGTGTCTTGATAGTTCCCTCAACTTGTATAAAATATTCAGATAGCCCTCCAACTTGTATAAAATGTAATCAATTAATCATTCGGTTGCAAAAAAAAGTAATTTGTATGCGAAAGATGTGTTGCACACATCTTAAAATATTACTACATAATTCAGAGAATGAATTAAAACATAATAAAAAGGAATTTCTTACTTGCTCAACTGTAAAACTTATCTTCTCTAATATTAGAACCCGATACCCCGACCTAGGTTGTTTTACTTTTCTAAGGTGCGTGCAACACACCTTCCGCATGTAACTTACTTTTTTTTTTGTAACAGAGTGATTAATTGATTATATTTTACATAAGTTGAGGGGGGCTATCTGAATATTTTATATAAGTTGAGAGGGCTATCGAGACACTGTAAAAGTTCAGGAGTCTAATCAACTTTTTTAGATAAATCAGGGGACAAATGATGTATTAAACCTTTTTTTTTAATTTTAATCCTTTAAAATTTATAACGTAAAAGAAATTGAAATTGAAATTTGAAATACTTCTATTTCTATTTTTCCAATTAGAATAAATATTAATAATAAAAACAATTCCTCCATATGTCTATATATGTTTTCGTTAACTTTAATTTTAATTTTCAAAATTTCATATTTTAAACATAGTGTAAAAGCAAGATATTTTGATAAATTTACTTGTTTAACAGCAATATTTATAGAAAAACTCAACAAATTGTTACCAAATGTGTTCAATCAATCAATTATATAGTTTGTTAAAAAAAAATTAAATTCCATTGTTAATTGCCAGTTCTACAAATTAATTAGTAATTTAAAATATATGGAAGTGATCAGAACTTTAATGTTTTTGCACAAATCATTCATTTAATGATATTTCTTTCCTTTCTATATAATTCAACCTTTATATAAACCCTATCTTCGTCCCATTTCTGTTCACGTCTCTTAAAATTTTCTTTTCTTTTCTTTTACTAGTTTCTATGGAGCGAATCATGTCTACTACTTCTCATGATACGAAGATGAACACGAGTGAAAATAATCCCAAAATTAGTACGAGCCTCTCTAGCAAGGATTCGATTGAACTCAAGATTTTCAGCCCCGTTCATGGTGATTCATCTCATGCTAATCAGTCCATATACTATGAAACTCGTGTGCTTGGGAAGAAACCAATCAACCCGTCTAAGGTTTTCTCATGCAAATTTTGTGAGAAAAAAATCCCGACTTTTCAAGCTCTCGGTGGTCATCAAAATGCCCATAAACAAGAGCGTACCCTGGTGAAAATAAGACAAAGTATGAATTTAGGCCATTTTGGGGACTATCATCGATATTACCCTTATGTTGGTTTACCAAATCGTCTTTATCATGGATCAAATAGATCATTAGGGGTGAAGATGGATTCTTTGATTCATAAAACCTGGTATTATCCATTGCATATGTCATCGAATGGTTTTTATCTCCATGGCGGGTTCTCGAGGCAAGCGATGATGAGTTCCTCACCATCTTCGCGATTGGAAGAAAATAAAAGTTGTTTATTTGATAATCTGGAGAGTGCTTCTTCATCCTCATCTGTCGCAATAAATGGACAATCGGCTGTTATTCGAGAAGTTCCTTCGAATGGACAAGTCGATGCTTCGGGAATTGATCTATCTCTTAAACTTTAGCTTTCTGTCTCTTAAACTTTATTATGTTTGATTAATTTTCATATTTAATTTGATTTTGATGTTTTTTTTTATCATTTAGTTCTTTTGTAATTGGATGTTCATCTTTTTCTTATTATTTTGTTATGACAGGATATGTGTTTTGGATAATTAATGCGTTCTACATATTAATTAGTGTCTCTTAAACTTGATAGGAGATTTTTCCTTTTCAGTGACAGTTAGTTTTAAAAATTCTATAATACATTAGTCATAATAATTATTCCTTCAGATTCAAAATAATTATCAAAGAGAAATGTTTTTTATTCTATAATATTTATCAATTTAAATTTCAGAAGTAATTATTCATATTTGACCCTTATAATCAATAATTTGGGATTTTTGCTCAAATCCTCTCTAGAAGTTGCATGAAACGAAGAAAAAAACTGTCAATCCTTTTCTGCACCCCTAGTTTCAAGCCTTGTTGATAGCAAAAGTAACACTTTTAAGCTCAGTTAGGAACACAAAAGAGGAAGAATAAGAAAAGTGATGATAGGGTATGAAAATATGTCATGTCTAAGATCTGACCAAAGCTTGTTAGAGATCATTTTTGTGTTCTTCTAATGATGTTACCGAAAGTAAGGCAATGGGATGATATCTTGCAAAACAAAGAAAATGACTTGGCCGGTTCCACCATGTGAATACTGTGACGCTCAAGTCAGTTCTGGTCTGAAGATATAAAGATGGTAATTGAAGAGAGATAAAAGAGATCCGAGAATTGTGAAGCAAAAAGTACATTTTGAATGGAAATTGGACCCCTTTATATAGGAGTGAGAATTCCTAATCTAAATAGGAAGAAATTGACTTTGCATCAAGCTAAGAAATGACTTTAATAAAGTTAGGATTCTTAATTAGTGTTCTACACGCCCTATTTAATTCTCATAAACATGCAAGAACAACAAATTATTAGAAGCACCCGATTCTCCATGTCAAATGGAGGACCTCTCATACATATTTTGACACATGTAACATGGATCTGCACATATTATAAGAAGCCCCACTATTTTAATTATTATGTGGGGTCATAGTACACGTGTCCAAATGTGAATTGGGGGTCCTCTGAGTGACATGGAAGACCAGATGCTTAATATAAGAACTATAAATATGTCATCATCGCTATTGACGACTTCACTAAATGGGTGAAAGCTCAACCATTAGCCATCATCTAAGATGCAAACATCATAACTTCACAGTTATGTTCTGGATTAGTTTGGTATCCCCCACTCCTTTCTAACTAACAATGGCAAACAATTTGATTACGCCACATTCCATAACTTTTGCCAATGTGGGGGAATACACCAACAATTCACATCAATAGCACAACCCTAGAGCAACAGACTCATTGAAGTCACTAATCGAACCATCTTAAAAGGTATCAAAGCTCGTCTAAAAGCAAAAAGACAAAACTGAGTCGATCACTTACCAACCACTCTTTAGTCCTCCTGCACCACACCCCATTTAGCAACAGGGAAAACAACGTTCTTCCTTTGCTATGGAGGTGAGTCAATGCCTCCATAAGAGATCACATTATTCTCTCCAAGGGTCAAAAAGTACGATGATGAGGCAAACACCCAAACACTATAATATGCCATTGACGGCCTCGAGAAAACCTGGTTGAATTCCCTCCTTACGGTCATATTGTATAAGCAAAAAGTGGCCCGTTACTATTGTTGTCGCGTACATGCACGACAATTCAAGGTTGGAGACCTTGTTCTATACAATGCATTTATTATTATGATGATATTATAATAATAATAGTAAATTATAAATATGGATGTTACAGTAGTGAATAACAAAAATCTAAAAAAAATCTAAAAAAAAATCACAAATTTTATGTTTTGGATTTTATACCATCTTTATTGTATTTGTTTCCTCTATATAAACTCCACCTCCATCCATTCTTCTTCATCTCTTAAAAAAATTATTTATTTCTATGGAGGCAATCACTGAAGAACCTTGCGTTTCAGATTTATTTATCATATTAACTACTTCGAATGATACGAAGATGATAATGAGTAAAAATAAAGAAGATAAGCTTGCTAGTGGGAGTTCTATTCACGAGCCTAAAATTCATGAATCGAGTTTTTAAGGTTTCCTTGATTTGAAGTTATCTAGCGAGGATTGGATTTACGGATCCAAGCTAGAACTCAATCTTTCAGTTCTAAGCATGGTGATTCCTCTCATGTTAATCGTGTTGAAACACCTTTCCACATGATTTTGATTTGACAAAATTATTTAAGTTAATCCATGATTAAGACAATTAAATTTATGTGCTTTGATTTAATTGTACTAATGTGTTTGTTCAATGTTGAGTATAAATTATAAGTAAACAGAAATAAAAGGAACGACAGAATGAAGTCAGCGTGAGGCATAGAAGCTGAGTGGAACACAACTCAGCATAATAGAAGAAAAGTCTTCTTCAGAACAAACGCTTGAAGACGAAGCTGACCAAAGAAGCTGAGTAGAATATGACTCAGCCTCGCCAGAGACAAAGATTGAAGGCAATGTCTATTAGAGTCAAGCTGAGTATTCGTCAGGACAGCGCGAATGATCCGTTTGTAAAAAGACAAGATCCGACAACTGTCTGCACCAATACAGAAGCTTTGGAATTACGCACGTAGACAGTTTCGAGATGCATGGGTCAACTGGCCGTCGGCTAAAAGACGAAATTGGCGCTAGAAGACGAACCTGGCGGAAGAAGACAAGCCTGACGCCTGCCAATTTCAAACGACAGGATTGGCCTGCAATATCTGTATGCTGACCAGTGAATAACGCAAGGAGCCGTTTGAATTCAACGGATACATTCGAATTCAAATGATTGAGGCTTCAGAAATTCACTATAAAAGGACAAGTCTAACTCTTGGATCTTTTGCCGAAGTACAAAAAAAAGAAAAGAGCATACATACAAAGCACATTCAAACAAGAAAAGAAAATCTTACACCAAATTTCTATCTATGTGTAAAAGCTAGATTGAATTTGTATTCATCTAAAGTGTTCTTCATCTAGAAAGAACAGATTTGTATCAATTGTAAAAGTTGAGAGAGTGGATCTGAGTACTCGGTTTTAGTAATCAGCGGTAGAGAAAATCTAAGTGTTCGGTTATAGCGCTTAGTGGGGTTGAGTAGACGAATAGAGGACGGTACTCGTGCATACTCAACTGCTTTGTAAACGGTTTGTGCTCTACCTTTAAAGAGCTTAGTATTGGATTGAAAAAGCCCGGAAGTATTCTGGGGACTGGACGTAGGCGGTGAGGCCGAACCAGGATAAATCTGCTGAGTAATTTCTAACCTTTTCTCTCAATATATATATGTATGTGTTGCTTGCTTGATTTACTCAGGACATAAATTGTATAAGCTGACACTGAGTAATCAGAGTGCTAAGTTGGAAGCTGATCTAAGCAGTAATTCCCAACTCGCAAGTAAAACGGTTCTAGTCAGCCTCTGACTAAAGATGTCTTACATCTCTCTCGGCCGTGCTGACCAAAACTGAGTTAGGTAATTTAAAGAATTGATTTAGTCAGCATAATTAAGCGAAAAAGTTACATTAGTTCCTAACCCCCCCCCCTTGGAACTAATTACACGGGACCAACAAGTGGTATCAGAGCACAGTAGTTCACTACTCCAAGATATAACTATCTTGAGCTGATCCCTATAAATGGCTGAGAACAGCACTCGTTTCCTTCCTGGAAATCAAACAACACAGATACTCCCTGAGGGATTATCAATTAGTCGGCCTCCCTTATTCTTCGGATCAAACTATACATTCTGGAAGAACAGGATGAAAATTTTTATTCAAGCCACAAAGATGAGTGCATGGCTTGCAATAGTTCAAGGCCCGTTTGTGCCTTATAAAATGGTAAACAACGAGAAAGTTGTTAAGAGTGAAATTGAGTGGTCAGAAGATGACCTTAGAAAATTATAAAATAATACTTCGGCTATCAATATGCTTCACTGTGCGTTAGATGCTGCAAAATACAACAAAATTTCAGGTTGCAAGTCAGCACAGGAAATATGGAAGAAGCTGGAAGTGGCCTATAAAGGTACAAGCAAGGTCAAGGAATCAAAGGTGAACCAACAATGAGATTATACGAGCTATTCGAGATGAATGAAAATGAGAACATCTCTGAAATGAACGCTAGATTCACCAACATCATAAATGAGCTGAAAAGACTCGGCAAGAACTTCACAAAAGAAGAGCGGGTGAAGAAAATCTTGAGAAGTCTACCCAAAAGCTGGCAAGCTAAGAAGACAGCTGTGGAAGAGGCTCGGGACCTGACCACATACAAATATGACGAGCTGATCGGATCTCTGCTGACCCACGAGATCTCCATGAAAAACTTTGAGGCTAAAGAAAAGTCAGAAGACAAGAAACAAAAATCACTTGTCATGAAAGCTGACTCAACCGAAGCTGACTCATCGGATGATGAGGAGATGGCCATGTTTACTAGGAAAATGAAGAAGCTGTTAAGAAAGAATGACAAGAACAGCAAAAGGCCATTCAGACAAAGCGATAAATACAAAGCTGAGTCAAGTGACAGCAGATACAAAAAGGACAGCTCCAAGCCTGTCACATGCTTTGAGTGCCATCAAACTGGGCACATTAAATCAAGCTGCCCCACACTGAAGAAAGATAAAAAGGGTAGCAGAAAAGCTATGGTGGCAACATGGAGCGATAGTGATGAGTCAACCTCATCAGAAGCTGATGCCACTGAGTCGGCGAACATATGTTTCATGGCTGACGAAGCTGCTGACCTATGCCAATTTGAGCAAGCTGACCCCTCAGATGGTTCTGACCAAGAGGAACACTCCAACGAGGTAACATCTCTTCTCTTGCTTAGAAATGAAATGGTTAACGCCCTGAGTGATCTATATACACTGACTAAAAAGTGTAACAAGAAAATTAAGGCACTCAGTAGGCGATGTGATGAGATCGAAGAGGTCAAGCTAAGTGATCTCCGACATCTTCTCCAAGACAACACCAGGCAAGATGAAAATCTGAAAATCATGCATGGTTTTGTCTCGGAAGTCCAGTCAGATTCAAAGAAACTGAGGAAGGACATCACGAATATACAGAACCAGCTGAGTACATCGGCTAAGAAAAGGTTCTATCCCAATGCTGAGTATCAAGGTACTGGTCAGCATCGACATTACACTCAGCAGAACAGTCAGTGTGACTGTTGTGGAAAAATAGGACACACTGTAAAAGTGTGTTGGTATGCTCAGCACCATCGTGCTGACCAAAAGAGGAAACACCCTCAAAGGGTAATCTTTTGTGACTATTGTAGTAAAGATGGCCACACCATAAATGTATGTCGTCACAAATTAAAACATGATATGTCACCTGTTTATGCTAACCAACGAGGACCCAAAAGGAATTGGGTACCTAAAGATGAATAGTTTAAAATGCAGGTGAGCCTGAGGTGCGTGGAGAAGTCAAAGCTTTGGTATATTGACAGCGCATGCTCGAGGCATATGACTGGTGATGAAATTAAATTCATCACACTTGAGCATAAACGAGGTGGAAGTGTAAGCTTCGGAGACAACAAGAAGGGTAAGATAGTAGGTTCAGGTACTATCGGAGGTAACCCTACTATTGAGTCAGTCTCCTTAGTCAGGGGTCTCAAATATAACCTACTGAGTGTGGCTCAGCTGTGTGACAGCGGCAGAAAGGTTGTATTTGATGCCACTGAGTGTCGGATACTCGAGGTAAAAACAAACGATTTAATTTTAACTGCCCCTCGTGTTGACAACGTTTACATGTTGAGTTTAGAAAAGAATTTTTCAAAAAACATATGCTTAGTGTCAAAGGAGGATAACTCCTGGCTATGGCATAGGAGACTTGGTCATATAATCATGGACCTCCTTGCCAAATTAGCAAGAAAGCAATTAGTTGAGGGTTTGCCCAAACTTAGATTTGAGAAAGATCAATTATGTAATGCTTGTCAGCAAGGTAAACAAACCAAAAGTCTTTTCAAAGTAAAAATATTGTCTCAACCAAGCGACCATTGGAATTACTACACTTGGATCTTTCGGACCTGTCCAACCACTCAGCTTGGGCGGTAAGAGATTTTCCTTGGTCATTGTGGATGATTTCTCTCGGTACACTTGGGTCCTCTTACTGAGTAGCAAGGATGAAGCTTTTGAGATATTCTCAACACTGATCAGAAAACTTGAAAATGACCGTGATTTAAAATTAGCTCACATCCGTAGTGATAATGGCAGAGAATTCAAAAACCAATAGTTTGATGAATTCTGTGAAGCCAGCGGCATTGACCACAATTTTTCTGCTCCTAGAACTCCTCAACAAAATGGGGTAGTTGAGAGGAAGAACAGAACTCTAGTTGAAATAGCTAGGGGAATGTTGAGTGAGAATAGGCTTCCAAAGTATTTCTGGAGTGAAGATGTCAACACAGCATGTTATATACTCAATAGGGCTTTAGTTAGACCTATTCTTAAGAAAACCCCCTATGAACTTTGGAAAGGACGAAAGCCCAATATTGGATACTTTCATGCCTTTGGTTGTAAATGCTTTATACTCAATACGAAAGACAACCTTGCCAAATTTGATTCTAAAGCTGACGAAGCGATCTTTCTAGGGTACTCAACTAACAGTAAAGCATATAGGGTGTTTAATAAACGAACTCAAGTCGTAGAATAGTCTGTCCATATTGAGTTCGATGAAACTAACCCTGCAGGTAAGTCAAGTCAGTCTGGCAAAGATGACACAGGCTCAGCTTCCGCTGACCAAAATGGAGTCGCTGAGTCATTACCACACGGGCTGACCAAAGGTAAAAACGAACTTGAAGTTACCTTTGCTGACCAATCTAAAACTGCAGAGATTGTTGAAACACCTACTGCTGACAACTCAACATTACCCAAAGAAATCAAAATTCCAAGAGGACACTCGGAGAAGTCCATACTTGATGCTGCTGAGAACAACCTGATGACAAGAAATCAACTCAGGAGATATCTTAGCAATGTTGCGTTCGTCTCAGTCCATGAACCAAAGAATTTCACTAAAGCTGAGCACGACGAATTTTGGATCAATGCTATGCAAGAAGAGCTTGATCAATTCAAAAGAAATGAGGTATGGGATTTAGTACCAAAACCTAGGAATCAAAAGACCATAGGAACTAAGTGGGTCTTTAGAAACAAACTAGATGAGCAAGGCAATGTAGTCAGGAACAAAGCCCGACTTGTAGCCCAAGGCTATAGTCAGCAAGAGGGCATTGACTATGGTGAGACCTTTGCTCCCGTTGCTAGGTTAGAGGCTATACGAATATTATGTGCATATGCTAGTTTCATGAACTTTAAACTATATCAAATGGATGTCAAAAGTGCTTTTCTTAATGGATTTATAAACGAAGAGGTATATGTTAGTCAGCCTCCAAGGTTTGAAGACCCAAAATTTCCAAACCATGTTTATAAACTCAAGAAGGCCCTGTACGGCCTGAAACAAGCACCACGTGCTTGGTACGAGAGGTTGACCAGTTTCCTGCTAACCAGGAACTATGTCAGGGGCAAAGCTGACACGACTTTATTCATTAAGAAAAAGGGTAAAAATACTCTGTTGGCACAAATTTACGAAGATGATATAATCTTTGGTGCTACTGATGAATCTATGTGCAAAGAATTTAGTAAACAGATGTAAACTGAGTTCGAGATGTCAATGATGGGGGAACTCAACTTCTTCCTTGGACTACAAATTAAGCAAGGGAAGAACGACATCTTCATCAGTCAGTCTAAGTATGCCAAAGAAATGTTAAAGAAATTCGATATGAAAGAATGTAAGCCCATATCTACCCCAATGGGTACTGACACTGTCCTTTGCACTGACGAGAAAGGTAAGTCAGTAGACAGTAAGTTATACCGAGGTATGATTGGCTCTCTACTTTATCTTACTGCTAGTAGGCCTGACATTCAGTACTCAGTATGTTATTGTGCAAGATGCCAAGCTGACCCCAGGGAATCTCACCTTATAGCTGTAAAAAGAATTTTTAGATATTTGCAGAGCTCAGTTAATGTAGGTTTATGGTATCCAAATACAAATGACTTCACACTCATTGGATACACTGACGCTGACTATAGACGAGATAAGCTAGAGCGCAAGAGTACTTCAGGAGGGTGTCACTTCCTTGGAAGCTGTCTAGTATCTTGGTTCAGCAAGAAGAAATCATCAGTGGCCCTGTCAACAACTGAAGTTGAGTACATTGCTGCTGGAAGTCGTATGGCCCAGGTCCTATGGATTAAGCAACAGCTGGAGGATTACGTAGTACAAACTGATACAATTGAAGTCAAATGCGACAGTAAGAGTGCCATTGACTTATCCAAAAATCCAATCCAACACAGCAGGATGAAGCATGTCAGCATTCGGCATCACTTCATTAGAGACCATGTACTCAAGGGTGAGATCAAGCTGACCTATGTACTGACTGAGGAACAGCTTGTGGATATCTTTACGAAGCCTCTGGCTCGTGAGCAATTTAACATACTAAGGGAAGCTATCGGTATGTCTAATCCTCTTCAATAAAATTCTATGTTTAAATGAATGTTGAGTGATTACCATGCTGAGTGATTTGTGCGAATTTAGTAACTATTGCATGCTGAGCTAAATATGAATTATATAAAATCACCTTATGCTGAGTAGACATACGTATTGAGTGATTATCATAAGCTGAGTTACTAAGCATACAAATACTTCTTCTACGTAAAACTGTGCACTCAGAATTACAAAAACGTTTAGTATTCTAGATACTGAGTAAAGCAAGTAAAAACAATAAATGCTAGAACGCACATTAAATAGCCACCTAGGATGACGTAAGCGCAATAATTAGAAAACACATGCGCCGAATGTGTCATAAATGCCAGGGATAACTGTCGATTGATCATCTCGATGTCAAACCGCCATTCCGACCTATCAGATCAACTCGGCACCTCTATAAATAGTGGACGAATTCCCACTCATGTCTCTTTACACTCGAAATTTCTGGCATTCAATCTCTCTCTCTTAAATCCCAAAACCTCTTAAAATTTTCTCAAGGAATCATGTCTGACGATTCACAAAACATCTCCGGTGCCGGTTACGACGACAATCGCTCCGATGAAAATCCTCATTCTCCTGCTCAGCAGGACTATGAAGAGACTTCAAGTGAGTCTCAAGGGGATGGTCAGCATGACCAATCTAAGGTCAGCACCTCCGACAAGAACCCTCAAGCTGACCAAGCAACTCCGTCAAAGAAACAGAAGAAGGAGAAGCAGCCTAAAGAGCATGTTTTCCTCCCTGTATACAACAGCGTTAAGGGTTGTGAGGTACTCCGCTGTCGTTGGTTCTCTAAAGGGTTCGTAGAGGCTGAGAAACCCTTCTGTGAATGGATCTCCAAAAACGGCTGGACCCAACTCTTCTCTCTCCTCGGTAACACCTATCCACAGCTGGTAAGGGAATTTTACACAAACCTCAGAGTTAACGAGGACAATGCTGACCACCTGATCACCAAGGTTAAGGGCAAGGATATCACAATCACTCTGACCTATCTCGCTACTCTACTAAAGCTGCCGGCCAAGGGTACAGAATTTAGGACCACAAACGACCACGCCAAAATTGACTATCTTGTTGAGTTCTATAAGCCAAAAACCCACAAAGGAGAAATAGCCAGCACGTGCATGGGTCAGCCTCAGAAAATGGCTCATTACATCCTGACCAACTTCCTATTCCCAAAGGTCAACTCCTCCTCATCGGCCTCAAACTTCGAGCAATGCTTCATTTGGCATATGCTGACCTACCAACCACTCAATATGTCTGTCTTTCTTGTCGGCGCATTCCAACGAAGTACCGGGAAACTCAGGATGGGTTCCCTCATCATGAAAATCCTTCAGGACCACCAAGTAAGCACGGTTGAAGAAGTTGAGACTTAGGGAACAGAAATCACAGCGGCACTACTGTTTGGGTTAGCCTATGATCAACCCATTAAGTTAAAGAAAGGCAAAGGTGCAGAAGAAAATGAAGAAGGGGATAATATGGTTGAAGCTGCACAGGATGTGCCAACCAAGAAAGGAAAGAAGATAATGGTTGAACACGCTGACCGAACAAGGCAAGATAAGAAGCGGAAAAGCTGACCAATCGGCAAGGGATGTCAACACTGCTCCAAGGAAGCTGAGAATAATCTCCAGCAAAGCTGATGCTGCACAAACTCAAGATGAACCTAAGTCAGCGGAGAAACTGAAAAGGCAAGTTGAGCCTGAGGAAGAAAGTGAGGAAACCCCTGAGCAACCTTTGCAAAAGAAGAAGAAAAATTCTGGGTTAAAGCCAATTGATGCACCTCCTCTTGACTTTGTAATCTCCGAAGACTCTCACTTTGTGAGAATTCAAGAGATTGATCTTGAGAAAACTCCTACTGACCAAGAAGAAGAAATGGGTGATATTGGAGGTCAGTTTCATACTGATAAGACAGGCTCTGCTGAGCGAAGTGAGACAGTTGCTGCTGAGCAAAATAAAACAGTTGATGCTGAGCAGACTGAGAATCAAACTGAGCAACAAGTACAAGACAAGGTTGTGGAAGGCCTTGATGCTGACCTTGGTCCTATCTCTGCCTCTGAGTCACTTAACTCCATTGCTGCTGATCCCTCTCCTCCAACAAATAAGGACAGCACAGGCAAACGACTCAAACAAAAGGCTCAAAAATCTCCAGTCATTGACCTTCTAGACGATTCTCCCCTAAGGGAACCAATCACTGACCTCACCACACTCCAGTTTCATTTTTTCTCCACGGTCACTGAGCCAACTCCTGACCAACTCAAGAAA
The DNA here is from genome assembly GCF_963576675.1 of Euphorbia lathyris. Lineage (NCBI taxonomy): Eukaryota > Viridiplantae > Streptophyta > Magnoliopsida > Malpighiales > Euphorbiaceae > Euphorbia > Euphorbia lathyris. The sequence goes on along the minus strand of NC_088912.1, from coordinate 93,366,166 downwards.
AAGCAAGCCTCTGTTTCTCAAGCTGAGGAACAAGCTGATCCCAAAGCTCCTGAGGGTCAAATTTCTGCCGAGCAAGTGCTCGAAGTTCCTGCTGCTCAGAACCAAGAGTTAGCAAAGGAAAATCCCGCTCAAGTCAGTTCTAAACAACCTCAACCTTCTGAAAATACTCAGTTTCAGACTGATCCTGAGCAAGTGAACAATTCTGCTGATCCTCCTCTTCCAAATCCTTCAACGCAGAATGCTAATCAGTCAACTCCTGCTGCTGACCTGAATAAAAGTCCAGCTGCTGACCATGCTGGCACTTCTGTTTCTGGACAGCACCAAACACCTCCTCCATCCGGTGCTACTCATATTCCGGCCTCTGAACCACAACATGATGAATCATATGCTTACTTTCATGCTACTGAGTCTGGACAAAGAATCATTGACTCAGCTCAAGCCTTACTTCAGGATATTCATCAAACTAATGCCGATGCTGCTGGGTCTGTTAATGTTGAGCCAACTGCTGACCTAAATAAAAGTCCAGCTGCTGACCATGCTGGCACTTCTGTTTCTGGACAACACCAAACACCTCCTCCATCCCATGCTACTCATATTCCGGCCTTTGAACCACAACATAATGAATCATATGCTTACTTGCATGCTACTGAGTCTGGACGAAGAATCATTGACTCAGCTCAAGCCTTACTTCAGGATATTCATCAAACTAATGTCGATGCTGCTGGGTCTGTTAATGTTGAGCCAACTCAACTCTCTTCTGTCACTCAACTTTTAACTGAAATCAAGGGTCTTAAGGACTTAATGAGTGTCATAACATCTTTTGCTTCTCAACAGCCCAAGCAAGAATCAATAGTGAAGCTGGCCGAACTCCAGCTGATGATGGTAAACCATATGAACTCCATCCAGGGTCAACTCAATACCTTATCAGCTGCGAACTCAACATATGCAACCTCTGCTGAGGTAAATCAATACTTCTCCCAGATGACCTCTAAGCTGACCAGAGCTCGTGAGCTTATCTCCTCCTCCTCCCAGTGTTCCATCGAACAGATTAGTGAAGCTGTTCGCCTACTCAACCTGAATAAACAGGAAATGGACACTGACCTCGTGAAGACTAATGAGATTCTACAATGCTCTCAATCTACCCTTAAGCAGGTTCGGTACACCAACGTTCAACGTCAACAATATGACACTGCCCTGCTCAGGATGTATCATCAATCTTATGCCAAACTGACAGAATCTATCACTTGGATCGGGAAATCTCAAGAGTATCTCTTAAGTATGCTCAGTGCCAACATCAAGATCCCCGCTTCCATTATGGCCGATGGCATGGCAGTCTTCGACGGTCTCTAGGAAAGTACGAGTCAACTTCAACTGTACTCATCCAAATTATCTCGTGCTGCTCAGCAGGGAATCTTCTTTCCTCCTCCTTCTAATCCTGATGCTGGCAAAACGGGGGAGAAAGAACGCGCTGATGGAACTCAACAGAGACCAAGGGAGATAACTCAGCAGAAGCCTGGTCCATCTTCTGCTGACCCAAGAAATCCTAGTCAGCAACCAAGATCTGCCAAGGGCAAAGGCAAAACCCACCAAGTTCAAGTCAACATGAAAAGATAGATTAGGAATAGTCCTAGACTTGTAACTTTTGGCATGTTCTATTTTTATGCTGACTATCTATTATAAGCATCTTTTTATCCAAACTGACTTATCTATATGTCATGCTTACCTATTATGATTCTATGCTGATCTGTCATACTTAAACTAAACATTGAACAAAGTAAAAATCTTGTGAACATAAGGAAAATACAAGTAAAATGTACTCAGCACACATAAATCTGACACCTATACAACAACTCTGATACCTATGTGCCACACTGAGTAATAACTATATGTTCCAAGTATTGACAATCTTCTGAATGCTGACCTAGGCTCATCTGAATTAGATCTTGGAAGGTCTAGAATTGAACTAAGTCAGTAAATGCATGTCTTAATTTCCCTCGATTAAATCTTACAAGGTTTAGAGTTAAATTGAGTCAATAGATGCTACCCTTACGGGGGAGTAACTTCAGAAGTGTAAAAGGAATTTCAATCATGGGGAATCTCGATGCTGAGTTCCACAATTAAATATTTTTTCCAACATCAAAATGGGGGAGTTTGTTGAAACACCTTTCCACATGATTTTGATTTGACAAAATTATTTAAGTTAATCCATGATTAAGATAATTAAATTTATGTGCTTTGATTTAATTGTACTAATGTGTTTGTTCAATGTTGAGTATAAATTATAAGTAAACAGAAATAAAAGGAACGACAGAATGAAGTCAGCGTGAGGCATAGAAGCTGAGTGGAACACAACTCAGCATAATAGAAGAAAAGTCTTCTTCAGAACAAACGCTTGAAGACGAAGCTGACCAAAGAAGCTGAGTAGAATATGACTCAGCCTCGCCAGAGACAAAGATCGAAGGCAACGTCTATTAGAGTCAAGCTGAGTATTCGTCAGGACAGCGCGAATGATCCGTTTGCAAAAAGACAAGATCCGACAACTGTCTGCACCAATACAGAAGCTTTGGAACTACGCACGGAGACAGTTTCGAGATGCATGGGTCAACTGGTCGTTGGCTAAAAGACGAAACTGGCGCTAGAAGATGAACCTGGCGGAAGAAGACAAGCCTGACGCCTGCCAATTTCAGACGACAGGATTGGCCTGCAATATCTGTATGCTGACCAGTGAATGACGCAAGGATCCGTTTGAATTCAACGGATACATTCGAATTCAAATGATTGAGGCTTCAGAAATTCACTATAAAAGGACAAGTCTAACTCTTGGATCTTTTGCCGAAGTACAAAAAAAGAAAAGAGCATACATACAAAGCACATTCAAACAAGAAAAGAAAATCTTACACCAAATTTCTATCTCTGTGTAAAAGCTAGATTGAATTTGTATTCATCTAAAGTGTTCTTCATCTAGAAAGAACAGATTTGTATCAATTGTAAAAGTTGAGAGAGTGGTGCTGAGTACTCAGTTTTAGTACTCAGCAGTAGAGAAAATCTAAGTGTTCGGTTATAGCGCTTAGTGGGGTTGAGTAGACGAATAGAGGACGATACTCTTGCATACTCAACTGCTTTGTAAACGGTTTGTGCTTTACCTTTAAAGAGCTCAGTATTAGATTGAAAAAGCCCGGAAGTATTCTGGGGACTGGACGTAGGCGGTGAGGCCGAACCAGGATAAATCTGCTGAGTAATTTCTAACCCTTTCTCTCAATATATATGTATGTGTTGCTTGCTTGATTTACTCAGGACATAAATTGTATAAGCTGACACTGAGTAATCAGAGTGCTGAGTTGGAAGCTGACCTAAGCAGTAATTCCCAACTCGCAAGTAAAACGGTTCTAGTTAGCCTCTAACTAAAGCTGTCTTACATCTCTCTCGGCCGTGCTGACCAAAACTGAGTTAGATAATTTAAAGAATTGATTTAGTCAGCATAATTAAGCGAAAAAGTTACATTAGTTCCTAACCCCGCCTTGGAACTAATTACACGGGACCAACAAATCGGTCCATATTTGATGAAACTCACATGCACAAGAAGAAATTGATCAACCCGTCTAGGGTTTTCTCATACCAGTTTTGCAATAGACCATTCTCAACTTGTCAAGCTCCTGATCGTCACTTAAAGGCCCATAAATAAGAACATGCTCTCAAGAAACTGCGACAAGTTCCTTCAGGAATTGATTTATCTCTTAAACTTTAGTTAAGTATTTATTTAGATTTAATTAGTATTTTTGTTCTAGACATCTTCATGTTGCTATTAACGAGATTCATGACTGCGAGTGTTGTGTTATTAATCTATGAAAGTAGCTCCTCTTGCATTGTTATAGTCTCAATTATTGGTGTTATGGTAAAATTATTATTAGCTGACCATGACAACAATATTTTTATACTTTCCAATAAATAAATAAAATAAAAAATTTCTTCTTCTTTGACATTTATGTATTTTTTTTATTATTGAAATTTTAATAATTTAACTAATAGTCCTTAGATATTTCTTTAAATTGAGGAAAATTATTTTTAAATTTATACCTTGAGTTAAATTACACCATTTTTTTCAAGAAATGTTTTGGAAATTTTGTTTTACATTTACCATTTTTTAAAAAAAAAAAAATTTGCACAATACTCTTACATTAAAGAAGAAAGAAAAATCATCACCAGACTTGAAAGTGATTCGAACCCATGACCTCCCAAGGCATAGGTAAGCTCTCAACCATTAGGCTAAGAGCTCTCAACCAATGTCATTTTTTCTACTCTTTAAATCTTACCAAATATAGAGATTCTTGAATAAACATGTCCATTCATTTAACTATAATTATACAATTCGTTCTTATCTTTAAGTGTGAACTAAAATTGTTCATATACAATTAATACATAAAAGTTAAGAAAATTTTTTATTCTGAGGTCTCTAATATTTTTTTTATATATATATTTATTCATTGAGACACTAATTTTTCAATTTGTCACATTTAGGTGATGATCAATTATAATCGCACAAATTGAGTTTCTAGTTAACGAGACAATACATTTTAAATATTGAACTTTTTTTTTTGAAACCAAGATAAACTATTAAACTACAAAACTCATGTCTCTTACAATAGCTTCACTGACCCAACTCGGTTCAGAAAATGAAAAATAATCATTAGTTAAGGAACCAGCCTGTCTCGCCATTGCGTGAGCAGCTGAATTCGCTAATCGAGGAGTAAAATAGACGGAGAAACCCGGCTTTGAAAACAAAATATCCCTACAGTCCTAAAAAGATTTTATATATGACCTATTATATTTTTATTTGAAGTTGCACACCAAGAAAATATTTTATATGTCTGGTGTGATTATAGAAAAACTTTATAAATATTTATTTTGAATTGAAAAAAATATAATTTCAGAAGTAGATGAAATATATATGTATTTTTTATATAGATTTTGATATTCATAGTCAAATGTTATATTAGCTAAAAATGCAATGCAAGCAATTATAATTAATCAAGTGCTAATTTGACAAATTAAGAGGTTTAATGCTCAACACATAAAATGGAATAGATAAAAGACCTATAAATGTTTTTACTATAAAAATTAGTAGTAATAATTTGTTTGTCAATCCAAAGATGACATAGGCAATACACTACTAATATTAGACCACAAAATGTTATATGCACATTGATTTGGATTATTTGTATAGGTAAGAGTAAGCGTATTTTGATCTTTATCTAAATATCTTAAATGTTATTTAATCTGTAATTTGGTTTTAATCTAATTACTTTAAAATCTTACTCGATCTGTTTCAGTTACGCACGAATATTAATTTTAATTTTAATCCGACTATAAATTTCAACATAAATTAATATAGTGCTCGTTTGATTTATTTATTTATTTTCCATAAAATAAAATAAAGTATATCATGTTTAAAAATAAATAAAAATATGTCTCCTCTATCACGTCAAGATTCTAATAAATTTTTATGTTTAAATTGAAACCAAGTAATTTTTATTACAATTAAATATAGTTTTGATTTGTTTTTCTTTTCATTTTTTTTACTTATGATTAGAAGAAAAATAAACTAACAATAATAATAAACAATAATTACTATCCAAATAGATGTTAATAGCTTTCATTTTAACCTAATCTTATTAAAAGAAAATTAAGTTTTCCAAATTTCAATAAATTCGGTCCTTTTTATCCATGTAATTATTAGACTCGTGCAGATTTATAATTTTCAGTTAAAAAAAACATGTGAAAAGAAGTAATAAGGGAAATAGGATATTCGATGAGTTGAGAAGGGGTAAAATGATAAATTTGGACAAGTTAAAGGGGTGAAAAATACCAATTTTATGGAGTTAAGGGGGTAAATAGGACATTCGATGAGTTGGAAGGGTAAAATGACCAATTTGGACAAGTTAAGGGGACTGGAGAAGCATTAAGCCTGTTAATAAAGTAAACTTGTACGATTGAAAAGAATTAAGGGTTAATTTGACCGGAAAAGTTGGTAGACAGGTTTAATTTAGCTAAAATGGATATTCGGACAAATTGGTTTGTTAAAGTAATTTATTTGATTACGAGCTGGTTTGATAAAACGATTACGAATTGGTTTGATAAAAACGTTTATTTGGTTACGGTTCGGTTTGATAAAACGTTTATTTGTTTTTGATTCGGTTTGATAAAACGCTATTTAATTTGATTCATTTTGATAAAATGATATATATATATATATATATATATATAATTATATATATATAATTATATCGTAGTAAAGTGAAATATACAATTAAATGATTAGCGTGTCGATCAGAGGTGGCAATTTCTGACACGAAAACACGATTACAGAGCCAACCCGACTGACACGACACGATTGACACGAAAATCATTTTTCTAGCATTTATAACATATAAAACCATATGGAACATAAATATGAGATAACACGATTTTGACACGAAACACGACAATTGCCAGGTCTACGATCAGCATATCAATTAATTAAGAGAACTATCTTGTGGGGATAAACATATATTCACAACATATATATTTATCCGAATAAGTAAACGGGTTTACGGGTTACCTCTTGTAGCGCAGATCCCGTTCTTGATTTGCAGCGGAAGGATTTCGGATCAATCACCCGATCTAGTATCATCGGTCAAGCCTTCAACCACACCAATAGAATTGGGAGAGGAAGACAATTGGTTCACGAACTAAAGCGACGATGAATCCCAAAAATAGAGAGAGGGGCGGCGGCTTAAGGAAAAAGATGAGAGAAAAAATTCTCTAGAGATCTTGTATCTCAAAACCTAATTTCTGACTCTCTTCTAATTCTCTTAGAATTATGATAGATTAGGGTTTCTATTTATACTAAATAAATAGATCACCTAACCCTAATTCTTATTGGGTTTGGGCCCGTTCCATTTCGGACGGGCCTAATTGGATCCATATCCAATTAATTCCAACATCTCCCACTCGCACGCAATGGAACTTATTCCAAACTTTCTCAATCTCGGTCTCTATCATACTCTTGCAAATAGTTTGTGCGATCGGCATAATATCGAGAGCTCTAGTGCTATATACTCGTTAGAACATATAGCTGCTCGATTTTCATGTAACAAACTTGGAACTATGTACTCGTTAGAGATATATAGATCTTAGATTTGAACATGGATCGTCGGTGGTGTATGCTTTTATCCTAGACTCCATATCATATCCACTGTAGTCTTCGGATCTCTATAGTACATCTATTTTTCACAAATATGCACATATGCATAAGTGTCCGGACGGTGAAGAATAGAAACACTTAGATATGATTCAAATGGATGTCTTTCCCTCTTAACATTATTCTGTCCATTATAATTTGATTCGCTTATCCAGTTAGGGTCTCTTTGGTTGGTATTATCTCATCAACCTCGAGGTATCCCTTTCCAAGCTAGCTACATCAGACTAAACTTCTTAGAATAAGTCTAGGGTCTATAAGGATAAACAATAGTCAAGAAGCGCATCTTAATGACGTGAGTCTCACATTAGGAAAAGGCGAGATCAATCTACTTTTCCATCTCGTGGTCGCTAAAGCACACATGGTATAGGTCATGTGTTATGGTGTTCAATTCTTTTCTGAAGAAGAGCATGTTATTAACACCATATAGAAGCATAGGTCTAGATGTGCCTGAACATCTAACTTTAGTTCATCACTTATGATGATCACTTCTGGCTATGACAGAAGGCTATAAGTTATCGCAAACTTGCCCTTTTAGATTACTTGTTAATCTTTTTCATGTATTTGTAACACATGTTATCTTGCACCGTAATGGAAACACTTTTCCATGTCTATAGCAAGACGGCTTCTATCATTGAACAAGCTCTCGAAATTGCTCAAAGACAGCCTCATCCTTCATTTATCATCACATTGACGAAATGGGGGAAACTACTCATGTGAGTGAGCCACATTCTGTCTAAACATGCATTTTGAGTTCATAACAGCAAATATTTACAATTAAATACTCGCACTCGTGTATTGATGAAAATTCATAAAACCTTTATTAATAATTCATGTCTTACAAATAAAACAATGAAGAATGAGAAGTATACTTAGATCCTAAACAATCCTTGGGATCTAACATGTTTAACATAAACAGCTCTCTTGACTGGTTTGGTGAGGGGATCTGCCACTATGTCATGAGTAGATATATACTTCACATTAACTTCTTTGCGTGCAATTAAGTCCCTGACAAAATGATACTTAATCTCTATGTGCTTTGATTTGTTGTGGAACCTCTGGTCCTTAGCGAAAGCTATAGCAGATACTGTCACTGTTAACTATGACTTGGGTTTGACAATTGGTTACATTCAAGTTGTTTAGGAACCGATTCAGCCAAACAGCCTCTTGAACTGCTGATGAATACGATACGTATTCAGCTTCCATAGTGGACAGGGCTACACAAGTTTGTTTCTTGCTACTCCAGGAAATCGCGCCATTTCCTAGTAAGAACATATAGCATGACGTGGACTTTCTTTCGTCCAAGTCTCCTGCCCAATCAACATCCGTCTATCCTCTCAGATTTAGGTCTTTACCTTGATAGCATAGAGAATAATCTGCTGTTCCTTTGAGGTACCTCAGTATCCTCTTCACAGTTGCCCAATGTGCTAGTCCTGGGTTGGACTGATATCTACTCACCATCCCAACGGCATGACAGATATCAGGTCTTGTACACAACATGGCGTACATTAGACTACCTACGGCACTTGCACATGGAACTTTTTCCATCCTTTTCTTTTCGTTTGGATTCTTTGGACACATTTTGGTACTTAGGGTGATGTCCTTAGTCATCGGGCTATCTACAGGCCTACTTCCACGCATACCGAAATGATCAATGACTTTGTTAACATAAGTCTCTTGAGACAGTGCTAATAGTTTCTTTGATCGATCCCTTGAAATCTTAACCCCAAGTATGTATGCGGCTTCGCCCATATCTTTTATTTCAAAACTTGAGTTTAGCCAAGCTTTGATTTGGTTTACAAATTCTATGTCATTTCCTGCTATCAGTATGTCATCTACATACAGAGATAAAATGACAAAATTTCTACCCGACCGTTTCGTGTAGACACAATGGTCCTCTTCAAGCATCTTGAAGCCATTCGAAATCATTTGATTGTGAAAACGAAGGTACCATTGCCTAGAGGACTGTTTAAGGCCATAAATTGACTTTTTCAATTTGCAGACCTTATGCTCGGAGCCTTTTACCACGAAGCCCTCTGGCTGTGACATATAGATCTCTTCGCTCAATTCTCCATTGAGAAAAGCAGTCTTAACATCCATCTGATGTAGCTCTAGGTCTAAACTTGCTACAATAGCTAAGATTAGTCTAATAGATGTAAACCTTACAACAGGTGAGAATGTCTCCTCGAAGTCTATTCCTTCCTGTTGTGTATAGCCTTTAGCGACAAGGCGAACTTTGTACCTTTCGATACTATTGTCAGCCCTTCGCTTCACTTTGAGAACCCATCTGCTCCCAACAGCTTTTCTACCCTTTGGCAGATCAACCAGTTCCCAAACATGGTTGGATTTCATAAAATCTAGTTCCTCTTGCATTGCTATAATCCATTTGTCTTTTTTCGGAGAAGTGACAGCTTCTTTAGCATTTCTAGGTTCCGCTTCATCATTTGGAGTTACTAAAAGAGCTGTGCCTTCGATACCAAATCGTCGACTATCAACTCTTTGCGTTTTAGTACGGCGCGGTTTCGAGTTTTGATAAACTTCTCTCATGTATTCATCATAACCCGGAATCCTATCTTTTAGACTTTGTCCCAAATTCTCACAAGAATCAGGAATCAAACTCCCACTTAAATAAGGATCTGTCACATTCGAAATGTTTTGAGGTTTGGAACTTTGACATTGTTCTTGTTCCTGGTAGTGATCGGTATCATTACCTTGATCCTCAAAATTCCTCCCACTCGAATGGAGAGGTCCGTTTGAATCTATTTCCTCAAATAGAGTGAGATCAGTGTCAACTTCTCCTAGCTTAGAAAACTCATCTCTAAGAAGACGACGTCTCGTGATTCAAATTCTGTCACTCGACCTTCACTATTTTCTCCCACTAGGACATATCCCTTTGATACGTCAGGGTATCTTATAAAGACACACTTTCTACCTCTTGGGCCTAATTTCCCAAATTTGCTAGAGGTATCATGGGCAAAAATAGTACAACCCCAAGGTCTGAGCATACTCAAATCGGGTTTTCTACCAGTCCACAGCTCATAAGGAGTGGAAGTGACAGTCTTGGAGGGCACTTGGTTTAGAACATATGTAGCTGTTAGCAAAGCATCTCTCCAATAAGAAATAGGCAAGTTTGCTTCAGCCATCATAGATCGAACCATATCAAGGAGAGTTCTATTTCTCCTATCGGCAACACCATTTTGCTGCGGAGTGTATGGGATAGACAACTGATGCTCTATCCCTTTCTCATCACATAAAGCTTTGAATTCATCTAAAAGATATTCTCGACCTCGGTCAGTTCTCAAAACTTTGATCTTCTTATCTAGTTGATTTTCAATAAGGTTCATAAACTTTCTGAAACAACTCAAAGCTTAAGACTTGTGAGACATCAAGTAGATGTGACCATACCTTGTATAGTCATCTATGAATGTGATGAAGTAGTAGGCCTTATGCCTAGCCCTCACATTCATTGGACCACATACATCAGAATGAATTAATTGTAGAGGAAATTCTGCCCTAGTACCCTTCCCGAATGGTTTTCTATGCATTTTTCCTTTAAGACATGGTTCGCATGGAGGTAATTCAACTTTTCTTAAACTACCTAGTAAGCCCTCTTTGGCTAAACGATTCATGCGATCTTGGCCAATGTGATTTAACCTAGCAAGCCACAAACTAACATCTTTATCCACAAAAGAAGAAGTAGTAACAGAAAAATTATTGGAGTCATATAATTCAACATCCAAAATAGTCAAACCATTCAGTACTGTTAAGCCCAAAATATACCTAAAATATCATATATAAATACGTTAAATTTACATTGAAATCGTGCTAATTATATTCATTTAGAGTACTTTTACGTCTTTATATACTTCTTTGATGCAAGGTACTTAATTATTTGGTTAAATCCAAATAGGAGCTAAAACGGAGCAAAAACGAGGGGAAAACCTAAGTTACGTGCCAAAAGTACGTGTTAATCAGAAGACCGATTCAAGGAGAAGAGAAGCAGCCGATAGATGGGGGAGAACGTCCCTGTCGTGATTGAGATTCTCAGAATCTCAGTCGCGACACGCTAATCTCAAACACCGAAGATCAAAGTTTTTCAGCTTTCTCCATTGCCCCTATCTCAGTTGAGATTCTCAGAATCTCAGTTGAGACAGTGAATAATTCTGCACAGCTTTCACATGTCGAAATCCAAAAACCGCGTCTGTTCGTTTGGATAAAAGCGACCCTTCACCAACGGACACGACCCTTCAATTACAACTATTCACCAACTATAAATAAGTGATTCATTTTAGAATTCAAGAGGGGATTAAGTTGGTTAAGTGGGTTATGGGAGTTGTTATTATGTTGAAGAAACTCTGACTCAGAAATGAGTCAGATTAGTTTTCAATTCTGTAAAAGCAAACTTGCTGTACACAAGTTGTTCTTAGATTAGTTATAAACACAGTAGTGATGAGTTTAGTTTTAAAGATTGTTCAAAGACAAGTTCTCATTCTGGTAGTGGACCTAGCGGTCTCTATTCTGAAGATTCAGCGAGAAGAACTAACGGCTGAAGCGCAAAAAGGTCTGACAAACCTACGGAGTTTGAGGGAAAGATTTACAACCCGGATCTCAAAGATTTCGTCAAAATGCTATCCATGTTTCTTCCTCTCTGTTAACTTGTGAAGATTCACAATTCATTAATAATACATTTATCTTATTCAATATATTCTTCCTGTTGTTATTTTGATGTTATTCTGACAAAATGATTTTTCAAAGTAATAAACTGGTGTTTTCATTAAAACATTTTACACAATTATATTTACAAGGAAACTTTGTTGAACACTTGAAAGAATTAGTTTTTATGGATGATATGATCGTGAGCGCGGCTTATCAGATATAAAATACTAATTTGATTAAGGTAGAAATCTGCTCCGATCCAGAGAGATTTCTACGGTTCAAAGCCATTTAATTGCGTAAATTCATGAATTGTTACATGTTTATAATCTTACCAAAGTTATAGTTGCTTTCTTTGCTTAATGCGAATAAGTTTTATACACTTTTTCTTCTAAACACGGAAGTTTCTGTCTTGTAATCAAATCTCAAGACAGAATTGTTCTCTAAAGTTCAACATATAATTCTCATCTAATCCTAACCAATACAATTAATTAAACAATTTTCTTAAGTTAAACCTAAAGTCGAGAATAAAACTGAATCAAAAATAAGTTTTAATTAAAAAGCATTCCCTGTGAGTTCGATATCTTTTATTACTACAAGCGTATACCGTGCACTTGCGGAAATCGCTCAACAAGTATATATCCTGAACCATAGAATTCATTATCCAAACTTAAATGCAAACTTTTATTAGCAAAAAGAAAGGCAAATCCAATTCTTATCAAAGAGTTCACAGAAATAAGGTTTCTCCGAATATTCGGAGCATAGAGAACATCTTGTAGGAGGAGAGTTTGACCGCCACGTAATCTACATGTGCCAATCCCTTCGAATGCAACTCTCGAGTTGTCTCCCACATAGATCCATCTTGAACCGACTGGAATTCGTCGGAACTCGACAAAGGTCTCTCTTTCATTCGTCACATGGTCCGTTGCACCTGAATCAACAACCCACAAAGGATCATGTTCAGCTATAAGAACAGTGCTAGATACATTTATTTCACTCACACATGAGTTAGTATAGTGTACCTTAGGAACTTTGCAATCATTTGCATAGTGTCCTTTTTCTTGGCAGTTGAAACATTTCACACGTGAAAGCTTCGGTTTCTTTCTGTTCTTTGTTCTCTTTCCCTTTCTATTTTCTGTATTCACAGGCTCTTTGGCTTGCTCTTTGCCCTGGCCATAGAAGCGCTTACGCTTTTGCTTTGGAGGATTGGAAAGCCTCCCACTTGAGTGGGCTCCCACATAATGGGCTTCAGCATTGATCTTAATCGATGCCAGACGATCATCCTTTAGCTCAAGGTGGCGACAAACAGCATCGAAGGTTTGAATTGCTTCGGTGTGGGTTAGGTGCACCTTCATGTGCTCCCAACTGTTTGGCAAAGAGCAGATAACAGCTTGCACTTTCTGCTCATTGGTCAACCGATGACCTGCTTCATTCAGCTCACTGATCATGTTGGACATTTCTCTTAAATGCTTTTTCATTGTATGATCAGGCCTCTTCTTGTAAGTGTCAAACTTAATTGTCAATGAGCGGAGCCTAGTCAGAGACACACCTCCGAATTTCTCCTTCAAGGCATCCCATAGGCCCTTGGCTGACTCAATCTTACAGAATTGCCTAGTGAACTCATCATCCATGGCACTCAGCATGATGATGCGGGCAGTGGAATCCTTTTTCTTCCATGCCGTATAAAGCTGAGCAGTTGCACCATCCTCAGGTTCGGCCATAACCGTATCCAAGTGAGCAAGCACATCTTGCTCTTCAAGCACATACTTTATTTTTATTGACCAAACCTCATAGTTATCCCCATTTAATTTCAGGTCTTTGTTGAGTTCAGCAACTATAGACTTTCTAGCTGCTGCCATTGATGACTGATCTACAATGGTATTGCACGACTTAGTAAGAAGTTATTAAAGGTTCAATACACGCATTAATTCTCTAGACAACTTATATCTAATCAATCAAATTTTCATTCTAAATTTATGAGATCGAAGTCGCTCAAATTACCCTTTACACTTTAGTATTAGATCAAACTAATTAGATACATTAATGCTTAGAGAATTTTGTTACTCACAAGTAACGATTTTGCAACGTATTACAAAAATATGGTTGTTGTAAGGAATTAAGATGACTTTTGATTCATTATTTCGATCTTAATGTTGACTAATCTTAACTACTAAGGTCGAAGATAATCATTAAATCAATAATAACTAATCACTGATTTAATAAATCGCAATTAAATGCTCGCATAAAATTATTCAAGCTCATCAATTCCAATCCAACATACCAAAAATTATCCAATCAAAATCGAATAATAATTAAATTAGGATCCCAATGGTTATCCAAACATATTTGAATAATCACACCATAAATAAAAATTATCCAAACATATTTGAATTTTTTTTTATTAAAAATCCATTAGAAAACAAAAATTCCAATAGAAATCCTAACAAAAATTATAACACTGGAATAATAAACCCCAAAGGAAAAAAATTTGTTCCAAAAATTAAATCCACAACCACACCAAAAACAAAAATGGTTCATTTAACCAACATAAAAATCTTCAATCTCTTCCATGTAGGGAATTTCTCCTACACGGAACGGGCGAGAGAAGGAACGAATCACAAATCTTCTTAACATTTCAGGCATCTCCCCGAAAACCCTCCTTAAATCTGATTTAAAATCATTTATAACACATAAACAATTTTATAAAATATTTTTAGAGAGTTTATAAAACATTTATAACACATTTAAAATATTTAATATACCCTAATTAAAAGAGATTGTATAAACTGCTCATCCAAAATTTTTAAAAAAATACCCAAAAAATCACAAAAATTCAGAAACGTGTTTCTGTAAAAACGAGAAAAAATTGGTCACAGGAAGAGGCCCCACGCGCCCACACGCGCCTGGCGCGTGTGGAGGGGCCTCTGCCACGTGGCGCACGCTGGTTGGTCCAGCTGGCGCCAGAGTGGCACCGGCTGGCCAACCAGTGCATGCCGCGTGGCGGGCTGGGGGGAGACACACGTTTTCTCCCCCCCAAGTCAAAAACCCGATTCCGCCTTCCCAGCCGATCCCGACGACGAAAAATATATGAAACCTAGGATTTTCGGGGTCTCTGGACTCGATGGTATGGTCGGTTTTTCGATTTGACGAGAGGAACGAAAAATCAGAAGGTAACAGAAACCTAAAACAGGATTAATTGAGTAAAAAACGTTTAAATCGAATCCTAATTCAATTGAATCACGCAATCAATCATTTCCAGTGTATAATCATAAAAAAATAATAACAATGAATTATTTTTAATCTTTCAAAAAAGATTCAAACGCAAACGGATTCGTGGTAAAGACGGAATACTAGATCCAATGGCTCTGATACCAATGTGGGGATAAAACATATATTCACAACATATATATTTATCTGAATAAGTAAACGGGTTTACGGGTTACCTCTTGTAGCGCAGATCTCGTTCTTGATTTGCAGCGGAAGGATTTCAGATCAATCACCCGATCTAGTATCACCGGTCAAGCCTTCAACCACGCCAATAGAATTGGGAGAGAAAGACAATTGGTTCACGAACTAAAGCGACGACGAATCCCAAAAATAGCGATGGCTTAGGGAAAAAGAGGAGAGAAAAAAATTCTCTGGAGATCCTGTATCTCAAAACCTAATTTCTGACTCTCTTCTAATTCTCTTAGAATTATGATAGATTAGGGTTTCTATTTATACTGAATAAATAGATCACCTAACCCTAATTCTTATTGGGTTTGGGTCCGTTCCATTTCGGGCGGGCCTAATTGGATCCATATCCAATTAATTCCAACATATCTAAAATAGGTAGAACTACGTGGCTTTGATTCTCGATTTAAATATTCCAAGGTATTCAGAATACGTAGGAAGCTTGATAGAATTATCAAGTCCAAGCCAAATAACTAAATAAACTTTAGGTAGTCCAAATAAATTTTTATATAGTAGAATATATGTTTGACTTTTAGACTGGTAGAAGTTTGCTATCCTATTTTCCCTTCATACCCGATGCCGTTTAGGGTCGGGTGTGACAAAACTAGTATAAATCTATAACTTTAAATATCAATATATAAATATAAATATACATATTTATATTTAATTTTTAAGTTAAAAATATTACAAAACTTAAACTTTATTAGGTGATTTTGTTAATTGAATTTGAATTTCTATATTTTTTTTATTTAATTGAATAATTATAGATTTGAAGTGATATTTTCTATGAAAAGTCACTAATGGTTAACCGATTGAAGTAATAGGTTAACCGACTCAAGTGGACTGCTTAATATTTTTTTTATTAATAAACTGGTTAATTGACCATATGCACTCCTAGTTCGGAGCCTTGTTGATAGGGATGGGAATGGATAGGGTACCCGCAGCTAGTTTCAATCTCAAACTCTTACCCGTTTATTCTTTAATTACCCGTCTCATTACCCTAACGGATATACTTGTTGCATCTCATACCCTTCTCATTTAATTCACGGGTACCCGCGGGTACCATTACCTTTTAAGAATCAATAAATAAAACAAAAAATATTACAAATTTAACAAATATAAATTTAATAAATTATCCATCTAAAAATTGAACGAATTGAAATTTAATTAATAAGAATAAAATAGCTTAGTGGTATCACTCAATGGTTGAAGATCAAAAAGTTGGGGTTCAAATCTCACATCTTACATCTAAAAAACAATAATATTTTTTACTCCATCCGTTCTCAAATAAGTGTCGTTTTAGATAATTGTTTTTGTTCTTTTTTAAGTGCCGTTTTCGTTTTTCAATAAAATTTAGTATAGTTTTTGGTCTAAGCATTTAAATTTTGTCTTGATTTATGTATTTTTTAAGCTTTCAAAGTTTTTTCTCCAACCATTATAGGAGAGAGAATTTTTATTTAGTTAATCCATGTAAATTTATTAGTTTAAGCACATATTAATTGTGTTTCTTAATTTGTGTGGAAAACTCTAATGGGTAATATATAAAAGAGTTATGACGGGTAACGGGTACCTGGTACCCTAAGAGTATTTCCATACCAGTCCCATTACCCTAACGGGTAATGATTTTGATTTCATACCCGTCCCATACCCTTCTATACAGGGTACGAGTAGTCCTATTAGTAGGGGTGTACAATGAATAATTTTTTGGTATTTGTAACCCAACCCAACCCAACCCAACCCACTAAAACAAATAGTTCATGGATTGGTTGTTAAAACCAACCCAACCCATCAAATATTCAAATTAAAAGAATTGGGTTGGGTTGGATTGGATTGAATGTTAATTCAAATAATTCAAAATGATAACTATATATAAAAAAACTATAACTTTGAGAATATTAATTATTATATCAATTAAAACAATAGTTGTAACTTAAAAATAAAATTAAAAAACTATTCTAATTCTTAATAAACTTAACTAAAATATCAATTAAAATAATAACTCCAAATTTTTCAAAAAAAAATCTAGAAATTTGTTAACTTGAATTTCAATTAACATACACGTACAAACTATTAGTCCAAATAATATAATGTTCTATCAAATTAAAATATAAAAATAATATATTAAGATAACCTTCAATCAAATTAAAAAGTTTTCGATAGAACATCATCAAACAACAATGTAGCAATCATCCAAATCATCAAGAATTTTTGAAATTTCAGAATATCTAGAATTTCTAAATTTTTGAAATTTTAGAATTTCGAGATTCTAATATTCCAGATTTTGGAATTTCAGAAATTTCGAAATTCTAGAATTTTTAAAATTTTAGAATTTTTGAAATTCTAGAATTTTAAAATTCTGGAATTCTAGAATTTTCAAATTCTGGAATTTCAGAATTTTCAAAATTCTAGAATTTTCGAATTCTGAAAGTTCAGAATTTTTAAAATTCTAGAATTTCCGAATTATGGAATTCCAGAATTTCCATATTCTGGAATTTCAGAATTTTCAAAATTCTAGAATTTCTGAAATTCTAGAATTTTCAAAATTCCAGAATTTCTGAAATTCTAGAATTTTTAAAATTCCAGAATTTTTAAAATTTCAGAATTTTTAAAATTCCAGAATTTCAGAATTTTTGAAATTCTAGAATTTCATAATTTCTGAATTTCGAGCTCCAAATTTCCAGAATTTAATAATTTTTGAAATTCTAGAAATCTGAAATTTCTAAAATTCCAGAGCGTTGATAGATATGAGTATTTTTATCCATAAGGTTAATAGTTATGACCAATTTTATTCATAACGTTGATATGTTTGATCAATTTCATATATTATTAAAAAACACAGATAATTTGTTTTTAATTTTTAATTGTAATTGCATATGAGTTGATTCTAATTTTTAATTTTTCATGTTTTTAAGTTTTTTTCGTTTTACCATTTTTCTTGTTTTTTTCGTTTTTTCATTTTTTCATTTTTTCATTTTACCATTTTTTCTATTTTGTCTTTTTTTTTCGCGACTTTCACATTTTGTTTCATTTTTTTTCTTCTAAATTTTTAATTTTTCTCATTTTGTGTGTTTTTAAAATAAATAAAGTTTATGTTTTCATATACTTTAAATTATAATTTGTTATTTAACACTCTTAATTTAATATATGAATTATAATAATATTTTGTAATAAAATTGTTTTTAAATGGAAAATAAAAGAATAAAAAGATACATGTAAATATTTGAATAAAAATCCAACCCAACCCAACCCAACCCAACCCAATCAATCAATTCTTTACATGGGTTAGATTTCAATCCAACCCATAGAAAAAACCATTAGAATGAAAATGTATGGATTGGGTTGGGTTGGGTTGGTTATATTTGATGGGTTGGTTAATTTTTGTACACCCCTACCTATTAGGATCGGATAGTGCCAGATACCCGCAGATACAGTACCCTTTGCCATCCCTACTGGTTGATAGCAAAAGTAACACCTTTAAGCTCAGCTAGGAACATAAAAGAGGAAGAATAGTAAAAGTGATGATAGGGTATGAAAATATGTCATGTCTAAGATATGGCCAAAGCTTGCTAGAGATCCCTTTTGTGTTCTTCTAATGATGTACCGAAAGAAAGGCAAAAGCATTGTCCTTTGGGATGATATCTTGCAAAACAAAGAAAATGACTTGGTCGGTTCCACCACGTGAATACTATGACGCTCAAGTCAGTTCTGATCTAAAGATATAAAGAGGGTACCTAAAGAGAGATAAAAGAGATATGAGAATTGTGAAGCAAAAAGTACATGTTGAATGGCAGTTGGACCCTTTTATATATGAGTGAGAATTCCTAATCTAAATAGGAAGAAATTGACTCTGCATCAAACTAGGAAATGACTTTAAGAATGTCAAGATTCTTAATTAGTGTTCTACGCACCTTATTTAGTTCTCATAAACATATAAGAAGAGTATGTCATCATCTCCTTCGACGACTTTACTAAATGGGTGAAAGCTCAACCGTTAGCCATCATCTGAGATGCAAATGTCATAACTTCACAATTATGTTCTCGATAAGTTTGGTATCCCCCACTCCTTTCTAACTAACAATGGCAAATAATTTGATTACGCCACATTCCATAACTTTTGCCAACGTGGGGGAATACACCAACAATTCACATCAGTAGCACACCCCTAGAGCAACATACTCATTGAAGTCACTAATCGAACCATCTTAAAAGGTATCAAAGCTCATCTAAAAGCAAAAAGATAAAACTGAGTCGATCACTTGCCAACCACTCTTTAGTCCTCATGCACCACACCCCATTTAGTAACAGGGAAAACAACGTTCTTCCTTTGCTATGGAGGTGAGTCAATGCCTCCATTCCAAGGGTCAAAAAGTACGATGATGAGGCAAACACCCAAACACTACAACATGCCATTGATGGCCTCAAGGAAGCCTGGTTGAATTCCCTCCTTACGGTCATATCGTATAAGCAAAAAGTGGCCCGCTACTATTGTTGTCGTGTACATGCGCGACAATTCAAGGTTGGAGACCTTGTTCTATACAATGCATTTATTATTATGATGATATTATAATAATAATAGTAAATTATAAATATGGATGTTACAGTAGTGAATAACAAAAATCTAAAAAAAAATTACAAATTTTATGTTTTGGATTTTATACCATCTTTATTGTATTTGTTTCCTCTATATAAACTCCACCTCCATCCATTCTTCTTCATCTCTTAAAAAAATTTATTTATTTCTATAGAGGCAATCACTGAAGAACCTTGCGTTTCAGATTTGTTTATCATATTAGCTACTTCGAATGATACGAAGATGATCATGAGTAAAAATAAAGAAGATAAGCTTGCTAGTGGGAGTTCTATTCACGAGCCTAAAATTCATGAATCGAGTTCTCAAGGTTTCCTTGATTTGAAGCTATCTAGCAAGGATTCGATTACGGATCCAAGCTAGAACTCAGTTCTAAGCATGGTGATTCCTCTTATGTTAATCAGTCCATATTTGATGAAACTCACGTGCACAATAAGAAATTGATCAACCCGTCTAAACTTTAGTTAAGTATTTATTTTGATTTAATTAGTTAAGAAATTGATCAACCCGTCTGAATTGATTTACATCTTAAACTTTAGTTAAGTATTTATTTTGATTTAATTAGTATTTTTGTTCTAGACATTTTCATGTTGCTATTAACGAGATTCATGATTGAAAGTGTTGTATTATTAACCTATGAAAGTAGCTCCTCTTGTATTGTTATAGTCTCAATTATACCATTTATGGTGTTATGGTAAAATCATTATTAGCTGACCATGATAACAATATTTTTATACTTTATCCAATAAATAAATTAATTAGAAATTTATTCTTCTTTGACATTGATGTAGTTTTTTTTATTATTGAAATTTTGATAATTTAGCTAATAGTCATTAGATATTTCTTTAAATTGAGAAAAATTATTTTTAAATTTATACCTTGAAGATAATAAGGAATTAAATTACACCATTTTTTTCAAGAAATGGTTTGGAAATTTTGTTTTACATTTACCATAAAATGTCATTTTTTCCTACTCCTTAAATCTTACTAAAGATAAATATTCTTGAATAAACATGTCCATTCATTTAACTATAATTATACAATTCGTTCTTATCTTTAAGTGTGAACTAAAAATTGTTCATATATAATTAATACATAAAAGTTGAGAAAAAAATTATTCTGAGGTACCTAATATTTTTTTTATATACATTCATTGAGACACTAATGTTTGAATTTGTCACATTGAGCTGATGATCAATTATAATCGCACAAATTGAGTTTCTAGTTAACGAGACAATACATTTTAAATATTGATCTTGATTAAGAATATATGACCTACTATATTTTTATTTGAAGTTGCACACCAAGAAAAGATTTTATATGTCTGGTGTGATTATAGAAAAACTCTATAAATATTTATTTTGAATTGAAAAAAATATAATTTCAAAAGTAGATGAAATATATACGTATTTTTTTTATATAGATGTTGATATTCATAGTCAAATGTTATATTAGCTAAAAATGCAATACAAGCAATTATAATTAATCAAATGTTAATTTGACAAATTAAGAAGTTTAATGCTCAACACATAAAATGGAATAGATAAAAGACCTATAAATGCTTTTACTAGAAATTAGTAATAATAATTTGTTTGTCAATCCAAAGATGACATAGGCAATACACTACTAATATTAGACCACAAAATGTTATATGCACATTGATTTGGATCATTTGATGTCACGTCCGGGTCTAAATTTCTAGAATTTATACCTTGATAGTATTATATATTATAATTATTAGGTGTATGATTTTTAATTAGTGTTATAGAAAAAGTTTGAAGTTCAGTTGAGGGTTTTATATATAAATTAAAAGTTAGGATAATTTTTAAAAGATTATAAAAAGATGAAGGATCAAATGTGATAATTGTCAAAATTTTCTCAAATATTCCAGATGTCAAGGATCTAGGGCTCAAGGGCGTAACCAGAAGTAGATTCCTTTGAACAAGTTCAAGTTCCCCTGGTGATATCCACATATTAAAAAATAAGAACAAAGCAGCCAATTACCATTCATTCCTCGGTCAGCGATATCAATCATCGGAATCGGAATCTGTCTCTACCCACGGAGCGGTAAAATCGACAAGATCCGTTTTGCCGGGAGCGGGAGGAAAAATGTACAATTGATCTTACTAATCTAATAGTCTAATTTTAATATAGAATCGAACGGGTGTACGTGAGTAGAATACTTAATATGTACTTCATTGACACGATCGATTTTGAAGAAAGTAACGTGCATACTTGAAAGATATCGCCCAAATTCCCATGTTGAGCGAAGAAGAAGAAACAGCCTTAGCTATACGTTTTCGTGAACATGGCGACGTGGAAGCAGCAAAACGCTTAGTTCTTGCCAATCTTAGATTCGTTGTTTATGTTGCACAGCGTTGGATAATCTATCAAATGCTGATTAAGTGTGGAGGATATAGGTTGTTTAAGAAGAGAGAATCGTTGCTTCAGAAGAGTCATTTTTCTTTTCTTTAGCTTTTTCTTTAGGCATTTCTTACTTATCTGAGAGGGGCCCCTTAGGGAGCAGGGCTTTTTTATTGAAGCGCTGAGTTACTGTTACTTAAGATATTTATCTGATATATTCATCTGATACATTCGAATACATTTTAATTCCTTTTCTTTTCCTTTTTAATTTATCAGTTTTCTCTGAATCGTTTCTCCACCGTTTTTTTGATTTATGGAGATTCGACCGTCCGAATCACTCGAAATTAAAACCATAGTATCCTTATACATAGATCTAAGTCCTAGCCGAAGAGTTTTTGAGTTTCGGCAGTGTTTGGAGGGAAATGGCTTAGACAGAGTTTAGAGGCGAATTGAACGGGTTTGTGGTTTTCAATTAATAGCCAAGGTAAGTAACTATCAACTATATTTTGAGTTTTATGTATATAGATATATATATAATCAAAGAAGTTTCAGAAATTGATATTTTAGGGTTATACAGGAATTTTGTAAACTTGGGGTTTTTCATGATTTTGCTTTTTATTGTGAATTACGGTTCAAATGAAGCTATTGATTATGCTTCTATGTGATTTTCAGATTTTAATTGATTGTGTTGATTTAAAGCTTAATTTGGTTGATTTACATATATACATATATGTTTTTGGTTTCAATATATATTTATATTGAACAAAATGAATTTGATGATTTCTTACGAATTGTTGGATTGAGAAATCTATTGCGGTGATTAGTTTGGATTGAAGTCCAAATATAACTTTTATGATATAAAAGGGCTAATTGAAGCCAAATGATTCATGGTTATTAGTTTGGAATTTGATTGTGAAAGGAATTTTGAGCACGTTATGATTTTATGATTTTATATCTATCGAGAGTTATCCGGATCGGTGGTTCCATATTTGAAGACCATGTTCAGTGAGGGACATGGCCTGTGTACACAGTTTGAAGACCTATTGGGTATGGCAGCGAAGTGTTGGGTAAGACCATATGGGATAGGCAATGTTAAGAGACGTCTCGACTATATATGTGGTTATGGATTGATACTTAAGGGGAGAAACTCGAGGATGGATACAATGTTTTAAGTTCATTTGGATTATGTTTTACGTTATGATTGATTTTGATATAAGGTTTTACGTTTGATTGATTACGATTTGGTTTGATAAAACGCTTATTTGATTATAATATTTTATAAGGTTTTGAACTCAAGAATGGATACAAGATTATATCTTTTTGGTTTTTGGTTTAGTCCTTTGACTATATTATGACTTTAAGTTTGAGTATATTTTATAAGGTTTTGATTAAATCCCTTTATCAATGTATATGTGTATCTATGTTAAGTAAAGTTAGTTTTTGTAGCTGATAGTTTCTTACTGAGATTTTTGTCTCACTTTTTTTTTAAATGTTTTAATGTTTTTAGGTGAGAAAGTACAGGATATATAGAAGGTTACCAACTGATTAGGCGAGATTTGGAAGTTGGCTGCTTATTGATAGAAATTTGGTTAGAACTTTGGTATTTCAATTGTAATATAATGATATTTGGATAAATTGGAGACTCCTAAATATTGATTATGATCTTTCTTTCACGCCCGATGCCGATTGAGGTCGTTTAGGGTCGGGTGTGACAGTTTGGTATCAGAGCACTCTAGGTTAAATTCTTCGGACCTAAGGTGGATAGTAATTGAAGAATATTGATATTTGGTGATAGCTAAGAAATAATCGATAGTAATTGAGGAATATAGGTATTTGGTGCAAGCGAAGAAATAATTTGAAAATTTTCGAGGATTGAGTAACTAGCTAATGAGGAGTAGAAATGAGATTTGATGGTTAGTAAAATATTGGGTGTATGAACATCTAGCGATAATAGAGAATTTTCTATATAGGTGTTGCGGGAGAATCAGATTCGTACTTGAACCATATAGGCCGAATCTGTCATGGAGTCCTAAATGAAAGTTCTTTATTATTATCTTACGTTTCCAGAGGTTTTTGAATCGCCTTAATCGGACTCCATATGAAAAAGTTATGCTGGAAACGACATATGTTGGCCATTTTAGCTTTAAACCAGAATTTGGTTTTTGTTTAATTTTTCTCATTAGTATGACTTGGAATGGATATTTGAGAGTTTAATAGTTAGCTTAAAGATATACGTATCTCAGATGTGAAGTAAGGTTATGAGACATTGAAATGATATAATGAGTTTTGGAGTTAATATATATGTGATTAAGAAAGCGAAAATGTGGAGATTTCAATTTTGGAGGTTGATTATAAATTGGAGATTATGATAGGAGTTTAACAAGTTATGGAATCTTAATTTGAATAATGATATCCGAAGTCAAAGTGCAGATCTATTGTTGAACTTTATCGGATTGAGGTTTAGAATTATTGAGAATTATATAAATGATGTTTCGAGAGATACCGATGTTAGTGGTCAATGAGAAGTAAAGTGGGAGAATATATTTGATGTTTGAGGAAATAATTAAGATCTGAATTTTGAGGACAAATTTTTCTGATCTTAAACATAGTTTTGAGATAGGAAATTAAGAGATATATTGTTAATAGAAGTTATTTTTAGTTGAAGTTTGTGTGATTATGGTTTCAGTTTATATAAGGATCAAATTGAGTGTTTATAGGTCAAATAAGAAAATCGAATGATATTATAGATTTATTGACTTTTATGGGTATAAAAATATTATTTGGAGTTTGGAAAAGAAAAAAAAACATTGATTATCATAATTTAGGTACTCTATATTTCTTGATTATATCGTTTGGAGAAACGATTAAAGTTTATTTGGTTGGATTGGTGGTATATATAGTGATGATTATATATATAAAAAAAAATAGCAGGTTACCTTAATTGATTTTAAGGAGTTAACTGGAGAATTATAAGAGTGATATTGATATTAAAATTTTATGAAAATTAGTCTTATTGATAGGAAACTGTATCATCATAATGAGTTTTATATTGGTGATGTTGATGTTGAGGTTTATGAAATGACTCTTATAAGAGTGATGATGATGTTGATGCTAATGATTGAAGATTATAATATAAATAGTTATTGGAGTGAAAAATTCTAAATATAAGTAAGATTATATTCTGATGTTTATTGATTCGAATTATTTAACGTTTAAGAAAAATATAATATCGTACATACTAGTGGTTCAAAGTGATATTTTTGAAGTCTGTAGAATTTGGAGATAGGTGAAATATATTTGATATATATGCAATTGATGAAATCAATTGTGATTTAAATTTATTAACGTGAGATTTGGTGTATGTTAGGAAGATAGGAATGATATTTGAAGTTTTATTGTGGATTATGGTGATGGAATTAACTAGGTTGAAATTGAGAGTTACTAAGAGTTATGTATAAATAATTGTTACAGTGATGTGGATATGGATAAATGATAGAGTTAATGGAAGGAAACATTAGAATTTGTGATCTTATTATGATTACGAGGAATCTTGAAAATTTGAAATAATTTTGTGATTTTGGAGATTATTTGAGGAAGAAAATTTAGATTAGAGAATGTGAATTTCGAGGACGAAATTTCTTAAGGTGAGGAGAATTGTCACGTCCGGGTCTAAATTTCTAGAATTTATACCTTGATAGTATTATATATTATAATTATTAGGTGTATGATTTTTAATTAGTGTTATAGAAAAAGTTTGAAGTTAAGTTGAGGGTTTTATATATAAATTAAAAGTTAGGATAACTTTTAAAAGATTATAAAAAGATGAAGGATCAAATGTGATAATTATCAAAATTTTCTCAAATATTCCAGATGATTATCATCTGATATATTCATCTGATACATTCGAATACATTTTAATTCCTTTTCTTTTCCTTTTTAATTTATCAGTTTTCTCTGAATCGTTTCTCCACCGTTTCTTTGATTTATGGAGATTCGACCGTCCGAATCACTCAAAATTAAAACCATAGTATCCTTATACATAGATCTAAGTCCTAGCCGAAGAGTTTTTGAGTTTTGGCAGTGTTTGGAGGGAAATGGCTTAGACAGAGTTTAGAGGCGAATTGAACGGGTTTGTGGTTTTCAATTAATAGCCAAGGTAAGTAACTATCAACTATATTTTGAGTTTTATGTATATAGATATATATATATAATCAAAGAAGTTTCAGAAATTGATATTTTAGGGTTATACAGGAATTTTGTAAACTTGGGGTTTTTCATGATTTTGCTTTTTATTGTGAATTACGGTTCAAATGAAGCTATTGATTATGCTTCTATGTGATTTTCAGATTTTAATTGATTGTGTTGATTTAAGGCTTAATTTGGTTGATTTACATATATACATATATGTTTTTGGTTTCAATATATATTTATATTGAACAAAATGAATTTGATGATTTCTTACGAATTGTTGGATTGAGAAATCTATTGCGGTGATTAGTTTGGATTGAAGTCCGAATATAACTTTTATGATATAAAAGGGCTAATTGAAGCCAAATGATTCATGGTTATTAGTTTGGAATTTGATTGTGAAAGGAATTTTGAGCACGTTATGATTTTATGATTTTATATCTATCGAGAGTTATCCGGATCGGTGGTTCCATATTTGAAGACCATGTTCAGTGAGGGACATGGCCTGTGTACACAGTTTGAAGACCTATTGGGTATGGCAGCGAAGTGTTGGGTAAGACCATATGGGATAGACAATGTTAAGAGACGTCTCGACTATATATGTGGTTATGGATTGATACTTAAGGGGAGAAACTCGAGGATGGATACAATGTTTTAAGTTCATTTGGATTATGTTTTACGTTATGATTGATTTTGATATAAGGTTTTACGTTTGATTGATTACGATTTGGTTTGATAAAACGCTTATTTGATTATAATATTTTATAAGGTTTTGAACTCAAGAATGGATACAAGATTATATCTTTTTGGTTTTTGGTTTAGTCCTTTGACTATATTATGACTTTAAGTTTGAGTATATTTTATAAGGTTTTGATTAAATCCCTTTATCAATGTATATGTGTATCTATGTTAAGTAAAGTTAGTTTTTGTAGCTGATAGTTTCTTACTGAGATTTTTGTCTCACTTTTTTTTAAATGTTTTAATGTTTTTAGGTGAGAAAGTACAGGATATATAGAAGGTTACCAACTGATTAGGCGAGATTTGGAAGTTGGCTGCTTATTGATAGAAATTTGGTTAGAACTTTGGTATTTCAATTGTAATATAATGATATTTGGATAAATTGGAGACTCCTAAATATTGATTATGATCTTTCTTTCACGCCCGATGCCGATTGAGGTCGTTTAGGGTCGGGTGTGACATTTGATTAGGTAAAAGTAAGCGTATTTTGGTTTTTATCTAAATATCTTAAATCTTATTTGATCCGTAATTTGGTTTTAATCTAATTACCTTACGAACGAATATTAATTTTAATTTTAATCCGACTATAAATTTCAACATAAATTAATATATTGTTCGTTCATTTGATTTATTTATTTATTTTTCATATAGTAAAATAAAAGTGTATCACGTTTAAAAATAAATAAAAATATATCTTCCGTATCACATCAAGATTCTAATGAATTTTTATTAAAATCAAATAATTTTTATTACAATTAAATATAGTTTTAATTTGTTTTTTCTTTTCATTTTTTTACTTATGATTAGAAGAAAAAAAAAACTAACAATAACTACTAACAATAATAATAAACAATAATTACTATCCAAATAGATGTTAATAGCTTTCATTTTAACCTAATCTTATTAAAAGAAAATTAAGTTTTCCAAACTTCAATAAATTCGGTCCTTTTTATCCATGTAATTATTAGACTCGTGCAGATTGATAATTTTAAGTTAAAAAAACACGTGAAAAGAAGTAATAAGGGAAGGGTAGTTTCGGAAAAACACTTAATCTTGTCGGCGGCGATGCGATTTTCCCGCCGATCTCAATAGCCTTCATTTTAGCCTAATTTCCCGTTCTACGCGGACTTTTTAAATTTTCCCAAATTTTAAAAAAGTAAAACTAGCGGAATTCAAATCCTACATTTAAATATACTCTAATTTTAAACCTCGCGCACGATAAGGGGCATAAAAGAGAATACAGCAATTTTTTAGAGAGAGAAAGAGTTTGCAAATAGAACGGTAAAGAGAAGGAAAAGGCGAAACGTAAAAACACAAATCGAGCGGCGATTTATTGAAGAGGACGATTTGAGTTTTTCAAATCTCTCTACTGAACAACAAATCTTAAACGTCATCTAGATCTACTCTATTTTCTGGTTAGTTCATTTAATTCTAGTTCTTAGATCTGGTTTTCTGTTTTTCAAATCGAGTTTTGGAGATCTTGAATTTGGTTTGTACATGCCGAATGCGTTTTCTCCATTGTTGAGATTTTCTTTTCTTTTGTTTGTGAATTTTGAATTATGTTTGATTGAGGTTAGTATGTTTTGGGATCTCGTCTTGTTTTAGAGTTAGCAGTTTGATGTTGGTAGATCTGAAGGTCTTTTAATGGTTAAATCCTCGTCGTGTTCTTTTTTATGAGTTGGATTTTGTAGCCGGTTTTGGTTTTTTCGTAGTGAATGGTTGATGATATATCAATCTGTTCCAGTTTTGGTTATTCTTCATATTTTGGGGATTTTAGGGATCTATGTAATTCATGTATTGAACCTTGATCTGTAATGGTCTCAATTTTATTGCTCTATGGTCATGTAATTAGCGGAATACATGTTCGTATTTGGTCTATTGATTTTATCAATTCTATTATCTATTTGATGATTTTATTTTGTCTATATATGTCCGCAGAAACACTAATGCTATTTGTTGTCAGGCATGTCTTTTCCTTCAAAGTTTTCTGATATTTCTATTGATGTTGTGTGACTGTCATTATTTGCAATTTTCAGAATTTTTCTTTATTTTGAGGCGGAGGTTTCTGTATCTCGTTGAAATTGATGTTCATTTAGGAATGCTTTTTTTTTTTTTTTTTTTTTTTTTTTACAATCTCTTCTTGTAGTTCCTTATTTTGACGCAGATGTTTCTGTTTCTCATTGAAATTGATGTTCATGTAGGAATCCTCTCTTATTTTTAAACGGTCTCTTTTGAAGTTCCTTATTTACAAATTTTGTTTTGCTTAGTTTTGAAAGCTTTGGATTCAATTGCTGCATGTGTTCAAAACGATTTAAAGTTTCGTTTCATTGTTTGGTCGGCCATTAAATCCGTTTTTCTGAGAATTTCAGGAACCATAACTTTGTTTTTGTTGAGTTATTTGACTAGCATATTGCAATTACGAGGTCATAATGATTGATGTTTTCGTCTTGCAGGAACAGGATCTTATTCTATTTCATCAATATGTCTCCAGGGTCAAAATCCAAGTCTAAGAAGGAGAAGGCCTCAGCAAAGAGTGCCAAGGGACAGCAGAAGACATCTAAGGCTTCTGGATCTTCCAATACTGTAAGTGGTAATCCAGCAAGTGCTTATAATCCTATCTCAGGGACATTTCATACCTTAGAGATACCATCAGCTGCCTCTTCCTATGACAATGGTCGTTTCAAAAATACAGATGACACCGATGAGCATTCCAGTAGCCCACATGGAACTGTATCTGAATATGATTCAGTTTCAAACAATGGGAGCTGCTCTGGTGAATCTGAAGATCCAAAAGATAAGATAACCAATTCGAACCGTCAGGAAACTGTGCCTGGTTTGGATAATGACAAGAGGGAGAAGATCCGTCTTAAAAATGAGAAGAAGCACCAGCGTCAAAGGGAGAGACGGGCTCAGGAGTTGCACGACCGCTGCATTGGGTATTTGATGTCGAGAAAATTAGAAGCTCTTACGCAGCAGCTTGTTGCGATGGGGTTCTCTCATGAGCGTGCAACCTTGGCCCTTGTGTTGAATGAAGGCAGGCTGGAGGCATCAGTAAACTGGCTTTTTGAGGGGAATGAAGAGGAAGCTCGGAACAAGGAAGCGAGACTTGGAAGTACTGATAATTTGAAAATTGATATTAATGAGGAGCTTGCTCATATCTCACCAATGGAGTTGCGGTACAAATGTTCGAGGCAGGAAGTTGAAAGAGCTATTGTTGCTTGTGAAGGTGATCTCATCAAGGCAGAAGAGATGTTGGAAGCACAAAAGCGAGAATCACCTGCTACTCCACCGGCACCTGAAGAGACTACTGATGCTAATAATCTGAGGAGAATGCAAGAAAAGCCAATGCTATTGGCTCCAATTTCAATACAACAGAAAAGGAATGAACGAGATTTGAATTTTGTTAAAACAGCATTCTCAGTTCCAATGTATTCAGAACCCGGGAATAGAAACTTCCAATCTGCCAATCAAGCCAAGCCACTGGCAGATAGGAGGTGGCCTGCTACAGGATCAAGCCCTACTTTTTCGTCACCTATTACATCACCTATGCAAGTCACACCTCCATCAGCGAAATCGGAGGTCAGGCTTGGTGTTTCTGGAAATGAAGGGAAAAATCATCACCAATTATTGAGAGAACCAGTAGTTATGATGCAGCGTCCCCAATCTATGAATGCCAAGCAAAATCAAGTCCCTAGCATGGGTGCCTTGCCTACCGTAACAGCTGGATGGTATTCAAGTAATGTACACAGTGCTGAAAAACTGATGTCAAATGGGAACTCGTTTCAAAACCAGAGCACCATGAACATTGGCTTGGTAAACCAGAGAACCGACCAAATTTACCAGCCGGTTTCATATAAAGAAAGTTCATTCTCATCCAATGGCTCCGTTGATCCTGCATATGCAGGGTTGGGGGTTTCATGGACTACAATGGGCAGATCTCCATCACTAGCAGTTCCATACGAATCCCATGGATTGACAACGACAACACAACCTTCACTTGCAGCACCATCCTCGCTCGGTTTATTCACCGGTTGGGGATCCTCATCTCACGTGGATTGGAATACAGGTGAATTGACACCGGAGTTCGACTACTCTAGCATAGATTGGACTTTGGATTCAAACAAGCCACCGAGAGGGTTGTGGATGGGGCTTTCTTCACTATTGAACAACAGTTCTGGGTCAAGGATGAACAGTATGAGCAGTCCGTATTTATTGGGTTTCCGGGATGGTGGGGCGGGTGTGGGTAAGGAAACGTCATCCGGTTCAGGTTTGCATGAGTGGACTTCTCCTTTTGCAGGGAAGGACATGTTTAGCTTGCCTAGGCAGTTTGTTACTTCTCCATCTCCTTAGGGGGGCATGAGTTGGGGGGGTTGTTTGATGCATGTTGATGGGGTTTGTTTTATGGTTTTTAAGTCGTAAATGCATCTTCTAGTTTCTGGTTGCCTTATGCTTTACCTTTTCTTTATCCTTCTTTTATTTTCCAGTCTCCAATCAATCACTCCCACACGGATACATCATCCATCTAAATTAAGTATGATATTAGATAATTATGCTCTACTTCTAACAACTATGAACAATGCATCTCCATCCTAGCCCTCCGAACTTCTATTTTTGTCACTTAGCTCCCTGTACTTAGTGGCTAAACTTTCAGCCCCTAGCTCAACAATGGTAACACATTTATCCTCCTTTTTGTCTACATGGTACAAAGTGCCTCCTAAACTTTCAGCCCCTAGCTCAACCGGGTTGGTCTCAGAACCTGAAAAGTTGACCCATAAAGATAAAGCCTCAAAAGTAAGAGTTTAACTATTGTAAAAATGATTCTTTTAGTAACGTGACAATATTAATAAAGTAAACTTATACTGACTGAAAAGAATTAAGGGTCAATTTGACCACTAAAATTGCTGAACAATATTAACAATTTGGCCATTAAAATTGGTATTAGCCAAAATTGATATTCGACAAGTTACTCCAGATTTAATATAGCTGCCTAAATTTAATTTAGGTTTAAACTGGAACTGTGCTAAATTACCCTTAATTCTTACTACTATAATATTGAGTTTATATTATAGATATGTTATGTTTCTAAATTAAATTGTAGTGAAATATTATATAACAACATTCAAAATTTAGTAGTATAATTGTACTGCTATATTAATGTATTTTTTTTTTTCCGTCTCTTTAATTTTTAAACTAATTTAAGTGTAAAAATCAAATTCATTTTAATCTGTAAACCTGTGCTTCATCATCAGTTGCACTGTTCGGATGGATGTGTAAAGGTTCTATAACTATAAAAACCAATAACGGCTTCATAACTATAAAAATAATCCTCACCCGATTAATGAGAATTTCTACTATGCTTCCGGACTATACTAATCCGTGACTGCTCAGATGCCGAGAAATCAGCACTAGTGCTTACATCTCAACATATGAGCAGTTCCGGACCAATGTGGTCCAAGGCTATATCACAACAACTCGACTCTAACGCTCATCATGGTGACTAAACAACTTCACCCCTTTTTTAAAATCCAAACAATTTTTCAAATAAGGAAGAACAGCACCAGAACTAACCTTCACTCTTGCATCACAATCAAAACTTGGAGGAAAATGAAAGCAAGGCTCCACAGACAAGTCTCTCCGACAAGGCGGATTTCGGATATTCTTCCCATTCGTCTTCATCAAAATCCACGGCTTCAAACCTCCTAAACCTTGAGCAACATACCCAAAAGTAGACCTAGAACTAGTCACCAAAACATCTGTCAAACTTAGCAGATAGATTTCAGACCAAGCCTTCATATTATGCACATTGTTCCCAAATTGTTGGAACTCCTCATGACTTGGCTGATACACTCCAACTACTTCACTTCTTGTCCAATTCATATTACTCAATTTCTCATAGACCTCATATTGAAGTGATGTTACTAGAATTGCCTTTGATGTCTTGTTTTCGGATTGGTTGGATTCGCGTCTCCCGGGTTCCGGGAGGAGTTTTTCGATGAAGGTACAATTTAGTAACTGATCTAGTACTGTCTGAAAGGGGTTTTTTACAGGGTTAAAGATTCTAACCTGAAGACCAACTCTTTGATCTGCTTTTGCCAGGTATGCATCATAGAATCTTGTGATCATATTCCATACCCGATTCGTCGGATTGAAAAGATATGAACTCAATTGGTGAAAAATAGAATCTTTGTCAGGAAACATTTTGGTTACCTCGTCCCCGTAAAATCGGGTCACGAAGAAATAGGGCGCAAAGTATTGATCAGACAGGAACATTAGCCAAGTTACATTTTGAAGCAAAGTTTCGGTTTTTTCGCAGTAAAATAGATTCTTGTCGAGATCATACTTGCTATGATCGAGATTTGCGTATAAATACGATGGCGATGATGAGGTTGATGTGTTTATGATGCCATGTTTTACAATTGTTCCGAAACTTTGTGCATACCGCGCTTTCAGGTGATTCTTAAGGGGGAAATCGCGGGGCAATAACCATGATGTATCAGGAAATGGCTCACAGAATAGATCAGACATGTCTGTTCCGTGATCGACTAGAAGCACCCGGTTTGTGAGGAGAGCGTAGAGGAATGTTGAAGCCATGCTTATCATTCTGTTCCCTAACCCGTTCGCAGGTAACCAGACTACGTATTTACATGTCGCGGAGCTGGTTTTGTGCCTGGTTTTGAGTCTTCTTATGCTTTGGTTGTATGATCTTGTATTCGGGGCGCAACGTTTGTGATGATGCTCGTATTTTCGCAGTTTCGAGAGGAAATAAGGAGAGGGTTTATGAGGTGAAGTTTTTCTGTATAGGATAGATTCATACCTGCTTAAGCAGGATCTTTGATTGGAAATATTTTCTGAACCTGATGTTTTGTCAATCCTGGAATGTACATCTTCGTTTCTTGAATCCAGTCCGGGATCAATCCTGGAATCCTGAGCTCCATTAGGAGAGATTACAAGTCCTGAGAAGTTGTTGCTTAAACCTGTTCATTTCGATTTTCGTTAGGAAATAACAAATCAGCTCGAATTAGGGGTGTTAAAAAACCGAACTGGACCAAAATAACTGACAGAACCGATGGATTTTGTTTTTTTTGGTTCGGTTTATGGTCTAATAGGTTCAGTTTCGGTTTGTAATATTGAAACATATTGGTAATATTGGTCGTTCGGGTTTTTTTTTTTTGACAAAATAACCAAACCGAAATAGGGATTAATTAAATTTATTATGGGATAATTACTAATCTGACCCAATCAAGGACCCCATAGCCCACCTTGCCTCAAAGTTACCAAATTAGACATTTTCACCCATTTTGGACAAAACTAACCTTAGTTCTATTCGATCAATCGATCGATCTTCTTCTTCTTCTTGTTGTTGTTCTTCTTCTTCTTCTTCTTCTTCTTCTTCTTCTCCATTTCAACTTCTTCTTCGGTTCATCTTCTTCAATTTTTGATACCAATCGTTAGCGATTTTTGAGATTTTTGACATATTATGTTCAATTTCCCGTACAAATGGTATATTTTTAGCTTATACGCTTGTTTTTCTCGTTGGTTTTGCCTCTTTCTTCATCTGTAATGGTATCGTTTCAATTTCCTCAATTTTCCATAATTTTTTTTCCATTTTTCTCCATTATTATCGCATTTGTGACGAAATTGTCGCATTTCGTCACAAATGCGACAAGAGTTGTCGCATTTCGTAGCAAATGCGACAACTCTTATCGCATTCGTCGCAAATGCGACAAGAGTTGTCGCATTTGCGACGAAATGCGACAATTCTTGTCGCATTTGTGACGAAATGCGATAATTTCGTCACAAATGCGACAACAATGGAGGAAAATGGAAAAAAATTATGGAAAATTGAGGAAATTGAAACGATACCATTGCAGATGAAGAAAGAGGCAAAACCAACGAGAAAAGCAAGCGTATAAACTAAAAATATACCATTTGTACGGGAAATTGAACATAATATGTCAAAAATCTCAAAAATCGCTATCGATTGGTATCAGAAAATGAAAAAGATGAACCGAAGAAGAAGTTGAAACGGAGAAGAAGAAGCGTATGAAGCGGAAGAAGAAGAAGAAGAAGAAAAGAAGGAGTAGATCGATCGATTGATCGAATAGAACTAAGGTTAGTTTTGTCCAAAATGGGTGAAAGTGTCTAATTTGGTAACTTTGAGGCAAGGTGGGTTAGATATGTAAATTGGGGTCCTTGATTGAGTCAGATTAGTAATTATCCCATTTATTATATATTGGTTCTCTCTTAAAATTAAAACCATAACTATTATTATTAGGATAAAAAACTTATTTTTAATTTGATATACATATTTTGGGTAAATTAGACCTATGGCCACTGAATTTTACCCATTTTAACATTGTAGCCACTGAACTTTACACTTTTTAACATCAGTGGCCACTCAACTTTAACTAACTCCTCAAAATGACTGTTAACGACCTCAAAATAAAAATATTCAAGAATTAAAGTTGTTCAAAACAACATTTACCATGAAACCACATTTTTTATTTTCCAAAATCACATTTTTTGGAGCGCTCTCTCTAAAAATTCACACTCCCTCCTAACCAAACAACACCTAAATGACCTCAAAACGAAAATTTTCAAGAATTAAAGTTTCTTAGAATATCATTAACTCTTCAAATTTTTCATTTTGAGACCGCCAACGGTCGTTTTGAGGCGTTTTGTAATATTATTCAGTTAGGTTCGGTTTTAATTTTAGGTCTTATCCGGTATTTCGGTTATTTCGGTTCGGTTCAGTTTTTAGTTATATCGTTCCGATTGATAAAAACCCTCTAGTTCGAATTCTGCAAGTGTTTATTACAAAGAAAAAGATGAACATTAGCTGACAGGATTTGCATACCTGAAGATGTAAAAGCTGAAGCATTTTGAGCATTCCGGGTTAGATCAAACGTCGAATTTCGATATAGAACCGAAACTGTGATTGAGACAGGCAGAAATATGAAACACAAAACCAATCCTGTTGTGAATCTGTTGTCCTGAAAGATTCTCATTGTCTGAATCTGAGTTTCTGTAAAAAAAAAAGTCTTTGTTAACATTTGAATTCTTCAGACATTTATCAATTTGTAAAAACATGATGAATGGTGGTAGGTTTTATTAGGCATATATGGTAATAACATCTATACTTTTAATTAATTTCTATAACTTAATGTAGCAAAAATATCTTCATGTTGGGGCAATTTAAGCTTTTTCCATTTTGGCTTAATACCATCTTTAGCTACTTGTTAAAAAAAATTCAGTTGCTCCCTATATTTTTAAAATGTTCAAATTTACCTCTGAATTTGTTTAAAGTGACCTATTAACCTCTTAAAGTTTACATGATGGAGTAAGGAGAAATTTTAAAAAAGTTGAAAATATGTTCACTTTAAGTAAGTTCATGGTTAATAGATCACCTTAAGAAAGTATAGTTACTTTTCAGAGAGTCAATTTATCACTTTAAACAAGTTTAGGGGTTAAATTGTACAAGTATAAAAGTCTAAAAATATCTTAAAAGAGGAAGTGAATCATATTCATATGATATCAAAATAGCTAAATGTTGTTGTTATCATTGTAGAAAATTTAAGGCTTAAGTTGTTATCGAGTCCTTGACCTTTTTAAAATTTTGTCATTTGATTTTTATTTATTATTTAGTCACATTTGACTCATGAACTATCCCAATTGGTGAAATTTCAACCAATTTAGATGGAGACTTGATAAAATCGTTATCCCCCTCATATGTAATAATATTTTGACATATGAGTTTGACGTGAAGTTTATTTGTCAAATAAACTCTTTTATGTCAAAATAATTAATTAGAAAAATAAAAAAATATCTACACTAACTTTTATCAAATTTAAGTGTTAAAATATAGTCACGTGTTAATAGAATAACAATTATATCAAATTTCCATTTAAATTGGATGAAATTGTACTAATTGAATAGATCAAGCGTCAAATATGACCAAATAATAGGTCCGACGTAAAATAACAAAATCATGGATCAAGCCAAAATTTAATTCAATTTACCGTTTCTAGAAGAATTTTAAGTAATTGAATTTTTTTGGTTATTTCAGATTAACCAAAAAAGTTCGATTGAACACATCTGTACTGGACTTTTATTATTTTGTTTAAAATAATATTGTAAGAAACGTTATTAGTCGGGTACAGAGATTAATGGGATTTATATTTTTGTTACATTAATGTTTTAAAAATAAAAATGTGTTAAAAATAACATATAGTAGTTCAGGTTATCTAATATTTTATTTAAAATTGAAAAAATTGATATAAAGGGCCAATTTGTTTAAAAAGTTCGATGTTCAAAAATCGGTAAATTAATTTACACTGTCAATTTGAGGAAATCAGGACGATGTAAAAATTCCTACCTAGGCAACCGCCTGGACTGCTTTTTAGAACATTGATTGAAAGTATAATAAAGGCTTTCGGATCCAGGATTCATTAACAAACTTGTTTGTGTTGTTGGAAATAAAGAACAAAATAGTAAAAACTTATCGAAAAATTGTTGCGTTGTAGATGGACTATTGCCTTAAAAACGTTTTTATTCGGTAGATATAGGTGCGATCTCAACAACGGTCGCTCTCTAAGGTTAATACAATGAGCCCTACTCAAGGTTAGGATCCTGGACTAACAATTTGAAAATGGCCCAGAGTTTTTAGGAAGAAATCAATCGAAAAGAAAAGTTTTTCTTCTCTCACGAAAATGAAAAATTAGAAAACTTATTTATAGGTAGGAAATTAAATGTATCCTTTAAACCTGATATAAATACAAAACTGTTACTCCATCCATTCCATTATATAAGTCATTCTAGGATATTTCACACAAATTAAGAAATATATTGGTTAATTAAAAAAATTCTCTCTCATGTCATTATTGGGCAATAAGCGTTGAAATATTAAAAAACACATGTACCAATACAAAAAATAATTCTCTCTCATGTCAATGTTGAACAATAAGCATTGGAATCCTAGAATGACTTATATTTAGGGAAAAACCTAATTTGCTAGAATGACCTATATAATGGAATGGAGGGAGTACTATAATAGCTAATCGGTTACACAATTTAAAAATTTGAATGTTTAGTTACCGAAATTAATATATTCAATACTCATTTAAAAATATCCGATGTATGGTAGAATAAAAGGCTTCCAACAAGCCATTAATCCAACAAACCCCCCATAAATGCTTTGTTATGAAAATTGAGTAAAACAAAAAACTTAATGGGAAACATAAAAGAAAGATTTAAACATTTAAATGTCAATATGTTTTGATTTGAATTGATACTTTAATTTAATGAAATGAGACAACAAATTCAGTTAAGAAAGGAATTACTTTTGAACTTCTATAACTTAATTTTGAGATCCTCGTAACATATAAAACCTTTTAAAAAAAGTCAAATTGTTGTTTCACAATCTAATTTTATTTTTTGCGCTACTAAAGTTCTGCGCACACCTTAAGTCTCATGAGTGTTCTAGAAAGAAAATCTAAAGTCTTTCATAGAAAGTGACCAACATATAGAAATTAATAAACCACAAGCAGTATAACGATTATAAAATATAATTATCTATTTAGAGAATTAAACTGGATATGGAAAACACAACAACAAAATAAATAAAGGAAATAGAAATGAAACCAAACCGTAAAGCGAAGGTTAACCCGAGGCTTGAACTACCAATTCCCTTAAGACAGATGACACCGATTTGGTCACCGTCTCCCAGGGTACAACGGATTACTGAGGCGAACTCTGACCGCGTGCGAAGGTATCACCGGAAGCAAAAGAACATCAACAACAAAAATGGATTGCTTAGAAGTAAATTTTCAGAGAAGTCTATTTGTCCGGTGTTATGGACAAAAGAACACAAGGTCATTATATATAGGGTTGTTGGATTCCACAAATTGAATGCAATTCAATTTGAATTCGTAACCACTGCATTAATTATATTAATTCTAATTTGAATGCAATTCAATTTCAATTCGTAACCACTGAATTAATTATATTAATTCTAATTTGAATACAATTCAATTTGAATTCGTAACCACTGAATTAATTATATTAATTCCAATTCAATATAGAATTAATTT
Source organism: Euphorbia lathyris (assembly GCF_963576675.1). Classification (NCBI taxonomy): domain Eukaryota; kingdom Viridiplantae; phylum Streptophyta; class Magnoliopsida; order Malpighiales; family Euphorbiaceae; genus Euphorbia; species Euphorbia lathyris. The sequence continues at coordinate 93,326,859 of NC_088912.1, read as the reverse complement.
GGTAATTAATTTATATTTGACTGTTGCAATTCAATTAGATGTACAAATTATATGAATAAAAATAACGGGCCAAATTAAAAAAAAATGGGGCAACCCAAATGTACATCTCAAGTGGTCACATTTGAACATGAATATCTCATTCAATACTCAATCGTTTTGAGCGTGTAATATACAGTTAAAAAGCTCGCATGTAATAGAATATGTTTATGGAAAAACATCATTCAAATTACCATTTTAACCTTATATATATATAAGCCTCAAAAGTGATAAAGATTAACATGTAAAATGTTATTTTCCCTTAAAATTTCGAACATTTACACCCAAGTAGGTGATTTCTATATGAAATCATTAAAGTTTCTCTTAAAAACCCAACCTCCGAGAAAAATATATTATCCATCAAGTTTATTATAAATGAACCACCAATATTATGAATAAACACACACAATCATAATTCATAGGACTAAAAAATATAATGCTTAAAGAGGAGAATATGACTTCGTTTGACCAAATAATGATATCCACCATATTACCTAAATCGATTGTTTTAATCTTATTCCTCTTGATGTTTTAAACAAATTTTCTTCCTAATCATTTAGGTAGAGAATCTCTTAGATTCTTCTCGTATCCAAGATAATTTAAGGCAATTACTTATTTCTTAGGAATTTATTTTATCTCATTATTTCTACGAATACGTGTCTTTTCTTATAGACATTGGAATAAATTTGTAAATTCAATTGCTAATTTATGAGTCACAGAAGATCTGCCCCACAATAGAAGAACTTATAACAACCTCTCATAAAATTTGAAATATAATTATTACAAACTGTTGGCCCAAAATAAATAAATTTTATTTTATATATATATAATGCTTGTTTGTCAATTTTAGGATATAGTTTTCATTGTATCTAGAAAATAATAATGATAAAATAAAAATAATAAATACATTCGTAAATTCATCCCAAATACGCGAGGCGTACATCTTCATACGCGGGGCGTACTCCACACATCCAAAGGCATTTCAGGATCAGGAGCACGTTTACGCGGGGCGTGCATTTCCATACGCAGGGCGTATACCGCACATCCGAAGACGTTCCACTTCAGAGACTCGTTTACGCGGGACGTACCCTTCCATACGCCACGCGTAAACGTCATCGACAGAACGCGCAAGCTTTAGAAGCCCTGATACGCAGGGCGTAACCGACATTACGCGGGGCGTATCCTCTCTTCCGACAGCAGTTGGAAGCAGTCAACAGCAGTTAGTGGGAGTTGAAGAAGTTAAGTTAGTTGGTGATGTGGCAAATTAGTGGGAGATAATTTCAAGGGGTAGTTGGTGAATAATTACCAAAATGCCACTAAATAATTACCAAAATGCCACTCCAAAATACTATAAATAGACCCCCTCCCCTTCATAAAAAATCACTCAATCCAACACAACAAAACCCCTTCCTAAGGCCCCTTCCAATGCTCTCTAGTTCTTAGTTCTTAAATCCCTTTGTTCTTAGTTCTTCAAGTTCTTTCTTTCGTTCTTCGTTTTTTCGTAGCTTCGATTCCTCTTTTAGCTCTTCTTTAGCTCCAATTAAAGTTCCAATAGCCTCTTTCCAAGTTTTTCTAATTCAATTTAGTATTCCAAGTCTTTAATTTGCTCAATTCCTAGCTAGAGCTCTGTTTTCAAATCGATTTTCCAGATTCATCCAATTACTTTCAAAGCCCGATTGAGTCTATTTAAAGTCATTTTTTGCTTTCAATCCCTTCGACAAAGTTGTTCCTGACGTCTTGAAGTTCAATCTAGTATATTTATTTGCCCAATTCCGTGCCCAAAAACTCTATTTACAAGCCGATCTGTCCAGCCCAAATCCTTTTAGACATTCTGTTTCCAGAATTTTCCAGATTCGTCTAGTTATTTTCAACTCCCAATTTCGTCTACTTAGCATCTGTTTTAGCCTTCGATCCCTTATAGAAGTTTGTTCCTGACCTCCTGAAGTTAAATTTAGCCTATTTACTCGTCCAATTTCGTATTCTTAAGCATCCAAACGAGCCTCCCGAAGTTGAGGGTTAAATCTGCCCCATTTGCCTACCAACGTTTTGCCATTGCCAAGATCACATACCGTACGGACCCGACCGGTTGCAGCTCTCCAAGGACCTCGCACCGACACCAAAATTCAACATCAATCCGAGATAGCTATTGTGGCTCCAAGTTTGTTGAATTCCAATTTATTTTAATTGCATTTCAATTCCTTGTATTTGATTTGTTCTTCCAGTTCAATTGAATTAGCTATATGTTTAGTATAGAAGTTCTTCAATTGTAATTCATTTTCAATTTCATGCTTACCTCAAACACATGTATTCAAACCTTGATTTACATCAATAAAATACCGATTTTTCACCAAATCTCGTGTTAATTTCGCACCTTCAATTTCTTTACTTTTCCCGTCTTCAATCTATACGCTTAGCTTAAATAAAAATAATTTATCTCGCAAAGTTTCTATAACGGCGCGAGAGACCCAAGAGGGACTTTTTCAAGCGTCCCTCGCCAATCGTTTCGTTTAGAATTCAAGTTTTGGCGTGCAAATTCCATAAACTTAACCATTTTAATTGAAAGGTAATCTTCTCTGGCACGCCCGCACCCTAACCACACGTGACAAGGTTGAAAATTAGCATATTCGCAAAATATCGCTAACACAAACATATATAATCATATACCCCACGATAATATGATTTGTTAATATAATACTTTTAAATTATTGACGTCTTATGTATGCCAATTTAGGTATAGAATGATTGATCATTCGCCCTAGTTGATATCTCACAATCATATTAGTTCAAAATTATTAAATAAATTATTCACGTCTTATATATGCCAATTTAGGTATAAATGCACAGATATTAATTTTGTTCAGCTAAAATCGTTTTTAAATTGTTGGAAATAAAGAACAAAATAATAAAACTTATCAAAAAAAATATTGCGTCATGGACGGGCCACTGCCTTAAAACCGAATTTTCCGAATCTCAACGACCGACCGCTTCGTAAGGTTAACACAACACGAGCCCGAAACTCGTGCATTTAAGGTTAAGACCCTGGAACAACAACTTGAAAATGCCCAGTAAAAATACATAGAGTTTTTAGGAAGAAAGGAATCAGAAAGAAAGGTTTTTCCTCTCTTCACGAAAATGAAAACTTAGAAAACTTATTTATAGGCAGGAAATTAAATGCATCATTTAAACCTGCTATAAATACAAAACTGTTAATATAATAAACAGTCAGTTACACAATTTAAAATTTGTTTTGAATATAAAATTGTTAACATAATAAATGGTCGGTTACCAAAATTAATATATTTAATACTCATTTAAAAATAGCATGATAAAAATAAAAAACTTACAAGCCATTATTCCAACAGTTTGGAGTGCTCTTTGTTGATAAATTGGTGCTCAATTGATATTTTTTGGTATTTTATTTTTGAAGCAAAAATTAAAGCTCCGTAATACAACTTCATAGAGTTTTTCAACGACTCAAACCCCTCTGGTTCCCCTTAGACTTGTCCATGAGTCGGACCAACCAACTTTCACTTAAAAATGCTTAGTCCAATCGCCTAGCCTATTGTCAATTTAGGTGGACTCAATCTGAGGTAGGTTCGGGCTTAAAAATAAGGGTAAAGTGCAAAAAAAATACCCATGGTGTATCCTATTTGCAAACACAATCATGTGTTTAAAAACTTACAAATAGGGTATGTTGTTTGTGAAGTTTGCAGTTAAATGATATTTGAGTCAATTTTTCCATCAAATAATACTTGTGGTTTAGTTAATTTACAAAGTCAGACTATATATATATATATATATATATATATATATATATATGAAGTAATTTGCAAAATCATTCTTTTTAATTACTTCAAATTACTACTTTTTGGAAAAATAGTCACGACAACGATTTTTGACGGAATGTATAAAACCTTGTTTACAAACATTTAAACCACATATTATCTTTAAAAATCGGTCAAATCACATGATTTATTTTATACTTTTCTCTAAAAATAAATTCCAAACCCAACCAAAAAAACCTCATCTAAAAAACATATATATATATATTTTAATAAAAAAACTAAAATGTATACTTAAAATTAATTATTTAATATGTAAAAAATATAAATATAATAATTAATATTTAGGGCTGCCTATTCTATTTCTATATGTCCGAAGTCCACCCTATAAATAGTCGGGTTTTAGCAGATTTGGGCATGATAATAATTTTCCTTATCCAAGACCAATCTATTGGACACGAGCCTAGACAAGCTGTAAGGGTATCCGAACCCGTGAACAAGTCAAGACTTTCCATTAGATCCGTCCTTGAAGGCTTAATACATGAAGACACCTGTACTTGGCCAAAGAATCTTATTAGTCCCTGAACTTTGAAGAAGTCGCATTAGCTTCTAACTTGCTTAAAATGTTACGGGTTTCAACTTGTCGAAATCTCCTCATTACTATTGCTATATACAATTTAAAAGACTAATTATATCACTTTAAAAAAATCACGAGGCTAATAAAGCATCTCCAAAATATGCATTTTAGAGTAAAACGACTAAACAACTTCAACTCCTGATTACCGGTACTTACATTTCCTCACTCTCTAGAATAATTAACTTTGCATAGAGTTACAATTACAAATAAACATTTGGTTGTATGATTCATAACAACCGAAACCCGTATCTGTTGCCATCCCTAATCATCACGAACCAACTTCACTCCCCAATTAAGATCCACACAATGTCTCAAATAAGGAAGAACATCACCAACATCAATCTTACCTTCTCCATCACAATCATAAGTAGGAGGAAAATGAAAACAAGGTTCGGTAGACAAGTCCCGTGTACAAGGCGGATTCGGGACGTTCTCGTTATCCGTCTTGAACAGTATCCACGGCTTTAAACCTCCTAAACCTTGACCAACATACCCAAAAGTCGACCAAGCACTCGTCACCAACACATCTGTCAAGCTCAGGAGGTACATTTCCGCCCACGCCTTCATGTTATGCGTATTAGTCCCCCCGAATTGTTGAAACCCTTCGTGACTTGGTTGATAAACCCCGATAACTTCGCCTGTCGCGGTCGGTCCTGTCCAATACATGTTGCTCAAGTTCACATAGAACTCATTGTACAATGATGTTACAAGAATCGCTTTCGATGTCTTGGTTTTCAATTGGGGAGCTTCAGGTTTTCGTTGTCCTGTTTCGGGAAGGATATTTTCGTTGAGTGTACAATTCAGTAACTGATTTAGTACTGTCTGAAATGGAGTTGTTGCAGGATTGAATACTCTAACTTGGAGGCCAACTCGTTGATCCGCCTTTGACAGGTACGCGTCGTAGAATCTTGTGATCAAACCCCACACCTGATTCGTCGGATTGAAAAGATATGAACTCAAGAGATTGAAAACACAATCCTTGTCAGGAAACATTTTGGTTACCTCTTGCTTGTAAGTTCGGCTCAGGAAGAAATACGGGGCGAAATATTGATCCGACAGGATCATTATCCACGGGACATTTCGAAGAAAAGGTTCACTTTTACCGCAGTAAAACAACTTCTTGTCAAGTAAATAATCACTATGATCAAGGTTAAGATATAAATGTGACGGCGAAACGGTACTAGTTTTTACTATGCTTGCAAAACTTTGTGTATACCTGTTTTTCCAGTGATTCCTGACAGGAAAAATGTTTGGCAATCTCCATGATGTATCAGGAAACGGCTCGCAGAATAGATCATCCATGTCTTTTCCGTGATCGAGGAGTAATACGCGGTTCGTGAGGAGAGCGTAAAGGAATGTTGAAGCAATGCTTATGATCCTATTCCCCAATCCATTTGCAGGTATCCAGATTACGTATTTACATGAGGCGGAAATGTTCCTGGTGCCGGATTTGATTCCTGATAAGCTTCTGTTGTAAGATTCTGAATTCGGACCGCAATTTTTATGAAGGTCTTCGTATTTTCGGAGCTTCGAAAGGAGATAAGGAGAGGGCTTGTGTGGTGAATGTCTTCTGTATTGGATAGATTCATACCTGCTTAAGCAGGATTTTTCGTCTAATCCTGGAGAAAAAATCCTGTCAAGTAAAATGTTATCAGAAGAAACAACTCCGGAATCTGATGCTTCAACGATCCTGGAATCGGATGTTCGATTAAGTACTTTTACATCAGGAGAGATTGCAGGTTCACAGGAATTGGTTCTTGAATCTGTTCAATGCAAAAAGGTGAAATTAGGTGAAACTCAGGTTTCGTATCAGAATCCGAGCTATAAAATGCAGGCAACAAGATTGCTTTCCGTATCTTTCTTTTTATATAAAAATTCTATATATCATTCCATTAGATTAAACAGTACAAATACAGCACGAAAATTAACAGGAATAAAACCTCTAATGGGTACAGGCTACAACCTGTACAAGATCCACGAAAAGATACTACAGAGAGCAATAAAACGATTACAAAGGATAGCTTACCGTATCTTAAAGCTGAAGCATTTTGAGCATTTCCACGGAAGACTCCGATTTGATCGAAATTCGAGTTTTGATAGAGTGCAAGAACTAAGACTGATGCAGGCAAGAGTAGCAAGCAGAATACCAAGGCTGTTTTGAATCTGTTGGAATCGGAATCGGAACCGGAACCGGAACCGGACTTTTGTTTGCTAAGCTGAAAGGTTTCCATTGAATATCTGTGTTTCTGGTCTCTATGCAAGCATTTAGAAGCTCAGAAATTACCATCAAAAGCTTCAACTAACTTGTAAAATATGTATCTGAAGCATTCTGCATAGAATGTTAAATTTTAGTATATTTCTATCATTTATAATTCGTATGAAATATAATGGAATAAAATAAAATTTAAATGTTATTGATCGATATTCTTAGGATCTGTTTGGTTCATTTGTTACTGTTTGCTATTTGCTGTTTGTTACAGAGATTACTCAACGATTCTCTTATATAAATCATTCTAGCAAATTAGTTTTTTTCCTAAATATAAGTCATTATTATAGTTTTACAAGAATTTTTAGTTTAGTTTTTCGGCCAAACATTCAATTTTTTTATCTTGGTTCATGTAAATTCATTAAGTAACTCTATACCAATTGTATTTCTTAATTTATGCGAAATATCCTAGAATAACTTATATAAGAAAATTGAGGGAGTAATTGATTTTTCTGCTAAAAGCAACTATTTTTTTTATCTCCTGTTTAGAATTAAAAGCGAAACGTAGTCCTGAAAAAAATGAAAAATATGGATCTGTCTTGAACTTAACCAATAATATTTAGGAGTGGACACGATTTTATCTCTGACAGTATTGTTTGTTTTTTTTTTTTTTTGTATAAAAAAAACGAAAGAAATCTTAAGAAGAAGAAATGGATTTTAATTCCCTAATTTGCTAAAATATTAACTGAGAAATTATAATTCATCAAATATATGAGATATTATGTGATATATATATGGATTCTAAGACTTAACACATTTATTCCATGCAAATAATTAATTCAGGAAAATATTTCGTAGAAAAATAGAATATTTTTCATTATTGATCAACCCACAAAATATATATATATATACATTCTTCAAAACCAGGGCACTGGACTGTTTAGACGTTTGAAATCGAAAATCCGTTTCGATTTATCTAGGCGTTTTTTGGGTCCCTGATCGATTTTTTGCCGCATCGGCGCCGCCTAAGCGAAGATGAACAAACACATTTCTTTATTGTGAATTTATTTTTTGCTTTATTATAATTCAATTTTAAGCTGTTTTAATGATATTGTTGTTGAAATGTTGATGTTTGCGCTTTTTTAAAGATATATGTTACAAAGATATGTGTTTTTCTATACTCCTTCCATTTAGGGGTGTGCATCGGTTCGGTTTAAACCACATACCGAACCGAACCGAGTGAATTCGGTTTTTCGGTTCGGTGTTTTTAACAATTCGGTTCGGCATCGGTTTTCATTTTTAGTGTAGTTCGGTTCGGTTCGGTTTGACAGAAAATGTAAAAAAACCGAACCGCACCGAATTACACATATTTTACATTTTTATATATACATACATACATATATTTGATTATACAAGTTTAATTTTTTTTATTATTGTTGAGATATTGGCAGGGGAAGGTTTGCCCCAGTACACCCTTGTGGTGGGACCCCTCCCCGGACCCTCGCTTAAGCGGGGACGCGTAATGCATCGGGCCGCCCTTTTATTGTTGAGATAATAACCCAATATAGATATATTTTGAAAATATTTCAATTTTTGTTCTTGTTAAGGTAAATTTAATGAGAGAATATAGTGATTTTTATTTGTTATTTGTTATTTTTAACTTAACTCGGTTTGTTCGGTTTAAACTGAACCGAACTGCATATTTCGGTTCGGTTTTAATTCGGTTTTACCTATTATTCGGTTCGGTGTTGGTGTGAATTATTTTGATCATTTCGGTATTCGATTTTTTCGGTTCGGTTTTGTACCGATGCACACCCCTACTTCCATTTCCTTATATAGATTATTCTAACAAATTAATTTTTTTCCCAAATATAAGTCATTCTAGGATTCCAATAACTTTTAGTTTAGTTTTTGGTCAAAATATTGAATTTTTTGTAGGGAAAATTACAAAACTAGGTCAAATGGAAGACCCATTTACATATTAAACCCATTTACTCAACCTACTACATATCTAGACTGATTTTGTGTGACTTTCCCATAATACCCCTAACCTTCCCACTTCCTCCCTTACGCGAACGTTCTCTCCCCTCTTCTCCTTGGTTGCGCGAAACGGCGGCAGCTCCTCCATTAATGATTCCAAGGCTTTTGATCTTCCTATCTTCCTTTAAATTCCACGAAATCTGGTTCATTTCTCCAAATCACAATGAATTTCTCTTCTTCCTCTCTTCATCTCTTGATTCTGCAACTTCCTAATCCTAGAAAACGAAGTCATGGTTCTTCATCTTCCATTTCCTGCTCGTTCGAAAAAATGGTGAATCTACGTTATTTTCATCGTTTTTCCCAGTTTATCATATTGGGTTCATAAAAAAATGTAAGTATATGCTGTTTTTTCTGCGTTTTCCCCCATAAATCCACTTAGCATATGCGGTTATCGCGAGGTCTTCGGGGAGAAATTTATCGATTTCACTTCGCGAAACGCTGATTACGCGAAGTTTGCGAGGTAATTCGATAAATTTCTCTCGCAGACTCCGCGAATTCAGCGTTTTGCGAAGCCAGAACGTCACATTTCTCCTCGCAGACTCCGCAAAATCATTGTTTCGCGAAGTCAGAGCGTCACATTCCTTGCACATTTATGTTCGCATACTTAGCGAATCGTCGTTTCGCGAAGCCAAATCTTCCTTTTTTTCTGACTAACACGATTAAATTTTTCTGAAGGTGGTTGAATACGTAATATTCATTCCTGGAAGCCGGTGTGTTAGGGTGCCATGAGAGACATCCATTCGAAAACGCCTGGACTTCCAACCGTCAGTTGTGAATAAGAGTCTACACCGTGGGACATGTCCATCCCTCTGTGGTTAATAATAACCTATGTATAATGAAGTGATTTGTTAGGAGTTTATTATGGCAATCTTAGTGAATAGTAGCCTATGTATTATGAGATGATTTGTTAAGAGTTTATTGTGGCAATCTTATTGTAAATTTTGATAATGTTATGATTTTAATGTTAGAATCCTTTGTTGTTTGCAATTTTTTGTTATATACCACTTCGCGAATTAGCTACAAAACATATACAGGCTTCGCATATGCGAATTAAATTCATCAAATAAATCAAACTCTAGCTTCGCAGACTTTGCATATGCGAACTAAATTCATCAATTATTATGAACATTAGCTTCGCAGGCTTCGCATAATATGGAATTTGCGAAGTCAGACTGGAGGGGACGAGACGCGCGTAAATCATAAGGGTATTATGGGAAAGTCACACAAAATCAGTCTAGATATGTAGTAGGTTGAGTAAATGGGTTTAATATGTAAATGGGTCTTCCATTTGACCTAGTTTTGTAATTTTCCCTTTTTTGTATTGGAATATGTGTTTTTTAATATTCCAATGCTTGATATGAGAGATAATTTATTTTATAGTTAACCAATATTAATTCATTAATTTACCTCTATATTAATTGATTTCTTAATTTGTGTGAAATACCCTAAAATGACTTATATAATGGAATGAAAAGAGTATTAAATATTTTATTATTATTATTTTTAGATAGTATAACAAATATTTTAATTGAATTTATATAATAATTTGTTTATTACACCGTCCAATTAGCACCTGTCGTTTTTTACAAACTTTTATATATGTATATATAAAATGAGAAATAAAAATGTTAAGTCTTTCTAAAATTGGTTCTTTTTCTAAAAATGAAAAAAAATAATATTGTGAATTAATTCTGATAGTGAAAATTTCTGCAATGGGTCGGGACTAATACTAGTCATGTCCAGGCAAATGTCACGTCATTTCAATTGCTGATACGATATTATTTGGATGGAGGGACCAGTACCGGTCTCGGTCCATAGTAAAACTTCTCTATATGAATTGTAACTTATCATAATATTAACATTAACATTGCTAACTTGTTAAAATAAGAAAATGGCAAGTAAAATGCATGTTCATATATAAACCTCGACTCGATAGATAAACAGTAAGAGTCGGCTTAGTTGTAGCTGTTATTTTGTTAACTATTTGTAGTTGCTCGTAACCGATAGATGCTAATCAATAGCTATAATAATTGTTTTTTAATTATAACTAAACGCTTTTATTCTACTTTTTAAAGTAAAAATAATTACGAAAAGAAAAACTAAACGGACTAAAGAAAAAATTAGAGAAAGGAAGAGTTGAAGAAGGAAAGACATTACCTGGAATATCTATGAGAGCAAGAACCATTGATAGACCTTAGTTTCTTTCTTGAACAAAAGTGGAATATTGATCTGGAAACCTTAATTTATAAAATGAGTATTGAAGTTGTGAATTTTTATTTATTTTCAGATTATTATATGAATTTATATTCATTAATTAAATTCTAATATCCATAAATATAGTCAAAACGTAACAACTGCGTGCATGGGGTTACCGAATTTCTCAAATCCCCATATATTTATTTAGTTATTTTTAATTAATGGCAATGAATCATATAACTTCAAGAGGAAGATATTGCAGGAGTAAAGTCAAAATGGTTGCCCCAATTTCAATTATTTGGGTTAAGGTGTAAAAATACCCCTAACGTTTTTTGTCAGGAGCAATTTTACTCCTAACGTCTAAAATGGTGCAATTTTACCCCCTAACGTTTGTAGCCAAGAGCAATTTCACCCCTAACGTTGATAATTTGGGTCAATTTTACCCCTATTATAAAACACATATATTTTTGTTTCTTATTTTGCACTAATTGCATATCAATTCGTTCTAAAACAAATGATTTCATGTTTTTTTTGTAATTTAATAATAGAATTGGAGATTAATATTTATAAATTTGATGAATTTTTTGATTTTTTTTTGTCTAATTCGTACAAAAGACATATAACTTTTTTTATTTTATTTGTTATATTTTTTCACATCCCTATATGTTTGTGATTTGTTACTGATAAAATGACGCACTTGTAAAGTGTAGATACAAGATTCATGATCGAGAAGACAGTTTGATGAATTATTTTTCAAATTAATCCAATTTATCAACGTTAGGGGTAAAATTGTTCTTGGCTTCTAACGTTAAGGGTAAAATTGCACCATTTTAGACGTTAGGGGTAAAATTGCTCCTGAACCAAAACGTTAGGGGTATTTTTGCACCTTAACCCCAATTATTTTGAAGGAAAAAAAATATTTTTCATCCGAAAAAGTTTTTTTAAATTTTTTTTATATACGTGTTATACAACCTTTGTCCGTACAACTTTCAATTTTGCATATAAAATATATATAAACTTTTAGTGATTTCTCACTAAAATGTACATCGGTAATTGTGATCAGTCAATGCAAAATCAATGTACCATATTAGCAAATTGACCAATTTAAAAGTCAAAAGTTGACTAGTCAACCCACACTCAACACACTACATCAAGAATTTTGACTTTTATGAATGTCAAATTGCTGACGTGGCACGTTAACTGGTCATAATTACTAGCTATAAATTTTAGTGGGAGATCACCAAAATGTTGTAAAAGTGTATAAAATTGAAGGTTATATATCATAGTACGAAAAAGGAGAAAGGTTATACACCATACATATAATTTACCTTTTTTCATAATTGATTAATATCATTAAATTATTATTATTATATTCTAGTTTTATCTAATCTCACCATTAAGTGAAAGTTATTTACATTAATCAGAATAGTACATACAAATTAGTACCTTTGTTTTCATGACATCCTAAAAATTTAGAGAAAAGTAAAAAAAATAAATATTATGGTTTGACCTTCGTGGTTTAAAGTTAAAAAAAATTATCTCATGTTCGGTATCAGATTAAAGACACAGTATATATAAGAGATTTTTTTTAAATTTTTTTTTCATGTGTTGATCCGTAGGAAATAAAGATTGACACGTGGAGTGATGAGAGCCTTCGGATCAGTAGACTATGTGGAACATTACGGGCCTTCGGATTCATCAAACTTCTAGAAACCATTTTCCATAAAAAAAAAAGCCCTCTTGTTAACTAGTTGAGGTAATCCACGAGACGTCTTCTAGTAAAAGATGTTGAAACACCTTTCCACAAGATTTTGATTTGACAAAATCATCCATGATTAAGAGACAATTAAATTTAAGTGCTTTATTTTAATTGTACTAATCCGTTTGTTCAATGTTGAGTATGAATATAAATAAAGATAAATATAAAAAGTAAGACAGGAAGAAGTCAGCATAAAATGAACAAAACAAGCTAAGGTCAGCATAGAAGCCTAAAGTATCAAGCTGAGTGGAATTAAACCTAGCATCAAAAGACTAAGGCATAAAAGTCCAACAAAGAGAAGCAATGCAACTCAGCATAAGAAACAGCAACAACAACTGTCTTACGAAGCTGAGCTGACCAAAAATATACTTAGCCTAGAAACTGCCAAAGACAATGATTTACGTAGTAGAAGCTGAGTGATCCTTCAGGACAGTATGAAAAAGTCGTTTGCTAAAAGACAATGATTACCGCCCCTCTGAACCAATAATTGAATCCTTGGAAATACGCAGAAGACACATTCCGAGATGTATGGGTCAATGGATTATTGGTAAAGGACAACTCGCACAAAAAGACAAGCCAGACGCAAGAAGACAAGCCTGACGTCTGAAGGAAAACAGAGGAAGGGAATGGCCGGAACAGTCTGAAGCTGACCAGAAACTGTCCCCTAAAAGAGCCGTTTTAACATTAACGGCTAAATCATTTCAAAATGATCCAACATAGATTTTTCCTATATAAGGACAATCAAACTTCTTGGATCATTGCAGAATTACAAAAAGAAAAATACAAGAGAGAAAAGATACAAAAGCACTTAGATACAAAAAGAGATCTTACACCCATCTTCTATTCCTTGTGTAAATGCTAGAGTGATTACTTGTAATCTTCTAAAGTGTTCTTTATTTGAAAAGGAACAAGTGTTTATCAATTGTAACATTGAGAGTGTTGTGCTGAGTGTTTGGTTGTAAACATTCAGTGGTAGAGAAATCTAGGTGCTGGGTTGTAGCACTTAGTAGGAGTTGAGTAGACGAATAGAGAAAGGTACTCTTGCATATTCAACTGCCTTGTAATTGGTTTGTTCTCTACCTTTAAAGAGCTCAGTATTGGATTCTAAAAGCCCAGAGGACTCTGGGGACTGGACGTAGGCGGAGAGGCCGAACCAGGATAAGTGATACTGAGTAATCTCTAAACTCTCTCTCAATATATATATTTGCATGTGTTGTGTGTAAAGGTTACTCAGCATATAAAATTGTTTAAAGTTGACTCTGAGTAATTTCAAGTGCTGAGTTAGAAGCTGACCTCCGAGAGTGTCAATATCTAACTTACAAATAGTACAACCTTAGTCAATATCCGGCCAAAGCTGTCTTGTAACACATCTGGCCAAGTTGACTAAAAGCTGAGCTGACAAACTCACCAAATAACTAGTCAGTATATTAATTAAACAACGAAAAAGTTATATTAGTTCTTAACCCCCCCCCTTGGAACTAATCACACGGGACCAACAAGTGGTATCAGAGCCTAAACTTACTACTCAAAGATATAACTATCTTGAGCGGATCCCATAAATGGGTGAGAACAGCACTCGTTTCCTTCCAGGGAACCAAACAACCCAGATACTCCCTGAGGGATTATCAATCACTAGACCTCCCCTATTCTTTGGATCTAATTATACATTCTGGAAGAATAGGATGAAAAACTTTATTCAAGCCACAAACATGAGTGCATGGCTTGCAATTGTTCAAGGTCCACATGTGCCCTATAAAACTGTTAACAATGAGAAAATTGTTAAAAGCGAAGCTGAGTGGACAGAGGATGACCTCAGAAAATTACAAAATAATGCTTCGGCTATAAATATGCTTCACTGTGCTTTAGATGCTGCAGAATACAATAAGATTTCAGGTTGTGAGTCAGCACAGGAGATTTGGAAAAAGCTTGAAGTAACCTATGAAGGCACTAGTAAAGTTAAAGAGTCAAAAGTCAATCAGCATATGAGACTCTTCGAGCTGTTCGAGATGAACGAGAACGAAGACATCTCTGAAATGAACTCAAGGTTCACAGATATTATAAATGAGCTTAAAAGGCTTGGAAAGAACTTCACTGAAGAAGAACAAGTGAAAAAGATCTTGAGAAGTTTACCTAAGCATTGGCAAGCAAAGAAAACAGCTGTAGAAGAAGCTCAGGACTTGACTACTTACAAACATGATGAGCTAATCGGATCCCTGCTGACCCACGAGATCTCTATGAAAAACTTTGAGGCAAAAGAAAAATCTGAAGATAAGAAACAAAAATCTCTAGTGATGAAAGCTGACTCCACAGAAGCTGAGTCAACCGATGATGAGGAAATAGCCATGTTCACTAGAAAGATGAAGAAGCTGTTCAGAAGAAATGACAGGAACAGCAAAAGGCCATACAAAAGAGGTGATAGGTATAAAGCTGAGCCAAGTGACAACAGATATAAGAAAGATAGCTCCAAGTCTGTCACTTGCTTCGAGTGTCACCAAACTGGGCATATCAAGTCAAGCTGTCCTAATTTAAATAAAGAAAAGAAAGGAAGCAAAAAGGCAATGATGGCAACATGGAGTGATAGTGATGAGTCAACCTCATCAGAGGCTGAGCAAAATGAAACTGCCAATATATGTTTCATGGCAGATGATGGAGCTGACCAATCTCAATCTGAGCAAGCTGACCTCTCTGATGAAACTGACCAGGAGGAACACAACAATGAGGTAACATCCCTACTTTTGCTTAGAAATGAAATGGTAAATGCTTTGAGTGATTTATATGCACTAACTAAAAGGTGCAACAAGAAAATCAAATCACTCAGCAGGCGGTGTGACGAGATTGAAGAGGTCAAGCTAAGTGACCTCCGATATCTTCTCCAGGACAACTCAGATTTACATACCAACATACAAATAATGCATAAGCTTGTCACGGAGGTTCAATCTGAGTCAAAGAAACTTAGAAAGGATGTTACAATCTTACAGAGTCAAACAAAATGCTCAAAAAGAAATAAACCCCATGCTGAGTACGCTAGTACTAGTCAGCATATGCAGTTCACCCAGTGTGAATGTTGTGGAAAAAGGGGGCACACAAAAGAGGTGTGTTGGTTCAACAAGCGGATTGTCCAATGTGACTTCTGCGGAAGAAAAGGACATTCCACAAAGGTATGCTGGCATGCCCATCACAACAATGCTGACCGCACTCAATACAACCCCCAAAGGGTAATATTTTATGACTTTTGTGGTAAGCCAGGCCACACTATAAAAGTATGTCGTCACAAATTAAAGTATGATTTTGCACCTGTCTACACTAACAAGAAAGGACCCAAAAAGAATTGGGTACCTAAAAATGAATAGTTTAAAATGCAGGTTAGCTTGACATGCGTAGAGAAGTCAAAGCTGTGGTATATAGACAGCGCATGCTCAAGGCACATGACAGGTGATGAAACACAATTCATCACACTAGAGCTTAAACGAGGTGGAAGTGTAAGCTTCGGAGACAATAAGAAGGGTAAGATAGTCGGCTCAGGTACTATCGGAGGTAACCCAACTATTGAGTCAGTCTCCTTAGTTAAAGGTCTCAAATACAATATGCTAAGTGTAGCTCAACTTTGCAAGAGCGGCAGAAAGGTTGTATTCGATGATACTAAGTGTCAAATACTCGAGGGGAACACAAATGAATTGATTTTAACTGCCCCTCGCGTAGATAATGTATACATGCTAAATTTAGAAAAACAGTTTTCCAAAAATATATGCTTAGTGTCTAAAGAGGATAACTCCTGGCTATGACATAGAAGACTTGGACATGTCAGCATGGACCTTCTTGCCAAATTAGCTAGAAAGCAATTAGTTGAGGGATTACCCAAATTGAAATTTGAGAAAGATCAATTATGTAAAGCTTGTCAGCAAGGGAAACAAAACAAAAGGTCATTTCAAAGTAAAAATATTGTCTCAACCAAGAGACCATTGGAATTACTACACTTGGATCTTTTCGGACCTATCCAGCCACTCAGCTTGGGAGGTAAGAAATTTTCCTTGGTCATTGTAGATGATTTCTCTCGGTACACTTGGATCATCTTGCTGAGTAGCAAGGATGAAACTTTTGAGATGTTCACTACACTTATTAGAAAGCTTGAAATTGACAAAGACCTAAAAGTAGCTCATATTAGAAGCGACAACGGTGGAGAATTAAAAAACCAACAGTTTGATGAATTCTGTGAAACCAGTGGTATTGACCACAATTTCTCTGCTCCTAGAACACCTCAACAGAATGGGGTTGTTGAAAGGAAGAACAGAACAATTGTCGAAATTGCTAGAACCATGCTGAGTGAAAATAGGCTTCCAAAGTACTTCTGGGGTGAAGCTGTCCACACAGCATGCTATATACTGAATAGGACTCTAGTAAGACCTATACTTAAGAAAACCCCATATGAACTTTGGAAAGGACGAAAGCCCAACATTGGTTACTTTCGTGCTTTTGGGTGTAAATGTTTCATACTCAATACAAAGGACAATCTTACAAAATTTGATGCTAAAGCTGACGAAGCGATCTTCTTAGGGTACTCAACAAACAGTAAAACATATAGAGTCTATAATAAACGAACTCAGATTGTAGAAGAGTCTGTTCATGTTGAGTTCGATGAAGCTGACCCTGCAGGAAAGACAACTCAGCTCACTAAAGATGAACCAAGCTCAGCTTCCGCTGATCAAAATGGAGCCTCTGAATCATCAATACAAGGGCTGACCAAAGGTAAGCAAGAAGTTGAAATTATATTTGCTGACCAGTCCATTCCTGTAGAGATTGTAGAAACACCTCCTTCAAACAACTCAACATTGCCCAAAGAAATAAAAATCCCAAGAGGACATTCAGAAAAGTCCATTCTTGATACTGCTGACAACAAGCTGATGACCAGAGATCAGCTTAGGAAATACCTCAGCAATGTTGCATTCGTCTCAATACATGAACCAAAGAACTTTGCTGATGCTGAGCACGATGAATATTGGATCAATGCCATGCAAGAAGAGCTTGACCAATTCACCAGAAATGAGGTATGGGATTTAGTGCCTAAACCTAGGAATCAAAAGCCTATAGGAACTAAGTGGGTTTTTAGAAACAAACTGGATGAGCATGGAAATGTAATAAGAAACAAAGCTCGACTTGTAGCCCAAGGGTATAGTCAGTAAGAGGGTATTGACTATGGGGAAACATGTGCACCTGTTGCTAGGTTAGAAGCAATACGTATATTATGTGCCTATGCCAGTTTCATGAACTTTAAGTTATACCAAATGGATGTCAAAAGTGCATTTCTTAATGGTTTCATAAACGAAGAGGTATATGTTAATCAACCTCCTGGGTTTGAAGATCCAAAATTTCCAAACCACGTTTATAAACTTAAAAAGGCCCTGTACGGCCTAAAATAAGCTCCAAGAGCTTGGTATGAGAGGTTGACCAACTTCCTGCTAACCAGGAACTATGTCAGGGGAAAAGCTGACACAACCTTGTTCATTAAGAAAAAGGGAAAACATACCCTACTTGCAAAAATATATGTAGATTATATAATATTTGGTGCTACTGACGAATCTTTGTGCAAAGAATTTAGCAAACAGATGCAAACTGAGTTCGAGATGTCCATGATGGGGGAACTCAACTTCTTCCTTGGACTACAAATCAAGCAAGGTAAGAATGGCATCTTCATAAGTCAGTCCAAGTACACCAAGGAAATGTTAAAGAAATTCAATATGATAGATTGCAAACCCATATCAACCCATATGGGTACTGATACTGTCCTATGCAAAGATGAGAAAAGTAAGTCAATAGACACTAAACTTTATCGAGGTATGATAGGTTCGTTACTTTATCTCACAGCTAGTAGACCGGATATACAGTACTCAGTATGTTATTGTGCGAGATATCAAGCTGACCCCAGAGAATCTCATCTAACGGTTGTAAAAAGAATTTTTAGATATTTGCAGAGTTCAGTTGATGCAGGTCTATGGTATCCAACTTCAAATGACTTCACACTCATTGGATAAACTGATGCTGACTATGGACGAGATAAGCTAGAACGTAAGAGCACTTCAGGAGGATGTCATTTCCTTGGAAGCTGTCTAGTATCTTGGTTCGGCAAGAAGCAATCATCTGTGGCCCTGTCTACAACTGAAGCTGAGTACGTGGCTGATGGAAGCTGTGTTGCTCAAGTCCTCTGGATAAAGCAATAGCTTGAGGATTATGGAGTGAAGACCAAAACAATAGAGATCAAATGTGACAACAAAAGTGCCATTGATCTATCTAAGAATCCAATTCAACACAGCAGGATGAAGCATGTCAGCATAAGGCACCACTTCATTAGAGATCACGTACTAAAAGATGAGATCAAGCTGACCTACGTGCCAACAAATGAACAGCTTGCAGATATCTTCACCAAGCCCTTGGCACGTGAACAATTCAACATACTAAGGGAAGCTATCGGTATGTCTAATCCCTTCAATAATTCTCTAGTGAATGTTGAGTGATTGCCATGTTGAGTAAAAATGAGAACGCTGTGCAAATGCCATGTTGAGTAAAATAAACTACTACTGAGCTCAAAATGTAGAAAAATCACCCCATACTGAGTTGACATACATGTTGTGTGATTATCCTGAGTAGGTACATATACTGAGCAACTATCATATACTGAGTTAGGAATTCACCTCGATAAGAACTAGGCTCTCAGTATCACAAACGGTTCATTTTCTAGGAAAACTGCGCTAAAACCCACTTGCACCATTAAATGCCAACACGTGTAATAAATAACACCTGGAAAAGGCAAACAATTATAAAGACAACCCATGCGCTGAAAATGTCATTAAATGACAGAATCTCTGTCGGTTGAACGCCCCAAGGAAAAACGGCTAGTTCAATAAATAGGACCGCTTTAGGTATATATAAATAATGGATGAATTACTCCTCAAAACCTCTTCACACCTAAATCCTTTGGTATTCAGAATCTCTCTCTCTCAAATCTTCCACAAAAATCTCTGAAAATGACCAACACTCAGAAAATCTCCGGTGAAAATTCTGGTAAATTGATCACCGATGAAAGCCCCAAATCTACTCCTCAGTCTAACCTAACTCCGAGCAAACGCCATCAAACGGACCCAACAAGCTCCTCAAAACAGAAGAAACCCAAGGCTAGAACCATGGTAAAGGTCCACATGAAAGTCCACAACCTGGAAGTCCTAAAATACCGCCGGTTCTCTCCCAGCTTCGTTACCGCCGAAAAGCCATTCTGTGAATGGATTGAGAAGAACGAGTGGACATGCCTCTTCTCTCTCCCCGGAACCACCTATCCTCGGTTGGTTAGGGAATTCTACTCCGGTCTCCATGTTGATAAGGACGATGCTGACTATCTGGAGACGCACGTTAAGAGTCACAAGATTGTAATCACTCCGTCCTATTTGGCAACCTTACTCAACTTGCCTAACAAAGGAATCGAGTTTAGAACAACAAAAGAAAAGGTATCAACGGAAAAGCTTGACCAGATGAAGGGATTTTGCAAACCCAAAAATCACAAAGGTGAAATACCTAGCACCAGTATAGGGCAAAACCAGAAGATGGCGCAACTACATATTCACCAACTTCATCTTCCCTAAACTCAACTCAGCCTCGTCTGCCTCCAACTTTGAGCAGTGCTTTATATGGCACATGCTAACCTATTACCCACTCAATATGCCTGTGTTTTTGGTGGGAGCACTTCAACGAGGGGGTAAGAAACTTCGACTAGGTTCTCTAATCACCAAGATCCTTGAAGATCACAAGATTGAGACCATCACTGAGACTAAAAGCTTGGGAACAGAAATAACCGCGGCTCTGCTATTTGGGTTATTGTTCAACCAACCTCTTAAGGGAGGTGCAGATGTAGAGGAAGATGAGGAAGAAAACGATGCTGAACAAGAAATTGAAACTGAGCTAGCAGCAGATGATGCTGAGCCAGAAGTTGAACCAGAGGAAGTTACTGCCGAGTCCCCTAAGGCAAAGAAGAAGAGAAAAACACTTGCCACTTGTGCAAAAGATATTGAAACTGTGCCCAGGAAGAAGAGGGCTATGACCAGAGGAAAGAATGTTGATGCTGACCTACCTCAGATTACACCTAAGTCAGCAGAGAAAAGGAAAGGGCAAGCTGAGCCCGAAGAAGAAAATGAAGAATCCCCAGAACAACCTCTAAAGAAGAAAAGTAGAAATTCTGGGTTGAAAATAGTTGAAGCTGATCCCATTGATTGGGTTGTGACACCCAAATCTCATTGCACTCAAAACATTGGGATTGATCTTGAGAAAACTCCAGTTGAGCAAGCTGATGAAGGAGAAGAACAAAGACAGGTTGATACTCAGCTTAATGCTGAAGAAAAAGATCATGCTGAGCCGGATAATGTTGAGCAACATCAGGAGGCACATGTTGAACAAGAAGAAGAAGATCATCAAAGAGAGGATCTGAATGTTGAAGCCGAGGTTGAGGATGTAAATGTTCAAACTGACCCTTCACCTCTAAAAACTAAGTCCCTCAAAAGACTGAAAAAGAAAGCTGTCAAGACTCCTCTTATTGATCTCTTGGCTGAGTCTCCATCTTTGGAGCAAATTACGGATCCCTCCAATATCCAGTTCGAGTATTTTTCCCACCATGTTGAGTCTCCTCCTAAGGAACCTGAGCAAAATCAAGCCTTTGTTACTCGCACTGAGGAACATGCCAAGACTCCACCAAATCCAAATCCTGCCGAGCAAGAGCTCTAAGATCAAGCCACTCAACATGGGGAGAAAACTATGGATCCACCTGTTCAAACTCATGAAGAACCAAATACTCAAGCAACTAAGAAGCAAACTCCACCACCATCCAGCTCCACCTCCATTCCTGCGTCTGAGCCAACTTCCACTGAGCAACATGCATATCTTAGTGCAACTTAGTCTGGCCGACGAATCATAGAAACGGCTCAATCTATTCTCCAGGAGTTCACCACTTCTGATGCTGCTAGGTCTGCTCATCCTGAGTCAACAAATATCTCTGCCCTCACTCAACTTCTTACTAAAATTAAGGGACTCAAGGATCTTATCAGTGTTGTAACCACCGTCCAATCACAGCAACCTAAGCAAGATCATATTGCCAAACTGACTGAGCTATTCCTTCTGATGATAAATCACATGAAATCCCTTGAAGGTAAAATCAACAATCTCTCTGCACCTACTCCAGGATATGCAACTTCGGCTGAGTTAGATCACCACTTTGCCAAGCTGAGAACAGAACTGCCCAACCTTGGGACAACGGCCAATCCTGAGTATGTCACATCTGCTGAGTTGCAGGGATGCTTTGCCAAGCTGACTGCTGATCTCACTTGTACACGTGAGCTCGTTTCCTCCACTTCTCAATGTACAATTGATCAACTCAGTGAAGCCGTGAGTCTTCTCAATGTCAACAAAGCTCAGATGGACGTTGATCCTAGCACCAATGATAAACGTTCACAAGGTATTCTGTAGGCCATTCGCTATGACAATGCTCAACGCATCTTCTATGACTCTGCCCTATTGAAGATGTATCATCAATCCTTTGCTCAGATTACCAGCTCCCTTACTTGGCTTAGCAAGTCCCATGAGTGTATTATCAACCTGATCACTGGGTCCATCCCAGTTCCTCGAAATGTTCGGGATGATTGTGTTCCTGTGATAGATGGCTTGAGTGAAAGCACAAAAAGATTACAACGCTATTCCAATGTTCTATCCTCTGCCGCGAGAAATGACACCTTTGTCTATAAACCCGATGCTGGGAAAACGGGGGAGAGAACTCAAGCTGGAACTCAACAAAAGACAGGTGCATCAGGAAGCAAAGTGAAAGGAAAGGGTAAGGCTGTAGAGTGAGAAAGGAAAGGGTAAGGCTTAAGAAGAGAGACTACTGAAACTTTTTTATGATTCTATTTTGTGTGGGCACAAGTATTTTGAATTTGTATGTTTTATTCTGAGCTCCAATGAACTGTGTTTTTTATTCTGTCCAAATGCCATGCTTATCAATGCACATTAACATAAGCAAATTGAACAAACAAATACTCAGTATATATAATAACGAGTAAATCAAACTGAGTATTCAAGTATTTCTGAAAGCTGACCTAGACTCAAAATAAATTAGAACTGAATCTAGTCAGTACACACATTCTTAGTTTGTCTCAAAATAAATCTTGGAAGGTTTAAGAGGTAAATTAACAGATGCAACCCTTACGGGGGAGAAATTTCAGAAATATGAAAAATAAATCAATCATGGGGAATTTCAAAACTGAGTTTCATAATTATGCATTTTGCCAACATCAAAATGAGGGAGTTTGTTGAAACACCTTTCCACAAGATTTTGATTTGACAAAATCATCCATGATTAAGAGACAATTAAATTTAAGTGCTTTATTTTAATTGTACTAATCCGTTTGTTCAATGTTGAGTATGAATATAAATAAAGATAAATATAAAAAGTAAGACATGAAGAAGTCAGCATGAAATGAACAAAACAAGCTAAGGTCAGCATAGAAGCCTAAAGTATCAAGCTGAGTGGAATTAAACCTAGCATCAAAAGACTAAGGCATAAAAGTCCAACAAAGAGAAGCAATGCAACTCAGCATAAGAAACAGCAACAACAACTGTCTTACGAAGCTGAGCTGACCAAAAATATACTTAGCCTAGAAACTGCCAAAGACAATGATTTACGCAGTAGAAGCTGAGTGATCCTTCAGGACAGCATGAAAAAGTCGTTTGCTAAAAGACAATGATTACCGCCCCTCTGAACCAATAATTGAATCCTTGGAAATACGCAGAAGACACATTCCGAGATGTATGGGTCAATGGATTATTGGTAAAGGACAACTCGCACAAAAAGACAAGCCAGACGCAAGAAGACAAGCCTGACGTCTGAAGGAAAACAGAGAAAGGGAATGGCCGGAACGGTCTGAAGCTGACCAGAAACTGTCCCCTAAAAGAGCCGTTTTAACATTAACGACTAAATCATTTCAAAATGATCCAACACAGATTTTCCCTATATAAGGACAATCAAACTTCTTGGATCATTGCCGAATTACAAAAAGAAAAATACAAGAGAGAAAAGATACAAAAGCACTTAGATACAAAAAGAGATCTTACACCCATCTTCTATTCCTTGTGTAAATGCTAGAGTGATTACTTGTAATCTTCTAAAGTGTTCTTTATTTGAAAAGGAACAAGTGTTTATCAATTGTAACATTGAGAGTGTTGTGCTGAGTGTTTGGTTGTAAACATTCAGTGGTAGAGAAATCTAGGTGCTGGGTTGTAGCACTTAGTAGGAGTTGAGTAGACGAATAGAGGAAGGTACTCTTGCATATTCAACTGCCTTGTAATTGGTTTGTGCTCTACCTTTAAAGAGCTCAGTATTGGATTCTAAAAGCCCGGAGGACTCTGGGGACTGGACGTAGGCGGAGAGGCCGAACCAGGATAAGTGATACTGAGTAATCTCTAAACTCTCTCTCAATATATATATTTGCATGTGTTGTGTGTAAAGGTTACTTAGCATATAAAATTGTTTAAAGTTGACTCTGAGTAATTTCAAGTGCTGAGTTAGAAGCTGACCTCCGAGAGTGTCAATATCTAACTTACAAATAGTACAGCCTTAGTCAATATCCGGCCAAAGCTGTCTTGTAACACATCTGGCCAAGTTGACTAAAAGCTGAGCTGACAAACTCACCAAATAACTAAGTCAGTATATTAATTAAACAACGAAAAAGTTATATTAGTTTCTAACACCCCCTTGGAACTAATCACATGGGACCAACAAAAGACTCCTCCTAAAGGAGGACTTCTCTTAATAGGTATGTTAGTGGAAGTGCACATTCAGCCCTAATAATCGAAATGGTGCAAATTTAATCATAACATTTTTTTTTAGTAGTATCAATTTTAGTCCAACGTTATTGAAAATTTAAAAAGGCTGGTTTGGCGGTTATATAAATGTCACTTCAAACCTTCCAAACATCAATTATATTAGTGTGTTCATAACACAATTACAAAAATCTGATAAAATCCTGAAAACTAAGACCGCCAGATATAAGTTAATTACAATTTTTTTTTATCAAAAGTGTCTAAAATATTAAATGCATTACTAAATATGATTATAAATAAATACCAATAAAAGATATACAAAACTATTTCAATTTATCGACAAACTTATTTGCAAGGTCTAATGTGACCGTTAAATACAGTAAAAATTTGAAACCAGGTTTTCAAATGTTCAATAACGTAGGACTAAAATTGATATTGTTTGGAAACATTAAAGTTGTACCATTTCATATGTTGGTATCTGCAATTCTCGGGTAAATTACATATGTGGTATACAACCTGTATTTTTCACACTTTAGTGTATATCTTTCAATTTTGCATACAAAACTGTATAACCTTTTGGTGACCTCCCAATAAAGTGTATAGCTGGTATTTATGACCGGTCAATATGAAGTCAACGTACCACATCAGCAATTTGACCTCCATAAAAGTCAAAATTACCGACGTGGCGTGTTAACCGGTCAACTTTTGAAATTTAAAAAGTCAAATTGTTACTGTTCGAAACGAAGGCCGTCCGCACCGCCTAGACGCTCAAAATTGTGAATCCGCCGTGATTTTCTCCAATTAGTCCCTCTAGGCGTTTTATTGACTCCTAGGTGATTTTTAGCCGTCTTGCCTCCGCCTAGACCGCCTCGACGCCGCCTCGACTGCATAGGTACCACCTAAGCGACAATGAACAAAAGCATTTTTTATTATAAATTTATTTTTTTTGGTTTATTATAATTTAATTTTAAGTTGTTTCAATGATATTGTTGTTGAAATGTTGATGTTTGCACATTTTTAAAGATATATGTTACAAATATACATATTTTTCTATATTAAATAATTTTATATTATTATTTTTAGATAGTATAATATGGTGCAGGCTACTATTACTTTGTCCCAAAACAAAGTAAGCTTACTTCGTATGTCACACCGTTAATTTAAAAAATTTAAAATCTCAACCATTTATGGATTTCACGAAATTTAAACCGGCTACTTACTTAATCTACCTATTAGATGGTTTTCTAATTAACAATTACAATATTATTTTTTTTTTGAAAAAGCTGCAATACTTTTCTTCTTTCTATTTGGAATTCTTTCCACGTTCCTCTGCTCCAATTTTTTTTTTCTAATTGCCAATATTATTTTTTTTTTCTTAATCTGCTAACATTTTACATAAAATTTAATTTTATTTACATAAAGACTTTTGCAAACAAAAAATCAGTAATTTCGTGAAAAATCGAATTTCACGTAAAACATTTAAACTTTACGTAAATCATCTATTTCTAGACATAATCAACGTAAAAATTGACTTAATTTACATAAAATTATTAATTTTTCTAAAACATTACCTTTGCAGTAAAATCGAGTTTTACGTAAAACTTTTGATTTTTACGTAAATCCTTTATTTTTAGATATAATTTACGTAAATTTTAAATTAATTTACGTAAAGTTTTATTTTATACAAAAACCATTAGCTTTGCAAAAGTTTTAAGTAAAACCTTTTAAATTTATGTAAATCTTCTTTTTTTTAGACATAATTTACGTAAAATTTGACTTAATTTACGTAAAGTTGTATATTACGAAAAAAATTATTAACTTTGGAAAAAATAGAGTTTTGCATAAAACCTTTAAACTTTACGTAAATCATTTAATTTTAGACATAATTTATGTGAAATTGGACTAAATTTACGTAAATTTTTATTTTTTTAAAAAAATCAACAACTTTGCAAAACAAAAAAACGAGTTTTACGTTAAACATTTGAACTTTACATAAACTCTTTAGAGATAATTTACGTAAAGTTGGACTAAGTTTATGTAAAGTTAGATTAAATTTACATAAAGTTAGATTAAATTTATATAAAGTTTGACTAAATTTTCGTAAAGTTATATTTTTACAATAAAAAAATCAATAACTTCAAAAAAAAATTAGTGTTACGTAAAACCTATTAACTTTACGTAAATATTTTTTTAGATATAGTTTTTGCAAAGTTTGACTAAATTTATATAAACTTTTTATTTTATAAGAATCAATCCACAATCTTTGTGAAAAATGGAGTTTTACGTAAAACCTATGAAGTTTACGTGAATCTTTTTAGACATAATTTACGTAAAGTTAGACTAAATTTGTATAAACTTATTATTTTATAAGAAAAAATTCACAAACTTTGTGAAAAAATAAATTTTACGTAAAACCTTTAAACTTTATGTAAATCTTTTATTTTTGGGATAAGAGACAAAAATACTCATAACATTTACAACTAGGAGCAATTTTACCCCTAACGTCTAAAATGGTGCAGTTTCACCCATAACGTTGGCAGTCAAGAGTAATTTTACCCTTAACATTCTCAAGTTGGGTCAATCCCAGACATTATTATAAAACACATATAAGTTTGTTCTAGAAAAACATTTTTCATATTTTTTGTGATTTAATAATAGCATTAGATATTAATATTTATAAATTTTGTGAAATTTCTTTGTTCAACTCGTACAAAAGATAGTTGATGACTGGTGGTGAATTCTTGATCGGTGTCCTTCCCTGCGGGGGGCGCCGTTTGGATCGGCGGGGGAAGCTCCGATGCCAAAGTCAGTATAAAGTAGTAAAATAAACTGTAAGCACAAAGTAGGGTTAAGGAGAGCGTGAATGTGTACCTCAATAGTTTGGGATGCAAGCTATTTATAGTTATGTAGTTGTAACTCTTGGTAACTAGAAAGTCTCTATTAATACCTCATTAATAGCGGTTACTGATCTCATTTAAGTATAACCGTTAGCTCATTAATAGGTTATTAGTTGCCTTTATCGGGAATCGGCTCAGCCGTTCAACGGGCGGATCGAGGTGTAATGGCGGGTCTCCCGTAGGTTTGACTACAGATAACGTATGGAGGAATCTATGTGATCCCCCATCCAGGTGACTTGCTTGATACGCCATAGCTTTCCCGATCGTCGTGATACGCGGTCGTTTGGTCAATTTCCCTTTAAGTCCCGTAAATAATATCTGGATGTTATCAGAAGCCCCCCTAAGTGACGCTAAAGTCCTTTAGGGCTTTTGATCTTCCTGGCGTGCTGTCAATTGGCGTCACATTGATGGCTGTTCTGTCCCAGGCCATCCACCGAGTGACAGGTGTCAAGGACACTCCGCTCGAGGTAAGTGGCGTCTATCTTCTAAAACTCCTTCTTTCGCTCTCTTCCGTTTTACTTTGTCATTTGCTACAGCTTTTGATTCTTTCTTACATTTTTCCAGAGCTCTCCCTGTGTCAAGACCTTCGAGTACCTGAAGCTTTCGACTTTTCATGTAAGTTGATCTTTCCATTCCGTTCGTTTTTGCTGTCATCTTGATTTTATGAGTTCTTCCTCCGGCTCTACTACCGAACTCTTCAATTTAACTACTTCCTTTGAGTATTCGCTCAGTTTAACTTCTTCTGAGAGTACAAACTCTTCCGAGAGTACTCCGAGTTGCGATTTATTGGAATTACGTAATACTGTGAGGGAGCGTAGGAATCGTTGTTTTGGATTTACATAAACCCAGAACTCTTCCGCCACGGTAGCCCCTGTTGCTCCGGTGATAAACCTAAGAACTGTTTCTGGGATGGAGGATTCTTCTTCAACCCCAACTAGGAAAAAGGGGCCTCGTGCGGAGATCACTTCATCTCGCATGAGTCCCACGGATCTTGCTAACTTGGCGGATCGTTATCCGTGGATGAAAAACTACGAGATCGTATTGGCGGATGCCCATTAGCGACCCGCCTGTCCCCCTAGAGGATTTCTTTCTGTGTATAGGAGCCATGTCGAAAGGGGCTTATGTCTTCCTTTTCCCCGAGTGATAGGAGATATCCTCGATTTCTTTGGGATCACGGTTAGCCAGCTGCATCCGAACAGTTGGTTAGACGTGGCGTTAGATTGTTTCTTAGCTTCCAACCTTTGGGCAACCCTTGCTCCCCGAGTCTTCCGATCTCTCCATAAGCCCTCAAAACGTAAAACCGAATCTTTCATAACCTTTGTTAAATTTAGAGGCTATTCGCCGTTTAGTGATAAGATGTCAAATGTCCATCTCTGGGACGAAAAGTTCTTCTTCATCAAAGTGAAGGAGGGCTCATCTCTAGGATTCCCAATGAACAGGAACCACAAGCCTCAACATATGGCTGGGGATTTGATTCTATTGACTGATATGGAGGAAAAAGTGACGAATCTTATGAGGAGCATCAAGACAGATGAACTTGGATCCCAACAAATAGTGGCGCCATACTCGCAGATAATGCACGACTGTTAGTAGCTATTTCTCATGTGTGGAATATCGTCGTTCTGCATTTTTGAGCTTCCTGCTTTCAAAAGCTATCGCTCGACCCTCTTGCATTATGACTCCTTCTAAGGCAAAATCTGATGCGTCAGTGTGAACTTCGAATGGCTTGCTCATATCCAGGATGGCTAACACAGGGTCTGCAGTGACATCTTGTTCTAAATTTTCGAAGGATTTTTGACATTGGTCCGTCCACTCCCACTTGTTGTCTTTCTTCAGTAGATCAGTAAGGTCGACAACTGTCTCTGAGTAACTTTTAATGAACTTCCGATAATAGTTAGCCAGTCCCAAGAAGGATCTCAATTATGTTGTACTCATAGGGGTTTTTCAGTCAACTATAGCCCGTACTTTGCCCTTGTCCATGCTTATCCGCCCTTCCTCAATAACGTGGCCAAGGAATTTGATGCTCGTCTGATCAAATGCACATTTGGATAACTTGATGAAAAGTTGATTCTCCCGTAGTTTCTGAAAAACTAGTTGCAAGTGCTCCTGATGCTCATTGAGGGTGGAATTGTATATGACGATGTCATCTAGGTAGACCACCACAAATTTGTCAAGATAGTCCCTGAATACCTGGTTCATTAAAGTACAAAAAGTTGCCGGAGCGTTTGTTAGTCCAAAAGGCATAACAAGATATTCGAAGGACCCATACCGAGTTACACAAGCAGTTTTTGTTACATCCTCATCCTTTACTCTGACTTGGTAATACCCAAAGCATAGATCCAGCTTAGTGAAGTATTTGGCTCCACTGAGCTGATCGAACAAGTCCGATATTACAGGAATTGGATATTTTTTGCGCACAGTAATCTTATTGAGTGCTCGATAATCAACATACAACCGCAGACTTCCATCTGCTTTCTTCTGGAACAGTACTGGGGCGCCATATGGGGCCTTCGATGGCTGGATGAAACCTGCCTCCAATAATTCATCTAATTGTTTCCTCAATTTTGCTAATTCAGGGGGAGCCATTCGATATGGTGCTTTTGCTGGAGCCTTCGTACCTGGCAGTAGGTCTATAACATGATCAACATCTCGTTGTGGAGGTAATGTTTGTGGCAACGTCTCTGGCATGACGTCTCAGAACTCCCTTATCACTCCTTCCAGTATTCGAGGGACGATGACACTACCTTCTGAGTCGTCACCTTTAGGGAAAACTATAGACGATTGTTCCCCCCTCTTTATACCCTTCTTGAACTGTATTGCTGAAATGCACTTCTTCTCTCGGATTGTGCTCATCGTTATCGGTATGACGCACGGATCCTGGTTCCTGAACAAAAGGCAACTTGCTGACGCCCTGGGTACTGCGAAACTTTGTTTCAGAAACTCCAACCCCAATACGACATCAAAGTCATCCATGGGTGCTATTGTGAACCCTATCGTGCCTGTCTAGGGTCCCAATTTGCAAGGTATATGTTGGGCCGTTCTGCTAATCGACTAAGCAAGTGAGTTCACAGCCTTAATCATTCCTATCTCCCTTATATGAGGTTTACGTAAAACCTTTGAACTTTACGTAAATCTTTTATTTTTAGATATAATTTACGTAAAACCTATGAATTTTACGTAAATATTTTATTTTTAGACATAATTTACGTAAGGTTTGACTAAATTTACGTAACCTTGTCATTTTAGGAGAAAAAATCCACAAACATTGTGAAAATTAGAGTTTTATGTAAAACATTTAAACTTTACGTAAATATTTTATTTTTAGATATAATTTATGTATAGTTTGACTAAATTTACGTAACTTTTTATTTTAGGAGAAAAAAATTCACAAACCTTGTGAAAATAGAGTTTTACGTAAAACCTATGAATTTTACGTAAATCTCTTATTTTTAGACATAATTTACGTAAGATTTGACTAAATTTACGTAACCCTTTTACTTTAGAAGAAAAAATCCACAAACATTGTGAAAATTAGAGTTATACGTAACACCTTTGGACTTTACGTAAATATTTTATTTTTAGATATAATTTATGTATAGTTTGACTAAATTTACGTAACCTTTTTTATTTTAGGAGAAAAAAATTCACAAACCTTGTGAAAATAGAGTTTTACGTAAAACCTATGAAGTTTACGCAAATCTTTTATTTTTAGACATAATTTACGTAACCTTGTTATTTTAGGAGAAAAAATCCACAAACATTGTGAAAATTAGAGTTTTACGTAAAACCTTTGAACTTTACGTAAATAATTTATTTTTAGATATAATTTACGTATAGTTTGACTAAATTTACGTAACATTTTTATTTTAGGATAAAAAAATTCACAAACCTTGTGAAAATAGAGTTTTACGTAAAACCTATGAATTTTACGTAAATCTTTTATTTTTAGACATAATTTACGTAAGGTTTGACTAAATTTACGTAACCCTTTTACTTTAGGAGAAAAAATCCACAAACATTGTGAAAATTAGAGTTTTACGTAAAACATTTGAACTTTACGTAAATATTTTATTTTTAGATATAATTTACGTATAGTGTGACTAAATTTACGTAACTTTTTATTTTAGGAGAAAAAAATTCACAAACCTTGTGAAAATAGAGTTTTACATAAAACCTATGAATTTTACGTAAATCTCTTATTTTTAGACATAATTTACGTAAGATTTGACTAAATTTACGTAACCCTTTTACTTTAGAAGAAAAAATCCACAAACATTGTGAAAATTAGAGTTTTAGGTAAAACCTTTGAACTTTACGTAAATATTTTATTTTTAGATATAATTTACGTATAGTTTGACTAAATTTATGTAACCTTTTTTATTTTAGGAGAAAAAAATTCACAAACCTTGTGAAAATAGAGTTTTACGTAAAACCTACGAAGTTTACGCAAATCTTTTATTTTTAGACATAATTTACGCAAGGTTTGACTAAATTTACGTAACCTTGTTATTTTAGGAGAAAAAATCCACAAACATTGTGAAAATTAGAGTTTTATGTAAAACCTTTGAACTTTACGTAAATAATTTATTTTTAGATATAATTTACGTATAGTTTGACTAAATTTACGTAACCTTTTTATTTTAGGATAAAAAAATTCACAAACCTTGTGAAAATAGAGTTTTACGTAAAACCTATGAATTTTACGTAAATCATTTATTTTTAGACATAATTTACGTAATGTTTGACTAAATTTACGTAACCTTGTCATTTTAGGAGAAAAAATCCACAAACATTGTGAAAATTAGAGTTTTACGTAAAACCTTTGAACTTTACGTAAATATTTTATTTTTAGATATAATTTACGTATAGTTTGACTAAATTTACGTAACCTTTTTATTTTAGGAGAAAAAAATTCACAAACCTTGTGAAAATAGAGTTTTACGTAAAACCTATGAATTTTACGTAAATCTTTTATTTTTAGACATAATTTACGTAAGGTTTGACTAAATTTACGTAACCTTGTTATTTTATGAGAAAAAAATCCACAAACCTTGTGAAAATTAGAGTTTTACGTAAAACCTTTGCGTAAATATATTTTTTAGATATAATTTACGTATAGTTTTGCTAAATTTAGGTAACTTTTTTATTTTAGGAGAAACAAATTTACAAACCTTGTGAAAATAGAGTTTTACGTAAATTTTTTATTTTATAAGTCCATATGTTAAATATCTAACATATTGTTGAGTTCTCGTATTTTAATAATATATTGTTTACTTCTTATTTTTTATTTTGATCAACAGTTTTGTCACTTAAATTTTTAAATTATTGAACGGATTAATCCCTCTATAAGGGACTAAACTGTTGAATTGAGTCTTAGGAGCGGCCTCTTGCCAATTGGCAAGGGAAGGCTTGCCCCCAATACACCCTTGTGGTGGGACCCCTCCCCGGACCCTCGCTCAGCGGGGACGCGTAATGCGATCGGGCCGCCCTTTTTTTTTTTAAGGGACTAAACTGTTGAATTGAGCTAAAATTAAGGATTGAATAGTGTATTATTAACATATAATGATTAAATAGTGATTAGATTAAAATATAGGGACTCATATATTATTTACCTTGTAATTAATAATCTTTAAAATTTCCATAATTAAATATTACCTGCTATAGCAGGTTACCTTTTTTATTAATTTTAATTAACCTTATTTTTATTAACACATGTCCAATTACTATTGGATACTAAAACAAAGTATGATTACTTTTTTTTTCAACATAGTAACCATAGAATTTACCGTATAATATATATTTTAATTGAATTTATATAATAAATTGTTGATTAACAAATACAAAAATACAAAAATACAAATCTGATTAATCCCCGATTAATTCCGACTAATCCCGATTAATCCTTGAGGCCCCTGTCTGCCCGACTAGCGCCTAGTGTTTTTTACAACCTTGCCTTGCAATTACTAGATGTACACTTTAATGAGAGATCACCAAAATGTTGTATATTTTTATGTACAAAATTTGAAATGGGACAAAGGTAAACCATGAAGCAGAATCATGCTCAATATACAAGTAATAAAAATCAAATCTTGATATAATACAAACTATAACTTAAATGCAGACTTCAATTTCCTGTTCTTCAATTGGAGAACTTCACTATCTCGGAATTGTTTAAAGCTCGTTAAGAGAGAACTCCACGATCTTCGAATCATTTAGAGCTCGTTAAGAGAGAACTCCACGATCTCAAGGACTCAAACACCAACCTTCTGATCTTGTTATTGAAACAAGGCTCAATGTAGGTCGCTTACAGTATCTGCATCAGCTTAAAATTTGACAACCAACCCGACCCCGACCCCGTAAAATCCATAGTTCCTTCCCATCCTTAAGGACCTCGAGCCACGTGGCGGAAGCTAGGTAGTTCAAGCACTAAACACTCCGTTTATGTTCTCTTTTCAGCTTCAGTTCAGCTAGAGAACCACTTGAATTGTGAAGACTTCAATACTTTTCGGGGCCTAAAGAACGAAAAACATGTACTTTTCGGGGCCTAAAGAACGAAAAACATGTAATGCTTCTCAATGTCGATCAAACAACTTCACTCCGGATTCTCTATCCTCGCATTTCCTTATATACGGAACAACAGCACCAGCATTAATTTTGTTCTCTGACTTGCAATCATAACTGGAAGGATAATGGAAACAAGGCTCCATTGACATGGCTCGTTTACAAGGCTGGTACGTTCCCTTCCCATGCCGATGCAAAATCCATGGTTTCAAACCTCCAAGACCTTGAGCTACATAGCCGAAAGTAGACCAGGAACTAGTCACCAACACATCACACAAACTCAGGAGATACATTTCAGCCCATGCCTTCATATTGTGCACGTTATCTCCCCGGTGTTGATAGCCTTCATGACTCGGTTGGTATACCGAAATGACTTCCCCTGCCGCAGTCAATTTACCCGAATATGTATCACTTAAGTTCTTGTAGAACTCCGAATACAAAGATGTAACTAAAATTGCTTTCGATGATTTTCGAGTCTTCGAAGATGAAGATGTTTTTGTGTCTATTTCTGGTATAAGTTTTGCCTTTGAATTACATGCTAATATCTGATCCATAGTGATGTTGAACATTTTAGCATTAGCATGAAATACTCTTATTTGGAGACCAATCTTTACATCCGCCTTGGCTAAGTATGCATCGTAGAACTTCGTGATTAGCTGCTGCCAAACGTGATTCGAAGGACTGAAAAGATATCTACCCAAGTGATGGAAGACAGTTTCTTTGTTAGGGAACATTCTGCTTACTTCTTTCTCGAAAGACGGCATCACGAAAAAAGAAGGGGCGAAATATTGTTCTGATAAGAGAGCTACCCAAGGGACTTTTCGGATAAGAGCTTGCCCTTGATCACAGAAGAAGTATCTCTTATCTAGAGAATCATGTTTTTGAAGAGTAAGATGTACAAAAGATCGTTTTGACTCCGCGGATTTGCTTATGCTATACTTTTCTGATCTATGGACTTGGTTCTTAAGGGGAAAGTCCATAGGCAGTAACCAGGATGTATTCGGGAATGGTTCGCAGAACAGATTAGCCATGTCCGTCCCCTCGTAAACGAGAAAGACCCGATTTGTGAGGAGTGCATAAAGGAATGATGAAATCATGCTAATCATTCTGTTTCCCAAGCCATTCACAGGCCTCCATATGACATATTTACACACAGAGGGGCTGCTTATATGGTTCTCTACAAGTCCCTTTACGGTTTTCGCATACAATTTGGTATGCGGTCCGCAACGTGCATGAAGCTTTTCATACTTACGTAGTTTCTCAAGGAGAAAGGGGGATGGTTTATGGGGTGAGATTCTGCGGTAACGGACAGATTCATACCTGCTTAAGCAAGATCCTTCATCAAATCCAGAAGTGATTAGTCCATCAAGCAATGTATCATCAGCAATGCTAGTAGATTGAAAGGAGTTATCTCCTGAACCCGATTTTTCACCATTCGAGAGAGGCGGAGGCGGAGGCGGAGCTTCAGTAAGCAGGTCCTCGTTCTGCATGCTCGTTGGCTCAAAGAACTCGTCTTTCGAAGCTGTGAATTCGGGGGAAAACATAAATTAGCTATAAATATAAAGAACAGTATGAATGCCACTTTAGCATCTAACTGAAATGAAAATTCAAAAACATGTTTCAGTTCTTAAACCTGATAGTTTGTCAATTCTAGGAGCTAAAGTTCGGTCAAGCAGTTCCCCGTCTGGCACGCCGGTTGGTTGAGAAGGCTCATATTTTGAATCTGACAATTTGGATAAAAACATGAAGCTCAAGTAAATAAACAAAAGAAGAACAGATTGCCATAACGAATTTCTTCAATATTCGAACAGACGAATTCATTTCTCGAACCTGACGTGTTGCCAAATCTTTCAGGTACAGAGTCATTAAGGACTTGTACATCTGGTAGTATGCTACTAGGCTGGGATGACTCATAACTTGAATCTGACTTTGCAATAGGAAACAAAAAGAAGGACTACATATTAGCAAATGAAGAACAAAACAGCCCTTATAAGTGTCAGACGGAACAAGAAATTAGACGTGCAATTACAAGAACAAGAGATTTACGTGCTTCAGCTAATTTGCCTTCATTAGTGATCACAAGTTGGTGCAACAGTAAGGAAATCATGTCCTTTACCCAAGTCTCTAACTCTCAAATCCATGAGACCCGATTACACCCAAAATGTCGTACAGATGCATATCTCAATAGCATGAACTCCAAAAACTCTCAGCCGAACTAAATAAGTAAACAACTCTACCTTAAGTAGACCTAAAAGTATAATCCTTTTCCTAGTAGAACATACTAAAATTAGTTTGTTCTCCACAATTCTCCACCTCGTTCATAATTTGAAAAAACTCAAAGTTTGGACGAACAAATTGGGTCATCTGAATCGGCTGCACCATAAGGACATGACTGCCTACGTACCTTGTAATCGGGATCAAGCCAACCATAGTTCTATTATCCTTTCACATGGAGACACGTGGACTAATGAGAAGGCTGGACTCCAAAGACACGCTCCCCAACCTCACATGTATTTCGGAACAGAATAATAGGGTCCGAAGCCAATAAGGAGCTGACACGTGTATATAACACAAGCCCACTTGCAAGTAACGTTTCCTATAAAAAGCTCGGAAGTTAGAGACACACGTATGTGACTAAATATTCACTTCTTCTCTCCTACTAAATTACTTTCAAGTTGGTATTCTTTCTAGATACCTCACTGACTTAAGCATCATAGAGGGTTTACCGGACTCCAGCTCCTGTCCGACCGTGTGCTGTGTTCTCAGATCACCAGAAGCAGTTTACAAAGAAGATTCCGATATTCTGATATCACTAAGCAATCAAAGTTGATGGCTATTCATACTTGCATAATGATGAAAAACCAACAAATTTCATGAACTACAACATAATGTTAACCATTTCATCAACTAAAATGCGTAAATTGCAATGAAATTAGACAATGTGAAAACATAATTGGAAATCAATCAAGCTATATGATTAAGCAATAGTCTCACCCAAACCTAATCCAGTAGTAGTAGCATTCTGAAGTTGTTGTAGGCCAAGGATTGCAGTTAGATCAAAATTTGAGGTTCTAGGCATCATTGAGAAAATAAGTAAAACTGGCAAAGCTATGAAAAATGCAACCATGATTGATGTGAATCCTTTGGATGTGAATCTCAATCTTTCTTTGTTCACTTCTTCAATCACTTCCATGGTTCTATAAGTACCTACCTGTAATCACTAAAAGCTCAATAAGTATATGTTTATATACACATTTTCAAAATCATAAGCTACAGATTCAACTAAGAAGCATTTAACATTTAAAACCTGAACAAAAATTCATCGGTTTTCCACTCACAGAACGATTTTGAATTCAATTTCTAAGTTGAAGAATCAAGAGAGATTATGCAAATTGGAAGATGAGAATTAAGTGATTGAAATGGGTTTTTAGAGGATCAAGTGAGAATTTACCTTCCTCGAATCGAAATCGAAGATGGAGCTGCAGAAGAGAAGAGCAACAGTTAGTCAAGTTGCTAAGTTTTGATTCGCCGTCTAAGTTCAGACAAGAATTAGAAATAGTTATGAAAAAAGTCTACCATCATTTCATTGTCTGTCTTTGGAAGTGATTACCTGCGGTCGTGCTTCCTGAGCACAATCTTACAGTCGTCGCTTGAGTGAATCTGCGCCGTCGATTCCTATATGGCCAACGTATGTTTGGGTAAATTACACTCATGGCCACTGAATGTTACTTATTTTCACGTTATCGCTACTAAACTTTAAAATATAACATAAAAATTACTATATTTTATATTTTTTTAACATTATAGCCATTAAATTTTAACTAATGCCTCAGAATGACCAGTAATGATCTCGAATGCAAATGTTCAAGAATTAAAGTTGTTTAGAATAACATTTACCATGAAACCACATTTTTTTTTATTTTTCAAAATCAGTATTTTTGGAGCTTAAATTTTGAAAAATTAAAGTTGCTTAGAATATCATAAATTATTGGAATTTTCATTTTGAGATCGTTAATAATCATTTTGAAGCATTAATCGAAGTGTAGTAGCTATAATATTAAAAAGTGTAAAGTTGATTGTCTTTCATGTTACGTTTTGAAATTTACCATGAAACCACATTTTTTTTATTTTTCAAAATCAGTATTTTTGGAGTTTTCTCTAAGAAAATTTTGAAAAATTAAAGTTGCTTAGAATATCATAAATTATTGGAATTTTCATTTTGAGATCGTTAATAATCATTTTGAAGCATTAATTGAAGTGTAGTAGCTACAATATTAGAAAGTGTAAAGTTGATTGTCTTTCATGTTACGTTTTGAAATTTAGTAGTTATATCGTGAAAATAAGTACAATTTGTCATAGATGTAATTTACACCCACATATATTTTTGTACATTAAAAAAAAACTTAATACATCGGGAGCCCTCGTAAACTTGGCCTAGAAAAGTTGATTGACATCCTGAATTAAATTTATTTTAAGTAACATATTACTATTAGCCACCTTAATTTGTTTAAAGTGGTATATTGGTCCATAAACTTGTTTACAATGGTTTATTGTCCCTCTGAATTTGTTTTAAGTGATATGATTAACTCACTAAATCCACATGATAGAACATGATTGGATTTTTTAATTTACATAATATCTTGTTAGCTGATAAACTTGCTTAAAGTAACTTATATTAACCACTTTAATTTGTTTAAAGTAATTTATTGGTCTATGAATTTGTTTACAAACTATTGACTCTCCTGAACTTGTTTACAAACCATTGGCTCTCCTGAAATTTCCTTAAAATAATATATATTTTAATTTGATAAAATCTAGTCACGTTCTTAGAGAGTTAATCGTGTTACTTTAAACAAATTTAAGAGATTAACAAAATGCATAAGTAAATTAACTTTTTAACTTTTTAGACTAAAGTATGGTTTGCTTGATTTGCAAACCATTATAGTTGAGGATATTATCGGTAAAAATAAAATAAAAATATCACTGCTACTGTTGAATGAATGATTTGATAAAGGGAGAATTATGGAGATAGAGAGATAAATAATGACACAATGAATGGTTTGAATCAACTTGCTGATTCTGGCTCAGAGGCCTTGTATTTATAGTGAGCCAATAATAGTTTGTATAGGAATACAATACATAAGTATAGTCGTATTGAAACTCTACCTAGCTAGGAATATAGACAGATTGAAACTCTAACTAGATAGGAATCTATTTACAGAGATAATTAGAATATTATCTCTAACACCCCCCCTCAAGCCGATGGCGGGCACGAACAAAGAGGCGAGAGCGTAGCATCGTGAAGCGAGCCGTAGCTAGCGGCTTGGTGAGTATGTCTGCAACCTGATCATCGGTTGGAATAAATCTGACACTGAGAAATCCTCTGTGAACTTGTTCACGAACAAAATAATAGTCTAGCTCAATGTGTTTCGTGCGAGCATGAAACACTGGATTTGAGGTGAGATAAATTGCTCCAACATTATCACACCATAACTGAACCTGAGTGGGTAATGGAAATCCAAGATCCGAGAGAAGAGATTTGAGCCATAGTAGTTCTGCAGTGGCATTTGCTACTGCTTTGTATTCACTTTCCGTTGAGGATCTGGCTATTGTGGGTTGCTTGCGGGTCTGCCACGATACAATACTGGATCCAAGATAAACACAGAATGCACTTGTGGATCGTCGATCATCAGGACACCCTCCCCAATCACTATCTGAGTAACAATGGATTTGCTGTATTGGTTTGACGGACATGACGATGCCAAAATCTGATGTACCCTGAATATAGCGTAAAACCCTCTTGACTCCTTTCCAGTGCTCATCAGTTGGACAGTGCAGAAACTGACATAATTTGTTAACTGCAAATGCAATTTCAGGACGAGTGAATGTTAAGTATTGAAGTGCCCCCACAATGCTTCGATATTCATCTCCAGAGGTTAAGCTGGTGCCTAGCTCCTTTGAAAGTGTTGGTGTGGTGGCCATGGGCGTTAGTGTGGGCTTGGAGTCAATCATCTTCACTCTGTCGAGGATGTCAGCCACATACTTGGCTTGACACATGTGAATGCCATCCTTCTCATATCGGATCTCAATTCCAAGAAAGTATTCTGCCTTGCCAAGATTGCGAATGGGAAACTCATGTTCGATGGCTGCAATAGTGTTGGTGATGTGTGCAGGGTGGTTTCCTGTTATGAGTATATCATCAACATAGCACAGAATGTAAGTCTTTTTAGTATCGGTACGTCTAATGAACAAAGAGTTGTCAGCCTGTGACATTTTGTACCCAAGGGAGAGGAGGAATGTTCGAAGGCGAGTGAACCATTCTCGCGGTGCTTGCTTCAATCCATAGAGACTCTTTTTGAGAAGGCAGACATGATCTGGTCGGTCACTGTCCCGAAAGCCCTGCGGTTGTTCCATATATATGGTTTCTGATAAGTTTCCATGAAGAAATGCATTGGAGACATCTAGCTGATTGATGAACCAGTTGTTTGTTGCTGCGATGGCAAATACAGACCTGATGGTTGTAGCTTTGATTACTGGACTGAATGTTTCTTTGTAGTC
Source organism: Euphorbia lathyris (assembly GCF_963576675.1). Lineage (NCBI taxonomy): Eukaryota > Viridiplantae > Streptophyta > Magnoliopsida > Malpighiales > Euphorbiaceae > Euphorbia > Euphorbia lathyris. The sequence continues at coordinate 93,286,346 of NC_088912.1, read as the reverse complement.
AATCCCAGCTTTTTGAGTGAATCCCCTTGCTACCAAGCGAGCTTTGTGACGATCAATGGTTCCATCAGACTTCTTCTTTGTACGAAAGAGCCACCTAGAGGTGATGACATGCTGATCATGTGGTCTCGGTACAAGTTTCCATGTGCCATTGTCCAGAAGAGCTTGAATCTCTTCAGACATTGCAGTACGCCATTCTGATTGTTTGTTGGCTTTACTAAAGCATGTAGGATCCACTGTGCCATTTGGATGTGTAGCTAAAAGTCCCTCAAACCTCCCTCTTGACTGAAGAGATGACTGTCGAAGTTGCATATAATGTTGTCGTGGACCAATTAGCGGTGCATTGCGAGGTCTGGGCCTTTCAGTTGGAATAGGAGCAGGTGGTGCAGTTTCAGGAGGAGGATAATCTGTTTGTGGCATGATGTTCTCCTCATGAGGTACTACATTCTGTATTTCTGGTGTGATGACAGCATCAACTGGTGTGTTAGGATCATTTTGAGGAACAGGTTTTGATGCAGCAGTGACCACTGGTGACAGATACTGAGGTGGTGCTAAAGGAGCACTGTTTGTGGCTTCAGAGTCGGGAGGAGTAATTGGGGTTCCAGGATGAGGTCTAGAGTGGACAGGTGTGATAGGTTGAGAGTATGGAACCAAGTTAGAAGAAGATACTATAGGGTTGGGATTAGAGAAAGTACCTGGATACGGGCCGAGTAGAGATGGTAGTTGACACGATGTGCTTACCCCTGAGTTGCTAGATGAAGGTGATGATGCAGTGATTGCTGATGCAGGAAAAACTTCTTCATTGTGCTGCACAAACTTGCAGATGTATATGCGTCCGGTGGTATATTCAAGACAGATATCACCAGAATGATTTTCTGATGGACCAAGGTAGACACATAGCTTGGAGCGAAAGTCAAATTTGTGCTGATTGTATGGGCGAAGAAGGGGATAGATACCACTGCCAAAAATGCGTAAGGCCTTATAGGCAGGCTGTTTCTTGTAGAACAAGAAATAGGGTGACTTGTTGTTTAGGATTTTGGTGGGTAAGTAGTTAATTAGCCTAATGCTGTGTATCATGGCATAGTTCCAAAATTTTAAAGGTAAAGATGCATTGGCTAGCAAAGTGAGGCAAGTATCAACGACATGTCTAATTTTTCTCTCAGCTATACCGTTTTGTGCATGAGTGTGAGGGCATGCAATCTTGTGTATAATGCCATGTCGTTTGAAAAAAGGTTGTAGTTTTTGAAACTCCCCCCCGAGATCAGAGTAAATGTTCTTAACCCTTGCACTATACTGATTAGAGATCATGGCATAAAAATCACAGAAGGTTGAAAAAACATCACTCTTATTCTTTAAACAAAAAACCCATCCAAATCTAGTGAATTCATCAATGATTATTAAAAAGTAACGGTGGCCAAGACAAGAAATAACTGGAGCTGGCCCCCAAACATCCAGATGTAAGTTTTCAAAAGTAAATGTGCTAGAGCGACTAATAGATGGCAAAGAGCTCCTAGCAAGCTTGCCTAATGGACAAAAAGAGCAATTTCTAACTGGTTTTGAAGAGGATAGATTGTTTCCTTTGAGAACTGAGCTGACTGTCTGATTCTGACAATGTCCAAGCCGTGCATGCCATCTTTCAAAAGACACCTTCTCTCCAACTAGCGCCTCCTTCAGGGTGGGTGTAAGCACATAAAGCCCATCTTTACTCGGGCCCCGTAACAGGATTTCCCCAGTTGTTTGGTCCTTCACAAGAAAATGGTTAGGCCAAAATTCAAAGAAACATGAATTGTCACGGGTAAATTTTTGAACAGATAATAAAGATTTGGTAAGCTTGGGAACAAGTAGGGCATCATTAATTTTCAAATTATTGATATTTGAATTTCCAAAGTGAGAAATTTGCAAACCTTGACCATTGCCAAACTGAACAGTATAATATCCTGGATACAGCTGCAATTGATGAAGTTGAGTTGGATTTACCGTCATGTGATTGGTTGCTCCTGTGTCTGGATACCACGGCTGATTAGGACCCATGAATGGATTCGGTGGTTGTTGCCATGCCATGTGCGCTTGTGGTCCAGGATTGTATTGTGCTCTTGAATTGTTCTTTGGTCTTTTGCACTTGTCAGCCCAGTGGCTTGGATCACCACAATTGTAGCACTTGCCACTTCTTCTCTTCTTTGGATTCTGCTTCTTTGCTTGAATTATTTCCATGGTGGATACATTGGCCTCCCGATGTGCTGATACACCTTCGGGTTGAAGCAGAGTTGTCTTTCTGGTCGATTGAATCATTCCCTCAACTATCTTCAAGTTGTGCAAAATTTCTTGATAGTTGATGTTTGTACCGCGCTGAGTTACAAGATTCTGAATAGTGGAGCGATACTCTTTTGCCAAACCTTTGTAAAGAACCGACGGCAGTAGATGTCGAGGATAAGGATTCCCTGAGGCAGCCAGATCATCAAGGATGGATTTCACTTTTTGCATATATGCCGTAACAGACATTCCTCCTTGCTCAAGTTCATGCAGTTCAACTCCCATCTGAAACTGCTTGCTGCCTGTAATGAGCCCGTAGGCATCCTCTAATGCTAGCCAAATATCATGTGAAAATTTGAGATATGCAATCTCAGAAAACACTTCTTCGGTGATTGAATTTAGGAGCAAAGTCCTAACCACATTTTCTACATCATCCCATTGAATAAAAGATGGATTTATGATTAAATCCGCAGCTGATGTCACAAAACCTGTTCTAGGAATGAATTTGGGTGGGGGTGGTGTTGAACTAAGAATGTGAGGAAGAAGATGATAGGTTTGAAGGGTGGATTCCATGGACATTCTCCATGCTTTGTAATTATTCGGGGTTAATTTGATGTTAATATTGATGTTTGTGGGTAGTTGTCTTGGTTGTTCAACATGAGTGGGTATAGGTTCTGGATGGACATGATTGTTTGTATTATGAGGGATGGATGAGGAAATAAAGTTGTGTCTAACATTGGTTGACGGTGCATCAACAGTGTTGTGAAAAGAATTTGAGAAGAAAGATGGTGAGGGATCATGGGATAATTGAGTATTGTAACAAAATGGTGAAGTCTGAGATTCAGAGATAACCTGATTTCTTTTACTGGCTTCAGCGGCCTGATACGCTGCTAGGGCAGTAAGAACTGATGGAGAAAAAAGAGTTGGAGGTGTCACAGATTGTTGCACTTGAATAGATGGTTGCTGAGCCGAAACTTGTTGATTCCGTGTCTGTGGAATAGCCGCCTGATATGCTGCAAGTGCGGCTAGGATTGCCGTGTCGTTGACAGAGGGCGTTGGTGTCACGGTTTGCCCTAAATGTTTTTCAAACGCTGGAGGAGGCGCGGGTTGCGCAAAGGACGCCGGCGGAGGACGCGTCTGGACAGCGGCAGCCGCGGTTAATGGTGCAACTAACGCTGCGGGCGGCGACTGTGCGTTAGGGTTCGGAGGTTGCACCGATATGGTTACCGCGACGGTGGGTGGAGGACGCGACTGGGCTTGTGTCGCCCTTGCGTTAGCCGCCTGATACGCTTCAAGGGCCGCGCGAACCTCCGGTGGGAAGGTGTCGCCGACGGTCTGCAATTGAGGTGCGGCTGTCGCGGGTGTTGGCGCGGCGAAGAACACAGACTCGCCGGTGATAAAAGGCGAGGTAAATCTCCATCCCTCAGTCGCAAACGACCCTCCGTAGGCGTCGCTTGTGTTTCCGGCAGCGGCGGAGTTAGATGCGTCGGCGGGTTCGAGTTGGACTGCGGCGACACCGACAGTAGCGGCGGCGGCAGCGGCGGAGGCGGATGCTAGGGCAGCGGCTTTGAATTGTGAATAAGTGGGTGATTGAGGATGATCAGAGGATTCGGAGGATGCGGAAGTGGATACTACTGATACCATGTTGAATGAATGATTTGATAAAGGGAGAATTATGGAGATAGAGAGATAAATAATGACACAATGAATGGTTTGAATCAACTTGCTGATTCTGGCTCAGAGGCCTTGTATTTATAGTGAGCCAATAATAGTTTGTATAGGAATACAATACATAAGTATAGTCGTATTGAAACTCTACCTGCTAGGAATATAGACAGATTGAAACTCTAACTAGATAGGAATCTATTTACAGAGATAATTAGAATATTATCTCTAACAGCTACTTCACTTGCTTTTTTTTTTCTCTCCCAAACATTCACAAGACTTAAAACAAAAAATAGCACGAACTGTTGGGAATAATGCGGAAAAATTATTCCGTAAAAATATTGACGAGCAAAATAATCATTAAAAATGAGACCGATAATTTTAACAGACTACGTCCACGAACAAGTTTGAGAGTAAATTCTTCCACTATAAAATAGCAAGCGTACAAAGAGGGTGTTCTCTAGAAACTTTCTAGAGTTACAATGAGATAAAACCAAAATAGTAGCACTCAGGTGTTTCCCGAAAATACCCCAAAATAATTAACTTACTATTTTGTCTCTCCCCCGAAATGATTAGACTACCCTCAAATTACTAACTCTCAAAATAAAGCTCTCATCTCAACTTTGGCAAACTTAAATTGAGAAATCTCACCTCACTTCTTCTTGCACTCCCTCACAAATTCTAATATTTTTTCTCCCTCATATCCAAATTATATATATATACTATTATCTTCCCTCTTTGGCATGCCAAAGAGGGGACATTGCCAGCAACTTGCCGGCAATGAATTCAACACTTGTGGGTGGCACCGAATTCGGTGCCACCCTAATTTAATATTTTTGACTTTTCCTTTTTTTTAATATATTTACAAATTACATAAAAGAGTCCCTAATTAATACAAATTATACAAATGATCCCTCATTTAATTGGGACTTTAAACTAACAATTCTTCCCCTCCCGATTACATGAGGGTATCGTAATTCCTGCAGCCATTCAACAGTATTCGAACTTCTCCCTTAGTAAGATCTTCGTTAACATATCTGATCCATTTTCATCTGTATGGATCTTCTCAAGCTGTAATAATTGTATCTCTAAGACATCCCTGATCCAATGATATCTGACATCAATATGCTTTGATCTGGAATGGAAAGAGGAATTCTTTCCAAGGTGAATAGCACTCTGACTGTCACAAAATAACTGATATTTTTCCTAACGGAAGCCAAGTTCGTTAAAGAACTTCTTCATCCATAACAACTCTTTACACGCTTCTGTTGCTGCAATGAATTCTGCTTCAGTTGTGGAAAGTGCAACATACTTCTGTAGTCTTGACTGCCATGACACAGCTCCCCCTGCAAATGTAATCAGGTAACATGATGTAGACTTCCTTGTGTCAGTATCACCAGCCATATCCGCATCTGTGTAGCTAACTAGCACGAGTTCGGTATCTCCAAAACATAAACACATTTTTGAAGTACCGCGAAGATACCTGAATATCCATTTAACAGCTTCCCAATGTTCCTTTCCTGGATTTGAAAGGAATCTAGTCACGACACCAACTGCATGTGCAATATCCGGTCGTGTGCATACCATGGCGTACATTAGACTTCCGACTGCTGAAGCATATGGAACTTTGCTCATTTCTTCCTTCTCTTTCTCAGCAGAAGGGCTCTGCTTGGAACTGAGTTTAAAATGATTAGCAAGAGGACAACTAACCATTTTAGATTTATCCATATTAAACCTTTGAAGTACTTTCTCAATGTACTTCTCCTGCGACAACCATATCTTCTTGGCGCTTCTGTCTCGAATAATTCTCATGCCAAGAATTTGTTTTGCTGGCCCCAAGTCTTTCATAGCAAAAGACTTGCTCAACTGTTTCTTCAGATTGTTAATTCTGGAGATGTTCCTGCCAACAATCAACATATCATCCACATAGAGCAATAAAATAATGAAATCATCATCAGAGAATTTTTGAACGAAGACGCAGTGATCTGAAGTAGTCTTCTTGTAGCCTTGCTCCCTCATAACTGACTCGAACTTCTTGTACCACTGCCTTGGTGCCTGCTTTAAGCCGTAGAGACTCTTCTTTAGCTTGCAAACATAATCCTCTTTTCCTTTCTTCTTAAAACCCTCTGGCTGCTCCATGTATATTTCTTCTTCCAAATCGCCATGTAGGAAGGCAGTCTTCACATCCATTTGCTCAACCTCCAGGTTCTGACTTACTGCTAACCCCAGCACAGTACGAATGGATGTCATCTTCACCACCGGTGAGAAAATCTCGTCAAAGTCGATGCCTTTTCTTTGACTGTATCCCTTCACAACCAGTCTGGCTTTGAATCTTGGCTGTGAGCTAGCTTCTTCGTTCTTGATTCGGAACACCCATCTGTTCTTCAAAGCCTTCTTGCCTTTAGGTAACTTCATCAGCTCAAAAGTTTTATTCTCATGCAAGGATTTCATCTCATCTTGTATGGCCTCGGTCCACTTTTGCTTATGTTCATCATCCATGGCTTCTTCAAAGCTTTCTGGTTCTCCCCCGTCAGTCACTAGGACATAATCATTCAGAGAATATCTGGTAGAACGTTGAACGGCTCTACCGGATCTTGTTCGAACTGGGGAACGTTCTGCAACTGGTGGTTGATGGTGAACTTCTTCATCAGCATCAACTGGTTCATTCTGAATGGGAGCGTCTTAAGCAACTATCTCTGGTTGATCAATTTGAATTTCTTCTCCAACCTGTCTTGGCACGGTTGTTGGAGGCACTAACTGAAGGCTTGGTGAGCTAGTTTCAGGTCCGAAAGCATCTTTTCCAGACTTCTCAATGTCTTCAATTGTCTGGTCTTCCATAAAAACCGCATCACGGCTTCTGATTAACTTCTTCTGGACTGGATCAAAGAACTTATAGCCAAATTCATCTTGGCCATAACCAATAAATATGCACTCTTTGGTTTTGACATCAAGCTTTGATCTTTCATCCATGGGAATGTGGACAAAAGCTTTACAACCGAACACTCGTAGATGTTTGTAGGAACAGTCTTTTCCAGACCACACCTTTTTTGGAACATCATAATCTAGCGGGACACATGGTGAACGATTCAGAATATAAGCTGTTGTGACTAGAGCTTCACCCCAGAACTCCTTTGGCAACTTTGAATGTGAAAGTAAGCATCTGACTCTCTCCATTAAAGTTCTGTTCATCCTTTCAGCCAACCCATTCAACTGCGGTGTTTTTTGAGGGATTTGTTGATGTCGAATACCATGCTCCTTACAGTACACATTAAATGGACCAGTGTACTCTCCATCATTGTCTGTCCGAATGCACTTCAGCTTCTTGCCAGTTTGTCTCTCAACCTGGGCTACAAAATGCTTGAAAACATACAAGACTTGATCTTTTGATTTTAGAGTGTATACCCATGTTTTTCTAGAGTGGTCATCTATGAAAGTCACAAAATAATGAGCACCACCAAGTGACTTTGGAAATGGACCACATAGATCTGAGTGTACCAGATCTAATATATTTTCCACTCTAGAAGGAGAGGAACTCTTGAAAGCAACTCTGTTTTGTTTTCCGGCCAGACAGTTACCACATTTATTTAAATTAACATGATCCAATCCAGTCAGAATATTTTTCTTGGCCAATTTTTTCATGCCTTTCTCGGGCATGTGTACGAGGCGTCTATGCCACAATTCAATTGCGTTTTCATTCTCCACTGCGTTGATCGCTTCTTGGGAGAGCTTTGTCTGTATAAGATACAACCTTGAATATTTTCTGCCTCTTGCAACCACCATCGAACCTTTGGTGAGCTTCCATTGGCCATTGCGGAAGGTATTACAGAAGCCTTCTTCATCAAGCTTGTCTACGGAGATCAGATTCAAGCGCTTCAAGCGCATATCTGGAACATGCCTGACATCTTTCAATACTAACTTCATGCCATTCTCAGCTTCTAGGTGAACGTCACCTTTTCCCACAACTTTGGAGAAGTTGTCATTTCCCATCCTTACAACACCAAAATCTCCTGGTGTGTAAGATGAGAAAAATTCCCTTCGAGGCGTGGCATGAATAGTAGCACCACTATCAATCACCCAACTAGTCTCCTGGGTCACAAGATTGACAATATCAACATCGTAGACAATATTAAACTCGGCAACAACATTTGTTTGTTCATCGTCGGTACTGTCATCTCTCTTCTCTTCCTTGCCTTTGCTTTTCTCTTGCTTGAGCTTCCTGCAGAATCTTCTGATGTGGCCTTTTTTCTTGCAGTGATGGCATTCAACATTGGCATACTTGTTGGATTTTCCCCTGCTCTTGCCTCTATCTTTGGATCCTCTAGCTTCGCTCCTTCCTCTAGAATTTACAACCAGAACATCTGATTGTGGTGTAGAGGCTCCTTGCATCCTGCGCCGCATCTCTTCATTTAAAATTCCACTTTTGACAAACTCCATGGAAATTTTGCCATCTGGTGCTGAATTTGAAAGTGAATTCTTAGAGTCTCCCATGACTCCGGTAAGGAAGCCAGTGTAAGTAAAGCAGTGAGCTCATTTTCAATTTTAAGCCCCATACTGGAAAGTTGATCCACGATCCCTTGGAACTCGTTCAAGTGGTCTGCGAGAGAAGTACCGTCTCGATATTTCAATTGAATCAACTTGGTCAAATAAAATAATTTGTTGTTGCCGGTCTTTGAGGCGTACAAATCTTCGAGCTTATTCCACAACGTTCGTGCATGAGTTTCGCCAGCAATGTGATTATACACATTATCGTCAACAAACTGTCGGATAAATCCGCAGACTTGCTCATGCTCGAAACCCCAGTCTCCATCCGACGTGCTGTCGGGCTTGTCTGTCCCGAACACCGGAAGATGCATCTTCGTCACATATAGGAGATCCTTCATTTTTCTTATCCATATGTGGTAGTTTGAGCCATTTAGACTGACCATTTTGCTTGTCAATTTTGCCTCCATGTTGACTAGGCTCTGATACCAGTTGTTGGGAATAACGCGGAAAAATTATTCCGTAAAAATATTGACGAGCAAAATAATCATTAAAAATGAGACCGATAATTTTAACAGACTACGTCCATGAACAAGTTTGAGAGTAAATTCTTCCACTATAAAATAGTAGGCGTACAAAGAGGGTGTTCTCTAGAAATTTTCTAGAGTTACAATGAGATAAAACCAAAATAGTAGCACTCAGGTGTTTCCTGAAAATACCCCAAAATAATTAGCTTACTATTTTGTCTCTCCCCCGAAATGATTAGACTACCCTCAAATTACTAACTCTCAAAATAAAGCTCTCATCTCAACTTTGGCAAACTTAAATTGAGAAATCTCACCTCACTTCTTCTTGCACTCCCTCACAAATTCTAATATTTTTTCTCCCTCATATCCAAATTATATATATATACTATTATCTTCCCTCTTTGGCATGCCAAAGAGGGGACATTGCCAGCAACTTACTGGCAATGAATTCAACACTTGTGGGTGGCACCGAATTCGATGCCACCCTAATTTAATATTTTTGACTTTTCCTTTTTTTATTTAATATATTTACAAATTACATAAAAGAGTCCCTAATTAATACAAATTACACAAATGATCCCTCATTTAATTGGGACTTTAAACTAACACGAACCGATCTAGCTCGATCCGTCTGTTAATATTGATTATTAATTTATGTATTTATATATGAAACATTTTTTTGGTAGAATATATATATATATGAAACATTTAATTTTAAGTATAAATTTTATTTTTTATAATTAAAAATTATGTATATATTTTTGGATGGGTTTATATAGGTTGGACTTGTGATTTGATTTTTAAACCCGAGCCTAACCCGGCTAACTTAATAGAAAGCTGGATTGGGTTTGGACTGGACATTTTTACATAAAAGTCCGGTAGACTCTGCCCGAGCCCGGTTCAGTCCGGCCCATGGACAGGTCTACTCCTCACTCATATTCTCATTATCTAAAGGGTTAATACACATATTTACCATTGTATTTGTCCGTTTTGACACATTTACCCCTATATCAAATAAACATACAAATATATCCTTATATTTTTCAAATTACAGCAAAAATGCCCTAATCTAAAAGACTGATGATATAGCACTAACGGTGCAACATGTCATCCTCCACATCACCTGCCACGTCAACAAAAAATGTCACATTAGATCTTTAACGACAAAATTTCACGCGGCAAAAGTTTTGCGATAAACATTTACATGACGAAATTTACACATCAAACTCTAAATCTGTCGCCAAATAAGATCATACTTACAAATTAGCGACGAAATTCATCCTCTATAGTAATTCTAAATTTGACGCGTTAGCTGTAGGGACGATTTTAAGTGCTCCTATTAATAATTTATTTATTTTTATATATTTTATAGATAAATTTTATACCTAATAATAATAATTGACCAATTACTCAAATTTAAATCAACAAAACTTTCAAATCATTTTAAAAAGAGCCTATAATATCAAAATTTTCAAATTTTCATAAATTTCGGATCCAAAAAAGGATATATTACAAGTGCTATTTCTAAAATTGTAAAAGTGATAAAATTACAAGATCAATGCATTGTTTGGAATCATTGCTGAACACACTGAACCCTTTGTGCGCCATTAGGCATGTCATCATCATCGTCATATGCCTCCTGATGAGCTTGCTGCTTCCTTCTCATCTCTTCCTCCTTATTAACATCATGGAGAGTAGTTTCCTCACACTCATCCAGCTCCATGTCTGTCAACTGACTCGACGGCCTAGCAGGTAAAATTGCCTCGAGTGCCTTGGTGAGTGCCGAATCCACAAAAAATAATCCCAACTTTTCCTAAACGAATAAATTGTAATAGAGCAAGTAGAGGTCGAACACAAGGGAATAATATTGACTCAAACTCTTACGACCTAACAAAATAATTAAATGGGGGTTTAGAATTGTGAAGCTTAGTAAATTTAAAGGTAACAGGCAAAAGATCATAACAAAACAAAACAAGAATTAATGACGATTTGTGAATAATATTTTGATGAATTCAGTTAAGGGGAATCGCGGGATAATTTATACGTTAACGATCATTGACAGATAAAATTATATTCTCATGTATTGCCGGGTCAGTTTGACGTGTTCTTCCTTAATAGTGAACTAGTTAAGCACGACAAATAACTTGTTCCTAATCAATAAACAACCCTATCTCAGCGCCTAAGGTTTAATTTATTGACAGCTTAAGAAATAGAAGAACCTGATCTTAGTTGATCGTCTCTCAGCGTCGATGATTATAAACTAACTTATCTGTTCATTTGACTCAGATAAACCCATCTTGATTCGTGTTAATGTCACGCGGAATACAAACTCAGGTTTGTCAAACTTGAGTCCGTTCTTCCAAACACGAAACTAGCTTGGTTCAAATAGTCAATAGCTACTTTGTTTGGTTGTCTTAGGTGAAACTCTAATAAACCAAATCAGCCTTATGATTATTCGATTCGACAAACAACCTGCAGTTATCATTCATAGAACAAATAATCAATTGCGAATAATTCTCTAAACACGATGAACAAATAAACGGCTTAATAAGTTGAGAAAAAGGAAATACAATAGTCTCACGATAACGGGGAAAATCTCCCTTGAATTAACCCTTAACTGAAATGAAGAAGTTAGCTCCGAACAGCCATGAAACGTATATGTTTTTCTACTTGAAAAATAAAATGTAAAAACTGATGTTCAAACTTGGAACTCTGGTGTTCTTAAGTCTATCACGATTCCTAAATGTAAGGAACTAAATCCCTTCAAATTAGCTCTAGAATCCTCCTTCCATTTTGAAATTAATTGCATCCTCATTAGTCTCCTACAAATTTGGGCTTTAGTTGAAAATCTTGTTCTCAAATCGTCCAATCCGGATCAGGAAAGTAATCCTATTCGGAGTAGGAAACTGCCAGCCCGTAACTGCCTTAGTCTTGTGCAAGACTAACTCCGACTCAGACCACTTTTTGCCCAATCAGCTCCGGATCACGAACCGACATCAGCTCGACCCAAATTAGGCCCAATTTATCTCCCTTTAGTCACCATTGGCCTGTAGAGACGAAGATACCAAAAACAAGCAATAAAGCCCGCAAAAATGACAAAACATGATAATTATAAAGCAAAAAAGTGGGATTATTTATTGTTGAAGTATGCACTCATCAAACACCTCACACTTGCTCAATGCTTGCCCTCAAGCATACCAGATCATGGTATTAGCTCCGCATACTCTTAGGTTGTCTTATCATTCGTTCCTAACCCCCCCAAGCGTTATAAAGACATTGACTACCAATCATCCAAATGAAGAATCTTTCGAATTTTAGAATACTTCTAACTCCCAAAAAACGTCTCAACAACATCACACGTAATGTGTAAAACAAGAACTAGAAGCAACAACACCCTCACGTGATCACTCTATGCACTCTTGTGTTTAGGCTTATAATTCATTTTATAGGATTCACTCAAGTCACAATCATAGAATGTAGTTACCATAGGCTTGCCAATCAATCGAACCTCCACCACATAGTATGAATTCGAGCAGAAAATCAAAGGGACTTAACAAGGGTGTAACGTAGGTTCGGCTCGTGGGTTGGAAAAGAAAGGGGGAAAAATTTTTAGGGGATCCGAGAGTAGTAAAATAGTACAAACTAGGCCAAAACAAAAGTAAAACTGCATATTTACAAGTACGAGGTTAACACACAAGACGACAAACTCATAATCTCACATGAATATCTAGAAAACAATTCGAGATAATCATGAAAACTAATGAGAACATAAACAAAAGAAACTAAAACAGTAAACGAACAAGGACATGCAAATGTCTGTAACTTATTTATTCTTTTCTCCTTTTTTTTCCTTTTTTTTCTTTTCTCTGCCTCTTTTTTTTTTTGCATAACCACAATTAGTAATTATAGAGCACAACAGTTTGTTCATTAGTACAGAAATGCTTACTTGTGTCGCACTTTTTCAGGTTGTTGTGTCGCACTTTTATGCGACACAAAAACTTTGCATCGCTCTTGAGAGCGACACAAGCTACTCATCTGTTGTGTCGCACTTGTCAAGCGCGCGATACAATAGAGCGATAACTCTTGTGACGCGCTTCTAGAGTGCGCGACACAAGCTCCCCGATTAATCTGGTACACTTTGTATCGCTCCTTCCTCACGCGCGACACAAAATATTGATATTTTAAAAAAAAAATTACAAAATTTTCAAGCATCTAGCATAAAAATTTTTAATCAAAATTGAAAATAATAAAATAAATAAAAATTTGGATTGAAGAGAGCTATGATAGAATAAAAATTCTACACGAGGAAAATTTAAACAAAAATATAAGGAAAAGTTTAAACAGAGGCAATACAAAAAATGACTTGTTAAGTTACCAAGTCCTTTATCATCAATTACACATGAATTCATGTTCAAGCTCTCAAAATTGGTAAAACCTGCTCAAAATAAATAATAAAAACAAGAAAGCACTCTTAGAAATATCTATTGTCAAAAGTCTACACAAACCTACACAAACCATCAAACGCTTGAATTATAAGTATACCAAATGAAGATACATGATATCTGAGAAGAAATGGCCATCTCTTGTCATCAGGTAGCACTAATTCCTCTAATGCCTGTGAATATAGCAACACAAGTTTCATTCTTGTTTCTTCACTAATTTAGATTGACATTAAAGGATATTTATAATAGATATGAGGAATTACCTTAAGGTTCTCCTACTCAGGACCTTCCAAAGCATCGAAGTAGCGGTCTACAGGTAAAGATTCCTTCTGCATTTTATTCTCAACAGAATTCTCCGGTGAAGATTCTTCTTCGTGTGGCTTTCCATGTAGATATGATAGCTGCCTCTCAACTTTTCCAGACATTGTTTTGAAAGAATCAAATCTTTTATCTCTGAACTTAATGAGATGTATCTGATGAGTGATGGAAGAGATTCATGTTGCCTTGGTGATGATTCCATGGTTTCCATTATCAAACAGGTTCTACTAAGAGACTGTCATATGAAGTTTCATAGTTAGCAACAATATCTTTGATCAGGTAAATGAAAAGTTAAAATTAGGTAAATGAAAAGTTAAAATTTGCTTGAAGATTTGATTATTCTATGCCAGAAAGTAGAAAAAGAACTTCTTAATCATCTTTTATTACTGATCACATATACATAATATATGTAACCATCCAGTCCTGAGGAATCAACTTATACATGTTATTGGACCAGACTGATACAGTCTAACTATGCATTCTAGCTATCGAGACTTATCATCCATGGTTAACAAGTTAAAAATTAACCAAAAACAGCTCAAGCTTCAGATTCTTTTTCTTAAATATATAATCTAGCCTCAGATTCATCAAAGCTTTGTTCTGCATATACCTTAACTTATTTACAACTATAATTAAATGGGATAAAGTACCAAAATAGGCTTAAGGTTTTTGGGGAAGTATCAATTTAGGCTCAACGTTCAAAATAACACCAATATAGGCTTAACGTTTACAACATAATATCAATTTAGGCTTAACGTTTACAATATAGCATCAATTTCGGCCTCACGTACAAAATAGCACCAATATAGGTTTAACGTTTACAAAATAATATGAATTTAAGTTTAACTTTTGTAAACGTTAAGCCTGTATTGGTGCTATTTTGTACGTGAGGCTTAAATTGATGCTATATTGTAAACATTAAGCCTAAATTGATATTATATTGTAAACGTTAAGCCTATATTGGTGTTATTTTGAACGTTGAGCCTAAATTGGTACTTCTCCAAAAACCTTAGGCATATTTTGGTACCTTATCCCTAATTAAATCAAATTCCTCATGAACAAGTTGGAATCTTAGGAAAAGATAAAAGAAGAGAACAATATCAGATTGCTGGAATTTCTACCAATTTTCAGATGCAATAAGTGAATCAATCAAGTAACAAAGAGCATCACATTTGAATCACGCAACTCAAACTAAATCAGAAATCAATAAAAAGCCGAAATGCTAATAAAACTTCCAGTGCGAAGCATACTTGCCTCTCTCACACCCACAATACATTAGATAACATTATCTTTTCCAGTTATAAGTGCTCAATCTCACTGGACAAAATAATCATGAAACTACTGATACATACAGAACAACAAAATGCAAAAGAGTGACCAAGTTAACAAATTAAGGATTTTGTCAACAAGTTGAGAAATAGACATGAAATTCCGCTTATCATCTATTCCATTCGAGGGAATGGAAATAACTAAAGAAACAATAAGCACAATTTTGGTGTACAAAAACCAGAGCATTTTGAAGATTCTCAACTGGTGAAATTACCCTAAGAAAATCCTATTCCTCCCAACAACACATTTTTTCAAACACCAGTATCCCAATTTATTATATTTTGCCCAACTCTTGCGAACCCCTGCTACTGGAAATAAATTAAATTAATCAACAAATGTACTTGCAATCCATCAAGCATAGAATGGTAAACAAAATGAAGTGATGAGAAGCACCTCTCCCGCAGCATCAGCATTATCCAGAGCAAAACCCATAGCATCTTTTATCTGACTTCTTTCTAATGTTAATGCACGCAGTATATCCTCAAACTCATCCCTCTGTGCGTCAGTCAAGGTTCGCTCTGGGTCGATATGCTGAAAAAGCTCAATCCAGTAAAAAAAGTTCACTCAATATTGTAAAATAATATTACCACTAGAAATCACAATGGTTAACATACCCTGCTTTTTCTTGCCGTATATGTGAAACAGCAGATACTATCTCAACAGTATAAACCCTTGCCTGATCCTCACTACTCAAGACATGTCAAGAGGCAAAATTAAAACATGTATTATATATCTTCATAAGAAGTCCAAAAAGGTCATATATTATATTGTATACCTGAAGATCCCCTGCCGATAGAGATGAAAGAACAAATGACCTCCGTTTACAAAATCCAGGATCAAATAAAGCTTAGACTTGGTCTGAGAAGAATTCAAGAAGAAAACGATAAATGTTTTTCATAGAAGCACAAAAATACTAATCAAAACACTTATCAGAAACACATTCACGGTGAAAATACATTCATTCCATATGCAAATAAACAAATCAGTAAGAACATATGCTTTGAGCGAGACAATCAAATTGAATTGATGAGACATTGAGAGCATGAAGTACCTGAAAAGAGTAACGAAGCTGAACAATAAAAGGATGAATGACTTTAGAGAGAATATCCCTTTCAGCCTTCATGTAATCATCTCCCAACCTAAATTATGTGTCTAAAAAAATATCAGACAGACACATAAAAGGATCTCAAAATCGCTAGGGCTAATCTAACTCCCAACATGCTCACTCTTCCCTTTGCCATCATCTTCAACAAATTCGCTTTTTCGCTATCGAGATCCTCAACCTGGATTTGGACAGGGAGGGAAGAGGAAAGGGTATAGCGAGGAGAAGGGCCTAAGAAGGAGTGGGACTGATTCTGGATAACAAGCGGTTCTGCGATAAAAGCAGAGGAAGAAGAGGAGGAAGGGGTTGAAGTTGAAGGCGATTGTGATTATGATGGGTTAGGGTGTGGGGTTAATGGGCCAAATACATCAGAGAAATCGAATTCAGGGGGGCGGTGGTGGAGTTTGGTGGTGTGATTGTGAGCTTCTTGAGATGAGCGGATAATACAGAGTGAATGTTTTTCTTTTGCGAATTGGAAACCATTTTAGGATTTGAGCTTCATGATGTGGAAGGATGAAGAGGAAGAAAAGAGTCTATAATGAAAGAGAGGACTGACGGCTGCCAAATGATCCCTAACCTAATTCACAATATATAATAGGCTTTTTATTCTTTTAACCCCTCTTATTTTGTTTATTCAGGTTTAAGTCCCTGCTAATCCAATTTTTGTTCAAATCAACCCCTTCCTGTTTTATAATTTAGTCCCCCATTGATTTATATACTTAGGAATCTGAACCTGTTTACTTTGTCTCCTGTCAATTAGACCCCTCCATGTTTTAATCATGTACCTAATTTTTTGAATTAAGCTTAATTAGGTCGTTCCAAATAGTAGTTTGTATTAGTTGTGTCACACTTTTAAAAATGAGCGACACAAAGATAACATACTTTTTGTGTCGCTTTTATAAAAGCGTGTCACAAAGATAACACACTTCTTGTGTCGCTTTGGTAAAGGCGCGTCACAAGCTTGTTCTTGTGTCACACTGTAAGACAAGCGACACAAGAAGTAACTTGTTTGTGACGCACACACTTCAAGCATGACACAAGTGATAACACAGAATACTTAGTTGTGTCGCATTTACAGAACGCGTGACACTAGTTACTCTGTTGTGTCGCTTTATCTTCAAGCGCGACACAAGAGGTGTGACACAAGTGAGCATTTCTGTACTAGTGGTTGTCTCTTCTTTAAAGAGCTTGTGGTTCAAAATATGACACGAAACACAAAATCAAATGACCCAACACTTTGTACAAACTTCAACTGGACTCTGAAGGCTTAAAACTTATCTTTGGCCAAAGGAATAAACAATGTATCAAGAATGAGGAAAAGGCTCAAATTGGCAGTCTAAATGCTGGTTAAATTTTGGTAATTTTTTCTTTTTCAGGGTTCAAAAGCGTGGAAAGGTTAATAGCAAAAGAAACCTAATGCCCTTATCATTTTAACAGTTCGAATTCATCAATCGGGTCTTGAAACGTATATCATGGCAAGTTCTAGAACTAACATACTATGCGGACGCACTCAGAAAAGAAAATAGAGCAAATGCGTAATGTGTTTGCTCTTTCCATTAGGCTCAAATGCTTATCAGAAATGGGGTGTAAAGTGGTGTTGCTGCTTCTAAGTCAACTGATTAAAACGGGTTTTCATGCAATGTTGGAAACAATTCAGTTTGTCAGCGTGTAGGCAAAACATTTACTTGACTCTAACTGTTCAGAAAGGTACTCGCAAGACTCGATAACACTTAGGGGATTTAGTACTAAAATAACAAGTAACTTTATCAACTATTTGGAAGATAATGAGCTAGCAATGGTAAAATCTCAATGAAACAAAGCAAAGGGCAGCCACCTCACACTAGTTCAAACATATTCCCTTTTTTTTCGAGGCGATTACCTCACACTATTCTAGACTTATACCAATAGTTGCACAGATTTCCAGCCTAAAGAATGTGTGTTAGACATGTACAAAACTACTAACAGAATGGACAGCAAAACATCTATAGAATGCAACAACCATATTCACATGAAAGCACTTCTAATACATCATCCCTCCCCCTCTTTTCTCCTCGCACCGTCCTCGGTGCGGAATTTAATCAATTAGGGGCAAGGGCAGCAACCTCAACAACCAATTAAATGAGAAGACAAAATATAAACAAGTGATTGAGAAGCTTACTGCCCTTTTAAGGGAGGGGACCCCGAGCCTCAATCTTTCCGAGGGAAAGGTGGGTCAAAATTGACCGACTTGAAATATGCTTCTTGGTTAGCACGCATCTCTCGAATTTCTTGTAATATGCGCTCTTGGGTGCATTGAGAGGCTTCCACGGTGGTAGTAGTGTCTTGGACGAGTTCTCCCAAGGTTTGTAGTTGACCTTGTATAATCCGAAGATCCGAAAGGGGCGACTCAGTCGGGGCTTTTCTTGCCGCTGCTGCCTTGGTGAAACAGGGACGTTGGCTTGCTGTTTCAGTTCCATCAGTACCATCATTGGGCAGCAACTCCTTAGGTGTTGCCAATTTCCCTGCATCCACAAAAACAAAATTTTGCCCTTCTCGGCGTAACAACTGCATATTCTGTAAAACTTTCAAACTAAGAGGCGGCGTAGGGCATGAAATGTGTTTATCCGTGTGTGCTACATCAAAATCACATAGGTGCAATGCCAATGACGTTATCAAGTGTCCTAGATAGATGTACTTGGGCTTTTGGACTAGCTTTTGGAACTTGTCGGGTAGCCAATAACTCAGGTTCACTTTTTGACCTGTAACCATACACCACAAGAAAAATATTTCAGCTTTTGAAGTTTTCGTTGAATCTCTATTCCTAGCTGAGTAATTGACTGCTAAATACCTATGCATCACTCTGACAACAGGGTTGCGAAAATAGTGGGCTGGTGTTTTAGAGGGGATAAACTCAGGTGGAGACTCAATTGTGTACTCCTTAAAAATGTGTGCATCATCAAAGTTCGAAAGATAATCACATAGCATGTCAAGATAATCATCAGAGGCAGCAAAAGTAGCATTCATAAGTCCCAATGCAACATTGAACTCAATTATAGACAAGTGATGCTCTTTATCTAGCAACCTAAAGTGAATACATTTAGAGTGTATATCCAGGTTTTTTGTATCACAATGAAACATATAGGTGCTATAGAATTCGTGAACCAAGTCATCAAACACAGGGAATTTCGTGGCAAACAAATCTCTCCAACCAATTCCATCCACTAATCCATAGAAATCAGCATGCATTTTTAAATGTGTTAGAGCATCCTCATCAACACTATAAGCAGGGATAATTTTTCGGGGTTTCAAAGAATTATACCTCGCTGCTTGTTCGGAGTTGGAGAATGTCAGGGCACTTACATATGGAGTGGTGAGTGACCCGTATTTGCTTTTCCCATGTCTGAGCCGAGCACGTTTCTTCGATGGAACTTTCAGTTCTGGACTCGAGCTATGTGAACTTGCCGAGCTAGCTGAACCAATTGAAACTTCAGTGGCTTCGGTGTCTGAACTGGAAGCGGGAGTTGGAGTTTTTGCCCTTGGGGGTTTTAGCTTGTTTGTTGTCGTTTGCTTGCTGGATTGAGACCTAGTGGACCTCCTAGTGGTTGTGGGAGGGATGGGGTTCGGCTTCCGCTTCCGAGACTTTGTTGCAACTCGCGTAGGGGGTGTTCTTTGCTCTCTCGCCATCTCTATTTCAGTTACTAGAGTGGCTGGTGTTGGAGAATCGCCAATGGCCGGAGCAGATTTGCCGGCGACCACTAAACTCAGATTCGCCAGTGACAGGTGTTCCGTCGTTTGAGGTGATGGTGGTTCCGTCATTTGGGGCGACGGCGGTTGTGAGTGAAGGAAGTGAAAAGAAGGTGGCGGTGGTTCTTTGGTGGTGGGAGAGACGAAAATAAGATGGCGGAAGCTTAGGGTAGTGAAAGAGATGGACGATGATGGCGTAAGTGGGAGATGAAGGAAATCAAAGGATTGGAGAGTGGAGGCGGTGATGTTAGACTTTGTAGGATATTAAAGTGGAAAATTAAAGAAATGAAGAGTGGAGGCGGTGATGTTGCTTGAAGATGGTGAGTGGTTAGAGTGAAGAATCAAAAGAAAATAAATTGAAGGGAGTGAGTGATGGTGGTCGAATGGAAGTAGTGAAGGAGATGAAAAGAAATGGAATAAATGGAAGAGGAATTGGAAGTGGCGGTGGTGGGTTCAAAACCCTTGGTTTTATTTTGGTTTTTTTTTCACTTTTTACCCCTCACTTTTTACCGGTGACGGGTGTTCCGTCGTTTGAGGCGACGGTGGTTCCGTCATTTGAGGGAAATGAAAAGAAGGTGGCGGTGGTGCTTTGGTAATAGGAGAGACGAAAGGGAGATGAAAAGGAAGTGGCGGTGAAAGAAGGTAGTGCGAGATCAAAAGGAAGTGGCGGAAGCTTAGGTAGTGGATGTGGGAGATGAAAAAAAAATCAAAGGATTGGTGAGGGTGTTGTTGCTTTGTAGGATATTAAAGTGGAAATTAAAGAAATGGAGAGTGGAGTCGGTGATGTTGGTAGTGAAGGAGAGGAAAAGAAATGGAATAAATGGGAGAGGAATTGGAAGTGGCGATGGTGGGTTCAAAACCCTTGTTTCTAATTTTTTTTTTTTTTTTTACTTTTTACCCCTCATTTCTCTTTTTTTTTCTTCTAAACACTCTTGGGCTTTTATTAACTCCCCAACTCATTCTCTTGGGCCTTTATTCCTCCATTCTTTTCTTTTTCTTCAAACCTGTAAATCAAAACTCAGAACTTCTAACCCTTTGGAGAAGATGATGTTAGTTAAATCAGTTAACCTACATGGAATAAACAAAATAAAAAAAACAAGACTGAATATAAATGATAGATGTTAGTCTTGTGCAAGACTAACTCTAGGCTGCCTCCCAGTAGCGTCTTTAGTTAACGTCTTCGGCTAGACACATCCGAGTACTAAGGCTCATCTCCTGGGTCAAGGTACTGCACTGCTTCAGGGACTCCAACGGCGATGTTCTCATAGAATAATTTGAGTCGTTGACCATTCACCTTCTGCACTTTCCCATTCTCCAAACTCTGAATTTCCACAGCTCCATGTGAATAAACTTGGACGACTATGAAAGACCCTATCCATTTTGATTTTAATTTTTCGGGAAACAGTCTCATTCGAGAATGGTATAGTAATACCTTCTGTCCTACCTGAAATTGTTTTCGGACAATCATGTCATCATGGAACTTTTTAGTTTTCGTCTTGTATATCCTTGAGCTTTCATAAGCATCGTTCCTCAACTCTTCGAGCTCCTGGACCTGAAGTTTCCGGGCCTCCCCCGCTTCATCAAGGTTCATATTACATCGTTTTATCGCCCAGAACGCCCTGTGTTCGAGCTCGACTGGGAGGTGACAAGCACTCCCATATACTAATCGAAATGGAGTGGTTCCGATAGGCGTTTTGTACGCCGTCCGGTAGGCCCATAAAGCTTCTTCTAGCCTGGTGCTCCAATCCTTCCTTGTGAAATTCACTGTCTTTTCCAGGATGGACTTCAATTCTCTGTTTGACACTTCCGCTTGGCCATTTGTTTAGGGATGGTAAGCTGTTGACGTCCTGTGTTGTACGCCATATTTCTTCAAGAGGGCTCTCATAATCCGGTTACAGAAATGAGTTCCTCTATCGCTTATGAGTACTCGAGGCGTACCAAAGCTGCAAAAAATGTTAGCTTGAACAAATTGAATCACCGTTTGAGCATCATCGGCTCTGGTGGCCTTGGCCTTAACCCACTTAGACACGTAGTCTACATCAAGCAATATGTAAAGATTTCCAAATGAAATGGGGAATGGACCCATGAAGTCTATTCCCCAAACGTCAAAAATTTCATAAGAGTAAACCGGTGTAAGTGGCATTTGATCCCGCCGTCCTATATTTCCTGTTTTTTGACAACGAAAACAAGATTTGCAAAATATGTAAGCATCGCGGAATAAATTAGGCCAAAACAAACCACTGTTTAGTACTTTGCGAGTTGTTCTCTTTGGGCCAAAATGTCCTCCGCAAGCCTCTGTATGGCAAAACTTCAACACTGATTCCACCTCGCTTTCAGGTATGCACCGCCTTAACAACTGATCTGAGCAGTGTTTCCATAGGTATGAGTCATCCCAAATGTAATACTTGGCATCAGCTCTAAGTTTATCCTTTGTGTGCCTACTGAGATCGTCCGGAACAACACCTGTGGCCAAATAATTCACTAAATCAGCATACCATGGGGTTATTTCACTTACGCTAAATAAGTTTTCATCCGGAAATTCTTCATTCAACGGTGGTGCTTCTGCATTGTTGGGTAAACGACTTAGGTGGTCTGCCACAAGGTTTTTCGGACCCTTTTTTGTCTCTAATCTCGACGTCGAATTCCTGGAGGAGTAAAATCCACCGTATCAGCCGAGGTTTGGACTCTTTTTTCTGCATTAGGTACACTCTTGTCGATTCGCTGCCCTAGCACGGCTCCTACAGCGTGATTACTTGCGTCGCACATGATCTCAAAAGGACGATTCCAGTCGGGTGGTTGGATAATCGGTGCTGAAACCAACTTGTCTTTCAACAAATCAAAAGAATCCTTACATTCCTGGTTGAAATCGAATGGCACGTCGTTTTGAAGCAACTTACACACCGGCTGAGTAATCTTCGAGAAGTCTTTTATAAATCGCCGGTAAAAACCTGCATGGCCAAGAAAACAACGAACTTCTCGAACACTAACGGGGTAAGGTAAAGTTTGGATAACATCTATCTTTGCTTTATCTACCTCGATTCCTCTTGATGAAACAATATGGCCTAAAATTATTCCCTGATCAACCATAAAATGACATTTCTCATAGTTCAAAACTAGATTAGACTCTAGGCATCTTTTTAAAATTTTAACGAGGTTAAACAAACAGTGATTGAATGAGTCTCCATATACCGTGAAATCATCCATGAACACTTCAATTATTTGTTCAACATACTCAGAGAAAATACTTACCATGCATCGCTGGAACATCCCTGGTGCATTGCAAAGTCCGAACGGCATCCTCCGATATGCGAAAGTGCCAACGGGTCAGGTAAAAGTGGTTTTTTCCTGATCTTCCGGTGCCACTGGAATCTGGTAAAAACTCGAATAACCGTCAAGACAACAATAAAAACATTTTCCAACTAAACGTTCTAACGTCTGATCAATAAATGGAAGAGGAAAATGGTCTTTTCTAGTTGAAGTATTCAACTTCCTGTAATCGATACAAACCCTCCACCCATTCTGAACTCGGGTGGGAACCAATTCTCCTTTTTCATTAGCAACCACAGTGATTCTGGTCTTCCTTGGCACGACATGTATCGGGCTTACCCACTTACTGTCGGATATTGGAAAAATTACACCGGCGTCGTACATCTTCTAAACTTCCTTCTTAACAACTTCCATCATAGGCGGATTCAATCTACTCTGTGCTTCCCGTTTAGGCTTTGCATCGTCTTCGATGTGAATCTTGTGCATACACGTAGCGGGGCTTATTCCTTTAATATCCGCTATGGTCCATCCTATAGCCTCCTTGTACTCTTTCAAAACTTCAATCAGCTGTTCCTCTTAGTCTGACTCTAGTTTGTTGGAGATGATGATGGGAAGAGTGTTCTCGCTGCCCAAGAATGCATATTTGAGATGGCTGGGCATCAACTTTAATTCCAACTTCGGCACCTGCAAAACAAAGGGTAAAGGTTTCTTGTTAAAGGCTGTTAATGTATTAACTTTAGAAATCTTATCATCTTGTTTCAAGGCTGCCAATTCATGCATAACATCGCGTATATCTTCTCCCATCTCAAAGTTGATTTCACCCTCGACTCCGATGCTTTCTTCGACGATCACCTGCAACTCATCTTTACTAAAAAGCTCGAAAGCTCGCTGAGTTATCGGTTCGAGGATATCTATGCCACAAACTGAAGATACTTCATTAGGAAATCTCATGGCATCATAAACATTAAATTGAACAATTTTACCGTCAAATTCCATAGTCAGCGTCCCTTTCTTAACATCAATCTTCGTGTTAGATGTTTGCAGGAATGGTCTTCCCAATAGGATCTCCGACGACTCCGATGAACAGTTGTCGTCTTCCATATCGAGAACAAAGAAGTCCGCTGGAAAAATCAATCTGTTAACCTGCACCAAAACATCTTCCAACAGCCCCTCGGAGTAAACAATAGATCTGTTAGCAAGTTGAATAACGACGCCAGTTTCTTCAAGAGGACCAGCATTTAAAGAGGAATAAACAGACTTAGGCATGACATTTATAGACGCTCCTAAGTCACACATTGCCCATTTAATACTAGTATTCCCAATCTGACATGGAACATCGAACATACCTCCATCCTTACTTTTTTGGGGCATTTTTCTTTGAAGTACAGCCGACACATTGGCACCCATGGTGATCTTTTCATACCCAACTCTCTTAGTTTTATTAATGCACAAATCTTTAAGGAACTTAGCATATCGAGGAACTTGTTTAACAATATCAATTAATGGAATATTTACCTCGACCTTGCGAAATACCTCAAAGATGTCCTTCTCTTCCTTTTCCTTCTTCGATTTGTCGAACCGATTCGGGTAAGATGCTGGAGTAACTAAAGGAGGGAGTTTATCTCGCTTTTGCACTTCTTCTTCAAGAATTTTATCTTCCTCGACTACGTTCTTCTTGCTGGCTGGCTTGCTTAAAACGGGCTGCTCTATTTCTCTTCCGTTACGAAGGGTGATTGCGCTCACGTTTGGCTTTGGATTGTCCACCGGTTGACAGGGCATTTTACCTTGAGATTGAATCTCACTCAAAGCTATAGCTATTTGAGTCACCTGTTTCTGGAGTTCCTGCACATTAGTTGCAAGATTGTGGACAACATCAGTTAAAGGCATACCTGAGTTTTGGGTGGATTAGTGAGGCCGTGATTGATAATTTTGCTGTCTTGGTCCGTAGCTGAGGTTTGGATTATCACGCCACCCTGGGTTGTATGTATTAGAGTATGGATCGTACTTTCTTTGATTTTGCCCTTGGTACCCATTAAGTGCATTGGCTTGTTCAGAATTTTCTTCATACAAAATAGGGCATTCATCAGTGGCGTGTTCAGCGGCAGTACAAATCCCACACTTCTTCACCTGAGCCGCCTTTCCCAGAGCTAAGTTCTGCACAAGACTAGTCAGTTTATTCAATTTCTCTTCAATGTTAGAACTGCTTACCTCATATGCCTTCTTGGGACCTTCCTGAACTTTCCCAAACTGTTGAGAAGTTGCTGCAATTACCCTGATCAACTCCTTAGCCGTGGTTGGTGTTTTGTCAAGGAAACATCCTCCGCTTGCCGCGTCCACCATTTTTCTTTCCATGCTAAGCATCCCATCATAGAAATATTGGATTAGAGAATTTTCAGCTATCCCGTGTTGAGGGCAATTTTCACATAACTTCTTGAACCTCTCCCAATACTCATGAAGCGACTCCACATCTTTTTGCTTGATTCCACTGATTTCTCTCCAAATTAATGCCGCTCGGGAGGCTGGAAAATATTTATCCAGGAATGATTGTACCATCTGGTTCCATGTAGTGATGGTTCCTGATGGCAAATTTACCTTGGCTGCATCTTCTAGTGAGAATGGGAACGCTATCAACTTCACTTGTTCTTCCGTTACTCCTTGTGGTCTCATGCTGGAGCACACCACATGGAATTACTTAAGATGCTTATGAGGACTTTCACTTTCCATGCCCTGAAACTTGGGCAACAAATGAATCAACCCAGATTTCAGCTCAAACGACACATCCAAGTTGGGATACGTGATGCATAGGGGATGATTATTGACCTCTTGCGCTTGAAGTTGTCTTAGAGTTCTGTCTGCCATTGTTTCCTCTTCAGATTGTTCACTTTCTTCACTGGAAATTTCTTCTTCTTCACTAGAACTCGAAGTTTCAGCACCTTGTAATTTCTGTAACCTTACTTCCTTGCGAAGCCTCCGAGCCAGTAATTCTATTTCGGATTCAAAGAGAAGTTGTTCTAAATTAGTGGACCTGTTCATAAAAAAAATTAAATCAAATGAGATTATTCCCTGACAACGGCGCCAAAATTTGATGATGCACACATTTTTAAGGAGTACACAATTGAGTCCGCACCTGAGTTTATCCCCTCTAAAACACCAGCCTACTATTTTCACAACCCCGTTGTTAGAGTGATGCATAGGTTTTTAGCAGTCAATTACTCGACTAGGAATAGAGATTCAACAAAAACTTCAAAAGCTGAGATGTTTTTCTTGTGGTGTATGGTTACAGGTCAAAAAAGTGAACCTGGGTTATTGGCTAGCCGACAAGTTCCAAAAGCTAGTCCAAAAACCCAAGTATATCTATCAAGGACACTTAATAACGTCATTAGCAGTGCACCTATATGATTTTGATGTAGCACACACTGATAAACACATTTCATGCCCTACGCCGCCTCTTAGCTTGAAAGTTTTACAGAATATGCAGTTGTTACGCCGAGAAGGGCAAAATTTTGTTTTTGTGGATGCAGGGAAATTGGCAACACCTAAGGAATTGCAGCCCAATGATGGTACTGATGGAACCGAAATAGCAAGCCAACGTCCCCGTTTCACCGAGGCAGCAACGGCAAGAAAAGCCCTAACTGAGTCGCCCCTTTCGGATCTTCGGACTGTACAAGGTCAATGGTAAATTTCATCAATGGTGTACAACCTTTACCACATTTCACACTTTGGTGTACAACCTTCAATTTGTCTCACTAATATGTACGAACTTATAGGTGACCTCTCACTTTGGTGTACAGCAGGTAAAAATGACCAATCAACGCGAAGTCAACGCGCCATGTCAGCTTTGACCGGTCAAAAAGTAAAAAATTGATTCATCACATATGTTTTTACTAAAATACCCTTATTTATTTGAGTCTTCCTCCTAAAACCAAGCACCCTATCTTTTTCTCTCTTGTTATTACAACTCCATTAATTTAATTAAAATAATAATAACAATAAGCAAATACTACAAATAAATAAATAATAAAAACAAAAACATTCTAATTCAAAAATAGAAATATCAATTTTATTTTAACCAGTTGAGGGAGGATATTGACTAAAATCTGACCACGACGCCATCGGAAAATTAGAACCTGTGGGCTGGTTCTGGTTCTCATTTTGAGGTGGCCGGAAATAACCCGACTGATGATCTCCCAAAACCAGAGGTAATGAAGAAGATGCAGCAACTAAAGGATTTTCCGTGTTTAATAAAGAAGTAGAAAACGGCAAATTAGATTGTAGAGAAGCCAATTGCTGCTGATTATAAAACATCTGCTCAAGCAAATTCGATGACTGAAATCCGCCATCAACATCTCCGGTGCTCTGTAAAAGCTGCGAGTAATTCCAATAATCCCTCATCGTATCGGACTGAGGCTGAAATAATGGATGCGTCGGCGCCGGAG
This sequence comes from Euphorbia lathyris, assembly GCF_963576675.1. NCBI lineage: Eukaryota > Viridiplantae > Streptophyta > Magnoliopsida > Malpighiales > Euphorbiaceae > Euphorbia > Euphorbia lathyris. The sequence continues at coordinate 93,258,811 of NC_088912.1, read as the reverse complement.
ATGGAATTGAATGCAACTGAAGACGATTGATCGGGAATTGAGATACGGTAGCGTTTTGCATTGGCGGTGGTAATATCCGAACGTTTTCAGGGAAATTTAATTTAGCTTTGACCAAGTACCCTAGCTTTGACCAGAGACATTGGTGATGTTTAAGAGAGAGAAAAGCAAGAGAGAAAGATAAGGTACTTTAATGGTGGTTTTAGGAAGAAGACTCAAATAAATAAGGGTATTTTAGTAAAAACATATGTGATGAATCAATTTTTTACTTTTTGACCGGTCAAAGATGATGTGGCGCGTTGACTTCACATGGACCGGTCATTTTTACCTGCTGTACACCAAAGTAGGAGGTCACCTATAAGTTCGTACATATTAGTGAGACAAATTGAAGATTGTACACCAAAGTGTGAAATGTGGTAAAGGTTGTACACCATTGATGAAATTTACCCACAAGGTCAACTACAAACCTTGGGAGAACTCGTCCAAGACACTACTACCACCGTGGAAGCCTCTCAATGCACCCAAGAGCGCATATTACAAGAAATCTAAGAGATGCGTGCTAACCAAGAAGCATATTTCAAGTCGGTCAATTTTGACCCACCTTTCCCTCGGAAAGATTGAGGCTCGGGGTCCCCTCCCCTAAAAGGGCAGTAAGCTTCTCAATCACTTGTTTATATTTTGTCTTTTTATTTAATTGGTTGTTGAGGTTGCTGCCCTTGCCCCTAATTGATTAAATTCCGCACCGAGGACGGTACGAGTAGAAAAGAGGGGGAGGGATGATGTATTAGAAGTGCTTTCATGTGAATATGGTTGTTGCATTCTATAGATGTTTTGTTGTCCATTCTGTTAGTAGTTTTGTACATGTCTAACACATTCTTTAGGCTGAAAATCTGTGCAACTATTGGTATAAGTCTAGAATAGTGTGAGGTAATCGCCTCGAAAAAAAAGGGAATATGTTTGAACTAGTGTGAGGTGGCTGCCCTTTGCTTTGTTTCATTGAGATTTTACCATTGCTAGCTCATTATCTTCCAAATAGTTGATAAAGTTACTTGTTGTTTTAGTACTGAATCCCCTAAGTGTTATCGAGTCTTGCGAGTACCTTTCTGAACAGTCAGAGTCAAGTAAATGCTTTGCCTACACGCTGACAAACTGAATTCTTTCCAACATTGCATGAAAACCTGTTTTAATAAGTTGACTTAGAAGCAGCAGCACCACTTTACACCCCATTTCTGATAAGCATTTGAGCCTAATGGAAAGAGCAAACACATTACGCATTTGCTCTATTTTCTTTTCTGAGTGCATCCGCATAGTATGTTAGTTCTAGAACTTGCCATGATATACGTTTCAAGACCCGATTGATGAATTCAAACTGTTAAAATGATAAGGGCATTAGGTTTCTTTTGCTATTAACCTTTCCATGCTTTTGAACCCTGAAAAAGAAAAAATTACCAAAATTTAACCAGCCTTTAGACTGCCAATTTGAGCATTTTCCCCATTCTTGATACCTTGTTTATTCCTTTGGCCAAAGATAAGTTTTAAGCCTTCAGAGTCCAGTTGAAGTTTGTACAAAGTGTTGGGTCATTTGATTTTGTGTTTCGTGTCATATTTTGAACCACAAGCTCTTTAAAGAAGAGACAACAAACTGTTGTGCTCTATAATTACTAATTGTGGTTATGCAAAAAATAAAAAAGAGGCAGAGAAAAGAAAAAAAAAGAAAAAAAAGGAGAAAAGAATAAATAAGTTATAGACATTTGCATGTCCTAGTTCGTTTACTGTTTTAGTTTCTTTTGTTTATGTTCTCATGATTATCTCGAATTGTTTTCTAGATATTCATGTGAGATTATGAGTTTGTCGTCTTGTGTGTTAACCTCGTACTTGTAAATATGCAGTTTTACTTTTGTTTTGGCCTAGTTTGTACTATTTTACTACTCTCGGATCCCCTAAAATTTTTTCCCCCTTTCTTTTCCAACCCACGAGCCGAACCTACGTTACACCCTTGTTAAGTCCCTTTGATTTTCTGCTCGAATTCATACTATGTGGTGGAGGTTCGATTGATTGGCAAGCCTATGGTAACTACATTCTATGATTGTGACTTGAGTGAATCCTATAAAATGAATTATAAGCCTAAACACAAGAGTGCATAGAGTGATCACGTGAGGGTGTTGTTGCTTCTAGTTCTTGTTTTACACATTACGTGCGATGTTGTTGAGACGTTTTTTGGGAGTTAGAAGTATTCTAAAATTCGAAAGATTCTTCATTTGGATGATTGGTAGTCAATGTCTTTATAACGCTTGGGGGGATTAGGAACGAATGATAAGACAACCTAAGAGTATGCGGAGCTAATGTCATGATCTGGTATGCTTGAGGGCAAGCGTGAGGTGTTTGATGAGTGCATACTTCAACAATAAATAATCCCACTTTTTTGCTTTATAATTATCATGTTTTGTCATTTTTGCGGGCTTTATTGCTTATTTTTGGTATCTTCGTCTCTACAAGCCAATGGTGACTAAAGGGAGATAAATTGGGCCTAATTTGGGTTGAGCTGATGTCGGTTCGTAATCCGGAGCTGATTGGGCAAAAAGTGGTTTGAGTCGGAGTTAGTCTTGCACAAGACTAAGGCAGTTACGGGCTGGCAGTTTCCTGCTCCGAATAGGATTACTTTCCTGATCCGGATTGGACGATTTGAGAACAAGATTTTCAACTAAAGCCCGAATTTGTAGGAGACTAATGAGGATGCAATTAATTTCAAAATGGAAGGAGGATTCTAGAGCTAATTTGAAGGGATTTAGTTCCTTACATTTAGGAATCGTGATAGACTTAAGAACACCAGAGTTCCAAGATCAGTTTTTACATTTTATTTTTCCAGCAGAAAAACATATACGTTCCATGGCTATTCGGAGCTAACTTCTTTATTTCGGTTAAGGGTTAATTCAAGGGAGATTTTTCCCGTTATCGTGAGACTGTTGTATTTCCTTTTTCTCAACTTATTAAGCCGTTTATTTGTTAATCGTGTTTAGAGAATTATTCTCAATTGATTATTTGTTCTATGAATGATAACTGCAGGTTGTTTGTCAAATCGAATAATCATAAGGCTGATTTGGTTTATTAGAGTTTCACCTAAGACAACCAAACAAAGTAGCTATTGACTATTTGAACCAAGCTAGTTTCGTGTTTGGAAGAACGGACTCAAGTTTGACAAACCTGAGTTTGTATTCCGCGTGACATTAATACGAATCAAGCTGGGTTTATCTGAGTCAAATGAACAGATAAGTTAGTTTATAATCGCCGACGCTGAGAGACGATCAACTAAGATCAGGTTCTTCTATTTCTTAAGCTGTCAGCAAATTAAACCTTAGGCGTTGAGATAGGGTTGTTTATTGATTAGGAACAAGTTATTTGCCGTGCTTAAGGTTTAATTTAAATAACTTGTTCCTAATCAATAAACAACCCTATCTCAGCTCCTTAGGTTTAATTTGCTGACGGCTTAAGAAATAGAAGAACCTGATCTTAGTTGATCGTCTCTCAGCGGCGGCGATTATAAACTAACTTATCTGTTCATTTGACTCAGATAAACCCAACTTGATTCGTATTAATGTCACGCGGAATAGAAAGTGGGGTTTGTCAAACTTGAGTCCATTCTTCTAAACACAAAACTAGCTTGGTTCAAATAGTCAATAGCTACTTTGTTTACAACCTGCAGTTATCATTCATAGAACAAATAATCAATTGAGAATAATTCTCTAAACACGATGAACAAATAAACAGCTTAATAAGTTGAGAAAAACGAAATACAACAGTCTCACGATAACGGGGAAAATCTCCCTTGAATTAACCTTTAACTGAAATGAAGAAGTTAGTTCCGAACAGCCATGGAACGTATATGTTTTTCTGCTGGAAAAATAAAATGTAAAAACTGATGTTCAAACTTGGAACTCTGGTGTTCCTAAGTCTATCACGATTCCTAAATGTAAGGAACTAAATCCCTTCCAATTAGCTTTAGAATCCTTCTTCAAATTTGAAATTAATTGCCTCCTCATTAGTCTCCTACAAATTCGTGTTTTAGCTGAAAATCTTGTTCTCAAATCGTCCAATCTGGATCAGGAAAGCAATCCTATTCGAAGCAGGAAACTGCCAGCCCGTAACTGCCTTAGTCTTGTGCAAGACTAACTCCGACTCAGACCAATTTTTGCCCAAGCAGCTCCGGATCACGAACCGACATCAGCTCGACCCAAATTAGGCCCAATTTACCTTACTTTAGTCACCATTGGCCTGTAGAGATGAAGATACCAAAAACAAGCAATAAAACCCGCAAAAATGACAAAACATGATAATTATAAAACAAAAAAGTGGGATTATTTATTGTTGAAGTATGCACTTATCATGCCTTAACCTGGACGGGACTCAAAGAGGCGTGTTAATGATTGATTAGAAAACCCTCATATAAAAAACACAAATATGGTAGTCAATGCAAAACTGAACCAGGGATATATCATTTGCAAATCCACCCATAGTTTTTCTAAGTTCCATGACTTTGTCAAGCAACTTATTGAAAAAAAATTCAATATGAAAATCAAGCTCTTATCAACAGAAGGCCCATCTAGTTTGTATAATACCAAAATTGACATACCCATTGCACAAAAGAAAATCATATGCAACAGATATAAAAAAAAATCAATTTCAACATAAACCAAGAAATCAAGCAATTACGACCTAAAAATCTAATTCTACAGAATCATAGTAAAACTCTGCTAGGCCTTTGGTACAATGGCATTCCCTCATCAGTTATTCTCTTGAACGAAACTAACAACAAAATCAATTCTAGTTTCTTGTCTAGCAATATAACATGAATTAAAACATGAGAGGCATGGAAATAGCAACTGGAAAAGCATTAGTGACTCTACAGTCATAATACTCAAAACCATTTTTTTCCCTTCAAAGAACAGGAAAAACATTCTCAGATCTTCAGACCTCGAATCACATGCTCCCAAGGATCCGCATATTAATTCATTTGATCCATTAAGCAAATTCAGAAACATACTAAGAAAAAGAATTCATAAACTGAACCTGAAATCAAGTTTAAGGAAGAAGAATTCATGAACTCAACCTGAAATCAAGTTTAATAACATACGGGTACTAGAGTACATCTGGGTGCCCAGTCCTTACAATGCTCCGATTATCATAGCACTCAAAGCCATTCTAACCCAACTTGCTCTAATCAAGAAATTAGTTGCTCAAAATTTTAAGAAGAAAACAAATTTTTTTCCATTTATGAACAGCATAAATCAAATGATATGAACCAAAATTGGTAATATCCCAACAGAAGCTCCAAATCTATCTCATTTTATCTTGATAATCTACATTATACATTATATTCAGAAATTTAAGTAATGAGATAAGTGTATTCTAACAGTTTCAGAAAAGAGAGAGACAGAGAACTTACCAATGGAGTGTGGAACGACCGGCAATCGGAAAAGAAAAACGAAACTCAGTTACGTCGCCGATGACACCTACTTTCTTCGTTCTACGCCATTCCAGAGAAGAAATCACCGTCTCTTCGTTGTTCCCCACCTATCTCAGTCATTGATCGTCCATGGTTGCTCAAACAGATCCCTAGCGATTTCAATGAGAAAAGGAGAAAGGAGTCGGCTGAATCCCATATGTGTTCTAATTTTTAGGGTTTTTATTTATTTATTTTATATCTCTATGCCATCTGTTATAATTTTTATTTGGGTTGAAAATTAATTTTAATGACGTGTAATTTATTAATTGTTTTTAAGTAATGGTGTGATGAGTGGACTAACGGTGATATGCCAAATATACATACTGTTTAGATTAGGGTATTTTTGTTGTAATTTGAAAAATATAAGGATATATTTATATATTTATTTGATATAGGGGTATATACGTTAATCCGAACAAATACAATGACAAATATGTGTATTAACCGTTATCTAAACTATGACTGACCATGAACTACAATGAAAAATTGGACATTTTCTTCTCACCTAGATAACAATGGAGTGGTGAAAAAATAGTTATACATAGTACACTACCCAATATTGTTGATCAGGAAAACAGTAAGTTTATCCATTTTTTTTACACATTTTTCTTATTTTTGGTTTTCTCTCCCATTAATTTCTATTTTATTTCTCACACATTTTTTTTTTATTTTTTGTTTTCTTCTCCAATTAATTTCTATTATTTCTATACACCTAAAACTTGCTTACCACATGCTAGAGTAAAAACTTTTGAGTCAAAGGCTAGCTCAAAGTTTGGAAGACTTAGGATTTTGATGAATATCTACATTTGTAACACATTGTAGATGTATGTGTTGAAGCCAATATTAACTCAATTAAGATGTTTATAATAGAACCAAAAGTCACAATGGCCGTGTGAGGTAATTTTTAGTCTTTCTCTATTATCTTCTCTTTTTAGTTTGGCCTAATACATCACCAGTTCTCTGAATTTGTCCATAATAATAGATTGGTTCCCTCAACTTTATAAATGTCTCACCAGCTCCCTAAACTTGCTTATTTCGTATCACCGGCTCCCTAAACTTGTCAATAAAAATTAATTAGCTCCCTGAACTTTGCAAGTGTCTCGCCAACTCCCTAAACTTGCTTATTCTGTAACAACTAAATACAAAAACCATAATATTAACTCGGATTAAGGTGCAAAAATTACCCCTAACGTTTTGGGTCGGGAGTAATTTTACCCTAACATCTAAACTAGTGTAATTTTACCCCTAACGTCAGAAGCCAAAAACAATTTTACCCCTAACATTGATAAATTGCGTTAATTTGAGAAATAATGCATCAAACTGTATTCTCAGTCATGAATTTTATCATCTACACTATACATGTGCATCATTTTATCAATAACAAATCACAAACATATGTTGGGACGTGAAAAAAACTATACTTTCTTTTGTACGAATTGGACAAAAAAAAATTCAAAAATTTCACCAAATTTATAAATTTGCTATTGGCTACTAACGCTAGGGGTAAAATTACACCATTTTAGGCATTACAGGTAAAATTACTCCTGACCAAAATATTAGCGGTATTTTTTCACATTAACACCATTTTAGTTTTCTTTCTTCTTTCTGCTCATGCCTGAATTCAATTACTTTCTTGTTGAAAGAGTATGCATTTCTTAGAGTAGACAATGCTTATCCTGTTTTGAACAACTATAAAAACGTGCAAAGTTCAGTGGCCAGGTGTAAATTACCCCATGAGATCTGTTGCAGTCCAGTCACCAAAATCCATCCCACTGTCAGAATCTATCCCTAGGGGTGGTTTCAGACGGCCCTCCGCTCACTACGGTCATGACATGATATAAAGCAGAATTTCGCTCAATATATTAATAAAAGTAAAATCTTATTACCAAAAAAAATCTTGATATATACATAAACTTAGATCAAACACAGAGTTGGAACTTCTCTTTTTGAAGCAAGAGGAAAATATCAATGAACAAGATAGAAATATTCAGAATAGTGCTTCTAACACGAAATTATAATTTACAAAGACAATCTGCTTAACACGATTTTCATTTTTGTTGCATTTATATTATATATAATCATGTAGATCACATGTTATTTTGACCGAACAACCTGTTTTGATACTCCTAAATCATAATAGAGTTAGTTATACACACAAGAAGCGAAGATCAAAGAAGTAGAATTCATTTATTTCATCGTATGCATCATCCAGCATCCTCAATTGGTAAAGGTACCAAAGAACCACATCAACCTTCTGATCTTCTCATTGCAGCAAAAAAAAAAAAAAAAAAAAAGGATTTACATGGAAACAGAGCTCCTTAATCCTTATATATATGGGATGATTTTAAGAATTTTATGAGCCTGAAGAATTCAAATGAAAAGGAACAGATAACAGGTTAAAGAGAGAGCATATATGTTTTGAGGTAAGAATTAAGATATGTACCTCACATTCTCTGTGATTCCAGTCAAGTGGTTTTCAATGCCAAATCTCCTTTTTCCTCAGTTTGTAGTAAAATAACTGCAGTATAAAAAGTAAAACAAGGAAAAACAATAATCTAGAAACAGAAATTAGTCCAGAGTTCATGGAATCAATTGCATCCATGGTCTTCCAACTATCGAAAATGAAATAAAAATGCCATAAATACTGGGATAAAAGGGTGCCAGCGCACCCCTGCCTATCACGAACCACCCTTGTCCATCTTTCCATCTTCATCTGCAGGATGGACAAGAAACTCATCTCTGTTAAATTTTGGTTTCACCTATGGTTCTTATGTTCGGAAACCAGCAAATACAGCAGAAGATGTCATGTGGAATTTTTATTTTGTATTTTCACATGGCACTATTTTGATGGTAAAAAATATTTTTGTTTTCCATGTGGTGAGATTTTGATGACATGTCATTCACATGGTATCTCCAGCCAGCCAACGTGTTTGTTGGTTGTTAAACAAAAGGACCATGGTGAAACTAAAGTTAAACGGCCATGACTTTCAAGTAAAAGATTTAAGATTTGTGGCATTTCTATTGTATGTCACAGTTGGAGGACCATGGATGTAATTAACCCGAGTTTCAATTTCAGAAAAAAACTTTTACCATTGTTCTGAATCAGGCAGGCATAGGTCAATAAAGGGAAATTATACTTCTCAATGATCATTAAACAACTTGACTCCTGATTCCCTATCCTCACATTTCCTTATATAAGGAACAAGAGAACCAACATCTATTTTGTTCTCCGACTTGCAATCATATCTGGATGGATAATGAAAACAAGGCTCCATTGACATGGCTTGTTTACAAGCTTGGTACATTCCATTCTCCGGCTGCTGCAAAATCCAGGGTTTCAACCCTCCAAGACCTTGAGCAACATAGCCAAAAGTCGACCAAGGACTAGTCACCAACACATCGCACAAACTTAGGAGATATATTTCAGCCCATGCCTTCATATTGTGCATGTTATCTCCCCGGTGCTGATAACCTTCATGACTCGGTTGGTAAACCGAAACGACTTCCCCTGTCACAGTTGGTTTATCCAAATACATATTGCTTAAATTGTTGTAGAACTCAGAACGTAAAGATGTAACTACAATAGCTTTTGATGATTTTCGACTCTTAGAATTTGAAGCCGCAGTGTCTACTTCTGGTATAAGTTTTGCCTTCAAAGTACATGCTAATACTTTATCCATAGTAATTTGTAACATTTTGGCATTAGCACGAAATACTCTTATTTGGAGGCCAATCTTTTCATCAGCCTTGACTAAGTATGCATCGTAGAACTTCGTGATTAACTGTTCCCATACCTGATTCGAAGGACTGAAAAGATATCTACCTAAGTGATGGAAAACAGTTTCTTTGTTAAGGAACATTCTGCTTACTTCTTTCTGGAAAGATGGCATCAAGAAGAACGACGGAGCAAAATATTGTTCCGATGAGAGAACTAACCAAGGGACTTTTCGGAGAAAAGCTTGTCCCTGATCACAGAAAAAGAATTTCTTATCGAGGTAATCACGTTTTTTAAGAGCAAGATGTAGAAACAATGGTGTTGGTGCTGACTCAATCAATTTGTTTATCCTATCTTTATCTTGTATGCCTTCAGAAGTATGACTATACTTCATTTCAGATTTATGGAGTTGGTTCCGAAGGGGAAAGTCCCTAGGCAGTAACCAAGATGTACTTGGAAACGGTTCACAAAACAGATTAGCCATGTCTGTCCCATTGTAAACGAGCAAGACACGATTCGTGAGGATTGCATAAAGGAATGATGAAACTATGCTAATCATTCTGTTTCCCAAACCATTCACAGGCCTCCATATGACATATTTACATACGGTTGGGATGCTTGTGTGGCTCTCTGTGAGTCCCTTTAAGGTTTTGTTATAGGATTCGGTATTGGGTCCACAACGTGCATGAAGCTTTTCATAATTGCGTAGTTTCGCAAGGAGAAAGGGAGATGGCTTATGGGGTGAAATTCTACGATAGCGGACAGAATGATACCTGCTTAAGCAGGAACTTTCATCAAATCCAAAAGGGATTAGTCCATCAAGCAATAAATTATCAGCAGTTCTGGTAGATTGAAAGGAACCTGATTTTTCACCATTTGAATGAGACGAAGTTGCATTAAGCAGATCGTCATTGCGCATGAGGGTGGGCTCAAAGAACTCATCTTTTGAAACTGCGAATTTGGGGAAAAACAAGAATTAGCTATAAAGAAATGAAAATTCAAATATGCTTGCACTTCTGATCTGATAAATCCAATATATTTTCATAAACTCAACATTGATTTATTATAAGTTAAAATGAAAATGCATTTCCAGCACCATGTCCTCCAATGAATAAGGGAGCTATAGTTCTTTTAAAGCTGGCAGGCTTATATTCTGTACCAAAAAGATAGATTAATACCTGAAAAGTGGGTAAATTGTAATGGGAATAGACAATGTGAGTGATTGTGCATTTAACATAAATAAAACATAATTAAGAGTCGAGCTATAATTAACCGGGAAACTGACACATTTGTGGTTAATTACCAAAGAATTTCTTCATTTAGGGTGGATTTCAAACTATTTCAGTGTATGTATTAGTTTTGGCTCGCCCAGCTGGTCAAGAAGGCAAACAAGGGAGTTGTGGGGATTTTCCACACAAGCGGACTGATATCGGTCCAGGTGTCACACAAGCAGATTGAAACCGGTCCGCCTGTGTGACAAGCAAACTGATAGGAAATTTCTTCCCTTGTCCTCCTTCCTAACCAGCAGAGGCGAGCCAAAATCACTACATATACAGAAATAGTTTGAAATCCACCCTAAATCAAGAAATTGTTCCATAATTAACCACAAATGTGTCAATTTCCCTAATTAAGCAATGGTATCATCTCACCCACACCTAATGCTGCAGTAGCATTTTGAGCTTCGTCTACCCCAAGGAAAAATAAACTTGGATCGAACTTTGAGTTTCCAGACATCATTGAGAAAATAAGTAACACTGGCAAAGCTATGAAAAATGTGACCATGATTGATGTGAATCCTTTGGATGCAAATCTCAATCTTTCTTTGGTCACTTCAACGACTTCCATGATTTTATCAGCACCTACCTGTAATCCTGAAAAGCTTGAGTATGTATATGTAGGTGGGGGCTAACGATTTCTGACACGACGCAATTATCATTTTTCTTGCATTTATATCATATATATCACATGGAATATAAATAATATAACACGATTTTGACACGTTTACCCGAATTGTCACCTCCAGCTATATGCATTTATGTGTATTGGCCTATTGAGGTATACTGTTGCGAGGTAAGCTCAAAACCAAACAAAGAAAAGAAGAGAAGAGTAAAATTGCCCATAATATATTATCAGAAGCAACTAGCCAGCATTTAACACAGAGTACAGAGACTTAACCTTTCCCCATGGAGAACCAAGGCTTTACTTGGATGGAATCAAGACTTAAACCTTTAATTAACACTTTAATCAGAAGCATAAGCTACATAATCAACTATTCCTAAGCGAAATATGATCAGTTTCCAGTTCCAGTATGATCCGAATTCAATTTCTAAGTTCAAGGAATGAAGAGAGAACATACCCAAACAGTGAAAATCCATAAAAAATGATGAGAACTTTAACTGATTATGATGCAACAAATTAACAACGCAATCGGATTCATTACTGTCATAAAACAATAATAATTAAAAGAAAAGTAATTAACAGTTCAAAATAGAACAAACTCACATGCCTTGAAAGAATGTCTGAATCGCCTAGCTTCTCTTTGCGATTATGGATCCTACCATATTCGGCCTCTTCCGAAATACCATTTCCACGATGGTAAAGTCCGATCCGCAGGTCTACTTTTGAATAATTTCACAAACAGGTCTCGCTGATGGCGAGAAGTTAACGAATTAATACCTGCAATTTCACAGCAGAGCCATAGACGAGCTTCTGAGTAGTCATAAATGACTAGATAATTGGCCCCAAGGCTCAGAGTTTACTTCCCGGATCCTAACCCAATTAAAGGTCAAATGGTTCGTAAATAGTAGGCGTTCAAAAAGATTCTAGAAATACAAAAAAAAAATCAAATCTGACTTGAACTGAAAATAAAATTAACCCAAATCTATCTATACTGTATATAATTACGGAAGCAGATAAAAATGAGAAGAAGTGTTTTAGAGGCATTTTTGATGAGTTGTCAACGTAGTAAAAAATCAGATTAAAAATATTTAATTATTAATTAAAAATAAATATTTAATTAATTAAAAATAACAAATTTATATTTATAATATATTAAATAATTACCAGCCTATTAATTAAAATAATAAAATAAAGCAAGAGTTACGGGAAGATGAAAAAACACAAAGCAAAGGAAATCCAAAAGTCACAAATAAACTTCTATATAAAGCATGATAGATAGTATTCCACCATTATATTCATTGATCACGATAGATAGTATTATATTTCTGAAGGTAAATATTCGATTTTTTTCATATGTTGTAGTTATTTTGTTTCTCAATTATGTTGTTGTTTTATTTTTATTAAACAATAGTTGTTATAGTTTCATCTTTCAGATTCATTTCTGTTGTTACTCAGGTTCTATACCTCTCGCTATCTTATCCATGTTTTCTTTTTTATTTGTCTTTTTTTTCCAAACTGATAGCTTCAATTGAAGAAATCCGACAGAAATAGAAGATGCATGAACAACTAAAACCGGAAAACACAAAAGTGTCAAAAATTACAAGAAATTATTATGTTTCTCAAGGTAATTATTCGATCTTTTTTCATATGTTGTAGTTATTTTTGTTCTCAATTGTGTTATTGTTTTCTTTTTATTAAACAATAGTTATTATAGTTTCATTTTTCAGAGATGAAATTTCATTTCTGTCGTTACCCAGGTTCCATACCTCTTGCTACCTTATCCATGTTTTCTTTTTTATTTGTCTTTTTTTCTCAAAATGACTAAAATAAAGATTTTGTAAATTTGTATTCTTTTTTAGTATATGTTGCTAGGTGTTATCGTTTCGATTGCTAACTCTTAACTAAAATTTAGATTTTCGGCTTTATATGAACTCAATTTTTGTCTTTCTTAATTGTGCTGTTGTTTTATTTTTATTAAACAATTGTTGTTATAGTTTCATCTTTCAGAGATGAAATTCCATTTCTGTCGTTATCCAGATTCCATACCTCTCGCTACCTTATCCATGTTTTCTTTTTTATTTATTTATTTTTCAAAATGACTAAAATAAAGATTTTATATATTTGCATTCTTTTTTAGTATATGTTCCTAGGTGTTATCGTTTTGATTGTTAACTCTAACTAAAATTTAGACTTTCGGCTTTTTATGAACTCGATTTTTAGTTTTAATTGAAGTTAGATTAATTTTTCTAATTCGGAACATGTTGAAATTCACTCAATTTTTTAGTTTGAGTTTAGCTAATTGATATGGATTGTATTTTTTATTTTTATGCATTTTAGTACAAATAGATATAAAGTTTCACACGATAGATGTTCATTGAAGTTTGAGACATATTAAATAAAATATTAAAGAGATATTGGAATATTATACTTACAATGAAGTTTATTTCAATATAAATTATGTTATATTATTATTATTATTATCAAGAAGTTATTTTTTCCCAATTTTCTAGACAATGAGATTGTAAGCGTCTAATACGCTTGATAAGATGTTTATTCTTGAAGAATGTGGATTATGCTAGATACGAATTCAAAATCAAGGTAAATAAAAATAAATTTTGATGCTCAAAATCCTAAAAATGTACATTAATTATGGATATTGAGATAATTGCTTTTGCAACATTGGCTTATATAATTTTTAACTATTATATTATGGTTCGTACAAAATTGTTAGTATTTCAAGAGTTTTTAACAGATGAAAATGAAATATGATCATAGGACAAATTATTGAAAAATATTAATTAAGAAAATATTATTATTTAAATCTCTTCAAATTCTCAAATGTTGAGCATAATGATTCTAATTAATATAATTAATTTCACATATTAATTATAAAACTTTTTTTTTTGTACTGAGTGGTTACAATTGCGATTTAATTCTATTTAACTAAAATTAATTTATGGACTTAATACTTCATTAAGAAAAAATAAAATATTTAATTAATGGGCAAAAAATATTTTCACTCTCCTCTTTATACGCTTATGTCTCGATATTCTCTCTTATTTAAAAAAAAAAACCCGAGAGGAAGATGGTTCTCTCCTAATTATCTTTTTCGTCCCTTCATTTTTTTTTTCAATTCTTTTCTTACTTACAAAATTCAATAATATATAATTATTAGAAAATATTAATGAAGTCAAATAAGTGATATCTGCGAGTATGGCTGATACTCTATATAGTGAAAGAATGAAGAACAAATTGATCGAATGTCTTGATGAGATATTACGAGATGAAAATAAGAGAAATCGTCATCTTAAACTGATTCAATTAGATATATTGGGTTATTGTAGCAGAATGAATAATTGAATTCGAATACTTGGTGATCATGAAATTCCATCAACCAAAATAATTATCATCAAGATGAATTTGTGACTAATTCTTACGATTTTTTTTTTATATGTAACATATTGAATTGATAAAGTTTCTTAATATGCAACATTAGAAAAATATTGATTGTAATAGTTTATAGAATAATATATTGATGTTGCTTCCATTTTAACATAGATTGTAATTTTTTTGTATCGTAGATATAATATTTAATTTTAATTGTAGTTTAATTCAATTTTTATTTAACCTATATTGTAATTCTTTTGTATCGTAAGTATAATATTTAATTTTAATTATAGTTTAATTCAATTTTTGGTTTTTTTATTATATTCTAATATATTTCTTAATTAATCTGCTATTTTATTATTATTGTTTCACAGAATATTTGGAATATGAAAATGTATTAAAATTCATAAAAAGTACAAATCATTGAATTTTGTAAAAATAAATAAATCATTCATCTTTAGTTAAAATTCTAAAAAAAAAGTAGTCAATTATTATATTCTAATATATTTCTTAATTAATCTCCTATTTTATTATTATTGTTTTATAGAATTCCAATTATAAGAAAATATGAAAATATATTAAAATTACTAAAAAGTATAAATCATTGAATTTTGTAAAAATAAATAAATCATTCACCTTTAGTTAAAATTCTATAAAAAACATTAATCAATTATTTTCATAATTAATTTGAATTATCAATAAAAAATATATATTAATTTCAAATATACATAATATACAAATTTCTCATAGCATGATATAAAATTACTTAAAATAAACATGTCAATTTATTTATTTATCTAAATTATATAAAAGTTTTGTATCCCATGCACGGGTTTTCGACTAGTTGATTTCTAATTTTAAAAATAATAGTTAATAGTTACGATTTTAGTATTTTAAATATTGCGGTTGACCGAGTGTCAATTAAATATTAAAATATATAAATACATTTTTATATATATATAATTATATATTATCTAATTAAAGTTTTATGTTAAAACTAAAAATCTAATTTAATCAATTTGAAATCCTTAACCACTTAACTAACCTCAATTGATAATATTATTTTAGTCTTACTAAGCCAAACCAGCCATATTTTATCAATCTATTTGCTCAATTTCTGAATAAATAATTAACTTATCACCTTTAACTTCGCTTATAATAATAAAATAAATTTTAAATAGGACTATTATTGTTTTTTTTCTCTAAAAGATGGGACGCGAAGGCAGTCCGGACATCCCAACTAGGTTGGCACCTCCGGCATAACCAATAACCCGGATATTATTAAATAAAAGAAAAAGAATAAAGAATACAAAAGTGCAAAGAGTCAAACAAAAGGAAAGAAACAAAAGAGAAAACCAAAAATAAAGTTACATAAGGCGGATATGTGCAACATTGCACAGATCATTAAAAGTAAATGCATGGCAAAAGTCAGGGGCAGTATCCCACCAGTGAAAATCATCCGCCAGTTGCCCATATCCTGCAAGCCTGTCAGCCACTTGATTACCCTCTCTGTAGATGTGAGTAACCGTCCATTCCATGTCATTAAGCCTGGATAGGCATTTCAGCCAGCCTCTTCTAATTTTCCATGGGACTTCTGGTACCTTTTTTCTAAGCATGTTCACTGCATAACTGGAGTCTGACTCAATCCAAAGACGCCTCCAGTTCCTGTCCGACACCTCCTTCACAGCATGGATGATTGCCTGCAATTCCGCCTCATGAGCTTGAGAGTTCTGTATAGGAAATGCATAGCATCCATGGACGAAACCTCTGTAATTTCGAAACACACCTCCTGCCCCGGCCTTACCATCACTACCTGCTGCGCCGTCCGTGTTTACCTTGGCCCATCCACGTGGAGGAGCAACCCATCTCACCTCAATGAAATCCGGTTCAGGTGGTGGTCGAATCCGAGCAGTGTTCAACTGACCGAACTCATCCATGAAGTGCAGCAGACGTGTTTTCAAAATTTGGATTGAGGGGAGCTCGGCTTCAAAAATAGCCCGGTTACGAGTCGTCCAGATGAACCAGCAGCAGGTGACTATTGAGAACCACCATCTCCTTCTCCTACTTCGCCTAACACGGATTTCACATAAGTCATTAAAGAAGCCAGCAAAATCGATTGAGTCGCTGCCACAAACTTCATTTAGATCAAACACTATTTTCCACAACTCCTTTGAAACCTTACAGGTAATGAACAGGTGGCCAATACTCTCACCCTCTGATTTGCATAGCTCACACCTTTGAGCAAGGTTAATGCCTTGTGTCTGAATCAATGTCTGAACTGCAATCCTTCCATGAATAATCCTCCAGCAAACCGCCGCCCTACTAGAAGGGATGAAGGCGTTCCATATCAGTTTGTGCCATCGCACTGCAGTTCCGTGCCATCTCTCAGCATAAAAGTCTTTCACTGTCAGCTTCCCTGAAGGAGCAGGCGTCCAGATACAGCAATCGCGATCCTCCAAAGGCTCGGCGCCGCGGACTGCTTCCTGAACTGTACTCGGAAAAAATCCAGGTTATCCCAACTCCCATTAACTCTCAGCTCGTGCAGGGGTCTGAACATGGTCGCTTGATCCTTCCGAGGAATGCTAATTTGATCTGCGATCACAGGGACTATCCACCTGTCAGTCCAAAAGTTTAGATTTGATCCCTCTCCGAACCACCAAACCGTCTCTGCTCTGATACTGTCATAAAGGCCCTTCATCGAGGTCCAAATAGAGGAACTAGAGATAAACCGTTTCGGCAAGCCAGAAGGATCAAGGAAGCGCTTGCATAACAGGGAAGCAATAAAACTCCTACCTTGAAGGATTTCCCAGCATATTTTTGCGATCAACGCCAGATTAAAAGTTCTGAATTCTTTGATTCCCAGACCTCCATACTCAAGCTTCTGACAGCAGATTTTCCATGGCATAGTAATTAGTTTTCTGCTGTCCCTATCCCCAGACCAAAGGAAGTTCTGAACCGCCTTGTTAATTTTTGCAATGAGGGTCGCAGGCCATTTATACACTAGGAACGAGTGCACCAAAGCTCCGGTGAGAGAAGCTTTAATTAGTGTAAGTCGACCAGCAAATGAGAGAGATTTACCACGCCAATTACTGAACTTACTGATGAACTTATCAACGAGCGGCTGTAAGAGGCGAGTTCTAGGCATTCCCTGAAAAAGCGGGACCCCGAGATAGACCAAAGGCAGCGAAGCTAGTTTAATCCCAAGGATGTCAGAAAGCCTAATTTTCCGAGCTGGTGTAATGAGATTTCCAAAGATGACTTGAGATTTATCCCAATTCATAGCCTGACCGGAATTCTCAGCATAAAAGCTGAATAACTCTTTGATGCAGATCATGTTTTTCACAGAGGCACGACACAATATCATTAAATCATCAGCAAATAATAGATGAGAAGGGAAAGCAGAACTTACCGTGTACCGCATAGGATCAAGTTTTCCTTCATTAGCCAATTTGGATATCCATCTTCCAAGGAAGTCTTCAGCGATTCCGAATAGGGTTGAAGAGAGAGGATCCCCTTGTCGAACCCCACAAGAGCATCTAAAAAAGCCTTTAATGCCTCCCTTTAATGCAATAGAGATTCTGGCTGATCTCAGAATTTCAAGGATCCAATTTCTGAATTTTAAGGAGAAGCCAAATGCTTCAAGGACAGCTAGAAGGAAGTTCCAATCTAGAGTGTCAAAGGCCTTCCTGATATCAATCTTCAGGGCCATATTCCCTCCGAAACATTTCTTCTTTAACATGTTTACCCCTTCCGAGGCTGCAGCTATGCAGTGATGGATATTTCTGCCAGCCAAGAAGCCAAATTGGTTGTCAGATATGATTCTGGATTTTTCCGAGGACTATTATTGTTTGATTAAACTGAAAATTAAGTACTTAAAATTAAATATTAAATTTTGAATATTATAAGTTTGGGTTTTTTTTTTTAAGAATTGTTTGGCAATTATTAAGACTAAAACTAAATGTTGAATAAAAAAAATTAGGCATTATTTGATAATTATCTAATCATTTAATTTAATAGTTTAATTACTTGTATATATTAAAAGTGTTTGATAACTTCAACTCTTCAACCACTTAAAGCTCAATTAATTTAAAAATAAATAATTTAATTTAATAGATGAAAATATTTAATTTAAAGTTTTAAGTTCAACATTATCAACTAATAGTTTTATATTCAGCACTTATTTTTAGTATTTATCAAATAGTTGCATCATTTAATACAACACTTATAATATTTAACATTTAAAGTTCAATATTTATTTTTTCGACACTTAACTTTTAGTTTTATCAAATAACACATTAAAATTTTATAGTCAAATTAGTCCAAAATAGACATGTCCACGAGCTAGGGTATCCGTCTGTTCCCCCAGATCCGCGTCCATTTGGTCAGGTTTGGACAATGAAAATTGATTATAGGTCCAGCCCGGTCCAAGCCCGCTAAAGCCCGTCTATTTTTTAGGCGGGCTTGGGATTTATAAAAATAACACGGACCGAACCAACCTGGCCCGTCTATTAATGTTAATTATTAATTTATATATTCATATATTAAATATTTAAAATAAGTATAAATTTAATTTTTTATAATTAAAAATTATGTATATATTTTTAAGTGGATTTATATGGTTTGGGTTTGAGATTTGATTTTAAATCCGAACCCAGCTTAGACCCGAACCTGCCTAAATTAATAGTGAGTTGGCTGGGCTTGGTTTGGACTGAGCATTTTACATAAAAGCTCGATAGACTCGGCCCGAACCCTGTTGGTCCCGTGTAATGTGAGAATTAGTTCCAAGGGGGGCCTAAGGAACTATTTAAAATTTTTCTCCTTTACGGTTGACTTTCTTTTATACTTAAGATTTTTCACTTAGTCGTTTAGCACAGTGATGCTGAGTACAGTCAGAGGCAGCTTTAGTTAATCTGAGACTAAGGCTGCTTCTAACGTTGAGTTAGGAAATAGCTCTGGAGTCAATTCCTGAACTCAGTACTCAAAACACACAACTCAATATATATCAGTTTTAGCGTTTTACTAGCACAGTACAAAGCAAGCAAATAAGGAGTTAAGAGTTAGAAAATGTTATCCTGGTTCGGCCTCCTACCTACGTCCAGTCCCCGGAATCCTTCCGAGTTTTAATCCACTACTGAGCTCTTTCAGGTAGAGCAAAAACCTCTTACAATAGTCAGTGAGTATACAGAGTACTTTCCTCTATATCATATACCCAATACTATTGTACCACTGAGTGCTATAACCGAACAACTCAGTATCTAAATAAATAGAACACTTTAGATGAATTACAATCTAGTTTTTTACACAAAATAAGAGTGAGTGTAAGATTTTTTTGCTTTGCTTTGACACAGAACTTCAGATAGCAATTTGGTCAACGTTTCGACTTGATGAAGATCTGCATCGAATGAAGCAAATGAGAGGCCTATTTATAGTGACATCTAAGGCTCCAGTTATTTCGAAATTCAAAATAACTATTGGAGGAAAACGGCTTGCTGTCGCTTTCACTCGTCTCAGTGTCATCGGCCAATGAGAACGTTGCTTTTTCTTTCTGAATCAGAGGTCAGATGCTTTTGATCAGTAGGCGTCAGATTGTCTCTCTACGCATGGTAAAGTTTTCTAGACAGCTTTCTGCGGCGTCTGAACATTTCCCAAAATGGATTAGCTTTGTCTCCAAGTTGTTCAAGTCAACTACTGACTTGTCTTCTATCCGTTCGACTCAGTAACTTCATCGTGAAGCAGTTAGGAAGGCTTCTGGATCCTTCTTCTTGCTGGACCGAGTTTATCTAGTAGCTTGGATCTATTGACTTGGACTTTGACATTCTCTTGTGGGCTTTTGGGCTTTTGGGTCTTGGTCTTAATGTCTTTTAATACTTGTGAATTAAACACTCAACATTTGAAAAAAACACATTAGTAACAAATAAATCAAAGCATTTAAATTTAATGTGTTGGAATATTTTATCATAGGGATTTAATTCTAATTTGAATAATTTTGTCAAATCAAAATCACTGTGGAAATGTGTTTTAACAAACCCGGCCCAGCCCGACCCATAGACATGCCTAGTCCAAAATCACAATGTGAAATAACTACTAACCATATGCTAACATTGTTATTTTGACCAATTTAATCATAAATACCAAATTGAAAGATTAAATAAAACTAAATACATGCCCCATGATGTCATTAACTTTAGATTTATCTCATTAACCAAACTTATCTAATGTGACCTATTGACTCGTAAACTTATTTAAATTGATCTATTAACCTCGGAATTTCTAAAAATAACCTATTGGTCTCTTGAACATTATTAAAGTGATATATCCTTCAACGTAACCAAATATCCTCCTACGCTACTACAAAGCAATAAAAGATTAATTATGTTATATTAAGCAATTTCAAGAAGCTAACGAGACACATTCAAAATTTAAAAAGCCAATCGGTTTTTTTAGAGCAAATTTAGAGGATATTATGTATATAAACCACTAAACAATACACAAAGTTGATTTTAAAGAAGTCAACAAAAAAATTTACCCTTTGTTCCTCAATTTTCTCATCAAACATAAACTTAAAATTTCATTATATATATAGGATCAATCAAGTAATTAAACTATGGTAGTTCCTCTTAATTTTTTATTTATTTATTAAAGGCCGGTTAACGAGAAAGCACAAAAAAACAGACATCCCAGCTATGCTGGCACCTCTGAAAATCAAGCTAACCCGAACCAATATTATTAAATGAGCAAAAAAAAGTTACAAAGAACTAAATACAAAAGCTCAAACAAAACCATGTCAAGAGAAGCGATAAAAACCACGTCCCTCAAGGTCATGCAAAAAAGTCGAGCAATAAAAATCTGGAATTAAATCCCACCAATATAAACTATCAACCCTACGACCAAAAGAAACAAGAGAATCAGCAACCGCATTTCCTTATAATCGCTATTAATTATACATAATCATTATTAACTAGTTTTAATCCCCAACTCACATCCTCACAATGCCTAACATAGGGACCAAAATCAACATCATCAAGTGTAACATTGTTCTTCATATCATAGCTTGGAGGAATATGGAAGCAAGGCTCCATCGAAATCGCTCTCTGGCAAGGCGGATCCGGCCGAGTATTATCCTTATCAGGAATGAACAGAATCCATGGCTTCAAACCACCAAGTCCTTGAGCCACATACCCAAAAGTAGACCAAGAACTAGTCACAAGAACATCCATCATACTCAAAACATTCATTTCAGCCCATGCTTTTAAATTGTGCATTTTATCCCCAAAATGTTGAATTTCTTCATGACTTGCTTGGAAAACCCCAATTATCTCTCCATTCAATGTTGCTTTCATCCAATACATATGTCTTAAGTTCTCGTAGTAGATCGAATGTAACGAAGCTACGAGAATGGCTTTCGTTGTCCGGTTTTTGGACACGGAATAATAAGCTTCAGGTTTTTGATTGTCTAGTTTCGGTATCAGGTTTTCTTTGTCTGTACATGACAAGATTTGTTGCATTACTAGGTTACTTGGACTTGATTCGGGGTCGAATACACGTATCTGCAGCCCGATTCTCTCATCCGCTCTTGCTAAATACGCGTCGTAGAATCTTGTGATTAGTCCCCATGCTTGATTCGAAGGGTGGAAAAGATACCGGCTGACCTGATGAAAAACGGTGTCTTTGTCAGGAAATAACCTGTCAAGCTTTTTCCTGAAAGATGACATAGTGAAAAGATACGGGACGAAATACTGATCCGATTTCAGGACTAACCAACGGACTTTTCGGAGAAATTCCTGATTCTGATCCAGGTAAAAAAGCTTGTCATGATCATCATATCTGGAAACTAGATAGAGAAACAAAAACGCTCGCGACGGAACATTAGTACTAACATTCCTGTTGTATTTCTTCAACAGGTTTCCGAAACTATGAACATCTCTCATTTCCGAGCTGTTAAACTGATTCCTGAGGGGGAAATGTAGCGGTAGTAACCACGACGAATTCGGGAACGGTTCACAGAAAAGATCAGCCATATCGATTCCATGTTCGACAAGCAGGATCCTGTCGGTAAGTAAGGCGTATAAAAATCCTGAAGCCATGCTCACAATCCTGTTTCCAAGGCCATTAAAAGGTAACCAGACAATGTAATTACAGCTGCTGCCTGTAGAATTATCCGAAATTCGGCTAGAATTGAGTTCCTTCACAGCTTTATTGTAGGATTCGAGTCAGGACCGCAATGTTTATGGCGTTTTTCGTACTTTCGGAGCTTGGAAAGAAGATACGGAGAAGGATTTCGGGGTGAAGTTTTGTGATAAGAATTGTACCTGCTTATGCAAGATTCTTCATCGAATCGTGGAGATAGAAGTCCGCCGAGGAATCTATCTGTCTCGGGTTCAGAAGAACTGTTTTCGGAATCTTGGTGTATGATTGGGATACTGATGGAAATGGTTAAGGCTATGAAACAAAGAATCATTGAAATTGTTGTAATCTTGTTTGAATAAAATCTTGATTTTTCCATTTTCTTTGGAGAAATTTTTTTGGATTAAAATGATAATTATGAATGGTTAATCTTCAATTCCAGTGAGTAATTAGCCTGTAAAGAGAAAATTAATGAGATTGAAGAATTAAACACAATAGTAATTAGAAAAAAATAATAATTAATGAGTTTCCTTCTAAGTTCATATTTTTTCTATCAAATATTTGAAAGGAAAATAACATTTTGAGCCCCTGATTATTCCGATTTTGGTGGATTGAGCTTCTGATTTTTTTTTTTCAATGTATCAAACCCTTGTTATTTATTCCATGTACAAAATAGCATCAATATAGGCTTAACGTTTAAAAAATGTACCAATTTAGGCCTCGATAACGGAACGAGACACGCTATTGATATTACTCTGTTAAGTTCTGTGGAGGGAGAAATCAAAACTTAACGGAGTAATACCAATGAGGTGTCCAATCCGTTATCGAGACCTAAATTGGTACAATTTTTTAAACGTTAGACATATATTTGTGTTATTTTGTACGTGGAGCGTAAATTGATACTTCTCCAAAAACCATAAACCTATTTTAGTACCTTATCCGTTTATTTATTTTTATCACATTAAGCATGTGTTTGCCAAATTAGTTAGTTTGTGATGAACATTTAAGGAAGTTAAAAAGAGCATTACCCATTTCATCTGTTATAAAATTATATTTTTTTTACGGTGCTGAGATAAGAGTTTTACAGTTTTTCTATAGCGATATTACATATATAATAAAATTGTTTCTGATAAACGTAGATAAAATGAGTAACCCTGTGTTTACCGAATTTTAGGTTGAAAATTGACTTTTCTTATCATCATCAGAGGGTTTAATATGAGCAAAATTAAAAAATTAGGTACTATGTTGAAATGAAAAATCAAAAGTTCAATTTAATAAAATTATAATAATGAAGGCCCTATTTGAAATAAACATTTTTAATATATATTGTGCATCAAATTTTCCATATTCTAAAAATTTGGTTTTAATAATAATAATAATAATAATAATAATAATAATAATAATAATAATGTATCCTTCCTTAGCTGGCCCTACCTAAATAAATAAAATATAAATAATTTTTTTCTTCGCACCTAAATGATCTCAAAACGAAAAGTTTGAAAAAGTTAAATTTTTGAAATTTTTTATTTTGCTATCGTTAATGGTCATTTTGAGATGTCAATTCAAATTTAGTGTTCATACTGTAAAAATGATTAAAGTTATGTGGCAATGAGTGTAATTTTCCCAAATAAAAAACAATTTCTATTTCAATTAATTGTCTCTAAGAAAATGTCAATAAACCATATATGGTAGTAATTTTTGAAGGGATAATTGTGACATTTAATCCTAACATTTTCAATGAAATACAGATTTAGCCTTAAGTATAAAATGGTTTAAATTTATCCTTAACATTTTAAAAAAGGATCAATTTTACCCTTACATTTTTTTAAATTTAAAAAAACCGGTTTGACTGTTATTTAATTGTCGTATCAGACCTTTTAAACATAAATTACGTTTGAGATATTTAATGTGCCACCAATACATTTATAAAAAAAAAATTTTTTTAACAAAATAAGTTTGTCACATACAAGTTAATCACATTTTTTTTCAATGTGTCTAAAATATTTACTGTATTACTAATATAGTTACAAACAACCAATAACCATTGTACGAAACTGCTTCACTTTATCAATAAATTTGTTTGCGATGTATGATATTACAGTAAAACCAATTTTTTTCAAATTTTCGGTATTATGTAACTAAAATTGATCCTATTTAGAAACGTCAAAGTTAACTTTGGATTATTTCATACATTAAAATAAATCTACACTTCTAAAAAAAACTTAGGCTCATCCTTAGCCCAATTTTGAAATTACAGCTAAAAATGGTCAAACAAATAAAAAGGAAAATTCTGCTAAATTTCTGAACAAAAAAATCCAATTTCAGATCAAACTGGTAAATTACATGAATATTAGTTAGATATTTATGTAATATTATACTTTAGCTCATTTACTATAATATATACTAATTTATCATAATATATGCTAATCCTAAAATACAAAATTACATAAATATTCTAATTAATATTTACGTAATCTATCACAAACTAAAAGAAAAAGAAATGAATAACAAAAAAAAAAAAACAGAAATTGAAAGAAAAAACTGGTTTTCATGGCTACATAGATAAATTTTATGACTCCTATCCTATATCCAGGCGGAAGGCGCCTAGAACCATCCCTCTCGGGGTGGATTCCGGCAACGGCAAATGCAACAAACTTTCCGTGCACCGGCTATGATTTATTCTCTCAGTTCAAGAAAATATTAAATAAATAAAGAAAAACATGGAAAATTGAAAGAAGGTTACCTGCAAATTAATTTGAGTAGAGAAGAAGAAGATGAGGAATTCATAATTTCTGATCTTACTGGAAGTTTCTTAATGTGTAACATCCCATAATTTTAAAGGTATCTTATAAAATAAAATTTCTCATAATAATAAATGGAACTTATTAAATTATTATTTTTATTAACATTTTATTTTAATATTAATATTATTATATTATTATATTATTATTTTTTTTTTTGGTAAGAAGGGAAGAAAAAAAAACAAACAAACAAAAACCTAACTCGGGATCAGTCTAGGAAGACTGACCCCAATCCTATCCTCAAGAAGAGAAGGTAACAGAAAAGAATGAGGAACAGAAAGGGTAGAAACACCTAACATAATTTATTATATTATTATTAATAAGTGGACTCCTTTTTTTATTATATTATTATTAGAATTCAACCTAACTTCCATGATTTTATCAGCACCTACCTGTAATCATGAAAAGCTTGAGTATGTATATGCACGGATGACAATTTCTAACACAATAACACAATTTATAGAAACAACTCGATTGACACGACACAAATATTACTTTATAACATGATTTTTACACGATAACCCGAATTGACACCCCAAATGTATATAAATTGACACGGTTTTGAACGAAAAATCATCAGTCTTCCGGTTCCAGTAAGATTCGAATTCAATTTCTAAGTTCAAGAATGAAGAAAGTACATACCCAAACAGTGAAAATCCATAGACGAGCTTCTTCTGAGTAAGAATTGTCTAGTGAAGAGGAATTATATTTTTAGAATTCCATTTACTAAAATGTGCAAATAAAACCATATGATACCAAGTAATTATATTTATATTACAATTTTAGTTTCTTTATTTTGATTAATTATAGTTAGACCTGTCCACGGGGCGAATACCCGTCCGGTCCAGGCTTGGACATTAAAAATTGATCATAAGCCCAGCCCGGATTAGGCCCGCTAAAGCCCGTTTAATTTTTGGGTGGGCTTAGGCTAGATAAAAATGGAACACCCCGCCTATTAATTCATTCTTCATCTATTGTTGGAGTAATATCAGGAGTTACTTTTATATAAATATGTGTATTGCTCCTAAATAAAATATATCAATGTAGTCTTTTAATCTATATGGTAGTTCATGTAATCTAGATGGTCTATTACAATTATCAACTAATATTTTTAAATCGTACTTATTTTTTAGTATTTATTAAATAGTTACATCATTTAATACATTTGACGTTTATACATTTAAAATTTATTAAATACAATTTTAAGTTTATTAAACAACACCTTAGTATTTTTATAGTCAGATTAGTTCAAAATCACAATGTCAACAAAATACCAAATTGAAGATTAAATAAGCTAAATCAGGGTCCATAATGTCACGAACTTTGGATATATCTTATTAATCTAATGATCTTATCTAATTTGATCAATTGACTCATAGATTTATTTAAAGTGATCTATTAATCGCTAAATTTCTAAAAATCACGTAGTAGTCTCCTGAAATTGGAGAAAGTAATACATGTTTCAACTTAACTAATATCCTCTTATGCTGTCGGAGCAAGAGGATGTTAATTATGTAACATTAAGCAATTCGAGGAAGCTAACGAGTCACATCCAAGATTTACGGGACTAATCAGGTTTTTGAGTCAAATTCAGAGTTACTGATGTATTCAACCACTAAACAATACAAAAGATTCATTTAAAGCAAATGAAGAGTAAATTTTATTAATGGTGTACAATTTTTGCCCCATTTCATAATTTGGTGTACAACCTTCAATTTGTCTTACTAATATGTACAAACTTATAAGTGATCTCTCATTTTGGTGTACAACATGTAAAAATGATCGGGCAACGCATCACGTCAGCAGTTTGACCGGTAAAACTCAAAACTTGATCCGCCCAATGTAAAATTACTTTTATACCCTCTTCTTCCTCCTTTTATCTTTCCCTTTCTCTCTCTAGCTCTTCTCTCTTTACCTTATTTTTCTTCATTAAGAATATCACTGTAACAATGAGAGAGAGAAGAGTTAGGAGAGAAAGGGAAAGGAGGAAGGAGAAAGAAGATGTTATAAAATTAATCTTACATTAGGTGGATCAAATTTTGACTTTTTGACCGGTCAAACTACTAACGTGGCGCGTTGACTAATTATTTTTACTTGATGTACATTAAAGTAGGAGGTCACCTATAAATTCATACATATTAGTAAGGTAAATTGAAAATTATACAGCAAAGTGTGAAATAAGACAAAAATTGTACACAATTGATGAAGTTTACCAAGCAAATGAACCATCCAAGCCAATGAGCAAATTTACCCTTTTCCCTCAATTTTCTCATCAAACATACACATAAAATTTCTTTATAATAAATTAAATCTAATCAAAAGATTATATATAGGATCAAATAATTAAACTATGATAATCCCTATTAATTATACATAATCATTATTAACTAACTTTAATCCCCAACTCACATCCTCACAATGCCTAACATAGGGACCAAAATCAACATCATCCTCAAGCCTAACATTGTTCTTCCTATCATAGCTTGGAGGAAAATGGAAGCAAGGCTCCATCGAAATCGCTCTCCGACAAGGCGGATCCGGAGCCAGATCCGGATTCGCCCGAGTATTATCGTTATCAGGAATGAACAGAATCCATGGGTTCAAACCACCAAGTCCTTGAGCCACATACCCAAAAGTAGACCAAGAACTAGTCACAAGAACATCCATCATACTCAAAACATTCATTTCAGCCCATGCTTTTAAATTGTGCATTTTATCCCCAAAATGTTGAAACTCTTCGTGACTTGCTTGGAAAACCCCAATTATCTCTCCATTTAATGTTGCTTTCATCCAATACATATGCCTTAAGTTTTCGTAGTAGATCGAATGTAACGAAGCTACGAGAATAGCTTTTGTTGTCTGGTTTTTAGACAGGGAATAAGCTTCAGGTTTTCGCCTGTCTAATTTCGGTATCAGGTTTTCTTTGTCTGTACATGACAAGATTTGTTGCATTACTAGGTTACTTGGGCTTGCTTCGGGGTTGAATACACGTATCTGCAGTCCGATTCTCTCATCCGCTTTCGCCAGATACGCGTCGTAGAATCTTGTGATTAGTCCCCATGCTTGATTTGAAGGGTGGAAAAGGTACCGGCTGACCTGATGAAAAACGGTGTCTTTGTCAGGAAATAACCTGTCAAGCTTTTTCCTGAAAGTTGACATAGTGAAAAGATACGGGACAAAATACTGGTCCGATTTCAGGACTAACCAACGGACTTTTCGGAGAAATTCCTGATTCTGATCCGAGTAAAAAAGCTTGTCATGATCATCATAGTTGTAAGCTAGATAGAGAAGCAAAAACGCTCGCGACGGAACACTACTAGTACTAACATTCCTGTTGTATTGCCTTAGCAGGTTTCCGAAACTATGAACATCTCTCATTTCCGAGCTGTCAAACAGATTCCTGAGGGGGAAATTTAGCGGTAGTAACCACGACGAATTCGGGAACGGTTCGCAGAAAAGATCAGCCATATCGGTTCCATGTTTGACAAGCAGGATCCTGTCTGTAAGTAAGGCGTATAAAAATCCTGAAGCCATGCTCACAATCCTGTTTCCAAGGCCATTAGAAGGTAACCAGACAATGTAATTACAACTGCTTGTAGAATTATCCAAAATTCGGCTAGAATTGAGTTCTGTCACAGCTTTATTGTAGGATTTCGAGTCAGGACCGCAACGTTTATGGCGTTTTTCGTACTTTCGGAGCTTGGAAAGAAGATACGGAGAAGGATTTCGGGGTGAAGTTTTGTGATACAGATAAGAATTGTACCTGCTTATGCAAGATTCTTCATCGAATTGTGGAGATAGAAGTCCGCCGAGGAATCTATCTGTCTCGGGTTCAGAAGCACTGTTTTCGGAATCTGAAACAGAAAAAAGATGTGGAAGAACAGAATCTGAAGTGTGAATTTAATCAAATGGAGAGTAAAATATTATCTTACCTGCAGGGAATCTTGTGAAAACTTTAGAATCTTGGTGTTCTGATACTATGGAATCTTGGTATATGATTGGGATACTGATGAAAATGATTAAGGCTATGAAACAAAGAATCATTGAAATTGTTGTGATCTTGTTTGAATAAAATCTTGAATTTTCCATTTTGTTTGGAGAATTTTTTTTGGATTAAAATGATAATTAAAGAATGGTTAATCTTCAATGCCAGGAGAAATTAGCCTGTAAAGAGAAAAATTCTGATTTGTTTAGATAAGATTGAAGAATTAAATAAAATAGTAATTAGAAAAAAATAATAAATAATGAGTTTCCTTATGAGTCCATCTTTTTTCTACCAAATATTTGAAAGGAAAATAACATCTATCGCCTCTGATTATTCCGACCTTTTGATCTTTTATTTCAACATATTAAATTCTTATTATTTATATTTTTTTATCACATTAAACATGTGATTGCCATATTAGGTAGTTGTAATGAATATTTAATAAAGTTAAAAGAGCGTTATTCATTTCATCTGTTATAAATTGTATTTTTTTTACAGTGCGAGATAAAAGTTTTATAGTTCTTTGTAGTCATATCACACATATAATAAAATTATTTTCGAACTGTTATAAATTGCAAATTTCAAACGTAGATAAAGTGAATAATGTTGTGTTTACCGAGTTTTATGTTTACAATTGACTTTTCTTATCATAAAAAAAAAATTAAAAAAAAAATTACTTATAATATGTTGAAATGAAAAATCAGAAGCTGAATTTATTAAAATTATAATAATGAAGGGCTCTATTTGAAATAAACATTTTTAAATATTCTGCATCAAATTTTCCATATTCTAAAATAAAAAAAAATAAGAAAAATAATAATATATCCTTCCTTTTGTTGGCCTTACCTAAATAAATAAAATATAATAATGTGTTTCCAAATCAATGAAATTTACCTATTCTATCTCTTTTTCTTTAAAATTTAGAAGGAAATATGAGATTGGGGCTAAATACAGCCATGGCCCTTAAGCATTAGTGTTTTTAACACCATGGCCATAAACTTTACTTCTTCGTATAAATTTTTAATAGTGCGAACTAAATGACCATTGATCTACAAAAATTACCTTACCTTTAACTATATCTATTTATGGGCCGAGTAGGACCGCACCGGGCTTTTGCTTAAGACTTTTCGGTCCAAGCCAAACCCAGCTTGCTGTTAATTAGGAGGGTTCGGATTGAGTTGGATTGGATTCGAATTTAATATTCAAATCTTAAATCCAATCCTCACTAAAAAAATATATTTTTTAATAATACAAATTAAAATTTATTTTTTTTAAAGGCTAATGAGACGCTGTCTAAATTCTAAATTCTAAAGGCGAATCAGATTTTTTTTTTTTTTGCCAAGTTAAGAATGTTATGTTATATTAAACCTTAATTATATCAATTAAACACATTATTTTCATGAACAGAGAAAAAAGCATTTGACTTTGTTGGAGTTTAATTGGGTCAATAACACTCATGCTCATTGAACTTTACTCATTTTTTATGAGATGGCACTAAATTTTCAAAACATGACATAAAAATCATTCTATTTTACGCTTTGTAATATTATGACTATTAAAAACTTTAATATAATTGTGGATGATCTCAAAATGGAAACATGCAAGAATTAAAATTGTTTAGAATCAAATTTATTATGGAACCACGTTTTGTATTTTTCAAAACCACAATTTTTGGAGCGCTCTCTAAATAATCATTTTTTTCTCTCCTAAACAAACAAAACTTAAATAAAGTCAAAACGAAAAAGCTAGAGAATTAAAGTTGCTTAGAATATTATAAATTGTTGAAATTTTCTACTTGGAGGTCAAAAACGCTCATTTTACGATGTTAATTAAAGCTTAGTGGTCATAGCATTAAAAAACGTAAAATTAAGTGACTTTTATATTACATTTTGAAGTTTAGTGGTCATAATGTTAATTATTTCAGTAGCCATAAGTGTAACTTATCCGAGTTTAATTAAGTATGATTTCTTTTTACCATATGGAAAGTTAAAATTGATCATTTATTATTTAATTATCACAAACAACCCCTAAAACAAAAATATAAGAAATTAAATTATAAAATAAATAAATATAAAAACGAAAATAACTCTTTGTCCTTTGATTTTTTTTATATCATTAATCAGTTTGGATTGTGTTTGCTAACGAAATCAACATCAATGTAACTATTTATCAATTTTCAAAAACATCGTTTATATTTGAACTTAATGACTCACAGCGGAACCAAAATCAAAATTGGGGAGGTTCAATCGCAGTACTCCCAAACCCTTTTCAGGCGGAAGGAGCCTAGAACCACCCCGCTCGGGGTGGATTCCGGCAACCGGAAATGCAACAAACTTTCCGTGCACCCGTCCCTCCACCTCTATCTATGACTACGTGATTCTATTCTAGCTGTTCAAAAATATAATAAATAAATAAATAAAA
Organism: Euphorbia lathyris; assembly: GCF_963576675.1. Taxonomy (NCBI): domain Eukaryota; kingdom Viridiplantae; phylum Streptophyta; class Magnoliopsida; order Malpighiales; family Euphorbiaceae; genus Euphorbia; species Euphorbia lathyris. The sequence goes on along the minus strand of NC_088912.1, from coordinate 93,226,982 downwards.
AAAGCATAGAAAATTGAAAGAAGGTTACCTGCAAATTAATTTGAGTAGAGAAGAAGAAGATGAGGAATTCTTCATTTTTGATCTCACTGGAAGTTTCTTAATGTCTACCCCATCATATGTTAATCATACGAACTTTGACTTGTTATTTTAAAATACTACTATAAGATTTAATTAATTCAACTTATAATCCCAAGTGGAATTAATTGTAATAGTTTAAGTTTGTTTTTGCAATTTCATCATTTTTTTTTCTCCAATTATTTTATTAGAAGTTGCGTTGTAGCCACGACGTACATAAATATACGTCATCTGAGGCAGCCTCTGTACAATATACCTGAAATTAGTTAAGGATGCATTGATGCCTGTTTAGTAAGTTGAGAGGCCGGTTTTACACGTGCATGCGTAAAAAAAAAAAATATCTTGAAATTTTTTCCGTATATATATGTGTTATAATCTGAATGGTTAAGAACCATTTTTTTAATATAAATGTAAAACTTTTCAAAATTAAGCTAGATTATGTTTAAAAATTTTAAACCGTAAAAGAATTGTCTAATAAAAAAATTGGATTTAGAGAGGGAGAGCCTGACAGGCCAAAACATTTAAAAATTTGGATTTATGGAGAACCTAACAAAAAAAAAAAATAGAAATTTGGATTTAAGGATAGCCCAAGAGGAATGACTTAACTTTCGGCCCTTCATAGGCCAATTTTGGGGACCTAATTTAGCGCCCCCGTCAATATTTATTGGAGAAAGGGGCCGAAATAACCCCATGTCTCTGCCACTGACCCTATTACTTTTTGAACCAATTGATATGCAATTTGTACAGACATGTTCATGAATTGGGCTAGGTTGGGCCGGGCTTCAGTCGAGTCCAACGAGCTTTTATGCAAAAATGCTCATTGGGTTTGAAACTAAAAATCAAATATCAAATTCTACCCATATAAATCTATCTAAATATATATTTTTAACAATAAAATTCTTCAAAAAAAACAATAAAAAATAAAATTTATACTTAAAATAAATATTTAATAAATAAACATATAAATTTACTAACTAATATTAATAGGTGGGCCGAGCTGGACCAGTCATACATGCCCAAAAAAATAAACGAGCTTAGGCTAGACCTAAAGTCAATTTTCTTTATCCAAGTCCAACCAAAGATACAAGCTTGGGCAGGCCGGATGGGTATCCGGACTCGTGAACAAAATATTTGAGTTTTTTTAACGATATTTGCAATTGAAATCACTTATCAAGTTACCAGCATCAAACCCTCAACTATATCATTTACAACGATAGAGATAAAATTGCTCTTAAGTGACAACCGCTCGAGTATATATATATCTCATCTTTAATAAAATAAATATAAAACTTAACTAGAGCTAGTAAAATTACTAATTAGCTTGAGTCCAGAAGTGACATCCTCACAATGTCTCACATAAGAAACAACATTACCCATATCAACCCATGCCCTTTTTTTGCAGTCATAATTTGGTGGAATATGGAGACATGGTTCCATTGACATGGCTTGATGACAAGCTGGTTCGCTCTTATTCCAAGTCTCGGGCCTGTAAAGCAGCCACGGTTTCAACCCTCCAAGCCCTTGAGCCACGTACCCGAAAGTCGAAGCCGAACTAGTCACCAAAACATTGCTCAAACTCAACAAATAAATCTCAACCCATGCCTTCACATTGTGCATACTATTCCCAAATACTTGATGCTCTTCGTGGCTCGCCTGATACACCGCGATCACATCTTCCGTTGTAGTTGGAAATGTCAAGTACCTGCAGTGGCGGAGCCAGAAACAAATACCCGGATGGTCAATAGTCGAAAATATGTTCAAAATTACAGTTTTTTTTTTTATTTTGACTAAGTGCAGACAGAAAAATCCATCGCAGATTTTGAATAGTGAAACTACCGACGGAATTTATACTTTGCCGACGAAATTCCCGAGTACCTGTCTGTGATGTTTGCATAGAATTCTGAGTATAGAGATGTTATGATTACAGCCTTTGAGGTCCGGTTTTTCGATGGCGAAGCTACGATGTTGAGGTTGAGGTTTCGTGTGTCTACTTTCGGCAATAGGTTTTCCTGAGTAGTACAAGCTAGAATTTGATCCATTAGGCTAGGAAATGAAGTGTTTTTCGGGTTGAATACTCGAATTTGAAGCCCGATTATTTCTTTCGCGTTCGTTAAGTAAGACTCGTAGAATCGAGTAATGAGTCCCCATGCTTTGTTTGAAGGATGGAAAAGGTATCTACCTAAGTGATGGAAAACAGATTCTTTGTCAGGAAACATCCTGTCGAGCTCTTCGCGGAAAGATGGCATCAGGAATAACGACGGAACGAAGTATTCGTCCGATCTCAAGATCAACCACTGCACTCTTTGGAGAAGATCCTGATACTCTTCACAGTAAACAAGCTTGTCGAGAAATGTAGCGCCCGAAGCTAGAAAAAGATACATGTACGAAGGAGTAGGCGCGGTAGATGCATTAAACATCTTGTTCCTGAGCTTGTTGCCTAAAGTGTTCGGGTTCCACCTATTGAATCCGATTTCTTTCTTCATAGGAAACCCTGGAGGCAACAACCATGACGTGTCTGGAAATGGCTCGCAAAAGAGATCAGACATGTCCGAATTATGTTCGACAAGCAATACTTTACGGGTAAGAAGAGCATAGAGAAATGCTGAAGCCATTGTCAACATCCGGTTCCCTAATCCGGCATGAGCTATCCAGACAATGTAATTACACTCCGTAGCACTAGAAACATTCCTGGAATCAAGAACCCGAACTGTTCTGTTGTAGGATTCCGTGTCAGGACCGCACTTTTTGTGAAGATTTTCGTAGTCTCGAAGCTTCGAGACAAGGTATGCAGAAGGCTTTTTCGATGAAGGGCTGCAGTAGTGGACAGATTGTGATCTGCTTAAGCAGGATTCCGGATCAAATCCTGAAGCTAATAGTCCTCCAAGCGAAAAATCCTCAGGTTGAGACGAATCAAAACCTGAAGCTGTGAAACAAATATATTTTCTGTCACTTTCTCAGGAAAATATCAGTTCCTAAGCTATAAAAATTGGATAAAATTCTTACCGATGCCAATCTTGAGTTTAGCGAGTTCGATTAGATCGAACATACGATCTTGGCGATTTTCCGACAACATGATTATAGAAGGAAAAGCTACTAAACAAGCTATTAATGTTATGATCTTCATTGTACAGAATCCATGTTTTGTCTCCATGAAATTACTAAAAGTTCTCAGAAATTGCTTCAATCTGCTAATTATAACTCCAAAAATTAAATTATAAAATATTAAAAGAAATTAATTAATGTTTAAGAGTTGAATTTATTGGTGTTCTTGTATTTCTTACTCAAAGGCAAATATAATATTTATAATATATTATATATATATATCCACTTTGAGTAAAAAACACATCCTAATTAATAAAAAGAGAACACCCTAATTTAATGTAATTGCATGTGATTTTTTATGGAGTTCTTCAGTTTTAATTTCTTTTTCCATTAAATTACTATTTTTTTTTATGATTTTCATTAATCTCTTGTATTATTATTATTAATTATGTTAATTATATTTTAATTAAGATCCAATTTTTCTATATTTTAATTAAGATCCAATTTTTATGTTTAGGATTCCAAATTTCTATTCTGGCTAGTGATTTCTTGAATTAGTAATTCATGTTTTTTATTATAATTAAGAAGGGCGACCCGGTGCACTACGCGTCCCCGCTAAGCGAGGGTCCGAGGAGGGGTCCCACCACAAGGGTGTATTGGGGCCTGCCAATTTTTTTGGCAAGAGGCCACTCCTAAGACTCGAAAAACTATGACTTCTCAGTCACACGACAACAATATTTACCGTTGCGCCAAGGCTCGCCCTCAGTTCATGTTTTTATTTATAATCATAAAAAATTCACCATATAATAAAATGATGGTAAGCGGAACGACATGTCGTTTTGCTACTACACTGAAAAACTAGAAATTTGTTGTCAAAATGTAAGATTACAAATTCAGATTCTCTTATAAACAAAAACAAATGAAGAAAATCTGTTTTTGTTTCTGTTTCTGTTTCGTTGGATTGGAACGAATAAAAGAATTACAAAATCAAAATGTATAATCATTCACAAGCTTTAATCCTGAAGGTGAATCTTCACAATGCTTGACATAAGGAACAACTTTTCCCATATCAGAATTCACCTTCTTGTTGCAGTCATAGCTAGGTGGAATATGCAAACAACCTTCAATCGAAATCCCGAGATGACACGATGCTTTTCTCGAGTTCATCCAATTCTCCGGCCTGTGAAGAATCCATGGTCTTAAATCTCCAAGTCCTTGAGCCACATAGCCAAAGGTTGACCCTGCACTTGTCACTAATTCATCACTCAAACTCAGTAGGTACATTTCCACCCATGCTTTCACATTGTGCGAATTGTCCCCGAAATGCTGATACTCTTCATGACTCGGCTGGTATACCTCGATTACCTCTCCCGTTCTTGTTGGGAATTTCCAGTATCTGTTTGTTATGTTTTCGTAGAATTCGGAGTACAATGATGCTATTAGTATAGCCTTCGTTGTCTTGTTTTTCGATGGCGAAGCTACGAGTTCTTGCTTGTCTACTTGGGGTAGCAAGTTTTCCTGAAGAGTGCAAGATAGGATTTGATCTGTTAGTGTTTGAAATGGATTCGCCTTCGGGTTGAATACTCGAATTTGCATACCGATTCTTTCGTCTGCATCGGCTAAATATGAGTTGTAGAATCTTGTTACGAGTCCCCACGCCTTGTTTGAAGGGTGGAAAAGGTACCGTCCCAAGTGATGGAACACGGATTCTTTGTCAGGAAACATCCTGTCAAGCTCTTCCTGGAAAGATGGCATCAGGAATAATGCTGGAACGAAGTACTCGTCCGATCTCAAGATCAACCAAGGCACTTTTCGAAGCAATATGTGGCTCTCGTCGCAGTAAAACAGCTTGTCGGAATCTGTAAGGCCATAAGATAGAAATACATTTACATGTGAAGGTGGCAACGAAGTCGATGAATCGAAAATGTTGCTCTTCAGCAAGTTTCCAAGAGTTTGTGAATTCCACTGATTGAATCTTCTGCACTCTTTAGGAAAGTTTCGGGGCAATAACCACGACGTATTCTGAAATGGCTCGCAGAATAGATCGCCCATGTCAGCATTAAATTCGACAAGCAAAACTCTATTAGTAAGAAGAGCATAGAGAAAAGCCGAAGCCATGGTTAATATCCGGTTTCCCAATCCTGCTTGAGCTGTCCAGACAATGTAATTACACTCCGTAGGACTCGAAACGTTCCTGGAATAGATTACTCTAAGTGTTGCCTTGTAGGCTTCTGTGCTAGGTCCACATTTCTTATGAAGATTTTCGTAATTTCGCAGCTTCGAGACAAGATAAGCTGAAGGCTGTTTCGGGGAAGGTTTTCGGTATAGGACAGACTGATATCTGCTTAAGCAAGATTCTTGATCAAATCCTGAAGCTAGTAGTCCGCCAAGCAACAAATCATCAACAGAAACTCCGGCAGGTTGATATAAATTTGGTTCTGTATCTGTAAAACCGAAATGGAATAAAAGACTATTCATTTTATGATGCATTGATTGAAGATTAGTTCTCACCTGTACTGAATACTGCTGCAACATTCTGCGATTTTCCCCCGGGAACCTTTACTTCAGCCAATCCGCCAATTAGATCGAACATTCGATCATGATAACTCGCAGACATCATAACAATAAGCGGAAAAACTAGCAAACAAGCAACTAAGGCAACAGTCCTCATTGAACCCCATCGAAGTAGCTTCGTTGCAGACTCGGGTTCCATTATCAGATCTTTGAACTTTCTGAAAATTGTTAATTATTAATGAACAAATAAGAAAGAAAGAAAGAAAGAAAAGTTAACAGGAATATAATGTAACTTAAAATAGAAAAAGGTCAGAAATTATTTCTGAAAGAAGTAACATTCCCATGTGCCCATATGTTCTCATTTCAACTATATTAGATTTCAATTCTATAACTTTCAATGCCCGAATAATAATTCGAACTCGTAAACCGCATAATTTCGGTGTCATCCTAATTTGTACTTTGTTTTATATGTAACTTTACAAGTTTGTTTGTGAAAGAAGGAAACTTCAAGTGCTTTACCAATTTTATAAGCAAACATTTTTATATTTCAAATGATTAATTAATTACAAATTCGTTAAACATTCAAACTATTTTCGATTAATTCGTTTTTATTAATCAAAATATTCTGATAACTACAAGGGGAAAATTACAAATTTGTTGATTATAAACTTTCAAACAGAACTAATCATGATTGTTAACAAGCTTGAGTCCAGAAGTTGCATCTTCACAATGCTTGACATACGGAACAATGTTTCCGGTATCGATGTTCGCCTTCGTTTTGCAGTCATAATAGGGTGATCTGTGGAGACAAGGTTCCATTGACATGGCTCTTTTGCAAGCCGGGGAAGTTGTGTTCCAATCCTCAGGTTTCGGAAGGATCCAGGGTTTGAGTCCTCCAAGTCCCTGAGACACGTACCCGAAAGTCGACCACGAGCTAGTCACCAACACATTGCTCAAACTTAATAGATTCATTTCAACCCATGCCTTCATATTGTGCTTGTTATCCCCAAAATGCTGACGATTCTCGTGACTCGGCTGATAAACTGCTATGACATCTCCTGAAGTAGTTGGAAATGTTAAGTACGTGTTTGTTAAGTTGTCGTAAAAATGCGAGTACAATGATGCTATTAGTACGGCTTTCGATGTCTTGTTCGTCGACGGAGAAGCTATTAGTTTTTGTTTATCTAATGTTGGCATCAGGTTTTGCTCAAGTGTACAAGCTAAAATCTGATCCATTAGTCTTCCAAATGAAACAGATTCGGGATCGAAAACACGAACTTGCATCCCGATTCTTTCATCTGCATCAGCTAAATAAGATTGATAGAACCTAGTGATAAGTCCCCACGGCTTATTTGCCGGGTGGATAAGATACCGAACCAAATTGTGGAAAACGGATTCTTTGTCAGGAAACATTCTGTCTAGTTCTTCCTGGAAAGATGGCATCAGGAATAAAGACGGAACGAAGTACTTATCCGATCTCAAGATCAACCAAGGGACTTTCGGAAGAATACTTGTATGATACTCGTCACAGTAAAAGAACGTGTCGAATAAATCGAGACGAGCAGCTATAAAGATATATAGAAAAGATGGTGGAAACTTCATTGAAGCATCAATAATGTTGCTCTTCAGCAAGTTTCCGAAAGTAGGTCTCGGGCTGTTCCATCTGAACTCATCAGGAAAGTCCGGAGGCAACAACCACGTCGTATTCGGAAAAGGCTCGCAGAAAAGATCAAACATGTCAGAATTGTGCTCAACAAGCAAAACTCTATTAGTCAGAAGAGCATAAAGAAATGCTGAAGTCATCGATAGTATCCGGTTCCCCAATCCCTCTTGAGCTTTCCAGACTATGTAATTACACTCCGCAGGACCCGAAACGTTCCTGGAATCAAGTAGTCTGACTGTTCTGTTGTAGAATTCTGAATGAGGCTCACATTTCTTATGAAGATTTTTGTAATCTCGAAGCTTGGAGATGAGATATGCAGATGGATTTGGAGGCGAATGCTTTCGGTACTTGACAGATTGGTATCTACTAAAACATGATTCCTGATCAAATCCTGAAGCCAGAAGTCCACCAAGAAGTACATCATCAGGAATTTCATCAGAATCATGTTCTGAAACTGTAAGTCCACCAAGAAAATCAAGTTATTTTCCATCACTTTCTCAAGAAAAATTTGTCAAAACATAATAAAAATTCGATCTTACCGACACCAATTTGCGTGAACTTTTCCGCTTTTCCACCAAGAACATTGACTTTAGCAACTTCAACCAGATTGAAAATTTGATCTTGGTTATTCACTGAAACCATGACTAGAAGAGGGAAAATCAATAAACATGTTACAATAATGGAAACGTTGCAATTTGTACTGATTTCCATAATTTGATCTCCCAATCCAATGCAACGAACGAGGTTTCGAGCTGTAGGAAAGCCTCCTAGCTCGGTCCTAACAAATGGTATCAGAGCTGATGGTTTCGAGGGGTAGTTTGAAGATTATTGGTGTGAATCAAACAAGGTTGTAATGGATAGAATGAAGTGCTAATTAGTATCTAATCATCAGAATAATAAATATCTATGAGATTATGACAGGATTAAGTGATTAATTGTCAACAAATTGCATACTAATTACCTTATTATGAAGCAACTTTCCACTTTCTTAGACTAATAAGTCAACACAAAATCTATTACTCAAAAAAGAAGAAAGGTCAGATTTTTTTTTTTGATGTCAAACAAAAAGTTCTCAAACCCAAGAAATGGGTTGACTTTTTTTTTGTTGTTGTTGTTGATCTATCTTTTGTTAAGATAAAGGAAATAATAGGTTGAGTAGTAGAGAAATCTGGAAAAGCTTGTTAGCTAGTTAACTCATAAAAGTAAATGTCATGTGCTCATATGTGTTGTTTAATGACCCGGTCCTGATGGATGGCAGCCGGTGGAGCTATCTGTAAGAATGACGATATGGGAAAATAAATTGAATCTCATATTGGAAATGGAGAAAGTTACTGAGCATGAGATGTATTCTAATATTTTCAAGTCAAGTAATCCAATTGGAGCTGCAATTTCGGTGGAATCAATATCGTATGGCAATTGAGACTTTTGCTTTCAAGTGCAACAATAAAAAAATCTATTGGGCCCACGAGTTCACCAACAACTCCACCATTAGTATGATATTGTCCGCTTTGGGCCAAGCCCACACGGATTTGTTTTTGGGCTCCTTCCCAAAAGGCCTCATACTAATGTAGTTGGTGAACTTCTTTATAAATTATGCAACTCTCTTGTATCTTTCCGATGTGGGACTTGGGATGTATACCCAACATCTTCTTCTATAACCTCAAAGACCCAACAAATCCCGACTTTAGAAGCAAGATTCTGATACAGACAGAATTGCAGAGCTGAAATCCGAAGATATGACCAGCAATCAAAGTAAATATCACAATAATAATATCAGGATAGCACCAATTTAGGCTTTTAGGCCTTGATAACAAAATATGACAAGTCATTTATATTACTCCATTTTGTTTTGATTTCTCTATCCACGTACAATTGACAGAATTTAACAAATAATATGGATGACGTTTCAAGTTCTGTTCTCGAGTTCTCTTTTTTAAACGTTAAGCCTATATTGCTGTCATTTTATACGTGGAGCCTAAATTGAAAATTCTCCAAAAACCATAAGTCTATTTTGATACCTTATCCCTAATATGAGAGCCTTCAAAATTTGTACTTTAATTTAACGGTTTGAAAAATAATTATTTATATATGCGATGTGGCTATTACAAATTTTATTCCGAATTTTTGAAAAATAATTTTTAAAATATATTTGGAATATAATTTTTGGGATAAATTCTGATTAACAACAGCAAACTGTACAGGTGATTAACTATAAATCCTTGTTGACAATATGAATTAAATTAAAAATTACATTTTCCGTGAGGGACCACAATAGATTTCAAAAAGCACATTGTGAATTTTATTAGTGAAAATAAGGTTTATTAATGAAACTAGGAATTTATTGAAGCACAACAGTTAGGGCTCTAAATCAACCGGGCGGTGATCAGTTCAATAAAAGTTCAGCTTGGTTCGATTCGATTTATAAACGAGTCGTTCATGAGCATGATTTAGAGTCTCGATTCATAAATAAGTCGAGTTTGACCATGCAAAAACTCGGCTCGATAGCAAGCTCGATTATAGGTTCATGAAGTTCATGAACAAACTCGATAGAAACTTGTAAAGAAGCTCGATAAAAACTCATGAATAATATTGAATAAAAATTATTTGATATTATTTATATATATTCTCATATTTTTTTTGATACCAGGGAAGGGTTAACAAACAACCCCAAAACAGGAAAGAAAAACTAACAATTAACTTCTTGTGCACCGGGGGATGCCAATTCCGCTCTTGTCAGAGATGAGGATGTCAAGGAGGCCTGCAGGGGGATCTTTACACTCGTGATGCCTAAAGGATAATGATCCTGCGATATTCGCCAACCAAGCGGCTACTCTGTTTCCCTCGCGAAGGGTATGAACAACCGTGACTTCCCACTTTTGCTTTAACATAACACGACATTCCTCGATCAGCCAGAGATATTTATGATTCATTTGACCAGGCTGATTAATAAGCTTCATTACTGATAAAGAATCAACTTCAAACACTACTTTCTGCCTTCCTTTTCTCCAAGCTAGAACAATTCCATAATTCGGGCAGAGTTGCCGTGCATACTCCCAAGTTGCAACCAAAATCTCCTATCCACTCTCCATTTTCATCCCGAATCAGTCCTCCACACGCAGCGAAGCCGGGGTTTTCTTTACTCGCACCATCGCAATTGACTTTAGCCCAGCCATCCGGCGGCTTATTCCAGAAGACAATCCGAACCTGCTGGTCGTCCGTCGCCTCCCTGTCCAGGCCAGTTTTCTTACTGCTCGCAAACATTTCTTTTGCTAGTCGGTTTATAATCTCTATTTTACTGGTATTGTCAACCACCGAATCCTCAAACACCTATTCGTTTCTCCACTTCCAGATCCACCAGCACCCAACAGCAAAAATCATCGGCCAAGGTGTCCCTCCCCAGCTCGACCGAATTCTCAAATTCTGCCTTATCCACGTCTTTAGCTCTGCCAGGTCTGCGGGACAAAATGGTTCCAGACGGCTTTGGCATTATCGCAGTCTCTGAGCAGGTGCGCCGTCGTTTCTGATTTACCACATGTTGAGCACCTGTCGTCTGTGTCGATGTTTCTTCGAACTCTATTGGCATTTGACAGGATCACGTTGTGACTTACAGTCCAAAGGAAAAAGCGGATCCGTTCCATTGCAATTACCTTCCAAACGATGCTCCAATCTGCATCCTCTTCCTCCAATTCTCCGCTCCCCAAACTCTTTACCAATAGCTGGTAAGCCGTGCTGACCGAGAAAGTTCCTGAATCTGCTAGTCGCCAAGTCCATCCATTTGGTCTTCCATACTGCAGAACCAACACCATCGAAGCAATTTTAAATAGTGTTTCATTTGGTAATGAGCCTTGAAGATGCTCCCAGTCCCATCCATTCGCAGCGCACCAGTAATCAGCCACCCTGAGATCTTTCTCTGTCTCCGTCAAAGGAATTAAGACTTTGTCTAAGAGTCGTGTGTCTTTCAGCCAGAAATCGCTCCAAAACAAAGTGGATTTTCCGTCGACAACCAGTTTATTGATTCCAAGTTCAAGAAGCTTAGCACCCATGATGATACTTCGTCAGGTGTTGCTCTTTACTTTCCTGTTCCGGAATATATCCATACCCTGCCTTTTACCCGAATAAATACCTTTCAACGCACAAACCCAAAGGTTACTTGGTTCCGTTAGCATTCTCCATCCTAGTTTCGCTATACTGGCGAGATTGACCTGTCTGGTGTTTCTGATTCCCAAGCCCCCCTGCTTACGCGGCTTACAAACTGCAGACCAGCGAACTAGATGAATTCGTTTACCCCTGTCAGTGCTGCCCCAAAGGAAATTCCTACTAATGGCGTCTAATTTCCGACATGTAGATACAGGGAGCAATGTCGTTTGCATAGTGAACACAGGTAAGGCTGCGAGCACCGATCACACAACGGTTGCGCGTCCAGCAAACAAGAGGCTTTTTTCCTTCCAACCTGCAAGACGACAGTTAACCCGATCCACAACATAGCCATAAGTTTGTTTATCAACCTTCTCATGAATCAATTGAACTCCAAGGTATCTGCCTAAATTTTCCGTTTTTCTAATCCCCAGCTCACGGACAATTTCCATTTGAGTTCTTGCTTGGGTATTGTTCGAAAAGAGTACACAGGATTTATCCAGATTGACTTTCTGCCCTGAACAATCACAGAAATAGCCTAAAATGTCCTTTATTACAACCGCTTGCTCATGAGAGGCTTCTGCCATCAGAATGATGTCATCTGCAAAGAAACAGTGAGACAGACTTGGCCCCTCTTTTGATAATACAACCGGTTTCCACGAGCCATTAGCCACTGCATCCAGAATTAGATGGCTCAATCGCTCAATACACAAGACAAATAGGTACGGTGAGAGGGGATCACTCTGGCGGAGCCCCCTAGACGGAGAGAAGCTGACTCCCTTGTTCCCATTCTAAAGTACATTCATGGAAGCAGAAGTAGCACATTGCATTATGATTGTAATCATACTTGACGGTAATCCCAGCACTGACAACGTATCCTGCAGGAAGCTCCAGTTGATTCTGTCATAAGCCTTTTCCAAGTCTAATTTAAGAAGCATAAATTTTTTCCTCCCTTTCTTCCGCTTGAAAGAGAAGATGGTCTCCTGCACCAAGATAACATTATCAGTGATCTACTTCCCCGGCACAAAGCTGCATTGCATAGGTCCCACTATTTCCGTCAGAATTGGCTTCAGGCGTTGAACAACACATTTAGTGATCATCTTGTAGCTGACGTTGCAAAGGCTTATAGGTTTGTATTGTGTCAGGCTCTCCGGATTCTTGACCTTCGGTATAAGGGTGATAAGAGTGTCGTTCAAACCTTCATCCAATACTCCTTCATTCAGGGCTCTGGGCACACACTTACACGTTTCGGGTCCCACTGTTTCCCAGAATTTCTGGTAGAAACCTGCCTGAAAACCATCCGGCCCTGGAGCTTTCCACGACGCCATTGACTCAATTGCCATTTGAATCTCCTTGGCTTGATACGGCTTACCAAGTTGCTCAAACTCGAAATTCTCAATCCGGGGGAAAGAATGCTGCGTGGTAAGCTGAACACAGCTCAGGACATCCTCATGGTAAAGCTTGCTAAAATAAGTGCCAGCCATTTCCTTCAACTTTCCCTCCTCCCAAATCCATGAACCATCATCACCGCGGAGCCCTGCAACAGTGTTATGTCCCTATCGGATTACTATAGAGGTATGGAAAAATGCGGTATTACAGTCACCATCCCTGAGCCAATTAATTCGAGATTTTTGAAGCCAGTACAGCTCCTCCTGGCGAAGGATTGAGTCCAGTTCTGCTCCCAACCGCCTTTCCAGCCGTAACATACCCCTCATACAGCGTTCCGCCAACTTCCGTTGGACTCCTCCCAGCCTCGCATAAGTGCTTTTTTCCTCCAAAAAATATTCCCGAACCCATGGCGGTTCCAAACCGTAAGCTCCTTAGATAAACCTTTTAGAGCAGCCCCTAGCGAAATGTCAGGATTCCAGTTGTTTTTTATACAAGGAGAAATGGACTCATCCTCAAGCCAAGCTTGCATGAACCGAAAAGGCACCTCATTTGTCTTTCCTGGTGTTTGAAAGTCAATTAAAATGGGCACATGGTCCGACTGTATGCGCTGGAGGTGACGCACGATAGCTCCCGGGAACTGAGTCCTCCAGCTCATATTCGATAACGCCCTGTCCAGCCTATAAGCGACTCTAGTCCTCGGGGACGAGCCTCTGAACCAAGTGAATTGGGGTCCTACAAATCTAAGGTACACAAACTCCATTTGGTTTATCCAATCAGCAAAAGGCACACAGCGGTCAAGAACCCGAGCAGACCCGCCTTGCTTCTCATCTGTAGTTCTGATACAGTTGAAGTCCCCACAAACTAGCCATGGGATATCCACTTCCTCTTTTAGACTCTTCATGTCTTGAAAGAACATCCGTTTGAATTGCATCTGCGGGCAAACATAGACAGCAGATAAAAGGAACGAGCTGTTGTGCCATATACCCCCTTGAATAGTCACTTTGCAATGTAGGAATTGGAAGTTCCTACTAATAACCTCAACCTTTGTAGCAAACTCATCCCAAAACATCCAAATCCCACCACTGAACCCTTCAGCCTCAATCATTTCAACCCTAGGAAGTCCAATTTGTTGCTGATAGCCAGCGCCCTAGAACCGGGAATCCGAGTTTCCAGCAAATAGAGGATTATCGGGCGATGAATACGGATCATGTGTCTTAAAGCTCTTTGAAACGCAGTACCTCCTGCACCAAAACAATTCCATGCTATGACTTTCATTATAAAATATAAAGACAGAGAGGGCAGCTAACCAGCCAAAATCAAACGCGCGGGGAAAGCTCCCCCTCACTCGGGTCTTTTGATAAAATTTGCACTATGGAGCGGTCACGCAGCTTCTGATTTAAACGCACGTTCCCCTTACCCCCTTGTGTTGTCATACTTGTTCTGTTCATATCTATCTCAAGGAGTGGATTTCGGTGATCCGAGTCGACCCGGATCCTTTTTCCCCTTCCGGGTTCTTTCTCTGAGGAAACTGCCCCTGAACTTCCTCCAAATTCAACTTCCATGTCCCCCTCCAAGAGGCTAGCAAACCTGTTTGAACTTTCGTGTGTTGCTTTCCCTAAATTTTCCTTAGCCCTTGCACTGGTATTTCTGATAGATTTCCCCTTGACTTGCTTCAGATCACTGCCGGCTGATTGTAACTGATTGGAGGCTTCAATGTTCTTTCCAAAACCCCGAAAAGCAGCTGTGTTCTGATTCATAATTTTAGTCCCCTCAACCTCTGCAAACGGATTAGTGCTCATCTATTCCCATTCCTTCTCATACTTCTTGTTATTCACCTTTTGCCCTACCGCACGAGGATTGTACCTCCTTCGAGGCACAATCATCCAGGGTCCATAAACTTCCGGATCGATATTTTCCATGTTCAAATCCTCTGTTTTTGGTGCTTGTTGTGCCTCTGTAATCGGGTCTCCTGGGTTGGCGTTGCCAGGTTCACCAATAATCATAACACTAGTAGTTGGGGGTTCCTTCGGAGGAATGGCACTTGGCCAGCTACAATTTGTCCTAATATGTCCATAGCGTCCACAATGTGTGCAAGCAATGTGCAGGCTTTCATATTCCACTTTCTGAATCTCCCCATCAAGATCAAACTGCGCAATTAAAGGTTTTAGTAGGTCAATTTCGACACATACCCGTGCAAAGCGGCCTCTTATCTTCATGGCTGTATTCTCATCTACCCGGATTGGTTTACCTGCAGTCGCTGCAAGTCCAATCAACACATCTTCATCGTAATAGAGCAGGGGAAGTTGCAGGAACCTAATCCATACCATCGACTTCTCAACACACGCATCTGAGGGATTAAAAGAAGCAGACCAGGTGCGAACCATTAAGTAATGTCCTTGCACAAGCCAGGGTCTGTCATTGATAACATGATTTATGTCCATGTCATCATCGAATTGGACAAGGTGAAAGCCCTCCCCTAGGTCCATCATGTTAAAACCGGCAATTGGTTTCCATAGCTCAATAGTCGTTTCTGCAGGGCAACATAGCCCAAGTTCCTGCCCAGTAGTTTAACAATCAGTGCCTTCTCCCATGGCTTCTCAAGTTTCTTCTTCAGTTTAGGATCGATCATCACTTTCGGTTACAACCTTAGTCAACATGTCTGTAGGATTCTCTGTGCCTGGAATCTTCATCAACTGCAATATCTTCCTGTCCAAGAGATGCCGTATGTAGTGATACTTCAACTCTATGTGCTTTGTCCTTGAGTGAAAGGCGGGATTCTTCGCCAAATGGATGGCACTCTGACTGTCGCTGTACAGAATAGGGTCCTTCTGCTCCTTTCCCAACTCACGCAAGAAATTCTGCAACCATACCATCTCCTTACTAGCCTCAGTCACTGCAACGTACTCAGCTTTTGCAGTAGACAAAGCCACCACCTTCTGCAGCTTTGAAGCCCAAGAGACTACAGTACCACCCAATATGAAGACATATCCGGTTGTACTTCTTCTCTTGTCAAGGTCACTGGATGCCAAATCTGCATCCACATATCCTGTCAACTTAACTTCCTTGCCCTCAAAATATAAGGCTTATGCAGTGGTTCCCTTTAGGTATCTCAGAATCCACTTTACTGCTTCCCAATGCTTCTTACCAGGGTCTCCCATAAAACGACTAACAACTCCCACAGCATGTGCAATATCCGGCCTCGTACACACCATTGCATACATCAAGCTGCTAATTGCTGAGGCATATGGAGTTCTCTCCATCTGGGTCTTCTCTGCTCTTGGGTGAGTCCTATTTAGATATCTTGAAATGGCTACCCAAAGGAACCGTAGCTGGCTTGGCATCTTGCATGCCAAATCTAATCAAGACCTTCTTGATATACTCAGCTTGTGAGAGATATAACTTTCCAGCCTTCCTATCTCTTTCAATCCTCATGCCCAGAATCTGCTTAGCTTCCCCGAGATCTTTCATAGGAAACCGCTCAGATAACTGCTTCTTTAGTTTTCTCACTTCTCGAGTACTCGACCCTGCAATCAGCATATCATCAACATATAACAGTAAAATTATGTAGCCTTCATCCAATTTCCTGAAGTAACAACAGTGATCAGCTTCACTCCTCACGAACTCAATTTCATGCATGAATCTGTCAAATTTCTTGTACCACTGTCTTGGAGCTTGTTTCAGACCATACAAGCTCTTGTTCAACTTGCACATCAGCTCAGCGTTATCAGACTCATAGCCCTGAGGCTTCATATAGATGTCTTCATCTAAGTCCCCATGAAGAAATGTCGTTTTTACATCCATTTGCTGCAGCTACCATACTCAACACTAAACAAATAGTAGTCAGCTTTACCACTGGAGTGAAAACGTCAGTGTAATCTATGTCGTACCTCTGCTGAAAACCTTTCACGACTAGCCTTGCCTTGTAGCGCTTGCTACCATCAGCCTCTTCTTTGATTCTGAAAATCCACCTGTTTTGTAGAGCCTTCTTACCCTTTGGAAGCTCAACAAGTTCCCAAGTGCCATTGGTCATCAAGGAATCCATCTCATCATCTATTGTAAGCCTCCACTTGCTCGCATCCTCTCCATGAGATGCCTCCAAGTAGCTTTCTGGTTCACCACTATCTATCAGCAGCATGTAGTTGCTTGTAGGCGTGTACCTGTCAGGTGCTCTACGCTCTCTAGTGGATCTGCGTAGTGTAACTGCTGGAGTTTGGGGTTCTTCTTCTTCCTCCTCAACAACTACCTCCTTGCTCCCACTAGAATTCGTGATGTTTAGCTCCACGACCTCTGGTTCTGAATCAACAGTATTAGATGCTCCCAGAATGTCCTTGTACATCATCTGCTCGTTGAAGACAACGTCCCGACTGCGAATAATCTTCCTATTCTGACTATCCCAAAACCGATATCTGAAATCATCCCCACCATATCCAATAAAAGTGCACTTAACAGACTTCATATCTAACTTACTTCTCTCAAGGGGAGCAATATGAACATATGAATCACATCCAAATACTCGTAAAAAGGATAAATTTACCTGCTTTCCACTCCAAGCCTCTTCAAGAATGCCATTCTGCAAGGGAGTCGATGGCCCTCTGTTGATCAAGAATGCTGCAGTGTTAACTGCTTCTGCCCAGAATGTCTTCAGAAGTCCGCACTTCAGCCTCATACTTCTAGCACGCTCACACAGAGTTCTGTTCATTCATTTTGCAACTTCATTCTCCTGAGGAGTTCCTTTCAGAGTCTTCTTCATGAAGATTCCATTCTCAGCACAAAATTCCTTGAATTCCCTAAGCTCATACTCCCCACCATTGTCAGACCTTAAGCACTTTACCTTCAAACCCGTCTCATTCTCAACCAGGGCCTTCCATTTTCGAAAGGAATCAAAAGCATCAGATTTCTTTCTCAGAAAATAGATCCACACTTTCCTAGTGGAGTCGTCAATGAGGGTCATGTAGCACAAAGCTCCACCAAGAGATTTCACATATGCAGGACCCCATAGATCGCTGTGAACTAACTCCAACTTCTCTTTCTTCAAAGTTCTGCCACCCTCAGAGAAACTGACCTTTTTCTGCTTCCCGAAGATGCAATCCTCACACAGCCCAAGATCAGCAGATTTCAGACCCGGCAACAGACCCTTTGAACACAGCACTTTCATCCCCTTTTCACTCATGTGACCAAGACGACAGTGCCACCTATCTGCATTGACATTCTCCCTCACAACATCAATGCTATTGAAAACATTGTCTGTTAAGTACAACGATCCAACCTTCTCACCACGGGCAACCACCATGGCTCCTTTGGTCATTTTCCAAGCACCACCTGCAAAGATTACACAATAACCTTCATCATCCATTTGCCCAATTGACAACAGATTTTTCTTTAGGCTAGGAACATGCTTTACTCCAGACAGCTTTATTATAGATCCATTCGGGGATATGGTTTTCCATCAAATCTAAAGGCTCATCATCAACAAGATAAACCTTTCCAAATTTCCCAGGGGTATGGTTTTCCATCAAATCTGCATTGCTATATGAGTGAAACGAAGCTCCTGAGTCTAACACCCAAGACTCCAGAGGACTTCTTACGCTCAATACCAAGGCTTCTGCTACTGTTTCTATAGTTGAATTACTCGGAATCAGCGCATCACCAAAATCCTCGCTTGTTGAGTCACTGACTTCTCCTTCTGCGGTGCCTTACATTCACTCTTGTAATGACCATTCTCATTACAATTCCAGCACTTAATGTGGCTCTTGTCCTTGGCAGGTTTCCCTCTCCCTTTGGACTTAGACCTGCCATGATTCTGTTTTGACATGCGATCTGACCTGCCCCGATTTTCTGCATTCAAGGCTGATCCAGATGTGGAACCTGACTCTTTCCTGCGAATCTCCTCGCTTATAATCAAGTCTCTGACATCATCAAACCTAAGTTTTTCTTTCCCTGCTGAAGCACTTAGGGCAGTAACCATGCCACTCTAACTCTCTGGTAAAGAAGATAACAGAATTAGGGTTAATACCTCTTCATCAAAATCAATATCTACATAACTTAATTGAGTGATCGTCATATTAAAATCCTTCAGATTCGTCGTCACTGCTATATTCTCCATCATCTGTAGATTAAACAGTCGTCGCATCAGATGAAATTTATTGGCCGCAGAAGGCTTCTTGTTTAACGAACTCAAAATCTCCAACATCTCCTTCGTGGTTTTTGCCTTCACTGTGTGGTGCGCCACGTTCCTGGACAGCGACAGGCGAATCACGCTCATCGCTTTTCTGTCCAACAGCTTCCACTCTTCATCATAACTATCCTCCGGCTGGTCACCCAGAGGTTGGTACAGATCTTTACCGTACAGGTAATCCTCGATCTGCATCTTCTAGAAACCGAAATCCGAACCATCGAATTTCTCCACAGGGGTTTTTCCGTCTCCCATCGTAATTACCCTCGCTCTGATACCAATTGTTAGGAATAAAATACGATTACGATAAATGAAAAACAAAAGCAATCACACAAGAATTGTTTGCCCAGTTCGTCACTCAATATGAATGACTACGTCTGGGGGGCACTATGAAGCTAGGATATTTCACTATAATGAAAGAGGTGCGGATTATAGAGAAAGAGGTTACATTTATACTGCTCAAGAAACCCTAACCGTCTGAAACCCTAATCGCCCAAAATTTTTTTGTCGATATCTATCGATATCGGTATTGGTCGATATTGGTCGATATTAGTCGATATTTATCGATATCGGTATTGGTCGATATTGGTCGACTAATATCGATATCGGTATTGGTCGATATTTGTCGATATTGGTCGATATTTGTCGATATTGGTCGACCAATATCGATACAATGATATATCGTCATATCTGTCGATTTTGATTAGAAATCGACAAATATCGACACTGTCGGGGGAAAATCTGAAACTGATATTCTAACCAAAATGCATTTTTAGACAACAATGCCACTGTTTTTTGGGTTCGCACGACCAAGAAAAACATGAAAAAGGAAGAGAAACAATATACATTGGGTTGTAGAGAAACAACCTGCTAGATTTGTTTAAGAAGAAGACGAGGGCAAAGTTGGAAGTTGTCTATTGAAATAGGTTAGTTTTGTAAAAAAAATTGAAAGAGCCTAGAAATGTAAACTAACCCCCTAAAAGTGGCTAGTTAAGCAATTGTCCCTAAAAATAACTTAGTTGTATTTTTTATCTTTTTTAGTTGTATTTTCAATTAGTAAAAAAAACTAAAAATACAAATAATAAATAGAGGTTAGGGTTAAATTAGATTCACTTCACACATTCTTTCTCTCACAAAAGTTAGAGCAGCAGCCGCCCTCCCGCCAAATCTCCAACCATCTCTTCGTCCTCTTCTCTTCTTCCAAATCGCCCTCTGCTGCGTCTGTCGCCCCTCCGTCCTCTGTTTTTGTCGGACCATCTCTCCACTTCTCTGTCCTCCGTATCCTCCATTTTCATCGGACCGCGCCTTGCCAGTTCTCTGATTAACTCTTCTGTTTCCATTTACGCTGGACCGTGCCCTGCCAGTGCTCTATCTCCATGTCAAACAGTGAGTTTTTCTCTACTTGTTTTTCTTTTTAAATGATTCTTTTTATATCCAATTGACTATTTTTTTTTCTGTTTCCATCTTCTTGCTCTAACTGGAAAACTATCAATAGCATATCCGATTTACAGTTGAATAGTTGAATTTCTTAATGTTTATATTGTTTTAAGGTTTTAAGGACTTGAGATGTTCACGTTTTAGGAAAAGTTTATCAAAATGATAGTTGAATGTTTTAATATTTGAGTTTATTTCAAGCTTGTATTGTTTTAAGGTTCTTAGATTCTTTTAAAGTTTGTATTGTTTAAAGGTTTATTATAACTTTGAATGTTGTTTGTAGCACTGTATTGATGTTTAATTCAATTTTTTTTTGCTTAATTCTTGCTGTCTTTTTTATAACATTGATAACATTGTGGTGGTTGTTTTCTTTATATAGGTTTATTTCAAAGAAACATATCCATTTAATGATTGGTGGAAATCATGATCGGAGGAACTAATTAGGATTTGTTGATCATTCCAACGTGTTTTTTAGTTTGCTAATTGAGGAATTTGCTGATTATTACGTAAAATTATATTATTTCATATTATTTTGTTTGTGAGCAAAACAAATGAGCCACTCACGAGCTAAGCTCGTGAATAACATAAATGAGCTGGCTCGTGCTCAGCTCGTGAGTAAATGAGCCCCTGTTCGAGCCGAGCTTGAACAAATTTTGAGTTCGAATTGAGCTCGAAGTTCAGCTCGGCTCGTTTACTGCCCTAAGAGAGACAAATTTCCTTATTGGTTAGTTTCCAAGAATCTTGCTCTTCAATTGATTTTTGTCTCATTTTTACTTTCATGCAATTACTTTGATAGATCTGATTTACTGTTTCTATAAACTTAAACAAAATATTGTTTGGTTTTGCAGTGAAAGAAATAATAGGAAACCTACCACCGAGGTTTCTTTTTGCTCCGACCAATCAAGAAATTATTACGTTTTTTCTATGCAAGAAGTTAAATGGGGAAAATTTGCCTCATGAATATATTCAAGAATGTGATGTTTACGGAAACAAAGACCCGTGGCTTCTTTTCAACAAAGATTTCAAACAAATACATTACATTTTTGCCAAATTGAAGAAGAAAAGCAATAGTGGGAAGATGATACAAAGGACTGCTGGTTCCGGAACATGGAGTGGTCAAAACATTCAAGATGTTCATGACAGTGAAGGACAACATATTGGGTTCAACATATTGTTATGTTTTAAAACTGCCCCCGAATATAGGGAAAATGGTTGTTGGGTAATGCACCAGTACTCGAGTGTGATCGAGGGTGATTATGTTTTTTGTGCGATCAGAAATAAGGATCTTGATCATTTAGAAGCAAGCACGATGAGCAAATGTTCAAGAAAGTGCCCCTTAGAATATCAAGAAAATAATCCAAGGAAAAGGGTTAACAAGTGTTCTGATATAATTCAACAGAAGACGCTGCCAGTGATAGTCGGAGTGGAATTGGCTCAATGTATGGTAAATTTCTCTTGTTTTTTGAATGTTTGGTTTCATTTCCTATCCTAAATGTGACTGTTGCTTTTGAATTTGTAGCAACAACGAGTGGAATTGAAAGACGATTTGAATACCAACAATCTGTTGGCCAACCAATTGTAGAAGCAGGCACGATGAGCAAATGTTCAAGAAAGTGCTTAATCTATCAAGAAAATAATACAAGGAAAAGGGTTAACAAGTCTTTAGATATAATTCAACAAAAGACGCTACCTGTGATAGTCGGAGTGGAATTGGCTCAAGGTATGGTAAATTTCTCTTGTTTTTTAATGTTTGGTTTCATTTCCTACCCTTAATGTGAATGTTGCCTTTAAATTTGTAGCAGCAACTGGTGGAGTTGAAAGACGATTTGAATACCAACAATCTGTTGGCCAACTAATTGAATCAGCTCCACAATACCAAGAATATGTGAGTTCTTCTTATACATTTATGGGATAAGTACGAAAAAAATGCTTGTGGTTTACCTATTTTGCAAACGCAAACCTGTGGTTTTTTTTTTACAAAAAGATGTATGTGCTAAACACCGTTATCAGAGAACGGATTTTTTCACTTACACCGTTATTTTTGATGATGTGGCAGTTTGACCGAAAAGTTGACCAGGGGAAAATAGGTATTAAATTAAAATACTTTAAATTTAAAAGCAGAAAACACAGGCCCCAAAAATCGCAACTTCTCCCTTTCCAACCTTTGAACTCCAACATTACCAGACACCATAAACCACTGAAAAACCTCATAATCAAGGTGGAATTAGGAGGGGAAAAGTCAAAATTTGACATCTTCTGCATTATATGGTTTGTATCCAACCTCTTTTTCCAGAAAACGGAAAACCCTAAGGAAGTATGAAGGAGCAGAAGGGTGAGGACCACTTTTTCAGGGTGTAAAAGCTTGGAAAGCAAGGTACATAAACAGTTTGCACACCTCTCTAATGTCGATTTCATTACGTTCTGTTTCTTTTAGTTAGGGTTTTTGCAATAGAAATTAGTATATATGAATTTGTGGTTATTGTGATACGAATTTGTGGTTGTTGTGATAGGAATTTGTGGTCGTTGTTGTTAAGGTTGCATGTTAGTGTTAATGAAGTTTGTTGATTTGGGTTGTCTTTAGTTTGATGTCCATTAAGTTCAGAGTTGTGGTTTTAACGATGTTCATATGCTATTTCTTGTTTGATGTACAGTAATCATGGTACAAATGAGTGTTTATACACTGTTGTTGTTAAGGTTGAATGTTAGTGTTAATAATGTTTGTTGATTTGGTTCGTCTTTAGTTTGATGTCCATTAAGTTCAGAGTTGTGGTTTTAACTATCTTCATGTGCTATTTCTTGTTTGATGTACAGTAATCATGGTTGAAATGCATACGATGGTTATTCACTATGGTGGGGAATGGGTAGACATGGAGCAACAACTTTATGTTGGAGGAAAAATGAAAATTGTGAAAATGGATATTGATTACATGAGCTACTTTGAATTAGCGGATATTGGTAAAGATGTAGGGTATAAACACTCATGCCAAATGTGGTATAAGATTGTTGGGTTATCTGGATCAGAAGGAATTGAGGAGATTGTTAATGATTAGAGTGTTAGAGACTTCATTGAACATAATACATGGTATTCGCATACAGATATTTACTACATGAAGATAAGGCCATTACAAGTTATTGATGACAATAGGCAGGACATGAACGAGATCCCAAGCACAAATGCAACTGGCTCTGATGACGTTGGTGCCAATGATGAGAATGATGACAATGCTTACAATGATGAGAATGTTGTCACTGATGATAATGGTGAGAATGCTGACAATGCTTACAATGATGAGAATGTTGAGAATGTTGACACTGATGATAATGGTGAGAATACTGACAATGCTTATAATGATGAGAATGTTGAGAATGCTTACAATGGTGATAATGGTGAGAATGCTGACAATGCTAACAATGATGAGAATGTTGACACTAATGACATGAGGTCTGATTCTGATGACAGTGATGATAGTGATGACACTGATGAGAATGATGAGAATGTTGACACTGATAAGGGCGAGGAGAATGTTGTACTTGTGTTCAAAGTATTGACAGCAATGAGGAGGAAAGTGAGTCAGAATCTCTAGATGAAGAAGTAGAACCAGATAAAGAGATCCCAAGAACAAATGCAGCTGCCTCTGTTGATGTTGGTGACAAGGATTTGGATGATCACGATATGGCAGAATTTAATGAGAGAGGATATGATAGTGAAGAGCTGCATAGTTTGAAGGGCTCTGATGATGAAGGTCAACAGTATATGTGTTGGTCCCGTGTAATGTAATAGGATTAGTTCCAAGGGGGGGTTAGGAACTAATGTAACTTTTTCGCTTAATTATGCTGACTTAATTTAATTCTTTAAATAACTTCACTCAGTTTTGGTCAGCAAGGCTGAGCGTGATGTAAGACAGCTTTAGTCAGAGGCTGACTAGAACTGTTTCACTTGTGAGTTGGGAAATAACACTTAAGGTCAGCTTCCAACTCAACACTCTGATTACTCAGTGTCGGCTTATACAAATTATATACTGAGTAATTTAAGCAAGCAACATATACATATATATATAAAGAGAAGGGTTAGAGATTACTCAGCAGTCTTATCCTGGTTCGGCCTCACCACCTACGTCCAGTCCCCAGAATCCTTCCAGGCTTTTTCAATCCACTACTGAGCTCTTTAAAGGTAGAGCACAAACCGTTTACAAAGCAATTGAGTATGCAAGAGTACCGTCCTCTATTCGTCTACTCAATCCTACTGAGCACTATAACCGAACACTCAGATTTTCTCTATCGCTGAGTACTAAAACCGAGTACTCAGCTTCACTCTCACAACCTTTACAATTGATACAAGATTTGTTCTTTCTAAATGAAGACCACTTTAGATGAATACAAATTCACTCTAGACTTTTACACAGAGATTGGATTTGGGTGTAAGAACTTGCTTTTTCTAATCAGACAACTTCTCTTTTGGATTTTCACTCTTGTGAAGATTTTGCTTATCTTTTTCTTTTTGTAATTCGGCAAAGGATCCAAGTGATGAACTTGTCCTTTTATAGCAAACTCTGAAGCTTCAATGATTTGAATTTGGACATATCCGTTTAATTCAAACGGTCTTCTTTCATCATGCATTGGTCAGCATTCGGATTTTGCAGGCCAATCCTGTCGTCTGAATTTAGCAGGCGTCAGGATTGCCAGTTTCGTCTTTTAGCGTCAGGATTCGTATTCTAGCGCCAGGTTTGTCTTCTTGCCAAACGCCATTTGATCCATGCGTCTCGAAAAGGTCTCTGGGCATAATTTCGAGGCTTCTAAATTGATGCAGACCTTTGTCGGGCCTTGTCTTTTAGTCAACGGATCATTGGTGCTGTCCTGACGATCACTCAGCTTGACTTAATTGACGTTGCCTTCGATCTTTATCTTTATCAGAGACTGAGTAACATTCTACTCGACGTCTTCAGTCATCTTCATCTTCAAGCATTGGTTCTGTAGAAGACTTTTCTTTTATGATGCTGAGTTGTGTTCTACTCAGCTTGTGCCGTGTACTTCTTTTACGCTAACTTCGTTCTGTCTTTCTTTTTATTGAACACTTAGTTCCTGTTCTCGTTAGTCATATACTCAACATTGAACAGACACATTAGTACAATTAAATCAAAGCACTTAAATTTAATTGTCTTAATCGTGGGATTAACTTAAATAATTTTGTCAAATCAAAATCATGTGGAAAGGTGTTTCAACAAACTCCCCCATTTTGATGTTGGCAAACGTATTTAATTATGGAACTCAGTGTTGAGCATCCCCATGACTATTTACCTTTCTTATTCTTCTGAAGTTACTCCCACGTAAGGGTTGCATCTATTGACTTAATTCAACTCTAAACCTTCTAAGATCTAATCGAGTAAAATTAAGACATGCCTTTACTGACTTAGTTCAATTCTAGACCTTCCAAGATCTAATTCAGATGAGCCCAAGGTCAGTTTTCAGAAGAAGGTCAATGCTTGGAACATTTGGTCATTACTCAGTGTTGAATATAAGTATCAGTGTTGGTGCTGAGTATGATTTACTTGTATATTCAATATGTTCACAAGATAATTTGTTGTTCAATGATTAGTTAAGTATGACAGATCAGCATATAAGCACAATAAGTAAGCATCGCATATATAAAGTCAGTTTGAATAAAAGATGCTTATAAATAATGTTACTCAGCTTAACAAGGACATGCCATAAAATATAAGTTACAAGCACTATAGACTATTGCTAGCACTACTTCTTAATATTGGCTTGAACTTGATTTGACTTGGGCTTGGTTTGGGCAGTTCGTTGTTGGTTAGTGTGGGTGCTCGGGCCAGCAGAAGTTGAACTAGGCTTCTGCTGAGTTCCGACAGCTGGCTTAGATATCTCCCCCGTTTTATGCTGAGTTCCAGCAGCTTGCTTTGTTTGTTCTTTCTCCCCCATTTTGCCTGCATCATGAGATGGAGGAGAAGGAGCATAAAAAATCCCTTGTTGAGCAGCGCGAGTCAGTTTCGATGAATACTGTTGGAGTTGACTCGTGTTTTCCCTTAGACCAGAAAAGACCTGCATGCCATCGGTCATACTTGAGGCGGGGATTTTGATGTTGGCGCTGAGCATACTTAGCAGATACTCTTGAGATTTCCCGATCCAAGTTATGGATTCAGTCAGCCTTACATAGGATTGATAATACATCCTGAGTAGCGCAGTATCATCCGCTTGACGTTGAACATTGTTGTGCCGGACATGCATAAGTGTAGACTGAGTGATCTGCAGAATCTCATTGGTCTTGACCTGGTCAGTGTCCATCTCCTATTTGCTTAAGTTGAGTAGGCGAATGGCTTCACCAATCTATTCTATTGAGCACTGAGAAGAGGAGGAGATAAGGTCACGAGCTCCAGTAAGCTCAGAGGTCAGCTGGGAGAAGTGTTGATTGACCTCAGCAGAGGTTGCATATGTTGAGTTCACAGCTGATAAGGCATTGAGTTGACCTTGGATGGAGTTCATATGATTTACCATCATCAGCTGGAGTTCAGCCAGCTTCACTATGGACTCTTGCTTGGGCTGTTGAGAGACGAAAGATGTCATGACACTCATAAGGTCTTTAAGACCCTTAAGTTCAGTCAGAAGCTGAGTGATAGAGGATATTTGGGTTTGCTCAACAGGAACAGACCCAGCAGCATCGGTGTGAGTTTGATGAATATCCTGAAGTAGAGCTTGAGCTGAGTCAATGATTTTTCTTCCAGACTCAGAAGCATGCAAGTAAGCATAGGAGTCATCTATGTTATGCTCAGGGGCCGGAATGTTGTCAGCACTAGATGGAGGAGGTGTTTGGTGCTGCGCAGAAGTAGAGGTGCCAGCTTGGTCAGCAGCTGCACAGTTATTCAGGTCAGCAGCTGGTACTGACTGGTTTTCTTTCTGCTTTGAAGGAGTAGGAAGTGGTTGCTCAGTAGAGATATTGACCTGTCAGTGTCAGTCTGAGGTTGAGGCAACTCAGAACTATCTTGAGCATGAGTTTCCTTTGCTAGCTCGTTGGGTTGAGCAGCAGGGACTTCGAGCACTTGCTCAGTGGAAGGTTGAGCAGAAGTGTTGGCAGAAATTGGACCCTTATGAGTTGTGGGATCGGCTTGTTCCTCAGCTCGAGAAATAGAGGCTTGTTTTTCCTTTATTTGTTCCGGGGTTAGCTTAGTGACGTTGGAGAAGAATTAGAACTGAAGCTTAGTGAGGTCAGTGATTGGGTCCCTCAGCGGAGATTCATCCAATAGGTCTATGACCCTGGGTTTCAGAGCTTTGCGTTTAAACTGCTTTTCTACACTGTCCTTTGGGGTTTTGGTTGGTGGAGAAGGGTCAGCGGCAATAAAGTCGTGGGACTCAGAGGAGGAGTTAAGGTCAGTATCAAGTGTTGAAACACCTTTCCACATAATTTTGATTTGACAAAATTGTTTAAGTATAAATTAGAATACATATTCTAAACACACTAAGTTTAAATGCGTTGATTTATTCTACTAATGTGTTTGTTCAATGTTGAGTATAAATGTTATAAGTCATAAGGATTGGAAGGCCCAAGCCCAATACGGAAGCCAAGGCCCAAGTCAAACAACTCAGTACACTCGGCCCGCGTATGTCAAGACGTTGTCGTTTTGGACAAAAACGCAACTCAGCAAACGGAAGGATCTAGAAGACCTTCAGGAACAACTTCACAATGAAGCTGCTGAGTAAGTCTCGACAAAGCGTACAAGACAGCAGACCGGCAGAGGAAAACTTCCAGACAAAGTGTTTCTTCTTTTAGCAAAGTTCAGACGACACAGTATGTTGTCCAGTTGACTTTACCTTAAAAAGAGAGACCATCTGCTGTGCTGACCGAGGACAGAAGATACACGATTGTGATTGGCCAAGAGCTCTGTGCAAGTCAGGATGACAACGACACATAGCCGTTTCCCTCCAACGGTTATTTCGAAATTCGAAATGACCGAATGACCAGACGTCTCTATAAATAGTGCCATCACAAGCTTCACAAGATACAGAACTTGATCAAGCCATTACGCTGTCCAAATCTCTACAAGTTCTGCAAGCAAGAAGCAAAGCAAAGTTCTTACACTACAAAGTCTATTCATTTGTGTAAAAGTCTAGAGTGATTGTTTTTCAATCATCTAAGGTGTTCTAGCAATTGTTGTTTAGGACAAAATCTTTATCATTTCTAGAAGTAGAAAGGAGAGGCTGGGTACTCGGTTTTAAGTACTCAACGGAGAGATTAGGATTGAGTAGAAGTATAGAGGAAGGTACTCTTGTCATACTCAATTGCTGATATTGTAAAAGGTTTGAGGCTCTACCTTTAAAGAGCTCAGTAGAGGATTTGAAATCTCGGAGGTGTTCCGGGGACAGGACGTAGGCTTAGAAGAAGCCGAACCTGGATAAATCTGCTGAGTGAAGTATTTCTAAACCTTAACTCCTTATTCATATTGCTTGCTTAAAACAAACTAAAACTGACCAAGTAAAAGAGGTCAAGCTGAGTTGTGCGGTACAAACGAGCAGGTTCAGGAATAGACTCTAAGTGCTATTTCCTGACCTAAGCAACGAAGCTGTCCTAGTCACTAGTTGACTAAGCCAGTGTCTTGCTGAGTGTTAAGTGCCACTGTTTTATAAACCTTTCTTAAAGAAAAGAAATCTGCCCAAATTATTTTTAAAAAGGTAAAATAGTTCCTAACCCCCCCCCCCCCCCCCTTGGAACTATATTTGCAACCTTACAAGGGACCAACAAGTGGTATCAGAGCCTAAAAGCTCATTACTAAAGGTCTAACAACCTTGAGTTGATCCATACCATGGGCGAAAACAGCACTCGGTTTCTCCCTGGAAACCAGACAACTCAGATATTACCTGAGGGGATGTCCATTACCAGGCCGCCCCTATTCTTCGGGTCAAACTATACCTTTTGGAAGAATAGGATGAAAAACTTCATTCAAGCTACAAACATGAGTGCCTGGCTATCTATAGTCCAAGGCCCGTTTGTACCTGTGAAAGTTGTTGATGACCAGTCAGTTGTTAAAGCTGAGGTTGAATGGACAAAGGATGATCTTAAGAAGCTTCAAAACCATGCTTCGGCTATCAATATGCTTCACTGTGCGCTCGATGCTGCAGAATATAACAAAATCTCAGGTTGTGAGTCAGCACAAGAGATCTGGAAAAAGCTGGAAGTCACCTACGAGGGAACGAACAAAGTAAAAGAATCCAAGGTGAATCAGCAGATGAGACTGTACGAGCTGTTCGAGATGAACGATGATGAGGGCATTTCAGACATGAACGCAAGGTTCACCAACATCATTAATGAGCTCAAGAGACTTGGGAAAATCTTTACTGAGGAAGAACAAGTCAAAAAGATACTCAGGAGTCTTCCAAAAGACTGGCAAGCAAAGAAGACAGCAGTTGAGGAAGCTCAGGATTTAACCACCTACAAATATGACGAACTCATCGGTTCATTGCTGACCCATGAGATATCAATGAAGAACTTTGAGGTGAAGGAAAAATCTGATGACAAGAAGCAGAAGTCACTTGTCATGAAGGCTGACTCCACTGACGGGAGTTCAACTGATGATGAGGAGATGGCTATGTTCACAAGAAAGATGAAGAGGCTGTTCAGGAAGAACGAAAAATATTCCAAAAAGCCTTACAAAATTTTTGATAAGTATAAGGCTGACTCAAGCGACAGCAAATACAGAAAGGACAGCTCAAAGCCCATTACATGCTTTGAGTGCCACCAAGATGGCCATATTAAGTCAAACTGCCCCACGCTGAGGAAAGATAAGAAAAGTGGGAAGAAGGCAATGGTGGCTACTTGGAGTGACAGTGATGAATCTTCGTCAACAGAAACTGAGGCCACCGAGTCAGGGAAGATATTCTTTATGGCTGACGAACTTGCTGAGCCATGCATTTCTGAGCATGCTGACCAATCTGATGAGTCAAATAATGAAGAGCAATCTAATGAGGTAATCTCACTCTCTCAACTCAGAAATGAAATGGGTAACGCCCTGAGTGATCTCTATACACTTGTTAAAAAGTGTAATAGGAAGATTAAAGCACTCAACCGGCGCTGTGATGAAGTAGAAGAGGTCAAACTGAGTGACCTCAGATACCTTCTTCAAGACAACTCAGTTTTGCATGAAAATATGAAAATCATTCATGAGTCTGTCTCTGAAGTCCAGTCAGTTGCTAAGAAACTGAGGAAGGATGTCACAACCATTCAGAACCAATTAAAGGTTCCAAACAAAAACAATTTTCCGCTGAGAACTCAGTATCAAGGTACACAGTACCAAGGTACTCAGCAGAGAAGAAATCCCCAGCGAAAAGTCCAATGTGATTTTTGTGGGAAGTTAGGACACACTACTAAAGTGTGCTGGCACGCTCAGCACTGGGGTGCTGACAAGTCAGTAAAAAATCCTAAACAGAAAGTCAGTTGTGACTTCTGTGGAAAAAGTGGCCACACTATTAATGTATGTTGCCACAAAATAAAATATGATGCTTTACATGTTGAACCTAACAAGTCAGGACCCAAAAAGAATTGGGTACCTAAAGGAAACTGATTACAATGCAGGTAAGCCTGAGATGTGCCGAGAAGTCAAAAATGTGGTATATTGACAGCGCATGCTCAAGGCATATGACGGGTGATGAAACTCAATTCATCACGTTCGAACGTAAACGAGGAGGAAGTGTAAGTTTTGGAGACAACAAGAAGGGTAAGATAGTAGGCTCAGGAACCGTCGGAGGTAACCCTACTATTGAATCTGTCTCCCTAGTCAGCGGACTCAAATATAACTTACTCAGCGTAGCTCAGCTATGTGATAATGGAAGAAAAGTTATATTTGATGCTACTGGATGTAAAATATACGAGGGTAAAACTAATGAGTTAATTTTAACTGCCCCTCGGATAGATAATGTCTTTATGCTAGACTTAGAGAAAAAGTTTTCAAAAACTGTGTGCTTAGTAACGAAGGAAGAAAATTCCTGGCTATGGAACAGGAGACTTGGTCATGTAAGCATGGACCTCCTGGCCAAACTAGCAAGAAAGCAATTGGTTGAGGGACTGCTTGAACTTAAATTCCAAAAAGATCAATTATGCCACGCTTGCCAAGCTGGAAAACAAACCAAACAATCTTTTCACAGTAAAAACATTGTCTCAACTAAACGTCTGTTAGAATTACTACACTTGGATCTCTTTGGTCCAGTCCAGCCGCTGAGTCTGAGTGGAAGAAGATTTTCCTTGGTCATTGTAGATGATTTCTCTCGGTATACGTGGGTTATCTTGCTGACCAGCAAGGATGAGACCTTTGAGACATTTTTAAATTTGGTTAGAAAAATTGAAAATGAAAAAGACCTAAAATTAGCTCATATCCGTAGTGATAACGGTGGAGAATTCAAAAACCAAAAGTTTGTTGAATTCTGTGAAGCCAGCGGCATTGACCACAATTTTTCTGCTCCTAGAACACCTCAGCAAAATGGGGTTATAGAAAGGAAGAACAGAACTCTGGTTGAAATAGCCAGGACAATGCTGGATGAGCATAGGCTTCCAAAGTATTTTTGGGGTGAGGCTGTTAACACAGCATGCTACATTCTTAATAGGGCTCTAGTTAGACCTATACTCAAGAAAACCCCCTATGAACTTTGGAAAGGACGAAAGCCCAATATTGGATACTTTCGTGCCTTTGGCTGTAGATGTTTTATTTTAAATACCAAAGATAGCTTAGCAAAGTTTGATTCAAAAGCTGATGAAGCTATCTTTCTGGGCTACTCAACAAACAGCAAAGCATACAGAGTTTTTAATAAGCGAACTCAAGTTTTAGAAGAGTCAATACATGTAGAGTTCGATGAAACTGACCCTGCAGGTAGATACCAGCCGCTGATCGAAGATGATCCAAACTCAGTAACCATCGCTGACTCAGAACCAGCTACTGAGTCATTCACGAAAAGGCTAACCAAGAGTAAGAGTGAACCTAAGATTACTTTTACTGACCCATCTACTTCTGCAGAGATTGTTGAAACAGGAACAGCACAAGACATGAATCTACCCAAAGAAATAAGGATTCCTAAAGGGCACTCCGAAAGTGCAATCCTTGATTCTGCTGGGAATACCCTGATGACGAGGAATCAACTCAGGAAATACCTCAGCAATGTTGCTTTCATCTCAGTACAAGAACCGAAGAATTTCGCTGAAGCTGAGTACGATGAATTCTGGATGAACGCAATGCAAGAGGAGCTCGATCAATTTCGAAGAAATGATGTATGGGAGTTAGTGCCTCGTCCAAAGAGTCAAAAGACCATCGGAACAAGATGGGTCTTCAGGAACAAGATGGACGAACAAGGAAACGTAGTCAGAAACAAAGCAAGGCTTGTAGCTCAGGGCTACAGTCAGCAAGAAGCTGGCGGATATCTTCACGAAGCCACTGGCTCGTGAGCAGTTCAGCATACTGAGAGAAGCAATTGGTATGTTTAATCCTCTTCAGTAAATTCCTATGCTAAATGAATATTGAATGCTGAGTGAATTACATGCTGAATGATTTATTGTT
Source organism: Euphorbia lathyris (assembly GCF_963576675.1). Taxonomy (NCBI): domain Eukaryota; kingdom Viridiplantae; phylum Streptophyta; class Magnoliopsida; order Malpighiales; family Euphorbiaceae; genus Euphorbia; species Euphorbia lathyris. The sequence continues at coordinate 93,194,014 of NC_088912.1, read as the reverse complement.
TGCTGAGTATCTTTTGAAACTGACTGAATATACAATACTGAGTAAACTTGCACATTGAGTAAATTAGTTTAGAACTTGAACTTAAAATCATCCTTAAATAATGCACTGACCTCTCAGAATATCAAACGCTTGACATTCTAAATACTGAGTGATTAATCCGTTAGCATAAATGCAATAGCACGCGTATAGCCCTAGGATGACGTATTCGCCGTATGTGTCATAAATGCCAAGATCTTTGTCGATACATAATCCCGAGGCAAAACTGACACATGGATTTGATTAAATCCACACCGCTCATTTCTTCTATAAATAATGGGTAATTCCCCATTTTTTTATTCTTTACGCTTAATCAAATTCTAAGGCAAAGAAACTCTTTCTCTCTCAAAATCCTTCTAAACCTTCCCCATCCTTGAAAATGACTAAGATTTCCTACAACGTCTCCGGTGCCGGCCACCAAAGGACTAGCTCCGATGAACCTACTGGAAATCCTCCTACGCCGAGCAAAGGACAAGCTGGCCAAACCTCTAGTCAGGGAAAACCCGTAAAGGTCAGGACCTACTCCAAGGTCTTTGACAATGTCCGCGAATGGAAAGTTGAGCCCTCAAGATGGGTCTCTGAAAACTTCGTGCAAAATGAACAACCGTTCTGCGAGTGGATTTCACAGAATGGATGGACTGGGCTGTTTTCGGTTAGGGATGAAACCTATCCTGACCTGGTGAGGGAGTTTTACCACAACCTCAAAGTTGCAAATGACAACACTGACTACCTGTGCACTGAGGTGAAAAACAAAACCATCTTCATCAACCCTCTCTACATAGGAAATCTTCTCAAGCTAAAAACTGAAGGAGCAAGGCTGAGAAGATTGGGAGATCAGGATAAAACTGACTATAAACACAACTTTTGCAAACCTGAGGGTCACTCAGGAGAAGTCTCAGCTTCATCAATGGGTCAGCACCAGAAGATGGCTCATTACTTGCTGACCTATTTCATCTACCCGAAGATCAACTGCACTACATCAGCAACCAATTTCGAGCAATGCTTTATCTGGCATATGCTGACATACACCCCCATCAACATGCCAGTCTTTCTTATTGCTGGTTTCCTTCGAAGCACTGGCACGATGCGGCTTGGATCACTCATCACTAGAATCCTCATTGACCATAAGGTTGATCTCGAAGGTGAGGAGAAGACTCGAGGAACTGAGATCACAGCTTCCTCGCTGAGAGCCTTAAAGTTTGGACAGCCCTTGAAGAAAGGTAAAGCTGCTGCTGCTGGCCAAGCTGAGGAAACTGCTGAGCCAAAGAAAGGGTGAAGGACTAAGGCCCCAGCTTCCCGCAAGAGGAAAACTGCTGAGACTCCTTCCAAAAACGTTGAGTCTCCAGCAAAGAGGCAGAAGTCAGCTGGTAAGTCAGCTAAGAAAAGAAGCAGGCAAAGTGAGCCTGGAACTGAGGAAGCTATGGAGCAACCTCAGAAGAAGCAGAAGTCTTCAACACTGACTCCACTGAACGCCATACCTACAGACTTCGTTGTACCGGGTGACTCTCACTTCACCCAGTGTCAAAGTACAGAAGCTGAGCATGATGAACATGAGGTACAACTAGATGATCACTTCATCTCTCAAGTTGAGGAAGAACTTGACGGTGATAGTACCGAAGAAGAAGAAGAAGAAGCCAGCGGTCAGGATGATGCTGAGGACTCTGAGGAAACGACCAGTGAGATTGAGGTTGAGCATGCCGATACTGAGTTGGCCGCTGGAGTTGAGCAAGTACTCGACCAACACACTGTTGATCCAGCTGAAGAGCAAGCTGACCAGCCTCATACTGAGCAACAAGAATCTTCCCCTTCTCACTCAGGAGAACCTGATCATACTGTCACTCCACCTCGTAGAAGGCGAAAGTTGGTCAAGGCCAGTGAGAAGCTAGTCAGTGAACCTCCTGTGCACCTACCAACTCTTCCTGACTTTGTCGTCTCAAAGACAACTAAGGACCCTTCTACCGTCAAACTTAAGTTTTTCAAACGCCAATCCACTTCCACTACATCGGCGCCATTAGAAAAACAAGCCTCTGTTTCTTCTCAACAGGAACATGCCGACCCCAATGCTTCTGCAACATCAACCAGTCAGGTTGAGCCATCTACTGTTCATGCTATTTCCTCAAGCATGGTGCTGACTCCACACACCTCTACCGTCAGCACAGACAGTATTCGCATTACAACTTCTCCAACTCAACTCTCTGCCGATCAATCAACTATTCCTACAACTCAAGTGCAGATTAAGCATACTATTCCAGTCACTGACCAGGTTACTCCTTTCACTCCTCCTCCTTCCGGTCATACTGATGTCCCTGAAGGTTCACAAAGCCATCTGAATGCCACTGAGTCCGGCAAAAAGATCATTGACTCAGTGCAAGCATTAATCAGAGACCTTCAACATTCCACTTCTCCTGCTGCTGGATCTTCAATTCTTGAGACCACCCAGCTCTCCCAAGTCACTCAACTTCTCACTGAAGTTAAGGGACTCAAGGATCTGCTGAATGTCGTCATATCCTTCTAAGCACAGCAAGCTAAGCAGGATTCAATTGCCAAGTTGGCTGATATCCAGCTGACAACCGTGCAACACCTGAACTCTCTCCATCAACAAGTCCAGAAATTGTCAGCTGTGAACACTGACTATGCCACTTCATCTGAAATCAAAATGCTCTTTGCTCAGCTTCATACTGAGCAACTTAACACCAACAAGAAAATGGTGTCGTACAGTCAGTGCTCAGTAGAGCAAATTGGTGAGGCTATAAGGTTGCTTAATCTGAATAAGCAAGAGATGGATACTGACGCAATGAAGCAGAACGAGATGATGACTCTCGCACAACAAACTTTCAACCACATTCGTCATAACAACATTCAACGTCAGTATTACGACATAGCTCTCTTAAAAACCTTCCACCAAATCTTTGCTGGCCTTACTGAAGCTCTTATCTGGCAAGGCAAAGCTCAAGCGTTCAGTGTAAATATGCTCAGTGCTGCTGATCTCAAAGTACCTGATGAGGTATCAGTTGATGGAGTTGCCATTTTTGATGGCGTAAATGAAAGCGCTGAGAAGCTTAAGGAGCTATCCCAAGAACTGACTCGCGCTGTATTAACTGATGCTTTCAGACTCCCTGAAGTTGACAAAACGGGGGAGAAAGAATATGCAGCTAGAGCTCAGCATGAGCGAAGTCAGTCATCGCAACACAAGAAAAAGAAATAGATAGGCTAGCCCAGTTTTAGACTGAGTCACTTGCAATCTAATTCTATTTGCCTTATCTATAAAAATTTTGCTGTGTAATTACTGACTTCTATTTATATATCATATTTGCATCTCTTATTCAAATCCTGAGTTATGATATATGTTATTAAGTACTGAGTCATTATGTATCTTCAATTAAATCAGCTATACTTAACACTTATAATATTTATTGACTAAATGATAGGCTGGTAACATGTTTGACATCATACTATGATCTTATGAAACATTCTGATAAAGAACTCATTGAACAATAATTTGCTCAGCGCGCTCTGTATATCTAAAACTTCCGCTTAACACTGAGTAAATAGAATATGTAACATAGCTGACCTACACCTAAAAACTGACCTTAGACTCACTCATTTAAATTCTTAAATGATGCAATTAAAACTAAGTCAGTAGTGCAACCCTTACGGGGGAGTTTGCTGAATAATTAAAAAGGTCAACTATCATGGGGGAGCTCATACTGAGTTCCTTGCTGAACAGTTTTGCCAACATCAAAATGGGGGAGTTTGTTGAAACACCTTTCCACATAATTTTGATTTGACAAAATTGTTTAAGTATAAATTAGAATACATATTCTAAACACACTAAGTTTAAATGCGTTGATTTATTCTACTAATGTGTTTGTTCAATGTTGAGTATAAATGTTATAAGTCATAAGGATTGGAAGGCCCAAGCCCAATACGGAAGCCAATGCCCAAGTCAAACAACTCAGTACACTCGGCCCGCGTATGTCAAGACGTTGTCGTTTTGGACAAAAACGCAACTCAGCAAACGGAAGGATCTAGAAGACCTTCAGGAACAACTTCACAATGAAGCTGCTGAGTAAGTCTCGACAAAGCGTACAAGACAGCAGACCGGCAGAGGAAAACTTCCAGACAAAGTGTTTCTTCTTTTAGCAAAGTTCAGACGACACAGTATGTTGTCCAGTTGACTTTACCTTAAAAGGAGAGACCATCTGCTGTGCTGACCGAGGACAGAAGATACACGATTGTGATTGGCCAAGAGCTCTGTGCAAGTCAGGATGACAACGACACATAGCCGTTTCCCTCCAACGGTTATTTCGAAATTCGAAATGACCGAATGACCAGACGTCTCTATAAATAGTGCCATCACAAGCTTCACAAGATACAGAACTTGATCAAGCCATTACGCTGTCCAAATCTCTACAAGTTCTGCAAGCAAGAAGCAAAGCAAAGTTCTTACACTACAAAGTCTATTCATTTGTGTAAAAGTCTAGAGTGATTGTTTTTCAATCATCTAAGGTGTTCTAGCAATTGTTGTTTAGGACAAAATCTTTATCATTTCTAGAAGTAGAAAGGAGAGGCTGGGTACTCGGTTTTAAGTACTCAGCGGAGAGATTAGGATTGAGTAGAAGTATATAGGAAGGTACTCTTGTCATACTCAATTGCTGATATTGTAAAAGGTTTGAGGCTCTACCTTTAAAGAGCTCAGTAGAGGATTTGAAATCTCGGAGGTGTTCCGGGGACAGGACGTAGGCTTAGAAGAAGCCGAACCTGGATAAATCTGCTGAGTGAAGTATTTCTAAACCTTAACTCCTTATTCATATTGCTTGCTTAAAACAAACTAAAACTGACCAAGTAAAAGAGGTCAAGCTGAGTTGTGCGCTACAAACGAGCAGGTTCAGGAATAGACTCTAAGTGCTATTTCCTGACCTAAGCAACGAAGCTGTCCTAGTCACTAGTTGACTAAGCCAGTGTCTTGCTGAGTGTTAAGTGCCACTGTTTTATAAACCTTTCTTAAAGAAAAGAAATCTGCCCAAATTATTTTTAAAAAGGTAAAATAGTTCCTAACCCCCCCCCTTGGAACTATATTTGCAACCTTACAAGGGACCAACATCAAGGCCTTCCACAACCTTGTCTTTCACTGGTGACTCAGCTTGGTTTTCATCTTGCTCAGCATCAGCTGTTTTACTTTGCTTAGCAGGACCCATTACGTCAGCTTGAGGCTGATCCTTAGTGTAGCCTTGTTCTTCCTCCTGGCCAGAAGGAGTCTTCTCCAGATCAATCTCTTGACTTCGTACGAAGTGTGATTCCTTGGTAATCACAAAGTCAAGTGGATGAGCATCAAGTGGCTTTAGCCCAAAAGTTTTCTTCCTCTTGAGAGGCTGATCTGGTGTCTCCTCACTTTCCTCCTCAAGGTCAGCTTGCTTTCTCTTTTCAGCTGACTCATCTTCCCTTTTTACTTGCTCAGCCTGAGCAGCTTTCTTTTCCCTTGTCACTAGCCTGATCTTCTTTACAGTCTGGTTAATGTCTTTGACCAAGGGTGTTGAGGAATGATCAGCCTTCCTCTTTTTATCTTTTCTTGTTCGCACAGTAGGTTCTTCTTCAACCATTACTTTCTTCCCTTTCTTGGTCAGCTCAGCCCGTGCTTCTTCAACCATATTATCCTCTTCCACATCATCCTCAGCGGCTGCTTCTTTAACCAAACCCCATTTGCCTTTCTTGGGTTTGATCGGTTGGTTGTAGGCTAAGCCGAACAGCATCGCCGTGGTGATTTTAGTACCCGATATCTCAATTTCTTCTACAAGGCTCACCTGGTGATCCTGAAGTATCTTGGTGATGAGAGAACCCATCCTGAGGGTTCCGGTACTGCGTTGGAAAGCACCGATGAGAAAGACGTGCATGTTGAGCGGCTGGTAGGTCAGTATGTGCCAGATAAAGCACTGCTCAAAGTTAGAAGCTGAGGAGGAGGAGTTGACCTTGGGGAATAGGAAGTTGGTCAGGATATAGTGAGCCATTTTTTGAGGCTGGCCCATGCAGGTGCTGGCAATTTCTCCTTTATGGTTCTTTGGTTTGCAGAACTCAACAGGGTAATCAACTCGCGAGTAGTCGTTCGTGCACCTGAGCTTCGACCCTTCAGCCTTCAGTTTTAATAGTTTAGCGAGATAGGACGGAGTGATGGTGATGTCCTGGTTTTTGACTTTGGTGACTAAATGGTCAACATCATCATCGGCAACTCTGAGGTTCATGTAGAATTCCCTCACTAACTGTGGATAGGTTGTTCCATGGAGAGAGAAGAGTTCGGTCCAACCATTCTTTGAGATCCACTCGCAAAAGGGTTTCTCAGCATCTAGAATCCTTTGGAGAACCAGCGGGAGCGGAAAACCTTAACATTTTTGACATTTCTGTAGACTGGGGAGAAGGTTCTTTCCTTAGGTTTCTTTTTCTCCTTCTTTTTCTTCGATGGAGTTGCTTGGTCAGCTTGAGGGTTTTTACGAGCCGTGCTGACCTTAGGAACAGATTGGTCATGCTGACCATGTTCTTGAGACTCAGTGGAAGTCTCTTGATATTCTTGCTCAGTAGGAGACGGAGGGTTTAGATCGGAGCGATTGTCATCGTATTCTTGACCGGAATTATTCTGGGAATCGCTAGACATGGTGTTCTTTAGGATTTAAGAAATGCAGAGGATTTTGGGAAATAAGAGAGAGAGAGAGATCGAATGCCAAAGATTTCAAGTGTAAAGAGAAGTTAGTGGGAAATAATCCACTATTTATAGTCGTTTTGAGTTGATCCGATAGGTCGGAATGTCGGTTTCACCTCGAGTTGATCAATCGACCGTTATCTCTGGCATTTATGACACATTCGGTGCATGGTTTTCTAATTATTGCACTTACGTCATCCTATGTGGCTACTTAGATGCGCGTGCTAGTATTAATTGTGCAAGTGGGTTTACTCAGTTTCTAGAATGCTAAACATTTGAGGTTCTGAGTGCTCAGTTTTATGTAGAAGGGATTTTAGCATGCTTAGTAACTCAGCTCAGAGTGATCACCCAGTATGTATGTCTACTCAGCATAAGGTGATTTTATATCATTCATGTTAGCTCAGCATATCATGCACTTAATCACACAGCATGTTATAATCACTCAACATTCATTTAGCACAGAAAACTTATTGAAGAGGATTAGACATACCGATAGCTTCCCTTAGTATGCTAAACTGCTCGCGAGCTAAAGGCTTCATGAAGATATCCACAAGCTGTTCATCTGTTGGAACATAGGTCAGCTTGATCTCACCCTTGAGTACATGGTCTCTGATGAAGTGATGCCTTATGCTGACATGCTTCATCCTGTTGTGTTGGATTGGATTTTTAGATAAGTCAATGGCACTCTTGTTGTCGCATTTGACTTCGATTGTTTTTGTTTGCACTCCATAATCCTCTAGCTGTTGCTTTATCCACAGGACTTGTGCCACACAGCTTCTAGCAGCAATGTACTCAACTTCAGTTATTGACAGTGCCACTAACGATTGCTTCTTACTGAACCAAGACACTAGACAGCTTCCAAGGAAGTGACATCCTCCTGAGGTGCTTTTACGCTCCAGCTTGTCTCGTCCATAGTCAGCATTAGTGTATCCAATGAGTGTGAAGTCATTTGTGTTTGGATACCATAAACCTGCATTAACTGAGCTCTGCAAATATCTAAAAATTCTTTTCACAGCAATATAGTGAGATTCCCTGGGGTCAGCTCGATATCTAGCATAGTAGCATACTGAGTACTGAATGTCTGGCCTACTAGCAGTTAGATAAAGTAGAGAGCCAATCATACCTCGATATAACTTGTTGTCTATTGACTTACCTTTCTCGTCAGCGCAAAGCACAGTGTCAGTACCCATTGGGGTAGATATGGGCTTACATTCTTCCATATCGAATTTCTTCAATATTTCCTTGGCGTACTTAGACTGACTAATGAATATTCCATTCTTCCTTTGTTTAATTTGAAGTCCAAGGAAGAAGTTGAGTTCACCCATCATTGACATCTCGAACTCAGTTTGCATCTGTTTACTAAATTCCTTGCACATAGATTCATTAGTAGGACCAAAGATAATATCATCCACGTATATTTGTGCCAGCAGGGTATCTTTACCCTTTTTCTTAATGAATAAGGTTGTGTCATCTTTACCTCTGACATAGTTCCTGGTCAACCTTTCATACCAAGCACGTGGTGCTTGTTTCAGGCCGTACAGGGCCTTTTTGAGTTTATAAACGTGGTTTGGAAATTTTGGATCTTCAAACCCCGGAAGCTGACTAACATAAACCTCTTCGTTTATAACTCCATTAAGAAATGCACTCTTAACATCCATTTGGAATAGTTTAAAGTTCATGAAGCTAGCATATGCACACAGTATTCTTATAGCCTCTAACCTAGCTACGGGTGCAAAGGTCTCACCATAGTCAATGCCTTCTTGCTGACTGTAGCCTTGAGCTACGAGTCTGGCTTTGTTCCTGACTACATTACCTTGTTCATCTAGCTTATTTCGAAAGACCCACTTTGTTCCTATGGTCTTTTGATTCCTAGGTTTCGGCACTAAATCCCATACCTCATTTCTCTTGAATTGATCAAGCTCTTCCTGCATAGCATTGATCCAAAATTCGTCGTGCTCAGCTTCGGTGAAGTTTTTTGGTTCATGGACTGAGACGAACGCAACATTACTGAGATATCTCTTGAGTTGATTTCTGGTCATCAGGGTGTTCTCAGCAGCATCAAAAATGGACTTCTCTGAGTGTCCTCTTGGAATTTTGATCTCTTTGGGTAGTGTTGAGTTTTCGGGAACAGGTGTTTCAACAATCTCTGCAGTATTAGATTGGTTAGCAAAGGTAATTTCAGGTTCGTTTTTACCTTTGGTCAGCCCGTGTGGTAATGACTCAACGGCTCCATTTTGGTCAGCGGAAGCTGAGCATGGGTCATCTTCGGTAGGCTGACTTACTTTTCCTGTAGGGTCAGTTTCATCAAACTCAATATGTACAGACTCTTCTACGACCTGAGTTCGTTTATTAAACACCTTATATGCTTTACTGTTAGTTGAGTACCCTAGAAAGATCGCTTCATAAGCTTTAGAGTCAAACTTAGCAAGGTTGTCTTTCGTATTGAGTATAAAACATTTACAACCAAAGGCACGAAAATATCCAATGTTGGGTTTTCGTCCTTTCCAAAGTTCATAGGGGGTTTTCTTAAGTATAGGTCTAACTAAAGCCCTATTGAGTATATAGCACGCTGTGTTGACAGCTTCACCCCAGAAATACTTTGGAAGCCTATTCTCACTCAGCATTGTCCTGGCTATTTCAACTAAGGTTCTGTTTTTCCTCTCAACTACCCCATTCTGTTGAGGAGTTCTAGGAGCAGAAAAATTATGGTCAATGTCGCTGACTTCACAGAATTCATCAAACTGTTGGTTTTTGAATTCTCTGCCATTATCACTTCGGATGTGAGCTAATTTTAGGTCTTTGTCATTTTCAAGTTTTCTAATCAGTGTTGAAAACGTCTCAAAGGCTTCATCCTTGCTACTCAGCAAGATGACCCAAGTATACCGAGAGAAATCATCTACAATGACCAAGGAAAATCTCTTACCACCCAAGCTGAGTGGCTGGACTGGTCCGAAAAGATGCAACTGTAGTAATTCCAATAGACGCTTGGTTGAGACAATATTTTTACTTTGAAAAGACTTTTTGGTTTGTTTATCTTGCTGACAAGCATTGCATAATTGATCTTTCTCAAATCTAAGTTTGGGCAAGCCTTCAACTAATTGCTTTCTTGCTAATTTGGCAAGGAGATCCATGCTTACATGACTAAGTCTTCTATGCCATAGCCAGGAATTATCTTCCTTTGACACTAAGCATATATTTTTCGAAAACTTCTTTTCTAAACTCAGCACGAAGACATTGTCAACACGAGGGGCAGTTAAAATCAAATCATTTGTTTTTCCCTCGAGTATCTGACACTCAGTGGCATCAAATACAACCTTTCTACCGCTGTCACACAGCTGAGCAACGCTCAATAGGTTATATTTGAGACCCCTGAATAGGGAGACTGACTCAATAGTAGAATTACCTCCTATAGTACCTGATCCTACTATCTTACCCTTTTTGTTGTCTCCAAAGCTTACATTTCCACCTCGTTTATGCACAAGTGTGATGAACTGAGTTTCATCACCTGTCATATGCCTCGAGCATGCACTGTCAATGTACCATAGTTTTGATTTCTCCGCGCACCTCAGGCTCACCTGCAATTTAAACTATTCATCTTTAGGTACCCAATTCTTTTTGGGTCCTCATTGGTTAGTGTGAACAGGTGAAGCATCATATTTTATTTTGTGACGACATACATTTATGGTGTGGCCATCTTTACCACAATAGTCACAAAAAAACTACCCTTTAAGAGTATTTCCTCTTTTGGTCAGCACGATGGTGCTGAGCATACCAACACACATTTATAGTGTGTCCCTTCTTTCCAGAACAGTCACACTGACTGTTCTGCTGAGTGTACTGTCTATGCTGACTAGTACCTTGATACTCAGCATATGGATAGAACCTTTTCTTAGCCGATGTACTCAGCTGGTTCTGTATAGATGTGATGTCCTTTCTCAGCTTTTTAGAGTCTGATTGGACTTCCGAGACAAACCAATGCATGATTTTTAGATTTTCATCTTCCTGGTATTGTCTTGAAGCAGATGTCGGAGGTCACTCAGTTTGACCTCTTCAATCTCATCACATCGCCTACTGAGTGCTCGTATTTTCTTATTACACTTTTTGGTCAGTGTATAGAGATCACTCAGGGCATTAACCATTTCATTTCTGAATAAAAGAAAAGATGTTACCTCATTGGAATGTTCCTCTTGGTCAGATCCATCTGAGAGGTCAGCTTGCTCAGATCGACAGTGGTCAGCAGATTCGTCAGCCATGAAACATATGTTTGCTGACTCAGTGGCATCAACTTCTGATGAGGTTGACTCATCGCTATCACTCCATGTTGCCACCATTGCTTTTCTGCTACCTTTCTTTTCTTTCTTCAGAGTGGGACAGCTTGATTTAATGTGCCCAGTTTGATGGCATTCAAAGCAAGTGACAGGCTTCGAGCTGTCCTTCTTGTATCTGCTGTCGCTGGACTCAGCTTTGTATTTATCGCTTCTTTTGAATGGCCTTTTGTTGTTCTTGTCATTCTTCCTGAACAGCTTCTTCATCTTTCTTGTGAACATGGCCATCTCCTCATCATCTGATGAGTCAGCTTCTGTTGAGTCAGCTTTCATGACAAGAGATTTTTGCTTCTTGTCCTCAGATTTTTCTTTAGCCTCAAAATTCTTCATGGAGATCTCGTAGGTCAGCAGAGATCCTATGAGCTCATCATACTTGTATGTGGTCAGGTCCTGAGCTTCTTCCACAGCTGTCTTCTTAGCTTGCCAGCTCTTGGGGAGACTCCTTAAGATTTTCTTCACCTGTTCTTCTTCTGTGAAGTTCTTGCCGAGTCTCTTAAGCTCATTTATGATATTGGTGAACCTTGAGTTCATTTCTGAGATGTCTTCATTTTCTTCATCTCAAACAGCTCGTACAGTCTCATGTGTTGATTCACCTTAGACTCCTTGGCCTTGCTTGTACCTTCATAGGTTACCTCCAGCTTCTTCTAGATTTCCTGTGCTGGCTCAAAACCTGAAATTTTGTTGTACTCTGCAGCATCTAACGCATAGTGAAGCATATTGATAGCCGAAGCATTATTCTGTAATTTCTTAAGGTCATCTTCTGACCACTCAGTCTCACTTTTAACAACTTTCTCGTTGTTTACAATTTTGTAAGGAACAAACGGGCCTTGGACTATTGCAAGCCATGCACTCATGTTTGTTGCCTGAATAAAGTTTTTCATCCTGTTCTTCCAAAATGTATAATTTGACCCAAAGAACAAGGGAGGCCGACTAATAGATAATCCCTCAGGGAGTATCTGTGTTGTTTGATTTCCTGGAAGGAAACGAGTGCTGTTCTCAGCCATTTACAAGGATCAGCTCAAGATAGTTTTATCTTTGAGTAGTGAGCTACTGAGCTCTGATACCACTTGTTGGTCCCGTGTAATGTAATAGGATTAGTTCCAAAGGGGGGGTTAGGAACTAATGTAACTTTTTCGCTTAATTATGATGACTTAATTTAATTCTTTAAATAACTTCACTCAATTTTGGTCAGCAAGGCTGAGCGTGATGTAAGACAGCTTTAGTCAGAGGCTGACTAGAACTGTTTCACTTGTGAGTTGGGAAATAACACTTAAGGTCAGCTTCCAACTCAACACTCTGATTACTCAGCGTCGGCTTATACAAATTATATACTGAGTAATTTAATCAAGCAACACATACATATATATATCAAGAGAAGGGTTAGAGATTACTCAGCAGTCTTATCCTGGTTCGGCCTCACCGCCTATGTCCAGTCCCCAGAATCCTTCCGGGCTTTTTCAATCCACTACTGAGCTCTTTAAAGGTAGAGCACAAACCGTTTACAAAGCAATTGAGTATGCAAGAGTACCGTCCTCTATTCGTCTACTCAATCCTACTGATCGCTATAACCGAATACTCAGATTTTCTCTACCGCTGAGTACTAAAATTGTGTACTCAGCTTCACTCTCACAACCTTTACAATTGATACAAGATTTGTTCTTTCTAAACGAAGAACACTTTAGATGAATACAAATTCACTCTAGACTTTTACACAGAGATTGGATTTGGGTGTAAGAACTTGCTTTTTCTAATCAGACAACTTCTCTTTTGGATTTTCACTCTTGTGAAGATTTTGCTTGTCTTTTTCTTTTTGTAATTCGGCAAAGGATCCAAGTGATGAACTTGTCCTTTTATAGCAAACTCTGAAGCTTCAATGATTTGAATTCGGACATATCCGTTGAATTCAAACGGTCTTCTTTCATCATGCATTGGTCAGAATTCAGATTTTGCAGGCCAATCCTATGGTCTGAATTTAGCAGGCGTCAGGCTTGCCAGTTTCGTCTTCTAGCATCAGGATTCGTCTTTTAGCGCCAGGTTTGTCTTCTTGCCAAATACCAGTTGATCCATGCGTCTCGAAAATGTCTCTGGGCGTAATTCCGAGGCTTCTGAATTGATGCAGACCTTTGTCGGGCCTTGTCTTTTAGTCAACGGATCATTGGTGCTGTCCTGACGATCACTCAGCTTGACTTAATTGACGTTGCCTTCGATCTTTATCTTTATCAGAGACTGAGTAACATTCTACTCGACGTCTTTGGTCAGCTTCATCTTCAAGCATTGGTTCTGTAGAAGACTTTTCTTTTATGATGCTGAGTTGTGTTCTACTCAGCTTGTTCTGTGTACTTCTTTTACGCTGACTTCCTTCTATCTTTCTTTTTATTGAACACTTAGTTTCTGTTCTCGTTAGTCATATACTCAACATTGAACAGACACATTAGTACAATTAAATCAAAGCACTTAAATTTAATTGTCTTAATTATGGGATTAACTTAAATAATTTTGTCAAATCAAAATCACGTGGAAAGGTGTTTCAACAATATGGACTTCAATGAGAAGACTGGTTTTGCCAATCCCCAGTTGTGTGTAGGTATGAGGTTTGCTAATGTGCATGTGTTTAGGAAGGCTCTGAAGGAGTGGTCAATCAAGAATGGCTATGACTACACCTTCATGAATAACAATCCACAGAAGGTGGCAGTTAGGTGCAAGCATAAATATGGATTCAAAGTGCATGCTTCTAAGCTACGTGGATATGACACATTCCAAGTGAAGACATTTCAGCCAGTCCAGCAGTGTCCCAGGGATAACAAAAACAGGCTTATAGGCTCTTCTTACATTGCAGATAAATACCTTGAGGACTTGAGGGACAATCCCAATTATGATGTTGATGCACTCGGTAATAAGGTTCAAAAGGAATTGGGATCTGCTGCAGCAAAGTGTTACAGAGCAAGAAACCATGCAAAGAAGTTAGTTGATGGAGCTGCAAGGGAACAATACAGGAGATTGTTTGGTTATGGTGCAACAATAAATAAAAAGATGCATGGGAGTATGGTAAGATTTAAAATCGAGCTTGAGTTGGAAAGGGTTGAGGTGCCTAGAGAAGGTGAGATTACAAGGCTACCTAATGAGATAGTTACTTTCCAATATATGTATGTGAGGTTCACTGCACAGATACAAGGTTACAAGTCTGGCTTGAGACCAATTATAGGGCTGGATGGATGCTTTCTAAAAACACCATTGGGTGGCCAAATTTTGTCTGTTGTGGCAAGAGATGGAAACGAACAAATGTATCCATTGACTATGTAACCAAAAGATTAAGCAAACATTTCCATTTTGTGTCATCACCAACAACATGAAAATTAAGCAATTCATACCACAAAATACCAATACCAATTCATACCACAAAATACCATTTCATACAAAATACCAATTCATACCACAAAATACCATATCATACAAAATGCCAATTCGTACCACAAAATGCCAATTCGTACCAAAAAATACCAAATTCATACAAAAAAATCCAAGAACAATTCATGATGCCAAATACTTCCTATCATTATTCCCCAAATCCAACCAATACATCTCTAACCCTATTATGACAATAACCAAGCAAACTACATTTCCTATACAACATTTCCATGTCCATCTTCTTCCTTGCCTCTGCACCAAGAATTCTTTTTCTGCCAGCATCTTTTTAACCAAACTCAGCTCCAACTCCATCTCTTCAATCCTTTTCTGAGCTATAGAAAGACCTTGCTCATATGTCTTTCTCTCCTCCTTCAATGCTAATAACACCATCCTTCCCCTCCTACATGGTAATTCATCTATCCATTCAAAAACATTGCAGCCCTTCACCTCCTTAAAACGCCCACAATCAAAAAACTGCCTACCTATGTTCCCCAGTGTCTTAGTTGTTCGTAGTGGTGAAATGAATCCACAATTGCATCTCAAAGGTCCTGCTAATTCGTCTAGACTTCCTTGCACCCACGAATTTGAGGAATTTCGACTCATCCTTCCAAAACAAGTTCGGGATTACAAAATGGTGGAAGGGGATTTGAGATTTGTGCCAGAAAGGGGAACGTTGGGTCTCCAATTAGGAATTAGGGTTAGCAATTTTGGGAAAGGATAAACGAATTGGGGAAAGGGGGGAAGAGAGAAGTGGCGA
The DNA here is from genome assembly GCF_963576675.1 of Euphorbia lathyris. NCBI lineage: Eukaryota > Viridiplantae > Streptophyta > Magnoliopsida > Malpighiales > Euphorbiaceae > Euphorbia > Euphorbia lathyris. Next base: position 93,178,803 of record NC_088912.1, on the reverse strand, counting down.
TTTTTGGGGAATTTGTTTTCTGGTTTTAAATATAAAATATTTTAATTTAATACCTGTTTTGCCCCTGATCAACTTTTCGGTCAAACTGCCACATCATCAAAAATAATAGTGTAAGTGAAAAAATCCGTTCTTTGGTAACGGCGTTTAGCACATACCTCTTTTGTATAAAAAAAACCACAGGTTTACGTTTGCAAAATAGGTAAACCACAAGCATTTTTTTGTACTTATCCCTACATTTATTATGATATTGCTCCTTGTCTCTCTGTTTACATTTAGTATACCTAACTTTCGAAAATGTAATGGTTTCATATAACCTAGAACGTCACTTGAAAAACAGAAACTCGAAACTTACACGTTATTTTCATTAGGGTGAGCAGAACTGAACTGAAAACCCAAAAACTGATAAAACTGAACCGAACAGAACCAAATTGTATTTCAGTTCGGTTCTTATTTTTCTGACAATTCGGTTTTCGTTCAGTTCGGTTTAAAACTGAATCACAATTTATTGATTTTAGTATTAAACTTAACTAAACTAGAATACTCTTTGAAAAAAACTAAAACCACACTACCTATATTTCTTACATGAATACAAAACGTATGACTGTAATGAATTTTGATAATATATATGTATTTACATATTTTTGCAATATTTAAGTTCCATCCTATTAATTTATATATTAAAATCAATACAAAAATAAAATAAATAATTTTTGAAATCTAGGAATTAAAGCACCTGGTACTGACTGATGAAATTTTCGAAATAATAATAATATACCCTATGAATTGTTTATATATTTTCATCAGTGATGGGAGCTTGCTTTTTGGAATAATATACCCTATTAACAATGTTTATATATTGTGATCAGTACAAAGTTTATAAAGCCTATAGAGTTTGTTGGCCTTTAACAAAATCCATTACTGTTTGGTCCAAACATGAACCAAACCGGACCGAATCTAAATATATCGGTTTGGTCTTAATCTGAACCAAATTACAATTCGGTTTGGCTTAGTTCTAAAAAAGACTAATAATTTGGTTCGGTTCTATTCGGTTCGGTTTTTGGACCGAACTGAACCATGCTCACCCTTTTCATCTGCTTGTTTGATTAGAAGGAGGACGAGCAAGAAAAATCCACGACTCAATCAAGTGGTTGAGCTGCGGATTACAGTTCAGCTGATGTGAGTTATATATGCAATTTCGAATGGAATCAACCGAGTGAAGTAACTACACAATACAATCCAATTGATGTGAGTTATGGATACAACTTCGAGACCAACGAACAATACAATGTAGCTGATGGGAGTTATGAATGCAACTTGTTGGATCAAATAAATAAACTTTCAGAGGTACAGAGGAAGAGTATAATTGCTGGAAGAAATTCTCTTACCTTACTACTTGTATTGATTGGTATTTATAGATTACAGACATGACTCTTGGTAAACAACATTAACTCTCTATAAATACAGATACAGAAATGACTCTTGGACACTCTATAAATACAGATACAGAAATGACTCTTGGATAATACACTGAACTAAATTAAAGATTATTAATTACAAGTTTACTATTTCAACACACCCCCATAAACTTATAATTTTTTTTTATCCCTTAGTAACACCAAGAACATTTCTTAATGTGCTAAACTTCGAAATTCATCGTTATTGACTCTAGCCGTCATCATCCATATTATTATCTCCATCGTTTTCTTCGAAATACATTGTTATTGACATCTTCACGGTGGCTTCCATCATCCTCGTTAGTATCTCCATCATTTTCTTCTTCCTCATCATCATCTTCATCAGTACCATCACCATTATTATTATCACTGCCAACTGTCATTTTGGGTTTTGGATGTGGCACATAAATAGTGCACCTTCTACATGAACTTGACACAATGTTACCCATGCCAATTCCCTCTGCTCGTTCACTCTTTCCTTTCTCTTTTTAACTTCCATAGTCATCCCACGTGATTTGATTACCGTTTTTAGATGTTCAACGTCTTTACTATATGCTAGTGTTGAAATTTCCTTTTCCTTGTCATGTTGTTTAACAGATGATTGAGACTGACTATCATCAAAGGCATTCTCGCTGCCTTCTGCACTGCTGTTCTCCTTCGCTGCTTCTTCCATAAGCTTGCTTTGCTTCTTACTTGATGCTTTGATTTCCTTTTCAAACCTCTTCCTCTTTTTTTATACTTCCGAATTTTGTACATTTTGCTTTGCACTAATTTCCTTCTTTGGTTTTACTTCTTCATCTTCATCGTGATCGTTGTCTGTCTGAAGACTCTGAATTCTCATCAGTCCATAGAAATACCTCATATAACAGATTGCCTATATATTTCTTATATGGATCAAGTGCAAATTTATCAAGTCCAAAATCTTCCTCTAAAATTCGACAAAAACTGCTCGTTGTAACTTCCTTACAATTGGCTTTAATATAAGGATCTCTCTTCAATATGGCTGTGGTAATGCTGTTCTTACTTGGAACTTCTTTCTTCTTACTGATTGGATCAGTTTCTAGCAAAAGACCCATCATAGGAGAATCTTCCATTTTCTCCTCATCATCTTATACATGTTCTTGTATCTTAATTTCTCCTAAATCCTCAGAATTCTCATCATCATCATTTTCTAAGGATTCCACCAGACATTGCATGACAAATTTCTTTTGTCCATCCAAAGCATACTTCTCCAATCCCAAATCATTTTCCAACAATCTCCTGATCTCCTCGAAGGTCAAAGAATCAACTTGTTCTTTGATGTCATTGATGCAGGAACACATAGCTTTCCAAATCTGCGACTTGATCTCCCATGAACCAATCATGATTTCTCTATTCATCATGATTCTCAATTTTCAGGAGAATTTTTGTTTGGCTCTGATACCAATTTGTTGGATCAAATAAATAAAATTTCAGAGGTACAGAGGAAGAGTATAATTGCTAGAAGAAATTCTCTTACCTTACTACTTATATTAATTGGTATTTATAGATTACAGACATGACTCTTGGTAAACAACATTAACTCTCTATAAATACAGATACAGAAATGACTCTTGGACACTCTATAAATACAGATACAGAAATGACTCTTGGATAATACACTGAACCAAATTAAAGATTATTAGTTACAAGTTTATTATTTCAACACAACTTTCAAACGAGTCAACCAAGTGAAGTAGCTCAAGAATACAATGCAGCTGATTGGAGTTATCTCTGCAACATTCAAAAGAAAGGAGGATTTGTTGATTTGTTGGATCCATTTTTTGATGAAGGTACGTTTTCATTTCAAAACTAAAAATCCATTAATTAGTTGTTCTTTTTGACAAGTTTCTCATGTTTCTGATATAAATTTGTCTAAATTTCTCGTGTTCAGAAGCTGCAGGTGGAGTTGAAGGAGGATTTGAATCTGCTAACCAACCGACTGTGTCTGCGTCTGATCTGTTGGATGTAACTTTCGATTGGAGCTGCAATCAGCAAATAGCCCATTTTAGAGATGTTCCGTTAATTAGTCTAGTGTTTATGTAATGTTATACTAATTGTTATTAGTTGGGTTTATTTTTCATAAATTTGGGAGGATATTCGAGTCTCGTGCTAGGGGTGTCAACCTAGTTGGGATGTCTAGCCTTGTACTGAACTTCTGTTTCTCCCTTTATTCCTATAATTCATTTCAAAATGTATATATGTTGATTAATATAGCTCTCCAAGTATTGTAATGTAAATGTTGAAGCTTGACTCTACCAAGAAAGTAAGACTCAATAGAATGAAACTTCTCTTAATCATTCATTTGAAGGAGTCTTACATATATATAGTGATGTTTAGAGTGTTCTAGAAACTAGATTATAGTTGGATACATTAGAGCATTCTAGATACATACACTTACAACTATACAAATCTCATAATATCTAGACTCTTCTACATTCTTCTTAACTTTAAGACTAACCAAAAATTACAACAAATAGACTACATAAAAAAAACAAAATTATCTAGGAAAAATCTCACTTTTGCTGTCACTCCTCCTTGAGATTTTTCTTGGATACACCAAGCATATATTTCAAGAAATCAAACTTGCCTCTAGGTAGAGCTTTGGTAAAGATATCTGTCAATTGCTCTTCTCCTTTGCAGTACACTAACTTAATCTGCTTCATTCTTTCAGCTTCCCTTAGAGCATGATATTTCACATTTATATGTTTTGTCCTTCCATGTTGAGTAGGATTTTCTGCCATAGAAATAGCAGATTTGTTGTCAATGTAAATGAAAGATGGAGCTTGAGAAGGAAAGCCAAGATCAACCAAGATTTTTCTGATCCAAATGCACTGATTTGCAGCTGATGCAGCTGAAACATATTCAGCTTCTGCTGTGGATTGAGCAACCACCTCCTGCTTCTTAGAATTCCACGAGAAGATGCCTGAACCAAAAGAAAAACAATATCCAGATGTGCTCTTACAATCTTCGACGCATCCAGCCCAATCACTATCAGGATAGCCAATTAATTTTCCATTTTCAATTTGCTTGTACCAAATACCATGATCCATTGTGCCCTTAATATACCTTAGAACTCTTTTAGCAGCACCAAGATGTTTATAGCTTGGATTATGCATGAATCTTGACAAAATGCTTACAGAGTACATCAAATTAGGCCTTGATGCTGTGAGATATAGTAAGCTGCCAACAAGACTTCTATATTGTTTTGCATCAGCTTTCCTTTCACCATCTTCAACTTGAAAATTCCCATTAACAATCATAGGAGTAGGAACTGACTTACACTCGTAAAGATTAAATTTCTTCAACAGAGATTGAGCATACTGACCTTGAGATAGAAAAATTCCAAGGAAGAACTTCATCAATCCTAAATCAGTCATCTCAAATTCTTTCATCAATCCTAAATCAGTCATCTCAAATTCTTTCTTCATTTTAGACTTGAATTCATCAATAGCAGCTTCATCATTTCCTGTTATTAAAAGATCATCCACATAAAGTGAGATCACAACCAGACTGCCACTTTTACCTCTTTTCGTATATAATGTGGGTTCATTCATGCTTCTTTTGAACCCAATAGACTCCAAATATGAGTCAATTCTCGAATACCATGCACGCAGAGCTTGTTTAAGCCCATATAATGCCTTGTGTAGCTTATACACTTTATCTTCTGCACCTGAAATAGAAAATCCTTCAGGCTGGTGTACATATATATCCTCTTCAAGCCAACCATTTAAGAAGGCTGACTTGACATCCATGTGGTGCAATCTCCACCTAAACTGAGCCGCAAAAGTAATTAAAAATCTCACTGTCTCATGTCTTGCAACAGGAGCAAAGGTATCTCCAAAGTCAACACCAGGGAGTTGAGAATACCCCTTTACTACCAGCCTTGCTTTATGCTTGAGAATGCTTCCATCTGGATTGTACTTGTGTCTGAATACCCATTTTACTCCTATTACATGCTTGTCATTTGGCTTGTCAACCAAAGACCAAGTGCCATTCTTCTCAATAGCCGCTAATTCTTCTTCCATGGCTTGTTTCCATTCAGGAAACTTGATAGCTTCTGCAAAACTTAAAGGTTCAGCTGCAGTAAAATTGCAATCTTCATATATCTCTGATAATAACCTCGTCTTGATCACATCATCATCGGTAGTGTTCTCTATTGAACTTATGTATTCTTGTTGATCAAGCTTTTCATCATTTTTCTCAGAGATATCCATTGTTGGAACTTGATTGAAATGTGCTTCTTGTTTTACCACCATATGATTCTCCCAATCCCAATAAGCATTCTCATCAAAATGAACATCTCTGGTGATGAGAACCTTCTTTGCTTGAATGTTGTACAACTTATATCCCTTTGAATGAGCTGAATAACCTAACAAAATACATAATTCAGTTTTGTCATCAAGTTTTCTACTCCTTGCTAATGGAATGAGAGAATAACAAATAGAGCCGAACACTTTCAGCTCCTTGGCAGAACGCTTGAATCCATACCAAGCCTCAAATGGAGTTTTCCCTTCAACAGATCTGGTTGGAAGTCTATTAAGTAAATAGACTGCCGTGTTCACCGATTCTGCCTAAAAACATTTGGGCATCTTCTTTTCTGCCAACATGGATCTCTCCATTTCCATAATAGTTCGATTTTTCCTTTTTGAGACTCCATTCTGTTGAGGCGAATAAGGCACAGTGAGCTGGTGATGTATTCCTTCATCTTGACATAACTTTGCAAACTCCCTTGATGTATACTCAGAACCATTATCAGATCTGAGTACCTTAATTAGAGAATCACTCTCCTTTTCAACTACAGCTTTGAAGGATTTGAAGGCTTCAAAGGCTTGTGACTTATGGCTGAGGAAGTACACCCATGTCATCCGCGTCAAATCATCAATGAATAACAGAAAATACTTACTACCATTCAAAGCTGGAGTTTGCATTGGGCCACAAATATCAGTATGAACCAGCTCTAACTTTTTACTAGCTCTCCATGAACTCCTTTGAGGGAATGGCTGCCTGTGAAGCTTACCAAATTGACAAGCTTGACAAGTCTCCTTACAGATATTAATTTTATCTAAATCATGTATCATGCCATTCATCTCCATAAATTTCAAAGAATGAAGATTATAATGGCCAAATCGCTTATGCCACAATAATGAATTATCCTCCATGGCAGATAAAGCATGATTATTAATTGCATTCCAATTAATCGGAAAGCAATTATTTTTCATCTCAACTGTAATAACATGAGCTCTTGTAGAGTCTTTAATTTCACAAGTTTTATCTTTGAAAAATAAGCTATAGCCCTTGTTTATCATTTGGCCAACACTTAGCAAATTTTGTGCTAGATGAGGAACATAAAGAGCATCAGTAATGAGATTCGTACCTGTAGAAGTCTGAATCTTAACCGTACCTTTGCCTTGAGCTTGAATAGTGCTCCCATTTCCCAGCCTCACTTTTGTGTTGTCACGTTTGTCTAAATGAGAAAATAAGCTTTCTTCTTTCACCATATGCCTAGTACATCCACTATCTATGTACCAGACATTGTTATTATTAGTGACTGAATTTTGTGAGGCAATAAATGTTGAAACACCTTTCCACAAGATTTTGATTTGACAAAATTAATTAAGTAAAAGTAAATATTCTACAACACACTAAGTTTAAATGCTTCGGCTTATTGTTACTAATGTGTTTGTTCAATGTTGAGTTTATAATTTATCATAAGACATAAAGATCATAAGGCTCAAGCCCTATATGGAAGTCAAGGCCCAAGTCAAACAAACCCAAGATCACTCAGCCCGCGTGTCTTCAAAACGTTGTCGTTGAAGTAATGAGACGCATGCTGAGTAAAGAAGGATCAAGAAGATCCACGTAGACAACTTCGGTATGAAGCTGCTGAGCTGTCTCGACAAAACGTACAAGACAGCTGATGACCATAAGACAGCTTCCAGACAAAGTATTTCCTCCTTAAGTAAAAACCAGAAGACACAGCAAGCTGTCTGGTTGACATTACCCAAAATGGAGGAACATACTGTCACACTGACCGAAGAACAGAAGACGCTGGAATCTGATTGGCTAAAGAGAACTGCTGGCAGACTCAGTGAAAATGACTTGTAGCCGTTTCCCTCCAACGGTTATTTCGAAATTCGAAATAACCAGAAGCTCTCATAGCTCTCTATAAATAGAGCATTCAGAATCCACATTCCATAGAGAACTTTGAGCAAAAAGCCTTTACGCTGACCAAACGTATACAAAAGTTCTCCATCAGAAGCAAAGCAAAATTCTTACACTACAAAGTCTATTCATTTGTGTAAAAGTCTAGAGTGATTGTTTTTCAATCATCTAAGGTGTTCTAGCAATTGTTGTTTAGGACAAAATCTTTATCATTTCTAGAAGTAGAAAGGAGAGGCTGAGTACTCGGTTTTAAGTACTCAGCGGAGAGATTAGGATTGAGTAGAAGTATAGAGGAAGGTACTCTTGTCATACTCAATTGCTGATATTGTAAAAGGTTTGAGGCTCTACCTTTAAAGAGCTCAGTAGAGGATTTGAAATCTCGGAAGTGTTCCGGGGACAGGACGTAGGCTTAGAAGAAGCCGAACCTGGATAAATCTGCTGAGTGAAGTATTTCTAAACCTTAACTCCTTATTTACACTGCTTGCTTAAAACAAACTAAAACTGACCAAGTAAAAGAGGTCAAGCTGAGTTGTGCGCTACCAACGAGAAGGTTCAGGAATAGACTCTAAGTGCTATTTCCTGACCTAAGCAACGAAGCTGTCCTAGTCACTAGTTGACTAAGCCAGTGTCTTGCTGATGCTAAGCGCCGCTGTTAGATAAACTTTTCTTAAAGAAAAGAAATCTGCCCAAATTATTTTAAAAAGGTAAAATAGTTCCTAACCCCCCTTTGGAACTATATTTGCAACCTTACAAGGGACCAACAAGTGGTATCAGAGCTTAAAAGCTCATTACTAAAGGTCTAACAACCTTGAGTTGATCCATACCATGGGCGAAAACAGCACTCGGTTTCTCCCTGGAAACCAGACAACTCAGATATTACCTGAGGGGCTGTCCATTACCAGGCCTCCCCTATTCTTCGGGTCAAACTATACCTTTTGGAAGAATAGGATGAAAAACTTCATTCAAGCTACAAACATGAGTGCCTGGCTATCTATAGTCCAAGGCCCGTTTGTACCTGTGAAAGTTGTTGCTGGCCAGTCAGTTGTTAAAGCTGAGGTTGAATGGACAGAGGATGATCTTAAGAAGCTTCAAAACCATGCTTCGGCTATCAATATGCTTCACTGTGCGCTCGATGCTGCAGAATATAACAAAATCTCAGGCTGTGAGTCGGCACAAGAGATCTGGAAAAATCTGGAAGTCACCTACGAGGGAACAAACAAAGTAAAAGAATCCAAGGTGAATCAGCAGATGAGACTGTACGAGCTGTTCGAGATGAACAATGATGAGGGCATTTCAGACATGAACGCAAGGTTCACCAACATCATTAATGAGCTCAAGAGACTTGGGAAAATCTTCACTGAGGAAGAACAAGTCAAAAAGATACTCAGGAGTCTTCCAAAAGACTGGCAAGCAAAGAAGACAGCAGTTGAGGAAGCTCAGGATTTAACCACCTACAAATATGACGAACTCATCGGTTCATTGCTGACCCATGAGATATCCATGAAAAACTTTGAGGTGAAGGAAAAATCTGATGACAAGAAGCAGAAGTCACTTGTCATGAAGGCTGACTCCACTGACGGGATTTCAACTGATGATGAGGAGATGGCTATGTTCACAAGAAAGATGAAGAGGCTGTTCAGGAAGAACGACAAATATTCCAAAAAGCCTTACAAAAAGTTTGATAAGTATAAGGCTGACTCAAGCGACAACAAATACAGAAAGGACAGCTCAAAGCCCATTACATGCTTTGAGTGCCACCAAGATGGCCATATTAAGTCAAACTGCCCCACGCTGAGGAAAGACAAGAAAAGTGGGAAGAAGGCAATGGTGGCTACTTGGAGTGACAGTGATGAATCTTCATCAACAGAAACTGAGGCCACCGAGTCAGCGAAGATATGCTTTATGGCTGACGAACTTGCTGAGCCATGCATTTCTGAGCATGCTGACCAATCTGATGAGTCAGATAATGAAGAGCAATCTAATGAGGTAATCTCACTCTCTCAACTCAGAAATGAAATGGGTAACGCCCTGAGTGATCTCTATACACTTGTTAAAAAGTGTAAAAGGAAGATTAAAGCACTCAGCCGGCGATGTGATGAAGTAGAAGAGGTCAAACTGAGTGACCTCAGATACCTTCTTCAAGACAACTCAATTTTGCATGAAAATATGAAAATCATTCATGAGTCTGTCTCTGAAGTCCAGTCAGTTTCAAAGAAACTGAGGAAGGATGTCACAACCATTCAGAACCAATTAAAGGTTCCAAATAAAAACAATTTTCCGCTGAGAACTCAGTATCAAGGTACATAGTACCAAGGTACTCAGCAGAGACGAAATCCCCAGCGAAAAGTCCAATGTGACTTTTGTGGGAAGTTAGGACACACTACTAAAGTGTGCTGGCACGCTCAGCACTGGGGTGCTGACAAGTCAGTAAAAAATCCTAAACAGAAGGTCAGTTGTGACTTCTGTGGAAAGAATGGCCATACTATCCATGTATGCCGCCATAAAATAAAATATGATGCTATACCTGTTGCACCTAACAAGTCAGGACCCAAAAAGAATTGGGTACCTAAAAATAACTAGTTACACTGCAGGTAAGCCTGAGATGTGCCGAGAAGTCAAAGATGTGGTATATTGACAGTGCATGCTCAAGGCATATGACGGGTGATGAAACTCAGTTCATCACGTTTGAACGTAAACGAGGAGGGAGTGTAAGTTTTGGAGACAACAAGAAGGGTAAGATAGTAGGCTCAGGAACCGTCGGAGGTAACCCTACTATTGAATCTGTCTCCCTAGTCAGCGGACTCAAATATAACTTACTCAGCGTAGCTCAGCTATGTGACAATGGGAGAAAAGTTATATTTGATGCTACTGGATGTAAAATATACGAGGGTAAAACTAATGAGTTAATCTTAACTGCCCCTCGGATAGATAATGTCTTTATGATAGACTTAGAGAAAAAGTTTTCAAAAACTGTGTGCTTAGTAACAAAGGAAGAAAATTCCTGGCTATGGAACAGGAGACTTGGTCATGTAAGCATGGACCTCCTGGCCAAATTAGCAAGAAAGCAATTGGTTGAGGGACTGCCTGAACTTAAATTCCAAAAAGATCAACTATGCCACGCTTGCCAAGCTGGAAAACAAACCAAACAATCTTTTCATAGTAAAAACATTGTCTCAACTAAACGTCCGTTAGAGTTACTACACTTGGATCTCTTTGGTCCAGTCCAGCCGCTGAGTCTGGGTGGAAGAAGATTTTCCTTGGTCATTGTAGATGACTTCTCTCGGTATACGTGGGTTATCTTGCTGACCAACAAGGATGAGACCTTTGAGACATTTTCAAACTTGGTTAGAAAAATTGAAAATGAGAAAGACCTAAAATTAGCTCATATCCGTAGTGATAACGGCGGAGAATTCAAAAACCAAAAGTTTGTTGAATTCTGTGAAGCCAGCGGCATTGACCACAATTTCTCTGCTCCTAGAACGCCTCAGCAAAATGGGGTTGTTGAAAGGAAGAACAGAACTCTTGTTGAAATAGCAAGGACAATGCTGGATGAGCATAGGCTTCCAAAGTATTTTTGGGGAGAAGCTGTTAACACAGCATGCTATATTCTAAATAGGGCTCTAGTCAGACCTATACTTAAGAAAACCCCCTATGAACTTTGGAAAGGACGAAAGCCCAACATTGGATACTTTCGTGCCTTTGGCTGTAGATGTTTTATTTTAAACACCAAAGATAGCTTAGCCAAATTTGATTCAAAAGCTGATGAGGCTATCTTTCTAGGCTACTCAACAAACAGCAAAGCATACAGAGTTTTTAATAAGAGAACCCAAGTATTAGAAGAATCTATACATGTGCAATTCGATGAAACTGACCCTGCAGGAAGATACCAGCCGCTGACAGAAGATGAACCAAACTCAGCACCTGCTGATCAAGAACCAGCTACTGAGTCCTTCATAAAACGGCTGACCAAGAGTAAGAGTGAACCTAAAATTACTTTCACTGACCCATCTACTTCTGCAGAGAATGTTGAAACACGAATAGAACAAGACATGAATCTACCCAAAGAAATAAGGATTCCAAGAGGGCACTCCGAAAGTGCAATCCTTGATTCTGCTGGGAATACCCTGATGACGAGGAATCAACTCAGGAAGTACCTCATCAATGTTGCTTTCGTCTCAGTACAAGAACCGAAGAATTTCGCTGAAGCTGAGTACGATGAATTCTGGATGAACGCAATGCAAGAGGAGCTCGATCAATTTCGAAGAAATGATGTATGGGAGTTAGTGCCTCATCCAAAGAGTCAAAATACCATCGGAACAAGATGGGTCTTCAGGAACAAGATGGAGGAACAAGGAAACGTAGTCAGGAACAAAGCAAGGCTTGTAGCTCAGGGCTACAGTCAGCAAGAAGGTATAGACTACGGTGAGACCTTTGCCCCAGTGGCAAGGCTAGAGGCAATTAGAATACTGTGTGCATATGCATCTTACATGAACTTTAAATTATTCCAAATGGATGTCAAAAGTGCTTTTCTTAATGGAGTTATAAACGAGGAGGTTTATGTAAATCAACCTCCAGGTTTTGAGGACCCTAAGTTCCCAAACCATGTTTACAAACTCAAAAAGGCTCTGTACGGACTCAAGCAAGCACCACGTGCTTGGTATGAGAGGCTGACCAACTTCTTACTGACTAGAGGTTACGTCAGGGGTCAAGCTGATACAACCTTATTCATTAAGAGAAAGGGTAAAGATACCCTGCTGGCACAAATATATGTGGATGATATTATATTTGGTGCTACTAATGAATCTATGTGCAAGGAATTTAGCAAACAAATGCAGACTGAATTCGAAATGTCAATGATGGGAGAACTCAACTTCTTCCTCGGACTTCAAATTAAGCAAGGAAAGAATGGCATATTCATCAATCAAGCTAAATATGCCAAGGAGATATTGAAGAAATATGAACTAGAACATTGTAAGCCAATATCCACTCCTATGGGCACTGACACTGTCCTCTGTGCTGATGAGAATGGTAAGTCAGTAGACAGCAAGTTATACCGAGGTATGATTGGCTCTTTACTTTACTTAACAGCAAGTAGACCGGACATTCAGTTCTCAGTATGTTATTGCGCTAGATATCAAGCTAACCCTAAGGAATCCCATTACATAGCCGTAAAAAGGATCCTTAGATATTTGCAAAGCTCAGTAAATGCAGGTTTGTGGTATCCAAATACTCATGACTTTACACTCATCGGATACACTGACGCTGACTATGGACGAGACAAGCTGGAAAGAAAAAGCACCTCTGGAGGATGCCAATTCCTAGGAAGCTATCTTGTATCTTGGTTCAGCAAGAAGCAGGCGTCAGTAGCCCTGTCCACAACTGAAGCTGAGTACATTGCTGTTGGAAGCTGTGTTGCTCAAGTCCTTTGGATTAAGCAACAGCTTGAAGATTATGGTGTTCAAACAAAGACAATTGAAGTCAAATGCGACAACAAGAGTGCAATTGACCTCTCAAAGAACCCAATCCAGCACAGCAGGATGAAGCATGTCAGCATAAGAAATCACTTCATCAGAGATCATGTACTCAAAGAAGAAATTAAGCTGACTTATGTGCCAACAGATGAGCAGCTGGCTGATATCTTGACAAAGCCTCTAGCACGAGAGCAATTTAGCATACTGAGAGAAGCAATTGGTATGTTTAATCCTCTCCAGTAAATTCCTGTGCTAAATGAATATTGAATGCTGAGTGAATTACATGCTGAATGATTTATTGTTTGCTGAGTATCTCATTGAAACTGACTGAATGTACAATACTGAGTAAACTTGCACACTGAGTAAATTAGTTTAGAACTTGAACTTAAAATCATCCTTAAAGAATGCACTGACTACTCAGAATATGAAACGTTTATATAAACAAACGCTGAGTAAAAGCACTTATTAGCATTTAATGCCACCACACGCAAAATGACACCTGTACTGCGCATGCGCCGAATACGTCTTAAAAGTGTCAGGGTTTCTGCCGATTGGACAACCCAAGGGCAAAACCGGCTTAAATTCAAACGGAACCCTAAACTAAAAATCCATAAATAGTGGACGCTAACCCACTACCCTCTTTATATGCGCACTGAACTTTAAGAAAGCTTCAGAATTTTTCCTTTAACACCTAAGTGCTTCAGAACTTCAAAAAATGTTTTTCAACGAAAGTACTTTCTCTCCAACTCTGTTAATTTGCCTACCGTTAATTTGCCTACTGCTGATGCTGGCAAAACGGGGGAGAAAAGTGGCAACTAAAGAGAAGGAACTCTAAGTGAGAAACTAGAGAGTTAGAAGTTAGGAAGAAGAACTTTATTTTGTTTTATTTTGTTATTTTGTTTTGTAATGCTTTTTGTTGTTTTGTTTTAAACAATATGCCTAACTTCTGTTACTTCTGAAATACTTGCATTCGTATTTAACTGTTGATTATTCAAATGCCAAGTATTATATAAATGCATGCTGCATATAAATGTTTGAACTTGTCAAATATAAACCATTGAACAAATGATTTACTCAGCGCTCTGTCACTATACATTACTTCCGCTGAAAACTGAGTAAAATAGAATATGACCCATAAGCTGACCTATACCTGAAATCTGATCTTAGACTTATTCAGTTAAACCTTAGAATGTTTAGAATAAAACTAAGTCAGTAGTTCAGTCCTTACGGGGGAGTTCACTTAATTAAAAAGGTCAACTATCATGGGGGAGCTCATACTGAGTTCCTTGCTGATTAGTTTTGCCAACATCAAAATGGGGGAGTTTGTTGAAACACCTTTCCACAAGATTTTGATTTGACAAAATTAATTAAGTAAAAGTAAATATTCTACAACACACTAAGTTTAAATGCTTCGGCTTATTGTTACTAATGTGTTTGTTCAATGTTGAGTTTATAATTTATCATAAGACATAAAGATCATAAGGCTCAAGCCCTATATGGAAGTCAAGGCCCAAGTCAAACAAACCCAAGATCACTCAGCCCGCGTGTCTTCAAAACGTTGCCGTTGAAGTAATGAGACGCATGCTGAGTAAAGAAGGATCGAGAAGATCCACGTAGACAACTTCGGTATGAAGCTGCTGAGCTGTCTCGACAAAACGTACAAGACAGCTGATGACCATAAGACAGCTTCCAGACAAAGTATTTCCTCCTTAAGTAAAAACCAGAAGACACAGCAAGCTGTCTGGTTGACATTACCCAAAATGGAGGAACATACTGTCACACTGACCGAAGAACAGAAGACGCTGGAATCTGATTGGCTAAAAAGAACTGCTGGCAGACTCAGTGAAAACGACTTGTAGCCGTTTCCCTCCAACGGTTATTTCGAAATTCGAAATAACCAGAAGCTCTCATAGCTCTCTATAAATAGAGCATTCAGAATCCAGATTCCATAGAGAACTTTGAGCAAAAAGCCTTTACGCTGACCAAACGTATACAAAAGTTCTCCATCAGAAGCAAAGCAAAATTCTTACACTACAAAGTCTATTCATTTGTGTAAAAGTCTAGAGTGATTGTTTTTCAATCATCTAAGGTGTTCTAGCAATTGTTGTTTAGGACAAAATCTTTATCATTTCTAGAAGTAGAAAGGAGAGGCTGAGTACTCGGTTTTAAGTACTCAGCGGAGAGATTAGGATTGAGTAGAAGTATAGAGGAAGGTACTCTTGTCATACTCAATTGCTGATATTGTAAAAGGTTTGAGGCTCTACCTTTAAAGAGCTCAGTAGAGGATTTGAAATCTCGGAAGTGTTCCGGGGACAGGACGTAGGCTTAGAAGAAGCCGAACCTGGATAAATCTGCTGAGTGAAGTATTTCTAAACCTTAACTCCTTATTTACACTGCTTGCTTAAAACAAACTAAAACTGACCAAGTAAAAGAGGTCAAGCTGAGTTGTGCGCTACCAACGAGAAGGTTCAGGAATAGACTCTAAGTGCTATTTCCTAACCTAAGCAACGAAGCTGTCCTAGTCACTAGTTGACTAAGCCAGTGTCTTGCTGATGCTAAGCGCCGCTGTTAGATAAACTTTTCTTAAAGAAAAGAAATCTGCCCAAATTATTTTAAAAAGGTAAAATAGTTCCTAACCCCCCTTTGGAACTATATTTGCAACCTTACAAGGGACCAACAAGTGGTATCAGAGCTTAAAAGCTCATTACTAAAGGTCTAACAACCTTGAGTTGATCCATACCATGGGCGAAAACAGCACTCGGTTTCTCCCTGGAAACCAGACAACTCAGATATTACCTGAGGGGCTGTCCATTACCAGGCCTCCCCTATTCTTCGGGTCAAACTATACCTTTTGGAAGAATAGGATGAAAAACTTCATTCAAGCTACAAACATGAGTGCCTGGCTATCTATAGTCCAAGGCCCGTTTGTACCTGTGAAAGTTGTTGCTGGCCAGTCAGTTGTTAAAGCTGAGGTTGAATGGACAGAGGATGATCTTAAGAAGCTTCAAAACCATGCTTCGGCTATCAATATGCTTCACTGTGCGCTCGATGCTGCAGAATATAACAAAATCTCAGGCTGTGAGTCGGCACAAGAGATCTGGAAAAATCTGGAAGTCACCTACGAGGGAACAAACAAAGTAAAAGAATCCAAGGTGAATCAGCAGATGAGACTGTACGAGCTGTTCGAGATGAACAATGATGAGGGCATTTCAGACATGAACGCAAGGTTCACCAACATCATTAATGAGCTCAAGAGACTTGGGAAAATCTTCACTGAGGAAGAACAAGTCAAAAAGATACTCAGGAGTCTTCCAAAAGACTGGCAAGCAAAGAAGACAGCAGTTGAGGAAGCTCAGGATTTAACCACCTACAAATATGACGAACTCATCGGTTCATTGCTGACCCATGAGATATCCATGAAAAACTTTGAGGTGAAGGAAAAATCTGATGACAAGAAGCAGAAGTCACTTGTCATGAAGGCTGACTCCACTGACGGGATTTCAACTGATGATGAGGAGATGGCTATGTTCACAAGAAAGATGAAGAGGCTGTTCAGGAAGAACGACAAATATTCCAAAAAGCCTTACAAAAAGTTTGATAAGTATAAGGCTGACTCAAGCGACAACAAATACAGAAAGGACAGCTCAAAGCCCATTACATGCTTTGAGTGCCACCAAGATGGCCATATTAAGTCAAACTGCCCCACGCTGAGGAAAGACAAGAAAAGTGGGAAGAAGGCAATGGTGGCTACTTGGAGTGACAGTGATGAATCTTCATCAACAGAAACTGAGGCCACCGAGTCAGCGAAGATATGCTTTATGGCTGACGAACTTGCTGAGCCATGCATTTCTGAGCATGCTGACCAATCTGATGAGTCAGATAATGAAGAGCAATCTAATGAGGTAATCTCACTCTCTCAACTCAGAAATGAAATGGGTAACGCCCTGAGTGATCTCTATACACTTGTTAAAAAGTGTAAAAGGAAGATTAAAGCACTCAGCCGGCGATGTGATGAAGTAGAAGAGGTCAAACTGAGTGACCTCAGATACCTTCTTCAAGACAACTCAATTTTGCATGAAAATATGAAAATCATTCATGAGTCTGTCTCTGAAGTCCAGTCAGTTTCAAAGAAACTGAGGAAGGATGTCACAACCATTCAGAACCAATTAAAGGTTCCAAATAAAAACAATTTTCCGCTGAGAACTCAGTATCAAGGTACATAGTACCAAGGTACTCAGCAGAGACGAAATCCCCAGCGAAAAGTCCAATGTGACTTTTGTGGGAAGTTAGGACACACTACTAAAGTGTGCTGGCACGCTCAGCACTGGGGTGCTGACAAGTCAGTAAAAAATCCTAAACAGAAGGTCAGTTGTGACTTCTGTGGAAAGAATGGCCATACTATCCATGTATGCCGCCATAAAATAAAATATGATGCTATACCTGTTGCACCTAACAAGTCAGGACCCAAAAAGAATTGGGTACCTAAAAATAACTAGTTACACTGCAGGTAAGCCTGAGATGTGCCGAGAAGTCAAAGATGTGGTATATTGACAGTGCATGCTCAAGGCATATGACGGGTGATGAAACTCAGTTCATCACGTTTGAACGTAAACGAGGAGGGAGTGTAAGTTTTGGAGACAACAAGAAGGGTAAGATAGTAGGCTCAGGAACCGTCGGAGGTAACCCTACTATTGAATCTGTCTCCCTAGTCAGCGGACTCAAATATAACTTACTCAGCGTAGCTCAGCTATGTGACAATGGGAGAAAAGTTATATTTGATGCTACTGGATGTAAAATATACGAGGGTAAAACTAATGAGTTAATCTTAACTGCCCCTCGGATAGATAATGTCTTTATGATAGACTTAGAGAAAAAGTTTTCAAAAACTGTGTGCTTAGTAACAAAGGAAGAAAATTCCTGGCTATGGAACAGGAGACTTGGTCATGTAAGCATGGACCTCCTGGCCAAATTAGCAAGAAAGCAATTGGTTGAGGGACTGCCTGAACTTAAATTCCAAAAAGATCAACTATGCCACGCTTGCCAAGCTGGAAAACAAACCAAACAATCTTTTCATAGTAAAAACATTGTCTCAACTAAACGTCCGTTAGAGTTACTACACTTGGATCTCTTTGGTCCAGTCCAGCCGCTGAGTCTGGGTGGAAGAAGATTTTCCTTGGTCATTGTAGATGACTTCTCTCGGTATACGTGGGTTATCTTGCTGACCAACAAGGATGAGACCTTTGAGACATTTTCAAACTTGGTTAGAAAAATTGAAAATGAGAAAGACCTAAAATTAGCTCATATCCGTAGTGATAACGGCGGAGAATTCAAAAACCAAAAGTTTGTTGAATTCTGTGAAGCCAGCGGCATTGACCACAATTTCTCTGCTCCTAGAACGCCTCAGCAAAATGGGGTTGTTGAAAGGAAGAACAGAACTCTTGTTGAAATAGCAAGGACAATGCTGGATGAGCATAGGCTTCCAAAGTATTTTTGGGGAGAAGCTGTTAACACAGCATGCTATATTCTAAATAGGGCTCTAGTCAGACCTATACTTAAGAAAACCCCCTATGAACTTTGGAAAGGACGAAAGCCCAACATTGGATACTTTCGTGCCTTTGGCTGTAGATGTTTTATTTTAAACACCAAAGATAGCTTAGCCAAATTTGATTCAAAAGCTGATGAGGCTATCTTTCTAGGCTACTCAACAAACAGCAAAGCATACAGAGTTTTTAATAAGAGAACCCAAGTATTAGAAGAATCTATACATGTGCAATTCGATGAAACTGACCCTGCAGGAAGATACCAGCCGCTGACAGAAGATGAACCAAACTCAGCACCTGCTGATCAAGAACCAGCTACTGAGTCCTTCATAAAACGGCTGACCAAGAGTAAGAGTGAACCTAAAATTACTTTCACTGACCCATCTACTTCTGCAGAGAATGTTGAAACACGAATAGAACAAGACATGAATCTACCCAAAGAAATAAGGATTCCAAGAGGGCACTCCGAAAGTGCAATCCTTGATTCTGCTGGGAATACCCTGATGACGAGGAATCAACTCAGGAAGTACCTCATCAATGTTGCTTTCGTCTCAGTACAAGAACCGAAGAATTTCGCTGAAGCTGAGTACGATGAATTCTGGATGAACGCAATGCAAGAGGAGCTCGATCAATTTCGAAGAAATGATGTATGGGAGTTAGTGCCTCATCCAAAGAGTCAAAATACCATCGGAACAAGATGGGTCTTCAGGAACAAGATGGAGGAACAAGGAAACGTAGTCAGGAACAAAGCAAGGCTTGTAGCTCAGGGCTACAGTCAGCAAGAAGGTATAGACTACGGTGAGACCTTTGCCCCAGTGGCAAGGCTAGAGGCAATTAGAATACTGTGTGCATATGCATCTTACATGAACTTTAAATTATTCCAAATGGATGTCAAAAGTGCTTTTCTTAATGGAGTTATAAACGAGGAGGTTTATGTAAATCAACCTCCAGGTTTTGAGGACCCTAAGTTCCCAAACCATGTTTACAAACTCAAAAAGGCTCTGTACGGACTCAAGCAAGCACCACGTGCTTGGTATGAGAGGCTGACCAACTTCTTACTGACTAGAGGTTACGTCAGGGGTCAAGCTGATACAACCTTATTCATTAAGAGAAAGGGTAAAGATACCCTGCTGGCACAAATATATGTGGATGATATTATATTTGGTGCTACTAATGAATCTATGTGCAAGGAATTTAGCAAACAAATGCAGACTGAATTCGAAATGTCAATGATGGGAGAACTCAACTTCTTCCTCGGACTTCAAATTAAGCAAGGAAAGAATGGCATATTCATCAATCAAGCTAAATATGCCAAGGAGATATTGAAGAAATATGAACTAGAACATTGTAAGCCAATATCCACTCCTATGGGCACTGACACTGTCCTCTGTGCTGATGAGAATGGTAAGTCAGTAGACAGCAAGTTATACCGAGGTATGATTGGCTCTTTACTTTACTTAACAGCAAGTAGACCGGACATTCAGTTCTCAGTATGTTATTGCGCTAGATATCAAGCTAACCCTAAGGAATCCCATTACATAGCCGTAAAAAGGATCCTTAGATATTTGCAAAGCTCAGTAAATGCAGGTTTGTGGTATCCAAATACTCATGACTTTACACTCATCGGATACACTGACGCTGACTATGGACGAGACAAGCTGGAAAGAAAAAGCACCTCTGGAGGATGCCAATTCCTAGGAAGCTATCTTGTATCTTGGTTCAGCAAGAAGCAGGCGTCAGTAGCCCTGTCCACAACTGAAGCTGAGTACATTGCTGTTGGAAGCTGTGTTGCTCAAGTCCTTTGGATTAAGCAACAGCTTGAAGATTATGGTGTTCAAACAAAGACAATTGAAGTCAAATGCGACAACAAGAGTGCAATTGACCTCTCAAAGAACCCAATCCAGCACAGCAGGATGAAGCATGTCAGCATAAGAAATCACTTCATCAGAGATCATGTACTCAAAGAAGAAATTAAGCTGACTTATGTGCCAACAGATGAGCAGCTGGCTGATATCTTGACAAAGCCTCTAGCACGAGAGCAATTTAGCATACTGAGAGAAGCAATTGGTATGTTTAATCCTCTCCAGTAAATTCCTGTGCTAAATGAATATTGAATGCTGAGTGAATTACATGCTGAATGATTTATTGTTTGCTGAGTATCTCATTGAAACTGACTGAATGTACAATACTGAGTAAACTTGCACACTGAGTAAATTAGTTTAGAACTTGAACTTAAAATCATCCTTAAAGAATGCACTGACTACTCAGAATATGAAACGTTTATATAAACAAACGCTGAGTAAAAGCACTTATTAGCATTTAATGCCACCACACGCAAAATGACACCTGTACTGCGCATGCGCCGAATACGTCTTAAAAGTGTCAGGGTTTCTGCCGATTGGACAACCCAAGGGCAAAACCGGCTTAAATTCAAACGGAACCCTAAACTAAAAATCCATAAATAGTGGACGCTAACCCACTACCCTCTTTATATGCGCACTGAACTTTAAGAAAGCTTCAGAATTTTTCCTTTAACACCTAAGTGCTTCAGAACTTCAAAAAATGTTTTTCAACGAAAGTACTTTCTCTCCAACTCTCAAATCCTCTGACCACGCCGGTCCTTCAACTAGCATGGTAAGAAGGATGATCAAAGTACACTCTTGGGCCAAGAGTCAAGAAGTCCTAAGGAGCTGATACTTTCCTTCTGGCTTCGTCTCTTCTGAGAGACCATTCTGTGAATGGATAGAAAAGAACAAATGGGAAGGTCTCTTCTCTCTTTCCGGACAAACCTATCCCACGATAGTGAGAGAATTCTACTCCAACCTGCACGTTGATGCAGATGACTCTGACTACTTAGAGACCACAGTTAAGGGTCAAAAGATAGTGATAACCCCTGAATATCTAGCAACATTGCTAGAGATACCGAATACAGGGATCCAGTTCAGGACAACAAAGGAGCCGATACCAAAAGCCATCGCAGAAAAGATGAAGGGGTTCTGTAAACCCAAAGACTACAAAGGAGAAGTACCCAGCACCTGCATGGGCAAAAATCAGAAGATGGCCCACTTTTTGCTGACCAACTTTATCTTCCCTAAACTCAGTTCTCCCTCATCCACCTCAAACTTTGAACAATGTTTCATCTGGCATATGCTGACCAACATTCCCTTCAACATGCCTGTATTTCTGGTCGGTGCTTTCCAAAGAAGTGGAAGGAAGCTCCGTTTAGGTTCCCTCATCACAAGGATAATACAGGATAAGAACATAGAGACTGTTGGTGAAATAAGTTCAACATGAACTGTTATCACTGCACGTCTGCTGAATGGACTATCACATAGCCAACCCCTGAAAGGTTATGACGAGAATGAAACCACTGAGGAGGAGGATCTTATGGCTGAGGTTGAGCAACCCATTGGAGAAATGGAAAATCTGACAGATCTGGATTCTATTATAGATGATGTCATGGCTGAAGCTGATCACACTGCTGAGGGTACAGAACCAACCAATGAACCTCAAACTGAGAATCCTTCTACTATGCCATCTGAGATTGCTGAAGCTGAGAAGAAGAAGAAAAAGGGAGCCTGTTCGAAGGATATTCGTACTGTCCCGAGAAAGGTAAGGCTGATGGAAAGAAACAAGAGGAAAGCTGATCAGGACCCAGATGAGTCAGCTGAGAAGAAACTGAGAACAGAAGTAGAATCTGTTCTTGAGCCCCACATTACCCAAGAGGGGTCTCCACAAAAACAAGCCTCTGTTCCTCCAAGTGAGAAACAAGCCAAAACCCCTGCGAGTCCAAAAGAAGCTCCACTCCCACCTCAAGCTCAAAGCAACTCAGTACTTGAGGTCAACACGCCTCGTAGTCCTGTCACTACACAAGGCACTCAGTGCAAGCCCACTCCTGCCAAATATGCACACCTAGGTGCTACTGAGTCAAGACGGCGTGTCATCGCCTCAGCTAACACTCTGCTTCAAGAACAAGCCCATCCTCCACCAACTCATGCCCAGCCCTCTCATCCACCTGTCACTCACCATATTCTGCGTGAAATCCATGCCTTTATCAATCACTTCTCCTCTGTCCAGACGCAGCCACCAACACATGCTCAAATGACCAAAATGACCGAACTCATGCTGACTATGGTCAGTCACATGAATTCCTTGGAGGGTCAAATACATGTGCTGCAGGATCAGGCCAAATCTCCTGCCCCTACCGTTAATTTGCCTACTGCTGATGCTGGCAAAACGGGGGAGAAAAGTGGCAACTAAAGAGAAGGAACTCTAAGTGAGAAACTAGAGAGTTAGAAGTTAGGAAGAAGAACTTTATTTTGTTTTATTTTGTTATTTTGTTTTGTAATGCTTTTTGTTGTTTTGTTTTAAACAATATGCCTAACTTCTGTTACTTCTGAAATACTTGCATTCGTATTTAACTGTTGATTATTCAAATGCCAAGTATTATATAAATGCATGCTGCATATAAATGTTTGAACTTGTCAAATATAAACCATTGAACAAATGATTTACTCAGCGCTCTGTCACTATACATTACTTCCGCTGAAAACTGAGTAAAATAGAATATGACCCATAAGCTGACCTATACCTGAAATCTGATCTTAGACTTATTCAGTTAAACCTTAGAATGTTTAGAATAAAACTAAGTCAGTAGTTCAGTCCTTACGGGGGAGTTCACTTAATTAAAAAGGTCAACTATCATGGGGGAGCTCATACTGAGTTCCTTGCTGATTAGTTTTGCCAACATCAAAATGGGGGAGTTTGTTGAAACACCTTTCCACAAGATTTTGATTTGACAAAATTAATTAAGTAAAAGTAAATATTCTACAACACACTAAGTTTAAATGCTTCGGCTTATTGTTACTAATGTGTTTGTTCAATGTTGAGTTTATAATTTATCATAAGACATAAAGATCATAAGGCTCAAGCCCTATATGGAAGTCAAGGCCCAAGTCAAACAAACCCAAGATCACTCAGCCCGCGTGTCTTCAAAACGTTGCCGTTGAAGTAATGAGACGCATGCTGAGTAAAGAAGGATCGAGAAGATCCACGTAGACAACTTCGGTATGAAGCTGCTGAGCTGTCTCGACAAAACGTACAAGACAGCTGATGACCATAAGACAGCTTCCAGACAAAGTATTTCCTCCTTAAGTAAAAACCAGAAGACACAGCAAGCTGTCTGGTTGACATTACCCAAAATGGAGGAACATACTGTCACACTGACCGAAGAACAGAAGACGCTGGAATCTGATTGGCTAAAAAGAACTGCTGGCAGACTCAGTGAAAACGACTTGTAGCCGTTTCCCTCCAACGGTTATTTCGAAATTCGAAATAACCAGAAGCTCTCATAGCTCTCTATAAATAGAGCATTCAGAATCCAGATTCCATAGAGAACTTTGAGCAAAAAGCCTTTACGCTGACCAAACGTATACAAAAGTTCTCCATCAGAAGCAAAGCAAAATTCTTACACTACAAAGTCTATTCATTTGTGTAAAAGTCTAGAGTGATTGTTTTTCAATCATCTAAGGTGTTCTAGCAATTGTTGTTTAGGACAAAATCTTTATCATTTCTAGAAGTAGAAAGGAGAGGCTGAGTACTCGGTTTTAAGTACTCAGCGGAGAGATTAGGATTGAGTAGAAGTATAGAGGAAGGTACTCTTGTCATACTCAATTGCTGATATTGTAAAAGGTTTGAGGCTCTACCTTTAAAGAGCTCAGTAGAGGATTTGAAATCTCGGAAGTGTTCCGGGGACAGGACGTAGGCTTAGAAGAAGCCGAACCTGGATAAATCTGCTGAGTGAAGTATTTCTAAACCTTAACTCCTTATTTACATTGCTTGCTTAAAACAAACTAAAACTGACCAAGTAAAAGAGGTCAAGCTGAGTTGTGCGCTACCAACGAGAAGGTTCAGGAATAGACTCTAAGTGCTATTTCCTGACCTAAGCAACGAAGCTGTCCTAGTCACTAGTTGACTAAGCCAGTGTCTTGCTGATGCTAAGCGCCGCTGTTAGATAAACTTTTCTTAAAGAAAAGAAATATGCCCAAATTATTTTAAAAAGGTAAAATAGTTCCTAACCCCCCCCCCCCCCTTGGAACTATATTTGCAACCTTACAAGGGACCAACAATAAAGAGCTTTGCTTCAGCTTCAGCTTCAATATGATCTTCAGTAAAGTGAGCTTGCTGACTTTTTGGTTGTGAGGAAGCTTGCTGATGATTTTGGTACTGCTTTGCCTTGCAGTATTTCTCTACGTGCCCAAACTTTTTACAATGATTGCATTGAATTGGAGGTCTGCCATGCCTTTTCCAGCAGTCTTTCTCTAAATGATTTGTCTTTCCGCATGTGGAACAAGGTGGAAATTTTGTCTTTCTAGAGAAATCTGGTTGCTTACCTTTCCCTTGTTGCTTCTTGCCATCCCTGAGATAATTCCCCTTTTGCTTGGCTTGAAAAGCTTCTTCTGTAACTTGCTTTTGTCTGACAGAACTCCTTTGTTCAGTGGCATGAAGCTTGGAGATCAATTCAGCTACTGATAAAGTACTAAGATCACAAGATTCTTCTATAGCAGAGATCTTAGACTCAAATTTTTCTAGTAAACTGACCAAGATTTTCTCCACGATCCGTTCCTCGGGAAAATCATCTCCATGTAGCCGAATACGATTGACAATCTCCATGATCTTGGCTGAGAAATCCTTGACTGATTCTGTCTCAGTCATATGTAGCAGCTCAAATTCTCTTTTCAAAGTTAAGAGCTTGAATCTCTTTACTTTGGTGTTGCCTTCAAACTCATCTTTCAACTTGTCCCATGCCTCTTTAGCAAATTGACAAGCCATGATTCTTGTAAAAATTGCCTCTGAAACTGCTGATTGAATACAAGAAAGTGCCTTTGGATCCCTGGTACTTAGCTCATCATACCTCTTGATTTCATTTAAAGTTGCATTTTCTCTAAGTGGTGGAACATCAGGTCCTCCATTCTCCACAACCTCCCAAAGACCTTGAGCTTTAAGATAAGTTTGCATTTTGATAGCCCAAACAGTGTAATTCTCACCTGTGAAAGTTGGAGGAGATGTTACAGCAGAGTTGAAAGAAGCCATTGCTGCAGAAAGAAACTCAAGAAAACAGAGTAACCACAACCCTTAAGAAATGCAGCTCTGATACCACTGTTGATTAATATAGCTCTCCAAGTATTGTAATGTAAATGTTGAAGCTTGGCTCTACCAAGAAAGTAAGACTCAATAGAATGAAACTTCTCTTAATCATTCATTTGAAAGAGTCTTACATATATATAGTGATGTTTAGAATGTTCTAGAAACTAGATTATAGTTGGATACATTAGAGCATTCTAGATACATACACTTACAACTATACAAATCTCATAATATCTAGACTCTTCTACATTCTTCTTAACTTTAAGACTAACCAAAAATTACAACAAATAGACTACATAAAAAAACAAAATTATCTAGAAAAAATCTCACTTTTGCTGTCAATATAAACCAATTATTTTTTCAAATTCATGACGGTAATCGTAGTTATATTTTCCATTGATTGAAATAATTAATTCTGCAAGTATTAGAAATTAAATACTTCAATTTTCTGTTGTGCCTTTTTGGATCTGATTGTTACGTGTTCCTTTTTATCAAGCTTTTCATAATATTTGTAAGGCTCGAATCAGAAATCTAACTCGTAAATGCCTAATTTTCGAAGGCTGTTCCAATAATTTGTACTTTTTGTGCTTCTTTAAGTAAATAACAAGTTTGTTTCTGAAAGAAGTTAATAAAAAGAGAGATTTTTTTTAATGAAGGTTGGGACGCGAAGACAGGCCGGACATCCCAACTAGGTTGGCATCCCAGCACAGCCAACAACCCGAAATTTATTAAAAAAAGGAAAATAGAGTACAAGAGAGAAAGAAAAGGAAAAGAAAAATTACAGAAAACGAATATGAGCAACATTGCATAAGTCATCAAATACAAAAGCCTGACAAGAAAGAGGTGCAGAGTGCCACCATAGGCTAGAAGCTGTCGATTGCCTGATACTAGCTAGCCGATCAGTATAAAAAGAGAGATTGATGTAATTGGGAAGTTTTATTTTCATTCGTCAATACATTATGATTACAAGTAGAAAATTACAAATCTATTGACAATTTCGATCTTTAGAATCATGATTGAATGTTGACAAGCTTCAATCCTGAAGCTGAATCCTCACAATGCTTGACATAAGGAACAACATTCGCCATATCCGCCTTCACCTTCGCCTTGCAGTCGTAGCTGGGCGGTAAATGGAGACAAGGTTCCATTGACAGGACTCTTTGACAAGGCGGGAAAGACGTGTTCCAACCCTCCGGCTTGGAAAGCATCCATGCTCGCACTCCTGCAAGTCCCGTAGACACATACCCGAAAGTCGAACTGGAGCTAGTCACCAGGACATCACTCAAACTTAACAGATTCATTTCAACCCATGCCTTCATATTATGATTATTTTCCTTAGAATGCTGACGATTCTCGTGGCTCGCCTGATGAAATGCTACCACATCTCCTGATGTAGTTGGAAATGTCCAATACATGCTCGTCAAGTTATCGTAGAAATGCGAGTGTAACGATGCTATTAGTACTGCTTTCGATGCCTTGTTCTTCGACGGAGAAGCTATTAGTTTTTGTTTATCTAATGTTGGCATCAGGTTTTCATTAAGTGTACAAGCTATAATCTGATCCATTAGTCTCTGGAATGAAATTGATCTCAGATTGAAAACTCGGACTTGCATACCAATTCGTTGTTCTGCTTTCGCCAGGTAGGACTGATAGAACCTTGTGATTAGTCCCCAAGGCTTGTTTGCCGGGTGGAAAAGGTACCGGCCTAAATGGTGAAAAACAGTTTCTTTGTCAGGAAACATCCTGTCAAGTTCTTCCTGGAAAGATGGCATCAGGAATAAAGACGGGACGAAGTATTCGTCCGATCTCAAGATCAACCAAGGCACTTTTTGAAGAATACTTCTATGGTAATCCTCACAATAGAACAACAAGTCGAAAAAATCGAGACGAGCAGCTAGAAAAACATACAGAAAAGGAGGTGTAAACTTCATTGAGGCACTAATCACATTGCTCCTCAGCAAGTTTCCGAAAGTAGGCCGGTGACTGTTCCATTTGAACTCGTCCGGGAAGTCCCGAGGCAACAACCAGGATGTATTCGGGAACGGTTCGCAGAAGAGATCAGCCATGTCGGAGTAGTGGTCGACAAGCAAAACTCGGTTTGTAATTAGAGCATAAAGAAAAGCTGAAGTCATAGTTAAAATCCGGTTTCCTAATCCTTCCTGAGCTTTCCAAACTATGTAATTACACTCTGTAGGAGTTGAAACATTCATGGAACCAAGAACTTGAACGGTTCTGTTGTATGATTCCGAATGAGGTTCGCATTTCTTGTGAAGTTTTTCGTAGTTTCGAAGCTTGGAGACGAGATATGGAGACGGATTTCCTGGCGAATGTTTTCGGTATTGAGCAGATTGGTATCTGCTCAAACAGGATTCCTGATCAAATCCTGAAGCTAGAAGTCCACCCAGAAGTACATCTTCAGGAATTTTATCAGAATTATATTTTGAACCTGTCAATAAGAAAATGAATATAGGATAATCAATTTACATTCCAATATGCTGAAAGTCTTTAATTCCTATAATTTGAATAATCCTTTTACCTATTTTTTCTATATTTATTAGACTTTATTTCCCTATATTTATTCTTTACAATTTCAAAATGCTGAAAGTCTTCTTTTTTTCCCTTCCTATCTAACTTTTATGTAATTTTTTTTTTTTTATATATTTTAGGGTTAAGGAGCAATTTTACCCCTAACGTTTTGGACTATGAGCAATTTTACCCCTAATGTCTAAAATGGTGCAATTTTACCCCTAATGTCTAAAATGGTGCAATTTTACCATTAACGTTTGTAGCCAAGAGCAATTTTACCTCTAATATTGATAATTTGGGTCAATTTCAGACACTATTATAAAACACATATATTTTTGTTTTTATTTTGAACCAATTACTTATCAATTCGTATTTAAAAAAAGGATTTCATGTTTTTTTTGTAATTTCATAATAAAATTGAAGATTAATATTTATAAATTCGGTGAATTTTTTGATTTTTTTTGTCTAATTCGTATATTTTTCTTATTTTTTTCACATCCCAACATATGTTTGTGATTTGTTACTTATAAAATGACGCACGTGTGAAGTGTAGATGACAAGATTCATGACCGAGAAGACAGTTTGATGAATTATTTCTCAAATTGATCTAATTTATCAACGTTAGGGATAAAATTGCACCATTTTAGACGTTAAGGGTAAAATTGCTCCTAACCCAAAACGTTAGGGGTATTTTTACACCTTAAGCCTATATTTTATATAAAAAAATACATAATATTATAAATATATCCTATAATTTGAATAATCTTTTTTACCTATGTTTTCTATTTCCTATAATTTGAATAAATACATTTCATTTGTTTTTTGGTTTCTTGGTCGGGATTTTGTTGTTTGGTTGGTGCCAACCTAGTTGGGATTAACTTTCTTCCTTCCCTCCCTGAAACTCAGTTTCACTCAAAAAAAAAAAAAAAAAATACATTTCATTTCAATTGGGTAAAATATATCTAAAACTCCTGAACTATAGCACTGCGTACTAATATTATGATCCTTAAATTTCATTTCCCCACATAATAAATCTTGAACTTTACGATCATTTAACATTAAAATCCAAATAAAATAAAATTAAAATCTTTTAAAAAATTAACCAAATGATAACATAAATACGTTTGACTACATCACCGACTCTTTTTAACCACATTACCATAAATTATGGTTAAATACCTATTTCTGGTTCATTATTTCGTTAATTTTTTCAGTAGATTTATTTAATTTGGACTTTGATATTAAATGACGTAAAATTCAAGAATTTTTATATTACGAAGTGAAATTTATGGGTCATACTAATGTTAGTAGACAGATATCATAAATGTATTTTACTCAAAACAAATTGATCTAAATTATTATCTTCTCTTCCGACAAACCGCACATATAAATGTTCAATGGAGTTGACATAATTTGAACTATCGAACACGTAGTTTAAAAGACTTTAGTACTATATCAAGAAACTAATAGACTTGAAAATACAACTTAAGGGGCGTTTGGTATTCTATGGGGATATGAATAAATGTTGGGATAGGGATACGGATAAAAATAAGGTATGATGGTTTATTATCCCATGTTTGATATGTAGGATAGCAATAGGGATAAAATGATTCATTTTACTATATTACCCCTATCCAAATTTAAATAGAATGTATATATTACTGTAGTATCAACGTGGACGAGAATGAATTAAATTTAATCTATCAACTACATGACATCTTTATATAATTAACCCTTTATTATATGCTACACGTTTTTGTGATCGTTTTTGTTTTCGTTTTCGTGCAATATGATTGATGAGAAAATCTTACCAATAAGGTTTTGAGCTTTGAATTTAGCAAGTGTGATGAGATTGGACATGTGATCTTGGTTGTTGACTGAAACTATGATTATAAGAGGGAAAGCCATCAAACATGCTACTATACAAAACTTGCTCGTTTTGCTCAACTCCATAACGTTATCTCTAACTTCTGACCTGAAACTCTTCAAAATAATCAATATTTTTGTATAAGAATATAGGTAAATAAATTTAAATTCAATATTTTAATTAATAAACTTGACAAATACGAATCGAAAAATATTAAAGCAAAAAAATTAATAATAACACAGACAAAAAATTGTGGATCAACCAATCGATGTCTACATATGTACGAGGGCGAGGAGTGGAGTAATCAACAAGTTGATACAACAAGAGACACTCGCATATGAATACTAGAGTAACGAGCTCTAAATAAGTTAACTATATTTATATAAATACAGATGTAATTTTTTTCCTATGATAAATATATTTTAGTTAAATAGGAAGATTTCAATTTTAATGTGGTTGAAGAATTGATTTGTAATTCATGAAGCAATTTGATAAATTTTAATGCAATGGTATTTTGTAATTTCTGTCTAGCTTTGGATTTTTGGTTTTTTTGGTTTTTTTCAACTGACATAGTGAAAATCACAATGACATGTTATAAATAGTTGATTTGTGTATTCCTACAAAAAAAAAAATAGTTGATTTGTGTACGAATATAATTAATAACCCTCAAAATTAAAAAAAAAAGAACTTTAGAAAAACGAAATTTGTTTATTTAATATCAAAAACTAGCTATTGTAGCCGAAATTGTTCCTTCAATATCATAAAAAAAAAACTCTAAAAAGAATAGGAAAGACTTAAAAAATAAAAATTACACAAAAGCTCCAAAACATTAATTTGTAATTTTAAAGGTCGAAACGAATGAATCTGGCCGAGTGTGTTTTGCTCGTTGGCTTGGTTCCATCCAAAATTGGTCTCAAAATGCCAAAAAAAAAAAAAAAAAAAACTCTAACATTGGGTAAAAATTAAAATTTATCAAATTGCTTCATAACTTGTAAGTCAATTCTTCAACCGCATCAAATTTTCTACTTAAATTAGGAAAAAAAAGTTATAGAATTCTAGCGAGTATTTTCCGTCATGCTTGAATATGAGAAAATACAATCATTTCCTGAACAACATTCTTAAATTGGAACCAACAAATATAATGCAACATTCTTAAAGGAAAAGAGAGAGAGATGAAATTACTTGAAAAAGAATGAAACACAAGCCAGAAGATGAAGAGCAATTTTTGGCACTGGTTTTGGAGCTCTCTATATTTATAATTAATTCCAAATTATTTATTTATTTATTTTTGTTTGGGAAAAAAAATAGAGTAAGTGGTTTTCAACTATACTGGAGTTGAATATATGTATACAATGCAAGTGGTCTAAATTTGACTATTGAGTTGGGGTTGCTTTAACTTAGAAAATACATTAAACTTTCTGGTCTAGTCCTACATATCAAATCTAATGCTTCAAACTGGGACAATTTTACTAACCTTTTTCTTAATATTAGACTACTACAACCATGTTCCCAACGAGTAGGGACGAGGTACTTAACCAACACCCGTAAATGGAGGGATGGACAAGACGGAACTACTCCTATAAGAGGTAATTCTCGATGACCGAGGTGGTATTGGCACCTCTGTATCTCCACCTCAGACAATGGCGGAGCCAGGATCTATAAGTCGGAGGGACTACACCGTAGACAAAAGAAAATTAAATGCTATAGGTTGGACTAGATGTTGCGGGTCGGGTTAGACCGGTCCATGTTATTTTTATAACTCCCAAGAAATCCTAAATTAGACCCTAAATTAATTATAGAGATAAGGTACCAAAATAGGTCTATGATTTTTGAGAAGTATCAATTTAGGCTCGATGTATAAAATAACACTAAAATAGGTCCAACGTTTAAAAAATGTACCAATTTAGACCTCGATAACGAAATGAGACACGTCATTGATATCTTTTTTTAAACGTTAAGCTTATATTGGTACTATTTTGTACGTTGAGCCTAAATTGATACTTCCTCAAAAATTATAGGCCTATTTTAATACCTTATCCCTTAATTTTACCAACATATTAAACTCTAAATCAGATTTCCTAAATTAAACCCTAAATTAATTGTAATTACTAAAAATCTTTAAATAAACAACATATTAATAATAATCCCCTAATAATAAACCTTAATTTAGAAATTATAAAACTAAAGCTAGAAGAAATAAAATAAAAAAATGAAAAATACAAAACTTATTTGGAAATTGAAAGTTGATTGAGAGAAGAATAAATGGACAATTGAAATTTAGAAGGAAGTATGGAGTGATTTGGGCATTTTTGAATAGATTAAAGGGATAGTTATCTCAAACTTGATGAATTAATTATACTTATGTCAAATAACCATGAATATATTAGGATATTATCATTTACATCTCCTTAATTTTTTTTTTTTGGTAGGAATTTACATCTCCTTTATAATAGGCAACTTCCGAGTTTTTTTTTTTTAATTTGAATAAATTCTTACATTTTTTTATAATTCAAAACTCCCTTTTAACTTTTTTATTTAAAAAAAAAAGTCTGTTCTCATTTACCAACCTTTTATTATTTGTATGGCTTTATAATTTATACTATAGGTTTAAACTTTGGTTTTTACTTTTTATACTTAGACTAATATTCTGCATATTCATATTAATCTATATTCATACAGTCCCGTTCAATTGGACCCTAATGACCAAATGAAATTTGGACCTTCACCCTTAGATCTAGCCTTATATTAATCCTATGATGATTAAATTACTTGATTAAAATATTAGTTAACAGATTTCTTTCTTTTGCCTTTTTATCTACTATTAATCCTAATTAACTCCTAAAAACGAGCAGCAACAACGATAACGAACGGTATTCTTCTTCTTGGAGAAATCGATGAAGAAGGTGGAGTTTATTCTGGATGATTTTCTAAGACTTTTTGGATGACATGCCCACTGTTTTACATCATCCAACAAGAGATAATGGGTTTTTTCAGTTCTCAATTCTTTTAATCAATTTTCTATTCATCTAATTGAACGAATAAGTGCCTAAATTTTTCTGACCCGAAATCCAAGAAGAAGACTGAGCGACGAGACAGACAGTTTCCTATTCATAACTAGGAAAGGGAGATACCAAGCAAGGATAGGTCTGAATGAACTCTTGATTCAAAAAAAGCCATATCTGGCTTTTGCAGTAATATATTATTTGAAATAGATATTCATCGTAAAAATGGAGGCAAATAAGTATTCACAGCATTGAGGGAAATTGACTAGCTTACAAAGCCATCAAGCTTGAACAACTCCGGGAACATGATTTCTCCTCAAGACAAAGTCAGTGTTCGCCTTTAAATCAGGAATAAAATAAGAAAAGAAGTCGATTAAATCATTCAAAGAAAAGACCTGCTTTATTTCTGTTCATCTAATTGAACAAATAAATGCCTAAATTTGTCTCAAGCAAAGTCCAAGAAGAAGACGGTTAGAGTTTGGTTCGTGCAAAATGGAAGAATCCATATGCGAATTTCTCTCTCTACAGTTGTTGGAGTTAATTAGAATTAATAATTGTAATTTAACTAATATTTTAATCAAGTAATTTAATCACCGTAGGATTAATATCAGGCTAGATCTAAGGGTGAAGGTCCAAATTTCATTTGGTCATCAGGGTCCAATTGAGCGGGACTGATATTCATATTAATCTAAATAGAAAAAGAGGCAGTTATCCCATAAAAAGCAGGAAAAGTGAAAAAAATAAACTTCCGAAAAAATAAAATGGGATAACTGCTCTATTTGACAAAAACCATAATAAAATTTGTACTTTTTGATAAAATACAAAAAAATGATCTAATTTAGTTGTAAATTTAATATAAAATATTATGTTTAATGTAATTTCCTCTAGATTCAAGAAGGAAAAAGAGAAGGCTTTGATAAGCCTTCTTTTCCAACAGATGGAAATGGCAATTTCGCTCTTTCCATCTGTTTAATTTTTTTAACCTAAAGTCCCAAAACGATACTGTTTTGGACTTTAGGTTTTAAAAAAATTAAACAGATGGAAAAGCCTTTCGTTCCAATTATTGATGCATAGTTTATGATCTTGTTATTCCAACACCTTTGAGAAATTCCTATAAGCAGAGCCTGGAACAACCAAGCCCCAGCAAAGGAAAAGCTTATGGACTCGCAATCAGGAATAGGGCTATCAACTTTTGACACAACAACATGATTCACAGAGACAATCAGCTTGATGCCACCCGTTTGACACCGTTATCATTTTTATGTCATTTATATCATATATAATCATGTGAAATATATAAAGATCACATAATCATCATAACCCGTTTTGACACCCTAATCAGGAACGACGACACAACAAATAAGATCATCATTTGACACCTTCACTATATGCAGCATTTCTCTAGGTATTGACAACATGAAATTATGATCTTTTTACAGACAACGCATATCAGCAGCACCAAGTCAAATGCATATCATCAGCACACCAATAAGCAAGAAGGAGTTATTAGATGCCAGTTCTCAGCAAAAAAAAATTATATGATAATAATCATCTTCCTCTTCTCATTGCAACACCATTAAATTAATGGAGTTCTCAAAGAGCAGTAACCAAATTACGTAGTGATATACAAATCCAAGATACTTCACAAGCCCCTCTAATAGCTAAAGCCAATAGTTTGTTTTTCGTTATAGAAGATACAGTACAACTTTTTCTGTAATTAGAGAAATGAATTTGAAATATCAGAACATAGAAAAAGGAATAGTTATTAAAGATGTAGGGGTCCTGGAGCCTTGGTGCAAGGCGTAGGAGAGCGCCAGAGCGACACAAGGGTACTACAAGAATAAACATATATAAAACCATAAATGATGATATTTAAAATATAAGAAATGATAATTCTAAAAATCAAAATGCAATAAATACTAAATCGTGACAATATTCTTAATCATAAATTATAAAATGAAATAAACCTCATATTGTGTCAACTTAATAGTAAATCCTAAGTCGACTAGTAATAGCTTCAACTTCAAGTTCTTCTGCCGTTGTAATTGTATACTTCTTTCTCTTCTTTTTTTCCGTTGTCTGCTTCTTCTCTCTCTTTTTTTCCCATTTTTTACTTCTTCCTCTCTCTTTTTTCCATTGTGGGGTTTAAGTTTCTTCAAAGTCTGTCTTCTTTCCTTTTTTTGTTGATTATTTTGGACACTCAATGTGTCTAATCCAACTCCAGAGGTCAAACATGTATCTAACTCTTTTAAAACCCTAAAAAAACCAATGTGACAAATGGGTGCACCTTATAACCACGGATAAGCACACAAAGGTGTGCCTTGGCGGTTGCCTGAGTGACAGAGCCCACCTTTGGGATGCTAGTGTCTTGTGCGCATGGAGCCTAGGTGTGCCTTTAACAACAATGGAAGAAGGGTTTAAAAAGGATTTAATACCAAAACTCTTCTTCCAACCACCATTACCCCTGTATCAGCTTAAAGCAAATTAACACGATGGAAATGAAAGACTAGATGAGTTGAAAGAAAAAGGAAGAGGAACTGATATTATAATATGAATTGGCTTTTAACTATCAGCTTAATCTTTTAATTCAATTGGTTCTGGTTCCATGACATGGTATGGAGCCTCTTTGACCTTGGACCAAGTGATCAAGGTTTCGATTAGAGGTGGAAAAAGTACACACGACACGAAATCGGCACGCAATTTTAGTGTTTGGGTTTAGCTTAGCAGGTAATGTGTCATTTTTGGGTTGACAACAAACTGACACCTAAATTTTTGAGTTGGATTAGGGTTGATATGCTAACCCGAAAACGACACAAATATTTAAAATTATTGTTATATTCTCTCCTACTTTTATATGTCACTTTATTAATAAAGATAATAAAATTATAATTATTACTTGCAAATATAATTTGAACATCCTAAATTGTTATAAACACGGACTTTTCGATGGTTAGTGTTAACATACTAAATTTAAAAATGACATAAAATATTTAAAAATAGTATCATATCTTCTTATATTTTTAAAAGTTATCATTGATGTATATGTACAACACAATTACATGTAACCCGAAAACACGACACGAAATCGACACTAACCCGAACAGGTTAACACGATTGTGACATGAAAGTTTTTGGGTTGGGTTGGGTTTGGGTTTACTCTTTTTAACACGAACCTGAAATGACACGAACACGACTCCAACATGATAATTGTCAGGTCTAGGTTCGATTCATGGCAACCCCATTTGTATGGTAAGATGGGCATGTGTTGTTCACGCTTCAAGCCCAGTTGGCATTAGCGTGCGGGGTGTGTCAGATATTAATATGAATTGGGCCTTTAATCAAGCAAAAACAATTGCTTATCTAGTTATTTCCTGAAGAATTAGAAATAAGCTATGAAAAATTAGAAATAAGCTACGGAACAACATAAACATGTCTTAAAAGCAGTGACCATAGTACAAAATTAATGACTAGTAAATACTAGAAGCTTAATTAGAAATGCATTATTAATTTCAAACACAAAGACGATGACCAGGAGTGGAAAGATGTAACTTTTCCTAATTTATTTCCCAACTAAAATACACCCATTAACTCATCAATAGCCCCAGAAGCCTACCTCTATTATCACAATCTCAAAATTCATTCAAGAAGCAAGTTTCAAGTAATCGTGCTGAATGACAGCTATATAATGCACAGAAAATTGAATTATTTTCCTATCAATACAAATCTCAATTATATAAAGGAAATACCAAAAAAGAAAGAAGAAAAAAATATAGAACAGTTCTTATCAAGAATCTAAATTTTAGCTATATCACTTACAATATTTGCTTCAACAGCTACAAAATGTAGCACCAAATGCCATTTATCTATCAGGTACCGTAATGGGGTGCTCGAGCAGCCATATTTGCAACCTGAGCCTGCATCTGCACAGCCCGGACTTTGGCTGCAGTAGCCCGATGGAAAAACTGCTCTCTTGATAACAATCTTACATTCCTCAAGTACTGATCAAACGGCACAGACCCTTCCTGCACTGCCTTATCTAAGCAATAAACCACATCTTCAATTGCTAAATCTGCTGCTGTACAATCTAACATCTGTTTCGAGAGAGGATCATTGCATTCAAATGCACTATCCACATCTAAATCAACACCACTTCCTTTAGGTTTCCCCTCATTTTCTCGCACCCATGATTCTAAAACATCTGTATTCATCAATACAACTTGTAATTGCGCCTCCAAACCCTCCTTCTCATCTTGCATCTCCTTAAGCCCCTTGTTAATTTCTTCTTCCCTTCTCCTCAACGCAGCCTGCGCGCTGAATAAATTCTCCATTTCCCCTTCCCTTGCTTTTCTCAATTGCAGAATATCCCCATGAACCGACTCAACTATCTTATTCATCGCATTCCTTTTAAAAACATCCGCAGCATCGTCTGTTTGTGACCGTGCAGGTGGCGGCATACCAGCGCTACCGCCATACGGAGATGGCGGATACGGCCTACTATTCATCGGGCGTTGATAACCACCGTATCCCCCACCAGACCCCATGGATCCCAAACTTGACGAATGCGACAAATTGGATAAATTGGATTGATTCCCAGCGTAATTGAGGCTCGGACTAGGACTAGGAGTATGGCTATGGCTAGGGCTAGGGTTCGGACGCCGTTGAGAATACAACGGAGGATCGCGGCCGAAATACCCACCCAATTCACGAACAAGATCAACAAGATTCGAACTCGGATAGATCCAATTCTGCAAATAAGGAACAGAGACTAACCCCGACGGATTAACATGTGGATGAGGCCTCTTGATGATCATATCGCGAGTAGGATTCACGTATACACAAGGAGGATGCCGAGGGTAAGACTCCATAAGCCAAATAATGATAGGGATATTGTAAGTTACGCCCTGAAACGGCATCGGAATGGTGCCGTCAGCTTGGAGGAGATTGACTGTACGGCCATCGTTGTGAGTGAAAGTAGCGGTTTTAGGTTCGAGAGAAGGATATGTAGCTATGAGAGAAAGAAGTTGCTGCCGGATTAGCCATTTGGTATCTTCAGTATAAGGGAGAGAGGAAGGGCCGCGTTGAGAGAGAACGGAGGAGAGGAATTGTTGAGTCGCTTGCTGGTTCGGTGAGCTCGCCGCCGGTGGCACCATTGGGTTTATCGGAAAGTGAATTAGGATTTTAGAGAGATAAAATCGAAGAGATAGAAAAAAGTCAGAAAGACGAGGAAGCAAGCCATGAGAGGTATCTTAGAAGGAGAAGAAACGCGTTTTTTAATAAATATTATTTTAAAATTCGTTCTAATATATATTTAAATGGGCCTATTGGGCTTTTTCTGTAAGTTTTATATATCCGGCCCAACTTCTTTGCCGTCAAATGTGTACACGTGTATCTCTTTTTTCAACAAATTTGATTAGTCTAAGGGCTAATTACTAATTTAGCCCATTTGAAGGGGTCCGTTAATGCATTTGATCCACTTTGCTTCCATCTCATCAAATTAGACACTTTCATCCACTTTTGATAAGAATACACTTATTTCAATTCAAAATCTTCTTCAGATTCTCAATGTCTTCTTCCCCATCCCAAACTGACGAAAGCGGCATTACCGTCAAGTCTTGAGAGAGAAAAGACGGTGGTTTATAGAGAAAGAAGAGATTATGTTTGTAGAGAGAGAAAATACGATAGTTTATAGAGAGAATAGATTATGTTTTGTTCAATTTTTGAAGAATTAGTCTATGAGGAAGAGGATTAGAATGGAAAGCTCAAAAAATGAGAAAGAAAAAAAATCTAACAATTGAACTACTGCGATATCGTATTTGTGACGGATTCGTCATAAATGCGATAACTGTTGTCGTATTTGTGACGAAATACGATAAATTTTGTCGCAGATGCAATAACAATGGAGAAAAATGGAGGAAATTGAAACAAAACCGTTACAGATGAAGAAAGAGACAAGACCAACGAGAAAAGCATGCCTATAAGCTAAAAAAATACCATTTCCACTCCATTTGATCTTCACAGTCTCAGAGTAGAGTCCTTTTTTTTACTACTTACTATATATATGAAAGCTTCATTTGTTTTGTGTTTTCTTTTCAAAATTTAAAATACTTCAAAAACCGCTAACGATTGGTATCAGAAATTGAAGAAGAAGGGAACCAATGGTATATTTGTCCAAAAAGGATGAAAGTGTCTAATTTAGTGAGATGGAAGTAAAGTAGATCCAAAATGTTAATGAACTCCTTCAATTGGGCTAGATTTGTAATTTGCTCTTAGTCTAATAAGAAATTCCGAATTAAGATCAAAATGATCTATGAAGCGCATATCAAAGTTTTAGGTATCAATTTGATCCTCAAATTATTAAATTTTGATCAATTAATTTGGATACAATCATTAAAAGATTATAAAATTTGGTTGATTTGTGTAAATATGCCAAGAGTTGATACAAAAATTTTAATTTGGACTACATTATATATTAGCGCTAAGGCAGCGAAAAGTTACAGTCAGAGCTAATATTACAGTAGTGGGAGACATCAAAACTTTAAGAGTAAGTATTATTTATATATAATTCATAATTATTTATATATAATTTATTTATTATAATTTATTATAATTATAATTATTTATTATAATCTATATATAATTTATAATTTAGTATTATTTATTATAATTATTTTTTGATAGAAATTATTTATTTATTATAATTATAATTACTTATATATAATTTATTATTTTTTATTTTTTATTATAATTATAATTATTTATATATAATATATCATTTATCATATCATATTATTATATATATATAATTTATCATTATATATATAATTTATTATAATTATAATTATTTTATGCAGTTAAGTTAAATTAAGTTAAGTTCAGTTTATTAGCATTCAGTTCCGTTCAATTCAGTTAATTTAATTTTAGTTCACTTAATTTAATTTAATTTCACTAAAAAAAACAGGATCTAAGAGTCTATTAAAGATGCTCTAATGCTTTAACCATAGTTACTTATTAATCATTATGTGTTATTCATGTAAATGTCATGTCAATTTTTCTGTGTTGAATTCAGTTTTAGTGAATTTATTAATGGTTAAATTATACTAATAGCCACATAACTTTATCCATTTTAACATTGTGGTCATTGAACTTCAATTCTTCACGGTATGGTCATTGAACTTTACACTTTGTTATATCGGTGGCTACGGTAACCATTGACCAAGCCTTTTCAACCGTTAACTCCCTTTTAACCGACTGTCTCACTCCTTTCACCCTTCTAAAACCTAAAAATTCTATTCTCTCCTCCTCGTAAGCTCAGTAAATGACGTTTTTTAACCCTACAGTTAGAGACATTATTGCTCACCAAGCTCCACTGTTGCAGCTCCAACTTCAAAACCTCTACCAAAAACAACTTTCTTGCTTCCAAACCCTTTACCCAATGCTCAACGATTGCAATTGACTTGCCATTGTCTTTAACCGATGTTTCTGGGATCCGGTGGGGCTTTACTAGCTTCTAGGGTACCCATGAAGAAATGGAGGACGATTTTATCCTTCAATCAAACAGTCTTAACAGATTCTCCTTTACCGACGTATTTGATGGCCACGGTGGTGTCTCTTTTGTGCAGTTCCTCAGGTTTCTTATAATTCAAATTTTGAATTTATGTTGAATTATAGGAGAAACGAACTCTTAATATATCTTTGGATAATTTGCATTATGTGTTGTTTAAAACTTGTTTTGTAAATAAAACAAGCGTATTCTGTTAATAGAGAGAAAGAGAGGCAAAGAAAGGGATGAGAGAGAGAGAAAGACACAGATAAAGAGAAAGAGAAATAAAGGAATGGTAAATGAGAATTTTAGGTTTTAGAAAGGTGAAATGAGAGAAACAGCCGGTTAAAAAAGGGAGTCAACGGTTGAAAAAGGATGTTCAACGGTCACAGTGGCCACCGATGTAACAAAGTGTAAAGTTCAATGTCCATATCGTGAAGAATTGAAATTCAATGGACATAATGTTAAAATGGATAAATTCAGGAGCCATGGGTGTAATTTACCCATTTATTTGACTTTATTATAGATTCACATACACTACTACTTTAAGAAGGGTTAGGCTATGCTAATCAAATGTTTTATATACTATGTCAATATTTCATCAAATATTTATACGTAAACTAGTTGGAATAATTATATTGAGGGGTGTTTGTTTCAGTTTTTCAGAAGAGCATGTGTTTGACTCTAAACCACAGGAAATATAGCGTTTGATTAGGTTTATATAACTGTAGCGTTTACCATTTTTTCTGGAAACTGCAGCGTTTTAGAGTTTTTCACGAAAAGCCCATATTCATAGCTTTTCATAAACCGTTGTTTGTTAGTTCTTTGTTATTGACAAAATTATCCTTCTTATTTCCACAAGATATGTTTCTCTTTAACATTATTTATATTTCTAGCTACAACATAATTATAGGAAGAACAAGGTTTTGTAGCGTTCAATAAATTTTTTATTTTTTATATAGATTATTTTTTATTAATTTGTGTAACACATTTTTTATTTTATAATAGGATAATGTGCAAAAAAATACCCCTAACGTTTATAGCTAGGAGCAATTTTACCCTTAACATCTAAAATAGTGGAATTATACCCCTAACGTTGGCATCCAAGAACAATTTTACCCCTAGTTGGATTAATTTGAGAAATAATTCATTAAGCTGTCTTCTTGATCATGAATATTGTCATCTACACTTCACATGTGCATCATTTTATCATCATTAGTAACATATCACAAACATAAAAAAAAATGGACATTTTCACTCAATTGCAGCAATGTTATCTTTGAATGTGATGTCAAGCGAGTTGTGAACGCTGTCAATACTCATAAAGATGATCTATCAGATTTTGAAACCATTATAAGCGATTGTCAATTTCTTCTTTCTAACAGAACCGATTGTTCGGTGTCGTTCTCTCCTCGTTCAACGAATGGGGTTGCACATGTCATTGCACGATATGCCCTTTCCAATGCTAACGAGTTTTCCTGCTTTACTATTCCTATTTGGCTATCAGCCGCTGTTTGTAAGGATCATTTCATATCTTCTTTAATATAATCCGGTTACTTGTTTCAAAAAAAAAAATTTACCAAACACTAATAATTAAAAAATTAAACACCTAACCGCGCAACCGCTAACATTTAAAGTTAGATAGACAAAATCAGTTTAGCTCATATCCAACTGTAAATATCAATAATTGACAACATTTACTAAATATTATCAATTTTAAAATTAATTCATACCTAAATTTCTATTTGATTAAATTAATTATATTTGTGCAATTTGAAGTGCATTTTACAGGATCTTTTTTTTTTTAAATCCGAGTTTATTATTTTTTAGGAAAAATTACAAAACTGGATCAAATAGGAAGCTCATTTACATATTTAACTCATTTACTCAACCTATTATATATATAGAATTTATTTTTGTGACTTTCCCAAAATACTCTAATCTTTCATCTTCCCATTCCTCTTCCAAATGCACGATTTCCCTTCCCCTTCCAGTCTTCTCTTGAGATCGATCAACATAAATCGATCGATCATGCAGGCCAAAAATTCGATTGGCCTTTGTCTGCCCTGATCAATGTAAAATTTCTCATGATTGGATTGAAAATGTGCAAGTCATCACAAAATCCTGTAAACTGCATCTAAGTCTTTTTTTCTGGGCTTCTCCATGAATTGTTAAAATTAGAGATGGTCCAGCTTCCACTGGTTCTTACGATGATCTTATTTACTGTTAATGTATTCTCTTTGATTTATAGGTAAAGCTTCCATTTATCATCCCAAAAAGTCTGGACTTCTAATACAGGGAGAAATTTCCGTCCAGATTCGTCACGTTCACTTTGAAGTGATTTGTTAGGAGTTTATTGTGGCAATTTTGTTGTAAATTTTGATAATGTTATGATTTTAATGTT
Source organism: Euphorbia lathyris (assembly GCF_963576675.1). NCBI lineage: Eukaryota > Viridiplantae > Streptophyta > Magnoliopsida > Malpighiales > Euphorbiaceae > Euphorbia > Euphorbia lathyris. The sequence continues at coordinate 93,135,670 of NC_088912.1, read as the reverse complement.
AGAATCCGTTGTTGTTTGACATTTTTTGTTATATACCACTTAGCGAATTTTGTTAAAAACACATCCAGGCTTCGCATATGCTAATTAAAATCATCAACTATACCAAACATTAGCTTCGCAGGCTTCGCATATGTTAATTAAAACCATCAACTAAACCAAACATTAGCTTCGCAGGCTTCGCATATGCTGATTAAAATCATCAACTAAACCAAACATTAGCTTCATAGGCTTCGCATATGCTAGAATCTGCGAAGTCAAAAGGGATAGAGATAGTCGCGCCGTAAGATTACAAACATATTGAGAGTTTTTTTGAAAAAGTTACACAAAAACAGTCTAGATATATAGTAGGTTGGGTAAATGGATTAATTATGTAAATGAGTCTCCCATTTGACCCAATTTTGTATTTTTTTTTTTTTTTTTTTTTTTTTACATCAGTGGTAGAATACTCAAATTAAAACTTTTGCCTCTAAAGACATTATCGTCGGCTATGGATATGGGAGTTGCAAGCATATGCGTATGCACTCCAGGTTTGGCGCCAAAATTATCACAAAATTTAAGAGGATTTAGGGTTTATAGCTCTTCTTCTCCACGACTCTCAATCCCATTCGCAAAAGGACCTTGTCTTTGTTTCACAGTTCTGGTGTTATTGCTTGTCTTCGTGCTAACAGGTGCTTCCTCCTCTTTGCACCATTTGGCCCCTACTGATTTTAAATTCAAATGAAGTTAAATTACTGAATTTTTTGATTTTTTTATTAAAATTCGAAATGTAGCGCAGAGCTCGCATTTTGATTTAGGGGTGGAATATTAGTTGTAAGTCTACCTTTCCCAAATTGCTTTGTATCTATGGTGGAAATTGGTGGCCCAAGCTTCAAATTTATGAAAAAATCTATTTCCGTTTGATTGCTTGGGTTTCCACTCAGTAATTTAGCTTCTATTTGTGGGGATTTTTCATTGTTATCCTTTAATTCTTGAAGGTCATCATACTTTTGTCTTGTTGATGTGTTCAGTTCATTTCCTTGTAGATTATCTGAAAATATTTCCTCATGTGCAATATATTGAGATTTGTTATTCCTGTTTTGCATGCAGCTGGAGCTTGTGATGTCCACTCCTGAGTTATTACAGGTAGTTCCTGTTTGTATTACAATTTGGCTTTTGGCTATATATATATACCAGATTTGACTTCATCTGCTTCTGTTGGGCTAAACAATAATTTTTTGGCTCATTTACTTGGCTGATATTTTTTCTTTCGGACCTAAACTTTGATTTGGTCTCTAGAAATGTACCTTTGATAAACTAAATCATCACATGCCATGAAAAGCTGGTTCAGAACAAAGTTCATAGTTCGGTCTATTATTAAGGAGTATATTTACATGAATCTGAAACGTGATGGTTTCTTCCAAAGAGGGTATATTCAGGGGGCTAAATCTGACCAAGTCAAAATTCAGAGGTTTTGAAGTCAAAATCTGACCAAATACAGGCGCTAAAAAATATTGTTTGTCGCTGTTGTTGTTGTCTGGTGTTCAGGTCTTGCAACAGCTGGTGCATGACTATCATACAGTAGCTTTAGGGGTAATCTTCTTCCTACACCCTTATGGATTTTATATCATTTTATTTCCTGATCTGTGTTCTGCACTGGTACTGGGAACAATTTGCAAAAACTTCATCGAATCTTTGGTAGACGGCACACGTGAATGTTTTTGTTTGTGGAGAGGATATTTATCCCATTAATGTTTCTTTTGCCTGACACCAAACTAGTGACTTTGTTTTGTTGGGCATTTCCTGAATATGTATTTTTAACTTCCAAAGTATCCTAGCTGACAGTATTTTCTCGGCCAACTTTCTTTTTTTGCACGTTGTCATCTGATTAATTTCTATTTTCTGAAACCTGACTTGGGACATAGGTGGTTATGGTGATATTTTACAGGTTGGTACTGTTATAAATGCAACAAGTCCTGGAGTCAAATTACTAATGAGTCCTGCAACAGTTAAGGTGTGCATTTATATTCTTGACTAAAATGGAACGATCCTACTTAAAGGGTTTGTGTATGCTGTTTTCCTCACTTTCTCTCTCTCAATGTGTCTATGAGATGGATTGGTTTTTCTTTTATTAAAAAGACTTGCTTGTCATTAGGGTATCACAGATTTTATGCAAGATGGTGAAGTTCTGTATGTATCTGGTGCAATGACCTTGGTTATTTGCTTAAAGTTAATGAACTTGGTTTAGTGATCATCTACTTGCCCTCTTGCAACTCTTGTAATTTAGAGAACAAACTATTTAGTTGTGTTGTAGTCTCTATTGCTGGACTATTTGAAATGCTTTTCCTATCAAGGGTGTTGTAATAAGAACTAACTATTTCTGCAGATATTGTCTGCTTGTGAAGTTCTCGTATCTATTTATGCTTAAGATGTTGTACTTGGTGGTAGCCATACATGACGTTATATCCATAGCTGTGTGCTTTAATGCCAAAAGCGATTCATTATTATGTTAAAGGATAAAGGCCAAATTTAACCCAATGATTCAAGAGAAGTGCAAATTTAGCCTTAACGTACGAAATGGTGCAAATTTAGCCTTAACGTACGAAATGGTGCAAATTTAACCCTAACGTTTCCAAGATCAATTTTAGCCCTATTTTATCGGAAATTTGAAAATACTGGTTTGATTGGTCTTTAACTGTTACTTCAGACTTTCCAAATATCAATTATACTTAACATATTTAGTGTGTTAGTAAAACAATTGCAACATGTAAAATGCTAACAACTATAAGTTAATCACAATTTTTTTTTTTGTTAAAGTGTTTAAAATAATTACTTTGTTACAAATAACCAACAAAAAATCTACGAAACTGTTTCAATTTATCGACAAACTTGTTTAGAATGTCCGATGTGACACTTAACTAACAATGAAACCAATCTTTTCAAATTTTCGGTAACTTACGGCTACAATTGATCTTTCTAGGAAACCTTAGGGTTTAATTTGTACTATTTCGTACGTTAGGGCTAAATCTGCACTTCCCTTGAAACATTAGGGCTAAATTTGGCCCTTATCATATGGCCATTTCCCTCTAATTTGGTTGAAAGAATGCCAACTCAAAGATTCTTTTTCTAGTTGGTTCTTTTTCTTGTCTAGTTTACTTCAAGGATTCTATTTGTGACTATGTTAAGACCATGAAACACCTTATGGGTTTGGTTCTAATCCTATTTGGCGAATTAGGTCTGCATTAGGTGGAAAGCAGTATATATCAGCATTGAAGAAACCTTCTCCTCACATACCACTTGTTGCTTCTCAAGGCATAACGATAGTTTCGTGCTCTATAATCATCCATGTTGTTAATAATAACTGCATTATGAAGGTTCAAATATTTTTAAACTGTAGTTTAATGTTGATTTTGATTGTCCTCATTTCTAGTTATGGATTTCTCTATAGATAAAGTCATTGAAAAGGTTTTTATCTCCTTAGCAAGATAGATTGATTCATGTTGCCAAATCGAATTTATCCTTATTCGGCTTTTTTTTGTACGTTGCCTATTTCTTACATTTGTTGGGCTGAGCATTTCAAATATGTTATAAAAAAGTGTCTTTTCATTCAATTGATGACATTTGTAAACATTAGTTTAACTGAATTGTTACTTTAATGCCTAAAACTTGAGATCTTTGTCACTTTCCTCATTCCAATCTTTCAATAGAGCAGTTAGAATCTTGTACCTTCTGCTAAAAAATTTCTCTCTGCCTATCTATTTCTATATGAACACAGAGATGCCTTTGGATGACAAGAAATCTAATGACATTTGTTTCAATTTCAATGCAGATTCTATTGGTGTCTTTTGGAGCATCATCTAGTTTTTTCAGATGACATATTTAATAAAGAGAGTGTCACAAATTTTTCTGATGCAATATTTGAAGTTTAAAGCTTCGGTGCTCTGCAAGGCCAAGAAGCTGTAACACGGTGAGATTATTTTAGCATGCCCTATTTATTTTGTACGAAATATTACTGTTTTTCGCATGTATGTCTTTTCGGTCACAGCTGTTATTTGGTTGCTGAATTGATGCCTCTCTTGTGTCATGAGGTTCTTAGGGGTTAAATAACTCATGAGTTATGATGCTCAACTTCAGTCTGTCAATGGAGTTCTAAGTTTTGAAAACGTTATTGATTGAGGATTTTATAGGCTACAAATCATGTCCCTGTTGTTTTCTCTTTCACTTTTTTGTTGTGTGAATGTTGTTTTATCCACTTTTGGGTATTATGACTCTACAAACACTAGAGAGAATGAGAAAGATGTTGTGTATATTCCATTACAAAGTTAGGGTATTTTTATAAGAGTCAAATGGCAGAGAAAGGAAAGGTAAAACGTGAAACCATAATATCGATTAATGGGTTCGAGGTTGTTTAGGTGCCTTTTAGGTGGTCCCTCTCCCAAACCTTAATTGTTTTGACTTTTTTCCTTTTAAGAAACAGTGTAAGTAGGAGTGTTAAAGAGGCGAACCGAGACCGAGCTTGTATAGGCTCAGTGCCGCTTTTTTTGTTCACTCCATGCCTAAGGAGTCTCTTTTCTCTACTTTGTTTCTTTCTTCTCTTACGATCAAAGATCCAATCGAGAGAGGCAGACTTACTTGTGTATGTTAATTGGGTCGCTAATGTCTTGAGCTGAGCCCTCTCGAGCATAATTTTGATCAAGTTTTAACCGGATCCATCGTTCATGCATAGAATAAGTAGCATAAGAGATAAAAAAAAAAAAAAGCCCTGTAACATATTCCACGCTAGTTTAAAAGATTTAGGGATAAGGGCCAAATTTGACCCTAATATTTTCCTTGAAGTGCATATTTGACCTTAACGTATGAAATGATAACGTTTCCAAGCAAGATCAATTTTACCCTTATCTAATGGAAAATTTGAACGGTATGTCATATTGGATCTTCCAAACAAGTTTGTCGATAAACTGAAGCAATTTCGTACATTTTTTATTGGTTATTTATAACTATATTATTATTAATAAAACAACAAACACTTAAGACACTTTGACAGTTTATTTTTGTGATTAATTTATATGTGGTAGACTTAATTGTTAGCATTTTAACAATTTTTTTTTTTTTGTAACGGTGTTAGTAACACACTAAATACCTTAGACATAATTGATGTTTGTAAGATTCAGTATGACATTTAAATAACAGTCAAGCTAGTCTTTTCAAAATTTCGGTAACATAGGGGTAAAATTGATCTTGATTGGAAACATTAAGTGTAAATTTGTACCATTTCATATGTTAGGGCCAAATTTGCAGTTCCCCGAAAATGTTACTTCTCTTCCCAGAAAAACAATTACTTGTCATGACCTAGCTCCAGAGAAGACAAACTCACAGATCTCCTTGTTGACGGTGTGGTTGCATATGGACGACAACTGCTAATGCTACTGGTGTGATGACAAAGTAGAGAGAGAACTCGGGGAAAGAAAAGCAGATTAGTCTATAGGATTTGTATTTTAACTTTGAATTTCCAATTTTTGGACTAGCCAAAGCCCCAAAGCAGTCATTAAGTGTTTTTTATGGGTCTTGTGAGTTGTGACTAATTGAGAGTTAAGTTAGAGTCGATGACTAATTACTAATTATCTTTCTTTGCTCATGAGCATTGGTTATTCTATTTTGAATTAAAAATTAATGAAATATTTATATAGTAATTACAAAATAATTGAGTAAGGAAGTTCAGGCTTGACTTGTTAATGTCTCGAGCGGATTGCAAGCTCGAGCTCAACCCTATCGAGCCGAGCTCGAATACTCATTAACACCCCTAGATAAAGGACAAGTTTTTCCAATAAACAAAATTAACCATTATCCCTTAATTTTAAGTTGTGACTAGATAAAGGACCCCAGTTTGCGCTGATGGAATAATAATCAAATTAGAAAAAGTGTCTTGGAGGGGCAAAATATTTTTCCCCACTTGCATTTGGACCATATAATTGAGAGAATAATGTTAATGGAGCAGTACGTACATTTTATCAAAAACAAAATAAACTTTCAATAATAAATAAAAAACACAATAATTTTAAACTTAGGATTGTACCCCAATTAAAATAAATAAATCGAAATCAAATTTAGGCATGAACTAAGATAGAATAATTGATGACAAGTAAAATTGGAAAAGAAAAGTTATTATCCAACTAAGTAAATAGAATATTTTCAACAAAATTTATTAATTGGGAAACATATTGCCTATTTTTCCCTCCAATCATACAGGACTATATTATGTTATCCAATACAGACAACCTCTAATTTCTGTCATTCATTTTTGTCTTTTTACTACTTTCTCTTTTTCTTTTTTCTCTTGCTACTTTTTTTTCCACTTAAATTTTTCAAATTAAAGATTTCTATCACTTTATGAAAAAGAAAAAGAAACTCCAATTCAATAAGAAAGGAACTGATTTCTTATCACGATTTACTGAATCGAATTAATGCACTGAACAGTCACAAATCAATATTGTGTCCATTTTCCTGTTTTTCAACAATTTCCTCTGTTTCTCTTACTTCTACATTGTGTCTGTTCTCTCTTTACTACTCTTGAATTTTACTTCTGTTGTTTGATCTCCATTCAAATGGCAGTGGAAGAAATTCTTGCCATTTTGGTTGAGTTGATTAAAAATCCCATCACAGTATACGTTGTTTCCCCTATCAAACGACAGCTTAGCTATGCTTTCAAGTGTGACAGCAAGATCCAGAGTCTCCATGATGAGGTTGTGCAGTTGAAGAATAAGAAAGACAGGTTGGAGAAGTCTGTTGCTGAAGCTAGTAGAAATGGGGAAGAGATCTATGAGAATGTTACCGGGTGGCTGAGCTCTGTGGAAAATGACATTGAAGAGGCTGAGAAACTTATTCAGGGGAAAGAAGAAGCTGAGAAGAGCTTCGTCGGAGTTTGTCCCAATTTGAAGACTCGATATCAGCTGAGTAAGAAAGCAGATAAGAAATCCTTGGCAATCGATGTGCTGGTCCGAGATGCAGAAGGATTTGGTCCGATTTCATTCCGCCCCGCTCTTGAGCAGATAATTGAGCCTTCTGTGTATAACCGTGAAGCCTTGCCATCAAGGATGCTGATCTTGAACCAAATTATGGATGCGCTGGAAGACCCTAATCTGAATATGATTGGGGTTTATGGTATGGGAGGTGTGGGTAAAACCACACTAGCAAAGGAGGTCCAAGCAAAAGCTGTTGAGGACAAGTTGTTTGGGACTGTGGTTATGGTTGCTGTCTCTCAAACACCAGAGCTAAGAAGGATTCAAGGCGAGATTGCTGATTTCTTAGGATTGAAATTTGACATGGAGGAGGTTCCTGGTCGAGCGAGTCAGCTGTATCAGAGGTTGAAGAAGTCCAAAGTACTCATCATTCTTGATGATCTTTGGCAAAAACTTGAACTCAATGCTGTAGGAATTCCTTTCGGGGATTCAGGTGAAGGTTGCAAACTTTTGCTAACATCAAGGAGTATGGATGTTTTATGCAGTGAGATGGGAACACAGAAAGAATTCTCACTTGGTGTTCTAGGAGAAGAAGAGGCTTGGAGTTTATTTCAAACAATTGCAGCCAAGTCTAAAGAACCACAATTGCATGCTATAGCAGCTGAAGTTGCGAAAAAATGTGCAGGTTTGCCTCTTTTGATTATCATAGTTGCCAAAGAATTGCAAAACAAAGAGTTATATGCATGGGTTGATATGCAAAAGAAGCTATCTGGCTTTGGGAATGAGGATATACATAGAAGAGTACACAAAGTTCTCGAGTCAAGCTTCGAGAATCTGCGTGGGGAGGAAGTCAAGTCATTATTCTTGCTTTGTTCTTTGTTATCAGAGTCTAATATTCAGATCCATTGCTTGCTGATTTACAGTATGGGTCTGGGTTTATTTAAGCAAATATTTACCATTGAAGAAGCAAGGAATAGATTGCTTACTTTGATTGATAAACTCAAAGCCGAGTGTTTATTGCTGGACGGTGACATGGATGGATTTGTGAAAATGCATGATGTGGTTCGTGATGCTGCTATCTCAATTGCATCTAGGTTGCAGAATGTTTTTGTAGGTGCTGGTCAAGTTAGATTGAGAGACTGGCCGGACCAGAACTGCACCAGAATTTCGCTCCCATACTGCAATATCTGTGAGCTTCCGACACACCTAGAATGTCCAGATGCAGATTTATTTTTGCTGTTCACTGAAGATCTTTGTCTTGAAATCCCTGATTCATTTTTTAAAGGGATTAGAAAACTGAAGGTTGTGGCTTTTACCGGCATGCGTTTGGTGTCTCTTCCTTCATCACTTGGCTTACTTACAAACCTTAGTACATTGAGTTTGCGTAGATGCCGGTTGGATAACGTAGCTATAATTGGAGAGCTGAAGCAACTAGAGTTGCTTAGTTTTGCTGGCTCGAAGATTGGTGAATTGCCTAGAGAAATAGGGCAATTGACTCAACTCAAGCTATTAGATTTGAGAAGTTGCTCTAGACTCCAAGTAATTCCAGCAAATGTCTTGTCCAAACTTTGTTTATTAGAAGAATTGTACATGGTTAGAAGTTTTGATCGATGGGATACCAAAGGTAATGTGAGCCTTGTGGAGTTGGAAAATTTATCTCATCTATCAACTTTGGAAATACAAATTGTTAATCCCAAGTTGATTCCAAAAGGCTGTAAGTTCTTTGATGGGTTGCCATTGCGAAGTTATAAAATATCTGTCGGCGATGGATGGAATTGGGATTGGAAATATGAAACGTCGAGGATGCTAAAGCTAAAGCTGGAACTCGGTATTCATTTGATGGATGGGATTGAAGTGTTGTTGAGAGGGAGTGAAGATGTATATTTAGATGAAGTGAGGGGAATTGATCTCGATTGGGAAGGCTTTCCACAATTGAAGCATTTGCACATTCAGAATGATTCAGACAATATTAAATATCTGGCCAAATCAACAAGGCCGGCTTCTTGTCACGCGTTTGCAATCTTGGAATCATTGAGTTTGAAAAATTTAAAGAGGTTGGAGAAGATTTGTAATGGTCAACTTGGAATGGGGTCTTTTGGGGAACTACAAGTCTTAAAGATCAGTAACTGTGATAAATTGACAAATGTTTTCTCATTTTCATCTGCAACATGTTTGCCGAAACTTCAAAAAATGGAGGTGTATTATTGTGCTAACATGGAAGCTATAGTTGGTGAAGGAAGTGAAGTGATTGAGTTTAGACAATTGAGTTCATTGAAGTTGAAGTATCTACCACATCTCAAAGGCTTTTGCGGAAGAAAAGAGAGAACTGAAGAAACGATGCTTCTTTTCAATGAAATGGTATGCCTTTTTCCATAGAACGATACTTCTTTTCAATGAAATGGTATGTCTTTTTCATTGAATTTTGGCTCCGTTTGTTTTGTGCAAAATTATATTTTCCTTAAAATTATATTTTCAGAAAAAATATTATTATTTGGCATGTAACATGAATTGTAAAATATAGATATGACTATAACTGAATTATGGTAAGTCAGTTATAGTCATATCTGAATTTTGGCCCTCTTTTTTTTTTTTTTTATTATTTGGAAAAAGAATGAATGTTTATTGTGCAGGTATCTTTCCCTAATTTAACAACCTTGGAGATACATGGATGTAAGAGGTTGAAGTATATATTTACAACTTCAACAGCGAAATGTCTTGTGCAACTAAAAAGTCTTGAGATATGGAGTTGTGTGTTAGTAGAGGAGATAATCCTGACTACGAAATTTGAAGAAATAGAGGAGAGCATTGATAAGATTGTGTTTCCTAAACTGAACTATCTTAAACTTGGTAACCTTCCAAATTTAAAAAGGTTCGGCTGTGGATATCCAACCGAATTTTCGTTGCTTAGTGAATTGAAAATTGAAAAATGCGTTGCAATGGAGAACTTCGTGTCCGAATTTCCGGGAAGAAGCAACAACAATGGGAGTGATGAATACCTCTTCAATGAAATGGTGATTTTTTTTCTTCTCTTCAAAGTCTTTATAGTTACTCTGAAATTGAAATTTCAGCTTCAGAATCTATGTTGTTGCACGCTAAAAAAAATTAAAAAATTATAGAATTATTTAAAAGAAAAGAAAATAAGTTTGGCTCGCATATTTTAAAATACTAAGGGTGTGTTTGTTTACTCAATTTTCTCGTGTTTGGTTAGGAACTAATGTTTGCCTTTTATACATGAAAAGTAGTTACTGTTTTTCTAACTGCAAACCTTAATAGCAGACAGCAAAAAGCAGTAGACAGCAGCTAAATCAAACAGGCATGTGTATGTAAGCAAATAAGTGTGTCAAAAAATAGTTGGAGTGGATAAGTGCTAAATTTGCAGTAAGATTATTGGGGAAGCTTGATTTATCCTTATGGTATAAATCGGTTCATAGTTGCTATGAGCTAAAAAATTCTAGCTCATTTTTATACTTTTTCAAGTAATACTGTTGAATAAAAAACTGTTGGTAATTATTGACAAAGTTTCAGATGGAATTTGAATTTAATGATTTTTAGATATGTATGTTTGAATGCCTAACTTATTTATAGTTGCATCTTCTCTTGTTAATATGCTATAATAGTATAAGTTTTTGGGTAAATAATTTTATTAGACTATGACTTTTTACCTAATATACTAGTTAATCCTTAATATGAAACCTACTATTGGGCCTTAACTATTAATTTAAGCTTTTAGTTCGATCGGTTCTATGATATAGTATTAGAGTCTCTTAGACCAAGTGGTCGAGGTTTCAATTACTGGCAGCCTCATTTTTTTATTAAATTTGAACACAAGGTGGAAGGGTTTTATACATAAAAATACTATTATTTTAGTATTAAAATACACTTCATATATTTAATTTTTTTTCATCTCATCCTCTCTTATCTAATTTTAATATTTTAAATATATTATTTACCCAAAATTTTTTATTTGTTTTCATTTGAAAAATGCAAAATTATTAACTTAATTACTTGATAAATCTCACTTTTTGTTTTTGGAAAGTTATATTATATACGTACTAATTTATCTAATACATTTCCATGTGGAACTTATACATTGCAGGTTACTTTTTCCAAGCTGGAGATAATGAATGTGGATGAAATGGGTGGCTTTCGATATTTATGGAACGAGCAATTCATAGCTGATGATTCATTCTCCAAATTAAAATCATTGCGTATTACAAATTGTTCAAAGTTATCAGTTGTTTTCCCTTCAAATGTTTGTAGAAGATTCCAGAGATTAGAGGAACTTTTTCTAGATTCTTGTGGTGATGTTGAAGAGATATATCAGTATGAAGAAAAAAATATACCAGTACAAACATTTTCCCTACGAGATTTAGAGATACGGAATCTACAGTCATTGAAGCATATTTGGAGTAAGGATGTAATTGGAGCTTGCACTTTTGGAAATCTGCAGTTAATTGATGTTTCTTATTGTGAGGATCTGAAATATGTATTTCCAGCATCTATAGCTTTTGGTCTTCTCCAACTTCAAGGACTTCGTATAAGTAAATGTGGTGTGGAAATGATTATTTCAAAGGTAAAAACTGAAGAATTAAAAGGCGCTCCTTTTAAGTTTCCTCAATTGACAATCCTTCATCTTGTGGATTTAAACGAAATGAGGAGTTTGTATGAAGGATCTCATACTCTTGAATGGCCAAAGTTGAAAAGTTTAGAAGTCTGTGGGTGTCCTGAAATTATGAAATTTGGATCCAAAATCTCTAGTTATCACAGAGAAGATAATAAGGGGGAATGCAACCTTCCTATTCCACAATCATCGCTTTTTGTTGAAAAGGTATGAACCAAGTAACCAACCTCTCACTTGTTATCTGTCACTTTTGATCAAAATCCAAATTCCATTTATCAATCGTTTTTAGATTTTCAATGACATTTACTTTTCTTTTTACAAGTTTACTCTTATCTTGGGATTTAGAAAGTGTATTGGGATTTGGAAAATGCATCAAATTCATTTTCTAGAACTAATTAGGTTTAAGTTTATGGATTAAATAATTTTGAGTCTTTCTTAAACAATGTTACTCTAGGCTTAACCACTCTATTTTATTCTAAAGTTAATGTTAATCAATAGCTCCTTAATCCTAGTGAAAACATCAAAAGTGGCAGATAAAAAGGGACAGAGGGAGTAAAAAAGAAGAGAGATAAAATAAGGTAAAATAAAATAGAATACGAATAGGGTAAATTTGTATTTTTTTATTTATAACTATTTGACTATAAAACAGCTTTGACTAATAGGTCTTTTGATGGTTTTTAGTGGAAAAGACTAAACTTGAAGTTCTTATATTAAGTACCCGGTCTTCCATGTCACTTGGAGGACCCCCAATTCACATTTGGACATGTGTATTGTGATCCCGCTTAATAATTAAAATAGTGGGGCCTCTTATAATATGTATGGGTCTATTTTACATATGGCAAAATATGTATGAAAGGTCCTCCATTTGACATGGAGAACTGGGTGCTTCTAATAATTTGCCCTAAACTTGACATGAGTAAAGGGTAAGGAAACCATGCAATAATCTATAATGATTTACCCATAATTCCATATGAGATTATTTCAGTTAGATTGAGTTATTTACAATTTAATCTATTTATTTCCTAATCTAAAAAAAGAATTTTTCTTTAATTAGCTTAGTTAAGCTATGTGCTTTGATTTGCCTAACTTTTGCATATTGATCGCTTGGATAAAATGGTTTCTATTTTGCTCAGTTTATTCCCAACTTGGAGGAATTAAAAATAGATGACCGAGGCTTCAAGGCAATACATGAGAGTGGCGTGTTTCCATCCAAACTGAAAAAAGTTACTGTGATATCTTTAGAAGAAGAATCCGTTCCTTTTCTATTTGGTTTTCTTAAACGACTCTACTCTCTGGAAATGCTTGTCTTTGAATATGGTCATTTGGAAGAGATATCCTTATTAGATGATGAAAGAACAGTTGGAGGGGAAGAACATCCTTTAGGACTGAAGCACTTGGAGTTAAGGTGTTTGCTACAATTGAAGCATATAACAAAGAAAGACTCAAAACTCAATTCCATTCTTCAATATCTTCAGACTTTACATGTTGATTGTTGTTATCGTCTCAAGGATATAACACTCTCCTCAACTTCTTCTTTTCAAAATCTAACTACTCTGTATGTTCGTGCTTGTCACAATATGACAAAATTGGTAACAGCATCAACAGCCAAAACTATGGTGCAACTCATACAAATGAAAGTTGAATATTGCAAAATAATAGAAGAAATTGTTGCAGATGATGGAGATTGCAGAGAGCATGATGCGATTATTTTCAATAAGCTGAAATGTTTGGAACTTATTAATTTAAATAGAGTCAACAGCTTTTGCTCTGGCACTCACCACATGAATTTCCCATTGTTAGAACAAGTAACTGTGAAGAGCTGCTCAAGAATGAAGATATTCTGCGGCGGAGTCTTAAGCACCCCAAAGTTACGGGAAGTACAGTTTAATGATGAGAAACAGTGGGAAGGAGATCTTAATACCACAATAGCATATCAATTAAAAGATTGGGTAACAATGCTTGCATTCTATGTTATTATCTCACTTGATTAGCATTAATTTCGTCAGTCCTTATATATGTATTAATAGTGTTAACTCTTGGCATTGAAAGGTTGGTGGACATTTTGAAGAAGGGAGACTCTTCCAAAATGTAGGATCGCTCGAAGTAGTGAAAGATGCATTTTTCTCGAAAGCTATACTAGCCAATCAACTGCAGTTCTTGAACAGGTTGATAACGATTACTGTAAGAGACTGTGACTCACTGCAAGTAGTTTTTGACTTGGAAGGGCTATCTACTGAAGATGGACATGTTGGAATGCTGCCAAAATTAAATGAATTAAACTTGATTAATCTACCAATGTTGAACCGATTATGCAACAAGCCTTGTACGGGCATTTTAGACTTCAACAAACTGCAAGTGCTGAAAATAGAGAATTGTGGCAAGTTGTCATATGCATTTACTTGGTCCATGGCATCATGCCTCTTTCAACTCCGAAAGATAGAACTGAAAAATTGTGAGATTATGGAAACAATGATAAAGAGAGAAGAATCTGAGGATGCAGCTAAGGTGATACTTCGTTCACTAGACTCTGTTGTTTTGCAATGTTTGCCGAAGTTCTCAAGTTTTTATTCCGGAACTGGAGATTTGGAATGTCCATCATTGGAAAAGCTTAGCATAGGAGAGTGTTCAAGTATCAAAGCATTCATTTCAAGATTGCCAAGGCAAGATAGAGAAGTACTCAATATTCATTTCAGTCACAAGGTTAGTAAATGCATCATATCTAATCAAAATTGAAAGGTATTACCATAATTGGTAGTTGCAAACAGAGATTGGTGATTTGAAAATAAAAAAGTTAATTTTGTATTTTGATTATCAACCATGCAGGCATTTCCCAATTTGAAAGAGTTGTCAGTAGACATGAAGTCTATCACAGCAATTCTGCAATTTGAATTGCCCATTGACTTCTTTTCAGCAGTAAAAAAACTTGTGTTGCCATATTGCTCTTTCACAAGTACAAGATCACATGCTCCTCTGCTTCATTTCCTTTCAAGATTACCCAATCTTGTTGAACTTGAGGTTTGTGATTCTTCTTTTAGAGAGCTATTTAAATTCGAAGGACTCTGTAGTAGGTTAGAAGAAGCCTTGAAACTACCACAAATAAGAGATTTAAAGCTACAATGTCTTGATGATTTGAAGCTCATATGGTGGCTGAATTCCTCATTATTTCAATCAATTAAGACTGTTGAAATAAGAAACTGTGGAAATTTGATTGGTTTGGCAGCATCCTCTACGTCATTCGAAAATCTGACAACTCTTAAAGTATATGAATGCAATCAATTGATGAATTTATTAACATCAGCGGTAGCAAAAAGTATGCTGCAACTTGAGAGGTTAAGTGTCGAATATTGTGACATGTTGACGGAAATAGTAGGAGATGGAAATGATGGAACAACAGACGAGATTGTTTTCGTGAAAATTAAAACATTGGAGCTTACTAATTTGCAAAGCCTGGAAAGCTTCTCCTTAGGAAGCTACACTTTGAGATTCCCATGTTTGGAAAATGTTTTCTTGTATAGATGTCCCAATTTGAGAAGTTTCTGTCCTGGAATCATTAATGCACCGATGCTAGAGAATGTAAACTATGGTCCTGCTTATGAACGGAAGTATTATTGGGAAGGTGATCTTAATGCCACGGTTCAACAGTTGTACATGAAAATGGTAAGTATTATTACATTTTTTTTCTTTGAACTCCTACTTTTTTATGTTTTGTTTCTAACTCTACTCATTTGCGTCTCATTTGCGTTGTTTTGTGCTTTTAGATTGGAATTAAAAGTCTTGAAGCTATCAAACTCTCCAAATTTCCTATGCTGAAAGAAAAATGGGGTGACCAATTTCCATTCAAGTACTTTCGTACATTAAAAAGGTTGGTGGTAAATGATTGTGCTCTATTCTCAAATGCCATATCGTCGCATCTGCTTCAACATTTGGTATGGTTGAAAGTGTTGACAGTAGAAAAATGTGAGTTAGTGGAACAAGTGTTTCATTTGGAAGTGTTAAATGGAGCCAAGCCAATGAAGAACTTAAATCAATTGCAGTTAATTGATCTGCCTAGGTTGAGACATGTGTGGAGCAAGGATCCTCAACGAATTTTGAGTTTCAAAAATCTCCAATTGCTTAAAGTTCATAATTGTGACAACTTGATTTACATATTTAATCTCTCAATGGCTTTGAGTCTTCCAAAACTTGAGCATGTGGAAGTCAAAAAATGCAGCTTGGTGGAACATATCATTATGAAAGCAGAGGAGGAAACAATGTTGGAACTTCAAACAATACTTCCATCATTGCAGTCCATAAATCTTCAACATTTGACTAACTTGTCAAGTTTTTATTCCGCAAGTGAAAATTCCTGGAATGTCCATCTTTGAAAATTATTGAAGTAGTAGAATGTCCAAATACGAAATTATTTCCTCCATCGTTTTCAGTGGTACAAGATTCATCCATGATCACTGGAGACAAGGAAGAACTATTTAGCTATAAAGATCCTGATTCAACGGCAGCTATTTTGGGAAATAAGGTTAGTTTTCTTTCTTTCACTTATCATATGGTATTTTGTTAGAAAATTGACCAAAACGCCTTCAGTCAATTTTTTTTATATATAATTTAATTTAACCTATAATAGTGGAATTGCATTTTGCAGTACATTTATTTGAATCTATTTTTGTGTTTTGTTTTCCTAGATTGCAATTCCAAGATTGGAAGAACTGAAAGTAGGATGGAATAGTTTGAAGGATATATTGAATGACAACACTCAACCAGAGTTCCTATCCAAACTGAAAGTCATCCAGTTAACAGGCTTCCGATCTGAATATGCAATTCTGCCGTCGAACTTCCTTCAAAAATTTCCCAAACTAGAGAAGCTTGCTTTGAGTGATGATTTATTTGAAGAAATAAACCTTCATGAATTGAGCTTCCGAACCGGCGAGGAACGTGATTCACTTGCATTATTGACAAAATTAAAGCTGTCAAACCTACCAACGCTCAAGCATATGGTCCATGATGATTCCCATCTAGTCCCACTCTTCCAGAATTTGGAAGATTTAGAAGTGATTGAATGCAGCAGATTGAAGATTCTAGTGCCTTCCTCAGTGTCATTTCAAAATTTAACAAATTTACAAGTGTCAAAATGTGACGCACTGCTGAGCCTCATAACTGCCTCAACAGCTAGGAGTCTTGTGCAGCTCAAGAAAATGGTTGTAAAGGAATGCAAAATGATGCGAGAAATTGTAGCCATTGCACTGGATGAATTGGAATACAATATTTGTTTCAGGCAACTAGAATGTTTGGAACTTGATGACTTGCCATGCCTCGCAAGCTTCTGTTCCGGAAATTATGATTTCTACTTACCATCTTTGGAAGAAGTGGTGGTTATAGGATGTCCAAACATGGAAACTTTTGCTTCCTTAGTGACATCAAAGCTAAAGAAAGTTAAAACAGGAAGACGCGATTATGAATGGGAATGGGAAGGCAGCCTTAATAACACCATTCGATCATTGTATATGGAAAAGGTACGTACTCTGGTTTACATTTGCACCATAAGGTAGAACTGATCGAAACAAAGCGAGTAGTAATGCAATTCAAACACAGTATTTTTAGTTCAAAGGACAGAATTCATATATGGTGCTATACATGTAGATGCAAGTTTATTTCTCTTATTTCCCTTTTGCAAATCTTGGTATTGTTTTGATCGGCAAATATGTTTTTTCAGGATGCTTAAGAAACCGATGCTCGAAATATGTGACCAAAGAGATTGAATGAGCTCAAACTATGGTGATATTCCAAGTAATTTTGTTACACATTTCATTTCAATTTTGTTAGTTGTCACCCTTCAACTTGTATTTTGCAAGATTTGGCTACTATACCTTTATTCCTCTGCTATCCTACACGGGTTCATGCGACATTTAACTGCTTTCCAACAGGAAAGCCATTCCACGAAAGGCTAAATGTGTCAGAAAATAAAATTACAGGGGCTGAATCTTGCAAAATACTAATCGCGGGGCATAAGTGAAAAAAACTTGCCAAACACAAGGACCGAACAATATGTATGACATGGCAGCCACATGGCGGTTTTAAGTAGCTGGGTCAAGTGAATAAAAAATGTTACTTCTTTTATTGGTGACACGTCGCTATGGCATACGTAAAAGTCGATATTTTCCAATTTGTCTTTCACGTTAATTTTCGGGTCAATTTTTCTGTCTGATTTAGCCAGAATGATTTTATTGAAAAAAAGTGATGTTCAGTAACCTTTTCGAAACAAACCCCAAACTTAAGTGACCATCGGTACAATTTACCCTATGTTCAATATTGACTGAAAATGATTTCATTATGTTGCATGTAAATGCTTTCAATCTGCAGAGCTTTTACTGTAAATGGCCAATTTACTGTCAAAAATTATTCAAACCTTCTCTTTTCCAACCAGGAGTTGCTGCCTTGGAGCAATTTTATTTGGAAGAAATACTTACCTCCCTATCGGTCCATGGCTAGCTGGAAAGCTTTCCTCGGATATTTACAATATCCTTAATGGTACTTTTCAGGTCTTGAATTTAAAGGTTATGATCATTAATTTTGTTCTTGAATTGGTGCTTTATGGTCTGCTGCTGTTATTAGTATTGTTTGGATATTTATCCATTCTTTAGAATGAGCCACCTAAGATTTTCAATGCTTTGAGACAATTATGTTGTATATCCCAGAGATTAATGGCACCATGAACGATTCTGTGACTGAGATGAGCATTTTACGTCAATTTTCTGTGCCTAATAGACCTTCTGCGGTTCCTATTAGCATTGGTGTTACTTGGCAGTCGTTTTCTCCGGGGTGCATAAAGGTTAACACGGATGGTTCGGGTTCTAGTTCTCCTGGAGCAGCAGGTGCAGGGGGCATTTTTAGGACAGCTAGGGGTTTTCCGAGAGGGGCCTTTTCGTTTCATATTGATTACTGATCGGCAACGTGGGAAAAGGGGTGACATTGTTTATAGATTGAATGTGATTCTAGTTATGTGGTGGAGCTTCTTAAACAAAGATCTTTTGATGTTCCTTGGGAGTTGAGACAGAGTTGGCTAACTTTAGTCTGATATGCAGGTGGTAATATCTCATATGTATCACAAGGGTAACAGGGGTGCTGATGCATTAACAAAGCATGATTTGTCTTCCTCGGATTTACGCCGGTGGGATTCCTCTCTGCATTTTTGTAATTCATATGGTCATTATGATTTTAGTTCGGTAGAGCAATTTAGAATTTTCTTTTCCAGTTTCATTATATAATTTTTTTTCTCTTTTCTTTTCATAATATTCGAGTTTGGGGGTTTGGAGTTGTTTGTTGAGGGGTATTAACCTAGTTGGGATGTCCGACAGCTTTCCCTCTTAGTTCTAAAAATCTTTCAATCTGGTATTTGCACTGCTGCTTTGCTTTGGTTCATTGGTTTTGGGTCATCTTCTTTCTCAGGACTGGTGCTCACTGCTCAGCATATCTTGTTGAATTCATCCCCTTCTGTTGTGATAAATGCTTTATATAAGTGATGAAGTATAAATTTAGCCTGAGGAGAATCGATTTAGTCTTCATGTATAAAACATTGCAATTTTAAACGTAATATGTATCAGAGGATGCAATTTCTAGTATTATTAACAGAAGATAAGGTATTTTTCATTACTTGAAAGATGTCCAATTCCAAGCCTTATTAGATTGTGAGAACATTGGAAGGTGGTCAAAGTATGAAATGAACATGAAAAAAGAAACTCATTTTATAGTACTTAGTTAGACTATGTATTTATAATTTTTGGATAATCTAAAAACTAAAAGGATTACATTTAATGGAGATGATGAAATGTTGGTTAAGAGAGTGAGAGATACCCATTACAAATTTGAGGCGTGACAGTTGTCGTATTTGTGTTGTATCAATTACTGGATTAGTGGTGAATGTATCAACATTATATAACCCACATAATTTTGTGTCATGATTGTGTCAATTTAATCGGGTTAGTGTTAATTTCATGCTGTGTTTTTGGATTCCACGTAATTTTGTACCTATTTTAATAATGATATTTAAAAATGTAAGATAATATGATAATGTTTATAAATATTTTGTCATTTTTAGATTAAGATGTTAACAATTACCATCCAAAGTCCTCTAATATCATGTTGTGTTTGTGTAATTTGTTTACAAGTCATATATAATTTTACTATCTTTATGAATGTATGACATGTAAAAATATTGGAAGTTCGAGTCATGTTTGTAAGTAATACTTATGGATTAAACTGGTATGTAAAAATATGATAATAATTTTAAGTTATTTGTGATATTCTTAAGTTAAGAGGTCAATCTCTAATCCAACTTAATAATTTGCATGTCAAGTTTTATGTCAAGTTTGTGTCAACATTAAAACTGCATATCGAATCTACGTCGTATAATTTTTACCCTTAACTTATCTTAAATGTTGATTTTTATTTACTGAATTATTATTTGATAACATCGATCTTGTGACCTATCTTTACAACTTATAGATTTATTGAGAGTCTCATATGAGTATGGCTTTGATTGATATCAAGGCAAGAAATTTAAAGTTTAGGTCTTGTAATTGAAATATTATACAAAGTCAATAGGAAATAGCATTTTCATACTCTCACTTGAAATAAAATTGAATACAATTTTTCATAGCAATGCTTAATATATCAATATCTCTTATTTTATTCTTATTTATTAAATTTTTATTTTTCATATTTTTTACTTAATTTATAATATAGGTATAACATTCATTTGGCTTTCCAAACTAAAGCTTTAAAGTCAATTAGGATCTTAAATTATCAAAATCATTAATCAAGTCTCTAAACTAAGCAAAAATCATCAATTGTTTAATGATTTTTAATAGTTTAAGTTTGGTGACATGTAATTATTTGTTAATCCATGTGTAAATATTTGGTTTACATTTCGTCTACGTGTTTTTTTACGGTGAATGTTATTGATAGAATTTAGATAAAAGGACTAGATGAGAAATGAAATGTAAAATTGGATGATTTTGATGTTAAAGAATTAAGTTTTATAACATTAGTGTTTAGTTTAGAGACTTGTTTAATGATTTTTAATAGTTTAAGTTTGGTGACATGTAATTATTTTTTAATCCATGTATAAATATTTAGTTTACATTTCGTCTACGTGTTTTTTTAGAGTGAATGTTATTGCTGGAATTTAGATAAAAGAACTAGATGAGAAATTAAATGTAAAATTGGATGATTTTGATATTAAAAAATTAAGTTTTATAACATTATTGTTTCATTTCTGATACTTAAAGAACCATAGATGTAATTAACCTATTATAATTAGGAACTTCTTATCTCCTATATAAAGCTCATAGGGTCTTGAATGTACAATTTACATTACACAATATTACTGCGTTGGTTATTGTTAAGAATTACTTCTCTTAAACAAAGACACTAACTTAACCAATATTACTCGTTGGTTATTGTTAAGAATTACAATTTACATTACACTAACTTCACGTCTCTTTTATTTTACAAGTCAAACCGAATCTTTCTAGAAAGAACATCTAATCCAAGTAGACGAGAGATTCACAAATTTATCACATAAAATAAAAAAAATCACCGGACACATGCTATCATGATATAAATTTCAATTGTTAGAATTATTGCTCATCGCTGTCTATTTTTTCTCTCTCTTCTCAATTTTATTAAGAGAAAATTATAAAATTAGGTCAAATGGAAGACCCATTTACATATTTAATCATTTACTTAAGCTACTACATATCTAAACTGATTTTGTATGACTTTCCCATAATACCCTTAACCTTTCCACTTCCCACCACAATACGAATGACCGCTCCCCCCATCTTCTTGGTTACGCAAAAAGTTGGCTCCTCCATCAATGATTTCAAGACTTTTGATCTTCCTTTCTTTCTTTAAATTGCACGAAATCTGCACCATTTCGCCAAATCACAATGAATTTCTCTTTTTCCTATCTTCGTCTCTTGATTCTGCAACTTCTTAATTCTAGAAAACGAAACCATGGTTCATCATCTTCCTGTTCGTTACTTGGTTTCTTTCTTCTTGTTACCATCAAAGAAATGGTTATTCTACGTTATTTCCTTCGTTTTTCCCAGTTTGTCATATTGTTATTGTCGCTTTTAAGGGTGAAAGACGCGAAAAATGTAAGTATCTGTTGTTTTTTCTGCGTTTTTTCATGAATACACTTCGTGAATCGATGATTTCGCGAAGATCTGCGAAGAGAAAGAGCCTGAAAGGTGTGGACCTGCTTCGCGAATCGATTATTTCGCGAAGTCTGCGAGTAGAAAAGTTCATGATTTGACTCGCAGACTTCACGAAAGCATCGATATGCGACGTAGATCGTCACGTTTCAGACCTCGCATACCTCGCGAAAACATCGATTAGCAAAGTAAAATCACCTCTTTCCCTGCACATTTACATTCGCATGCTTCGCTAATCCTCATTTCGCGAAGCCAAAATCGTCTTTTTCCCTGCCTAACACGATTAATTTTTTCTGAAGGTGGTTGATTACATAACATCCCTTTCTAGAAGGCGGCATCCTCAGATGCAGGGGAGATAACTTTCCTTCCTGTACATGGAGAAATTTCCCTCAAGATTGACACATTCACTCCTAAAATGGTTGGTTAGAAGAGATTGTACCAATAATCCGATACCAATTTTGAATCGGATGAGTAATCTTGGTGTGCACCGTGGGACACATCCATCCCAAAAGGTCTAGAACCACACCTTTTGTGATGAGAAATGGAAGTCCAGACCTTTTGGGATGGATGTGTCCCACGGTGCACACCAAGATTACTCATCCGATTTAAAATTGGTACCAGATTATTGGTACAATCTCTACTAACCAACCATTTTAGGAGTGAATGTGCTTTGTTAAGAGTTTATTGTGGCAATCTTGTTGTAAATTTTGATGTTGTTGTGATTTTAATATTATTATTGTGGCAATCTTGTAAATTTTGATAATGTTATGATTTTAATGTTAGAATCCGTTGTTGTTTGCCATTTTTTGTTATATACCACTTCGCGAATTAGCTTCAAAACACATCCAGGCTTCGCATATGCGAACTAAATTCATCAAGTAAACCAAACTTTAGCTTCGCAGGCTTCGCATATGTTAATGAAATTCATCAAGTAAACCAAACATTAGCTTCGCAGACCTCGCATATTGCGCGTAAATTCATCAAGTAAACCAAACATTAGATTCGCAGGCTTCGCATATAAACCCAAACATTAGCTTCGCAGGCTTCGTATAATATGAAATCTGCGAAGTCAGACAGGAGGGGGCGAGACGCGCGTAAATATTGAGGGTATTATGGAAAACTCACACAAAATCAGTCTAGATATGTAGTAGGTTGAGTAAATGGGTTAAATATGTAAATGGGCCTCCCATTTGACCCATTTTTGTAATTAACCCTTTTACTAAATGCTATTATTATTCAACTTTCTTTCTTTCTAATTATCTAAATGTTTAAGCTTCTTCTATTGCAATTTTCCTATAGGATTATCAACGTTCTAGCTAACAATAGTATATAATAAGGAATTATTGTATATATTTTACGAGAAAAGTAATATTAAAATCTCTATATTTTTATTGATTTATAAATAAAAGAATGTGATTTAAATTTATATTTTTTTTTTTATAAAAAGACATGTGTTTTAATTAATTAGTAAAATAAAGAGTCTGGTTAATACTGTTAAATTCTGTTCTTTTTCACTTAATTCCCAGTATCACTAACATTCAGTTTAGTTCAGTAATTTATCATTATTTATTATAATTATAATCATTTATATATAATTCATCGGTATTTATTATAATTATAATTATTTATATATAGCTATTGTTATTTATATATACATTTTATATTTATTTATTTTTTTGGTAGGAAAAGGAAAGAAAAAAAACAAAAAAAAACCCCACAAACTAATCCGGGATTAGCCTAGGAAAGCTAACCCCCACCAGATCATCCGAAAGCAATGAAAAAAGGAAGTCCGGAGGAGAAGAGAAAGTTGAGACTCCCAACATCCTCACATGGCCCTCAGCAGCAAGGCGGTCTGCCACCATATTCTGCTCCCTGAAGACATATCCAAAGTTGGTGGTATCGAAGGAAGAACACAATCTTTTGATCTCTTTAACTAAGTTTTGGCTACCTAAACATATAGCCTTATTATCAGAGATCATTTTGACCGCTTTGAGGTTGCCAGATTCCACGAGCAGTCTTTTCAAACCCAGATTTTTGGTGAGCCTAAGCCCAGAGAAGTTCCCCCAGAGCTCAGCAGTAAAGGAAGAACCCACCCCCAGATTCTGAGCAAAGCCAGACACCCAAGCACCACCAGCTAGAGGTGGCAATTTCGTGTTTCGTGTCAAAATCGTGTTATCTCATTTATATGTTCCATATAGTTTTATATGTTATAAATGCTAGAAAAATGATTTTCGTGTCAATCGTGTCGTGTCAGTCGGATTGGCTCTGTAATCATGTTTTCGTGTCAGAAATTGCCACCCTACCACCAGCATCTCTCAAAACACCTGCATCCGTAATTCTGCCGTCCACAAGACATGAGCCATCAGTATTTAACTTCACTATCCCTTCACCCGGTCTACTCCATCCAAATAGATGAACAACAGTTCTCTGGATAGTACTAGATAAATTATCCTCTTTGAAGCTATTAATAATAATATTAATTTTCTTAGAGAAGTAATCAAGTAAATTAGGAATAACAATAGCTCCTTCTCCAAAGATATCAGCATTCCTCCACTGCCAAAGCTGGTGACAGACAACGGCAAAGAGGATAGCACCATGCTCCAGCTCAGGCAATAATAAACCACTAACACCATTTATAAACCAATCACGATCAGAATAGGCAAAGAAACCAGGTAGCAAATGGACCGGAAGAACTTTCCTCCACACATTTTTACTCTTCGCACAATCTCTAAGATCATGGCAGATGGTTTCTGCCTGAGCTCTGCATCTACTACAAGTATTAGCCTCCACTAAATGGCGTCTTTTCCTTTCAACATTCGTAAGCAACCTATTCTTTGCACCAAGCCACAGGAAACTCCTAATACGATAAGGAACTTTCAAGGCCTAAATATTCTTCCAAGCGACTGAAGGAGGAGCATCCAAATTAAGATTGAAGGCCTCAAAAGCAGATTTGCAAGAATAAGCACCGTTGTTCGTAAGGGACCAACAGTGACTATCCCCATCTTCCTCCTTACTACTAACTTTAATACCTCGAATCTTCAGGAGCGTTTTCAGACTAAGGTAAGCATCAAATCTCGACCAAACCCAATCTCCCTCCGAATCCACAACATCAGCAATACTCCAATTACGAATCTCTAGAGGCGGTAGAGAAGTACAAACATCTAATAAAGGCTTCTTCCCAAGCCAGATGTCATTCCAAAAACTAATTGATCTACCATTGCCCACCGACCAACCAATCCCGGAGCAAAACTCAAAAAACACAGCATTAACCCATTTCCATAAGAAAGAACAATTCAAAACTCTCTCTTTTGGACCCCCAAAAATCCTATCCTTTTCATATTTCCCGCATAATAACCGAACCCAAAGAGCATACGGGGATTGCCACATCCTCCAAAGAAGCTTTATTAACAACACTTTATTATTGTCCCTCGCTTGTCTAATCCTCAATCCTCCCATATTCTTAGGTTGGAAAACCTCTTTCCATGGAAAAAGATGGATTTTTTTCCCCTCTTCCGAGTCCCCCCACAGGAAACGACGATTGATTTTATCAAGACCATTAAGAACAGGCTCCGGCAACCTACAAGCTCGCATTATGTGATTAGGAGCCGCACAATTCACCGATTAGATCAAGGTAATACCGTAACCCCCTCACTTGGATCACATGATATCTCACACAATATCAGTTATAGACATGCTTTCAATTCTCAATCATATAAACTTCAATCTCATATAAACTTTACATATTATACATAAGAGAAAGCATTTACAATACACGTTTAAGTCCTTATCCTACATAGAGGATTTACAAAACAAAAGTACATCACAAGACTCCAAAATGCCTAGATGAGAATGGACTGACACTGCCGGTGCGACCTTAAGCAAGAAGAACTCCTCCTAACCTGTAAAATCTATTGGCAAGGGGTGAGCTGTCTACTCAATAATCATATTACGCATATATGTATACAAAAGTAATGTAAAGAGCACAAATCAAAATATATCATCAATACCAAGTTAGAATTTATTCACCTGTTTCACTTATTATAGTAATACTCTCCAAAATGACTGAAAGCAGTACCCTAGATTTCTGTTTAGGGCACTTGATACATATCTTTCATTTGGACAGCCTATAACCACTTTAAACAACACCAAAACTCAACAAACTCCATCACAACTCATCCACAACAAATCCTATGATCATACCTAGGTATTTCAGAATCTCAAACTCATAGAAAACAAGCTAAAACAACATACTAACCTTCAACTCGTGTCTATCACCTAGTATGCTTCCTAACTTGACTTGTTTGACTCGAAAATGGAAGAAATTGGAAGAGTTTTCTTTGGAGAGGTTTAGGGTATGAACAAGGAAGGTTTTGCTGAAGCTTTGGTCGACATTGTGGCTGGAATAGATAAAGAATGAGTTGTGCACATCATTTGGCAAATGAAGAGGTGTATTTTGTCTTACTATTGGGGTGACACCTCATGCTTGCTCACAAACCTCAAATTCAGCCCTCCTAAAGTGTAACGTAATCAATTTAGGACATATGAATTCATTCATTCATTCATTTAAGTCCTAACTCAATTAACCAATCGTTACATCTTAACGATACACTAATCGTCTACTAATCGCACGGTAATCGCATTATGCATATGAAACTTCTAATGACAATGCGATGAATCTAAAATGTATGCATTCCATCATGAAAACATATATGAATGTGGGAAGATGTATATGTTAGGGTTTTAGGGATGTTACAAATACGGCCCGCAAGAGAAGGGGATTTAGCTTTCCAACTAGCACACTTACTATTAGATCTATCGAAGATCTCTTTAAAAGAAGCTTTAGAAACTCTATCACTATGGAGAGGAACCCCTCAGATAGTTACCAAAAGCCTTGGTTAGAGGAATACCAGAAATCTCACTCATCCTTTTACAGACCCTTTGGTCCATATTATTAGAGCACAACATTCTAGACTTTTGGATATTAAGCTTTTGACCTGAAGCAGAGCAAAAGTTACCGAGGATATCCATAATCACACCAATTTGCTCCTCACTTCCTTCAACAAAGATCATAACATCATCAACAAAGAACAAATGAGTGACCGGGGGACATAATTTATTAATGGAAATCGGATGAAACCTACCAGTGCTAACAACATATTGGATAAGATGAGTTAACCTCTCCTTAGCAATAACAAATAAGAACGGACTCATAGGGTCCCCTTGACGGATACCCCGGGAAGGAGTAAACTCCTCGGACAAATCCCCATTAATCAACACTTGGAAGACAGGAGAAGAAATACATACCTCAATTAATTTCCTCCAATTATCCGGAATCCCAGCTCTCTCCAGACTATCTAGGAGAAAACTCCAGTTAATCCGATCATAAGCTTTCTCCAGATCCAGCTTCAGAGCCACAATACCACGCTTACCCTTTTTGATCTTCATCGAATGGACCATCTCCTGAGCGATAACAATATTATCCATCATCTGTCTCCCTAGGACAAAACTGCCTTGATTCTGGCTAATAATATCAGGGAGAATACACCGAAGTCTATTAGCCACTATTTTGGTAATCACCTTATAAAGCACATTACACAGACTAATAGGTCTCATTTGTAAGAAAGAGGAAGACTTCTCCACTTTAGGAATCAGGACCAAAAGAGTTTTATTCACTAGCCTAATATCCTCAAACCCATTAAAAACCCCTTTGACAAAACTGTAAATTCATTCTTTTACAGTTTCCCAATATTTATGATAAAAACCGACCGGGAGCCCATCAACCCCATGAGCTTTAGTAGCTCCAATTCTAAACACCGTCTGACCAATCTCTTTCTGATCAATAGGGTGAAAAGCTTCAATAATCTTATCCTCACAAACCGTAGAAAACGTAGTCCTAGACAGAGCTCTATCCAAATCCACCGAGTCTTCTTTAAATAACTCTTTATAGAAATTGAGGGCCAAGAGGCGAATTTCTTCATCCTCATAAACCCAATTACCATTAGGATCTTTGATAGCATCTATCCGATTTTTCTGCCTTCTGATAACAGTAGAAAGATGGAAATACCTCGTATTACGATCTCCATCCTTAATCCAAGCCTTCCTTGATTTCTGAAACCAAAGCAACTCTTCTTGCCTTAGCACCGCTTCCAACTCATTCTGGAGGGATCTAAGAAGACAATTCAAACTATGGTCAAACCTAATCTCCAAGATACGTTGGATGCCTTCAATCCTACTCAGAATTTTCTGTTTCCTTCTGATAATGTGGCAAAAAATGTTTCTATTCCAGCCCACCACATTGCTTCTAAAACCCTCCGCAGCCAGTAAGACATTAGAATGGGGTTTCCAATTATCATGAACAAAATTCTTAAACTCAAGATGAGATTCCCAAGCCACCAGATACCTAAAAGGTCTTACCCCTCTAGTACGAGGAGCTCTCACCAACCTGACTAAGATAGGACAATGATCAGAATGACGAAAGGGGAAATTCAACACAGCCGCTTCAGGAAACCTACTCTGAGCAACTATATTAGCATAAACTTTGTCCAAACGAACAAAGGTACTATTACGTTTCCAAGTGAACTTATGACCAGCAGCACTAAGATCTGACAGTCCACACAAATCCATATTTTGCTTATGATTAAGACACCTATTAATATAGTGATTCCCTCCCCCTCTTTGATCACTCATAATAGCAATATCATTAAAATCTCCAGCAACAAACCAGACATCCACCATACTCGTACTTAAAGTAAACAAAACCTCCCAAAGACGTTTACGATTAGCAAGAATAGGATCAACATACACAATAGTGATAAAGAGGAGCTTATTACCAGGGTAAGTAACTTTACTATGAATAAATTGCTTATCCATCTTCACGATATCAAAATGAACAAGATTAGGCTTCCAAAAAAGCCAAATTCCACCAGCTCGGCCAATAGCCTCCGATCTGACACACTTCCAACTTCTAAATAATTTAACCACCTCATCTGCTTTAGCTCCACTGATCTTAGTTTCCAGTAAAGCAAAACAAGACGGGATGAACTGCTTAATTAAATCCTTTACATGGATCCGGGTCGCCTTGCTTGCCGCTCCTCTAACATTATTCATCTCAGATACTTGAGGAACTTGAACCTGAGAACAATCCTGGAACACTTCTTTGGACTCAAACAGAGGGTTAACTGCCTCCACATTATTTCGTCCAGTATCTGCAGGTTCTAAGTCCGGCATGCCCAACTCTACTTGATCATTAGTAGGACCAGGGTCTTGATCTTCATCCACGGGAAGAACCCCAAACCTAGATCCTGAACATAACTCCAAAGGGCCGCCGGGTAGCAGCACATTTCTTTGGACTAGACATCTCATTCCTTCCATAATCATTTTGGAGCAGGAGCTGATCATTAATAATGTCAGGAGGAAGATTGTGGGCCACAGGAGCACGCGTCCTTCATCTCCCAGACCGCTTAGCAACCATCCAAGGGCCGAAATTGCTCACATCCCCTTGGATACCCTCTTCCCTAGCCTTGACAGCTTCAACTAAATCCTCGCTTACCTTCTTCTTTTTAAGGCAACCCTCATAAGTATAACCAAACATCCCACATTCATAACAGATATTATGGATCCCTTCATACTCAATATAGTAGATTGTATGTTGTAAACAGAATTTAGACAAAAGGGGTTTTGCTAGGTCAATATCAATACAAACTCTAGCAAACTTGCCTCTTTCAGCTCCAATAGTAGTTTTATCCACATGGTGGACTTTACCAACAAGCCCTGCAATTTTCTTTAGAAAAATTTCATTATAATACTCAATCGGGAGACTCGGGAATCTCACCCAAGTCAAAATCCTATTATTAACCGAACAATCCCTTGGATTAAAGTTAGGAACCCAAGGCCTTAGAGATAATATAGGCCCCCCCATTAATAACAACTTCATAATCTTCAGCCAGTGTAAACTTAATCACATAATAGTCATTTTCCAAGTCAGAGATACTGACTTTACATTTTTTAGCCCACTGAGCACGGATTTTCTGAGCAAAATAATTAAATCCAATTCTTTTTCCTAGGACAGTCATTATTAAATACAATTTCCATTTAGAACGAAGGGATCGTTTATCAGCCGAGGACAAACGAATCACAGGACACAATGGATCGTCTTGTTCCTCATCCTTCACATCCGAATCTGACAAAATTCCCTCCAAGTCTTCATCCTCCATTCCTCCGTTAAAGGATGTCTCCTCTTCCACTACACCCATGACTGTGTCCTTCCAAGACAATTTCAAATTGCCCGGGCGTTGCTCCGAACTATTTTCAGAAAAGCCACCGTCAACCATCTCTCCCCTAACCCCCATATCAGAAACACCACGGGGAACCAAGAGGTCACCCACGGTAGCCGCCTGATCCTTACAAAAAACCTCACCTGACCGGCCGGACAACCCGACCCCGCCCCCTTCTCCAGATCCGCCACTCCCGCAATCGGTTTTCCCATCCCTAGCCGACACCAACCCTCATGCTGTCTCTATCCCATAAGGCACCGAACCCGTCGCGCCCTCCATTCCTCCCCCCTGAACCGATCCAAAAGGTGCCGCCATCGGGGGACCGCCGCCTGATCTCGTAAGATCACGATGCTCGCCATCGTACACCGCCATACGCCCGTCGATCGCTTCAGATCTAGCCTCTCCCGCTAGAGCGCCGCGTGCCCCTTCCGCCATCAACCCCGTTCGCGCCAGTTCAGCAAAAAAGAACAGTCTTAGTGTTTAATGATGTGACACATTAACTTATTCATTTTGCTAACCTGAAACAATTAAATATTATCTTTTGATGACGTGATATGTTAACTAAAAATAATATGTGAAACGCGGTGTAAAACACATTTCTCTTTTGCTAAAAACAAAAATATGTTGTAACCAAAAAAAATATTTTTGTATTTATAAATAGATGAATTTTATTAGACATCAAAAATATAATTTTTCTTCAAAAAAAAATATAATTTTGTATTATATTCCTACAAAAAGATTAGTAATATTTTAAAAATGATTATCGTTCTTAATATTTTTTAAATTATTAGAATATATCTGAAATTTAGAGAGATGATATATATATTTTTTTTGTATTTAGCTGAAATTAATTGAACCAATTAAGTTAAAAAAAAATCTATATGTTAATTTCTTTTTCTTTTTCTTTTTCCAGATAAATATTTAAAAAAAAAAAATCATTCAAGTGAGGGAAGCGAATTACACTGTGAAAACACACTACAGATGAGCTCGCAGATTCTGCCCTTCGCCGGAACACCACCTCCGTCGTCACCGCCACTATCTCCTTCACGGCTTAACTACGGAACACGACCTTCTACCATTCACACACTAACCCAAAGAAACCACATCCCAGCAAACATATACAAGCATCCATCTGCCATTCTTTTAGAGCTCTGTACTTCCCCAAAAGAACTCCGCCAAATACTTCCTCTTGTAATTAAAAACGGTTTCTACAATGAAGAGCTATTCCAAACCAAGCTCGTTAGCCTTTTCTGCAACTACGGTAGCTTATCCGAAGCTGCTCGTGTTTTCGAACCTATTGATGATAAAATTGATGCTCTATATCACACTATGCTTAAAGGTTATGCAAGGAATTCATCTTTAGATGATGCTTTGTCCTTTTTTTGTCGAATGAGGCGTGATAATGTTGAGCCTGTTGTATATAATTTTACTTATTTGTTGAAATTATGCGGTGATAATTCGGATCTTAGGAGAGGTAAGGAGATTCATGGGCAATTGACAACGAGTGGATTCTCTTTGAATTTATTCGCCATGACTGGGGTTGTTAATATGTATGCTAAATGTAGGCAAATTGATGATGCGTATAAGATGTTTGATAAAATGCCTGAACGAGATTTGGCTTGTTGGAATACGATTATTTCTGGTTACGCCCAAAATGGATTGGCGAAGATGGCATTAGGGATTGTTCCAATGATATTCGAGAGAGGGCATAGGCCGGATTTCATAACAGTTGTTTCAATTTTGCCTGCTGTTGCAGATATGAAGTTACTGAGAATTGGGAAGGCGATTCATGGGTATGTTATCAGAGCTGGGTTTGAGTCAATTTTAAATGTAGCAACTGCTCTGATGGATATGTATTCGAAATGCGAATCTTTAGGGACTGCAAGAGTGATTTTCGAGGGGATGAGTCGAAAATCTGTTGTGACATGGAATTCAATGATTGATGGTTGTGTACAAAATGGAGATCCTGAGAAAGCAATGGAGCTGTTTCAGAAAATGATGGATGAAGGAATTCAACCAACTGATGTTACTTTGATGCAGATTTTACACGCCTGTGCGGATTTGGGTGATCTCGAGCAAGGGAAGTTTGTTCATAAGCTAGTTGATGAACTGAGACTTGATTCAGATGTTTCTGTGACGAATTCATTGATTTCTATGTACTCGAAATGCAAGAGGGTTGATATTGCGGCGAATCTGTTTAAAAACCTGCAGAACAAGACACTCGTGTCTTGGAATGCTATGATACTAGGTTATGCGCAGAATGGGTGCGTAAATGAAGCATTGCATCTGTTTTCCGAGATGCAATCTCGAAACTTGAAACCGGATACGTTCACGGTGGTGAGTGTGATTCCTGCTCTCGCGGAGTTATCGGTTCCGCGTCAAGCAAAGTGGATTCATGGATTTGTTATGAGGAGGGTTTTAGATAAGAATGTATTTGTGATGACTGCTCTTGTTGACATGTATGCCAAATGTGGAGCTATTCACACTGCGAGAAAACTCTTCGACGGAATGAGCGAACAACATGTGATAACGTGGAATGCTATGATAGATGCCTACGGGACGCATGGGCTTGGGAAAGAATCTGTTGAACTTTTTGAGGAAATGCAAAGGGGAAGAACGGTCAAGCCAAATGATGTTACGTTTCTGTGTGTTCTATCAGCTTGCAGCCACTCCGGTTTGGTGGAAGAAGGGTTGCGGTACTTTGCTAGTATGAAGAAGGATTATGGTTTAGAGCCCATAATGGACCATTATGGAGCCATGGTTGACCTTCTTGGTCGGGCTGGCCGGCTCGATGAGGCTTGGAATTTAATTCAGAAGATGCCTGTTGAACCGGGGATCAGTGTTTATGGAGCGATGCTTGGTGCTTGTAAAATCCACAAGAATGTTGACCTAGGGGAGAAGGCAGCAAACAAACTCTTTCAATTGAACCCGGACGAGGGCGGATATCATGTATTGCTCGCAAACATATACGCCACTGCTTCGATGTGGGATAAAGTAGCAGAAGTGAGAAATGCAATGCAGAAGAAAGGGCTTCAGAAAACTCCTGGCTGCAGTTTAGTCGAATTAAGAAACGAGGTTCACAGTTTCTATTCTGGTAGCACAAGCCATCCACAATCGAAAAGAATTTACGCTTTCCTTGAGACTCTAGTCGACAGGATGAAAGCTGCCGGTTATGTGCCGGACACAAATTCAATCCATGATGTGGAAGATGATGTTAAGGAACAATTGCTGAATACTCATAGTGAGAAATTGGCTATTGCTTTCGGACTTCTGAATACACGCTCAGGTACTACGATACACATTAGGAAGAATCTAAGAGTTTGTGGCGATTGTCATAGCGCGACGAAGTATATTTCACTAGTTACCGGACGGGAAATCATTGTACGGGATATGCATAGGTTTCACCACTTCAAGAATGGAGTCTGTTCATGTGGAGATTATTGGTGAATTTGGTATTTATAACATTTTGCTATAAATAAAATTGGAAGGCCAAAATCTGAGCTCTGTAAAAGGATAAAAGCAAGAATTTGATCTTACACAAATGGCTAGCTTCACCTTAAAAGTAACAGTGGGGAGGCTGGTAAATGTCTCTACAATGGCAACCTCTACCCGTAAATTTTCGATCTAGGATCGTCTAGTATCTGTACATTCAACTCGACAATGTCAATTGCAGTTTAATCTATAACATCCATGAAACAATCCTCACAATTTAGCAAACTATTTACCATTGTCTCACTTCCACCACCAAAACTGTCGAAACAAATAAATCTTCCGCATTCGAGTGTCGTAAGTCATAAAGGCTCTGGCTTTAATCGGGTCAGCATTGAGATATTCAAAAGCATACATTTGTTTAGCTTCTTCTAAGCCGTCAATCTCCATAACTGCGTCTAACAATTCGGAAGCATTGATAGCAGTTTTGCTATGCTCCATTGCATCCGCCAAACGCCGAATGCTTGATGCCACAGCCAACATTGCATCCTGAAGTGCTTCTGATCCACGGGGACGTTTTGGAAGTTGTCTCATGGGTTGGATCAAAGGAGGGTCCTGACTACCATCCGGCATATGATCTGGTGTTCCGGTATATGATTCTGTTCCATCAGTCTCACTTACATCTTCTGAACTTGGAGAAAGAAATGAAGGAGAATCTTCTTCGAAATTTCTCGTTAGATGACCTCCATCTTTCATCTTAGCCCACCGGCTAGGTGCTTGGTAATTTCCACAAACAATTTTTAGTTCATCGTACATCTCAATCTGCTTACCTCGAATCCCTTTTGCATCAGGGTGTGCCTGTTCATAATGAACGTTTGAGATTCATACATCGTGAACAAAGTGGCATACAACAACAACAACAACAACAACAACAAAGCCTTAGTCCCGAAATGATTCGGGGTCGGCTAACATGAACCATCATATAAAACCGTGAAATCAAGTCGTGTCAGCGACACAAAGTGGCATAGAAAGGCGAAAAACATCTACCCAAATAAATAGGTCGATAAATAAAGACTAACCGCTATGTATCTCTTCCAGAGCTCATCACTCTCACACTCGATCATCTTCGTATTGGGATTCCACCTGAATCCGTCTTGACTGAGCATATCCCTTATCACCTTGTACCTTTTCTTTATAGTCTTAAGACGATTAACGACTTTTTGATTATTTAAGTTTAAAGTAAAGCGAGAGTTCACAGCAATACAAGCAGCAGTATATGCATTCTCATTGAAACATTTGTCGATCTTGTTTCCGTTTCTAGCCTGAATAGCAAGAGTTTCAATAAGACACTTGTCCATAGCAATAGACCAAACAACATTCCTTCCTTTATGCTTCATCTCCCTTCTCTGTGCTTGCAAGTCATAATGGTCCATTTACTGATGCAACAACAACAAAAAAGACTTAGTCCCGAAATGCAACCAAAAAAAAAACAAATTACTTCATATAATTAGTATACGTGCTGAATCGGAGTTAAACTACTGAACAAATCATGGAAGCCAGTTCATGATTTCTACTTGAATATTACTACGTGCGAGTCGCAATTCTGAACAAATTACATTCAACACATCTAACATAAAAAGATATTTGTATTGTATTCCTTGGATAGCAACAGAAAATATGTGATACTGATTCTGGGTTTCTGAACACGAAATAATCATTACAAAAGCAACTAAAGGACACCCCAGGAATGAAAAATAATAGGTAAAAAGAACACGACACCACAGCCCTCGAAACGTAAGCCAATCAATTCTTAGGTTCAAATGATTAATTCTGACTCCGAATAATGATTAATGGTGTCTTAGCTAAGATTCATCACTGGAACCTTAGTAATAATGACACAAAACAAAGGGAAGGTACGTCGACAGCTTAAGCAATGAGTTAAATAACCAATATCAGTGATACCAATAAAAAAAAAAAAAGGGCAGCCCGGTCGCACTACGCGTCCCCGCTGAGCGAGGGTCCGGGGAGGGGTCCCACCACAAGCGTGTACTGGGGGCAAGCCTTCCCCTGCTAATTCTTGTAAATGTATTTCTTTTTCTCGGGGAATCAAATTAATGAGTCACACTATGAAACTTTGGGAGCGAGTGATTGAACAAAGGCTAAGGAGGACGGTGAAGATCTCGAAAAACCAGTTTGGCTTTATGCCGGGAAGATCAACTATGGAAGCCATCCATCTAATGAGACAATTAATGGAGCACTATCGAAATAAGAAGAAAGACTTGCATATGGTTTTCATTGACTTGGAGAAAGCATATGATAAGGTACCAAGGGAAGTACTTTGGTGGGCCTTGACAAGGAAAGGCATTTCGCGGAAATATATTGACATCATAAAGGACATGTATGAGGGAGTATGCACGAGTGTACGTACTAGTGTTGGGAAGACTGAAGAGTTTCCTATTACGATTGGAGTGCATCAAGGTTCCGCACTAAGCTCATTTCTTTTTGCCATCGTTATGGATGAACTAACAAGTTCACTTCAAGATGGTATACCATGGTGCATTCTGTTTGCAGATGATATTGTGTTGGTTGATGAGACGAAAGAAGGAGTGGAGATGAAGTTGGAACTATGGAGGCAAACTCTAGAATCTAGAGGCTTTAAGTTGAGTCGAAGTAAGACAGAATATTTGGAGT
This sequence comes from Euphorbia lathyris, assembly GCF_963576675.1. Lineage (NCBI taxonomy): Eukaryota > Viridiplantae > Streptophyta > Magnoliopsida > Malpighiales > Euphorbiaceae > Euphorbia > Euphorbia lathyris. Next base: position 93,099,516 of record NC_088912.1, on the reverse strand, counting down.
GTAAGTTTAGCGGCCGTAGGAGTAGGGAGGTAGGGGCAATCACCCTAGATGGGAGAGTTGTTCAGGCCTCGGATTGCTTCCGGTATTTAGGATCTATTATCCAAACGGATGGAGAAGTAGATGGAGATGTTGCTCATAGGATTAAAGCTGGTTGGTCGAAGTGGAAGAGTGCTACGGGTTTCCTTTGTGATCCCGGCATGCCTAATAGATTGAAGGGAAAATTCTACCGGACGGCAATTAGACCAGCATTGTTATATGGTACGGAGTGTTGGGCAGTGAAACACTGCCACATCCATAAGATGTCGGTAGCGGAGATGCGTATGTTGAGATGGATGTGTGGTCACACGAGAAAGGACCGGGTGCGTAATGAAATAATTAGGACAAAAGTAGGGGTCACATCTATTGAGAATAAAATGAGAGAAAACCGACTAAGGTGGTTTGGCCATGTGAGACGTAGAGCGCTTGATGCGTCGGTTAGGAGAACCGAAGAGTGGCAAAGGGATGTAGTGGTGAGGGGTAGGGGAAGACCTAAGCAAACTTGGAGGAGGGTGATCGAGAGTGATATGAGTTTATTGGGAATTGAGGAAAATATGGTAGTGGATAGGACGGAGTGGAGGGAGCGAATCTGTGTCGCTGACACGACTTGATTTTCACGGTTTTATATGATGGTTCATGTTAGCCGACCCCGAATCATTTCGGGACTAAGGCTTTGTTGTTGTTGTTGTTGTATTTCTTTTTCTCCTTGAGTTTTCGACAAGTCTATCAGTGTACCACGGTCACACGATACCAACACATGGCAAGTAATAATTCCAGCAGATAACAAATGAAAAATGAGCACAAAAATGAGCATGTATCGAATTCCAAACTCCTCAGACAAAGGATATTACTCCAATCAACAACTTATGCACAGATTTGATCATACCACAAACTTGCCAATGTGAACAAGATCAAAGTACTGCTGATTTAAGCTTTTACTTTCCAGAAGGTTCTATTTTCTACAAATTTTAAATTTGACAAAACAAATAAGAAATCAAGTTTCATAGAAAAGTTGATTTCCCTTCACACATGCAGCAATTTATTGAATTAGCTTTCTTTACTTTCCACCTAAAAGAAAATCTTGCTTTTAGTTGTCTACTCAAATAAAGCTTTATGCGTTCTCTTCCCCATTTCAATATAGAATAAATCATAATAATAAGAACATAAAAATGCAATCACAATTCTAAAAAAAGGAAAAAAAAATAGCCTCTTTAGTAAGCAAAATAATGGGTAAAATGCATATACGGTCATTAAAGTTTGGGGTATATTTCGCAAAGGACACTAAACTTTATTCTCTTTCAATAAAATCATTGAACTTTACATTTGATTTCAGTAATGTCATTCCAGCTAATTTGTGTACAAAACCTCGCCCGAATGTTGACGAGGCACAAAAATAGTTGATTATATGCCAACTAAGTGTCACACTGGACATGTTTGACTTTCAAGGCTGATGTGGCAGATATTTAGCAACCGCATGTATGCCACATGCCACATCATAAGCCACAAAAAAAAACAATATGTTTGTCCGACATGACACTTAGTTGGGCTATAGTCAATTGTCTTTTGCGTCATGTCAATATTTAGGTACGTTGTTCTAAGCCAATTACCCGGAATAGCTTTATTGAAATCAAATTTGAAGTCCAATGATATTGTGAAACATACGTCATACTTCTGTGACCGTCGGTGCGCTTTACCAGCAAAATACTCCATGTCTAAAATTCAGGTGATCAAGTGATTTTAGTAACTAAAATTATTAAACTTTGCCTGCGGAAACGAACTGAAATTAGAAGTTTAAGAACCAAGATGTCTAAACCTAAGGAAACTTTTTACATTTTTTCCATTTTCAATTCAATTAAGATTGATCTGCTCTCAAGTACCAAAACAATAGACATAATTAGGAATACAAAGCTCACATCTAGGGGTGTCAAAACGGATGCGATCTCTATACTCCATATAATTATATGTGATATAAGTGCAATAAAAATGATAATCATTGATTCATATCAAACGGATCTTGTTAATACATAATCATTGATTCATATAAAAAGGATAGTGCCAATCGCATTATTGTGTCAGAAATTGACAGCTCTATTCACACTCACTGAAGTGACTTCTAGTTTTCACTAAATGAGAACAATATAAAAACAAAGAATGCTCAAGAAGATCCAAACATTGTATCAAGCAAGTTAATATGTAATCATGTGATATGATTAAGAGCAAACTGAAGTAAACAACTAGAACAGATAAAAGAACTAAGCTCTAAGCTTCAAAGATAATCACCAATCAGTAAACAAATGATCAAAATCACCCAACAATAACTGCAGATATACAAAGCAATCCTCAATAAAACCTCATTCTAGATTGAATTGTGAGCTACAGAGAGAGAGATACCTGGGTGAAATGAGAGAGAAAAAGGAAGAGGCTATCAGATCGGCGACCGGAGGATCGCCGGAGGAAGGATCTAGCCGCTAAGATGATTAGAGACGTAAACTGCTAAGACTTCATTTAGGAATTCGGACAATACCTAGGGTTTTCTTTTTCTCGAGAAAAGAAAATAAGGAATAAAATTTTCCCGAGCTGTGGCACTTTCTCGAAAACCAAACGCGTGGAGAGAAAAGTTCAAATCTTTTCCAGTTTTGCTAAGATGCATGATGGTCCAGAGGTTAGAGTTGAAAGACCTATCAAAAGCAGCCACCTGTCTCAGATCTTAACATACTTCCGGTTATTCACTGTCACATTGCCTCATACATGATTCCTTTCACAGACCTATTAAAAAAAATTAATGTAATTATCAAAAAAAAAATTAATGTATTGTACTTATGATTAGTTAACATTTACCTTGTGATTTACAGGTAAAAAAAACATAATTAAGCTCGTAGATTTTGTTATGAATCGGACTTTTATTAACTTTTCTAACTTTTCTATTGAGCTTAGACGACAAGCGCGGTTAAGAAATTCAATATTGTGGATACTTTTACTTCTATATGGACAAATTAAAAAAAAAAATTGATCTTATCCTATCTTACTAAAATATGAAGGGGTCTGTTAGTTGAATCCTAACCCTTTTTTTAAAATGGAGGGCTAAGATTCAAAGAGGTTCAACTCGTTAGGTGGTGTAGGCCGAAAGATGGGGTGCTTAAGTTGAACATGGATGGCTCCTGTCTCAACAATGGAAAGATCGCGGCTGGAGGCGTGCTCAGGGACGCGGGAGGTGCCTGGTTGTCTGGATTCATCCATAACTTGGGTTTGGGCTCATCCTTTTTAGCGGAACTTTGGGGTATTCTTTCTGGAGTCAAGCTTGCCAGAAAGCTGGGTATTAAAAGGCTTGCTGTGGAGTCTGATAATATGGAGGCTATTAGTATGATCTCTAATAATCATGCTTTTTGCCTTAGTAGCCAGAACCTTATCAAAGCAATAAGAAGTCTTAGCTCCTCCTTTGAGTCCTTAGAGTTCAGCCACATCTACAGAGAACAAAATCGAATTGCGGATCGCTTGGCGGCGGCTGGGCACGAGGGGATGTTAGGTGTTTCCACCCTTTCTGATCCTCCTATCTATCTTTCTTCTCTCCTTTTAGAGGACAGAGTTGGGGTTAGATTTCCTAGGCTGATCCCAGGTTAGCTTTTGTCTCGGTGTTGGTTTGTTTTCTTTCCTGTTTCTACCAAAAAAAAAAAAATATTTTGTTATTTAAATTAGGGTATTGCTATTCACCGCATCCAAATTCCGGTCCACCGCCCCCTCTTGACCATATTGCCCTTCTCATTTTATTTCATCCAAAACCTTAAAAGCTCTCTCTCCCTTTCTCTCCTGAGCAAAAATCCCGGATTTTACAAAAATGGACCCAAGCATTCCCGAAGATAATGATTTCGAACACGAGGTAATATTACGATTCTTAAATACGTGTTTGATTAATTTTTAATTTTTTTTTTTCGGTTTTTGCTTGAACGGGTAGAGCGTACTCCCGTTCCGTAGGCCGAACGGATGAACTACCCGTTCGGCCTAGGGAACGGGCAGTATGCGCCACCCGTTCCACCGATGGAACGGGTGGTATGCGCTGCCCGTTTCCACCCATGGTGAAACGGGCAGGCTGCCCGTTCAGGCAAAAAATGGGGAGAAATTGCCCCGAACTATTTTTTTTTTAATTTTTAATGTACATTATGATAACCTATTATGCATTTTTTGTATATTCAGGTACCGAGGATTTGAGAGAATTTGAATTTTAGCTCGGTTTTTTGAAAATCCGAAGAATGTAGAGAGGATTTGAGAGAATTTGAATTTTTTGTTAGAAAAAGTGAGGAGGATAAATATGTCAAAAATGGACGATGGACTGGAATTTGGGTGCGGTATATAGCAGCCCACTTTAAATTATTAATATATTTTTTTATAATTTATTTTCTTTCTTCTTTTGCCTATACAGTAAAACCTCTATAAATGCATATCTTTGGGACTGAAAAAAAATATTCATTAAGCGAGATTATTTATTTATCGATAAATGAATAAATTATTCATTTATCGATAAATGAATAAATTATTCATTTATCGATAAATATTCATTAAATATGTAATTATCTTGTTTAGGAAATATATTATTTGATTGATTTGTAATTATCACATTAGCATAATTACAAATCAATCAAATAATTGCAAGATTCGTTCAGAAGATGCTAATATTCCTGAACCAGAAGTTGGTCAATTAGATGAAGATATCCAATGATTAAGTGATATCATTTCTAATTTATGCTATAGAAATGTGATGGATGTCAAACATCTTTTGAACTATCCTAGCGAGAATGATGCAGTTATGAAATCGTTTACAGACGAAGAAATTATCCAGTCAATAATGAACAATGATGATGGAAATGATCCAGAGCCAGATGATAGTTGTGTTGTCGCAAATGTATCGTCAAAAGAGGCCTTTCAAGCAATGATCACCTTAAACAACAACTTGCTACAACATGAGCAAAATATACCAGAAGTTATGTTTGCACTACAAAAAGTTAAGAATGGTGTTCATTTTGGTTTAGGTGGAAAGAAAAAACAATCAACTATAGATGTATTTTTTTTTTAAGAAGAAATGACTTCTAGTTGATTGATTAAAAGGTTTTGGTATATATATATATATATTGTATGTAATTTAATAATTATTACTTTATATTTTCATTGGGCCTTTAAGGATTTAAATATTTTTTATTACTTAATGCATTTAGCGAGGTTATTACTTTAGTCCATTGGTCCAAGTCGGGACCGGAAGAATTTATTATATAATCGAGGTTATTACTTTATCGAATATTCATTTATCGAGGTTTAACTGTAGTCGTCATGTACCTCTTTTTTCTTTTTTATTTTTCATTTTCCTTTCTCCCCTAAACGATTCTCTGTCTTTAATCATGCAATTAAAATCAACTAGTTCTATATTGAGCTAATTACTAATCTAACCCATTTGAATGGGTCCATTAACATATTTGATTCACTTTCTTCCTCAAACTCTTAACGTCTTCTTCGTCATCCCAAATCGACGAAAGCGGCATTACTGCCAAGTATTGAAAGAGAAAAGACGGTGGTTTATAGAGAGAGTGAGAAGAGATTATGTTTGTAGAGAGAGCAAAGACGAGAGTTGTCGTATTTGTGACGAAATTTGTCATATCCGTGACAAAATTACTCCTATCGCAGCTGCGACAGCACAGATGCAACAACAATGGAGGAAAATGGAGAAAATCGAAACAATACACTACAAATAAATCAAACAATTATAATATATCTTTTAAACAATCCTGCTCAAAATCTTGAGAATTCATATCTTGCTCATTAGAGAAAGAAATCGCAGAAGAGAACATTTATTCAACTTCGTGTAATTATAGCAATAACTAAAAAAATTATACATATTATATTTATTAAAATATTGAATTTATAGTTACTTTTATTATTTATTTTAATAAATTTTAATTTTAATTAATATTTAAATAAAACAAAAAAAATCATCACCGAGATCTTCGTTCCGTGAGAATTAATTATCACAGAACGATTCCGCCTCACATTCTTTATAACTCTAATCATAGAGCTTTATTATCCATGGATTCTAGGTAAATAATTTATTAGTCTCCACATTTTTACGTAACACACTGTTTAGTCATTTGATTTTGAAAAACACATTATAAGATTCATATGTTTTGCCAATATTAACCATTTGATCCTTTTATCTATTTTTTTTAGATTTTTAACCGAACATATCTTAGCTTTAGGACAGTAATAGTACAATACAAAATGACAATGTTACTCTGTTATTTCATGTCTATCTGTTTATGCCAAATATAACGGTTAAAAATCTAAAAAAAAATAGACAAAAGGACCAAAGGGTTAATATTCACAAAAAATATGAATCTTATAATGTGTTTTTCAAAATAGATGGACTAAACAGTGTGTTAAGTAAAAAGTATGAGACTAATAAATTATTTACCCTAAATTCGATTACCTGGTGATCAAATTGAAATTATTTTAGCAAAAGTTACATAAAATTTTATCTATGTGAAGAAATATGATTTTCTTTAAGAAAAAACAATAATAAAATCTAACTCTAACCGTCAAACATATGGCTATTAAAAAAAAAAAGGTTAAGAGAAAGGAAGGTTAGAATGTTAGATTTTAGATAAAAAATAATAATAATATAATTAGTCGGTCCAACATATTAGAAAATTTAGATTTTAGCTTCAGAATGTTATGTCTCCTTTTGACTTATAAATAAGGAGACACATGATTCCCAATCAATAAAAAACTCTATCCATATATATATAAATAAAAGAAACTCCACCTAAAAATAATTTGATTTTTTTTTTTGAAAAAAAAATGGCTAAATTATAGGCAATATTTTGAATGTGTCAATTTTGGTCATTTTATCCCCCTAAACTTATGGGGCGACCTATTTGCCCCTTTAACTATTTAAAAGTGGTATTAGCAACTTCATTTTTTCATTATAACAGAAACAATGTGAAGTTTCAACATCAGTACAAGTGTTCATGGAAGTATTGGAACCATCCTGCAAATATGTAGACAATTTAGAAGGAGTTAATGCGACTTTTACAAGAAAAATTGTGTATTGTCTCTACAACCCTTTTTATTATGACATTGGTGCTTACAATGAGAACACGTCATGATTGTTTTCGTTATAATGAAGATAGGAGGATGCTAAGACCACTTTTAAATAGTTGATGGGGCAAATAGGTCGTCTTGTAAATTCATGAAGCAAAATGACCAAAATTGACAAATTCAGGGGGCTTTGTATGATTTAGGCCAAAAAAAATTTGAAATTTTAAAAATTCGATAATTTGTATGATTACTGTTTTCGAGACTCGTCAAGCACTCTGACAGTGAATCGTCAAAATCTTTAATTTAAACGATAACGTTCAACAAGCAATCCAACTTTATTCTTATCTTATGGAATTGGGAATATTTTAACCAAATTCTATCTAAATAGCAAGGTTGTAAACCACGTCAGGTGATAGTCCGGCAGATACACCCCTCAATGATTACTCGGGAATTAATCGGATTTGTATTTTTTATCTGTTAATCAACAAAATTGTTATATAAATTCAATTAAATTATATGATTATACTATCTAAAAATAATAATATAAAATTATTTAATATAGTAAAACATATATATTTGTACCATATATTTTAAAAAATGTACAAACATCAATATTTTAACAATAATATCATTGAAACAACTCAAAAATAAATTATAATAAAATAAAAAATAAATTAACAATAAAAACGTTTTTGCTTATTATCACTTAGACGCCACCTAGGCGGTCTAGCGAAACTTAAGCGGTTGAAAATCATTTAGGAGCCAAAAAAACGTTCAGAGGAACTAATCTAAAAAAATTAGAACAGATTCATAATTTCCAACATCTATCTAGACGGTATTGTTTTTTAACACTGCTAAATATCACAAAACTTATTTATTTATATTTTAAATATTGCTCTATGATCGTCTTCAATGGCGTCACAATTTTGATTTTTTTATATAATTTATAAACTTCAAAATCAAATATAAAATTCTTTGAAGCTTTCTTATACTAATATAAAAATCTATTTAATCTTGGATGAGTCAAGTAACAAATAGCTTTTTAAGGTTTAATCTATTGAATTTGATATTTACCAAAAAAAAAAAAAAAATCTACGGGGTGTTTGTTAGAAGAGATATATAAAGTGGGATATGGATAAAAAAACATGAGATAAGTTATCCCGTGTTTGTTTGGGAGATAGAAGAGTGAGACGGATGAGGGATAAGCTTTTTATCCCTCAAATCTTATACCCAGAAGGGGGGTGGTATAAAGAGGTGGGATAAGCTCTTGCGATTTTAATATGATGGAAAAGTCCATCTTATCCCTGATAGCTCCCATTTGTATAGGGTTTTTAGACCTTTTTTAGTTCGTTTTTGCTTTATTTCCTTTCAGTTTTGTTATTGTTTTGTTAGCTTTTAGTTAAAATAAGTAATTTCTAGTATTCATGGCGCTTTTTGTGTTTTCAGGTGTTTTTAGGCCTATTTGAGCATTCCCGAACCAGACCCGAGCCTTTTGGAGCAATTCCGGACAATTCAGGGACCGTCGGAGCACTTTTGGGATTCATCAGGGACCATTAGAGCGGATTCAGAAGCTCAGGGACCAAAACGGAGAAAACCCAGCTCTTTTGCACCATCTGGATGCCTGTCTCGTCGAGACAGAGGCCTGTCTCGCCGAGACACTATGTTGTCTCGAACGAGACAGCCACTGGTCTCGACGAGACAGCTACTGTCTCGACGAGACGAGGCGGGAGAGGCACAAAAACGCCTCTCCCCTGCTGGAATCTCGAATTTAAGCCTGTGGAATACCTATTTTAGCACAGGAAATGACCTCTTTACCCCCGGAGACCTAGGTTATCTGCCTACGACTATAAATAGGCAGCTTAACTCAGTTCTTCGGGGGGATTGAAAAAGTTTTTATTTCCAGCAAACTTTACATTCTATTTCAACATTTTAGTTTCAAACAGTTTGTAGTTTTAGATTTATTTCTTTGAAGAACAGCTCAAAGGGTGGAGGATCTACCTTGTTTACATTGTAATCAGACGAATGAGTTTTAGAATCTCTTTCTCCTTCCCTTAATCTTTATTACATTTATTCAAGAATGCTATCGTTTATCCTCAATTGCATGTTTAATATGATTGGTTTGTCTATGAACTAATCCCCATCCAATCTAGGATGGGGATGAAATTGGTTGAATGATTATGAATGTTTAGGGTTTAGGGTTTAAGGAATTAGCTTTTGATTCGATCAGTTTATGCATGCTTTATACCTAGATGATGTTAGGAACATGATTTATGCTAGAATGAGCATTGATAATGATCAACTAGCATGTTTATGTATATAATGTGCCTAATGCCTGTGACCCTGACATTAAATAGATTATAGATAGATGAAATCCTGACCACGGAATCGTCTACACCGAATTTGCATTAACATGACTTCTCTAGAGACCACTAGGATAAATGTAGAAAAGAATTTTGAACTTTTCTTTCATGCCACCACCACATATTAGTGTTTGTTTGTCGGAAAAGATTGACTCTTTCTTGTCTAATTGGGGGATAGATAAGAAGATCTTCTTAATTACGTTGGATAATGCTAGTGCCAATGATGTTTGTGTTGACATGTTAAGAACTCAATTGACTTTAAGGGATGCCCTTTTGTGTGATGGTGATTTTTTCCACATTCGTTGTTGTGCCCATATTCTGAATTTGATTGTACAAGATGGGTTAAAAAAAATTGATTCTGCAATTCAGAAAGTTCGGGATAGTGTCAAGTATGTGAGAGGTTCACAAGTTAGGAAGCAAAAGTTTTTTGAGTGTGTTTCTAACTGCAATCTTGATTCTAAGAAGGGTTTGAGACAAGATGTGCCTACTAGATGGAACTCGACTTTTATTATGCTTGATAATGCCCTTTATTTTCGTCGTGCATTTATGCTTATGACTGATAGTGATGTGAGCTATAAGAGTTGTCCAGATAGGGATGATTGGGATAAGTTGGAGAAATAAGTGAGTTTTTGTCACATTTCTATGACCTTACTCTTGTATTTTTATGGACTAAATATCCAACTGCAAACTTGTACCTTCCTGGAGTTTTTACCATTTATGTGACTTTGATGCAAGAGTTGAAGAGTGATGATAGATACAAAAAAAGAAATGGCTAATCGAATGTTTGAAAAGTTCAACAAGTATTGGAAAGCTTTTAGTGACATATTAGCAATTGCGGTTATCCTATATCCATGTTACAAGTTCACTTTTGTTGAGTGGTGTTACAAAGAAGTGTATGATAATGATGGGGCTTATGAGACAATGCATTTGAAAAACAAGTTGTACACTCTCTTCAATTGCTATTCAAAAGAAAATGTGACATCAAAGAGCAACTCACAAGCATCATTACTGCAGAGAAGTCATAATCAAGAAGTGCGGGAAAAGCTTCTTTTTATGAAGCAAAAAAATGTTTTGAAGGTAATTTTTATTAGCCTTGTATTCCTTAATATATGTTTATGAAATTTTTATTAGCCTTGTATTCTTTAATATATGTTGCTGAAATGTTGTTCTTTTTTATAGAATTTTTTTGACAATAAGGAGGCTGCTGAACAAAGATCGCAATTGGATCAATATTTGGATGAGCCAAGACTAGAAATTAATGATTTGGATGTGTTGTCCTATTGGAAGGCCAATTCGTTTCGCTATCCTGAAATTGCAGCAATGGCTTGTGATGTGTTAGCCATTCCGGTCTCTACTGTTGCATCAGAAAGTGCTTTTAGTATAGGAGGAAGAGTGTTAGATCAATACCGGAGTTCCCTAAAACATGACACAGTTGAGGCCTTGATTTATACACGAGATTGGTTATTCGGTGACCTAGGTAATATTTAGTAACATGTCTTTGTCCATTTTCAGTTTGATATGCAATTTTTTGATATTTTTCGCTTCTTATAATAATTTTCAGAATTGAGCAAAGATGAACTTTTTGAAGATACTATGGAGATGGATGATACAATTGATAATGTTTCCGCTGCAGTGGCTTCTGGTTCAAGTGCAATTCAATTAGATTGAAATATCTACTTGAATTTTCTATTTACTGGATGTTAAAACCGTAAACCCTTAATATCCTTACTTTGAATTTGATGAATGTTTTGGATTTAGTTTGATGAATTTGATGGATATTTTACAATGTTTGTAGTAGATGTTTTATGAAAAATTTGGAGACTTTTATATTGATTGTTATATGAGTTTTATGATTCTTCAGCAGGTCGGATCGTGTCAGCAGGTCGGGTCGTGTCGTGTCAAACAAGTTGAGTTGTGTCAAATTAATATGTTTATCTATTTTTCATATAAAATTCGTGTCGTGTCGTGTTATCCGTGTCAAGAGCATGTCGTGTTCGAGTTTCAGATATTGACACGAAAATGTTTTCGTGTCGTGTTCGTGTTCGGGTTTTTTGACACTAACCCGAAAATGACACGACACAAACACGACACGAACACGAAAATTGCCACCTCTACCTAACAGTCCACAATATATCAAGCATGCTTAATTTAAGTGCATCAACATCCTGTTCAACATAAACACTGCCACCAATATATTTCAAACTACCTTCATCAATCACTGTCATACCACCATGATGTAATCTTATAATAAGATCTCTCATTGCAACAAGATTACTGAAAAGTACATAACACATGGGACGCGCAATAAGAGTCCAATATGGAAAAGAGAAACACAGTACAATAAGATTCTCTATTTATCACTATATTTTGAAAAAAGTGTTATATACAATAAAATAATAGCGTTTGCACATGCTTACATAGATGACAACTAAGAAAGTGAACTAAACCCAATTATTGACAAATTAAAATAATAGAGTGAACTAAACCCAATTAAAAACTCTAACCTGAATGTATAAATTGGTTCTGAATCAAATCTTCAGTAATCGAAATCAATTCTTCAATTATCAAAACCAAATCTTCAAGTCTTAAATCTTCAATTCTAGACCACTGATTAAATAACTCGTTTTCGAAGGAAGAAATGAAGATTAGGAAATGGAAATTAAGTCTGAAGATTATGAAATGGAGATTGCGAACTCAAGCTTACGTCTGGAAATGAAGTTCATTGAAACGGCCATTATAGGAAATGGAGATTAAGTCTGAAGATTATGATATGAAGATTACGAACAGAAGCTTACGTCTGCAAATGGAGATCATTGAAACAGCATTTAGGAAATGGAGATTATGTCCTGGAATTGTGATTACGAACTGAAGAATTCGAATTAGGAACTGAAGAGTCCGTTGCAATTATATGGATAATTAAGTCTTTTCATTTTCTTTGTTAAGGGTTTTCCAGACATTTTATTCAAAATGTTGTCGTTTCGTTTCTTTCCCAACTAGGATGACACATGTCATGCGCGTGATACACATGGACAACAGTTTATCTCGGCAGTCAAAAATATGGGACCAATAGTAGTATTTTTTTGGAGTTTATGGGGTCAAAGGTTGTCCCGTGAGGTGAGGGGATTAAATGACCAAAAATGACAACTTCAAAGGACTGGGTATGCATTAAGCCTAGATTCTATTACCTGGTGATCAAATTGAAATTATTTAGCAAAATGTATATAAATTTTATCGATGTGAAGAAATATGATTTTCTTTAAGAAAAAAATTAATAAAATCTAACTCTAACCGTCAAACATATGGCTATATATATATATAAAAAGAAAAGTTAAGAGAAAGGAAGGTTAGAATGTTAGATTTTAGATAAAAAAAATAATCATATAATTAGTCGGTCCAATATATTAGAAAATTTAGATGTTAGCTTCAGAATGTTGATGTTATGTCTCCTTTTGACTTATAATTTATAAATAAGGAGACAAATGATTCCCCATCAATAAACAACTCTATCCATATATATATATATATATATATATATATATAAATAAAAGAAACTCCACCTAATATAAACAGATTCTTTTCAAAAATAATTTGATTTTTTTTTTTGGGTAATTAATTTATTAGTCCCTATATTTTGATAAAACACACTGTTTAGTCCCTATATTTTCAAAAACACATAGTAAAGTCCCTAACGTTTTTCTCAGTGAACTGTTTAGTCCCTAACGTTTTTCTCAGTGAACTGTTTAGTCCCTGCCGTTAGACTCTCATGAAGATTCTGTTAGTCAATTTGGATTTGCGTTCTTCTTTTCCTTTATTTTCATTTCCTTTAAACTCTAATGCATCTGAAATCAATTTTGAATGTTCTTTTTCTTGATTTTCTTCTTAATCGTTCAAATTCGTAAGCATTGTATCGGTTCTTTTTCTTATTCTCCATACAAATAGCTTCTTCTTCTAAATTGGATTTCCTCTTCTGAAGTTTGAAGGTAAATAGTAAAGGGTAATTTCGTCATTTCTGAAGTCATAAACGGTAAAAAATCTAACAAACAGACGGAAGGACTAAACAGTTCACTGAGAAAAAAGTTAGGGACCTTACCATGTGTTTTTGAAAATACAGGGACTAAACAGTATGTTTTGTCAAAATATAGGGACTAATAAATTAATTACCCTTTTTTTTTTGAAAGAAAAAGGCCTAAATTATACGCAACACCTTGAACTTATCAATTTTGGTCATTTTATCCCCTAAATTTATGGAACGACCTATTTGCCCCCTCAACTATTTAAAAACGGTATTAACAACCTCATTTTTCCATTATAACGGAAAAAAGATGAAGTTTCAATATCAGTATAAATGTTCATGGAAATATTGGAACCATCCTGCAAATATATAGACGATTTAGAAGGAGTTAAAACTATATGCGACTTTTACAAGAAAAATTGTGTATTGTATTGTCTATACTAACCTGATTTGCAGCTTGTTTTAGTAGTGTACAACCATTTTTATTATGACATTGGTGCTTACAATGAAAACACGTCATGATTGTTTTCGTTGTAATGAAAATAGGAGGATGCTAAGACCACTTTTAAATAGTTGATGGAGCAAATAGGTCATCTTGTAAATTCATGGAGCAAAATGACCAAAATTGACAAATTCAGGGGGTTGTGTATGATTTAGGCCAAAGAAAAATAATTTAAAATTTTAAAAATTTGATAATTTGTATGATTACTGTTTTCGAGACTCATCAAGCACTCTGAAGTGAATCGTCAAAATCTTTAATTTAAACGATAATGTTCAACAAGTAATCCAACTTTATTCTTATCTTATGGAATTGGGAATATTTTAACCAAATTCAATCTAAATAGTAAGGTTGTAAAAGACGTTAGGCGATAGTCTGACAGATACACCCTTCAATGATTACTCGGGAATTAATCGGATTTGTATTTTTTATTTGTTAATCAACAAAATTGTTATATAAATTCAATTAAACTATGTACTATACTATCTAAAAATAATACTATAAAGTTATTTAATATAGTAAAATACATATATTTGTATCATATATTTTTAAAAATGTACAAACATCAACATTCTAACAATAATAGCATTGAAACAATTCAAGAATAAATTATAATAAAACAAAAAATAAATTAACAATAAAAACGTTTTTGCCTATTATCACTTAGGCGCCACCTAGGCGGTCTAGCAAAATCTGAGCGGTTGAAAATCATTTAGGAGCCAAAAAACGTTCAGAGTATCGAATCTAAAAACGTTAGGACAGATTCATAATTTCGAACATCTAGACGGTCTTGTTTTTTAACACCGCTAAATATCACAAAACTTATTTATTTATATTTGGCAAAAAGCATAATTAAATCCCTGTACTTTACCTGTTTTAAGGATTAAGCCTCTTATCATTTATTTTTCCATATTGAACCCTTGATCATTGATTATATTATGGATTAGGTTTTTATCTTTTTTGTCGAGTTTGGACTGCTTACTATCATGTAATCGATTGAAGTAAAAGCTCGAACTGATAGTTAAGGCTCAATCATATATCTTATATTAATCTCTGACACTTTTATATATATATATATATATATATATATATATATATATATATATATATATAAATAAAAGAAACTCCACCATAAACAGATTCTTTTCAAAAATAATTTGATTTTTTTTTGAAAGAAAAACGCCTAAATTATACGCAACACCTTGAATTTGTCAATTTTGGTCATTTTATCACCTAAACTTATGGAACGATCTATTTGCCCCCTCAACTATTTAAAAGTGGTATTAGCAATCCCATTTTTTCATTATAACGGAAACAAGATGAAGTTTCAACATCAGTACAAATGGTCAAATCCATAACAAAATCAAATCAGAGATTTAATATGAAAAAATAATTGATGATGGGCTTCAAGGATCTAATTATATTTTTTGCCTTTATATTTTAAATATTGCTCTATGATCGTTTTCAATGATCTCAA
Organism: Euphorbia lathyris; assembly: GCF_963576675.1. Classification (NCBI taxonomy): domain Eukaryota; kingdom Viridiplantae; phylum Streptophyta; class Magnoliopsida; order Malpighiales; family Euphorbiaceae; genus Euphorbia; species Euphorbia lathyris. Next base: position 93,084,055 of record NC_088912.1, on the reverse strand, counting down.
AATTTTGATTTTTTTTATATAATTTATAAATTTCAAAATCAAATATAAAAATCTTTGAAGCTTTCTTATACTAATATAAAAATCTATTTAATCTTTGATGATTAATGTAACAAATAGTTTTCTAATAAGTCTAGATGTAATTTGATATTAAGATTTATGTCAACATTCTGTTAATATAAATAAATTTAACTTTTAACTTTTTTATTTTTTATTTTTTTTATTTTGGAGATCATTTACTTTCTTAAGTGATTTTAAACTTTGTAAAAAGATAAATTATATCTGCAACTCCTGAATTTTGATTTTACTTTTCTTATGACCTATAAACTTTAAAACCCAATGTAAAAACTTCTGAATTGTCATTTTTTTTGAACACAAACGAATCAATGAATTAATGAGCCGTAAATTGGCAAGAATGTAATACACTTGGTGAGATAAAACTCGGTAAAGAATTAAAGAATACCGGACAAGTATTAAAACGGGCCGACTTTGCAATAGCATGAGCCACCTCGTTAGCTTGTCGCCTAATCCATTTGACTGAGAATGCGTCGTTCGAACTTAGAATACTCTTGCAACATGAGATGAGGTCCCCAAATTCTGAATCATCCCTCGATTCGATCTGAATCGCGTCAATAACCCGTTTAGCGTCAGTTTCAAAAATCACCTCCCTCAGTTGCTTCTCCTGAACCCACAGCATCGCCCTCAACAGAGCCTCCGCCTCCACCTCCTGTACCAACGGACAGCCCTGTATTTTTTCATTTCGACCCGCCATAAATCTGCCGTCTGCAGATCGAATAACAGCCCCGACCCCTGTGAAAACATCAGCATAGAAAACCGCAGCATCTACACAACAAGAAACCTGGTTATGCAAAGGTTTATGCCACATACTGCAATTCTGCGACTTCCCACGCTGAACTGATGTATTTTTCAACAAATGGGCTCGATTCCAATCCTCCAGCGTCACCTTTGCTCTTAAGCAGATCCCCTCAACCGACGCCCTTTTGTGATTCCATAAGCACTAATTTCGCTCCCTCCACAAACTCCAGAGAAGCATTAGAAATTCTTCACCTTGTAGTTTGTTAAGACTATTAAGAACCAGATGAAACCAGTCCGAGATACTTTCCGCGCCATCCGCTTTTTCCTGAATCCGTCTCCAAAGACCCCGATTCCTCCAAATCCGTTGCACACATCCACACTCGATAAATGTGTGCCATTCGTCTTCCCAATTGCCATCACAAATCACACAGTACGGATCCAGCGGCACCCCTCTTTTTTGCAAATTAACCCGAACCGGTAAGCAATTCCGAGCCAGCTGCCAACAAAAATATCTGACCTTATGTGGGACATCCGCACTCCAAACTCGCTTCCATAGTCCCTCAACGTGATGTCTATCACTACCCTCAAGGTCAATAGCCACCCGATAAGCACTTTTAACCGTGTACCGACCAGATGGGTGAGCAAGCCAAATCAACTTATCGGGACCAGCCGCCCGACTTGTTGGAATTTTTTGCATTTCTTGGATATCCCGCTCTTGGAACAGTTCAGTAAGTAATTCAATATCCCACTCCTTAGAATTAGGAATAAACAGATCACAAACCTTCAATTGTTCCAGCCCTACCAGCATTGGTGTTCGAATAAATCCATCTGCCTCATCCCTTAACCATTTATCCTTCCAAACATTAATTGAGAGACCATTGCCTATCTTCCACCTCACGCCCTCTTTAATGATCAATTGAGAACTCCAAATACTTCGCCAAATAAAACTAGGTGAGTGACCTAATGAGGCACTCAAGAAATCCCCTCTTGGGTAGTATTTAGCTTTGTAGATTCGACTAACAAGCGAAGTAGTGTCGGTAAACAACCGCCACCCTTGTTTTCCCAACATAGCAAGATTGAAGGCAGTGAAGTTACGAAAGCTGAGCCCCCCAAACTGCTTAGGAGCACATAACCTCTCCCATTTCATCCAGTTTAACCCCTTCTCACCCGATTTTTTATTACCCCACCAGAAGGAGTTTAGCATTTTCTGTAGCTCATCACTTGTTGAGATAGGAAGCAAGAAAACACTCATGAAATAGATAGGCATTGCCTGCCCGGCAGCTCTGATTAAGGTAGCCTTCCCTGCTTTGGAAATGCCTTTTCCTCTCCAATTTTGTAACCGCTGCCACAATTTATCTCTGAAGTGGGAAAAAATAGCTTTTTTAGATCTCCCTACTAGTGAGGGCAGCCCCAGATACCTCCCCGTATTGAGTGGATTCGACACTCCAAAAATACTAGACAAACCCGTAGCCAGATCTGGTGCTACATTCCTACTGAACATGATTCCCGATTTTCTGAAATTAATAGCTTGCCCAGATGCTTTCTCAAATTCTTCTAATAGCAACTTAACCTCCCTTACCTCCTCAATATTCGCTCCACAAAACAGAAATGCATCATCGGCAAATAACAGATGCGACACAGTCGGCGCCCCTCTAACAATATGACATCCATGAATTCGATTCTGACCTTCCCTATCTTTTAGCAAAGCAGACAGCCCCTCCATACAAATTAGAAAAATATAGGGAGATAAAGGATCCCCTTGTCTTAAACCCTTTTTAGGTACGATAGGGCCAACTAACTGATCATTAACTTTAACCATATATTCCACCGTAGACACACAAAGCATAATCGTACTGACCCATTTCTCATCAAACCCCATTTTCAACTTCATACCTCTAAGGTAATTCCAATCAATCCTATCATATGCCTTACTCATATCCAATTTCAACGCAACATTTCCTTTCTTTTTCGCCACATTACTATTCATGCTATGAATTACCTCAAAAGCAATAAGCACATTGTCATGAATAGATCTTCCTTTAATGAAAGCAGATTGATTCTCAGATATAATAGAAGGCAAAACCTCCTTCAGTCTATTTGCAAGAACTTTAGATATGATCTTAAAAATGACATTACACAACGCAATTGGGCGAAGTTCAGTCATATCCGCGGGATTTTCACATTTAGGAATCAAAGTGATGATAGTACTGTTGAGTTCAAGAGGGAAAATACCTTTTTCGATCCAACCCGCTCCAGCTTTAAAGATATCCTCACCCAAAATGTGCCAAAAGTGCTGATAAAATCCCGGGTTAAAACCGTCCGGACCGGCTGCCTTATCAGGGTGCATTGCGAATAAAGCATCTCTGAACTCTTTCTTTGTGAACGGTTGTAGCAGCAAATCATTCTCCACCCCCGAGATACAAGTCTGAACTTTGTCAACCACCGGCCCCCATTCACTACGACTTTCCGAAAATAGCTGCTCGAAATAATCTTTAGCAATCTGACCCATTTCATCAATGTTTGTAGACCAATCACCACCAAGTTTGCGAAGCCGATTGATCCTATTGTTTTTCCGCCGACCAGTAGCAAAAGAATGATAGAATCTGGTGTTTCTATCTCCTTCATGAAGCCAAATTAGCTTAGATCTCTGCCTCCAATAGTCTTCCTCCTGCACCAGCAATTTAACCAATTCCATACGAGCAATTTCGTACCTTACTGCATCATCCGGATCAGCACTCGACCTAAGCCGCACCATCTGATTCTCAAGATTCAAAATGGATTTACGCAGATTCCCCTACTTATCTTTACTCCATCTACTAAGGATCCCAGCCATATCATGGAGTCTCCCTTCTAAATTCGCATGCCCGTTCCCCATCCACGCCATTTCCACTATATCATTCAAATCTTCTTCCCTAATCCACTTCTGCTCAAAACGGAATTTCCGATTGAAAACATATGGCACCTCCTCATTCGTATGCAAAAGAATAGGGGAATGATCCGATGTTGGAGCAATAGCATTTGAACAACTGATGTTAGGAAATTTAACAAGCCATTCCTCATTTGAAAGCACCCTGTCTAATTTCTCCTGAACTTCGTTTGGTTTCCCCCTTGCCCTTATCCATGTGAAAGGATACCCTTGCATAGGCATGTCCTGTAATCCACAGCTCGCCACTGTTTCCCTAAACCCCCGATAGCACCACTCCGGATGCTCATGAAGACCTTTCTTGTCGCTATGATTCAGAAGATCATTGAAATCCCCCAAAATAGTCCAAGGGAGAGGAGAGGCGGCAGCAAGATTCCTTAACATTTGCCAAGAAATCTTTCATCTAGCTCTCTCCGGACACCCGTAAAAACCCGTAAGCCTCCAATTTCCATTAACAGAATCCTGAATAACAAGATCAATGTGATTTAAGGAGAAAGAGAGCAGAGAGCAATCATTTGCTTTTCTCCAGAGCGCACAAATCCCACCACTACGACCAATACTATCCACAGATTGACACCCTGCAAACCCGAGCTTGCATCTAATACTCTCAATACGCGAGCTGCTAACCAAAGTTTCATACAAAAAAACAATATCAGGCTTATGAGCTTTCACAAGCTCATGGAGGATAGGAACTGCCTTGGCATTGCCCAAGCCTTGGCAGTTCCAGCTGAAGACTTTCATGGTTGCGGGCAGACCTTTCGGTCCGCCGGAATGAACTTCGTACCTTCAATAGTTTTCTGAATATTAGGGTTAACCTGTTCCTTATCCTTTTGGTTTCCTGTTACACTATCAACCTCCATCGAGTGCACCACAATCTCCTGGGCTTTCTCACCAATCACCTTCTTCCCATTCCTAATTTCACCTCTTCTCCTCTTCCTTTCATCTGAAATTTCCAGTCCCAACTCTGTTTCAGCTGATTCTGCTGCCCTCATATTATTCTCCCCTTCCTCAAAAATACTAACCCCAAAATTCTGGGCTAAATGTTGTAAATTCTTCCTAGTACACGGAGCATGAGTGATAGATTGTATCTGAAATCCTTCAGGACCAGGATTAGCCAAAACCTCCTGCTGCAAAGATCCCCCTTCCTCTCTGAGCCAACGCTCACCTCCCAGAGGATTTTGCTTATGAAACGGAGCCTTAAGCGACATATCCCACAGTCTAACCACCTCTTCTTCCGTACTCTGAAAGTACATTTCACAGTGCCTATCCAAATGACCGATGAGGCCACAAATAAAGCAAAATATAGGAAGTTTCTCGTACCGGAATTTGCAGGTGATCCACTCTCCTCCCGCTCTATGGACTTTCTTCTCTCTTGCTAACGGTTTTCGAATGTCAATACTGATCCTGACCCTGAGAAAACTCTGCTCATTAACCCAGACATTCTTCACATCAGCATCAACATACACTCCCACAAAGTTCCCCAATGCCTTCGCAACAGTGTCCGTAAATAGTCCCGGGGGTAATCCATGGAATTGCACCCAAAAATTAGTATGAGTCAATGGGGCATCAGACGGAATTTCCCCCTCTTTCAACATATGCAGTAACAGCAAGTGATTGTCGAAGGTCCACGGACTATTATCAAACACCCATCTCAAATCATGTTGATGAAAAAAAAACGAAATAAGATGAGTTTACCTCCCAGTTCGGTGATTGAAATCCCCTTCCCTGGCCTCCAGATACTTGCCATCCGATTCTTGAAGATCTGGAAATTAAAAGCTCTATCGGTAATAAGGGAACCAATTAGACATAGCTTCAGATTAGAAGCCGCCGATTCTTCTGTCTCCGCAAACTCGAAACCATCATCCACAATCCTTAAATTTCGAAGATCGTCCTCCATCATAGATCGTGAATAGATCGCTAATAGACAAAACGCCCCTTACCGGAAAAGAACCTCACAGATGGAGGAAGAAAACCTCTCAGATGGAGGAACCCTAATAGACAAAACGAAAGACCTCTCAACAGGAGGAAGACCTCTCAACAGGAGGAATTTTTTAAAATGCAAACTTTCTGAATTGTCATTTAGTAACATAAAAATTCCTCTTATACTTATAAAATTTGCGGGTTTGACTACACTTGTAATTTCCATCTTTGCTATACATAGACTGTTAGTTGAGTAATGATTTATGAGTTTGTTGTTCAACATTGCTACCAAACTTTCTCCAAAAATATGGATAAATTAAACAACAATTCGAATTGAAATTTATTTTTTTTTAAGAAAATTTAATCCTAAAAATACTTATTTAGTTTGAAAAGACTAGTTTGATTGTTATTTATTTGTTACCTCAGATTTCAAACATCAATTATGTTATGTCTAAGAGCATCATACAACTTCTTTATGCCACATGGACAAAAATACAATGCTAGATAACAACCCACTATAAAGGTTACTTACATCATCCACTTCTTTGAAAAAAAGTTAACTTTAATGATTTATTATATTTTAAAAAACTGACTTTCTTAAGACCTTGTAGCATATACAACAATTTATTGTGTGGGATATAGGTGCACAAATTCCAATCTAATTACCTGATCTCGCGTCGTGTGGTTATTTGGCCAATTAAAAGCCATGTGTATCTAGTCTCCATTAATTCCCATTTCATTGTTTTTTCTTCCAACAGTAGAAAGTACACTCCTAATATTAGTGACAAACCAAATTTGTGAACAACCTTCCTAATGGTTGTATACTTTTAATATTCTAAAAACACATCCAAAACACAACCACTAGACATGCTCTAAGATACTTATTATATTACTAACACAATTATAAAAAAAAAAAAAAAAAACGTGTTAAAATGCTGATAACTAAGTATATCGCATATAAGTTAATTATATTTTTTTTGTATGAAAGTGTCTAAAATATTTACTATGTTGTTAATATAGTTACAAATAGCCAACAAAATATTACAAAACTATCTCAGGTAATCGATAAATTTATTTAGAAAGTCAAATATGACAGTTAAATAACAGTCAAACCATTCTTTTAAATTTTCACTTGCTCGAAAACGTTAGAGTCAATTTTATACCATTTCGTACGTTACGATTAAATTTGCACTTCCTCCTAAACCGTTAAGGTTAAATTTAACCCATATCCCTAATATTAATGAATGGTGATATATTTATGTCAGGTTTTGAAATTAAATGAACATAATGATAAAATTGAACGATCATAGATAGGGCTGTAAATGAGCAGAGCCGCTCATGAGCGGCTCAGTGTTTGACTCAATTTATAAACGAGTCGAGCTTGAGCACGACGAAACTTGACTCGAAAGCTCGTGAATAGGCTCGATTATAGATTCATTAACAAGCTCACGAGCAATCTCAATTATAATATTTATGAACATGCTCGTGATCAAGTTTGGTTTAATTATTTTTTAATAATAATATTTATAGGGTAAACAATTTATTAGTCCCCACATTTTGAGTAACCCACTGTTTAGTCATTCTATCTTGAAAAACATATTTTTAGTTGGCTAATATTATATAAGGTCCTTCCTGTTTAATATCTTTTTTGTTTTTTAACCCTTTTAAAAATGTGAAATAACAACTACTCTAATGGGCTGTAACTTTTGGATGTAGTTTATCCTAGGTGGTACCCCTAAGTTACTATCTTCCATTAGAGATGCTCTTAGTGATTAAGAGCATCTCCAATAGAGGGTGCCTAAAAGAGTGCCAAAACTTGACACATAATCCCAAAATATAATATTTTATTGTCTCTTTCATCCACATCACTTTTGGCAACCTTTACTTAAAAAAATGCTCCAATAGAGGTTGCTTGAAAAGTTGTCATTATAATCCTACAAATTATTATTTTATTAAAAATATTAAAAATAAAATGCTACATATTTTATTATTTCTAGGAGAGGGACCATTTATTTTATATTAAAAAATAATAAACAAGGTTGCCAAGAGGTTGTCAAAAATTGGCAACTTTTCTTGGCACTCACAATCAATAGTGGGCACCCTTTAAAAGTTGTCAAACTTGATGCCACATCAGCTGACACTCTTTTGAACACCCTCTATTGGAGATTCTCTAAGAGGCTGTTGGAGTTGATTTTTTATTCTCTATCCTCAAATTTTAACTTAAGAGTCAATTTAAGATGCTGTTGAAGATGCTCTAAACAGTATGTTAGGTAAAAAGGAGGGGATTAATAAATTATTTACCCATATTTATATAAAGGAGAAATAAAAAAAATAAAGTAGTTTTGTGTTGAAAAAATTTCAAATTAATATTAACTAGTAAATATAATTAAGGGTTAATTATAAATAACTATCTTGTGGTTTGGTCGATTTGTAGACTTTTACCTGTGGTTTGCAAAATTTTGCATTTGAGTTCACTTTGTCAGAATTTAGCTAATAACGACTTCGAAATGAAATTTTTCAAGAGTTAAATAATATTTTAAACAACTTTAATTCCATTGAAAATTTTCATTTTGAGATTGTTATCAGCCAAATTTGGAAAAATAAAAAAACACATGTAAAATTTTGCAACCACAGTGTTGTGTTTGAAAAAGAAATAGCACAGGTATCGGTTTGCAAATCGACTAAATCACATGGTAGTTATTTGTAATTAACCCTATAATTAATAAGTTATTTATAAACGAAGTTCATGAACTGAATTACGAGCGGATCGTAAACAAAACCCGTTAACAAGCTTGCAAACAGCTCGTGAGTAGCTCACGAACAAAATATTACTCTCGAATTCGTTAATTTTTTAACGATCCGAATCTGAACAGACCAAATCTCGGCTTGACTCAATTACAGCCTAATCACGACATAATCTACCCAAACAGTTGAGTTTTCCTTATTTAAAACATGATAATAGAGGGTACAATACAAATCCAAAATCCAAACATAAACACTCATACTTTTCATATAAATCACCCCCAAAACATCCATAAACCAGAAATAGAAATCATCAAAACATCAAAAATGGATTCAAAATCAAACAATCCAGATGAAGAACAAGCATGTCTAGACGCCGTTCTCTTCTCAGGCTCACATGTATTCCCCCTAGTTCTCCACACAGCAATAGAACTAAACCTCTTCAACATAATCTCAAACTCAGGCCCCGGAGCCTACCTCTCCGCCTCCGAAATCGCCTCCCACCTCCCCTCCACAAACCCCGACGCCCCCTCCATCCTCGACCGCATCCTCCACCTCTTCGCCACCCACTCTCTCCTCTCCTACGCCCCCCGACCCCTCCCCGACGGGCGGACAGAGAAAACCTATGCCCTAACCCCTTCCTCCAAGTTCTTCACTGGAACTGCCGAAGATGGAAACATATCTTTCATCTCAAAATTGGCTTTCCACAAAGCGACAATCGAGGTCTGGTTGAACATGAAAGATGTGGTGCTTGATGGGGGGAATTTGTTTAAGAAAATCCATGGGGTGTCTATATTTGAGTATATGAATAAAGATGGGGAGTTTAATGGGGTTTTTAATCAGGCTATGGTGGGGCTTTCTAGTGTGATTATGAAGGGGATTTTGGGGGAGTATGGAGGGTTTGAAGATGTGGAAGTACTTGTTGATGTTGGTGGTGGAATTGGGAGAGTTCTTAATATGATTGTTTCTAAATATCCTTCTATTAAAGGGATTAATTTTGATCTTCCTCATGTTGTTCAGTCTGCTCCTTCTTATCCTGGTAAGTAAATGGTTTCATTTCTTCTTTTACGCTTAATAGGCATCCAGCCCCCTAAACTTTTAATTTTTTTTCACCTGGCCCCCTCAATTTAGGGGACAACCTCTCAACCCCCTCAACTCTCCAAAAACATCACATACAGCCCTTACATCCCTATGTTGGGTCAAAATATTGACCCGTGTAGAAAACGCGCTTGACTGTTGACCATACCAATGGCACAAGTCATTTTGACCGAATATAGGGGTGTAAGGGGTTGTATGTGATGTTTTTGGAGAGTTGAGGGGTTGAGAGGTTGTCCCCTAAGTTGAGGGGCCAGGAGAAAAAATATTAAAAGTTTACATGTTTTACCGACGGAAAAATTAGATTTACCGACGGAAATCTGCCGTCACAATCCGGACGAAATTCGGCTATACTGTTGAAATTAGCGACGGAATTTTGTTATTGATTCTTAATTCCAAAAATATTTGTATTTTCTCATTAAATCTTTCCACCGACACTGTGATTGATGTTAATAGTTTTTTTATTATTTATTTTTATAATTAGAGCTGAAATGGGTGGATTATAATTGGCATAATATCTGTTTGGTCCCCAAACTAAAGCTGCAAAGTTAATTAGAATCTTACACTATTAAAATCATTAATCTGGTTCTTTGAACTAAGCAAAATTTATCGATTGAGTCCTCATAAAAAATCATTCGGTCGAACAGTTTTAGACTTTCTTTTTCAAATCCATTTTGAACCAACATAAAGATCATTACAGTCCATGTCAAATAGTCACAATTTCTTATTTTAAGATAGCATAAGAATCGATTGATGGTTTTTACTTTGTTTAAAGATTTAATTGATAATTTTGATAGTTTAAGATTGTAATTCACTTTTACGTTTTAGTTTAGGGTTAAAATGAGTGTAATGGATATAATTTGATAAAGTGAATGTGTGCTATTATAAAGAGTGAGAATATTTTGTTTATGGTGTAGGAATTGAGCATATAGGTGGAAGTATGCTTGAAGCTGTTCCAAAAGGAGATGCAATCATGATAAAGGTATACACTTTTTATTATTAAGGTTAATTTCAAATAAATCACTGTAGTTTCACGTTTGTTTGGCAGATCGGTATCTATAGTTCCATTTTGTCAAATTTGACCGATAACGACCTCAAAATAAAAAAAAAATTTAGACATTAAAGTTGTTTAGTGGAACCACTTTTTTTTTTTTTCAAAATCATCAGTTTTCTCTAAACATTAACTTTCTCCCTCGTTAAAAAAAACACCACATAAATAATCTCAAACCTAAAAAGTTGAAGAATTAAAGTTACTCAAAATATCATTTAATTCTTATTAAAAAATTTAATTATAAAAGAATCGGGTAAATTATACCAATGGCCATTAAACTTTACCCATTTTAACATTGTGGCCACTAAACTTCAATTTGGTATGACTTAAGTTCAGTTTTTTAACACTAGTAGCCACTCAAATCTTAACTAACTCCTCGAAATAGTCCTTGACGACATCAAAATAAAAATATTCAAGAATTAAAGTTGTTCAAAATGACATTTACCATGAAATCACATTTTTTATTTTCCAAAATCACATTTTTTGAAGCTTTCTCTCTCTCCTAACTTAACAACCCCTAAATAACCTCAAAACAAAAAATTTCAAGAATTAAAATTTTGTAGAATATTATTAAATTTTTGAATTTTTTTTATATTGAGACCATCAATATCCGTTTTGAGGCATTGAGTGGCTACCGATTTTAAAAATTATAAAGTTCTAAAATTATAAAGTTCAATAGTTATACTGTTAAGAATTAAAGTTGAATATGAAAGCAAACTTAAAAAGGTGAGACCAAGATGATTTATTTATTCTGAAATGTCAAAATCATTAACCTATCTCTTCAACAACAATTCCATGCTGAAATTATTGGTGTTTTTTCTGACAGGACACGTGTCACAACTGGACAGATGTGAATGTAATTAAAGTACTGAAGAATATAAATGAAGCACTGCCTGAAAATGGGAAACTGATAATAATAAATGCATTAATGCCAGAAGAACCAGAGACAAGCAAAGCATCAAAATATGTAGCAAGGCTTGATAATACAATGTTGACCCAACCTTCTGGGAAAGAAAGAACTGCTAAGGAATTTGAGATTCTTACTAAAGCTGCTGGTTTCTCCAATTTTAAGGTTGCTTGTGTTGCTCATGGTATTTGGGCTGTCATGGAAGCTTTTAAGTAACTAATTTTAATTAATTACAGTTAAAAGTTGTGTAATTAAGGATAAATAATTTATTGTTTTTTCAATTTCTCATAGTTTTGTTTGTAAAAAGTTTTATTTTCTACAAAATGATAAATTTATTTATCTATTCTATGTTTCATAATGCTAATAACTGTTTGTGAAAATGATAAATAAGGACATAGTAAAGTTTTTATTTAGGAGGTAAAAAAGTTTTTGAATTATGTAATAACATTCTAAGATTCATGCAATACATTTTCCGCATTTAACCTTCTTTTTTGAAACCGAATTATCAATTGATTACATTTTATACAAGTTCTGAGACTAACTGAACATTTTATGCAAGTTGAGAGGATATCGAGACACTTTGAAAGTTCAGAAGACCAATCAAACTTTTTGGATAAGTTCAGAAGCAAATGGTGTATTAAGCTTTTATTATGTTTGTAACTTATTAAGTGTATTATTAAGAGAGAAACAGTCAGACATCCCAACTAGGTTGACACCCTTAGCAAATAGTTCTAAACCCCCAAACCTGAATATTATTAAAAGAAATGAGAAAATTCATACAACAAAACCGGGAAAAGAACTAAGCAATTATAAATTGCTCTACCGAACTAAAATCATCATAACTAAATGAATTACAAAAATCCCGAAAAGTATCCCACACCAATGTAAATCCGAGAGATAATCCTGTCACCCTCGCAATAAATATGAAATATCACCACCTGTATAGCTGACAAACTTAAGATAGGCTAGCCAACTCTGTTTTAATTCCTAAGGAACATCAAAAGATCTTTGTTTAAGAAGCTCCGCCACGTAACTAGAATCACATTCAATCCATAAACAATGACATCGCGTTTCCAAAGGTGTCGGTATAGCAAAAACAGCTGCTCTAAGCTCAGTAATGTAAGCAAAAGAAGAATCAATATGAAACGAAAAGGCCCCTCTCAGAAAACCTCTAGTTATCTTGAAAAGACTCGATGCGCCTGCTGCCCGAGGAGAACCAGAAGCAGAACCATCATCCATGTTCGGAGGAGGCAGCTGCCAAATCATAAAGCACCAATTTGAGAACTAAATTGATGATCAAGTCCTGAAAAGTACCATTGAGGATAAAGCGCTTACCGAACAAAGCTGAAACTGCTTTCCAGTAAATGGGCCATGGCAATAATGTTATTGGCTATGGCACGCCACAACAATAACGTTGACGTGGTGTGCCTAGCACATAGTATAATTTCTCCAGAACCAATGAATCAAACCAGCAGTGCAAATATCAGATTGAAAGCATTTTATAATAAAATAAGTGAATTAAGAGGGGGAAGCAGCCGGACATCTCAACTAGATTGACACCCTCAACAAATAGTTCCAAACACCCAAATCCGAATATTATTAAAGGAAATGAGAAAAATCATACAATAAAGGGCGGCCCGGTGCACTACGCGTCCCCGCTGAGTGAGGATCCTGGGAGGGGTCCCACCACAAGGGTGTACTGGGGGCAAACCTTCCCATGCCAATTTATTTGGCAAGAGGTCGCTCCTAAGACTCGAACCCGTGACCTCTTGGTCACACGACAACAACGTTTACCGTTGCGCCAAGGCTCGCCCTCGAGAAAAATCATACAATGAAACGGGAAAAAGACTAAGCAATTCTAAATTGCTCTACCGAACTAAAACCATCATAACTAAATGAATTACAAAAATTCGGAGAAGGACCATTAAGGATAAAGTGCTTACGGAACAAAGCTGAAACTGCTTTCTAAAGCACACAAGAAAACGAGCAAGTAACGACTATATGATCAGCGGACTCCAAATTATTAAAGCACAAAGAACAACTATTTACAATAGAGATACCCTTTTGTTTGAGCTTTTCATAGGTTGGTAAATACCGAAGAAAACTCTAACCATGGACTGAGAAGGAGGTAAATATTTCTTCCAAATAAAATTGCTCCAAGGCAACAACTCCTGGCAAAAAAAGATAAGGATCGAATAAATTTTGACAGTAAATTGGCCATTTGCGGTAAAAAGCTCTCCAGATTGAAAGCATTTACATGCAACATAATAAAATAATTTTCGTTCAATATTGAATATCGGTCAATTTAGGGTAAATTGTACCTGGTCAATGAAATTTGGAGTCTGTTTCAAAAAGGTTGCTGAACTTCAATTTCTTTTAATAAAATCATTCCGGCGAATTCAGACAGAAAAATTCACCGGAATAACGATGTGGAGGCCAAGTTGGAAATGATCGACTTTTGCATATGTCATGGCAACCACGTGGCACTAATGAAAGAACTTACATTTTTTTATTTACTTGACCCAACTATTTAAAACCGCCACATTGCTCTCATGTCATATACATAAAAGTAAATTCTTTCCAATGTGGTTGTCAAGTCACTATTCCGATGGCTTTTTATGTCTGAATTGACCAGAGTGACTTACTGAAATAAACAGAAAATTTTAATGACTTTACTGAAAGAAAATAAAAGTCAATGACCTTCATGAAACAAACTCAAACTTCAGTGACCATCAATGCAACTTACCCATCAAGTTAGACACCTACACAAGGAAGCTTGAACATAAGATTCTTCACAGCTTTAAAGAATTAACCACAGGTAAAAAGAAAATGTTCAGTCCTTGTATTTGGCAAGTTTTTTCACTTATGCCCCTCGATTAGTATGTTGCAAGATTCAGGCCTGTGTAATTTTATTTTCCGACACTTTTAAAGCCTTTTGTGGAATGGTTTTCTTGTTGGAAGCAGTTAAATGTCGCATGAAACTGTGTAGGATAGCATAGCAGAGGAATACAAATACAGTAGCCAAATCTTGCAAAATACAAGTTGAAGGGTGACAACTAACAAAATTGAGATGAAATATGTATAACAAAATTACTTGGAATATCACCATAATTTGAGCTCATTCAATCTCTTTGGTCACATATTTCGAGCATCCGCTTCTTCAGCATCCTGGAAAAACATGTTATAGAATAAGTCAATGTAATAAACGTAAGCATGCCTAAGTCAACTAAAGCATTGATATACGCTGTTGTGGGCCTAGTGTATTACATGGTTTGTAACAAAACATATTTGCCAATCCAAACAACGTCGAGATTTGCAAAAGGGAAATAAGAGAAATAAACTTGTATATAAGAATTCTGTCTTTAGAAATAAACTTGCTGTGTTTGAATTGCATTACTAGTCGCTTTGTTTCAATCAGTTCTACCTTATGGTGCAAATGTAAACCAGAATACGTACCTCTTCTATATATAATGCTCTAATGGTGTTATTAAGGCTGCCTTCCCATTCCCATTCCCATCCCCGTTCATACTTGCGTCTTCCAGTTTTAACTTCCTTTAGCTTTGGTGTCACTGAGCAAGCAAAAGTTTTCATGTTTGGACATCCTATAACCACCACTTCTTCCAGAGATGGGAAGTAGAAGTCATAATTTCCGGAACTGAAGCTTGCGAGGCATGGCAAATCATCAAGTTCCAAACATTCTAGTTGACTGAAACGAATCTCGCATTCCAATTCATCCGGTGTAATGGCTACAATTTCTTGCATCATTTTGCATTCCTTTACAACCATTTTCTTGAGCTGCACAAGACTCCTAGCTGTTGAGGCAGTTATGAGGCTCATCAGCCCTTCACATTTTGACACTTGTAAATTTGTTAGATTTTGAAATGACACTGAGGAAGGCACTAGAATCTTCAATCTGCTGCACTTAATCACTTCTAAATCTTCTAAATTCTGGAAGAGTGGGACTAGATGGGAATCATCATGGACCAGATGCTTGAGCTTTGGTAGGTTTGACAGCTTTAATTTTGACAATAATGCAAGTGACTCAGGATCTTTATCGTTGCGAAAACTCAATCCATGAAGGTTTATTCCTTCAATTAAATCATCACTCAGAGCAAGCTTCTCTAGTTTGGGAATTTTTTGAAGAAAGTTCGAGGGCAAAATTGCATATTCACATTGGAAGCCTGTCAACTCGATGACCTTCAGTTTGGATAGGAACTCTGGTTGATCGTTGTCATTCAATATATCCTTCAAACTATTCCATTCTACTTTCAGTTCTTCCAGTCTTGGAATAGCAATCTAGGAAAACAAAAAACAAAAATAGATTTAACAAAATGACAAAAGGCATTTTGGTCATTTTTCTAACAAAATATCAGATGATACGTAAAGAAAAAAAGCTAACCTTATTTCTCAAAATAGCTGCCATTGAATCAGGATCTTTATTGCTAAACCATTCTTCCTTTTCTCCAATGATCATAGAAGAATGTTGTCCCCCTGAAAACGCTGAAGGAAATAATTCCGTATTTGGACATTCAACTACTTCTATAATTTTCAAAGATGGGCATTCCAAGAATCCACTTGCAGAATAAAAACTTGACAAGCTAGTTAAATGCTGGAGATTAATGGACTTCAATGATGGAAATATTGTTTGAAGTTCCAACATTGTTTCCTCCTCTGCTTTCACAATGATATGTTCCACCAAGCTGCATTTTTTTACTTCCACATGCTCAAGTTTTGGAAGCCTCAAAGCCATTGAGAGATTAAATATGTAAATCAAGTTGTCACAATTATGAACTTTAAGCAATTGGAGATTTTTGAAACTCATAATTTGTTGAGGATCCTTGCTCCACACATGCCTCAACCTAGGCAGATCAATTAACTTGAATTGATTTAAGTTCTTCATTGGCTTGGCCCCATTTAACACTTCCAAATCAAACACTTGCTCTACTGAATCACATTTTTCTACTGTCAACACTTCCAACCGCACCAAATGCTGAAGCAGATGTGACGATATGGCATTTGAGAATAGAGCACAATCATCTACCACCAACCTTTTTAATGAGAAGAAGTACTTGAATGGAAATTGATCACCCCATTTTTCTTTCAGCATAGGAAATTTGGATAGTTTGAGATCTATAAGACCATTAAACCCAATCTAAAAACACAAAACAATGCATTACTAATTAATATATACTTAACATTACATGAAGCAAATAAGTAGAGTTAGAAGCAAAAAAATGTAATAGATACTTACCATTTTCATGTACAACCGTTGAACTGTGGCATTAAGATCACCTTCCCAATAATGTTTATAAGTGAGACCGTGTTTTACATTCTCTAGCATTGGTGCGGTTATGCTTCCAGGACAGAAACTTCTCAAATTAGGACATCTATACAAGAAAACATTTTCCAAACATGGGAATTTGAAAGTGTAGCTTCCTAAGGAGAAGCTTTCAAGGCTTTGTAAATTAGTAAGCTCCAATGTTTTCATTTTCATGAAAACAATCTCGTCTGTTGTTCCATCATTTCCATCTCCTACTATTTCTGTCAACATGTCACAATATTCCACACTTAACCTCTCAAGTTGCATCATACATTTTGCTACCGATGATGTTATTAAATTTATTAATTGATTGCATCCATATAGTTGAAGAGTTGTCAGATTTTCGAAGGACGTAGAAGATGATGCCAAATCAATCAAATTTCCACAGTTTCTTACTTCAAGAGTCTTGATTGATTGGAATAATGAGGAATGAAATTGGGAATTTCGCCACCATATGAGCTTCAAATCAGCAAGACGTTGTACCTTTAAATCTCTTATTTGTGGTAGTTCTGTGATTTCTTCTACGCTACTGCAGAATCTTTCGAATATAAATAGCTCTTTAAAAGAAGAAACACAAACCTCAAGTTTAACAAGATTGGGTAATCTTGAAAGTAAATGAAGCAGAGGAGCATGTGATCTTGTGCTTGTGACAGAGCAATATTGCAAGCCAAGTTTTTCTACTTTCAGGAAGAAGTGCATTGGCAATTCAAATTGCAGTATCGCTGTGATAGAATTTATGTCAATTGTCAACTCGTTCAAATTGGGAAATACCTGAATAATTGATCATCAAAATACAAATCAAGCCAACAATGTAGAAAGAAAAAGAAAATATATAAAAAAATTCAAATTACACACAAATTTAGAAAATATAATTAAACATGTGTTTCATGCTAACCTTATGGCTGGAATGAATATTGGGCTCTTCCTTGCTTTCTCTATCTTCCCTTGGCAATCTTGAAATGAATGCTTTTATACTTGAACACTTTCTTATGCTAATCTTTTCCAATAATGGACATTCCAAATCACCAATTCCCGAATAAAAACTTGAAAACTTCGGCAAACATTCCACAACAACAGAGTTTAGTGAAGGAAGTATCACCCTAGCTGCATCCTCAGCTTCTTCACCCTTAATTATTCTTTCCATCATCTCACAATTTTTCAGTTCTATCTTTCGGAGTTGAACGAGGCATGAAGCCATGGACCAGGTAAAGGCATATGACAACTTGCTACAATTCTTTATTTTCAGCACTTGCAGTTTGTTGAAGTCTAAAATGCCCGTAGGAGGCTTGTTGCATAATCGGCTCAACATTGGTAGATTAATCAAGTTTAATTCATTTAATTTTGGCAGCAATCCAACATGTCCATCTTCAGTAGATAGCCCTTCCAAGTCAAAAACTACTTGCAGTGAGTCACAGTCTCTTACAGTAATCCTTAATAACCTGTTCAAGAACTGCAGTTGATTGGCTAGTATAGCTTTCGAGAAAAATGCATCTTTCACTACTTCGAGCGATCCTACATTTTGGAAGAGTCTCCCTTCTTCGAAATGTCCACCAACCTTTCAATGCCAAGACTTAACATTATTAATACAAATATAAGGACTGACGAAATTAAAATTAATCAAGTGAAATAATAACATAGAATGCAAGCATTGTTACCCAATCTTTTAATTGATATGCTATTGTCGCATTAAGATCTCCTTCCCATTGTTTCTCACCATTAAACTGTACTCCTCGTAATTTTGGTGTGCTTAAGACTCCGCCGCAGAATATCTTCATTCTTGAGCAGCTCCTCACAGTTACTTGTTCTAACAATGGGAAATTAATGGTGTAATTGCCAGAGCAAAAGCTCTTGAGCCTATCTAAATAATTAAATTCCAAACACTTGAGCTTATTTAAAATAATTGCATCATGCTCTGTGCAAGCTCTGTCCTTTGCAATCATTTCTTCCATCATCATGCAATATTCAACTTTTATTTGCATGAGTTGCACCATAGCTTTGGCTGTTGACGCTGTTACCAATTTTGTCATTTTGTGACAACCATAAACATACAGAGTAGTTAGATTTTGAAAATAAGAAGTTGAGGAGAGTGCTATATCCTTGAGATTATAACAAGCTTGAACATTTAAAGTCTGAAGATATTGAAGAATGGAATTGGGTTGTGAGTCTTTCTTTATTATATGCTTCAATTTTCCCAAAGAGCTTAACTCCAAGTGCTTCAGTCTTAAAGGACGTTCTTCCTCTCCAACTGTTCTGTCATCATCTAATAAGGATATCTCTTCCAAAGAACCCAAACAAAAGACAAGCATTTCCAAAGAGCACAGTCGTCTAAGAAAACCAAATAGAAAAGGAATGGATTCTTCTTCTAAAGAGTTCACCTTAACTTTTTTCACTTTGGAAAAGAAGTCAATTGGAAACGCCCCACTCTCATGTATTGCGTTGAAGCTTTGGTCATCTATTGTCAATTCCTCCAAGTTGGGAATAAACTAAGCAAAAATAGGAACATTTTATCCAAGTGATCAATATGCAAAAGTTATGCAAATCAAAGCACATAACTTAACTAAGCTAAAAGTCTTTTCATAATTTTATGAGCAAAAAATAAAGTTGTTACTTCATACCTTTTGATCAGCAAAAAACAGTGATTGTGGAATTGGAAGATTGTGTTCTCTATGATAACTAGAGATTTTGGACCCAAATTTCATAATTTCAGGACACCCACGGACTTCTAAACTTTTCAACTTTGGCCATTCAAGAGTATGAGATCCTTGGTACAAACTCCTCATTTCGTTTAAATCCACAAGATGAAGGAAGGTCAGTTGAGGAAACTTAAAAGAAGGAGCACCTTTTAATTCTTCAGTTTTTACCTTTGAAATAATCATTTCCACACCACATTGACTTATATGAAGTCTTTGAAGTTGGAGAAGACCAGAAGTTATAGATGCTGGAAATACATATTTCAGATCCTCACAAGAAAAAACAGAAACTGATTGCAGATTTTCGAAAGTGAAAGCTCCACTAACATCCTTATTCCATATATGCTTCAATGATTGTAGATTCGATACCGCTAAATCTCTCAGGGAAAATGTTTGTACTGATATATTTTTTTCTTCATGCTGATATATCTCTTCAACTCTACAACACAAATATATAGAAAGTTTCTCTAATCTCTGGAATCTTCTACAAACATTTGAAGGGAAAACAACTGATAACTTTGAACAATTTCTAATATGCAATGATTTTAATTTGGAGAATGAATCATCAGTTATGAATTGCTCATTCCATAAATATCGAAAGCCACCCATTTCATCCACATTCATTATCTCCAGCTTGGAAAAAGTAACCTGCAATGTATAAGTTCCATGGAAATGTATTAGATGAATTAGTACGTATATAATATAACTTTCCAAAAACAAAAAGTGAGATTCATCATGTAATTAAATTAATAGTTTTGCATTTTTCAAATGAAAACAAATAAAAAAAATTTGGGTAAATAATTTATTAAGATATATTATATTTTTATTTTAAAATATTAAAATAATGTATTTATAATATTAAAATTAGATAAGAGAGGATGAGATGAAAAAAAAATTAAATATATAGTGTATTTTAATACTAAAATAATAGTATTTTTATGTATAAAATTAAAGTTCAGATACCAAAGTGTAAACATTCAGGTACGATAGATAAGGCCTTTTATATTAACCTCACACCCCGGCACGCGAATGTCTGCTGGGTTTAAAGTGTGTACAACACAAACCCATCCCATCATGTGTGAGTTCCACATAGAAATGTATTACATGAATTAGTACTACATATATAATATAACTTCCCAAAAACACGAAGTGAGACTTATCAAGTAATTAAGTTAATAATGTTGCATTTTTCAAACGAAACAAATACAAAATTTTGTTCTTCAAAAAAAAAAAACAATACAAAATTTTGGGTACATAATTTATTAAGATATATTATATTTTACTTTAAAATATTTTAAATAGTATATTGATCAACAGTAATTACCAACAATATTACTTGAGAAAGCGTAAAATTGAGCCGTTTTATCTTAAATAATTCCATAACTTTTTAATTCTTTTTAGGAAGCTGAAATTTAAAACTAAAATTTCAATTTCAAAGTAACTATAAAGATTTTGAAGAGAAGAAAAATATCACCATTCCATTGAAGAGGTATTCATCACTGCCATTGTTGTTGCTTCTTTCCGGAAATTTGGACACAAAGTTCTCCATTGCAAGGCATTTTTCTATATTCAATTCTCTAAGCAACGAAAATTCAATTGGATACCCACAGTTGAACCTTTTCAAATTTGGAAGCTTATAAAGTTTAAGATAGTCCAGTTTAAGAAACACAATCTGATCAATGCTCTCTTCTATTTCTTTGAACTTCTTAGTCAACATTATCTCTTCCACTAACTCACAGTCCCATATGACAAGATTTTTGAGTTTCACAAGACATTTCACCATTGAAGTTGTAAATATATACTTCAAACTCTTACATTCACGTATGTCCAAGCTTGTTAAATTAGGGAAAGATACCTGCACATAAACATTCATTCATTTTCCCCCAAAAAAATAAAAAGAAAACAAACATAAAGGCTGCATTTGTTTTACCAAAAAAAAATTTCCTTATTTGTTCGGGATTCTTGGTGGCCTTTACAGCCGGTCCCAAGCCCGGACAAAGGAGGAGGGTTGCGGTAGGTTTGTGGCGGCCAGCGTAAAACTTAGCCACATCTTAAACCCCGAATCATTTCGGGACTAAGGCTTTGTTGTTGTTGTTGTTGTTGTTGTTGTTGTTCGGGATTCTCTTAGAATCAAGAGGTTGAAGATTCGAATCAATTTGTTGATTTAATTTCCACAATGGGTCTGTGTTGTATATTCGCATGAAGGATGTGTCAGATATTAATATAAAAGCTATTATTAGGTCTTAAAAAGAACTATCAGCTTAAATTTTAGGTTCAATTGGAATATTATTTTGCACAAAACAAACGGAGCCTAAATTTAATGGAAAAAGACATACCATTTCATTGAAAAGAATTCTCGTTTCTTCAGTTCCCTCTTTTCTTCCGCAAAATCCTTTGAGATGTGGTAGATATCCCAACTTCAATGAGCTCAATTGAGTGAACTCCATAACTTCACTTCCTTCACCAACTATAGCTTCCATGTTAGCACAATAATACACCTCCATTTTTTTAAGTTCCGGCAAACATGTTGCAGACGAAAATGAGAAAACATTTGTTAATTTATCACAGTTACTTATTTTTAAGACTCGTAGTTCTCTAAAAGACCCCATTCCAAGTTGACCATTACAAATCTTCTCCAACCTCTTTAAATTTTTCAAATTCAATGACTCCAAGATTGCAAAGGCATGACAAGAACCCGGCCTTGTTGATTTGATCAAATATTTAATATTGTCGGAATCATTCTGAATGTGCAGATGCTTCAATTGTGGAAAGCCTTCCCCATCGAGATCAATTCCCCTCACTTCATCTAAATATACATCTTCACTCCCTCTCAACAACACTTCAATCCCGTCCATCAAATGAATACTGAATTCCAGCTTTAGCTTTAGCGTTCTCGATGTTCCATATCTCCCATCCCAATCCCATCCATCGCCTACAGATATTTTATAACTTCGCAATCCCAACCCATCAAAGAACCTACAGCCTTTTGGAATCAACTTGGGATTTCCAATTTGTATTTCCAAGGTTGATAGGTGAGACAAATTTTCCAACTCCATAAGACTCACATTGCCTTTGGTATCCCATCGATCAAAACTTTTAAGCATGTATAGTTCTTCTAATAAGCACAGTTTGGACAAGACATTTGCAGGAATTACTTGGAGTCTAGAGCAACGTCTCAAATCTAATAGCTTGAGTTGAGTCAATTGTCCTATTTCTCTAGGCAATTCACCAATCTTCGAGTCTCCAAAACTAAGCAACTCTAGTTGCTTCAGCTCTCCAATTATAGCAATGTTATCCAACCGGCATCTATGCAAACTCAATGTACTAAGGTTTGCAAGTAAGCCAAGTGATGAAGGAAGAGACATCAAATGCATGCCGGTAAAATCCACAACCTTCAGTTTTCTAATTCCTTTAAAAAATGAATCAGGGATTTCAAGACAAACATCTTCGGTAAACAGCAAAAACAAATCTGCCTCTGGACATTCTAGGTCTGTAGGAAGCTGACTGATATTGCAGTATGGGAGAGAGATTCTGGTGCAGTTCTGTTTCGGCCAGTCTCTCAATCTAACTTGATCAGCACCTACAAAAACATTCTGCAACCTAGATGCGATTGAGATAGCAGCATCACGAACCACATCATGCATCTTCACGAATCCATCCTTGTCACCGTCCAGTAATAAACACTCGGCTTTGAGTTTATCAATCAAAGTAAACAATCTATTCCTTGCTTCTTCAACGGTAACAATTTGCTTAAATAAACCCAGACCCATACTGTAAATCAGCAAGCAATGGATCTGAATATTAGACTCTGAAAACAAAGAACAAAGCAAGAATAATGACTTGACTTCCTCCCCACGCAGATTCTCGAAGCTTGACTCAAGAACTTTGTGTACTCTTCTATGTATATCTTCATTTCCAAAGCCAGATAGCTTCTTTTGCATATCAACCCATGCATATAACTCTTTGTTTTGCAATTCTTTAGCAACTATGATAATCAAAAGAGGCAAACCTGCACATTTTTTCGCAACTTCAGCTGCTATAGCATGCAATTGTGGATCTTTAGACTTGGCCACAACTGTTTGAAATAAACTCCAAGCCTCTTCTTCTCCTAGAACACCAAGTGAGAATTCTCTCTGTGTTTCCATCTCATTGCGTAGAACATCCATACTCCTTGATGTTAGCAAAAGTTTGCAACCTTCGCCTGAATCCCCGAAAGGAATTCCTACAGCATTGAGTTCAAGTTTTTGCCAAAGATCATCAAGAATGATGAGTACTTTGGACTTCTTCAACCTCTGATACAGCTGGCTCGCTCGACCAAGAACCTCCTCCACGTCAAATTTCAATCCTAAAAAATCAGCAATCTCGCCTTGAATTCTTCTTAGCTCTGGTGTTTGAGAGACAGCAACCATAACCACAGTCTCAAACAACTTCTCCTCAACAGCTTTTGCTTGGACCTCCTTAGCCAGTGTGGTTTTACCCACACCTCCCATACCATAAACCCCGATCATATTCAGATTAGGGTCTTTTAGCGCATCCATAATTTGGTTCAAGATCAGCATCCTTGATGGCAAGGCTTCACGGTTGTACACGGATGGCTCAATTATCTGCTCAAGAGCGGGGCAGAATGAAATCGGACCAAATCCTTCTGCATCTCGCACCAGCACATCGATTGCCAAAGATTTCTTATCTGCTTTCTTACTCAGCTGATATCGAGCCTTCAAATCGGGACAAACTCCGACAAAGCACTTCTTCTCAGCTTCTTCTTTCCCCTGAATAAGTTTCTCAGCCTCTTCAATGTAATTTTCCACAGAGCTCAGCCACCTGGTAACATTCTCATAGATCTCTTCCCCATTTCTACTAGCTTCAGAAACAGACTTCTCCAACCTGTCTTTCTTATCCTTCAACTGCACAACCTCATCATGGAGATTCTGGATCTTGCTGTCACACTTGAAAGCATAGCTAAGCTGTCGTTTTATAGGGGAAACAACATATACTGTGATGGGATTTTTAATCAACTCAACCAAAATGGGAAGAATTGCTTCCAGTGCCATTTCAATGGAGATCAAATAAGAGAAAGTGAGAAATAGATGAACAGAGAAGTAAAATTGAAGAGTGTGAAAGAGTTTGAGGAGAAAATGAGAAAGAGAGAACAGACACAATATAGAAGAAAGAGAATAATATTGATTTGTGACTGTTCCTTTCTGATTGAATTGAAGTTTCTTTTTCTTTTTCATAAAGTGATAGAAATCTTTAATTTGAAAATTTTGAGTGGAGAAAAAGTAGCAAAGAGAAAGTAGTAAAAAGACAAAAATGAATGATAGAAATTAGAGGCCATCTGTATTGGATAATATAATAATAATAATTATAGTCCTGCTTGATTGGAGCGCAAAATAGGCAATATGTTCCCAATCAATAGGAAGTTTTTTGCTTAGTTGGATAATAACTTTTCTTTTCCAATGTTATTTGTCATCAATCACTCGATCATAGTTCATGCCTAAATTTGTTTTTGATTTGTTTATTTTAATTGGAATACAATCCTAAGCTTAAAATTATTTAGTTTTTGATAAAATGTAGGTACTGCTCCCATTAGCATTATTCTCAATTATATGGTCCACATGCAAGTGGGGAAAAATATTTTGCCCCTTTCAAGACACTTTTTCTATTTATTTTTATTTTTTTTAAGAAAGAACAACATTGAGATAGGGTGGTGGACATGCCCACACACCACGAGCAGACTGAGAATTGACCGCCTTAGCTAAGAGATGAGCGGGCGAATTCGCTGAACGTTTTGCATAAGAGACTGAGCGATTGTCTAGCTCTTTTAAGATACTAACACAAGACAAAATGACCTCAAAAGAGATGCATTCTGAGTTAATCATTGTCTCTATAAGAAACACTAACATGGGCCTATGGACCTGCACAAGATCCTTTAGAACACTAATTATTGATCACTGCAAACTGGGGTCCACTTATAAAATTTTCCTGGAATTAAAATAAAGGGATAATGGTTAATTTTGTTGATTGGAAAAGCTTGTCTTTACACTGTTCATAAAAGGAAAAGTTCAAAATAATTAAGGTTGGTTACTCTTCTAAGTCGTTTGTCTGTCACTTAAGTTAGAGATCTCGAGTTCGAGTCCTAGTATACGCAATAAACTTTAATTGGGAGAGGGATCACTTAAAAGATATCTGAACAACTTTGAACCGATTAATCAGACCTAATGACAGAAAAAAAGAAAAAAGTTCAAAAACTAAAAGACTTTATGGTTTCAAGTTTTGAGGACTGTAGAGTTTTTTGTGAAAACATAATACCCGTGATTTTCAACATTAACAAAAAATGTATTTTTTTTAGTAATATTGCTAAAGTCTGACAAAAAAATTGTCCAGACAGTTTTCTTTGCTTAGGTTTTATATTTTGTTATTTATGTAGATAACCTAGACCACTTCAAGTCGCCATTTTCACTAAGATTCTACTGGTTGGGAATATATCATTAGTTTTATTTTGACTGTTAGTTTGAAATTTCTCTTCACATGTGCTATTTCTTTTTCTTTTTTTTCTAAATGATATATGAGAGAAAATAGATTGCACAAAACTCTATACTACCACGTTATTAACTTCAGCAATGATACCAAAAGTTCTCTGCAACTTTAACAATGTCATAAAAAGAATCTTTTTATTTTGCTAACATTGAAATCTACATGCACAATTTTCTCACAAAAAATTTCACAATACTCAAAGTATCAAAAACATTAAAACCACAAGGCTTGTTTTTAACTTTCCTTTTTCGAGGCCTTGTTTGTGCACTCTTGTGAGGCAGGAAGAAAGTGTTTACAAGCAGAAATCTACAGATAATTGGATGTTATCCCTAAAGTTCAGTTTTCAAGAAAAAAAAACTGCCTGAACCGTCTAGGCACTCGAAATCGACAATTCGTTCCAATTTTCTCCGCCTAGACCCCTTGGCCCTTTTTGGGATCCTTAGCCATTTTGATAGAGAAGTGCTACTGCCACCAACAGCGGGCCCAAAGCCTAAGATATTCCACGTTTATTCTAGAAGAAAGAGTGCAGCAGAGAATGGTGAGGTGGCATAAGTTAGGTGTTACACTATGAATAGATATAAGTAGTCAATAGTCTTAGTCAATAGTCAATGGTCAATAAAAGTAATTGTATTTGCTTTTATTTTTATTCTTTTATTTTTTTTTGGTAGATAATTGTATTTGCTTTTATTAGCTTTCCTGGTTTAGCTCTTTTACCTCTTATATAAATACCTACTTCTAATAGGTAAGGGGCAGAGGATTGATTATTTTATTTTGGCTCCTAGTGAGAAAGGGAAGAATTCCCTGGGAGGTGCTAGTTAGCATCTTGTGTCCTCAATATTTCCTTTTTTCCTCACTCAATATAAGATATCTCATTTATTCATCTTTTCTTCTCTTTTCCTATCTTACTACCATTATAATCTTACACTAAATTTCAAGTTTCTATCACGTTTTTGGCCATCTAGACCACCTAGGCGGCAATCGGAACAAAAAACTGTTTTTTTTATTATTGTTTTCCTTTATTCTAATTCACTTTCGAATATTGTTCCATTAATGTTGGTGAAATGTGTTTAATATTTTTTTGTTTAATTTTATTCTCTTCTTGTTTCCATGATATGATTTAATACTTTAAGGTCATTATTTCATAGTTTTCGGTGAATTATATTACTTATAAACATTATGTTTTACTTGTTTCAGTTGTTTCAATGATATTGTTGTTGAAGTGTTGTTTTTGGCACATTTTTAAGGATATATGTTACAAATGTATATGTTTTTCTCTATTAAATCATTTTATATTATTATTTTTAGATAGTATAATACATATTTCAAATGCATTTATATAATAATGTGTCTATTCACAAATAAGAAATGCAAAAATATGAATTGATTAATCCCCCTACGAATTCCCAATTAATCCCGGCGAGCCTTGTCTACCCGACTAGCGCCTAGCATTTTTACAAGCTTGCTGAAGTTAGAGATCCTCAATGTTTGGGAGACTTTCGTTCTATTGCTTGTTGCACTGTATTGTACAAGATTATTACCAAGAATAAAGCTAGTATGCTAAGCAATGTTTTGGACAGATTGATAAGTCTTTGACCAGTCTGCATTTGTTTCCGGTAGAAAGACAGTTGATAGGGTTGCGGTAGGTTTGTGGCGGCCAGCGTAAAACTTAGCCACATCTTATGACATGAACCATAATATAAATACCGTTGGGGCGTTCCCTACTCAGCGACGCGCTGCACTTCCTAGACCCGGGTGTAGTGATAAATGTGCAAGGGTTGCTAGGTCGTCGCCCCGAAGCGGCGCGCCACCCCAGGACCCGGGGGTGGTGTCAAATATGCAAGGGTTGCGGGTAAATAAGCTAGTCCACGGTAATGGTAGGGGTAGGGGTAAGGGTAGTAGGTTACACTTTGGGACATGGAACATAGGTTCTTTGACAGGAAGATTAGCTGAAATTGTAGATGTTATGAAGAGGAGGAGAATAAATATATTATGCCTACAAGAAACCAAGTGGGTTGGAGCCAAGGCTAGAGAGATAGCTCCTTGGGGTTATAAGCTTTGGTACTCAGGAAAGGATAAGGGTAGAAATGGAGTAGGTATTCTTATTGATAGGGAGTATATTGATGAGGTAGTAGCGGTGTCTAGGAAGAGCGATAGAATTATGAGTGTTAAGCTAGTGATAGGGGATGAGGTTGTGAATGTCATTAGTGCATATGCGCCACAAATAGGATTAGATGTGTCTATAAGACAAGCTTTTTGGGATGACTTAGAGGAAGTGGTGCAACAGGTTCCTAGGGATGAAAAAATGGTACTAGGGGGTGATCTCAATGGACACGTGGGTTCTAGGCGAGATGGGTTTGAGAGTGTTCATGGAGGGTATGGCTTTGGAGATAAGAATGAAGCAGGAAATGATGTTTTGGAATTCGCATCAGCCTATGACTTGAGTATCATGAACACATGGTTTATGAAGAGAACATCCCACTTAGTGACTTATCGGAGTGGCGGTAATGCGAGCCAAATTGACTTCTTCTTAGTAAGGAGTGCTTGGAGAAAGAATTATATTGATTGTAAGGTGATCCCTGGTGAGAGTACGACAACCCAACATAGAGTAGTGGTGCTAGATTTTCGAAGTAGGAAATGTATAAGAAAACAAACACCTCAAGTAGAGACTAAGATTAAGTGGTGGAAATTGCAAGGGGAGAATCAACAAAAATTTGTGGATGAGATGACCAAAAAAGATATTTGGACTTGCAATATGGATTCAGATATAGATTCGATATGGAATAAGATGGAGCATAGTACAAGGGAAGTAGCGAAGGAAGTTCTAGGGGAATCTAAAGGTAGCATGCCACCGGGTAAGGACACATCTTGGTGGACAGAAGAAGTACGACAAGCAGTAAAGAGTAAGAGAGAATCCTATAAACTATTGGGGAAATGTAGGAGTGACGAGAACTACGAAAAATACAAAGAGGCTAAAAGGGAAGTAAAGAAGGTCATACGAGATGCTAGAGCAAAGGTGAATCGGGATCTGTATACAAGATTGGATACGAAAGAAGGGGAAAGAGACATATATAGAATTGCTCGGATGAGAGATAGGAAGACGCGAGATCTCGGAAAAGTTAAATGTGTGAAGGATGTGGACCAGAAAGTCCTAGTTGGAGATAAGGATATCAAGGAACGATGGAGGTCCTATTTTGATGACTTATTTAATGGAGATCGCCAACAAGATGTTGGAGATATAAGTATCCATCACGATATGATAAATCATGAATGCCTGCGGAGAATTCAAAAGGGTGAAGTCAAAATGACATTAAGTAAGATGAAGTTGAAGAAAGCAGTAGGACCTGATGGCATCCCTATTGAGATTTGGAGATGTTTGGGAGAAAGAGGAATCGAATGGTTGACGACGTTCTTCAACAAAATTTGGAGAAACAATAAGATGCCATCAGAATGGAGGAAAAGTACCTTAATCCCTTTGTATAAGAACAAAGGCGATGTCCAAGATTGTGCCAACTATCGGGGAATCAAATTAATGAGTCACACTATGAAACTTTGGGAGCGAGTGATTGAACAAAGGCTAAGAAGGACGGTGAAGATCTCGGAAAACCAGTTTGGCTTTATGCCGGGAAGATCAACTATGGAAGCCATCCATCTAATGAGACAATTAATGGAGCACTATCGAAATAAGAAGAAAGACTTGCATATGGTTTTCATTGACTTGGAGAAAGCATATGATAAGGTACCAAGGGAAGTACTTTGGTGGGCCTTGACAAGGAAAGGCATTTCGCGGAAATATATTGACATCATAAAGGACATGTATGAGGGAGTATGCACGAGTGTACGTACTAGTGTTGGGAAGACTGAAGAGTTTCCTATTATGATTGGAGTGCATCAAGGTTCCGCACTAAGCCCATTTCTTTTTGCCATCGTTATGGATGAACTAACAAGTTCACTTCAAGATGGTATACCATGGTGCATGCTGTTTGCAGATGATATTGTGTTGGTTGATGAGACGAAAGAAGGAGTGGAGATGAAGTTGGAACTATGGAGGCAAACTCTAGAATCTAGAGGCTTTAAGTTGAGTCGAAGTAAGACAGAATATTTGGAGTGTAAGTTTAGCGGCCGTAGGAGTAGGGAGGTCGGGACAATCACCCTAGATGGGAGAGTTGTTCAGGCCTCGGATTGCTTCCGGTATTTAGGATCTATTATCCAAACGGATGGAGAAGTAGATGGAGATGTTGCTCATAGGATTAAAGCTGGTTGGTCGAAGTGGAAGAGTGCTACGGGTTTCCTTTGTGATCCCGGCATGCCTAATAGATTGAAGGGAAAATTCTACCGGACGGCAATTAGACCAGCATTGTTATATGGTACGGAGTGTTGGGCAGTGAAACACTGCCACATCCATAAGATGTCGGTGGCGGAGATGCGTATGTTGAGATGGATGTGTGGTCACACGAGAAAGGACCGGGTGCGTAATGAAATAATTAGGACAAAAGTAGGGGTCACATCTATTGAGAATAAAATGAGAGAAAACCGACTAAGGTGGTTTGGCCATGTGAGACGTAGAGCGCTTGATGCGCCGGTTAGGAGAACCGAAGAGTGGCAAAGGGATGTAGTGGTGAGGGGTAGGGGAAGACCTAAGCAAACTTGGAGGAGGGTGATCGAGAGTGATATGAGTTTATTGGGAATTGAGGAAAATATGGTAGTGGATAGGACGGAGTGGAGGGAGCGAATCTGTGTCGCTGACACGACTTGATTTTCACGGTTTTATATGATGGTTCATGTTAGCCGACCCCGAATCATTTCGGGACTAAGGCTTTGTTGTTGTTGTTGTTGTTGTTGTTGTATGGGGTTGTCAGGATTCAAACCCTCGACCACTTAATCTAAGAGCTCTGTCAAGGAACCATTTTAAGCAAAAGCTTAAATTGATAGTTAAGGCCTAAATATAGCTTTCATTATTATCTCAGACAGGTAGGAGTTATGCTATGAAAATAGACTTGAAGAAGGCCTATGATTCTGTTGATTGGAAAGTAAACTTGAGGGGGAGTGTTATAGATGTAAATAATAGTTGTATAGTAACAGAATCATAGGGATTTTAATTCTGTTTCCTTTCTCTTCCATTTGACTCTTGTAAAAATACCCCAACTTTGTAATGGAATATACACCACATTTTTCTCATTCTTTCTAGTGTTTTTATAGTCA
This sequence comes from Euphorbia lathyris, assembly GCF_963576675.1. Lineage (NCBI taxonomy): Eukaryota > Viridiplantae > Streptophyta > Magnoliopsida > Malpighiales > Euphorbiaceae > Euphorbia > Euphorbia lathyris. The sequence continues at coordinate 93,052,861 of NC_088912.1, read as the reverse complement.
TAATACCCAAAAGTGGACAAAATAACATTGGCGCCAAAAAAGTCAAAGAGAAATGAACAGGGACATGATTTGTAGCCTATAAAATCCTCAATCAATCACGTTTTCAAAATTTCGATCTCCATTGACAGACTGAAGTTGAGCACCATGACGCACGAGTTATTTTAACCCTAAGATCCTCACGACACAAGAGAGACACCAATTGAGCAACCAAATAACAGCTGTGACCGAAAAGACATACATGGGAAAAACAGTGATATTCCCTATAAAATAAATAGGGTGTGCTAAAATAAACTCACAGTGTTACAGCTTCTTGGCCTTGCACAGCACCGAAGCTTTCAACTTCATATATTGCATCAAAAAAATTCTGTGACAGCGTCTCTTTATTAAATATGGCATCAGAAAAAAAATAGATGATGCTCCAAAAGAGATATAGACACCAATAGAATCTGCATCGAAATTGAAACAAATGTCATTAGATTTCTTGTCATCCAAATGCATCTCTGTGAATCTGTAGAAATATATAAGGCAGAGAGAAATTTTTAAGCAGAAGGTACAAGATTCTAACTGCTCTATTGAAAGATTGAAATGAGGAAAATGACAAAGATAAACTCAAGTTTTAGGCATTAAAGTAACAATTCAGTTAAACTCATGTTTATAAATGTCATCAACTGAATGAAAAAGACAATATTTTATAACGAAATTGAAATGCTCAACCCAACAAATGTAATAGATAGGCAATGAAGAAAAAAAGCCGAATAAGGATAAATTTGATTTGGCAACATGAATCAATCTATCTTGCTAAGGAGATAAAAAAACCTTTTCAATGACTATTTTCCTATAGAGAAATCCATAACTAGAAATGAGGACAATCAAAATCAACATTAAACTAAAAAAAAGTATATGTGTAAGGTTTAACAATATCTGAACCTTTATAATGCAGTTATCATTAAAACATAATAACTGTAGAAGGCCTCAAGAACAACATGGATGATTGTAGAGCACGAACATATTGTAATGCCTTGAGAAGCAACAAGTGGTATGTGAGGGAAAGGTTTCTTCGGTGCTGATATATACTGCTTTCCAACTAATGCAGAAACTGGATAGACCTAATTCGCCAAATAGGATTAAAATCAAGCTCATAAGGTGTTTCATGGTCTTGCCATAATCACAAATAGAATCCTTGAAGCAATATAGACAAGAAAAAGAACCAACTAGACATGTAATACTTGTTTAACCAAGTCTTTCAACCAAATTAAAGAGAAATGGCCATCTCTAGACAATGTTTAACATAATAATGAATCACTTTTGGCATTAAAGCACACAGCTATGAATACAACGTCATGTATGGCTACCACCAAGTACAATACCTTAAGCATAAATAGATATGAGAACTTCGTAAGCAGACAATATCTGCAGAAATAGTTAGTTCTTATTATAACACCCTTGATAGGAAAGCATTTCAAATAGTCCAACAATAGAGACTATAATACAACTAAATAGTTTGTTCTCTAAATTACATGAGTAGATAATCACTAAACCAAGTTAAACAAGTTTAAGCACATTGCACCAGATACGTACAGAACTTCACCATCTTGCACAACATGCATGATATCCTAATGACAAGCAAGTTTTTTTAGTAAAAGAAAAACCACTCATAAACACATTGAGTGAGAGAAAGTGAGGAAAACAGCATACACAAACCCTTTAAGTAGAATCATTCAATTTTAGTTAAGAATAAAATGCACACTTTAACAGTTGCAGGACTCGTTAGGAATTTGGCTCCAACACTTGTTGCATTTATAACATCCTCAGCATTTAGAACAGTACCAACCCGTAAAATATCACCATCACCACCTACGTCCCAAGTCAGGTTTCAGAAAATAGAAATTAATCAGATGACAATGCGCAAAAAGAGAAAGTTGGCCCAGAAAATACTCTGTCAGCTAGGATACTTTGGAAGTTAAACACATATTCAGGAAATGCCCATTGCCAAACTAAACAAAATCTACTAGTTTGGTGTCAGGCAAAAGAAACATTAATGGGATAAATGATCCTCTCCACAAACAAAAACATTCATGTGTGCCCTTTACCAAAGATTCGATAAAGTTTTTGCAAATTGTTCCCAGTACCAGTGCAGAACACAGATCAGGAAATGAAATGTTATAAAATCCACAAGGGTGTAGGAAGAAGATTACCCCTAAAGCTACTGTAGGATAGTCATGCACCAGCTGTTGCAAGACCTGAACACCAGATGACAACAACAGCGACAAACGATATTCTTTTGCTCCTGTATTTGGTCAGATTTTGACTTCCAAACCTCTGTTTCACTTGGTCAGATTTAGACCCCTGAATATACCCTCTATGGAAGAAACTATCACGTTTGAGATTCACATAAATATACTCCTTAATAATAGACAGAACTATGATCTTTGTTCTGAACCCGACTTAAGCAGATGAACTCAAATCCGGTATATATACACACACACACATATAGAGTCCAAGTCCATATTGTAATACAAACAGAAACTATCTGCAGTACCCCAGGAGTAGACATTACAAGCTCTAGCTGCATACAAACAAACTAGGAACCATAATCTACAAGCAAATGAACTGAACACATCGACATGACAAAAAGTGGCATTGACCTTCAAAAATTAAAGGATAACCATGAAAAATCCCCACAAGTAGAAGCTAAATTACTGAGTGGAAATCCAAGCAATCAAACGGAAAAAGAATTTCTCATAAATTTGAAGCTTGGGGCACCAATTTCCACCATAGATACAAAGCAATTTGGGAAAGGTAGACTTACAACTAATATTCCACCCCTAAATCAAAATGCGAGCTCTGCGCTACATTTCAAATTATAAAAACAAAAAAAAAATCAAAAAATTCAGTAATTGTCAACTTCACATTTGAATTTAAAATCAGTAGGGGACAAATGGTGCAAAGAGGAGGAAGCACCTGTTAGCACGAAGACAAGCAATAACACCAGAACTGTGAAACAAAGGCAAGCTCCTTTCGCGAATGGGATTGAAAGTCGGTGGAGAAGAAGAGCTATAAACCCTAAATCCTCTTAAATTTTGTGATAATTTTGGCGCCAAACTTAGAGTGCATGAGCATATTCTTGCAACTCCCATATCCATAGCCGACGATAATGTCTTTGGAAGACGGTAGACCGGAGAACTGATAAGCGTTAGAGGCAAATAATAATAAGGCTTCATACATTAACAGTTACTCATATGAGTAGATTGAAAGGGAGTTGGTAAGACACTTATAAAGTTTAGGGAATTAATCTATCTTTGTGTGGATAAGTTCAGCGAGCAAAATAAGTTTAAGAAGTTTGTGAGATACTTATGAAGTTTAAAGAGCCAAACTACTGTAGGAAACTGATAATGTATTAGGCCTAATAATAATAATAATAATAATAATACAAAATGGATTCCTAAACTAAAGTTTTAAAGTCAATTAGAACCTAGAACTATCAAAATTATTAATCAGGTCCCTAAACTAATTAAAAATCATCAATTGAGTTCTTATTCTAAATAAAAATCATTAATTGAGGTCTCATCGAAAATCATTCGGTTGAACAGTTTCAGACCCTCTTACTCAAACTCGTTTTGAACCAACACATAGATTATTACAGTTTATATCAAATAGTCACAGTTTCTGATTTTAGGATATGATGGAAATCAATTGATAATTTTTACTTAGTTTAGAGACCATATTGATGATTTTGATTGTTTAGGATCTTAATTGATTTTGAAGCTTTACTTTGAGGACCTAAATGGGTGTAATGCCTAATAAAAATAATAATTATTAGGGTAAATTTCAAAAAAACCCCTTGTGGTTTGATGTTGTTCCAAAAAAATCCTTGTGGTTTGTTTTTACAAAAAAAAGGACCGTGGTTTCACCGTTACCCCGAAAAACGGAAAATGACTTAACACCGTTAAAAGTGCTGACGTGGCAAGGGGTAGAGTTGGAAATTTTTTTTTTTATTATTTTTCTTTTTCTTATTCTCCTTCTTCATCTCCTCCTCTTCTTCTTCTTCTCCTTCTTCCTCTCTTCTCTTCTTCTTCCTCTCTCTCTCTTCTCTTCTTCTTCTTCCTCTCATCTTCTTCTTCTATTTTTTTTTAAATTTCTGAAATCCAGACGTTACGTCTGAAATTCAGACGTTGAACGTCTAGATTTCAGACGTTTAATGTCTGAAACCCAGACGTTAACGTCTGGTTTTCAGACGTTCAACGTCTGGATTTCAGACATTGAACGTCTGAAATCCAGATGTTCAACGTCTGAAACCCAGACGTTCTTAAGAACGTCTAGATTTCAGACGTCCAGAATTCTGGAAAAATTCCAGAATTTTGGAAATTTTCTAGAAATTCCAGAATTCTAGAAATTTTCCAGAATTTTTGGAATTTTCTAGAATTCTGGAAATTAAAAAAAAAGAAAAAAAAGATGAAAAAAAGAAGAAGAAGAAGAGAAGAGAGAGAGGAAGAAGAAAAAAAAAAGAAGAGAAGAAGAAGAAGAAAAGGAGGAGGAGGAGAGGAAGAAAAAGAAAAAAGAAAATATATATATATATATATATATATATATATATATATTCAACTCTACCCTTTGCCACGTCAGCACTTTTAACGGTGTTAAGTCATTTTCCGTTTTTCGGGTAACGGTGAAACCACGGTCATTTTTTTTGTAAAAACAAACCACAAGGGTTTTTTTAGAACAACATCAAACCACAAGGGTTTTTTTGGAATTTACCCTAATTATTATTATTCGAATATTGAGGGCGAGCCTTGGCGCAAAGGTAAAAACGTTGTTGTCGTGTGACCAGAGGTCACGGGTTCGAGTCTTAGGAGCGGCCTCTTGCCAAAGGCTTGCCCCCAATACACCCTTGTGGTGGGACCCCTCCCCGGACCCTCGCTCAGCGGGGACGTGTAATGCGACCAGGCCGCCCTTTTTTTTTATTATTATTCAAATATTCTATTATTAATAATAAGGGAAAATTACACAGAAATTCATATTCCAAAAACTATTTACAACTATGTTAAGTCATAATTTTGAATTATATTAAATTAGTAAAATCAGTACTTTTAATATATTTTAAGATTTATAATTTATATATTAGAAGTCTTTTCTAGGGTTCATGATTTATGAATTGGAGTCTAGATTTTTCAAATTATAGTGTAAAATCATAATATATAAAGAACAATGACATATTAAGAATTAAGTTTCGTGATATAACTTGGGTAAATTACATACGTGGTGTACAACATTTATCCATAATCATACTTTAGTGTACAATCAAAATTTTGTCACACTAAACTGTACAACATTCGAGTGATCTCCCACTAAAGTGTACAACCGGTAAAAATGACCGGTCAACGCAAGTCAACATTGTCACATCATCATTTTGACCATTTTAAAAGTAAAAAATTCGCATCCCTAATATGGAATTACTAAAATACTCTCATCCCTTCCAAATTTAAAAAAAAAATAGAACCTACTCCATTTCTCTCTCTAACTCTTCTCTCTCTCTAAAAAAGAATATTTACATTTACATCATGTTAAAATTCTATAACTTATCATTATTGGAACATTAATTACAACTATTATTGTACATCGTTTTTCTTAAAAATTGGGGGAAAGAAAAATCTTCATCCTACACAAGAAAATTTAATGTCGTGAAGCCATGAGTGAATCATCCAAACCCAGAACTATTTTTTCACAACCACAGCAAATCATGCCCAGCAGCAGAATCTCACAAAAGAATGCATAAATGTTTCTTAATATGCAACTACATACTCCTAAGTGCAGTCTCTAGTTGCATTTTCCTCACCCTCTCTCTCCGCTTATTTCCATCTTTATGTGGCTTCTTTTGTTGAAGAAAATGGAAATGGTAATGGGGATTTTGATTCTATAAGTGGAGGGGAATTCAAGAACTGGTCTTTACAAACTGTTTAAATTCTTTATTTTTTGTTTTTTGGTTTTTGATCTAATTAAAAGTATGAAGCCACGAGTGAATCATCCAAACCTAGGTCCAAATTTACTTTAACATCAGTAAAGTTTTATTCTTATTCACTCATGCACTCTGAACTGACTTAGGAAAGCTATATTATGGAGAGAGAGAGAAAGAAATTTGAAGAGAGATGTTAGAGAGAGAAAGAAATTTGAAGTTTCCTACAAAGATTTTATGGTATTGATTTTATGGACAGATGTTAGAGAGAGAAAGAAATTTGAAGAAAGAGAAATAAATAGAAGGAAGAATATGAAGATATGGAAAGATAGGAGTATAAAAGTAATTTTATATTAAGTTGATGAATTTTTTTGACTTTTTGACCGGTCAAAGCTGAGGTGGCACGTTGACTGAGCATTGACCGGTCATTTTTACCTGTTGTATACTTTAGTGGGAGGTCACTAAAAGGTTGTATAGTTTAGTGTGACAAAATTTTGGTTGTACACCGAAATGTGATTACGGATAAAGGTTGTACACCACGTATGTAATTTATCCGATATAACTTAGTTGTAATTATGATATTTATGTATTTGACCCTAATAATAAAGGCTTAAAAGCCCAATATAACCCTCAAACTATACCTCTAAAATCAATTGTATCCCCGAACTTCAAAAACCACAAATCAACACCCTATTATATTCATAAATCACCAATCAGCCCCCTTTATCAAAGTTGTTAATTTATCCTTCCCATAATAATATTTTAAGTGTGTCTGGACCACAAAAATTAATATCTGAATATTAAAATTAAATAAAATAAAGACTTAATACATCATTTATTCTCTGAATCTGTTCAAAAAGTTTGATTGATCCTTTAAACTTTTAAAGTGTCTCGATAACCCCCTCAACTTGCATAAAATATTTAGTCAGCCCCCCTGAACTTGCATAAAATGTAATCAATTAATCACTCGGCTGCAAAAAAAAAAAAAAAAAAAAAAAAAAAATGCATGTGGAAAATGTGTTGCACGCTCTTTAAAATGTTATTACATAATTCACTTAATAGATTAAAAAGGAAGTTCTTATTTGCTCAATTTTAAATTTATATTCTCTAATATTAGAACCACATACCCCGACCTTGGCCATTCTACTTTTTTTTAAGATACGTGCAATACATATTCCGCATTTAACTTATTTTTTTGCAACTGAGTGATTAGTTGATTATATATTATACAAGTCCAGAGGGCTAACTGAACATTTTATGCAAGTTGAAGGGGTTATCGAGATAGGTTGAACGTTTAGAGGACCAATAAAATTACTGTGATTAACTTATATGTAGTAGACTTAGTTATTAATGTTTTACTAGATTTGCCATGTCATTATTTTCTAACGGTGTTAGTGATTTTGACTGTGTTTGCTAACGAATAAACTTTAAGGTACCTATTTGTCAACTTTTAAACCACAATTATTATGTTTGAAAACCGGTCAAACTACAAGATTTATTTTTGTACTTTTTTCCAATGTTATTAGAACCGGACAGGACATCAAACCGGATTGGTGACTGGGTCACGGATCACTTGGTCGGATCGGATGGCTCAGATTGGTCGAACCGGATGACGTAATAAATAAATAAATAATATTTATATATAATTAAATATATATAATTAATTTAAAATTATTTTTATAAATTATATATATCCAAAACAAATTGGATAAATTACATACGTGGTGTACAACTTTTACCTGTTTTCACACTTTGGTGTACAACCAAATTTTTTTCACATTAAAGTGTACAACCCTCCGGTGACCTCCCACTAAAGTGTACAACCCTCCGGTGACCTCCCACTAAAGTGTACAACCGGTAAAAATGACCGGTCAACGCAAGTCAACGTTGACACATCAGCATTTTGACCACTTTAAAAGTCAAAAATTCACACCCCTAATATGAAATTACTAAAATACCCTCATCCCTTTTAAATTGAAAAAAAAAAGTAGAACACACCCCTCTCTTCCTCCATTTCTCTCTAATTCTTCTCTCTCTAAAAGCTTTCAATCTCTCTCTTTTCATTTTTCTCCCTCTAAAAGCTTTCAATCTTTTCAAAGTGGTCATTAAATGGTTTTATTTAAAACAAAATGAATTTCAATTATATCCAAAAGAAAGAATCAATGATTTATTTCCAGAATTGCTTAAAAATAGTAGAATTATGTTAACAATAAAATAATATAGATATTTTGTTATTTTTCCGTTTCTAAAAAAAAAGAAATCTTTGGGAAAAAAGAGAAAAGAAAGAGTACATTTCTGGATTCAAGAAAAATCCCAATTCAATTGGCTCTCTAGAATACAACCTTTAATATTTCAGAAAATAAAAGACATTTACTTTTCCTTTTTTCTAAAAAAAAAAAAAATCGAAGCAGGTAGGAGCTTAAATCGAACACAAATGGCGGGTTCCCAAAAAAACCATTAGAGAAAAAATTCCATTGCAGCAAAAATCAAAAGCAGGTAGGAGTTTAAATCAAACACAAATGGAGTTTAATCCATTAAAGAAAAAATTCCAAACAAAACTGAACTCAGTGTTTACATTTACAGAACACAAATGGCGGGATCTAGAGAGTGAAACATAGAAAGTCGACTCAATGATTTTCCAGGTGTTCCCTGAAAGTACGATAATGGGCTGCTGATCAGTTCTTTTTTGGAATCAAACTGTTGAAAAAATATAATCTTAGATTGATCTTCAAGTTGAGTCAAAAGAGTCGGGAATTCCATGGTTGAGTAACCGAAATCAAGAGGGTAGCATTCCAGAAGCTTGGTAAATGAAAATGGAGAAATGGAAAGATAGAGAGATTAAAAGCTTTTAGAGGGAGAGAAAAGAGTTAGAGAGAGAAGTGGAAAGATAGAGAAATGATACAGAAAATGAAGAGAGAGAGGGGGAGTGAGTTCTATTTTTTTTCAATTTGAAAAAAATGAGGGTATTTTAGTAATTTTATATTAGGGTATGAATTTTTTACTTTTAAGGTTATCAAAATGTTGACGTATCATTGTTGACTTGCGTTGACCGGTCATTTTTACCGGCTGTACATTTTAGTGGGAGGTCACCGGAAGGTTGTACACTTTACTGTGAAAAAATTTTGGTTATACACCAAAGTGTGAAAACAGGTAAAGGTTGTACACCACGTATGTAATTTACCCAAAACAAATTATAAACAATTTTGGTTTGTTATTTTTTGTCAACTTGAGACTTAAATATATAACGGATAAATAGAATTTAGAATAACTTGAAATATGTAAACGTATTCTATGACATGCGATCTTTTTAACGGTATATTATAAACTCAAAATGGACAAGTGATGAATGAGAAATTGACGCTTAAAGTGAACCACTTGAAATACTTTAGAAGAAGATAAAAATAAACTAAGCATTCTTATTCCACCTAGGAAAGAAATGAGAATGTTGACTAGTTTATAAGTAAATGGCTTTCACAAGCCTTTAAGTAATTACTAATGGAAAAGCTCTCTCACGCGCAGGGGGGTGATGTCGTTCCACCATCGGATTAGGGGCGCACAACGTGGGCGACGCGAATGTCACACCCAAATGAGCTCTCCTTTTGCTAGATTTTATTATTTTTTCTTAATTTAAATTTTTTTCATTAATCTCCTCTTAAAATATATTTTTTTTGGTTTTTAAAAAAAAATTAATTTTTTTAAGTGACAACCAGTGTGAACCGGGTTGGACGGTTCCCGGTTTAACCACCGATCGAACCGGTCCACTGTCGGTCCACACCGGTTTTTAGAACATTGATCAAACCAGTCAAACTCGGACCGGACTACCACCCGGTTCCAAATCAAACCGGTCCGGTCCGGGTTTGATAACATTGCTTTTTCCTACATTTTATATAAGAATAAGGTTTAAATTTGCCCATGTTGTCTTTTAAAAAATATATATTTACCTCAAGTGTATAAAATTATGCAATTTTACCTCTAATATTACCAAACAAGGGCAATATTACCTCCAACTAACAGAATATTTGAATGTATTATTTTGCTATTATTTGACTTGTTATTTAACTTTCATATTAGACCTTTCGAACATTTATTAAAGATGAAGAATTTGTTAACAGATGGTAATAGCAGAAATTTCTCAAGTTCTCCATCCGAATTTGAGGGGTTTTTCAGCTTTTAACCAGAAGATAAGCCTCTTCTTTACTTTACATTGGTTTTTTCTTTATTGAATAAATTTTTTGATCAATCTGACTGGTTTGTCGAAGCCCAACAAAATAGATTTTTATAGTAATAGTAAGACCAGGTTGAATATCAAGAGAACAATTAAACTCTTAATTCAAATAAGAAAATAAAATGAAATGGGGATTTGATTGTGAGAGATCATTAAAACAAAATAAACAAGTAAAGATGGTTGGAAATAAATAATGAAAAACATGATTCAAGAGATTAAGTTCATTGGATGTTTGTTGATCCTTAGGTTAAAGGATAAACAAATTGAAATTCAAATTTTTGATCAAAGAGTATAAGGATTGCCCAAATCACTCTTTCATTTTCCCTTAATTCATTAATTTAAATGAATCATCTAAATCAATCTAGTTATTAAGAAAGGGAATGAAGCATATCCAATTTTTCAATAATCGCATTAGGATTAAGAAAGTTTATTAAATAAATTCCTATTGAGAGGAACGTCGACAAACAATATCAAATGACTGAATTTTCTTCCCAATCAATCTCAAGAAAAAACTCAATTACTCAAGATCGATTTTTGCTACTTGTTGTAATTCGCTCAAGATATTTATGGATCAAGAACAATTACTTAGCAATAGAAGATTGGATACAATTCAATAATCATAAAAAGAAATGAAGAGGAAAATCATAACTTGAATTAATACTTGAAGGGTTTAATACATAAAACAACTTTAAACCAAATGAATTTGCTCTTGAATTGGAACATGAAACCTAACTACTCATAATGAAAATAACTCAACAGTACAAAATGAAAATTTGTAAAACCTAGTTCCCCCCCCCCCCCCCCCCCCCCCCCACCCCTCTAGAAATTGTTAAATCTCTATTTATAGGGACAAATCCTAAGAAGAAAGACTAAAATATCCCTAAGAAATAAGAAAAGAAATAACATTTAGGGAAAATTACACAGAAATTCATATTTTAAAAACTATTTACAACTATGTCAAATCATAATTTTAGATTATGTCAAACTAGTAAAATTAGTACTTTTAATATATTTTAAGGATTAAAATTTATAAATTAGAAGTCTAGAATATATTTTCTAGGGTTATTATTTATGAATTGGAGTTTAGAATTTTTAAATTATAGTGTAAAATCATAATATATAGAGAATAATGACATATTAAGAATTAAGTTTGGTGATATGATGACTTAGTTGTAATTTTGTACCTAGATATGATATTCATGTATTTGACTCTAACATTTAATCTCAAATTAATTAATGACTAATTAAATTAAAGATAATAGAAAATGTTCAAATCCTAATTAAAATAAAATACAACTAAATAAGATAATATCCCCAAATCAAATCTGCAAATATCTTATTTTCCCTTCCAAACTCGTCTAGCCACGTGCCTATGCCTTAACATAAACTGGCTGATAACTTCCTAATTACAACTTAATCTGAGACATGACGTGGCCATGCTTTAACAGAAACTGGTCTTTGATTTACAAATACTCCAAAAAGCTATAAATTTCCATATTTTTCACCAAACACCTAAACTTTCTCTCAAAATAAAATACGAGATAAAAACATCAATTGAACACCAAATATTTCAAAATTACATATAATAAGGTAAAAAGTAATAAGACTAAAATGGTGAGTATGCATCGAGAATTTTCGTTAAGAGGAATAAATCATAGGCAAGCAATCTAAGCATTGGGTTTTAATAGAGAAAACAAGCATTTGACTTATTTCAACACCTTTCTTGGAGTCAAACACAATATTTAAATCTCTCACAAGGGAAATTCACTTTATTCACTCAAAGTGTTTAGGGTAATTAATAAACACTCAAATTAGCACATAAAATGTTATTATATTAAGTTTGCTCAATGATCACACCCCCTTTTTTCTTCAACGAATAGTCCAGCCTTTAATGCAGGTCGAAGCATATGGTTGCCCGGTTGGTGCTTGAGCTTTAGAAAAGTAGGCACATGGGCTGCTCAGGCTTTCGGTAAAGAAAAGGAGATGAAAGCAAGCGCTCCGCTTCTCTTCCCTTTGCCCGCTATTCACTTGCTCTGGTATTTGAGACTTCGTCTCCCCTTGACGCTTCCGCGTTCAATGAAGGCTGCTGTTTATTCCAACTTGCGAGGAAAGGCCTCGTTTTGGTAATGTAGAATGAATGTGAAAAGCAGAATCCTCAGAATCGTATGATTCAGATACCTGACGAAATGAAAAAAGGATAGGCTCTAAATCACCTATTTGTACCGAGACCTAAGGCTCCTATGTGGCCAGCAATTACGGGTAAAAGCTGCTATAGATCTTCCTTAGGAGCAATGGAGTCTGGTGAGTCTTGACAGAGCTCCTGCTCAGAGAATCGAAACACATGAAATTCGACGCCACTTGGAATGAAAGTACGCAAATAATCAACGGGTCTTTGTTCAAGGTTGTAACGAGGCTTAGGTAAGGGTATGAAGAAAACAAAAAAAAAAAGAAAAAAGAAAAATGTGGGCGAAAATAAGAACAGTAAGCCAAAGTAAATAATGTGAGTGGGCAATTGAAGAAAATGATAAATTCAATCTTTTTTTTCTTTTTTTAAGACAACAATACACAACTAAAATCAAGAAATAGCTTTAAGAAATAAGCTATTGATAACAAATGTACAAGCATAAAGAGGATATTTGAATGACGTTTGAATGATTGATACTTCACTTACAAAGAGTAAAATAAAACAAGTTCTTGTGGGATGAACTTTGCTTTGAATTTCTTTATCTTTTTTTTTATTTATGTTTTTTTATAAGGAACAACATCAAAAGAAAAGGAGTGGTGAAAAGTTTACCCCAACTACAATAATAGTTTGACTAGTATGATTGAAAATATTAATAATTGTAGAAAAATGATTCAACTTACTAATTCATTGAAAAGAGGGGTAATTTAGAAGGATATAAGTGAAAAGGAAAAATGAGTGAAATGGGGTGTGTTAATGAAAGAAAAGGTTGAAGGCTCAAAAGGAATAACTGTTGGAAAAGAGGCGGGTAGGCTATTTAAGAATTCAAAATTAGCAATACCTAAATGCCCAAATCATTTTGAAAGCACACAATCATTTATGTGGTATTGAAATGCATCAAAGAGAAAATTCTAGAATGAACAAGCTATGTTTGATTAAAAACACAACAAAAAATATGGAGCAATAAGTGATGAATTGCTTAAAATGCTCAAAAGCTCACATATGTTAAATAGAGTTAAATTTTGCATTTTCTCATCCAATTCCAATGTTAAAATCAGTAAAAATGCCCAAATTTGTGAAGAAAAGCTACTTTGACACTTGCCCTAATCATTCAACAAAACTTAGACTTTAAGAATGCATACCATGTTAAAATCCAGTGAAAGATAGTTGTATAAAAGAGAAATGGAGTTTCAAATCTTGTTTTGACTTTTTTTTCTTTTTGAAAATATTTAGGCAATTAATGCTCAGTTAGAATTGCAAGTTTCCCTCCCACAGTTAAAATTTACATTGTCACTAATATATGCTCAAGCAAAAGGTTTAAAATAAAGAAAAATAGAGATGTAGAAAACATCCCTTAGTTGATCCGATGTTGATAAAATATCAAAGAGTTGGTGGAGGATGTGGTGAAAGGACGAACACCGTGTATGCTGGTGTGGCTATCCCATGCTTAGCAGCAAGCTTTCGTTCCATGGTATCGAAGAAGAGCAACTATGAAGGGCTTAAAAAAATCGTATGAGCCGTGAATTCGTTGGATAACTAAATAGAAGGAAGAAGATGGAGAAGTTAAGTTTACAACAATTAATAAAAAATATTATTTTTATTGTTTTTAATTTTTTAATTTTTAAATAAAATAAAATAAAGAAAAATAGAGATGTAGAAAACATCCCTTAGTTGATCCGATGTTGATAAAATATCAAAGAGTTGGTGGAGGATGTGGTGAAAGGACGAACACCGTATATGCTGGTGTGGCTATCCCATGCTTAGCAGCAAGCTTTCGTTCCATGGTATCGAAGAAGAGCAACTATGAAGGGCTTAAAAAAATCGTATGAGCCGTGAATTCGTTGGATAACTAAATAGAAGGAAGAAGATGGAGAAGTTAAGTTTACAACAATTAATAAAAAATATTATTTTTATTGTTTTTATTTTTTTAATTTTTAAATAAAATAATAATTAACAGAAATTAATTTAAAAATATTGACAATAAATGGGGCAGAAACCAATTTTCCTTAACTCGGGCATGTCAATTGTCAAGACATATGTACAATAAAAGTTGTAATCAGTTTTTCATGACCTTGGTCATCACGATCGAGCAGTTTTTTACGTACCATGTTGCAATTAGCTCGTACGGCTGGGTAAGTATTTTTTGTGTTTCTAAAGAAATAGAAAGAGAAGCATCTATAAAAAATTTTATAAAAAAATAATTGTAAAGATATATATATATATATATTTACGACTGTGGTTTTATTTATATTTTTATAACCTTAATATTGTAGTAGTAAACAAGTATACTATGTATTTGTGTTAGATTGTGAGAAGCAAATAAGTATATTATTCTTCCTATTGAATTTTTAAAAAAAAATGGCCCATGCAGGTCTCAAACCTGCGACCTTCGCGTTATTAGCACGACGCTCTAACCAACTGAGCTAATAGGCCTGAATGTTTATTATTCAAAGTATTTTTTACTAATAGCTTCATTTGTTTTGGTCATTTTTGGAGTACATTGATTCTGCTCTAAATAATTACAAACAAGTACTTTCTGTTTACATGATTTTTTTAGATCTGAACCAAATTTTAATTCGTTTTGGTCTGAAATGAACCGAACCGGTTCAATTTGGTTCCATTCGGTTCATGTCAAAAGTGAATAAGTTTTCTATAATCTTTTTTTTTTTGTCTGTTTGGGTTATTCTTTGTCCATTTTGTTGTAGTTTTTTCAACTATAAAATATAGTAAGAAGTACATGTAAAATAACTATAATATAAGGACCATAAGATCATTTGTATGCCTTTAGGTTTACTGCAACCCCTAGAGATCGTATTTATTCAAGCTTTCTCTCAAAATTAGTAAACTAACTTTATGATAGATAATTTAAATGTAAAGAAACTTTTAATCATAATTGATAACAAGTTGGCTCACTAGTTTTATAGTTGAAAAAAATATAACAAGTTGACTCGCTATTAAAGACCTCGTGATATGATCACATAAAGATAAAATTTAACTCTAACATTTCAAGTGAAGTGAAGATTTAGACTTAACCTATGAAATAATGTAAACTTAACCTTAATGTTTTCAAGCAAGATTAATTTTGGCCTTACGTTATCAAAAATTAGAAAAACCCAGTTTGACTCGTATTTAAATGTCACTTCAGAACTCCAAATATTAATTATGTCTAAGATATTTAATGTATTATTAAAAAAATTAAAAAAATTATGTTAAAATGCTAAAAACTAAATCTGCTACATATAAGTTAATCACAATTTTTTTGTTAAACTAAATTTGCTTCAATTTATCGACAAACTTGTTTGGAATGTCTCATATGACAGTTAAATAACAGTCAACCCAATCTTTTCAAACTCTCAATAGCACATGGCTAAAACTGAGCTTGCTTGTTAGGGTTACATTTGCATCATTTCATACGTTGGAACTAAATCTACACTGATGCGGGGCTTTTCTTCAAGGGTTCGAGTCCGAGCGAGGGAGTCGGATGAGGAACGAAACACGGGCAAGTATGCGAGGAAAAGGGGGCAAAACAGCCCCCATACGGCATGCCAATCCTTCCACACGCCGTGTGTATTAGGTTCTGGCTCGAGGGAAGTTGGCACGAGGAGCTGCACGATGAATTTGCACATGGAAGTTGGCAAAAACTAACCCACACATCGTGTGGGTTAAGTGGCATGACGTGTGGGGTGATTTTTACACCTAAAATGAGTCTTGTGATACAGCTATCAAACTTTATCCCATTCTGAAAATTACTGTTTTTCCACTCATATAATTACTCTTTTTCCATTTAGGATTAATAACTTAAATGCCATTTGTGTATTCCCTCCCCATTCTACCTTTATCACTCTCTATTATGTGTAACCCTTGTTAGGCTTTTTAGTCTTTTACATTTTATTTTGATGAGCTATATAAGCTCCTTTCTTTGTAAAGATATCTAACTTTTATTCAATCAAATTTTATCTTCTTCTTTGTGAAGTTTTTGTTAAGGTTCCGACCTTCAACAATGGGGAATTTATGATTTCCTATGGTTTAGTCTGTAAAATTCGGGATTATCTCCTTCTGGTCTAGCTAGAGAAGAACATTCTTTATTGATTTAGGATTATAATCAACTCGTCTGAACCCGATCTGTAACATGCACTTCATTTGAAACGTTACTTATCCCTTAGAATAATTAGCACATTGTTTGTCTCAACATTTATTGCA
Organism: Euphorbia lathyris; assembly: GCF_963576675.1. Lineage (NCBI taxonomy): Eukaryota > Viridiplantae > Streptophyta > Magnoliopsida > Malpighiales > Euphorbiaceae > Euphorbia > Euphorbia lathyris. The sequence goes on along the minus strand of NC_088912.1, from coordinate 93,036,304 downwards.
TAAAAAATTATATATACATGAGATTTGAAGCAGGATTGTTGGTATAGTTCAAATTCTTGTATTGGTATTATATTTTGAAAATGCTCAGGTAATAAGATTATTATGTTCTAGCAGCTACTGCTGCACATTTTGACCAAGCAAGGGTGGAATTAAGGAGAAGTCTGATTTCTGGGTTCAATATTCCATCTCTCATTTTCTTGATTTTGAGGTGAGTACATATATGTTTAATGAAGTTCAATTTATAGGGAATTAACAAGACAAATTGTATGTATTACAGTGATTTCATTTTGATTTTCACAAAGTTTAAGATTTATATATAATATTGTTATCAACGACCACTACAACAAAATAGAACTTTAGTGGAGAAAATTTAGTGGGGAAATTGAATTCCCCACTACTGTGAAACAATTGTGGCGCAAAAAGAATTCCCCACATTTGCTAAGTTTTTAATGTCGATTCTCAAATTCTCCACAATAAGTCTAGATATTGTGGGACAAATAGGAATTGCCACAAAAGACTATGGACTTTGCGGGGGAATTTGTATTCTCCCCACTAAAGTATATACCAATTAGTGGCAAATTCCATTAAATCGACACATTTTATGCACAACACAATAGGCGCCAACGGTAGGTGCTAAAAATTTGGGAAAAATCAGAATTTTTTCTTACTAAAAAACCATAAAGTAAAAGAAATTTGAGAAGCAATCCCCAAAATCGTAAACCCTCACCCCTCTCCTCCATTGACCCCTCTTATGATAAAACAAAATCTAAAACTCCCTCTCCTCCATTGATTCTAGATTTGAGAAAACATTGAGTTGATTTTCACAACCTGACTACTCACATCTGATGCTTTCTCTATCTAGGAAAGAAACCTCATACGGTGAGGTGATTTTCATTCCTTTTACTTTCTTTGGTTTTCACATTTTGAGTATTTCATAGTGTTTTGAGTGTGATGCGAAAGAACTAGAACAAATTTAGGTTTATTCATATGTTATTGTCTCAATCTCATTTGTGTTGTAGTGACTGGTTTTCTGTTTTGGATTCTAATCATGTGACTTTCACTTGGGGTTTCATGGTTTCATGTGATGCTATTGTATTGCTGGGTTCTCCACGTTTTACTCTGATTTATGTTTTCGAGTTTTATGCTACTTCCATATTCTACCATTCTAGTCTTTTTACATTGTAATTTTGTTTTTGGTTAGCTTTCTAATCAATTAGAGTACACATTAGGTTTTTTTTTGGTAAATTATCAATGGAGATTACAGGACATATTAGGGATTTTTTTTACTAATGCAGATTACTCGACAAATTAGGGTTTTTTTTTGTAATTTATCAAAGGACACATTAGGGCTCTTTTGTGGATTATAATCAGTTTTGAACTCTTAAAGCAGTGCCTCAAATTATGAGGGTTTGCGAATTCTGGGGTTATGGGTTTTACTGAGGCCAGTTCTGCTGCCATTTTTGTAGAGTAGTGGAGATGTGAATTGATTTGAATTGAAGGAGAAGAAGAAAAGCGAAGAAGGAAAGTGAAGTATAGGATTTTGGATTTATTAATTGGTTGAATTTCAATATCATCCAACAAAATTTGTTAGATGAAACAAGAATTTAACAGCTGGAAGTTTCTTATAGGGTAGAGTTAATTGCTTTAGAGTGGTTTGTGATAACCGATAATGCTATTTTGTACAATGTATTTCACTTTAAGATTTCTAAAAGAACCTTTTGTTGGTTGCTGTAAGTGTTAAGTGATAATTGATAATGCTATTATGAATACTTAGCTGTTGTTGTTTTCCTTAAAAGTTCTACATATGTGATTTATGTGTATGCTGGATATAAACTCTCTCTCTTTATGTTGTTTTTGATTTGATGGGAAGTTTTTGTGTTGATAAACCTACACTTTTTGTGTAACAAATCTTAACTGAGTTCCTTGTTTTCTTTCAAACTCTCATAGTTACTTCAAATAGGTTGTGCAAAGTGATACATGATAAGATGCATCTAATATAAGTTGTTACAGAAATAGGGATATCCTGGGAATAAATTCACTACTTTCCTACCCTATCTTCGTGACTGGACTTTATGTTTAACACATGGATTCCGTAACAACTTCTTATTCTATTCCTAAAAACAGCACTAATGCTACAAGAGCAGAGCTTCAGCATATTGGCTAAGCCCCTGCTTACATGCTTGAAAAATTCCTCTCTTAAGCCCAAGGTGCCTAGCTTTCATAGGAAAGGTTGTATTGACAATCAGAAATAGTTGCATCCGAATTGCCAGGCCAATGCCCAAGTGCTTATTCCATGTGTGAAGGAAGCTAGAAAAAGGAGCCTATTTGATCTTCTTACCATTTGCTTATGTTCGCTTATGGCATAGGCCTAAACCCACTCTTATTTAATATACCTGAAACCGCTAAAGGCAGGACCCAACCATCTTCCTTCAAAGGCTTGCTCTTATCACATTGTAAATGTAATTTAGAATTACCTTATAACCTGAAAGTGTTAAACGCATCGTTCCTTGTATTTCTACTTAAATCTGTAATAAATAATCTTTATGGCACATCTCTATAGCTTTTAGGTGAAGAACAAGCTTATTTTCTTGCTCTCGTAATTACATATATAATATGTAGAGAAGGAGTCTGCGAATGTCTTGAATTTAGGAATGATATTACCTTGAAAACACTTTGAGTGATTGAGTGACCACCTAGTTAGGTGTTTGATTCTGTTCAGCTCTATGTCAGTTGCTTTGCAATCCGTTTTAATTAAGCAATGTCATAATGGCAGCAAAAACACTGCAGATTTGATCATAATCCTAATTTGTTAATACACTAAATAACATGTTATTTATTTTCATTTATACCAGGGAGATAAGATGGATAGAAAAAATTAGGCTGAAACTTGTCACCTTCAATCTGTTCAGAATTAGTTTCTTTGATTACTCAACTGGGCAAAAGCCATGAGGAAAGATTTTCGGTGTGCACGTTTGGACTGGAGCGTAAACCTTGGGTATGTTCAATTTGCATATATATATATCATTGTCTTTTTTAATTAGCTGCTATCTTTGACTTGATCTGCCCGCACTTTGGAAGCAGCCTGCTGCTCCATAAACTTCTTCTAAATACAGCAGCACGAGCATCATCCACCTTGTTCTGAATGCCTATTTTGTGTTTCTCTGTTGTACTTAGTTTATATAGTGATTAAAGTGGGGTATGGTTAATGTGGTGGTATGAACAATGAGGTGAGGAGTTGGGGAGCATCTAACCAATTTGTTTGGCTGTAATAAGATTGTTTTTTAGATAATTTTAATCCATGTCATGATTGACTGAATAAATGATCCATACTTTATATAATATGAACATTGAGCCTATCTGGCCTTGTACAACTGCATGTTCAACAAGTATAGTAGCTCATTTAATAGATATAAGAGGGCATGCTGTGAACATTATTGTTTTATTTGGAAGATAAAAGCATTAGTTTAAATTGTTACATTGATGCTAACAGGTCTAGCCTAGTTTTTTTTTTTTTTTTTTGTATATTTTATACTACTTTATATATTGTCAAGTTGGTTGGTGCTGAATCATAATAATTAACATCATAATTAACAAAAAAAAAATTGTAGTTTGTGTCAAAAATGAGTTTCTGGATCATAATAATTAACAAAAGATTTTGTAGTTGACATTTAATGTTTTTATCAAAATAACTTAAGGTAGGAGGTGGATGTATCAAAGAAGTACCAAGGTATAATTAATTGCAGAAATTGTAGCTTTGATACTCACGAATATTCATATAATTGTGCATATTAGTATTTTTCACATGGATACTAATGACCATATGAATTTGGTCATTTACCATTAGATGTTGGCTGATTAAATTTAAGCCTTAGGATGATTTGAATCTCCACTTTAAAATTTTAATCAGTCTACATGAATGACCAAATTCACGGTGTTATAAACCATAAACTTTTACGTTCAATTTAATGATTTTATACTTCAATTTTTAATTTTTAATTATTTCATTTTTTTCACAGGTTATTTAAACAATATCAACTTTTGAGGAGCTAAATTTTGCAAATGATCAATGATGACACAATTAGTATTTTTTGTTTAATTAGTATCTCAACATTTTCGACGATAAAGTTTCTCGTTTTGTTGTTTGTTTGTAATAGATATAACTTATTTTCAAAGTTATATTTAGTTTTATAGTTTAATTTCTATAGCAATAATTACTTATAATTTTAATTTTTTATTAACATGTGTGCATTTTTCTATGAAATATATCTATATAATGGAAAATGAAGATCTCTATTAAATAGAATGCTTTTATATTAATTTTAACTATTAAATATTGGTTTTTATATATAGAAAATTGTAAATAAATAAAATATTATAATGGCAAAATTTGCACCACGAAAGCCTATATGAAAATACGTACTTTTATGGTGTCTAATTGCGCCACAAAATATATGCTTTTGTGGTGTGCAATTACACCACAAAATAGATGCTTTTGAGACGTTCAGTTTGTTGGTCCCTTGTTTAGTTGCAAGTATAGTTCCAAGGGGGGGTTAGGAACTATTTAAACTTTTTAGCAATTTAGGCAGACTTCTTTTTCTAAGGAAAAAGGTTTGAACAGCGGCGCTGAGTAAACAGCAAGATACTGGCTTAGTCAACAGGTGACTAGGTCAGTTTCTTAGCTTGAGTCATGATATAGCACTTAGAGTCTATTCCTGAGCTCTTACGTTTAATGCGCACAACTCAACTTGACCTCTTGACTTGGTCAGTTTTTTATTATTTAAGCAAGCAATATAAATAAGGAGTTAAAGGTTTAGAAATACTTCACTAAGCAGATTTATCCAGGTTCGGCTTCTTCTAAGCCTACGTCCTGTCCCCGGAACACGTTCCGAGATTTCAATCCTCTACTGAGCTCTTTAAAGGTAGAGCCTCAAACCTTTTACAATATCAGCAATTGAGTATGACAAGAGTACCCTCCTCTATACTTCTACTCAATCCTAATCTCTCTACTAAGTACTTAAAACCGAGTACTCAGCCTCTCCTTTCTATCTCTAGAAATGATAAGTGTTTTGTCCTAATACAAAGATGTGCTAAGACACTTTAGACGATTTACAATCACTCTAGACTTTTACACAGATATGGAAATGTAGTGTAAGAAATTTGCTTTGCTTCTTGCTTTGCAGAACTTGTAGAGATTTGGTCAGCGTAATGGCTTGATAAAGTTCTATGTGTTGTGAAGCTTGTGATGGCACTATTTATAGAGACGTCTGGACATTCGGTCATTTCGAATTTCGAAATAACCGTTGGAGGGAAACGGCTATGTGTCGTTGTCATCCTGACTTGTACATAGCTCTTGGCCAATCACAATTGTGTATCTTCTGTCCTCGGTCAGCTCAGCAGATGGTCTCACCTTTTATGGTAAAGTCAACTGGACAGCATACTGTGTCGTCTGAACATTACCAAAAGAGGAAACACTTTGTCTGGAAGTTTTCCTTTGCCAGCTGCTGTCTTATATGTTTGTCGAGACTACTCAGCAGCTTCATCTTTAAGTTGTTCCCGAAGGTCTTCTAGATCCTTCTGTTTGCTGAGTGGCGTTTTGAACAAAAACGGCAATGTCTTGACAACCGCGGGCCGAGTGTACTGAGTTGTTTGACTTGGGCCCTGGCTTCCGTAATGGGCTTGGGTCTTCTGATTCTTTATGTCTTATAACATTTTAACTCAGCATTGAACAAACACATTAGTAGAAATAAATCAAAGCATTTAAACTTAGTGTGTTTAGAATATGTATTTTAATTATACTTAAACAATTTTGTCAAATCAAAATTACGTGGAAAGGTGTTTCAACAAACTCCCCCATTTTGATGTTCGCAAAACTATTCAGCAAGGAACTCAGTATGAGCTCCCCCATGATAGTTGACCTTATATACTTTTAGCAAACTCCCCCGTAAGGATTGAGCTACTGACTTAGTTTTACTTAGAAACATTTAAGGATTTAAATGAATAAGTCTAATGTCAGTTTTCAGATGAAGGTCAGCTATTTCACATATTCTAAGTACTCAGAGATAAGCAGAAGGTTTATCATATAGAGCGCGTGCTGAGTAATTTGTTCAATGAGTTCTTATCAGAATATTTCATAGGTTTTTAGGTTCATGTCAAACATGTTATCAGCATATCATTTAGTCAATATTACAAGTTTTAGACATAGCTGATTTAATTGAAGATACATAATGACTCAGTACTTTAAAGGCATATATCATAACTCAGGATTTGAATATAAAGAGAAGTATGATATATTGATAGAAGAAGTCAGCAGTTACACAGCAAAAGAAATAAACATAGAATATAGATTACACAAGTTAAGACCTAGGCTATCTATTTCTTCTTCTTGCCCTGTGACTGACTTCTCTCGTACTTTCGTTGCTCATGTTGAGCTCTAGCAACTTGCGCTTTCTCCCCCGTTTTGTCAACTTCAGGGAGCTTGAACGCATCTGTTAAGACAGCGCGAGTCAGTTCTTGTGAAAGCTCTTTCAGTTTGTCAGCACTTTCATTCACACCATCAAAGATGGCAACGCCGTCAGCTGAAACTTCAACTGGGATGCGAAGATCAGCAGCACTGAGCATGTTGACGCTGAATGCTTGAGCTTTTGCTTGCCAGATTAAAGCTTCAGAGAGGCCAACAAAAACTTGGTGGAAAGTCTTCAAGAGAGCTGATTCATAATGATGACGCTGGATATTATTGTGACGGATGTGGTTGAAAGATTGTTGTGCGATAGACAGCAACTCATTCTGCTTTAATGCGTCAGTATCCATCTCTTGCTTGTTAAGGTTAAGTAGCCGGATGGCCTCACCAATTTGCTCGACTGAGCACTGACTATAGGACACCATTTGCTCATTTGTCTTGAGTTGCTCCGTATGAAGCTGAGCAAAAAGCATCTTGAGTTCGGAGGAAGTGGCGTAGTCAGTGTTCATAGCTGACAACTTCTGAACTTGCTGATGAAGAGAGTTCAGATGTTGAATAGTTGAGAGCTGTATCTCTGCCAGCTTGGCAACTGAATCCTGCCTAGCTTGCTGTGCTTGGAATGATAAGACTACATTCAGCAGATCCTTGAGTCCCTTGACTTCGTTGAGAAGTAGAGTGACCTGGGAGAGCTGAGTTGTCTCAGGAATGGAAGAGCCAGCAGCAGGCGAAATGGAGTGTTGAAGGTCATGGATGAGTGCTTGCACTGAGTCAATGAGCTTTTTGCCGGACTCAGTGGCATCCCGATGTACGTCAGTATGACCAGATGAAAGTGGAGTGAAAGGAGTACCCTGGTCAGTGACTGGATGACTTGGCTCAATCTGCACTTGAGTTGGAGGTAAAGTTGATTGATCGGTAGAGAGGTTATTGATGGAAGACATAACCCGAACACTGTTAGTGCGGACGGTAGATGGATGAGGAGTCAGCAGCATGCTCGAAGAGACAGCATGGACAGTGCTTGGTTCAACCTGACTTGTTGAAGTGGTTGAAGTGTTATGCTCGGCATGTTCATGTTGAGAAGAAATAGAGGCTTGTTTTTCCAAAGGCGTTGTAGTAGAGGAAGTTGATGGCCGTTTGAAAAATTTTAATTTGACGGTAGATGGATCCTTTGTTGTCTTCGACAGAACAAGTTCAGGAATAGACGGTGACGGTTCACCGACTGTCACCTCACTGGCCTTAACCAGCCTCCTCCTTCTACGTGGTGGAGTGGAAGTAGGAGCAGCTTCTTCTGAGTGAGTAGGAGTAGGTTCCTTTTCCTCAGTATTGGTCTGGTCAGCTTGATCAACTTGCTCAAGTTGCTCAACTCCAGCAGCCAACTCAGTGTCAGTCTGCACAGCTCCACCTGCTAACCTAGTGTTAGCATCCTCAGCTTCTATTTCACTGTCGTATTCCTCAGACTCATCAGCGTCATCCTGACCACTGGCTTCAGCTTCTTCTTCTGTAGTGCTGTCTCCATCAAGTTCTTCCTCAATTTGGGAGATGAAGTGGTCATCTAACTGGACCTCTGGTTCCTCAGCATCAGTACCCTGGCACTGAGTGAAATGAGAATCACTCGGTACTATGAAGTCAGTTGGTATGGCTTCAAGAGGAGAAGTAGCTGAAGTCTTCTGCTTCTTCTGAGGTAGCTCAGCAGCTTCCTCAGTTTCAGGCTCATCTTGCCTGTTTCTCTTGTCAGCTTTCTTTCCAGCTGACCTCTGCTTCTTTGCAGGAGACTCAACATGTGATGAAGGAGTCTCAGCAGACTTTCTCTTGCGAGAAGCTGGTGCCTTGGTTCTATGCCCTTTTTTAGGCTCAGCAGCTGTTTCCTCAGTTTGATCAGCTTTGCCAGCGGCAACAGCAGCAGCTTTTCCCTTCTTCAAGGGTTGTCCAAATTTCAGTGCCCTCAGCGAGACAGCTGTGATCTCAGTTCCTTTGAAGGATTCCTCGCTTGTGAGATCAATCTTGTGGTCAAGAAGAATTCGAGTTATGAGTGACCCAAGTCTCAGCGTACCCGTGCTGCGTAGAAACCCAGCAACCAGGAAAACCGGCATGTTGATGGCAGTGTAGGTCAGCATGTGCCATATGAAGCATTGTTCAAAGTTGGTCGCTGATGTAGTGCAGTTTATCTTTGGGTAGATGAAGTACGTCAGCAGATAGTGAGCCATCTTCTGGTGCTGACCCATTGAAGATGCTGAGACCTCTCCTGAGTAACCCTCAGGTTTGCAGAAGCTGTGGACATAGTTCGTCTTGTCCTGATCTCCTGACTTCCTCAGCCTCACTCCGTCAGTTTTGAGCTGGAGAAGATTTCCGATGTATAGAGGGTTGATGAAGATGGTTTTCACTCTTACTTTAGTGCGTAGGTAGTCAGGGGAGTCACTGGCAACCATGAGGTTATGGTAAAACTCCCTCACCAGGTCAGGATATGTTTCATCTCTGACCGAGAACAGCCCAGTCCATTCGTTCTTTGCAATCCATTTGGCAAATGGCTGTTCATTTTGTACAAAGTGCTCAGAGACCCATCTGGAGGGCTCAACCTTCCATTCGCTGATATTTTCGAAGACACGGGAGTAGGTCCTGATCTTCACAGCGTTCCCTTTTCCAGAGTTTTGATCAGTTTTACCCTTGCTCGGTGTGGAAGGGTTTCGTGAAGGTTCATCGGAGCTGGACTTATTGTGGCCGGCACCGGAGACGTTGAAGGATAGCTTAGTCATTCTTCTAAGATGGAGAGAATAGAGGTATTTGAGAGAGAAGAAATTTGAGTGATTTCTTTGCCTTAAGAATTTGTTAAGCGTAAAATAGTAAAAGATGGGGAAATGCCCATAATTTATAGACGAGTTGAACGGTGTGGATCTTAACCAAATCCATGTGTCAGTTTTGCCTTGGGATCATGTACCGACAAAGATCCTGGCATTTATGACACATTACGGCGAATACGTCATCCTAGGCTATACGCGTGCTTTGCATTTAAGCTAATGGATTAATCACTCAGTATTTGGAATGTCAAACGTTTGATATTCTGAGTGGACAATTGTGTATTTATGGATGATTTATTTAAGTTCAAGTCTTAAACTAATTTACTCAGTGTGCAAGTATACTCAGTATTGTATGTTCAATCAGTTTCGATGAGTTATTCAGCAAACAATTACTCACTCAGCATGTAATTCACTCAGCATTCATATCATTTAGCACAGGAATTTACTGAAGAGGATTAAACATACCAATTGCTTCTCTCAGTGTGCTGAACTGCTCACGGGCCAGTGGCTTCGTGAAGATATCCGCAAGCTGTTCGTCCGTTGGGACAAAGGTCAGCTTGATCTCACCCTTGAGTACATGGTCTCTAATGAAGTGATGTCGAATGCTGACATGCTTCATTCTGCTGTGTTGAATTGGGTTCTTTGATAGATCAATTGCACTTTTGTTGTCACATTTGACTTCAATTGTCTTCGTTTGAACACCATAATCTTCAAGTTGTTGCTTAATCCATAGGACTTGAGCAACACAATGACCAGCAGCGATGTACTCAGCTTCAGTGGTAGACAAGGCTACTGACGCTTGCTTCTTGCTGAACCAGGATACAAGACAGCTTCCTAAGAAATGGCATCCTCCAGAGGTTCTTTTTCGTTCCAGCTTATCCCGTCCATAGTCAGTGTCAGTGTATCCAATAAGTGTAAAGTCATGAGTATTTGGATACCACAAACCTGCGTTCACTGAGCTTTGCAAATATCTAAGGATTCTTTTCACAGCAATGTAATGAGATTCCTTAGGGTTAGATTGATATCTAGCACAGTAGCATACTGAAAACTGAATGTCCGGTCTACTGGCTGTTAAGTAAAGTAGAGAGCCTATCATACCTCGATATAATTTGCTGTCTACTGACTTACCATTCTCATCAGCGCAGAGGACAGTGTCAGTGCCCATAGGAGTGGAGATTGGCTTGCAATTCTCCAAGTCATATTTCTTTAAGATCTCCTTGGCATATTTGGCTTGACTAATGAAGATGCCATTCTTTCCTTGTTTAATTTGAAGACCGAGGAAGAAGTTGAGTTCTCCCATCATGGACATTTCAAACTCAGTCTGCATTTGTTTGCTAAACTCCTTGCACATTGATTCGTCAGTTGCACCAAATATTATATCATCAACATAAATTTGGGCTAGCAGGGTATCTTTACCCTTTTTCTTAATGAATAAGGTTGTATCAGCTTTGCCCCTGACGTAATTTCTAGTCAGCAGGAAACTGGTCAGCCTCTCATACCAAGCACGTGGTGCTTGCTTGAGGCCGTACAGAGCCTTTTTGAGTTTATAAACATGGTTTGGGAATTTAGGATCCTCAAAACCTGGAGGTTGATTTACATAAACCTCCTCGTTTATAACTCCATTAAGAAATGCACTTTTTACATCCATTTGAAATAATTTAAAATTCATATAAGATGCGTATGCACACAGTATTCTAATTGCCTCTAGCCTTGCCACTGGGGCAAAGGTCTCACCGTAGTCAATACCTTCTTGCTGACTGTAGCCCTGAGCTACAAGCCTGGCTTTGTTCCTGACTACGTTTCCTTGTTCATCCATCTTGTTCCTGAAGACCCATCTCGTTCCGATGGTCTTTTGACTCTTTGGATGAGGCACTAGCTCCCATACATCATTTCTTCGAAATTGATCGAGCTCCTCTTGCATTGCGTTCATCCAGAATTCATCGTACTCAGCTTCAGCAAAAAAAATTCGGTTCTTGTACTGAGACGAAAGCAACATTGCTGAGGTACTTCCTGAGTTGATTCCTCGTCATCAGGGTATTCCCAGCAGAATCAAGAATTGCACTTTCGGAGTTCCCTCTTGGAATCCTTATTTCTTTGGGTAGATTTATGTCTTGTGCTGTTCCTGTTTCAACAATCTCTGCAGAAGTAGATGGGTCAGTAAAAGTAATCTTAGGTTCACTCTTACTCTTGGTCAGCCTTTTTGTGAATGACTCAATAGCTGGTTCTGGGTCAGCAGTGACTACTGAGTTTGAATCATCTTCGGTCAGCGGCTGGTATCTACCTGCAGGGTCAGTTTCATCAAACTCTACATGTATTGACTCTTCTAAAACTTGAGTTCGCTTATTAAAAACTATGTATGCTTTGCTGTTTGTTGAGTAGCCCAAAAAGATAGCCTCATCAGCTTTTGAATCAAACTTTGCTAAGCTATCTTTGGTATTTAAAATAAAACATCTACAGCCAAAGGCACGAAAGTATCCAATATTGGGCTTTCGTCCTTTCCAAAGTTCATAAGGGGTTTTCTTAAGTATAGGTCTAACTAGAGCCCTATTAAGAATGTAGCATGTTGTGTTAACAGCTTCTCCCCAAAAATACTTTGGAAGCCTATGCTCATCCAGCATTGTCCTGGCTATTTCAACCAGAGTTCTGTTCTTCCTTTCTACAACCCCATTTTACTGAGGTGTTCTAGGAGCAAAAAAATTATGGTCAATGCCGCTGGCTTCACAGAATTCAACAAACTTTTGGTTTTTGAATTCTCCACCGTTATCACTACGGATATGAGCTAATTTTAGGTCTTTTTCATTTTCAATTTTTCTAACCAAATTTGAAAATGTCTCAAAGGTCTCATCTTTGCTGGTCAGCAAGATAACCCACGTATACCGAGAGAAATCATCTACAATGACCAAGGAAAATCTTCTTCCACCCAGACTCAGCGGCTGGACTGGACCAAAGAGATCCAAGTGTAGTAACTCTAACGGACGTTTAGTTGAGACAATGTTTTTGCTGTGAAAAGATTGTTTGGTTTGTTTTCCAGCTTGGCAAGCGTGGCATAATTGATCTTTTTGAAATTTAAGTTCAGGCAGTCCCTCAACCAATTGCTTTCTTGCTAGTTTGGCCAGGAGGTCCATGCTTACATGACCAAGTCTCCTGTGCCATAGCCAGAAATTTTCTTCCTTTGTTACTAAGCACACAGTTTTTGAAAACTTTTTCTCTAAGTCTAGCATAAAGACATTATCTATTCGAGGGGCAGTTAAAATTAACTCATTTGTTTTACCCTTGTATATTTTACATCCAGTAGCATCAAATATAACTTTTCTCCCATTGTCACATAGCTGAGCTACGCTGAGTAAGTTATATTTGAGTCCGCTGACTAGGGAGACAGATTCAATAGTAGGATTACCTCCGATGGTTCCTGAGCCTACTATCTTACCCTTCTTGTTGTCTCCAAAACTTACGCTTCCTCCTCGTTTACGTTCAAACGTGATGAACTGAGTTTCATCACCCGTCATATGCCTTGAGCATGCGCTGTCAATATACCACATTTTTTACTTCTCGGCACATCTCAGGCCTACCTGCATTGTAACTAGTTACTTTTAGGTACCCAATTCTTTTTGGGTCCTGACTTGTTAGGTGCAACAGGTATAGCATCATATTTTATTTTATGGCGACATACATGGACAGTATGGCCATTCTTTCCACAGAAGTCACAACTGACCTTCTGTTTAGGATTTTTCACTGACTTATCAGCACTCCAGTGCTGAGCGTGCCAGCACACCTTAGTGGTGTGTCCTAACTTCCCACAAAAGTCACACTGGACTCTTTGCTGGGGATTTCGTCTCTGCTGAGTACCTTGGTACTGAGTTCTCAGAGGAAAATTATTTTTATTTGGAACCTTTAGTTGGTTCTGGATGGTTGTGACGTCCTTCCTCAGTTTCTTCGAAACTGACTGGACTTCAGAGACAGACTCATGTATGATTTTCATATTATCATGCAGAGTTGAATTGTCCTGAAGAAGGAATCTGAGGTCACTCAGCTTGACCTCTTCCACTTCATCACAGCGTCTGTTGAGTGCTCTTACTTTCTTGTTACACTTCTTAACAAGTGTATAGAGATCACTCAGGGCATTAACCATATCATTTCTGAGCTTGGGAAGAGATATTATCTCATTTGATTGCTCTTCATCGTCTGATGCGATGGATGGGTCAGCATGCTCAGAGACGCATGGCTCAGCAAGTTCGTCAGCCATAAAGCATATTTTTGCTGACTCGGTGGCCTCAGTTTCTGTTGATGAAGATTCATCACTGTCACTCCAAGTAGCCACCATTGCCTTCTTCCCACTCTTCTTGTCTTTTCTCAGCGTGGGGCAGTTTGACTTAATATGGCCAGTTTGATGGCACTCAAAGCATGTAATGGGCTTTGAGCTGTCCTTTCTGTATTTGTTGTCGCTTGAGTCAGCCTTATACTTATCAAACTTTTTGTAAGGCTTTTTAGAATATTTGTCGTTCTTCCTGAACAGCCTTTTCATCTTCCTTGTGAACATAGACATCTCTTCATCATCAGTTGAGCTCCCGTCAGTGGAGTCAGCTTTCATGACAAGTGACTTCTGCTTCTTGTCATCAGATTTTTCCTTCACCTCAAAGTTTTTCATGGATATCTCATGGGTCAGCAATGAACCGATGAGTTCGTCATATTTGTAGGTGGTTAAATCCTGAGCTTCCTCAACTGCTGTCTTCTTTGCTTGCTAGTCCTTCGAAAGACTCCTGAGTATCTTTTTGACTTGTTCTTCCTCAGTGAAGATTTTCCCAAGTCTCTTGAGCTCATTAATGATGTTGGTGAACCTTGCGTTCATGTCTAAAATCCCCTCATCATTGTTCATCTCGAACAGCTCGTACAGTCTCATCTGCTGATTCACCTTGGATTCTTTTACTTTGTTTGTTCCCTCGTAGGTGACTTCCAGCTTTTTCCAGATCTCTTGTGCCGACTCACAACCTGAGATTTTGTTATATTCTGCAGCATCGAGCGCACAGTGAAGCATATTGATAGCCGAAGCATGGTTTTGAAGCTTCTTAAGATCATCCTCTGTCCATTTGGCCTCAGCTTTTACAACTGTTTGGCCAGCCACAACCTCGACAGGTACAAATGGGCCTTAGACTATAGATAGCCAGGCACTCATGTTTGTAGCCTGAATGAAGTTTTTCATCCTATTCTTCCAGAAGGTATAGTTTGACCCGAAGAATAGGGGAGGCCTAGTGATGGACAGCCCTTCAGGCAGTATTTGAGTTGTTTGGTTTCCAGGGAGAAACCGAGTGCTGTTTTCGCCCATGGTAGGGATCAGCTCAAGGTTGTTAGACCTTTTAAAGTGAGCTTTTAAGCTCTGATACCACTTGTTGGTCCCTTGTTTAGTTGCAAGTATAGTTCCAAGGGGGGGGGGTTAGGAACTATTTAAACTTTTTAGCAATTTAGGCAGACTTCTTTTTCTAAGGAAAAAGGTTTGAACAGCGGCGCTGAGTAAACAACAAGATACTGGCTTAGTCAACAGGTGACTAGGTCAGTTTCTTAGCTTGAGTCAGGATATAGCACTTAGAGTCTATTCCTGAGCTCTTACGTTTAATGCGCACAACTCAACTTGACCTCTTGACTTGGTCAGTTTTTTATTATTTAAGCAAGCAATATAAATAAGGAGTTAAAGGTTTAGAAATACTTCACTCAGCAGATTTATCCAGGTTCGGCTTCTTCTAAGCCTACATCCTGTCCCCGGAACACGTTCCGAGATTTCAATCCTCTACTGAGCTCTTTAAAGGTAGAGCCTCAAACCTTTTACAATATCAGCAATTGAGTATGACAAGAGTACCCTCCTCTATACTTCTACTCAATCCTAATCTCTCTGCTGAGTACTTAAAACCGAGTACTCAGCCTCTCATTTCTATCTCTAGAAATGATAAGTGTTTTGTCCTAATACAAAGATGTGCTAAGACACTTTAGACGATTTACAATCACTCTAGACTTTTACACAGATATGGAAATGTAGTGTAAGAAATTTGCTTTGCTTCTTGCTTTGCAGAACTTGTAAAGATTTGGTCAGCGTAATGGCTTGATAAAGTTCTATGTGTTGTGAAGCTTGTGATGGCACTATTTATAGAGACGTCTGGACATTCGGTCATTTCGAATTTCGAAATAACCGTTGGAGGGAAACGGCTATGTGTCGTTGTCATCCTGACTTGTATATAGCTCTTGGCCAATCACAATTGTGTATCTTCTGTCCTCAGTCAGCTCAGCAGATGGTCTCACCTTTTATGGTAAAGTCAACTGGACAGCATACTGTGTCGTCTGAACATTACCAAAAGAGGAAACACTTTGTCTGGAAGTTTTCCTTTGCCAGTTGCTGTCTTATATGTGTGTCGAGACTACTCAGCAGCTTCATCTTTAAGTTGTTCCCGAAGGTCTTCTAGATCCTTCTGTTTGCTGAGTGGCGTTTTGAACAAAAACGGCAACGTCTTGACAACCACGGGCCGAGTGTACTGAGTTGTTTGACTTGGGCACTGGCTTCCGTAATGGTCTTGGGCCTTCTGATTCTTTATGTCTTATAACATTTTAACTCAGCATTGAACAAACACATTAGTAGAAATAAATCAAAGCATTTAAACTTAGTGTGCTTAGAATATGTATTTTAATTATACTTAAACAATTTTGTCAAATCAAAATTATGTGGAAAGGTGTTTCAACACAGTTATGCCACAAAATATATGCTTTTGTAGCGTCCAACAATGCCACAAAATACATGCTTTTGTGGCTTACAAATGTGCCACAAAAAAATATGCTTTGGGGGCATGATATTTTGCCACAATACTTTCACATTTGTGGCGATATTTGTCGTAACAAAATAACTTGTTTAGTGGCGCCAATACTTTGCCACAATAGACGATCGTTTGTGGCGTTGTTTATTTCGTCACTATAAAATATGAAATTGTGGCAATCAATTTTGGTAGTCACTAAAGGCTTTAGTGTCGCGTTCCTAGTGGCTAAAATAATTTTCGCCACAAAAAATATTAGTGGCGAATTTTTAGCATTTTGTGGCCAATCATTTCTCCACAAAAAACTGTTTTTCTTGTAGTGGACTCTTGTGCTTTAATTTGATTTTCATTTCAATTAACTTGTCACAGAGATGTTACTAATTATAATTTCTTTTAAATTGCAGGCATCGCTTATGACAGATGATGATATGATTAAGCGAGGGGGCTCACAACATAGTGAGCCAAGTCATTCGAATAAAAAACCACGAAGCCCTTCAAAAGGCTTGAGACCCAAGGCAGGAAAAGGGAGATCGCTAGATTGGGATGTTGGAAGACATGTTATTGGTCCAAATGTGATGGACTTAGCGGCTCATATAGGCAATATAAGTGGACGAGGGCCTCCATATCTTATGAAGTTTGGAATGATGTCCCCCGGGGCATAAAAGACACCTTATGTGAAGATACTCGGATAACTCTCTTATCTAAATTGTTTTTATTTTCTTCAAAAGTAGTATTGAAACTGATTTTTAGTTATATTCTCTTATTTTCTTTAAAGAGAGTTTAACATGATGATAATATGAATAAAATATAACTAAATTAAGGAAACCGTTTTCCATCCATTGTGGGATACAAATTCCATAGAATAGTTACTACATGGAAAAATAATGAGTCTAATGGTGGAATAAAGATTCTCTAAACCACACCTGCATATTTTAGAGAAGAATCATAATCTAACACTGGAAGTGAGTTTAGATAATAATCTTTAATATTGATCTCCAACTTATATCCATTTGTCGTCTTTGTTTTTGGCAATGTATTTCAAATTCACTTTGTGATTGACCGAAGTGTAAAAATTTGGAAACGCAGATTTTCGTATTATGTCATCCTTAAATCCAAGTATTTTTAACTGTAAAAAATGAAATTCATATATCAAAATGTGTATCACACTAAAGCTACAATTCATTCTTGAATGATGCTCACGGTGTTCTCCCAACAATTTCGGAACCAACAAAAAAATGAAAGACGAAGTAGAGAAGAATCAAAGCGAGAAACTGGAAAACAAAAAGGGTTCGCGGTGATAAACCACGTTGCGCTCGGTCATTTCCATGCATAACACAGAGGGTCATGCTCGCAACGTTGCAAAAGTCCGACCCTTGAATGGAAAAAATGCCAAATGGTCCATCCTCTCATAGAAATGTTCTGTTTGATCCTCTATTTTTTATTTTAAGTAATTTTATCTATGTAATCCTTACTTTTTAATCATTTATGCTTTTTTAAATGAATTTTCATGTAATTTTATACTATTATAGTTTAACAATTTTAAATTCATATTTTTCCTTCGTAAGATCCATTTTTTTATGAATCCAAATTCCAAATTCTTCTTTGAAGATAAAGTCAGAGTTTCTAATCTATTTAATTTATAAAATTATGGAAATTGTAAGTTACCAAATTTTTTTTTATGGAAATTGTTAGCCACACTTTTAAAAACTTAAACAACAACATTATGGAGAAAATAGCTATTTAGCCTCTCTACTTCATCCATCTACATCATTACATCCTTGAATTATTATTTTATCACATTTAACCCTAATGCTAGGTCAATTTTTATTTTAAACATATGTGACATTATTTGACTTAATTATATATTTAGACATTAATTTTTATGTATCATTACTTTTTTCAATTACAATTAAATGTATCAAAATGCTATATTTTTTTTTTTGCTATACATCGATAGAAACAAATTGGTCTGATCTCTATTCATCAGGTGAGAGATAATTTGTTTCTATTTTTCTTTAAGAATGATTGACATATTGTGAATAGAGATGCGTGTATTTGTATGTAGTATATCATTGTGTACACAAACGGAATAATAGTTCAAAGACATTGTATTTACAAGGGAAAGTTCAAGGGTCATTGCTTATCTATCTTATGCAGATATAGATTGCAATTAGTTATCACCATATAAATTTCTTTTTGCTTCAAATTTCATTCATGTGAGGGATTGTTGGAAAAATATATAATATACTAATATAGCACTTCCGTAGTGTTTTTTTTTCTCAATTTCAGGTTTAAATATATAATGGATAAATGACACTTGGAAAACTTTAAATACGTTAATGTATTATGCAATGAGAGCTTTCCAACAATATATTGTAAGCTGAAAATAAACAAAAGTTGAATGAGAAATTAAAAATCAAAGTGAACCACATGGAATGAATTGCATGATTAATTGCGTTCAATTTCTGAAATGTTGGAATTAATTGTTTTTTATTGACAGAGTAATTGCATTCATTTGAAACAGTTGTAACAGTCAGGCATAATAACATTCAATTGAAATGGTTGTAACAGCTGGGATCAATTGCAATCAATTGACCAATTAATTACATTAATTGATATTTCTATGACGTTTTTCTCCAATGACTTTATATATGAATAATGATCGGATTATTTTATCTAATTCGGCTAATTGAGAGTATTACAACAACAACAACAACAAAGCCTTAGCCCGAAATGATTCGGGGTCGACTAACATGAACCATCATATAAAACCGTGAAATCAAGTCGTGTCAGCGACACAAATTCTCTCCCTCCACTCTGTTCTATCCACTACCATATTTTCATCAATCCCCAATAAACTCATATGACTATCGATCATTGATAGCTCTCATTTGTATAGGGTTTTTAGACCCCTTTTAGTTTGTTTTCCCTTTGTTTCCTTTTAATTTCAGTATCGTTTTATTACTTTTTAGTTAAAATTAGTATTTTCAGTTATTTATGGCATTTTCGGTGTTTTCAGGGTTTTTCAGGACTATTTGAGCATTTCCGAACCAGACCCAAGGTTATTGGAGCATTTTTGAATTATTCATGGACCATAAGAGCACTTTTGGAATTCATTAGGGACCATTAGAGCACTTTTTGAAAGCCCAGGGACCTAAACAGATAAAAGCTGGAGCAAAATTGCCCCATTTAGGACCTGTCTCGTCGAGACACTACATGTCTCGTCGAGACAGGCCCTCGTCTCGTCGAGACACTCCTTGTCTCGACGAGACGAGGCGGGGAAAGGCGCACCAGCGCCTTCCCCCTTGCTGGAATGTGCGGATTTGGGCCCGAAGCCAATTAAAACACTTTGTAAATGTTTGTTTTGCCCTCGGTTGCATTAGGGTTTCTTCCTAACTCTATAAATAGGGAGCTAATCTTACTTTTCTAGGGGGGGGATTAGATTTTCAATAAATCAGACAGCCGCTAGGGCTTCCTCTTCTCCACAATGTAGTTTTTAGCTTTTAGATTAGATTTTCCTGCTTTCTAGATTAGGTTTATTTCTGTTCTGTTATTTCTTTCAAGAATAATTGATGGGAGAAGTTTCTCATCTTCTATTTCTGTAATTGGAATCGGCAAAACGAGTTTTGGATTTCTATCTCTTTCCCTTTTATCTTTTGCGATTATATTTAATTGAAGCTTTTTCCATTGTTCCTATTATCCTTTTTGCTATGATTGGTTTGTCTATGAACTGATCTCCATCCAATTTGGGATGGGGATGAAATTGGTTGTATGAATATGTATGATTATGGATCTAGGACCTTTGATTGATCAGTTTATGCATGCTTAATGCCTAGAAATTGTTAGGAACATGATTTATGCTAGAATGAACATTGATAATGATCAACTAGCCTGTTTATGTATATAATGTGCCTAATGTCTGTGACCCTGACATTAAATAGGATTATAGATAGATGAGAACCTGACCACGGAATCGTCTATACTGAATTTGTATTAACCTGACTTCGCTAGAGACCACTAGGAATGAGGCTTTATGGCTGGGCTACGGCTTTAGCCTTAGTTGTCAATAAACCTAATGCTTTGCATGACCTAGGGTATATGCCTAATCAAGCCGTCGCCCGAATGCATGTGAATAGGAAGGATAATTCTGATCAAATTAGTCTCTCACTTAGGACAATTATCTTCAATCATTGGTAAAACATAAATCTGAACTCCCTAAACCCATACATAGGATTCAATCAAAGGATTCCTCAGTCTAGGTTGTGTCATCCATTAATTCACCTTCTACCCTGTCAATTATTCCCTTTATTTTGTTATCTTTATTGCTTTAATTCATTTAATTAGTTAAACAAAAACTCAAACATTTATCCATCCCTCTAAATAGTTAGATCATTCTAGGTAGATTTGCTAGTTATAACAAATAGTCTTTGTGGTTCGATCTCGTGATTAGCACAATATTGCTTGTTGCGATAAGATACACTTGTCCTATTAAATGCTATATATTTTACGAGCATCAAGTTTTTAGCGTCGTTGCCGGGGACTATTTTGTTTATAATTAGATTAAATTTGCTTGGAACTATTTTATTTATAATTAGATTATATTTCGAAATACCCGACAACAACACCATCAAGTTTTTGGCGCCGTTGTCGGTGAACTATTTCGATTATAATCTATGTAAATTGAATAGGTTGAAATAATTATTTAGATCTGTATATATATATAATAAAAAAATTTGGGGTTTTTCGTGTCGTCTCGTCGAGACACTGTTCATCTCGACGAGACGCACAAACAAAATTATTTTTTATTTAAAAAAAAAATTCCGTGTCATCTCGTCGAGACACTGTTCATCTCGACGAGACGCAACCGAAAAAAAAATATTTTTTATTTAAAAAAAAAATTCCCGTGTCGTCTCGTCGAGACATTGTTCATCTCGACGGGACGCACCCGAAAAAAAAATTACATTTTTTTTCTTTTTCTTTTCTTTTTATTTCTCTATTCTTATGTTTTTTCTTTTTTTCTATTGGCAGAACCCTCTAATCGGAATACTCACCGACGCCATATTGATTTTCAGGATTGCAGCTTGGATTTGAAAATTT
Organism: Euphorbia lathyris; assembly: GCF_963576675.1. Classification (NCBI taxonomy): domain Eukaryota; kingdom Viridiplantae; phylum Streptophyta; class Magnoliopsida; order Malpighiales; family Euphorbiaceae; genus Euphorbia; species Euphorbia lathyris. The sequence goes on along the minus strand of NC_088912.1, from coordinate 93,015,173 downwards.
AGCATCGGAAATTCGGGGTTGGATTGACAGCCACCCCTGAGGAAGTTTTTCTGTCCTATTTCTTTTATGCACTTTATGTTTTGCTTTTTGTTGGAAGTAAATGCATATTGTAAGTGTGGGGAAGAGATTATATGATAGGATGATTTTTGGTTCTTGCCATTTGCATGTTTTTAATTTTTTTTTTTTTGTTTTTATATATTAGGTTGCATTTTTATTATGTTTTTGTTTGTTTTTTATTTTTAATTCTAGGAATAAAAAGAATCCTAGGCAGTTGAATTTGATACATTTAGCTATCCCACAATACAGTTGACAATGCGCTTAAAAATTTGCACATTCTAAATGAAATTTATGCATGCGAAAAATCTTGAACAACGTTTGAGTCTCCAAAGAGTATTATTTGCCTAAAATTGACATGGAACAGAACTTTAGTTGAGGCTAGGATTGATATAAGGTAGCTAGTTTATTTTGATTCCAATATTGATCTTTACGCTCAAATTATTTGTAACGTAAGCTTTTTAAAATAATTATTCTTTTTTATTTATGATTTTATTTAATTAGGTTGCCTAAATTTGTTATAAACACCATAAAATTATTGATAGAAATGTTAAGTAATTTCCATGAATTTTCTATTACTTAATTGTTTTAAATAAATGATAATTTTAAGAAATAAAGTGTCACACCTGACCCTAAACGACATCGGGTATGAACGAAAAACAATGTAACGAACTTCTAAAAGGCAAACCTATTTCCTAATAAATAAAAATTTATTCGGACTACCTCAAGTTTTATTTAATTATTTGGCTTGGACTTGATAATTCTCTCAAGCTCCTACGTATCCCGATATTCTCAAATAGGGAATCAAAGCCACGTAGTTCTCTAGAGTTTTAAATAAACTAATATGGTTATGTTTCTCATATTCAACTTAACTTCATTATTACCTTAAATAAGATATTTTAATTAATGATAGAAAACTATTTCTAGTAAGAACATCCACCCATTCAATATATTTCCATCAATATTTAAGTAACAAACTATTAGTTCTATCTCATCTCCATTTCCTTCAAACAATGCAAGCTTAATGACTTTCAAACTATACTCTTTAATTCTTATAGTGCAGAAATCTCACGTTTTCGAAATAGCCCTATTTATCCTTCCTTTTTGTTCACATATTTTATCCTTTAGAATTCTTGTAATTGGCACTAAACTACCTCATATTAATTCCTTTAAATACGAGCATTTTCCAAATCTTATTTCTCCAAATCTTCTAAAACTTTCCTCTCATACCCGTTTATTATAATGAAAGATTTTCATCCAACTCTTCCGGATTTCCAATTAACTCGATTATACCCACGACATACTTCTAATTTGTCATGAGACATTCATGTAACATATTCAAACAAGCTTTAATTTCCATTAAGTTATAAAATATGATCATCATGAATTAATATAGTATGATTAATATTTGTAGTGTTCCATTTGCTTTATTTTATAGCATTTGTGAAGTTTATGCTATCACGATTATATCGGTTCTTTTTACTAAACGAATTATCTTTATCGAACAAATTGGACTCAAACGTCTAACATGATTTTTACCACAGAATAACTCAAGGCCTAAAACAATACCTTTTTGCATACCAATATTTTGCTGTACTTTTTATAGTATTTTTGGATGTCATAAAATTAACGAGACTTGATTTACTATCCCTTTATACCGAACCAATCTAACTCGAAGTCTAAAGGACTCATTCTAACACACAAAATCAATTCAAAAGTCCAAAACGTCTATTTTCGTCAAACTAATCTAACTCGGTCTTCTTCTCAAATGACCCTTATGCAAAAGCCATTGAAAATCTAAGCCTGGAACCACTCTTTCTAATGTTTCACAATAAATTTGAGCAACTAGTATGGTAGATCTTCTTCATCTCTCCTACTTCAAGCAGTCCCAGCTCCAAACCAAACAGCCATATAACCATTTATTCTTGACAGACTTGAACCACTCCAAATACCATTAGTAACATATATCAGAACAGGGGATGAACATCACAAAATCAAACCAAAGCAAACAACCTATACATATCTCAAACCAAATAATCACAGCAAACACCCATCTCCAAACAAACAACACAACAAGCATCTCAAACTCAAGCATCTCATCTGCAGCAATGGAGTAGAAATCACAAAACTTGAAAGAAAAGCCTAGATCAGGAGAAAAAGAGAGCAAAACAGTTAGAACTCTTAAAAACTCACCCTTATATACAGGTTTTAGTCCGATTGAACCTCCTCACAAACTCAAAGAACCATCTTAAAACTCCGAGATTCTCATCAGAGGCGAGAGTAGCCGCTGTTCTCAAATTCATCCGACGAGACCCACAAGGTCTGTAACAATCCGGAACCGTAACAAACGGTTAGGAGCAAGGAATTAAGAGTGAAATCGGGGAGAAAGGGAGGTCGGAGTCAATGGAGTTGTGAGAGAGAGATGACCGCCATTACCAGAGAAGAAAAATCGAGAACCCAATCGTCCCCCTTTTTCGACCTGTTCTTCCAATTTTCTAAACATAATCGTGATTTACAGCTGTTTCCAAAATTAGGGAAAAGTTCCTAATTTACTCCCTTAGTTACTAAAATATATTATTAGATCCCTTAATGTTATAATTTCTCCTTAATTTATTTTGACATCTCAATTTAACCTCCAAATTACTAATTCGAGTGATTAAACCTCACTCATTACATTTTTATCCCTATTTGTTACTTATTATTTCGATTATAAAAATTCACTATATATGACCAATTTCGATCTTTATTAAAATATAAAAAGATTAGTCCGACACGACACTGTTATCTCGAGTCTAATCGAACTAAATGCTGTTTTCAACCAATAATTCAAACTGATATGCAAATTTTCTTTGATTTTATTCATATATTTAAAATACTCTCTATTGAAATCAGCTTTCATAAAATGATAATAATAAAATTAGACACGGACGTGACATAAAGTGTACTTAACATAATAAAATAGAATAGAATAATCAGTAATTTCCTTGGATAATCCATGAATCTGATTATTCTATTTCTTAATTTATTATATTAAAATTTCCATAAAAAAATAGGATATCTTAATTACTTAACATAATAAAATAGAAATTGAATAATCAGTATCCATGAATAATCAATAATTTACTTAACATAATAAATTTTTGAAATTACTGATTATTCAATTTATTCAAGTTGAAAAGATTAATAATTTACTTAACATAATAAATTTTGGAAATTACGGATTATTATATTTCTTAATTTATTATGTTATTCATTGGTTTGCTTGGAACCGGCTCTGTAAACAGAAAAGATGCGGAGGTCTGGGATACAGGGATCTTCGGTCCTTCAACCTCTCTCTGCTTGGTAAACAAGGTTGGAATTTTATCAATAACCCTGATACTTTGGTAAGTCGTTTGTTCAAAGCAGTATATTTTCCGGAAGGTAACTTCCTCAATTCCAAACTAGGCACTAATCCTAGTTATGTTTGGAGTAGCATTTGGGGTTCAAGAGAGGTTCTTCAGCTAGGTATGAGATGGAGGATTGGGGATGGAAAAAGTATCCGAATCTGGCAGGACCCGTGGTTGACGCACGATGGAAATTTCATACCCACACCTAGTAGCGACACGAATTTAGTTCATGGGAGGGTCTCAGATTTGTTTATACATGGGGGTGGCGGATGGGATCAGGAGAAGTTGAATGGCCTGTTCATAAGGGAGGAGGCTGAAGTTATACAGAGTATGGTGGTCCCAAGACAAAAGCGAACAGATAGGTTAATTTGGAATTTTTCCAAGGATGGACGGTACTCCTTTAAATCGGGATATCGAGCCATGGAGCAGTCTAGACAACCGCAATTGAAGATTCGGGGATGGGAGGAAATGTGGCAGCTTTGCATTCCGCCGAAGATTAAAATCTTCCTATGGAAAACGGTAACCAATTGTCTGCCCACTAGGCTCAATTTACACTCTAGAAAGTTAAATGTCCCTCTGAATTACTTATTATGCTCTGGTCAAATCGAATTCGTATGGCATTTGTTTTTGGAATGTCCGTTTGCAATTGCTTGTTGGCAGAAGGCTGGTTTATCTCCACCATGGGACAGTACATTGGAATTCCTAGAATTCTTCCTTCAACTATGTAAGTATTCATCTGAGGATTGGTTATGCAAGGCTTCGGTTTTGCTATGGATTATCTGGGGTCAGAGAAACGCAATGCTATGGACCGGAAAACACGATTTGCCTGAGGTTGTTGTCTCGCTTGGGCTTAATTTCTTTTCTGAATGGAAGTTGCAGCAAAACACTCCAACGATACGGATGGAACAGCAGCAATATGGAGTTTTTCAATGGACTAAACCGCCCCCTGGCAGGCTGGCTTGCAATGTAGACGCTGCCGTCTTCAGCTCCTACGGATTGTATGGGTGGGGAGCAATTATCTGAGATGAAGCTGGAACATTTGTAGCGTGTAGGAGCAGTTCGGCCACGGGCTCGCATCCGGTTAAACTTCTCGAAGCTCTGGCTCTACTTGAAGGAATGTACTAGGCCCAACAGATGAACTTCACAAACATTGATTTCGCCATTGACTCAAAAACAATAGCGGACGCAGTCGGAGCCTCGACGCAGGATCTCTCTGAATTCGGAAGCACCATTTTGGATTGTCAACAAATTCTATTAAGTCGACCTGATTATCAAGTTTCTTTTTGTCCTAGATTAGCGAATGGAGCAGCTCATACTTTAGCTAGGAGTGCCATTTCCAATGCTAATCCGTTTGTTTCTTTAGTTTATCCGAGTTTCTTGGAGTCTGTACTTCTAAAAGACAGTTCTTCTTCTTAATAAAGCTCTGAGTTTTTTCTCTTCAAAAAAAAATTTCATAAAATTTATTATTCTATTTAAAACAATGAAGAAATAGAATAATCAAATTCATAACATATTTACAATTTTTTTTTCAAAATTTCTATTGTGGGTTCTGCCGGTAAACAATAGAGTGTACTTTCCAAAATGATACATTAAGGGACTAAGAACTAGTCTCCAAGTCGTTTTGGAACAAAAGAATTTGTTGAGAAGTTTGTGAATTTAACATTTTGGTTATTTCTAAGATTTTTGCATTGGGTGCCTACAACATTGTAAATGTCTGAATCCAAGCTAAAATAGAACAAACATATTAATAAAAATGTGTTATATTAACTAACAACATGTACATACAGTTGAAATTACTTATTGGAATTAGATCAACAAACCACAAAATCATAAACTCATGTTAATCCATCAAGATCCAAAGCATAAGCGTACCTGAATCCATAGCACATCGGATTGAAAAGAATCAGAGGCGCCTTAGTTTGATTGGTCTTCTAGGGTTAGAAGCAACTAGCACATCTACACTTAATGGGAGGGTTGTAGATTTAGAATGTTAATGCCTTAGGGACTATAACCCTCTATTTATAGTGAAAACTCAATTGTTGCAATTACTATTCTGCCCATCATAGAATAGTATACTACAATTGGATATCTACACACAAATAAGCTCATACCCATTATATATGTCGTAGGTCCATAAACTAAATTAGATCACTCAATAAACTAATATATGATAGCCCATAATTTACTATAGTATATATGTAAAGCTCATATTGTTGGATTTTAATCCAACAATGTCCCACTTGGACGAAACATGTATATACATGTAATTATGAAACCTAAAAAACGTCAAAATATGTTATCAATTTTACTATAGGCATATATCAACAATTTCATCCATTAATCATGCCAATATAGAACCAAATCAGAATTAGTCACCTTTATTGTAAACTTCGGTATTTATTTAATTATATTAATATTTTGGTTATAAATTTTTTTTTGTAACAATTTCAATACTCATTCCTTATGTTAATATTTTGGTTATAAAAAGTTTTATAACAATTTCAGTATTTATTACTCCACGTATAAAATAATACTAATATAAACTTAACGTTTACAAAATAGTACCAATTTAGGTTTGGATAACGAAACATGACACATCATTCATATTATTACATTAAGTTCTGACCTCTCTCTCCATGTAGAGTTGGTAGAACGTAATATGGTTGTTGATGGTTGATCATGTTGGTATTCATTTATAATAGCCATATTTTGACATTTATATTACTCATATACTTGGTAATAACAACAAGTAGGTTAGGCCAAAATCAAAATATACATATATAAAATTATTAAAAAAAATATGTATATAGAATCAATGGACAAGCTACTCCCTCCATTTTTTATTATATGTCTTTTTAGCCTTTTTAATTTATTCATTTTTATATATCTTTTTTGCATTGCATATGCACTTTTGGTAATCTCGAATTTATCCTTATTTGTGGTATGAGAGAGGTTTAGTATTAATGGAAATAATCTAAAGTAAGCCATAAAAATTAAGAAAAGTGAGAATTTTTGCCTAGAATGTAGAGATTTAGGAGAGATGTATCAAGAATAAATTAAGTCTTTTTTGCATAGTGTTTTCACCTATAATTAATTTTGGACTAATTGGGTAATTATATCACCTAATTTGGTCCGGATTTGAGAAGATGGGAAAGAAGGAGGTGCAAAAGCTATGTTAGAGCATGGTGGAGGGCTGATTGTGTAATTTCAAGAACTTTCCAGCCAAATAGCTGAAATCAAATTAAGGGGAAATGAGTTATTTATCTTAAAACATCTAAACTGAAAATTTCAAATACCTGAAGTGTGATGGATATTAATCAATTAGCAATTGATGTTCTCATGTTTCCATACATATATAATAAAACATCTAAAGTAAAAAATTTCAAATACCTAAAGTGAGATGGATATTAATTAATGAAATTCCAAAATTGTAATCTATTTTTTTAGGAACCAATTGTGTAGTCTATTAATATATTAAAAGATGGATACTAAGGTTGCTGACATGACTGAAGTTTAGAGCTTTTGCTTATGTGGCTTTTTTCTAAATAATTTTTTTATTTTCGTACATTTTCATTTATTATTCAATTAAATTAAAATCTTATTTTACCAATTCTGCTTATTTCCACGTTCTTCCCTCATCATTCTTTATCAACTTTTTTTGTTTTTATTTTTATTTGATATATTGGCTAACTGCTTCTGTCAGCTCTTAACTCACGATCGCTCTCTATTAACAGTTTCTAACCCACGTTCCTTTCTCTTTATCAACTCAATTCTCCACCCTTTCTCGATTGAAATTATCAGTGATCAAACTCCTCCAATGTTGAGGTTCATTCTTCCTCTACCTAGCTATTGCTCCTCTCTCCTCTCTCCTCGCTTCTTATTTGTTATTTTTCCTTAGACGATGGTACTTATGGTGCTTCTCCAATAGTGATTAATCTTACTTGGGTTCTCTTGTGATGAATTATTCTTTTTATAGATTTCATCACGTGGGTAAGAAATTTCACATCTTTTATTAATTTGCTTTAATTTTGTTCTGATATGTGATTGTTAAAAGTGTTAATTTCTCTTAACATAAAGGGTTTGCCAGTTCAGTTATAATTACTTAATTTTGCATAATCGATTTTCTAATTCTGAAACTTGTGTAAAAATTTCTACATGGTCATGATTCAGGTCGTACTAACACACAGATTACAAACAGGGTCTTGAACAATGGTGATTTATGAAGCAATGTTTGTGTTTCACTTTGATTTTTGTTGGATCGGTGTTTCAAATCACCTAAAATGCTTCATCAGAATGTAGATCCAAAGAATGGTGAAGTTACATGGTTAGGCCCCTTCATGGATTACTTTTTTTCTATTGTATTTACTTTATTCTTTCTTTTTCCTTCTATGGTCAAGGTCGTGTAAGTGATATTTGAGGTATGTGAAAAACTATCAAATGGTAGTATATTATTTTCATATCAATTATTGGATGAAAATGGATTAAAGTACAATATTTTGCATAATTAGGTTGTAGTTTTAAAGTTTTGTAGTTTTAACAATGGTCTTAGAAATGAAATATATTTTATGTGCTTTCATTTTTGTTTATATAAGCATTGTGAAAGGAAGCAAGATGTTTTTATTATTTTTTTACTGTTATTTGATTTTTAGATTGTTTCCAATACCTTTAATGTAGTTAATTAATGGTTGGATTCCATCTACGTTCCTTCAATTTTACACACTAAGATTTGCTTTTCAACTTGTAGGAGTATGGATTGTTGCTTATATTTTGAATGAATTTCATATGATGGCTTCAAGTTGCATCTTGATTTTTTCTTTTATCCACAATATGTTTATGGTCTAATTTCTTGTCTATTTTAGGTGTTGTTCAAGTTATTGATTTTTATCATTGTTTTTTATTTGGTTTGTAGATGCAATTTTAATTGGGCTCAATCTCTAAGTTTATTCCTTTCTTAGATTCTTGCATTATGTGTTAGCAGATTATTTATCAACATCAAGCACCTGTCGACATCTCGCCATTTTCCCCTATGTTTACAGAATAATTAGTAATTGCTTTTGTATGAGTTTATTTTTGTCATCTCTTATCTATGTGAGATTTTTATATTTTTGTAATATATTAAGTTCTTACTTGAACATAATCTGATTTTAATTGTGATTGGTTATGAAGATCAAAGATGAGTATTAATTGATTTCTCTTTGGTTTGATTTATTTTCTTTCTTCAAATTGAAGCACCAAATGGTAAGTCGGCGTGCAGCTAGCATTTGTATCATCATATTAGACATTCATTTAAACTCTATATTCAGTACATCATGGACTTCTATTTTCTTTTGTTGCATTTTCTGTTAATTAATTTGGAATTTAAGTTTGATTTTTAATCTTATTCGCTTTTTTATTTAGTTTTATTATATCTATATTTAATTTGTTTCAACAGCACTATCTCCATTTAGTTACGCAGTGGATGCACCTTGTGAAGATGTAATTTATTTTTGTTCACACTTATATTAGTATTTTGTTTTAACCTTTATATTGTTACTGCCATAAATACATCAGGAGTAAACATGCAACTAGATTCACAAGGGAAGAAAACTCTACTCTTTTCATACATTTTGCTTAGGATCTGATGATTTTAGTTCATTATGATGATTGAACAATTATTTATTCTGTTCAATTATAATCATTAAGCATCACCAAAGAAGTTTTCCCTCATTCCATTTTTGGCGAATATATTCTGAATTGGTTCTATTCATTTAGTGGTTCTTTCTATATAAAATTGAAGTGTGTTTGCAGGTCCAACGCTTCATATTTTTTAGTCACAAATCATGATTTTTACATAGCTTCCCACTTTAGAAGTACATAATTAACTTTGTGCCTTATTGAATTATCTGTACGCTTTTGCTCCCATTTTCATAACCTAATCTGGTGCAAGTTGGTGTTGTGTAACAAGAAATTTGTCTTCAATTTAGTAGTACTACAGAATTTGGCGATATTTATCCAAAATGTAGGGATGTCACTAGCGAAATTGGTGTGTAAATACATTATCTATATACATTTAGAAGAATAGTGTAGTAAAAAATAATTTTTTAACAATATAATGGAAATATATTTAGTAGCAAAACTGGATATGGATCATATGGTATAATAATTAAAACTATATTTGCATTTTTTTTTCTTATTTCAAGTTTAATTATGTAAGATCGTAAGTGCATATATTTTTTTCAACGGAATATTATAAAGGTACCCCGTGCATTGCACGGGGTTTCATGCAAGTGTAAGGAAAGCAAAAAAAAAAAAAACAAATTCAAATAAACTCTCATTTGCTATACAAGGTGGAATGAGTTTAAATAAAAATATTAAAACAAAAAATCTAAGTAACCAACAATCATCATCATCCAACACCATTTATATTAATTATATTATCAATATTAACTAATAATTATCTATATTTAATTCGGTCGGTTCAGTTAATTTAGGGGGGTTTGGTTGAAGCCAATGAATGTATAGAATGAGAATGGAAATAATTTTTTTCATTTGTTAATGTTTGGTTAGTTAATATTTATTAGGAATGAGTGATTCCTCCGTCGTACCTCATCAATTAACTTTGATTCCCTCCCTTATTAATTTATCATGTAACTAATTTTTTCATTATTCAAAACCCACGTCTACCCTTTTCTTTTAACAATCCATTTTCTTCTTTTTTGGATCCATTAATTTTTTTCCCAATGTGAGTTGGTATAATGGCTATTAATTTCTAAATTATATATATATATATATATATATATATATATATATATATATATATATATATAAAATATAGTCCCATAACCTTTAATTCTTTTTTAACAAAAATATTTCATTTTAATTTTTCTCAAAAAAGAAAGAAAGTAAACTTCATTTTAAATACTTATTTATATATATATGCTATATATGAAATTTGATGTTGTTTTTATTCGATTTAAATAGATTGTTTTTCGTTTTTCTTTTCCTTTTCTACCAAAAAAAAAACTATTATTATTTAATAAATTATTTTTAATGAATATTATATTCGATTCTGATAATTAGATAACCAAACACGTCCAAAAGGAATTAGATTCTGATCCAAATTGAACCAAACAGAATAAATGATTAGTCATTCTGATTCTCATTCCGTCTTATTCCGATTCCGAAATTCAAACCAAATGCCTCATTAGTACTTTTGCTATAAAAACTAAACCGACTGAAATTATCGAAATACTACAAAAATTTAAACCGAAACCAAATCTAATAGACCGATAAACCAAAATTCATCAGTTCGGTCAGTTGTTTCGGTTTGGTTCAGTTTTTTAACACCCCTAGTCTGTAGAAGGGATCTGCAAAAAAGAAGAAGAAGAAGAAGAAATCATGGTATGAAAAGACAAAAGATAATCAGTGCGGAAGTTAAAAAGCTGTTGGACTACAACCACATTGGAAGCATCCAATATTTGAAGTGGACACCCAATGTGGTACTAGTGAAAGAAGCAAACGAGAAATGACGACTATGTGTGGATTTCACATATCTAAACAAGGTGACTCCGAAGGATTCACAGCCTTTGTCATGCATAGACACTCTCATTGATTCTACACCTGGTTATGCAATCCAATCCTTTAGAGATGCGGCACATGGATATCATCAAATCCCTATGAATCCTGAGGATACGGAGAAGACGAACTTTATCACTCATGAATGTACTTACTGTTATAATGTAATGCATTTCTGTTTGAAAAATGCAGGGGAGACATACTAGAGGCTCATGAATGAAATCTTCAAAGACCTCATAGGAGACAAAGTCTAGGTATAAATTGACGATATGATCATTCAAAACTAAACTAAAAAATAGCATGCTAAGGAACTCCAGCTTGTTTTTGATACCCTCAAGCAATACAATCTGAAGCTAAACCCTAAAAAATGCACTTTGGGTGTAGAATCACGAAAATTACTGACCTTTATGATTTCTCAGAGAGGGATTGAGGCCAATCCTGATAAGACTCACACCATCATTAACATAGAGCCGCCACGAAAGCTTAATGACGTTAAAAGTTAAACAGTAAGATCAATGCGCTAGGAAGGTTCTTTTCCTATTCGGCAAAAAGATGTTTGCCCTTCTGTAAAAGTTTGAAGGACCTCCAATGGACAGCTGAAAGCCAAACATCCTTCGAAGGTTTAAAGCAATTTTTATCTAGCCCACCACTCTTAAGCAAACTGAACCGAACTGAATCAAATAATTCGGTTCGGCTCGATTCAGTTTTCAGTCTATACACATGTTTTTAATATCTTAACATAAAACATATATAAAAAATTAATTAATTTAGTTTAATCTAAAACATAAAATACAATTAGTCATAAAATTAATAGTACAGTGATTTGAATAAATATAAAGTACATTTGTATGTTTTAATATATAATTAGCTCTAGTTTGATTTGATGTTTCCATACATATATAATAAAACATCTAAAATGAAAATTTCAAATACCTAAAGTGGGATGGAAATTAATTAATTAGCAATTGATTTTCTCATGTTTTCATACATATATAATAAAACGTCTAAAGCGAAAAATTTCAAATACCTAAAGTGGGATGAACATTACAACAACAACAACAAAGCCTTAGTCCCAAAATGAACATTAATTAATGAAATTCCAAAATTATAACGTAAGAAAAGCAAAAAAAAAATCAAATAAAACTATCATTTGCTATACAAGGTGGAATGAGTTTAAATAAAAATATTAAAACAAAAAATCTAAGTAACCAACAATCATCATCCTCTAACTCCATTTATATTAATTATATTATCAATATTAACTTATAATTGATCTAATTAAATTTTATTTCGGTCGGTTCAGTTAATTTAGTACTTTTGCTATAAAAACTAAACCAGCCGAAATTACCGAAATACTACAAAAAAAATAAAACTGAAACCAAATCTAATAGACCGAAAAACCGAAATTCATCGGTTCAGTTGGTTATTTCGGTCCGACCCTATTTTTCAACACCCCTTCTGTGTAGAAGGGATCTGCAAAAAAAAGAAGGAATCATGGTCTGAAAAGACAAAAGATAATCAGTGCAAAAGTTAAAAAGCTGTTGGACTATAGCCACATTGGAAGCATTCAATATTCGAAGTGGACACCCAATGTGGTACTAGTGAAAGAAGCAAATGAGAAATGGCGACTATGTGTGGATTTCACATATCTAAACAAGGTGACTCTGAAGGATTCACAACCTTTGTCATGCATAGACACTCTCATTAATTCTACACATGGTTATGCAATCTAATCCTTTAGAGACGTGGCACATGGATATCATAAATTCCCTATGAATCCCAAGGATAAGGAGAAGACAAGCTTTATCATTCATGAAGGTACTTACTGTTATAATGTAATGCAGTTCTGTTTAAAAAATGGAGGAGCGACATACTAGAGGCTCGTGAATAGACCTGGGCATGGGCCGACGAGCCCGCCCAGGCCCAAACCCATTTAGCCAGACTTGAACACATAAAATTAGTGTCAGGTCCGGCCCGGCCCAAGCCCGTTAGAAACTGGGCGGGCTTGGGCTATATAAATTTTCAATAGGCTCGGCCCGATATATATATATATATATATATATGTAGGTTTTCAAACAGTAGCTTTGCTACTGTTTCGAAAACCTACATATATATTTTTTTTGAAAGCATATATATTAGTTTTTTAATACCAAATTAAAACCTTTTTAATTAAACTTTGGAAAATCAAAAAAAAATTATATATATATTTATATCTAGATGGGTTTGGATGGGTGGACTTGGGATTCATAGTTTAGACCCGAGCCCAGCCCGAGCCTGACTCAATTTATTACGGGCTGGGCTGGGTTTGGGCTCATCATGTTTTATTAAAAGCCCGACAGGCCCGGCCCATGCCCAGGTCTACTCGTGAATGAAATCTTCAAAGACCTCATAGGAGACAAAGTCTAGGTATATATTGACGGGATGCTAAGGATCTCCAGCTTGTCTTTGATACCCTCAAGCAATACAATCTGAAGCTAAACCCTGAAAATACACATTGGGTGTGGATTCTTAAAAATTTGTGGCTTTCATGATTTCTCAGAGAGGGATTGAGGCCAATCCTGATAAGATTCATGCCATCATTAACATAGAGCCACCATGAAATTTTAATGGTGTTCAAAGGCTAAACAGTAAGATCAACGTGTTAGGAAGGTTCATTTCCTATTCGGTAAAAAAATGCTTGCCTTTCTTTAAAAGTTTGAAGGGAGTAAATGACTTCCAACTGACATCTGAATGCCAAGCATCCTTCGAAGGATTAAAGCAATTTTTGTCTAGCCCACCATTATTGAGCAAACCGAACTAAACTGAATCAAATAATTCACTTCGGCTCGATTCGGTTTTCGGTTTATACACATGTTTTTAATATCTTAACATAAAATATATAATTTTTTTTAATTAATTTAGTTTAATCTAAAACATAAAATACATTTGGTCATAAAATTAATAGTACAATGATTTGAATAAAATATAAAGTACATATATTTTAATATATAATTAGCTTTAGTTTGATATGATTTTTCCATACATATATAATAAAACATCTAAAGTAAAAATTTCAAATACCTAAAGTGGGATGAAAATTTTCAAATAAAACATCTAAAGTGGGATGAACATTAACCAATGGGTTAATATACATATTTGTCCTTGTATTTTCACGGAAAAACAGATATGTCCTTATATCAAATAAACCTACAAAACGGTCCCTAAATTTTCCACAAACCTGCAATTATACCATAATCTACCAGATCTGTTTATTTGACCCAAACGGTGTGCCACATCATTACCAACTCAACCATATATACACCCAACTTATTCATTTCCTTTCTCCTTACTGTCTAAATTGATTAGAAAAAGGTACTGATTGAGAAATAAAATCGATTGATGCATCATGAAATTTAGCATTTGTAAGTTTAATTGATTGAATCCAGTTTAGAAATGAAAGTTAAGTTTATTCAAGTAGATGGTCTAATTGTTTGTGGATACTGATTTATAGGCTGGCGAAATTCTAAAGAAGTTGAACGAACGACAACAATGGCAGAAATTCTAAAGAAGTTGAAGGAACTATAACAATTCTTACTCCACAAAAACAGAAAAGGTTAAATGAACATCAATGGCAGAGATTCCATCTTAAATTTAAAGCAAATAAAGAAAAACATATCAATTTTTTTGGGTGAAAAAACAGGTCCCTCTTCCTCAAACTTCACCAATTTCTTCTTCACTGATCCCTAAACAACCACCTCACTCCAATCTATTTTTCAAGACTCCAATCTATTTCTCAAATGGTTTAGCATATATTAACTTAACTAATATGAGCCAATTTGTGTTGAATCTCTGCTGCAAAATGAAATCTTGGATCATTATTAAATTCTATTATCGAAAAAGATAAAACGGGATCACGAAAGAGAAGTGAGATTCAGATTAAGGATTTATTAATTTCAATGTTTTTTTCAAAATAATCGAATCAGATTACTCCAGTAGTGTTCCGACGGTAGATAATAAATGGGGAAGTGGCGGTCCCGACGAAGGAAAGCAAATGGAGAAGTAACATTTATGGCGGTGGTGTTCTTTTTCTGAAGAGAGAGATAAGTTGAGAGGAGAGAGATAAGTTGAGAGATGATATCTATTTTAGGACAGATGTAGGAAATGATGGATGATATGAGATTTTAGAAATAATTATTAAATTTACAATATTTATTTTATTTCTTTTCAGCGTTTGTTTTTTTAGTATGTGGCATAATCTTATAGGTTGTGGCATATCACAACAAACTTTCTTTGCTAGCCATAATGGCGTGGCACGCTGTTTAGGTCAAATAAATAGATCTGTTAGAATAGGGTATAATTGCAGATTTGTAGAAAATTTAGGGATAGTCTTGTGGGTTTATTTAATATAAGGGCATATCTATTTTTCCGTAAAAATATAGAGACAAATATGTGTATTAACCTTTAACTAATTAGCAATTGATTTTCTGATTTTTCCATACATATATAATAAAACATCTAAAGTGAAAGTTTTCAAATACATAAAGCGAGATGAACATTAATTAATGAAATTCCAAAATTGTAATGTAAGAAAAGAAAAAAAATCAAATAAAACTCTCATTTGCTATACAAGGTGGAATGAGTTTAAATAAAAGTCTTAAAACAAAAAATCTAAGTAACCAACAATCATCATCCTCCAACGCCATTTATATTAATTATATTATCAATATTAACTTATAATTGATCTAATTAAACTTTATTTCGGCCGGTTCGATTAATTAGTACTTTTGCTATAAAAAATGAACCAACCGAAATTACCAAAATGCTACAAAAATTAAAACCGAAATTGAATCTAATAGAATGAAAATCCAAAATTCATCGGTTGACTCAGTTATTTCGGCCTAGTTCAGTTTTTGAACACCCCTACTATGTAGAAGGGATCTGCAAAAAAAAAGAAGAAAAAATCATGGTCTGAAAAGACAAAAGATAATCAGTGTGGAAGTTAAAAAACTGTTGGACTGCAGCCATATTGGAAGCATTCAATATTCAAAGTGGACAACCAATGTGGTACTGGTGGTGAAAGAAGCAAACGAGAAATGGTGACTATGTGTGGATTTCACATATCTAAACAAGGTGACTCCGAAGGATTCACAGCCTTTGCTATGCATACACACTCTCATTGATTCTACACCTGGTTATGCAATCTAATCCTTTAGAGATGTGACACAGGGATATCATCAAATCCTTATGAATCTCGGGGATAAGGAGAAGATGAGCTTTATCACTCATGAAGGTACTTACTGTTATAATTTAATGCATTTCTGTTTGAAAAATGCAGGGGCAACGTACTAGAGGCTCGTGAATGAAATCTTCAAAGACCTCATAGGAGACAGTCTAGGTAAATATTGACGATATGGTCATTAAAAACCGAACCAAAGAGGAGCATGCTAAGAATCTCCAACTTGTCTTTGATACCCTCAAGCAATACAATCTAAAGCTAAACCCTAAAAAATACATATTGGGTGTAGAATCATGAAAATTATTAGCGTTCATGATTTCTCAAAAAGGGATTGAGGCCAATCCTGATAAGATTCAAGCCATCATTAATATGGAGCCACCATGAAAGCTTAATGACATTCAGAAGCTAAACAGTAAGATCAACACACTAGGAAGGTTCATTTCCTATTTGGCAAAACGATGCTTGCCCTTTTATAAAAGTTTGAGTGGGGCAAATGACTTCCAATAGAGAGCTGAATGCCAATCATCCTTCGAAGGATTAAAGCAATTTTTGTTTAGCCCACCACTTTTAAGCAAACAAAACCGAACTGAATCAAATAATTCGGTTCGGCTCGATTCAGTTTTTGGTTTATACACATGTTTTTAATGCCTTAACATAAAATACATAAAAAAAATTAATTAATGTAGTTTAATTTTTTTTGAACAAAATTAATGTAGTTTAATCTAAATCATAAAATACATTTGGTCATAAAATTAATAGTACAATGATTTGAATAAAATATAAAATATATTTAGGTATCTGATGTTTCCATACATATATAATAAAACATCTAAAGTGAAAATTTCAAATACCTAAAGCGGGTTGGACATTAACTAATTAGCAATTGATTTTCTGATGTTTCCATACATATACAATAAAATATCTAAAGTGAAAATTTTCAAATACCTAAAGTGGGATGGACATTAATTAATGAAATTCCAAAATTGTAATGTAAGAAAAGCAAAAAAAAAAAACAAATAAAACTCTGGTTTGCTGTACAAGGTGGAATGAGTTTAAATAAAAAAATCTTAAAACAAAAAATCTAAGTGACCAACAATTGTCATCCTCCAGCGCCATTTATATTAATTGTCTTATCAATATTAACTTATAATTGATCTAATTAAACTTTATTTCGATCGGTTTCGTTAATTTAGTACTTTTGCTATAAAAACTGAACCGGCTGAAATTACAGAAATACTACAAAAATTAAAACCGAAACCGAATTTAATAAACTAAAAAACTGAACCGAAAATATGAAATTCATCGGTTCAGTCTGTTATTTCGTTCCGATTCAGTTTTTGAACACCCCTAGTCTGTAAAAGGAATGTGCAAAAAAAAGGAATAATGGTCCGAAAAGACAAAAGATAAACAATGCGGAAGTTAAAAAGTTGTTGGAATGCAGCCACATTTCCAATATTTGAAGTGGACAGCCAATGTGGTACTGGTGAAAGAAGCAAATGAGAAATGGCGACTATATGTGGATTTCACATATCTAAACAAGGTGACTCCGAAGGATTCACAGCCTTTTCTATGCATAGACACTCTCATTGATTCTACACCTGGTTGTGCAATCTAATCCTTTAGATATGCGACACATGGTTATCATCAAATCCTTATGAATCCCGAGGATAAGGAGAAGACGAGCTTTATCACTCATGAAGGTACTTACTGTTATAATGTAATGCATTTCTGTTTGAAAAATGCAGGGGCGGCGTACTAGAGGCTCATGAATGAAATCTTCAAAGGCCTTATATGAGACAAAGTCTAGGTATATATTAACGATATGATCATTAAAAACTAAACCAAAGAGGAGCGAGCTAAGGATCTCCAGCTTGTCTTTGATACCCTCAAGCAATACAATTTGAAGTTAAACCCTGAAAAATGCACATTGGGTGTAGAATCATGAAAATTCTTGGCCTTCATGATTTCTCAAAGAGGGATTGAAGCCAATCCTGATAAGATTCAGGCCATCATTAACATGGAGCCACCACGAAAGCTTAATGACGTTCAAAAGCTAAACAGTAAGATCAACGCGCTAGGAAGGTTCATTTCCTATTCGACAAAAAGATGTTTGCCCTTCTATAAAAGTTTGAAGGGGGCAAATGACTTCCAAATGACAGCTGAATGCCAAGCATCCTTCGAAGGATTAAAGCAATTTTTGTCTAGCCCACCACTCTTACATAGACCAATCATTGGTGAAACCCTTTTCCTCTATCAACATGGCAGATGAATCCGTACGAACCGTCCTGATTGGGGAAGAGGGAGAAGAACAATTCCTAGTTTATTATGTGAGCAGAGTTCTAAAGGATGCTGAGATTCGATATCCCATATGGAGAAGCTAGCGTTCACTATAGTTATCACAGCTCAAAAGCTTTGGCATTATTTTTAAAGTAGCCCTATCATAGTATGGGCAAATTTACCATTGTGCAAAATCCTTTAGCATCTTGAAACATCCGGGAGGCTGACATGGTCGGCCTTGAAGCTAGCAGATTTCAAAATCGCTTTTGAACCAATAAGAGCCTTCAAGGCCTAGGCATTAGCAGATTTCTTGATCGAAATCTGTAACCCCCTCATCAGGATCAAATGATATCTCACACAACATCACTTACAGACATGCTTTTAAGTTTCAATCATATAAACTTGAATCTCATATAAACTTTACATATTATACATAAGAGAAAACATTTACAATTTACAATTTACAATACATGTTTAAGTCATTATCCTATATAGAGGATTTACAAAACAAAACTACATCAAAATACTCCAAAATGCCTAGGTGAGAACAGACTGACACTGTCGGTGCGACCTTAAACAAGAAGAACTTCACCTAACATGTAAAAATCTATTGGAAAGGGATGAGCTGCCTACTCAATAAACATATTACGCATATATGTATACAAAAGTAATGTTAAGAACACAGATCAAAATATATCATCATTACCAAGTTAGAATTTTCAGTAGAAAGATAATCACTTGCTTCACTTATTACAGTAATGATTATTCCAGTTAGATAATATATATAAAATGGTCATTGGGCCCAATCTGTATCTATGCTCACTAAATTTGGAATACAATCATTTGTGCTACGGAGGAGTTAAACTCAACTCACGTACTCGTATATCTCAACGCATGTGCTTCTGCACAATATTCGGATAACACTCTCAACTAGGACCATTTCACATATCCATTTAAGTAAGCTCATATTCATTTCTTATCCAACCATTATTCAGTTCAAGTATGTGCACAAGGCTCAACATGCCACATTTACTCATAACACTGCAACGTACTCAATCATATCACTTTCATATCTATCACAACATATCACAAACACTCAAACATTATTCACATCATTCACATCAGATTCAACTACATCTCACACTTAACAAGTCACAATCCACAATACATTCATACACATATATAAGCAATATGCTTACCGTCACACTCGGTTTGATCTATTTTACACGATCGTGTGTGCGTTCAATTGCACTTTGTCCTCCTAATGTCACATAACATTTATACAATTAGTATTAACATAAACTTAATGAAAATTTAAACTAATGCATGCTATATGATTTATAAGACACTAACTCCATAAATTTCATGCAATCTAATCCTTTTGTCTTAAATCCTCATATGACCTACTTGCACACATTCTGACATAACTCTCTCTATATGAATCCAAATGCCATGTTTCTTGAACTTACTAAAACTAGACATATATGAGTATAACATATCCAAAACTCACATTAATATCACTTCTACATAATATATGGCATGCAAAATGATTCTGTCATATTTCCAGCCAAGAAACAGACTACCCAACTTTGCATCTACCATAATTCACTCAACCTAACTCATAATAAACACAATGGATTTCCAAATCATTTTACAGACATATACTTCAAGTAGTTAGGAACACTTTTGTATGAATAAACTTTCCCCAATTCTAAACCTAAGGTCCTCAAAATACTTCATCAACATGCCTGCCTCATATGACATTCAATTTCGAGGCAGTTATGATCCATCTAGGTTTTCTTCATCTATATATTGAATTAAAGTCCTATATTTTACAAATAGTTTCTTAACATATATATGAACATAGTTTATTCTTTATGCATTTCCAAATTCGAACAATATCAAGATGAAAAACATGTTCCAAGATGACTGAAAGCAGTACCCTATATTTCTGTTTAGGGCACTTGATACATATCTTTCACTTAGGCAGCCTAAAACCAATTTAAACAACAACAAAACTCAACAAACTCAATAATAACTCATCCACAACAAATCCTATCACCATACCTAGGTATTTCAGAATCTCAAACTCATAGAAAAGAAGCTAAAACAATATAATAACCTTCAATTTGTGTCTATCACCTAGTATGCTTCCTAACTTGGCTTGTTTGGCTTGAAAATGGAAGAAATTGGAAGAGTTTTCTTTGGAGAGGTTTAGGGTATGTAATATGAAGGTTTGCTGAAGCTATGGTCGAAAATGTGGCTGAAAATAATAAGAATTAAGTTGTGTACATCCTTTTAAAATGAAGATGTATAATTTGTCTTACTATTGGGTGATACCTCATGCTTAGTGAGATGCTTGCTCACAAACCTCCAATTCAGCACTCCAAAAGTGTAATTTAATCAATTAAGGACATATCATTCCTTCATTTAAGTCCTAACTCAATTAACCAATTATTACATTATTCCTAACTCGTAGGATAACACCCACATCATATCCTAATGGTTCTACCTTCCCATTTATTTTCAATATAAACTCAGATGTTATGTATGAATGGGTGGATCCAGGGTCAATCAAAATAAAAGCTAAAGTATCAATGATAGAAATTGTACCGGATATAACCTCTGGTCCTATTTGAGCTTCACTCCTTGTCATATTGAAGGCTCTATTTCGTGGTAAATTTTGTGTCTGTCCACCAATAGGAGTATCGTGTCTACCCCCTCTACCTCCTCCTCTACCTCTATCCACCCCAACTACACCTCCTCCTATATCAGACTTAGGTTAAACTCTCTCTCCTTTATAAATTAATAAGGGAAATCATTACGATAATGGCCCGTTTCTCCACACTCAAAACATGTACCCTTCTTAAATGAACCATAACACTCTCATGTGTGAGATTGGCCACAACCCGCGGAAGGTACCCAACACTCACCTCAATGTACCTATCCACATGTCTGACAATCTGGAAAAGTTGTTGTCCTCGCTCCTCCTCTATACCCAGTGCTAAATCGACCACCTGAAAATATGTTACTACCAACAGATGGAGCACTACTCAAAACATCTCCAAATCTGCCTCGTGATCTAGTCATGCCATGACGGATACTACTACTACCTCTAAATTGTTGAGAATATCCTCTCGAAGAAACTGAGAAACCACCTCTCTTTGAAGGCCTGCTAGACTGTCCCTTTGTATCAAATCTAGCCCTTTTGGTTGCAAAAAGTTATTTTCTATCTTTCACAATTTCTTCAGCTCTGAGTGAAGATTCTACTAACAATCTAAAGCTAGTTTCATATGCATGAATCCCCATTCTAATTTCTCTTTGGAAATGTGTGTGTAGTGTAAAATAGTTTTTCTAGCTCTCTATAAAAATGACTTTCTTCTAAAAAACTCTTTTTTTTGTCTAAAAATGGTTGTCCCTCGTCTTAGCAGTTTTCTGCCAGTTTTGTATGGGTTTTGGCAGAAGATGGCCAAAATTCAAATAAAAGAGTTGTTGGAAACCGTCAATCGTAGCCGATTGACGACGATGGTTGCTGATCGTCTATTGAGGAGGAAGAGGCGGCGGTTTATCTTTAAAAACAACACAGTTTAACTAGAAATAATTTTCAAACTAAAATACGAGGTTCAGATGCTCGCTCGTGTTCCCGTACAACGTGACATTCGTCTCCACCTACGTAAACTGTAAACAACTAACATAGAACTAGGGTTGGAAAAAGTATATGCTCACACCAGCCTCCTGATGCGTCCCCACCTAGGTTAGAGATGGGAACTCACTAAGGGAAAAGTGTACCCCGTCGTTATCAAGTAATAAATTTCTGGTTTTAGTCCAGGTTATCGTCCACAGGATTTATTTCTGCAAGTACCGAGCTACTCGATCTCGGATGTTATCTAGGCTTAGGGGGTTTTGAGTTTGTTTGATTAAATTAGTCTACTCCTAGGTTGAATTACGCTACTCCTAGCTAAGTTATCCAATTCTAACTAAGTTATTCTACGCCTAATTAAGTTACTCTACCCCTAATTAAGTTAAACTACTCCTAAGTGATCTTTTACCAATGCAATTAACCGAAGGAACATGAAGGGATACGATGATAATGAAAATAGAATGCTTAAACAATTGAATTGAAACCTAAGTCACTTGTGTCCAAGGCGATTAACCCGACCTATCCTCCTAAAGTCCCTAGTTCGTGATTCCCTTGTAAGGCCGAAACTAGCTCTAAGGCTCAGTAATTTGGGCTTAATCTTCTATAGGGTCGTCAATCCTATAGGCACTGACTAGGTCAGATTCAGCTCGCAATACGTGCCAACCTAATTTTGGGATTATCGAATGAGTTAAACCAATCAGACAAAGCGTAAGACAGAGATTAAAACATCAAAACAATTGAATAAACAAGAACTATAATATATATCAAAGATGGAAACATTGTCACGAAGTTACAATAAACCTAGAATTCATAGCATGTATCAGAGGCTAGACAGAATGTAAAAGAAGAAAAATCCCTTTCAGGGAACCTGTCTACCAATGCAGGCGTCTTTCTAGGATTTAAGGATGAAGCTTGAGCAATCCTCGGTGAATGGAGCTTCGGAGGTGTCTTCAATGGAGGTTTGAAGGATATGGAGGAGGTGGAGAGGATTTCTCAAGGTGAAAAGCTAAGAAAATTACAAAGAAAAAAGATATCTAATTTACAATGGAAAAATCCTATTTATAGACGCGTCTCGGGCCTCGTTTTGACCTATTTTTGTGTCCTTGTTGGTGTAGGAAGACGTGGGGCCGAACGTGGCTTCATGGGGGGCGGAATTGGTCTTTTTGACCAATTCCCGCAGGGCTGCTCGCGCCGAGCAGCCCCCTGCTCGCCGAGCAGGCGCTTGGTGGCCTGCTCGGCGAGCAGAAATGGCTCGTGGGGCCCTGCTCGCCGAGCGTTTTCGCCCGAAGCGTGCTCGATTCATGCCGAGTGACTTCTATGCTCTTTTTCGTCCGAACTTACACCTGCACACGCATAAAAACTCCAGAAAACATTAGTCCAAGAGCCAAATTGATCCGTCAATCGCCTATTTTGACCAAACGCTTCGTTTGGTGTGACTTTTGACGGACCAATTAGCTTCAAAAGATAACGGAATTCTACTATGCATGCTATTTCGGCCGTATTTGCCTAAATTGATCATAAAACGAGCCTAAACGAAGAAAAGTAAATAGAACGTTTCCAATTCCTAACTAACTCACACAAAAGCATTTAAATGCGAGAATTGCTCGCTTATTAACCAAATAACTCTAAAACCCGTCCTAAAACCGTACCCAAAGATAGGGGTTTTTGACCCCTATCAAACCTCCTCGCACTTAAAACTTTACTTGTCTCCAAGTAAACTAAAAACTAAACCCGCCATCACAAGCAAGCTAGAAAACCTCCCGGTTTGACTAGGTGCTTGACACAACTTCGAGCATCTGTAATTACATGCATTCAGAAATACAAAGTAGAGACACGATATCAAAAAGCCGCATTTCAATTATCATAGGTCATAGTTTTAAGCAAAAGGACACATGTTCAATTAAACGAGCTTGAGGGGATCGCTAAGTAAAACACCTCACCATAGGTAGTTCACTCATTTCACACAATTTTGGTGGCTAAAGTGTTTACTCTCGGTTTATGTCCTTGCTTAGGATTACGTTGATTTTGCACGTTCATCCGCGTTCCTCTACTATGCTATATGATTCCGATGATATAAAAAACAGCCTCTAATCGGGGTTGTAATGTGGTTAGAGGGTTAAAGGTACAACAAGGGTTAAAAGTTCCAGCGCTACAAAAACAAAGTTAAAATGGCTTTAGCAAATACGAAGTGACTGAGCTTTTTATTCATCCCTTATTTTTTCTTTTGGGATGTTTTCTTGAGACATTTTTTATTTTTAGGAACTGGGGAATGAAGTTTTTCCCTTTTGTTTGTCTCTTTTCTTTTTCTTTTTTTTTCTGTTTTTCTCTTTTTTTTTTGAGATAGTGATGCTCATTCACTTCTTAGCCTTTTGGCTTGCTACTGTAATGCCATAAACAAAGATAGAGCGCTAGAAGAAAACAAAGGCTCAATTCAAGCTTTGCAAAAACAAAGGTTAAATAGCGAACCAAGTTGTGGTTTGCAAAAACAGGTTAGAACGAAAGAAAAATTTACAACTACAAAAATGTCGGCTCAAAGGGGCTTCCTAGAGTGGATGAAAAAGAAAAAATAAGGTAAAGAAAATGGTTAATTCTAATGAGGCTGATTCATCGTTTATCATCTCAAACCATCGCATGTAGGTTCAACACAGTATTAGGTGCAAAATCTGTAATCTTCCACAAGTCAAAGCTTTCACACAAAAATGTCAAGAAAAAGAGCTTTTTGATGTTCGCTCTTAGGCTCAAATTCAACTCACAATTCTTTGGGTTTCAATTTTGTGTTTCTAGTTTTCCCCAAACTCAAGTTTAATGTCACATGCCTTCGATTCTTAAGTTATCTACCTAAGTAATGATTTTAGCATTTCTTCAAAAGTATGGTCTAAATGCAAACCTTAGCTCATGCTTTTACAGATACAAGAGTTGTGTCCCACACCTAAACTAGTTGTCATGCAATTTTAGATTCGGTTCTCAGCCCTCAAAGAAAAATAACGAAGTTTAGATTCGAAGGAGGCTCACGGTTTTAGGTCCTAAACATGCAAAACCTAAATAAAACCCGGAAAACGCAAAACTAAACTAGACACGACGCAACAAAAATTTAAAAAATTATACAATTTTTGTAAGTTTGTCTACCCCTCCTCCTCACACTAAAAATATGCAATAAGTTCCAACATTGCATCACAAACCATAGAGTACAAGTGCAAAAAGTTAGGGTGGAGAAGACAAATTACTGATTTTAGCGCAATCGCCAAAAGCTTGACGATTTGCGGTGGCAAATTTTTTATTATTATTATTATTATTTATTTATTTATTTCAGCTTCGTTCGGGAAAAAATCCCGAACCGCTGCTTATCTCGGCCGAGCAGCGGGCTGGGTGCAGTGCCCAGCGGCGGGCTGGGCGCCAGCGCCCAGCTCGCGGCGAGCAGGGCCCTGCTCGCCGAGCTGGGCGGCAGTGCCCAGCTCGGCGAGCTGGGCCTCTTGGGGCCAATTTTTTTTTTTTTTTTTTAATTTTATTTTAAACCTGAAAACTTTAAAATAAAATAAAATAAAATAAAAGAAAACTAAACAAATAAAAAAATATTTATTTATTTATTATTTTTTTTAAACGAACACTTTTTTAAAAAAAACGTAAAAGAAAACTAAAAAGAATAAACTAAAAGATCAATATATAATCTAAATAAAACAAACCTGAAAAGTTTTATTAAAACTTGGGTTCCTCCCAAGAAGCGCTACGTTATAGTCGGTGAGCTCGACATAGAATTTCCGCCTAGGTGTATGCTTCTACTCGCGTTAGGAATTCAAATTCCTGAATAAATAATCCGTACCTGCAAAACGGATTATCAGTTTCAAAGAATTTTAATAAAAACAACGGATAAAATTTAAATAAGTTATGAAAAAATTTAGTTTGCTCCCTTTTTGATTCTCTTGGTAAATCAAAGAGAATGGAAATTTCTGGACTTGGAGCAAAACCGAACTCTTCTATTTTTGGATTCTTCTCTAGAGGCTCAATTTCAACTGATTCCTCAATTAATATTGAAACTTTCGGTTTCTCATAATTAGGGATCAGTTCTTCATTGTTAATGGGAAAAGATATTACCTTATCAACCTGACCTACCAAATTGGGTTCTTTAATTGATTCGTCCGCGGTTGAATCAACTAGGATCCCTTTTTGTATGCATAAATTTTTAATTGAGGCATACAAATCGTCAGTTTGATCTTCGTGAGTAGATAGAAAGTTAAGCAAATGCGTAATAGACTCCTTATTTCCATTGTTTCTAGCCATTTTCTCAAAAAAGAAGAATCATTAGAAATAACAATAAAAATTAGAAACAAATATTCACAAAAAGAAAAGTATAAAGGATTATATATAAACAAGTATAAACGATTATAAACAAAGGATATTCACAATGAATGCCTAAACTAACAAATCGACCTTTGGTTCGATATTGCAGAAGAAATAAATCCCCGGCAACGGCGCCAAAAACTTGATGCGTCCCCACCTAGGTTAGAGATGGGAACTCACTAAGGGATAAGTGTACCCCGTCGTTATCAAGTAATAAATTTCTGGTTTTAGTCCAGGTTATCGTCCACAGGATTTATTTCTGCAAGTACCGAGCTACTCGATCTCGGATGTTATCTAGGCTTAGGGGGTTTTGAGTTTGTTTGATTAAATTAGTCTACTCCTAGGTTGAATTACGCTACTCCTAGCTAAGTTATCCAATTCTAACTAAGTTATTCTACGCCTAATTAAGTTACTCTACCCCTAATTAAGTTAAACTACTCCTAAGTGATCTTTTACCAATGCAATTAACCGAAGGAACATGAAGGGATACGATGATAATGAAAATAGAATGCTTAAACAATTGAATTGAAACCTAAGTCACTTGTGTCCAAGGCGATTAACCCGACCTATCCTCCTAAAGTCCCTAGTTCGTGATTCCCTTGTAAGGTCGAAACTAGCTCTAAGGCTCAGTAATTTGGGCTTAATCTTCTATAGGGTCGTCAATCCTATAGGCACTGACTAGGTCAGATTCAGCTCGCAATATGTGCCAACCTAATTTTGGGATTATCGAATGAGTTAAACCAATCAGACAAAGCGTAAGACAAAGATTAAAACATCAAAACAATTGAATAAACAAGAACTATAATATATATCAAAGATGGAAACATTGTCACGAAGTTACAATAAACCTAGAATTCATAGCATGTATCAGAGGCTAGACAGAATGTAAAAGAAGAAAAATCCCTTTCAGGGAACCTGTCTACCAATGCAGGCGTCTTTCTAGGATTTAAGGATGAAGCTTGAGCAATCCTCGGTGAATGGAGCTTCGGAGGTGTCTTCAATGGAGGTTTGAAGGATATGGAGGAGGTGGAGAGGATTTCTCAAGGTGAAAAGCTAAGAAAATTACAAAGGAAAAAGATATCTAATTTACAATGGAAAAATCCTATTTATAGACGCGTCTCGGGCCTCGTTTTGACCTATTTTCGTGTCCTTGTTGGTGTAGGAAGACGTGGGGCCGAACGTGGCTTCGTGGGGGGCGGAATTGGTCTTTTTGACGAATTCCCGCAGGGCTGCTCGCCGAGCAGGGAAGGCTGCTCGCGCCGAGCAGCCCCCTTCTCGCCGAGCAGGCGCCTGGCGCCCTGCTCGGCGAGCAGGCCTCTGGCGCCCTGCTCGGCGAGCAGGCCACCAGGGGCCTGCTCGGCGAGCAGAAATGGCCCGTGGGGCCCTGCTCGCCGAGCGTTTTCGCTCGAAGCGTGCTTGATTCATGCCGAGTGACTTCTATGCCCTTTTTCGTCCGAACTTACACCTGCACACGCATAAAAACTCCAGAAAACATTAGTCCAAGAGCCAAATTGATCCGTCAATCGCCTATTTTGAGCAAACGCTTCGTTTGGTGCGACTTTTGACGGACCAATTAGCTTCAAAAGATAACGGAATTCTACTATGCATGCTATTTCGGCCGTATTTGCCTAAATTGATCATAAAACGAGCCTAAACGACGAAAAGTAAATAGAACGTTTCCAATTCCTAACTAACTCACACAAAAACATTTAAATGCGAGAATTGCTCGCTTATTAACCAAATAACTCTAAAACCCGTCCTAAAACCGTACCCAAAGATAGGGGTTTTTGACCCCTATCACCTCCTCCTCAGCACGTCTCGCCGTAGCCTCGGCCTTCTCCTTAGCACGTCTCTGCACAACCAATTAGCGAGCTAGCAATTTGAGCCACACATTACTCATGTTAGAACTTGTACACATATGGATAAAAAATCAAAACAACTAAAAAAATGGAAGTGTTCACTTCTAACCTGTAAAGCTACGATTATATATTAGGGCTCCTCCGAATGAACTCTCTTATCCTCATCCACCATAAAAAATGATATATCCTCAGGCAAATGGCTCAATAATTGATCCCTTGTAAAAGTAAGACGTAGATTGGTCAGACAATCGTACATATCTTGATCATCATCGGTAAGGGGAGCCATGTCACGAAATTGCCCTTTTCCATAACAGCCCAATCCTAAGAGCAAAGACAGGGAAAGCCGATGGGATAAAGTGAATCTCGTAAAATTTCACCACTCTCGTCTTTAGGAAGACAAATCCAGAACCAACAAGGTTTAAATTTTTTATTGTTGGAGGATTTATCATTCACAGAGGATGGAAAATTGGTTGGAGGCTTTGAAATCCACAAAAAAACCACTAGTTTTCCTTCGGTAGAGAGTCTAGATGTGTCAAAGGAGAGGCCCTATCAACACGAATTTCAGATCCTCACAGACCTTAACCAAACCTAAAAGGTCCAGCCAATCATTTGTGGATAGTTGGGCAGGACATATCTCCAGCTCCCTCAAGACGTTCAAAATAGTATCGGAGAAGGGGAGATGAACCTCGTTTTCAAAAAAGATCTTATAAAAACCCAAATAACCCTCAGACGCCTTGGTTATCACTTGGTCAGAGGTAGGAACCCTAGCTTTTGGATGAGCAAATTTATGGAACCTGGACACCAGCGTACCCATCGTAAGGTCATCGAAGGTCGATGGTTGCTAGGGAATTCTCGATTTCTCAGGCTCTTCAGCCTCTTCATTCTTGTTGCTTCGAGACTTGCTCTTCTTGCTTATCTTATTACCCTTACCATGGGATGAGCCCGTTCGAACCATTGGATGATGAAAAAGAGGAAATGAAAGATAAAAGGAAAAAGAACTTACTTTAGAGAAGCATCGACTTTTTGAAATCAAAACTAGAAGAAAATAGACAACAACTTGAAACTCCAAAGAAAAAGAGAAATATCGAAAAGAAAGAAGTGAAAAAAGCAGTTAACATGAAAAGGAAGAGATTGAGAAAATGAAAAGACCCAAAAGGAAAATAAATATTTTCTCATCGTTAAACGAATGTTCTCATAAATGAGCCACAAAGACGAGATTCTAGGTCAGTCCTTAGTTAGGCATGTCAGTTTAACGAGAGCCTAAGATAGGCGTCATGATCATGATTTTAAAATCATAAGGATCAAAATTTCAAAGAGGTCCTCCTACAAAGCCACTTTTGCAAAATATATCCTGAAAAAAATGTCTAAAGGCTAATATCATGGAAAATGACATCACAAGCATGATGTCAGCTCTGTCCTCCTCAAAGCTTAAAAGCACATATGGAATTAGCAGCCCAAATCCAACAATATTGGCCCACGTCCATGGAGGCCCAGCTCCAATAATAGCAGCCCACTTATATGACGGTCCAAGTCCAATGATGGCAGCCTAAATACGACTAACAGAGATATAACCTCTTAATACAAAGGAACCTTCCGGAATCCTATGAGATAAATGATTCCTCCTATAATTCAGACTCATTGAAGGATAAGGAATCCTAATTTCATAAGGATTCTGGAAGAGGTGACAAGCCTTAAACCTAAACAAACACTATAAATAAACAAGTATTGACACAAGGTTCGGTACGTTAACTACTATCTCTCAATTAGTTCACACCCTTCGATTCGATCCAATCATAAACTAACTTAGTTATCAGGTTTGCCGTACTCTGGTCCCGTCTGATCTAAGTTCTGTTTTAAAGGTTCATTACGACGTCAGATTGTTCCAACGGTTTGGACATGTCATTACTTAAGTACACAGTTATCACACATGTTAATAACTTAAGTCTTTCTTAAAACGTAAGAATATTTTTTATTAATACATAAAATTTAAAGAAGAAATAACGATTTAATATAAATACTGATATATATTCAAGTGAACAAAATAATACTTGAAAATTTAGTAAAAGAAAAACTATTTAATTTTTGATACAAACTATTCAAATTAAATCTCTAAAAAATGTCCAAAAAATCAATTTTCAGTAAAATTCAATTCAACTGATTTCAATTTATTTAAATTTCTAATAATAATAATAATAAAAATAAAAATAAATTCTCTCATATTTAATACATAATTAATTAATTAATAATAGTAATTAGAGATAGAAAAAGTTTTTAATCATCTAATTCCTAAAACCTAAATTATCAATAAACACTACTCTTCAAACCTCTAAAATTATTAAAAAAAAAATACTAAAAAAAACTTTCAAACGTGAATCAAATTTTCTTTTTTTAGGAATGAACCCAATATTAAATAGGTAACTTTTTTTTTTACCAAAAACCAAAATATGTAAAAGTGACGTTGTGAATTTGAACCTGTCCCAAAAATGAATTATTACTTATTATGGTGCGTGGCATATTCGTAAATAAATAAAAAACGCCGCCGTGTTTGAAGCACTGTACTTTTCCGGTATATAGCTTTGCCAGTCGCACACTGTCATTTTCAGAGCTCTCATTGAGCGGAGAGGAAGAGAAAGGAAAAAAGAGGAAACCAAAACGTTTTGTAAATTGTTACACACAATGAATCGCAGAAAGAAGAAGCTCTACGATGAGGGTAATGTCTTAAAGCATTTTCTTCCATTTTCCTATTTCTGTGTTTCTACAGACAAGTGAAATTGTGCTGCAGATATGTAATTGGAGCACAAACGGCTCAGTTTTTGCTTGATTTATTTCGATTGTTTTCACAGGCGTGTCTGGAGTGAAGAAAAACGCAAATGCAGAGGATGTTGATGTTGACCATGGAGATGAAGACGAAGACGATGGTAAGATAAATAGTGAAACTGATGCATTTTTTTATATGTTATTGGATTTCTAGGGTTTTAGCTTGGCGTGCATGTCTAAGTTCTGTTTTTCTGATACTTCAAAAGTTTCTGTTCCAAATGGGTTTTCACTGATAGGTTTTGGATTTCAGCCTTAGTTTTTCGAAATTCGGGCCCTTTTGTTTTTGGTTGAGTACTCTCATCTTTTAATTTGCAAGAGCAAGTTTCTGGTCGGCGAAATGGTTTTATGTCCCGCGATTACTCGCCGGTGGAGCCTTTTTATATTGTCTCGCCGTGTTTTTCAGTTCGCACGTTTGCTTCTGTATGTACTAAAAAAGAGGAATTCAGAGACTTTGAAGTTTCTCCTCCATTTACTTGGCTATTCAATGGGCGTCAGTCTTCATAAACTGCTTCAACTATTTTTTTTATGTGGGTTTAATCCATGTACTTTTTTTTATATGAAAATTGTTTTTGAAGTTTGATTTCAATTTCGGTGTCAGTATTTATATTTTTTTCTGTTCCTTCTACATACTGTTTTTACAATTTCATTAAATTGTGCTTCCATTGACACTCACTTTCGTATTACAGAATGGGTATAATAAAATTTCTCAACACATAAAATTTTAAATTTTTAACAATAACAAGAACTCTCTAATTATTATTATTCAGAAAATATTTATGTAAAGTTGTTTGACACATTGATTTAGTTTTTATATTTGCTACTAAATCTTTGAACTTGCGAGTAATTAGTAACTCACTTGCATGAATACCTTCTTCTTGAATCCAAAATGTTTCTAACCTTTCAAGAATATTGAAAGCTTCTTGGCATGTAACATTTTCTATTTCTACACTATCATCACCTGCATGATTATCTTCTTGCAAGTTTGAATTCTTAATATATATATATACACACACATATATATACATCTAAAAATATAATTATTCCTATATAGAATATTCCTATATAGAGGTTTAACTGTATTTCTCTTTGATACATATATATTCCATTTTTCCTCCCTGAAAGTAGCTTGATTTTGCTATAAAAATATTGTAAGCTTATTATTCTTCAGTTTGCTGCGGCAAACAGTGTTATGAGCTATGAAAACATCCTAACCATAACTTTCTCATTTTTCTCTTGGTCTTTCTCATAACCTCTGTTGTTAGAGTATGCATGTTTCGGGGTTATTGGTTCATTGTTTATATCCTTAACAGAGCTATTATTTTGGTGTTGTGAAGAGCTGGTTTTGTTATTCTTTATTCACTAGATCATATAATGAAATGTTCACACTGATGATTGGAATTGGCCTGGATGATTAGATGATAGCTTGGACGAATTTGAAAGTGATGGGTTTATTGTCAGCGATAATGAGGAGG
The DNA here is from genome assembly GCF_963576675.1 of Euphorbia lathyris. Lineage (NCBI taxonomy): Eukaryota > Viridiplantae > Streptophyta > Magnoliopsida > Malpighiales > Euphorbiaceae > Euphorbia > Euphorbia lathyris. Next base: position 92,982,564 of record NC_088912.1, on the reverse strand, counting down.
AAGAGGATCAAGATGGGAAAAACAAATGGAAAAGGAAGAAAAAGTACAGGTGATTTAATAATTTATTCCTAAATGTAGCTTGATAAATATGTAATACAATTAAAAATTCCAATTATTTCTAATTCCATTCTGTAGTAATCTATTCGAGGATTTTGTTCTTGATGATGATGATTTGGAGTTGCTCCAAGAAAACAAAAATTCAGGCATAGGCCAGAGCAGTAATGATGTAAGTGTTATTCCCTTTTTCGACTTTGTTGAATCTTTCCTTTTATTTGTGAAAGGAAATATGAAATTTTGTGCACTAAAGGTGCATATGTTTGTTTTTTGTTTTAAAGTTAATCATTTCTAGTTATTTTGCTACCTTTAATCATCAAAAGCCAGCTGCCCTTGTGATATTGCTTTCTTCATAGAAATTGTCTCAGGGATATGCAAAGTTCAAACGGCTAAAGAAAACGGATACTAGCAGTAGGAGCAAAGCCAACTCAGACATTTCGGATGATGATGGTAGATTACCTTTTACTTTAGTCAGGTGTCTTTTGAAGTGTTTATAATTTGTGGCCCTGTCTGACTGTTTTTATTGGTTAATTTCCATTAATTTTTTTTTTCTTTTAGAATTGTTATGTGATGATGGCTCTAAAGATGGAGAAGTCATGTCTGATGCTGAGGAGGATGAAATGGCTGATTTTATTGTTTATGATGAAATTGGACATGAGGCTGAAGTTCAAACAAGGTACATATTGTCTATTTCTGATCCCTTGATTTCAATATTTTCTTTTTTGAAAGTTTAGATTGCACTCTAGATATATGCCATTCAAAGTATGATTGTTGTTGTGGACTTTTTTCTTAGGCAACTTAAGCAGGGATCAAAGAGAGTAACGGTTGCTTCTTCATCTGTCCCAGAGGAAGCTAGCAACATGTTTGGTAACATGGCTGAAATTCTAAACAGTCATGTAGTTAAGGTTGTCCAGTCGGATGACATTAATGGGTACGAGTTAGATAAGTATGCAACTGAGAGGAATGACCGGATGAACAAGAGTGATGTCCCAGAGAGGATGCAGGTCCACAATTTTTCCATTAATGATATCTGTTTCAGTCCACTTACCAAACTGTTGTCAAATTCTTACACTGTGATGAGGACTAATAAATGTTTCTTTAGATGTCCGAGGAAATTGCTGGGCCTGCACCAGTTGATGAAAAGAGCAGGGAAGAAGAAAGCTCCTGGATTCTTAATCAGCTTTCATCGAACACATGTTTGTTAAGTTCAATTAAAGACACAGATCTAGTAAAGAGAATTAGCAAGGAAGATATCATGACATTTTTGAAGTTGCGTCATGTGGAGAAGTATGATGTGAGTAGCATAGGCAAACATCATTTTTCTCTTTTTTCAAATATTTGATCATGCTTTGATTTCCCTCCTATTTTTCTAGATACCATTTATTGCAATGTATCGAAAAGAGAGGTGTCGCAGTCTATTGGAAGATCAGGAGGATGGCCTGGAAAGTGAAAATGATAATCAGGGTGGAGTAAAGCTGAGATTGAAGTGGCACAAGGTATCTTTTCTTGTGATTGCTAACAATTAATGTTAGCAGGCTTGCTCTCTGCCTTTTAGTCATGTACATCCTTCTCTCCTCATTTTTTCTTACCTTGATTGAGTAAAAACTAAGAAGTTTTTATGATAGAAGAGGAGAACGCTCACATAAATGAACAGTTGTGACTACTAAAAGAAGAATAAGTTGCATGAAAATAGGCTGATATATTTTGTAAGTAGATAATTTATTCCATATTTTGCAGGTTCTCTGGGCCATTGATGAACTAGACAAAAAGTATTTGCTCATTCAGAAGCGCAAGAATGCCCTCCAGATATATTACAACAGGCGGTACGAAGATGAACGTTGCAATGTTGATGATGTTGCAAAGCTATCTTCACTTGAGCAGCAGTTTGATAGAATGATCAAGTCTCTTAAGTCTGCTGAAACAGAGAGAGATATTGATGATGTGGATGCTAAGTTTAACATGTATTTTCCTCCATCTGCGGAGGGCAAGATAAGAAAATCAAAGCAGTCTAGTAGGATATTTGAATACAGTAACTGCAGTGAGGCTGGCTTATCGAAGCTTGCAGGGAAATTTGGATATAGTGCTGAGCAATTTGGATCGCTTCTTACTCTAGGCAAACCGGTAACTTCACTTTGTGCATAACTTCGTTTTATTGGAACTAGTCTCACATCACTTTGAGTTGAGAGGGAGAATAAAAGTTTTGAGCCAAGGAGATACAAGAACTAATTGTGCTTAAGACTCTCAGAAGTGTATATAAATTAAAAGTAACAAGAGCTCAGCTTTCCAAATGCGCTGACTACTGCCTACAAATTTCACAGCTTTACTTCAATGTCTATATTCTTATTTTGTTCTTGGCTTAACCATCGGATGCATCTGTTACAGGGACTGGACTCGTGGGAAGCTCCTACTGAATCTCCAGAGACTATAGCTTTAAATTTTCTATCTCCAACATTTGGAACTCCAGAAGCAGCACTTAAAGGTGCTCGGCTCATGGTATGTTGTTAAGTTTGTGTTTCATCTACCTAATGGGCATCTTTTTCTTTCTTCTAATCGTATCTTGTCTTTGTGGTTGTTTTAGGCTGCAATAGAGATCAGTAGTGAGCCTTGTGTCAGAAAACATTTCAGTAGAATTTTTATGGAAAAAGCCTTGGTCTCCACATGCCCAACTCCTGAAGGAGACAGAGCAATAGATTCTTTTCATCTCTTTTATGGGGTTAAATGGCTGTCGGACAAGCCTGTTGATAAATTTGAGGAAGTGCAATGGCTTCTCATTCAGAAAGCTGAGGAGGAGAAACTCCTCCAGGTCACCATAAATATACCAGAAATAGCTCTGAATAAGTTAATCACTGACTCACATGAATTTCTTGTTCCAAGTAGTGACGGGGTTTCTGCTCAACTGTGGAATGAACAGAGAAAACTAATAATGCAGGATGTGTTTTTGAATTTTCTTCTTCCTTCATTCGAGAAAGAAACTCGAGACTTGTTGGCTGCCAGAGCAAAGAACTGGTTGCTTGAGGAATATCGGAAGCAGTTGTGGAAAAGAGCTTCTGTTGCACCTTATCAGCAGAACGAAAATCCCTCTGACCAGGAGAAAGTTGCTGCACCAAGGATTATGGCTTGCTGTTGGGGTCCTGGAAAGCCGCCAATTACATTTGTAATGTTGGGTCCTTCAGGACAGTTGGTTGATGTGTTGGAAACTGGGTCCCTTGGCCTGCGTTCACAAAATGTTATTGATCAACAAAGAAAGAAATATGACCAGCAACGTGTCCTTAAATTCATAAGCAATCATAAGCCAAGTGTAATTGTTCTTGGCGCTCTTAACATATCTTGCACTTGGTTAAAGGATGATATGGATGAGGTATCAAGCTCTAAACTTCATGCATGTGTTATTTTAAGTTATTTCTGTTCATAAGCTTGGGTTTGTATCTGGTCTTTGATTAATAACTCTTGCATCATATCTTGCACGCTATGGATTTCTACTTGAACTAGTATTATAGGTTTTTCTGGTCTTATGAAATATGTCGAAAATGCTACTGCATGTGGCCTCGCATGATTTTAGTTGATGTTGAAATTTTTATTCTAAAATGTTACCATTATTTTAATTTTTGCAACTTTGTTTCTTTTAGTATTCGATACTATTGTCTATTTTTCTTGATTAACGGCTGGCTGATTAGTCAAGAACAAGTGTCTGGGACTTCTGTGATAATTTTAGATTGGATAGAATTATACTAAGTTATGTTGATTAATTTGAATTTTAGTTCTTTATGGTACAAGCCTGCTGTGATAGTAAGCAGTTGCCTGATGGCAAATATTATGTTTAGGCATGTATATGATTGAAATGATTAAGTTCTTTGGGTTGGCATGAAAATGATGATGGTTTGCATTACTTCCTGCATTGATTTGTTCTTATCGGGCAAACCATGTAAACCTATATATAGTGTGTTTTTCATTTCCTGCTTTATCGTGGACTTTAGTAATTTTTGTTGGATGATCAATTTGTGAAATATGATACATTTGTTGTTGCATTCAGCTTATTCGTAACATAAATGAAGATCCTGGGGAAGTTGATAAAACAATAGGCAACGTCAGCATTGTTTATGGGGATCTATCATTGCCTGAGATTTATGAAACCTCAGAGGTTTCATCATGCCAATTACCTGGACAACAAGGTATAGCGAGATCACTTGATGTTTTAATGTTCTTAGTTCTCACCTGTTCTGATGCCTTGTGTAATTTGTAGGCATTGTCAGACGAGCTGTGGCTCTTGGCCGTTACCTCCAAAATCCTTTGGCTATGATTGCAACACTATGTAGTCCTCAGAAAGAGATTGTTACTTGGAAGCTTAGTTCCTTGGATCATTTTCTGACCCCTGATGAGAAGTATGGGATGATTGAACGGGTATTGCTTGATATAACCAACCAGGTAGGAATTGATGTAGATTTCGCTCAGAGCCATGACTGGCTTTTAGCTCCTCTCCAGTTTGTCTCTGGGCTTGGTCCCCAGAAGGCTGCCTTTATTCAGAGGGAGCTGCTTGGGGGTAAAACGTTCAATAGTCGTTATGATATGGCAAGCTGTGGATTGATGGGAAAGAAGATTTTCTATAATGCAGTGGGCTTTTTAAGAGTGCATAGTAATTACCTGCTTTCTGCTTCCAGTGAGCTTGCATTATTTGATGATACAAGAGTTCACCCCGAGTCATATGTTCTTGCAGAAAAATTTGTTAAGGCTGTAGTTAATGACGATTCTCAGGAACAGCCTCTATTGTCTGTTAAAGACAACCCTGAGCTGCTGGACAACTTCAATGTTGATGATTATGCAGAAAAATACGAAATAGAGCATGGGGAAAGCAAACGAGAGACTCTTCATGCTATAAAAGATGAACTGCTTCACGGATTTCTTGATCCTCGCATTCCTTATGAAAATCTGACACAGGATGAGCTTTTCATTCTGATATCAGGCAAGAATGAGGATGCATTTGCAGAAGGAAGAATCATTCAGGTTACTGTTCGACGAGTTCTATCACAGCGAGCATTCTGTGGTCTTGACTCTGGATTGACGGGTGTCATAGCGAAGGAGGATTATTTGGATGGAGGGGATGACTTTTCTTTGCCAGAAAAGCTACATGAAGGTGATTTGCTTACTTGCAAGATAAAATATCTTGACAAGACTAAATACCAAGTGTTCTTAACCTGTAAAGAAAGTGAGCTTAGGGGTTGCAGAAACCAGAATCCAAGTGAGCTTGATCAGTATTATTCTGAAAGCAAGAAAAGTTTGTTAGTACAGCAAAATGAAGCCCAGAAGGATGAGCTTGCAAAGAAACATTTCAAGCAGAGGAATATTAATCATCCGCACTTCAAAAATATAACAAGTGGCCAGGCAATGGAGGTATATTAGTTTGTATATTATGATTTATTGTTGTAAAATTATCAACTTTCTATATAAACTGATGGTATTTATTGCTGCTGATGTTTGAGCAGTTCCTTTCTGACAAGGATGTTGGTGAAAGTATTTTCCATCCAAGTTCAAGGGGCCCTAGTTATCTTACACTAACACTGAAAGTCTATGATGGACTCTTTGTTCACAAAGACATAATTGAAGGAGAGAAAGACTGCACAACCATCACAAGTTTGCTCCATATAGGGAAGTCGTTGAAGATAGGGGATTCCATTTTTAATGATCTAGATGAGGTTAGTGCTTTGATCTCTACTTCCTCTGGTACGCTCTACTACTTAAGGTCTAACATCCAGATCAGGAATTTTGTGGCAGGTTTTCAATACAAAATTTGATAAAATGTCATTTTCAAGATTTAGAGAATATGTTGAATGCATTAAATTACTTGCGATCTTTCGATATATCCCTTATTTGGATCAAATTCCAAGCCAAATTTAAATTGATTTCACTTACTAGAATTCATTTCAATTTAATTACTAACCATTTATTTTGTTTGGGATTTTTTTAACAGGGATTAAATTCAGTTAGTAATCAATTCATTTCACATATTTTCGTTAATACTCCTATGAAGAAGAATAAGAAGAAATCGATTGGGATGTTTTAGTAACTGTATAACAAACAAACCAAGTTGAATTGAATTCCCATGATCATTTTGGCATGATTTCCAATTTTCACAATTCACCTTGATTTATATTACGAAAGAATTCAATTCTTTCAGAGAAGTTTTTCCAAATAGAAGAATAGAGAAAAAAAGTCCATTTGAATTGAACTACTTCCAAAATAGACTTTCCAAACAGTTCCCAGAAGAATTTTCACACGTGGATATCGTGCATTCCATCTATATATGTAGAAAATCAAGTTTAAGATGTATAACTAAGCTGGTAATATTGGTGCACCAAGAAGGGATCCACTTGAATCCCAACCTAAAAGAAACTGTCTGCTCGGATGTGCTTAACCTCTTTTTAGCTCACATGCCTGTCTTTTCTGTTTACAGTGATATGATATTTATAGATTTTTCTTTCTGAATCTTTGCTGAAGTTTCTGAACTTTTCTCTTTTCAAGTAGCAATTTTTCACATGGTTTTGCTTCTTTTTCAGCGATTCTTGATGCTTTTCCTTGTTTTCACGAATAGGTTTTGGACCGGTTTGTGAACCCATTGGTGAGCCACCTGAAAGCAATGATAAGCTTCCGAAAGTTCAAGAAGGGTTCAAAAGCAGAGATTGACGGACTGTTAAAAGCTGAGAAAGCTGAATACCCAATGAGGATTCCTTACTGTTTTGGTCTTTCTTATGAGCATCCTGGTACCTTCATCTTGTCTTATATAAGAACAAACCTTCACCATGAGTATGTTGGTGTATATCCTGAAGGATTCAAATATAGGAAGCAGATATTTGCAATGGTTGAACAGGTTGTGGCATATTTCCAAAAACACATTGATGATCCAATACCAAAACGTAATCTTTCATCTTCTTCCACCGAAGGATCCAATGATGGTGGTTGGCAAAGCCAGTTTGGTTCAGGTGAATTTTGTACATTTGTGAATTAGTTTCATACTGCACAAGATTATTCCTTTCTTCTCTTGTCTTTGCAATTGAATCATGACGAACCGTTTCTATCCAGAATTAAAAACATATTTTTAGCCTCTTGTCAAAATTTTGACATTTTGCTTTTCGATTTCAATTTGGTAACGTTAAGTTCATGTGGTTTTATTCATTGTTGAAATACAGCTCCTATAGTTAAGTGTGCATCACACGTTCCATGATTCACCTAACATTTCATGCAGCTTGTGTTATGTGCCGCTTGATGGCAGATGCATGTTGGACTGTGCAAACTGATTTCAGCAATATACAGGCGCTAAATGTCACTGAATTAAAGTTCAGTGGCTGAAGTTGATTTGACAATGGCAAAATGCCAAAAGTATGTTAATATCAATTTACTCAGTATGCTAATACAGGTGTTTTGTTTTTTTGGAGGTGGAGGAGAAGGTCATCCAAGTGGATTGCCTAGGCCAAATGGTGACCGAGGACGCGGCCGTGGCCGTGGCCGTCGTGGACGTGGCCGTCGAGATGATTCCGATAACAACGGAAATGATTATTCCCAAAAGGATGATTTTTCGGGTGGATGGAGTGGTGGTGGAAGTGGTAATTCTGATGATTTTAGCTCTGGTGGTAGAGGCAGGGGCAATCGAGGTGGGCGAGGAGGAAGGCGGGGGCGGGGGCGGTTTAATAGTGACAGTGACTCAGGTTATAATACCTCCAACTGGGGCTCAAATGATAATGATAATGATAAAGGCGAAGACGATAATAGGATGAACACTTCTTCCGGTGGTGGAAATTGGGGTGCTGGCGCCAGCGGCAGCTGGGGTGGCAACAATTCAAATGGGAATTCTTCAGGTGGGAATGCTGGCGGTGGCTGGAGCAGCAGCTTTGGTAGTGAATCAAAAGGTATTCTTGGAAGTGGTCCTGCTTCACCTCCAGGTGATAGCAAGAAAAATTGGGGAAGTGAAGACAGTGGTGGAGGCGGAAGCGGATGGGGCGGTGGTGGCAAGAAAAATAAGGGAAGTGAAGACAGTGATGGAGGTGGAAGCGGATGGGGTGGTGGTGACAAGAAAAATTGGGGAAATGAAGATAGTGGTGGAGGTGGAGGAAGCGGATGGGGCGGTGGTGGCAAGAAAAATAAGGGAAGTGAAGACAGTGATGGAGGTGGAAGTGGATGGGGTGGTGGTGACAAGAAAAATTGGGGAAATGAAGATAGTGGTGGAGGTGGAGGAAGCGGATGGGGTGGAGGTGGCAAGAAAAATTTGGGAAGTGAAGACAGTGGTGGAGGAAGCGGATGGGGTGGTGGTGGCAAGAAAAATTGGGGAAGTGAAGGCACTGGTGGAGGTGGTGGAGAAAGCGGATGGGGTGGTGGTGGCAAGAAAAATTGGGGAAGTGAAGACACTGGTGGTGGCAAGAAAAATTGGGGAAGTGAAGATAGTGGTGGAGGCGGAAGTGGATGGGGTGGTGGTGGCAAGAAAAATTGGGGAAGTGAAGGCAGTGGTGGAGGCGGATGGGGTGGTGGTGACAAAAATGAAGACAGAAGTGCTACAGCTGGTGAATGGGGTGGCAGGGAAAGGGGAAGGGGAAGGGATAATCAAGGTGGAAGAAATGGCCGTGGGAGGCAAGGGTATGGAGGAAGGCAGGGAAGTGAAGGCACTGGTGGAGAAAGTGGATGGGGTGGTGGTGGCAAGAAAAATTGGGGAAGTGAAGACACTGGCGGTGGTGGAGAAAGCACATGGGGTGGAGGCAAGAAAAATTGGGGAAGTGAAGATAGTGGTGGAGGCGGAAGTGGATGGGGTGGTGGTGGCAAGAAAAATTGGGGAAGTGAAGACACTGGCGGTGGTGGAGAAAGCACATGGGGTGGAGGCAAGAAAAATTGGGGAAGTGAAGACAGTGGTGGTGGCAAGAAAAATTGGGGAAGTGAAGATAGTGGTGGTGGAGAAAGCACATGGGGTGGAGGCAAGAAAAATTGGGGAAGTGAAGACAGTGGTGGTGGCAAGAAAAATTGGGGAAGTGAAGATAGTGGTGGAGGTGGAAGTGGATGGAGTGGTGGTGGCAAGAAAAATTGGGGAAGTGAAGATAGTGGTGGAGGCGGAAGTGGATGGGGTGGTGGTGGCAAGAAAAATTGGGGAAGTGAAGACAGTGGTGGAGGCGGATGGGGTGGTGGTGACAAAAATGAAGACAGAAGTAATACAGCTGGTGAATGGAGTGGCAGGGGAAGGGGCCGTGGGAGGCAAGGGTATGGAGGAAGGCGGGGACGTGGGCGTGGGTTCAACAGTGGCAGTGATTCAGGTGATAATAACTCCAGCTGGGGTGGCAACAATTCAGGTGGAAATTCTTGGGGCGGTGATGCCAGTGGTGGCGGAGGCAGCAATAGCTCTGGGAAGAAAGGTGGTTGGGGAAGTGAAGACAATGGAGGCCAAACTGGTTGGGGTGGGGGTGGCAGCAGTAACTCCGGGAAGAAAGATTGGGGAAGTAAAGACAGTGGCGGCCAAAGTGGATGGGGTGGGGGTGGCAACAGTAACTCCGAGAAGAAAGATGGTTGGGGAAGTGGAGCCAGTGGTGGTGGAAGCACTTCTGAGAAGAAAGTTGGTTGGGGAAGTGAAGCCAGTGGTGGCGGTGGTCAAAGTGGTTGGGGTGGGGGTGGCAACAGTAACTCCGAGAAGAAAGATGGTTGGGGAAGTGGAGCCAGTGGTGGTGGAAGCACCTTTGAGAAGAAAGATGGTTGGGGAAGTGGAGCCAGTGGTGGCGGTGGCGACAGTAACTCCGGGAAGAAAGATGGTTGGGGAAGTGGAGCTGGTGGTGGTGGCGGCGACAGTAACTCTGGGAAGAAAGATGGTTGGGGAAGTGAAGGAAGTGGTGGCGGCCAAAGTGGATGGGGTGGGGGTGGAAACAGTAACTCCGGGAAGAAAGATGGGTGGTGAAACTTGTGCAGCTACAAGTATGGTAAGTTATTTTTGGTAAGAACACAAGTAGTACAGTAATGAAATAGAGAAAGCTATTTAGGTTTGTTTTGTTATTCAGGAAAATGTATCATTTTGAGCATTTTAAACGATGTCTAACTTTTGATGTACATATACCATCTTACGATGAAGTAGTTTCTTTTGGCTAATGCTGTTTCTTTTTAATTCCTATCTGCATAGCTTTCTTTACTTTTGAATGGAATTATTCCCAACTTTAATAGTTTTATGGATGAAAGAAGCCCCTGATCTTTCATTTTCATACATTATTGCGCCTCTCACTAACGGAACCTCCAACCGTTAGTGGAGGACTCAATGCATATGAAATTAAAGATCATGGATATTCAATTACTTTTAGTTTGCATATATTATATGAGCAATGAAATTTAGTAGTCATGAAATCATTGATGAAAAACAAATATAAGATTTTAATGGGCAAGAATGCTAATTATTTGTATTATAATAAATAAGAATATAGAACTAAATAAAAAGATAACGTTAAGTTTAAATTCGTATTATTTTGTAAACGTTAAGCCTATATTGGTGTTATTTTGTATGTGAAGTCTAAATTGATGTTATATTGTAAACGTTAAGCGTAAATTAATAGGCCTAATGCATACCCGGCCCCCTAAAGTTGTCCGTTTTGTTCATTTAACCCCATCACCTTACGGGACAACCCTTTAACCCCCTAAACTCCCAAAAAATGCTACTTTTAACCCCATATCGTCCGACGTGGCATTGATCTAGTCAACGTTTGTGTCTCAAACACATGAGGCGCGTGGGAGGATTTTGTCCTTGCCTCCAACGGTAAAAAAAATGCATACCCAGCCCCTTAAAGTTGTCCATTTTGTTCATTTAACCCCCTCACCTCACGGGACAACCCTTTAACCCCTAAACTCCAAAAAAACTCCTAGTTCCAACTCAAGTACTGGCATTGGAGATAAAGAAGATTTAATTGTTGTCTTTCTAATTTTTAATTGGTGCTTTTTTTGGTCTCAATCCACGTTGCAATTGTAAAAAATGCTTTAACTTTGTATGAATTATGACCACAGTGTATATAGATATAGTGGAAGACAATACAAAGGAAGAGTTAAAATCTGATTTGACATGAAGTACAGAATACAGTGGAAGAGAAGTGATGACTAAATGATATTTATAGCAAATTTTCAATATTAAGGACTTTCCCATATGGGGTTAAAAGTAGCGTTTTTTTGGAGTTTAGGGGGTTAAAGGGTTGTCCCGTAAGGTGAAGGGGTTAAATGAACAAAACGGACAACTTTAGGGGGCTGGGTATGCATTAGGCCAAATTAATATTATGTTGTAAAGGTTAAGTTTATATTAGCGCTATTTTGAACGTTGAGTCTAAATTAATACTTTCTAAAAGCCTTAGGCCTATTTTGGTAACTTATCCCTTTTAAAAAAACAGTTTAGTTTAAAAAAATTCTAACTGTAATGCTCTGTCAGGTCTGATAGAGTTAAATGACACCGGTTTCATTTTGGTTAGAAAACCAGTGTTTATACACGGGTTTCATTCTATTTGCTGCAGCAGGAAATCTGTCTATTTTTTTTAGGAGAAAAACAAATCTGTTTGTATCTTTTAATAGGAAAAAAACCTGCATGTTTTTATATAACTAAATATAAACATTCATTGCATCTTATACTCCAACATGCATTTGATACTTTTATATCTGATATTCGTATGTTTTTATATATGAATAAATATGTCAATTATTATTATTATTTTGATGAAACAATCTTTAATAAAATGGACAGATCAATTAGAAAGAGATGAAACCTATTTTTAATTGATTTGTTGAGTAATAACGATAAGAATAGATGAAAGTGATGCTTAAATTAATTAGAGGATCAAATTTGACCATAACATTTATGTAGATTTAGTCATAATTTATAAAATGATTTAAAATTAACTTTAATATTTTCAAATAAGATTAATTTTAATAGTATATTATTAAAAATGTGAAAAAATTTAAATAACATTCAAAACAGTTTTTTCAAATTTTTGGTAATATAGGACTAAAATTGATCTTGTTTAAAAATATTAAGATTAAATTTATAATATTTAATACATTAAGATTAAATTTGTACTTCTTAAAAAATTAGGTTCAAATTTGATTTTATCCCATTAATTAGTGTATAGCAGTATTCTTAAATAAGAAACTAAACAATTTTTTTTGGGTTTTGCTATTTACTACTCCTAAATTACTTATCACCGTTCCTATTGGATAATTTTGTCCTTGGCATAATTTTTTTTTTCAAAATTGGAAATTTTTTTTTTTGAGAGAAAATTCAAAATTTGGCTTAAACGGATGCGGCATACCGCCCGACCCATGGCGGGAACGGATGCCGCATCCGTTCCCGCCATGGGTAGGCGGGATGCCGCATCCGTTTAGGCCAAATTTTGAAATATGTAAAATCATAAAAATTTTAGTGACGAAAAATACTAAATCGCTCAATTTTTTGTGACGAAAAATGCAAAATCATCATGAAAAATATGTATTATTTTCATGAGTTCTTTGATAAAAAGATGTAAATCTTAATGTTTCCGACTCGTAATCATTCATTTTCGGAGTTCAGATTGTCAAGCATCAATTATTTTCATAATTTCAATTATTGTTGTTCGGGGTTATGATTTTGGAGAGAGAATTTTCATTTTTTTGATCAAAATTATAAGAAGGGCAAAAAAAATCCAAAAAGAGCGGTGATAAGTAATTTGGAGACGGTATTTAACAGTTAACTTTTTTAAGGAAGGAAAACTTCAATAAATTTAATTAATAGGAGCAACAGAAGTGCATCTGGTTATTTAATTAATATCTACATATTATTTTTTTAATTGAATCTAACAGACACCGGTGGTGTCAAAATTAATTTGCTGTTGCAATGCAACCGCTAAAAAACATTGAACCGGTATTTAGTATACCGGATTCTTTAGGACCGGTGAATTATTCACCGGTTCCATTTAACTATGGTAGAGTAAAAAGAATATAAGTTTATATAAAAACATTATTATGTTAATGTAAGTATAAAAAGTAAAATTATTTATAATATTATATTATTATTTAATATATTTTAATTAAAAATATATAATCAAATTTATAATATAATATTTAACTATTTTTTACTAAATTAATTAATGTTGGTTTGAGTGATTAAGAACCTTAAATCCCTTAAATTTGTGAAATATAAATCAGAATTGATGATTATTTTCGTAAAGTTTCGAACATTGGTTGAAAATCACTTTAACATCATATTGTTGAAATGAGTCTCTCACTTTTACATCATGCTAAAATACCAATTGAGTGTTTGGACTTATGGTTTGAATGTGCATTAACAATCGATTACCGGTTCCCATAAGTGATTATAAAACCCATAAGAAAAAGGGTAAATTTCAAAAAAAAACCATGTGGTTTCACTTTTTTGCCAAAAAAGGACTGTGGTTTTTTTCGTTTCAAATACAGGACCGTGGTTTATTCCGTTACACTATTTACAGATTTGGTGAAGATGCCGTTAATTTGCTGACGTGGCTGAAGGGCAATTATGGGTTTTTAAAAAAATTAGGGTAAATTTTAAAAAAAAAACCTGTGGTTTCACTTTTTTGCAGAAAAAGGACTATGGTTTTTTTTCTTTTCAAATACAGGACTGTGATTTATTCTTTACACTATTTAGGGATTTGGTGAAGATGTCGTTTATTTGCTAACGTGGCTGAAGAGTAAATATGGATTTTTAAAAAAATTGATCAATAAATTTTTTATAACTATTTTGGGTCTACAATATTTACCGATGAATTTTTTATAACTATTTTGTGGCTACAATATTGACTATAAAATCTCACATGAGCGCAATCTCACATGGTTGTTCAAGACCTTTTATAGTCAATTTTTTTAAAAAACTCATATTTGCCCTTCAGCCACGTCTGCAAATAAACGACATCTTCACCAAATCCGTAAATAGTGTAATGGAATAAATCACAGTCCTGTATTTGAAAAGAAAAAAACCACAATCATTTTTCTGCAAAAAAGTGAAACCACAAGGTTTTTTTTTAAAAAATTTATCCCAATTTTTTAAAAACCCATAATTGCCCTTCAGCCACGTCAGCAAATTAACGGCATCTTCACCAAATCCGTAAATAGTGTAACGGAATAAACCACAGTCCTGTATTTGAAACGAAAAAAACCACAGTCCTTTTTTGGCAAAAAAGTGAAACCACAGGGGTTTTTTTTGAAATTTACCCTAAGAAAAATTATTCGACGTGCTTCCTAATTATAACGTGTTTTGTCCTTTTGGATGTTTATGTTATCCTTAGCTTCATCTGTATGATTCAAATAAGTTGAGTCCTCGATCTTGTAAATGCATTTTCTTGGATTTGGTAAATTTGATTGTTTTGATTTACTTACCAATAACTTTTTCATCTCTAAGTAATTTTGCTTTTAATGAAAATGAGTTTCCCTTTCCAAAGTTAGATCGCGAGGCTCGCTCGTTGTCAACAAGAAGTTAATCAAGTGATAATGTAACCGTCGCGTTTCCTGCACTCAAATGGCCCTTCACAACTATTCCTCCACGATATGAAATTTTTAAATAACATGCCAAATACACCACCTCAACCTAATGTGCCAAATTTCTAAGCTCAGTTTTTTTTTATGCTCTAAGGCTGATTCGTCTCTTTATTGTTTACAATCCAATGGTACTCGACTGTTTGTTTATTGTATGTCGACGACATACTTGTTACCGGTACTAAATGAACGTGCCACCAGTCGTCTTGTTACTCAACTGCAGTTTCATTTTTCCATTTGGGATCTTAGCAAATTAAGTTATTTTCTTAGCTTAAAAGCTTCTTGGACTCCTAAGACGCTTCACTTGACTTAGCATAAATATATTAATGATCTTTTTGATTGTGTAAAAATGGGAGGTGCAAACAGTATCTCGACACCATCTTATACTTATGGCAAATTGGCTCTTGAAAGTAGTGAATTGTTTGATGATCCCGGTATGTATAAAAATATAGTTGGGGGGGGGGTTCTTCAATATGTTGTTATTACCCGTCCTTATATCAGTTACTCAGTTGATAAAGTGAGTCAATTTTTGCATTATCCAACAATTGATCAGAAGGTGGCTAAACATATATTATGATATCTTCACTCCACACGTACACATGAAATTTTTATTTATCGGGATCATTCACTTAATCTTTTTGGGTATATTGATGCTGACTGCTGTAGTGATCTTGACGACTGCAAGTCCACATTAGGTTTTGCTATCTGTCTTGGACCAAATCTTGTTTATTGGCGCATACACAAACAACGCATCATCTCCCGACATTGATTGAAGCAAAATATGGTGTGACAACTTAAGCGCCACATATCTCACTACAAATATGATCTTTCATAATCACTCCAAACATTTGGAAATTGACTTTTATTTTTTCGTGATAAGGTGCCTAAAAAGGAGCTTCGAGTTTAGGGATGCAAACGGAGCAGGAATGCATTTTCCATCCCCATCCTCGACTAGTCGGGGATTCCCCATCCCATCCCCGCGAGTTAGATGAGGAAAGATTTGTCCCCCACGGGGAATCCCCGTCCCCGTTTAAAAACACTTTTTCCTATTCCACATCCCCGTCCCCATGGGGAATCACCATTTATATTTTAAAAACAATCAGTATATATTTCCTTTCTCATCTCTTTCCTAATTCTAGGTTTTTGTTCGAAAGAATGAGAGAGATACCATGCCTTTAATTTAGTCTAGGTTAGGAAAAATATCCATTTAGTCATGGTTAATATTTTATTTGAAAATAAGTCTATTTAGTTTAAGTTAAATGTTATAAATTATAATATTTAAAGTATAATTTTAATTATAATGTGGAATAATTGGGGGATCCGCCGGGGATTCCCCATTGGGGATTAATGGGGCGGAGATACCATTCCTCATACCCGTCCCATCCCCGTCGCGAGGGATAAAATTATCCCCATCCCCATCCCATGGGGATTCTTATCAGTAATTCCCCATCCCCGTCGGGATGGGTCACCGACAGGGATGAGGAATCCCCGCCCCACTTGCATCCCTATTCGAGTTAGTTATATCAATATTCTTGATCACCCAGTAGATATCTTCACCGAACCCATGTCCAAGGCATGATTCGTTCAACTCCGTGACAAGATGAGAGTACATCCACCATCAATTTGAGGGGAACTACTAGGGTTCGAATTATGTGTAATTAGTTAGGATTCTTGGATGATTTTTAATGTGAATTACTACACCCAGCCCCAATTTCCCACCCTCAGCCCCATAAAAAGACGAAATCGCCCCTTTAGCAAAAATTCAAAATTTCTAAACTCTCTCAAACTCTTCCAAACTCATTTCTTTCCGAAATCAAAGATTACACGTACAATGACGAGCAATCCGTTATCACTGGGAAGAGACGAGAATGACCTAGCCGCTGAAGTCGATGTATTTTTCCGATTGAGTATATAATGATTTCTATCAAAAAATTTTAAAAAATTCGGATTGCTGTTATCGGACGTGTGAGCATGACGCACCACCTTATGGTGGGACGTGTGAACATCACGCCCCACTATAAGGTGGGGCGTGTGAGCATCACACCCGCCCCACCTTGTGGTGGTGTGTGATGTTCACACGCCCCAGTACCCTGAACTTTGGATTTTAGGGATTTAGGCACCAAAAAATTTATGAAATTGACCGTAATGGAATTTAATGTTCGTTAGTTATCATTTGCAGGTTCCGTTAGAAGATTTTGGCGGCAACGGTGTTGATTACAGTGCATAACTTTTTTGTGTACAAACATTTGAAACAAACAGGAAGTTGTTAACTGGGCAAAATAGACGGCGATTGGGCTCGGCTTCGAGTTAACTATAACGTCTCACAAGACAGGGGCTAAGTTAAAATGGATATTGGTTAAATGTGCCCGTGGTATAAAGAATACTCAAAGGAAAAAGGATATGGATATGGAGGAAGTAGTACAGAGGAATACGAAAACAAAATACTGTGGTTGCAAATTCCAGGTAAAGGTTATAAAAATCGTTGAATTAGCGGGTTGGGTGGTGAATGGGGTTGCTGGAGAGAGAGGACAGCACAATCATCCCTTGGTTGTATATCATCAGGGCTATAGACAGATGGGCGGACTAAGTCCCGGTTAAAAAAAAATTGTTCGTCAAATGAGTGCAGCTCAAGCAAAGCCTTGTGCTATTTTTGCAGCAATTAAAGAAAAACACCCGGAGGATTGCCCGACATAAAGACATGTGTATACCTACAGGGAAAAAATAAGGATTGAGAGCTTTGAGGGTCAGGATGTAATCAGTCAGTTTTATCGGCTTGCTATAGATAAGGATTACATACATTGGACGCAAGCGGAGCCGGGCAGCAATATTGTGACTCACCTCTTTATGGCACATCCTACTTCGATCACACTGTTCCGATCATATTACTTGTTTGTTAGTATGGATTCAACATATAAAACAAACAAGTATAAAATGCCATTTTTTGAGATCATTGGAATGACGCCTTCAAACAAGAACTTCTTGATTGCCTATGCAATTATGAAGGATGAGACTGAGGGTAGTTATATGTGGATTTTAGAAAAATTGAGGCTTTTGCTTGGAGCTGATGTGCATCCGACAGCCATTGCTATAGACCGGGAGTTAGGGTTGATAAGACCGGTTCGTGAGGTATTTCCTGAAACTCATCATTTGTTGTGTACATGGCATACTAATAAAGATGTGGAGGATAGAGTAGGCAAGTTGTGTGGGTTGAAGGTTTTTGGAGAAATTTTTAAGAATTCCAAATGGAAAAATATAATTGAAGCGCCGACAGTAGCCGAATATGAGAAGGCAGTGGTAAGCATGAAGAATACTTCTGCCAAATGGCTTAGTGTGATACAGTATGTGGAGACCACATGGCTAGTGTATAAGGAGAAGTTCTGTCGAGCGTGGACGAACAAAGTGTTGCACTTAGGAAACACAACAACCTGTCGAGTGGAGAGTTCACATGCACAATTGAAGCAATGGTTGAATTCATCTACTGGTGCACTCGATACAGTATGGGCGAAGGTGCACAAGGACATTGAGGCTCAGATCGATACGATCAAGTAAGACATTTTTTCTGTTCTTAAATTTAAAATTTAAAATTGTAATAAATTAGTTTTGTAATTCTTTACTGTATATAACCAGATACTCACTTGAGGACTCGAGAAGAAGATCTACGGTGTCTCACTGTGTAGCTCCTTTCGCTTACCTCGACTTACATGTTTCACTTTACTGTTTGCGTGTACTTAATGATGAGATAGTGTGTATGTGCAGATTGAGCGTGGATGTGTTAAGCGAATGTAGATGTGTGTTGCCCATGACTCATGGCATTCCTTGTGCATGTGAACTTAAACGCTATATTGATTCGGGTACATCGGTTAGTGTGGAGCGCATCCATCCTTTTTGGAGATCTCTTGCATTTGATTGTTTGAGTGACATACCAGTTATTGCTCCCGTATATGGTGACGGGTCCAAGGATCACCGGTTTTTTCACTCTCTTGTGGAAAAGGTTGACAAATTAGATCTTACAATGGTGCGTAGCATACATGTCTACATCCATGATCAGATTAACCCAGATCAAAGTAGTTACAAAGAACCTGAAGTCAAAGACACAGTTAGGGGTAGACCAAAGGGGAATTCATCTACGAAGCGGAATCCGAGTGCATGGGAGTACAGTTAGGGACCATGAGGTCATGCTCGGTCTTCTACTTCGAGGAGTAGTCGTAGTCAAGGCCAAAGCTCATCGTCCTCTGTACATAACAACGAGATCCCGGGTATATTTTATTTTCATAATATATAAGTTCATGTTAAAGTAAATATATTATCACTGACGAACTTCATATGTTCATATTTGCAGCCGGATTTGATGCGGATATCAACGGATATCAATATTTACTGATAACATTGGGATATTATCCAAAGGATCAAAGGAGATATTCACCTAGATCAGCCGTGTATTGATCACCTGATACCGGAATACCATGGCGTATCAAGCGAGGAGATCCGACGGACGGATCACCAAGACTCCGCCACGTGAGATCCGCAATCAAACCTATGTGGAGATCCGCCATAACCCCTCGGTTCGCCAGCTGAGCAGCGGAGCCGATTCCACAATAAAGGCCATTAATGAGCTATTAATAAGCTAACGGACATACCTAAAGGAAACCAGTAACCGCCAATAACCGCCAGTAACCGCCATTGATGAAGCATTAATGGAGACTTTCTAGTTACTAAAGGTTACAACTTCACAACTATATATAGTTTGCATCTCAAGCTATCAAGGTACACATTCACACAATCCTAGAAATCCTACTTTGTCAATTCAGTTTACTCTTCCATACTTTATACTGACTTTGGCATCGGAGCTTCCCCCCGTCGAACCCAATGACGCCCCCACAGGGACGGAAGCTGATCGAAAATTCTCCACAAGTCATCAATTGGTGCGGTAAAGGTGGAACCTTAGCCAAATAAAAGGGTTTTTCGTTCACAATAAGACATGACGAGTGGAGAGCAGAATCCCTCATCGGGGATTGAAACACCATTGGTAACACCATCAAGTCAACATGTAACTAACGTTGGTCGCGTTGATACAAATGCACCTATGACGCATGGTGAAAGGAGTATGTCGCCAGATTCATTCATCGAAATATGTGCGAGATCCATAAGAAGAGAGTATGGACTTGAGATGGAGAACCGCCTAAGGCCGTTCATGATAATTCCAGAGCTTCGACGCACGGCACCCACTCCTACAACATCTCAATGGCCACAGGCAGCTATAGGATCGAACGCCCATGATTCTTCATTTTTTCAAACTCAACCTACGGATTCCATGGTGGTTACTACCGTCGCAGCTGGTAACCCGCCACTCAATCGGCACCTATTTTTTGATGGAGCAGAAGGGAGTCGAAGGAATGACCAAACTCTCCCAGGGGGACCAATAAACCATAGGGTGAATCTGGGCGGATCAGGTGCCCCAAGTCGCCCGCGGTCGAATCTCCTAGAAGGCGGATCAGGAGGCCGAAGACACAAAAAGAGAAAGAAGGGAAGCAGCAGGTGATCAAAGTCACCTTCACCTCCAAGGTAGAGGTCATCCCGACGGGGTAGGTCACCCCCGTCCTCAGGTCGGAGACCAGGTAAGAGGCCAGTAGAGACACCTCATCCGGATAGGCCACAACCACCACCGAACCAAGGGGAAGATAGACAAGCTCCTTCTGGAGGACAAGCAGGTGGAGGTGGGCGTTCGCCATCAGATCCGTCGTCTGGATCTAGCTCCTCATCATCTCCGAGTCGATCTCCAAGCAGGCGACCTCTGAGTAGATCTCCAAATAGGAGATGCCCCAGGGCGGATCCAGGCAATCTAGCAGATCTAGTTAGAGCTACGGTGCTACGCATAAATGAAGAAAATGTCAGGCATAACCCATTCGCCAATCGTGACTCGCCATTCACGGCGTGGATCGAAGCTGAGGAGACAGATAGGCATTTCAAAATACCTAATATCCCGGTTTACATGGGTGCTGACAACCCCGAGGCCCATGCTAGAAAGTATCGGATGTTTCTTGGCCTTAATCGCGCCAGTAAAGCGGTATTATGTCGGATGTTTATCACCACGCTAGGAGGACCTGCTTATGATTGGTTCCAATCTTTGCCTCCCGGATTGATAGACAGCTGGGATAAGTTGAGTAGAGAGTTCTGCGCCAAATTCGCCAAAATGTATCCCTCCAGTGGTCAAATCACGAAAGCTTTTTGAGTTGAAACAGAAAGCAAGTGAACCCCTTCGAGAATATGTAGACAATTTCAACAAATTGTGTATACGAATTGTTGATGTAGATGTCTCCATGGCGGTGGAAGCTCTAGTGAAAAACACCACATGTAAAAGCTTGCAGGAAGATCTGATCAGAAAGAAGCCCAGAGATATGGCAGAGTTGATAGAACGGTGCAAGGATTTTATGGAGGTGGATGATATCCGTCGGGAGTCAGTGTCTCCGCCCAAAAAAGACAAAGGCGAATCTCGACGACGGGATAAAGAGAAGGACAAGAATCCCGATTCGTCATCCCGAGGCAGGCGTAGAGGCTCTAAGAACAAATCGGCATACATGTCGTCGTTTACACCATTAAATGCCTCCAAAAGCGAAGTGCTGATGTGGATAGAGAACAGCCAGCACAATCGGAGCATTTCATACCCCGAACCAAAAGGGGGGGGAGCATACCAACATCGGGAAAAATCCCAAAAATTATTGCAAATACCATAGGAGGAATGGTCATGACACGGACGCATGCTGGGAGTTGGCCAGAGAGATAGAAAGGCTTATCGAAAGGGGAAAGCTAGACAGGTTCGTCCAAAATGATAACAAGAAAGGAGATGGTGATAGATCAAGAGACGATCAGAAAAAGAAGGCGAAAGGCACTATCAATGTCATAGTGGGCGGACCAGGATATCAACCTGTGCTGAAAAAGGCAAAGACCACTGCCCTGGATAGGGCATCACTTAATCGCCCTTTTGCGGACGTAGGCCCGGAGATTCCTCCTCACGCAGATGCACTGGTCATTACCGTGATGATAGAAGGATGGAAGATGAAAAGAGTGATGATTGACACCGGAAGTTCATGCAACGTCATCATAAGAGGAGCATTCGCCAAGGTTATGGTCGATCCCATCCAAGTGGAAACCACCATAGTAGACATCTTGGGAGTAACAGGGCACACCATCCAAACAAAAGGCCAGGTAACACTAGATTGTGAATTGGCAGATGAAGATCAAATATGGAAGGGAGATCTGGAATTCTCCATCTTAGATGTCCAGTTGGCTTACAATATCATCCTTGGGCGACCCTTTATCTCTGAAGCCGCAGCTCTCATCTCCATACGCCACTTAACCATTTACATCCCCACGGTCAAGGGAGGTGTAATAATCCGAGGAAATCAGAAAGTTGCACAGGAGATGTATTCGGCATCCTTAATGATTCGTCCACAGGCCCGGAGATTCCTCGTCACTGTTTGTCAATATACGCATATCTCCCGCCATATGCAAAGGTTTGGCATTCCAAACCGACAGAAAGCCTAGAGACTCGCCCTCCCTTATCTTTACATAGAAAAATTTCTCATCCCAGAGATGGACATTGGACATCTTGCCAGAGAATGGCGAATAGGTACCAAATTTAGCAAAGGTGTAAAAGGACTCGGCCTTTCGTTTCGTCGGTTTGTGAAGTGTTCGGAAGACTCGAGGGTTACAAACTATCCCTAAGTTTGAAGCTAAATAACAATCCAGGACCAGGTCTAACCACCCATTAGGATGCAGCTGGCTGACAGTGATGTCAAAGTAAGCTAAGATATCCGCCATCATCTTAGGAAGAGGAAGCCGGAACCCTCTTTCAACGTGACAACTGTACACCGACAAATATCCAGTTGGCGGACAGGCGGGTCGCTGATGAGCTTCCGCCAATTAAGTCTCGTATTCCTTTATCCAAGGAAAGCGATCCGCCAGATTCGCTAGATCTACGACGCTCATACGGGAGGAAGTGGATTCTGCACGAGGCGCCTTTTTGCTAGACGAGGCTGAAGAAGATGCCTCCATCCCCGAAAGCCGCCTAGAATCTATTGCCGGAGAAAAACAAGTAACGGCGCCGGGAAAGTTCTGAATCCTACCTGAATGAGTTAGATTGCTATTACACGCCGAGTTACGCAACTCAGCTAAGTCACAACTGACAATACCTTCGGAAGAATCAGAATTTTCCGAAGAAGAAGAAGTCCAGCTAGGGATGTAAACGGGGCGGGGCGGGGCGGGGATTTGGTTTCCCATCCCCGTCCCCGCCTAAATGGGGATTCCCCGTCCCCGTCCCCGCCAACTAAATGGGGACAAAAACTGTCCCCGTCCTCGCCCCACGGGGATCCCCGTAGGTACGGGGAATCCCCGTTTATTCTTCCAATTCTCTCTTTCTCTCTCAATTTTCATTTTGTTCTTTCTGATTGATTCCTCTTCTTCACCTTCTCTCTTGAATCTCTCGTCAAAACCGAAACAGAAACTGAGTTTTTCTTTCTATTCTGATTCTGAATCTTTAGTTTCTTCTTTGCAATTTCTCATTTTCTTTAATCTCTGATTACTGCATTTGCTGAATCGGAAACAATTGCAAATGGCGGTTCCTCCGACGGCGTTGTCGGCGGCTCCGGATATGGAAGCCATGGATATGGATGTTTCTGAGAAGAAGATCCAAGAATTTGAATTAAATATTTGGAATTGGAAATGGAAATCGGCAAAGACGCAGAGACTGGCCGGAAAGACTTCATTGGCGGCTTTGACTACTGCTCTGCTGTTATTTTCACATTAGTGAATGGTTGATAAGAAATGGAATTGGTTCAGATGGTTAAGTTGTTTAGTTGTGTATCAACTGGTCAGAGGTTCGATCCTCCTTATTCACATTTTAAGTATATATTTTTCAATTTCATATCTAAACGGGGAATCCCCGTCGGGGCATTAATGGTATGGGTACGGGGATCCCCGTGGGGCGGGGATACCATTTCCTGTCCCCGCCCCGTACCCGCCTACGGGGACCATATTGGTCCCCGTCCCCGTCCCTGCCAAAAAACGGGGCGGGGCCCCGACGGGTACCGGTATTCCCCGCCCCATTTACATCCCTAAGACTCTGGGCAAAAAACTCGAAGGAAGATGGAAGAGGAAACCAAATAGAGTGGAAAGAGAAAGAGAGGAAGGAAGAAGATGTTTTCTCTTTCCTCGAGCGGCGCGCCTACGACACGTGTCACCCATCGATTGGCATCGAATAGAGTGACCATCAATGCAAGTCATTATGACGGCGCGCGAAGAAGCTCAAAAGCCCTAAAGGACTTTAAAGGAACTTTAGGGGGGCTTCTGATAACATTGGGATATTATCCAAAGGATCAAAGGAGATATTCGCCTAGATCAGCCGTGTATTGATCACCTAATACCGGAATACCATGACGTATCAGGCGAGGAGATCCGACAGGCGGATCACCAAGACTCCGCCACGTGAGATCCACAGTCAAATCTATGTGGAGATCCGCCATAACCCCTCGGTTCGCCAGCTGAGCAGCGGAGCCGATTCCACAATAAAGGCCATTAATGAGCTATTAATAAGCTAACGGACATACCTAAAGGAAACCAGTAACCGCCATGAAGCATTAATGGAGACTTTCTATTTACTAAAGGTTACAACTTCACGACTATATATAGCTTGCATCTCAAGCTATCAAGGTACACATTCACACAATCCTAGAAACCCTACTTTGTCAATTCAGTTTACTCTTCCATACTTTATACTGACTTTGGCATCAGAGCTTCCCCCCGTCGAACCCAACGACGCCCCACAGGGACGGAAGCCGATCGGAATTTCTCCACAAGTCATCATTTACATAGGGTTCAGGGACTGATCGTACCATATATTACTGGATACATAGATGTTGTATAAGATGGTAACTGTGGATTTCGTGTTTTAGCCAATGCTGTCACAAATAATCAGGAGGAGTGGAAACTGATGAGAGTGCTTATAGAAAATAAGGTGTGAGCCCACCGTGATCTGTATGTGCCAGTGTTCTGGAACGGACTAGATGATGTCCTCACGCATATTAGATGGACAGGAGCGGGGTGTGGTCAATCACACTGGATGGTGAGTCCGGATGACTTATATGCTGCTGCATCTATGTTGAATGCAGTGATATTCCTTTTTACTACGCCACAGTTAGGATGTTGTACCATACTGCCGATGCGTTCGGACGATGGAAGACCACCGAAGCGAGAGATTGTCATTTGTCATTTGGGAGATTTTGAATACTACATACGTCTTTATTTAAGATCTGGATTTCCAGTGCCTCCCATTGCCACCCAATGGCATACATTTCGTGATCCGAGTGTCCGTCACTTGGACAATATATATGCTGACAGGAGAGCGACTTGGAATAGATTACATTGATTGATGTATATTAGTTTATGTGTTTTAATTAATAATATTTATTCATGAACTTATATTATTGTTACATGTTTTAATTAAAATTGTATGATATTTATAGATTTTAAGTAAAATTGTGTGTTTGAATAGGTAACAGGTATTTACGGGTTTAATCGGATCACGTGCCCTTTTTTTTGCCTTCCCGACATGCGGACGTGAGGCTATCACGCCCCACCTTGCGGTCGAGCGTGATAGCCACACGCCTCACCGCATGGTCGGGCGTGCGGTGAGTCGTGTGGCTATCACGCCCGCGTGTCGGGAAGGTTAAAAAAAAAGCTTTTAACACCCATAATCCTTTAAAGGGCATTTTCGTCATTTTACGAGGCTAGGGATGGAAATTTGAGGCTGGGTATGACAACATCCTTTTTAATTGAAGGAGAACAAAATTGAAAAATATTATAATGTAAGCTTAATATGTTTTTTCCTACCTTAACTTATCCAAACAAATTGATTGGCTCCTTGAACTTTTAAAATGTCCGGATAACATCTTGTATGAAATGTCGGGATAGCCCTTCAACTTGTGTAAAATATAGTCAATTAATCATTTGGTTACAAAAAGTAAGTTACAAGCGGAAGATATGTTGTACGCACCTCAAAAAAGTAAAATGACAAAGGTCGGGATATGAGGTTTTAATATGAGAGAGAACAAGTTTTACTGTTAAACAAGTAAGAACTTATTTTTTAATATGTTTTAATCTATTTTGTGAATTGTATAATATAATTCTAAGAGATGTACAATACACATTCTGCATGCAATTTATTTTTTTTAGAACCAAGTTATTAATTGATTACATTTTAACCAAGTTGAGAAGGCTATCGAAACACTTTAAAATTTATAGGATCAATCAAGTTTTTTGGACAAATTCAGAACATAATGTATTAAGTTTATAATACATTTTTGATAATAGGAAACAAAAAGTTAGTAACTAATAAATTATTTATTCTATATATAATAATAGAAATAATAAAATTTTAAAATAGTAGAAAATAAACTAACATAATAATAATAATAATAAATAATAATAATAATAATAATAATAATGTGAACATTTTGTGTAATTTCTTAAAAAAGAAAAAGGAACGAGACGCAGTAGGGCTTTGGCAGTGTAGGCCCATGAGGAGCCCAAGTGTACCAGTGTCATTCTTGTAATTTCCAATAGCTAGAAAGGACTATTTAAAGGCGTCTCTTGCTCAATGTATCTTTTGGGGTTTTAGGGTTTTTGTTTCACACTTCCAAGTCGCACTCTTTCTCGATAATCAAAACCAGAAGCCATGACTGCTCAGACTCAGGAAGAGCTTATTGCTCAGCTTGAAGCTCAAAAGATCCTCGAAGTAAGCTTTTCACTCCTTTTTCTACTGTGTATTTCTTCTTATTGCTTAATCGTTTTCTGGTTGGATCTAGGTTCATCCTTATTCGTTTGCTTTTTTTGGAGCTTCGTTGGTGTTCGTTACTGGATTTTTTATTTTATTTTATTTTTATGGCGACTTTGTTTTGTTCAGATCTGATGTGGTGTGATAATGCCCCTTTTGCTCCCACTTTGTTAGCACAGATTCTTATTAGCATGAAACGAATTGAAATTTTTCGAATTTGGCATTTCTAGGTATTGTGAAATACCGTAGAATGTTGTGAGAACAAAACAAAGGCACTGGCCTTTTCTAGTTAGCCTTCTTTTGATTTGGTTTTTTATTGGTTAATTTTTGTTGTGTGAATGTTTTGGCTATAAAAACATTTAATAAATAACTATTTTTTGTTGGAAGATACTGGAATTTTTTGCACCTGAGTTCAAATTAATATCCATTTTCATCGTTCATGGATCTTATTTCGGGAGACAGGAATTCATTTGAAGCTAGGGTTAATTAGTGAGACCTGCATAGGCTTAATCTTGAAAATGGTTGAGTAGCCAGCCATACTATGCTTTATGTTTCTGTAGTTCTCTTAATATTTTGGTTATATTGGGAATGTCAATTTCTGACATAATAGCATGATTTAAAGAGATAACCAGCGCTCATACAACCTGTTTGATATGATTATCGTTTATGTTGCATATACATAATACATCATATATAATCACTTGGTAGATAACCTGTTTTGATAACCCTATTTTATCCTACTAATTCTGATGATATCAAAATGTTCAATCTTGTGGATTATAATCTTCTGATAAATGATAATTCTTGTTATTATCTCCCTTTTGTCTTGTTTCGGCCTTGAGGAAATCATTGTAGTAGAATGGCTGGTGTGATAATAATCAATGTTTTACTGCTTTCTATATCACTCTTGCACCCATTTGCTACTAACTGCAATCTTTGTATTGTTGTTTGTGTTAAGTCTGATAAGCCTGTAGTAGAGGATGATGAGGACGACGAAGACGAGGATGATGAGGACGACGATGATGACAAGGATGATGATGATGATGCTGAGGGTAAAACTTTAAACTTAATCAGTACTAGCTTATTTATGCTGGAGTTTTAATTAACACAATTATTTCTTTCTTTTTTTATTTGTTAAATCACAGGACAACATGATGGAGATGGTACTGGTAGGTCTAAGCAAAGCAGAAGTGAAAAGAAGAGCCGGAAAGCTATGTTAAAGCTCGGAATGAAGCCTATTCCTGGTGTTAGCCGGGTTACAGTCAAGAAGAGCAAGAATGTATGTTCTTCCTACTTATGACTAAAACTGTATTTCTGTAGTCACATAATTGTTTCTATCAAGTATTTTGATTCTGTCGCCTAACACAATGTGTTGGTTACCACTCAGATATTGTTTGTCATCTCAAAACCGGATGTTTTCAAGAGTCCAACATCAGATACCTACGTGATCTTCGGTGAGGCTAAGATTGAGGACTTGAGCTCACAACTACAAACTCAGGCGGCAGAGCAGTTCAAGGCTCCCGATCTCAGCCATGTGATCTCCAAACCTGAGACTTCAGCTATGGCTCAAGAAGATGAAGATGTAGATGAAACTGGAGTCGAACCAAAGGATATCGAATTGGTGATGACTCAAGCTGGAGTTACCCGGTCAAAGGCTGTGAGGGCTTTGAAGGCGGCAGATGGAGATATAGTATCTGCCATCATGGAGCTTACCAATTGATAGGAGTATTATCTAAATTGTCTTGTGACTTAGTGAGCTTTTTTTTTATCTATAAAATATTTATGGATGAATTCTATACACTCTGTGTGCTTTTTCAATTCAGGGATTTTGTTTTCTCCAAATTTTGCAATTTTCAAATCCTGCCCTTCTGTGTTGTACTACTAAACAAAGATGGATTATCTTGGTGATAAACTGGAGCTGATTCTTCTTTAGTCAATATATATTCATTTTATTTTTGCTCATTCAAGTATAGGGTTGCAAATGGACCGGGTGGTGATCGGAATTGCTCTCCACATCTGTCTAGATGGGGAATCCTCATCCTTGTCCTTGAGGAAAAAAACATTCCCTTTCCTGTCCTTGTGACGATTCGGGTCCTTGTAGGGATTTTCATTCATCATTACTAAAGGTATAGATGTGTATTTTTTTAAGAATCCCTCTGGAAATATAGTGGGGATGGGGATGGGGATGTGTAATCTTTTGGAGTGGGAGTGAGGTCTCCATCTCTTTCACATCCCCACCTATCAGGTAGAGTATTTGTGGGTAGTGTTAATCTCAAATTCTTATCCGTTTATTTTTTAATTATCCGTATCCATCGCATTATTTTTGCATCTCATATTTATCTCATTTAGTTTACACAAATTTAATAAAGTATAAATTTAATAAATGGTTCTTTTAAAAATTGAATTTTAATCGATAAGAATAAAGTAGTTTAATGGTATCAATCAATAGTTTAAGAACATAAAGCTATTGAACAAAAGGTTGAGGTTTGAATCTCATATTTTACATCTAAAAAACAATAATATTTTTTAGGCTTGATACCTTTCAAGCCCTCTTAAGTTGTTCTAATACTGCAACTGACCCTCTGAATTTAGACTTGTGACAACTAACTCACTCAACTTGCTTATTTGAAACAAAGAACCTTTTGATAGGTTATTTTGAGAGTTTTTTTTGCCTTTTAGTTAATGTATCGATATATTAGTTAGATGTAGTATCTAATATTTTGAAATTTTTTATTTCTGATCTAATATTATGTTGAATGTTTTTTTGGGTTTAGGAGTTATTTAGTCTAAATAAGCAACTTAAAGAGTTATTTGTTCCAATTGAGCAATTTGAGGGGTTATGTCTTCCAAATAAGCAAGTTGAGGGATTTCGCTGTCACAAGTCTAAGTTCAGGGAGTCAGTCGCAGTATTGAACAACTTGAGGAGACTGAGAAGATATTAAATCTATTTTTTAATATAAAGAATTATAACGAATATCAGAAACTTTAATGGTTTTGATTAGGCAAAAAGCATCCCGAGGCTCCTGATCTTTCATTGTTTGGTGCATTAAGCCCTCGATCTTTTATTTAGACACATTGAGCCCCTAATCTTTCACCATTTGGTGCATTAAGCCCTCGATCTTTCATTTAGACACATTGAGCCCTTGATCTTTCATATATGGGTATATTAGGTCCTTCCATAAATCAATTAATATATAGATTTATTAAGGGCATGTTTGGTTAGGTTTATATAACTGCAGCGTTTGGCATTTTTTCTGGAATCTGCAACATTTTGGAGCTTTTCACGAAAAGCTCTTTTCATGAACAGTTGTTTGTAGTTACTTGTTATCGATAAAATTACCCTTCTTATTTCCACAAAATGTGCTTCAATTTTAACATTATTTTTATTTTTAGAACATAATTATCGAAAAACAAGATTTTATTGTGTTCAATAAATTTTTTATTTTTTATTTAAATTATTTTTATTAATTTGTATAATATATTTTTTATTTTAGAATTTGTTATTTTTGGAACATCATTTGTTGTCACACCAAACATGCCCTTAATAAACCTATATATTAATTGATTTATGGAAGGACCTAATACACCCATATATGAAAGATCAAGGGCTCAATGTGTCTAAATGAAAGATCGAGGGCTTAATGCACCAAATGGTGAAAGATCAAAGGCTCAATGTGTTTAAATAAAAGATCGAAGGATTAATGCACCAAACAATGAAAGATCAGGAACTCAAGATGCTTTTTGCCTTTTGATTATATACCTGCTCCATACATTTTTATATAGGGAACGGTAGTCCCATTTCCCATCATCAAGCAAGTTAATAGAAATTCTCTATTTCCACTCCATTGGCTGCTTTCAAAGGCTGAGTGTCAGCCTTTGACCGGTAACTCCAACTTGAGTCATAATCAATTCGATATCTTTGGTTCTACTCCAGTCTAGTGTCCCCACCCTCAATTGCAAACCTTATTCGGTTCCTGTTTTTCTTCATACCATATCCAGTATTGATATTTATTACAAAGAATAAGTATGAATTGAGAAATGACACAATGAAAATTCAAATGTTAATTTCAATTCCTGTTATGTAATGAAAAACTGAAATGAGAATTTACTTCTTAAGAACTAGAGGTATTTTGTTGGATTGATATAAAATTCATGATTAGTTCTCTTTAAAAAAATAAATAAAAACTAGCAAAAATTACATAACTCTACATTTGTTCTTCAGAATACTATTAACGGATAATTTGTTGGTCAGGATACTATTACAGATATTGAAATTGTGTATTTTCTTACACTATAGTTTATAATAGAACAATTATACAATAATTTTGACTGGTTACATATCTTTAAGCAGACTGCACTGCATATATAGTATCCCGACCCATACAAATTTTAAATAGATATACCACTAACGTAAAAAAAAAAAAAAAAAATAGTAAATTTGTATGGGTGAGATTTTAGCCCGCAGATCAAGATGGAGCGGTGGTCAGGGCGAAAACACCTTTAAGGGATGATTTGTGAAGGTTAGGCTGGCACCCCGTGCCTTCTGCGGGTAGGAGTCGTGTTTTAGAGGTTCTGTTATTGAAACCTAAATTGCTCAAAGTAAAAAACGTCAAAGGGTAAAACTTTTTACCATTTTTTTAATGTTAAAGGTATACAGTGGCGGAACCAGGACCCCGGATGACCCGGGGCTCAAACATATCAGTAAAAAAAAATTTCAAAACATAAAAAAAAAATCAAAATTAATGTACAAATATTATCATTTTTTTTAGAAACTAGCATTGAAATAATAGAAAATTAAACATGTTTACTTTTGTTTAATTCAAAAGACATAATAAGACATAATAAAATGAATATTAAATATTTCTACTTTTTTTTAATGGATAAAGAGTCCATTTAAATTAATTAATAATGGTAACATGTTTTTATAATTATTGAAAAATAAAATAAAAATAAATAAAAACTTTTTAAAAGAAAAAGAGGTTGAAGGGAGTCGAACATAGGACCTCTCAAATATAAGTAAGCATTCTCTCCAAAATATTACCGGACACCATTACTAAAAAAAAAAAAAAAAATTCTCAATTCTCCGGCCGCCTGCCGGGGCTCGAGCCCCCCTAACCCCCCCTTGGTTCCACCTGAAGGTATACCAACATTTCGTTGAAAACATGAGAGACAAATTTGAACCGTATCCATAGATAAACTATTTGCTTTCAATGAGAAAATATTGCTTGTACTGCCAGTGGTGATGGCTAGGAAATCCTCTCCTGTTTCAATAAGAAATAACTGCAGCTAGATCTTAGGCTGCCATGAGAGAAACTCTTTATAAAAATCGGGAATAAAATATAGATTATTCCCAATTCTTATATAGATTATCTTAGGCTGTCATGGTGAGTTCTTTTTCCTAAATGCAGTTTTAAATGCATCCTTGATGCCCGGAGGTTTCGCGTTTGTTACAGGAATGCTCATATCCCAATTGAAAACAGAATCAGAAATCGGCCGATTGACCTGTCAGGTGTTTTACTAAAGTAGCAGAGAATGAGCAAACTATTGATTCTCAGTGATACATGCATTAAGATGATAATAGCATAATCAGGCATTATGAAATCTAAAACTGTAAGATGTGCATAAATCAACAATATAATGCAGAAATGCTACTTGTTGCCTTTCAGAACTATGTGTTCTAACAGAAACGGAAACAGAATGGAAACGGACACCGGGAAACGTTATTTCTAAGAAATTTTAGCTAGAAAACGGCAATGGAAACGGACACGAAACACAGAAACGCCAGTGAAGAAGAGTTTCCGTGCAACATAGATAAGATGTTATTATACGCATAGCACTTCAGAGGTTTTTATAAGTGCTGATGTTTAAATTCTTTTCAATGCTCTCAGTAGATGTATTAAGAACCAGACGACAATAAACATGCATCAAAGAAACCGAAACCAGACAACTACTAGAATAACTCAGGATAAGAAAAAAAATCTCAGAAATAATATGTAGTGAATTCATTACTTGTGCAATTCGGGAAACAAATACCCATTAAAACATACAGTGCAAAGACTAAAGTATTTCTAACTCATGAAAAACAGCCGTACATTACTGTAAAGACTTAAAAAATATTCCTAATTCACGCATAAAAGCCGCTAGAGTTTCTCATAGCTGTGTAGAAGTGACCTTAAGAACTCAAAACATTGTTTAATTTAGAATTTAAAGACCTAAGCATAGCAAAGGGAGTTGAAACTATAATCTGAGGAAGAAGCTCACCTGCAAAAAAAAAATTCTAAGTACTCCAAGCTTGGGGCTAGAGTTTGTTTTTGTAACTTTGAAATAGAGAATTCAAGGGCTTTTGATGATCATTTTGGCTATCTGAAAAATGATGAGATTTCAGGAGTTCAATCACAGATTGAGGCTTTGTGGATTCCACTCAACAAGCTGAAATTCGTTTGAGATAGGAAGAGGAGATTTGCAGATATCCCACTAGGGCCTTCAGAACTGCTCCTCAACATACTTAAAGCTAATAAAATGTTAATGAATATGCATTTCCTGATGGCTTTCTATCATCATCAAGTATTACAGGTCATAGCAGTGCAGCCTCAAACTTTTCTTGATGTGGAAATACTTCCATCATCATAAACCTCTACTGTGAATTCACAGGTGTGTCGGCCTTCTAAAGTTTGTTATCCTCAAATTGTCACGACTCTTCGTTTTCATAATATTCCTAGAGGTCCTATGATTTACAGAAGCTACAATATGAAAGTGAAAGGTTCGTCGGTCCTCCCAAAGATTGACATAGCAACAAACAACAACAACAACATCAAAGCCTTAGTCCCGAAATGATTCGGGGTCGGCTAACATGAACCATCATATAAAACCGTGAAATCAAGTCGTGTCAGTCACACAAATTCGCTCCCTCCACTCCGTCCTATCCACTACCATATTTTCCTCAATTCCCAGTAAACTCATATCACTCTCGATCACGCTCCTCCAAGTTTGCTTAGGTCTTCCCCTACCCCTCACCACTACATCCCTTTGCCACTCTCCGGTCCTCCTAACCGGCGCATCAAGCGCTCTACGTCTCACATGGCCAAACCACCTTAGTCGGTTTTCTCTCATTTTATTCTCAATAGATGTAACCCCTACTTTTGTCCTAATTATTTCATTACTCATAGCAACAAAGTAAGCAAAATTTTCTTGTTAGTGTCATTTGTGAGCTTTGTGAAACGCTTATGCTGCAGTTCCAATATAATTAATGCTTTCAGTGTATATATTGTTTACGACCAAAAGGCGACTATAGGCAAATGGTGAAAAGGCAAAAGAATGATCTAGGATAGAAGCAAAAATAAATGTATCACAAATGATACACCACAACTGAGCTCCTAAATTAAAATCCAGAATAACATACATTGAACTACATTTATAGCCTTTGCATTTCAAAATTAGCCACCGAAAACCATGAAACTATAAATAACTTCTGGTTTGTCAAATTAGAAGCAACACTAACTACTAATGTATGTTAATTGGCATGAATAAACTTACTTCTGTTGTATCACATTCACATGCTAATCTTTTTGGGTTCCTTGTACATGTCTGGTAAACCTGGTATCTTATGTATGTATTGATCAACATATTTCTTCTGAAACTCCTCCTGACTTATCAAAAAGGGCTTTTTCTTCTTGATCCCTTCTATCAGCTTCTTTGATTCTAATATCTTCAGAACATTATACCTAGGACGAACCCGTTTTTCAATTGAAAGCCCAAGTAATACAGGGAGTTCAATTAAATTTTGAGGCTTCAACTCCAATGTATTCAGGTAGAATTCCATGGCATTCTTGATTTTCTTCTCTGAAAAAGCTAGACAACATGGCTGTCGCTTGAAAACCGATAAAATAATATACTGCGGAAGAAGCTCACCGGCGAAGCCATTTTTGACCAAGTAATCAAATTTGGGCTGGAGAGTGTCTTTAACTTTCGAGTGAAGAATTCTAGGGTACTTAATGATCAATCTGGTTACCTGACTATCGCTGAACTGATGAGATTTGAGGAATTGCAGCACAGAATGAAGCTTTTGCGGATTCCTATCAAGCTGAAATTTGTCGGAGATAGAAACAGCAGATCTCAGAGGAAGTCCACATTCATTGACGAGGAATTCAACTGTAAATGAAGAAGTTACGGGTTTAGGTGACGTAGTAGAAGTGAGAGAAAATTTTGGAAGCTGTAAGAATTGAAATGTGAAGATGCGACCGTAGATGTAATGGAGTCTGGATTGCCGCCCTCAGCATAGAGTTTGAGCTACAACCGTTCATACCCGCCCCGGATCGTCTCCAATAAGTCGGGTTATAATCGGAGAAAATAACCCGTTTAGATCCGTTTGTTTTTTGGGCTGTTTACATGAATATCATAATTGACTATAAAATTACAACTAAATCATATTATCAAACTTAATTCTCAATAGGTTAATTGTTTCTATATTCATCAAATAAAATATGTTTTTACATTTAATTTAAAAAGTTTAAATCCCAATTCATAAATGCCAAACTCTTAGCATTATATTATAGACCCTTAATTTATAAATTTTAATTTTTTAAAAGTAATAATTTTATTAGTTTGATATAATTCAAAATTATGATTTGATATAGTTGTAAATAGTTTTTCAAATGTGAATTTCTGTGTAAATTTCCATTGTTTTTTTCTAAGCAAGATTCAGGACCTAAAATAGCATTAATAGGTCTGTTTATTAGTAGTAATTATTAGGGATAAGGTGTAAAAACATCCGTAATATTTACGGTCAGGAGCAATTTTATTCTTAATGTGTAAAATGGTATAATTTTTGCCTCTAAAGTTGGCGGTCAAGAGCAATTTTACTTTGACGTTGTCAAGCTGGATCAATTTGTGAAATAATTCATCAAACTGTCTTTTTTTGCCATGAATCTTGTCATCCGAGCCATTTTATCACCATTAGCCACAGATAATAAACATATGATTACACATAAAAAATTAAAAATTATACTATCGTTGAACAAAGAAATTTCAAAATATTTCACCGAATTTATAAATATTAATCTCACATTCTATTAATATGATTTTTTTTAATGATATTAATATGATTTTTTTAAACAAAATATATGTATTTTATAATAATGTCTAAAATTAACCCAACTTGCCAAAGTTAGGGGTGAAATTGCACAATTTCAGACTTTATATGTAAAATTGCTACTGACTACAAACATTAGAAATATTTTTGCACCTTATCTCTAATTATTAAATATAGGTGCCTTCTATGATTACTTTGTTTTTGACAAAGTACCAAGTAATGTGTTTTCACCATTGGATGATGGAGCATAAAATTAATCCAATGGTGAAAACACACAAAATAAGGCTTACTTTGTAAAAAACAAAGTAACCATAGCCTTTACCATTAAATATAATTTATATAAAAGGAATAAGGTCCAAATTTTTCACTTAATGTTTTTGGGGAAGTTTAGATGTACCCCTAACGTTGCTAAGTAAGAAAAAATTTGAACTGACTGATTTGACGATTATTCGACTATCAGATCGAATCTCCAAATAAGTTTGTTTATACATATTTTAATAACATAGTAAGTATTTTATACATTTTTTTTTGTAATTAACTTGTATCTGACATATTTAAATATTGTCATTTCGACAAGGTATTTGTAACTATGTTAGTAACAGAATAATTTTTTTTATACATAATCGTTTAAAATGTCTAATGTGATAATTAAATAACAATAAAACAGTCTATTTAAATTTTCTGTTAGGTAAGTTAAAATTAAATCTTGTTTGACAACGTTGGGGTAAAATTGATATTGTATGTCAACAGAAAGGGTAAAATTGCACGATTTCATACGTTAGAGGTAAATTTGCACTTCCTTAAATACGTTAGGGGAATATTTTCACCTTATCCCTAAGTATAAAAATAAAATTTTAAGCTATATAATATTTATGATAAAAAATAATGGGCTTTTTACATGAATATTTTATTATTGGTTACAAAATTACAGCTAAATCATATCATCAAAATTAATTCTCAATATTTTATTATTTTCTCTATATAACAACTAAAATATGCTTTTATACTTTAATTTAAAAGTTATAGATTCCAATTCATAAATTCTAAACCTTAAAAATTTTATTCTAGACCCTTAATTTATAAACATCAAATCTTAAAATATATGAAAAACAATAATTTTATTAGTTTGACATAATTGAAACTATCACTAGGGATGGCAACGGGTAGGGTACCCGCGGGTAGTGCCAATCCCAAACCCTTACCCGTTTATTTTTTAATTACCTGTACCCTTTCCATTACCCTAACGGGTATAGGTTTTGCATCCCATACCCGTCCCATTTAATTCACAGGTACCCGCGGGGTACCCTTACCCGTTAAGAATCAATAAATAAAACAAAAAAATTATAAATTTAACAAAGTATAAATTTAATAAATCATCCATCTAAAAATTAAACAAATTGAACCTTAATCCATAAAAATAAAGTAGTTTAGTGGTATCACTTAATGGTCGAAAAACAAAAATTTGGTGTTCAAATCTCACATTTTACATCTAAAATACAATAATATTTTTTAATATATACAAAAGTTATGACGGGTAACGGGTACCGGGTACCCTGGGGGGTCTTTCCATACACCTCCCATTACCCTAACGGGTAATGGTTTTGATCCCATACCCGTCCCATACCCTTTTATATAGGGTACGTGTAGTCCCATTAGGGTCGGCTAGTGCCGGGTACCCGCGGGTAGAGTACCCGTTGCCATCCCTAACTATCACTCGACATAATTGTAGATAAGTTTTTAAAAGTGAATTTCCATATAAATTTTCCAATAACAATAATTTATTAGTCCATATGTTTTTACTTAAATCACTGTTCAGTTTTTGTATTTTAATAATATACAATTTAGTCCTTAACTTTTGTTTTATTCAACATTTTAATCGAATTTAACTGTTTAATAATTTAAATATTTAAAAAACTATTGAATATAACAAAATTTGAGAACTAAATGATGTATTACTAAAATACAAGGATTAAATAATGTGTTGAGTAAAAATGTAGTGACTAATAAATTATTTATCTTAATATTTAAAGTAAAATAATTTATAAGTTCCTATATTTTTATATATTACACTAATCAATCCTTATATTTTTAGAAATAATTATATAGTACCGAATTTTATTTTCGTCGAACTCTATAGTCTTTTTGTTAGTGAACAATCAAATTAGAATAAAATTAAAAATGACAACTATGTTTTTATATTTTATAATGATACTCCAAAATATATAATAATTGATTAATTAATTTTTATTTAATTATGATTTTTAAGTTAGGACAATTATTTCATTAAAAAATAATAAATAAAATTAAGAGAGGTATATAAAATTAGTTCAAAAAAAAAAAGAGAGGAATATAAAATTGTAAGTTTGAAATTTTTATTTTTAATAAATAGGATAAGATGCAAAACTCCTCTAATTTTGAAGAGCTAAAAGCAAATTTACCTCTAACGTTGAAATAGTACAATTTTACCGTTAATATTGGGAATCAAAAACAATTTTACTACTAAAATTAACAAGTTGAATTAATTTTAGACATTATTAAAATATTTTATTTCTCTATTATATATCAATTGCATATAAAACAAATTTTTATTCTTTTTTATAATTTCATAATAAATTGAAACTTAATATTTTTAAATTCGACCAAAATATTTAGAGTTATTAAGTCCAACTTATATGGAACCCCTATTCAAAACCAAGACCGTCTGGACCGTTTAAGCCTTACCTGGCTAGCACCTATCGTTATATTACTTGTGAACATTATATTTTATTTGTTTGAGTTGTTTCAATGATATTACGTTGATGTTTCCATATTTTTAAAAATATATGTTTTAAATATACGTATTTTTCTATATTAATAATTTAAATTTATTATTTTTAAATAGTATAATACATATTTTAATTGAATTCATATAAAAATTTGTTGATTAACAAAAAAAAAAAGACCCTATAAAAATACAAATCCAATTAATCCTCTAGAATCCTATCCACCCGACCAACGCCTATCGTTTTTTACAATCTTTTAGGGGACAATATTTTTTTTAGGTGTAATTTTCACAAAAAAAAAAAAAAAAAAAAAAGCTTAGCTTAAGTTAAGGGCTCCAAAACTAATTTTATCATCTATCTAACACTTCTCCCATACAAAATGTCCTTTATGCATAAAATGTGTATAAGTAATATGACACGGTTTTGTTTTTCTTGTGTTTACATC
Source organism: Euphorbia lathyris (assembly GCF_963576675.1). Taxonomy (NCBI): domain Eukaryota; kingdom Viridiplantae; phylum Streptophyta; class Magnoliopsida; order Malpighiales; family Euphorbiaceae; genus Euphorbia; species Euphorbia lathyris. The sequence goes on along the minus strand of NC_088912.1, from coordinate 92,943,871 downwards.
ATATATATGGTTATAGGTAAAAGAAACCACTGGCCTAGTCACAACTGTCCTCAAAAGCCACAATCTACTACTGGACAATTACGGGGCGTTTGTTAGAAGGGATATATGAGGTGGGATAGGGATAAAAAACACGAGATAAGTTATCCCGTGTTTGTTTGGGAGTGAGACAAATGGATGATAAGACTCTTATCCCTCAAATCCTATACCCAAGAGGGGAGGGTGTATAAGGAGGTGGGATAAGCTCCTGCGATTTTAATAGGATGGAAAAGTCCATCTTATCCCTTAAATTAATGTTATGTAGTTTAAATAAGGTTAAAATAGTAAAATGTATTATTTTATCCCTATCCCTATCCCACGTACCAAACATTGAATAATAATTCCCGACTATCATATTTTTATCCTTATCCCAATCATTTATCCTTGTCCCTATCCCAACCTTTATCCTTATCCCTATCTCAATAGAATACCAAACGCCCCGTTAAGGATGTCAATTTTTTAACACGGAGAGATCAACCGGTTTGTCATGATATATAGATCATGTAACACACGATTATGACAGTTAAAGATTTCGAGTACAAAGAAGAAAGTCAAGAACTCATCTCGTTTGCTGACATAAAAACTTCACCTTGGGAACATTTAGCTATGCCAAAAACACGGAATAGCTGATGTTCTTACCACTTTCTTACCACTATTTGCAGAAGTATGGTTTTATCCTAGGAGAATCACCAAGTTTATGACATAAACTCACCCGAGCGTAGCAACCTTGGCCAATATCTTGCATTTCTGAGCGAGTAATGGCGTCGATCAGACAAAACAGTCTTCTAAACCCAATTATCACCCTCGCCATAACCAACTAAGCATAATCCCTGCAAAACACTGTTAACTGTATCATGTCTATCCCACTTCAGATTTCTCACATACTCCAAAAACTGCTCTTCTTCACAGGTGAGCAGATGAGAAGTTATCCAGTCTGATTACATCACCTCGTTATTCATGAACTCAATTTTCTTCCTCTGCTTCAACTAGCGCATTGGCACCATTACTCTAAGAGCTCGTGTGCATAGACGAGCTGTTGGTTCAATGCTCAGATTCTTAACAGCAACCATCACTGCAAAACCATCATTTCAGGCTTTGGAAATATAACTGTAGACCGCAATATAAACATTCTTAGACCTTGACTAGGAAAGAAATCAACATTTGATTGCATTTTACACTCAAATTAATGTTAAGGAAACATAGATAAAGCATAATATTTGCTATACTTTTCTCATCACTATGAAGAAGTGACCTTGAGAACTCAAAACATAGTTCAGTTTTACAATCTACAGAGCTAAGCATACCAAAGGAATTTGAAACTATAATCTGAGCAAGATGATCACCCATAAAGCCATTTTTACAATTTGAGTTAAGAAATTGTTTTTAAATTTGAAGTGGAGAATTTTAGGGAACTTCATGATAAGTACTTGAAGCACATATGGGGCCTTTTGTATATTCTCGTCAAGCTGAAATTTGATGGAGACTGAAAGAGCAGATTCATATATACCCAATCTTAGAGGTACCATAGGATTCAAGAGCTGCTCTTCTCCACATATCTAAAGCTGAACAAACATTTAGGAAAGTGCATGCCCTTATGGATGCATTTAAACACACGGTTTCTGTTCACAAGAAGCATAACACGTCATAGCAGTCCAATCTCGGACTCTTTTTTGACGCGGAAGTCCTGCAATTATAGGTTTATCTACTGTGAATTCTCAACAGGGGACTTCTCTAAAGTTTGTTATCATCAAATTCTCACAACAACTCTTCTTTTTTCTAATATTCTTAGAGATCCTAGAATTTAACATAAGCTGCAATATGAAAGTGAAAGGTAAACAGTCCTCCTAAAGATTGACAGAGCATCGAAACAACAAAAGTTTCATCTTAGCATCATTTGTGAACTTTCAGGAATGATTATGCTTAAGTTCAAACATCATTGCTTCCAGTAAATATATTTGTAAAAAAAGGCGATATAGGCAAGTGAAAAAATAAAGGAAACGGTAAAAACGAAAAAGAATGATCAAGGATAAAGAAATGCAAATATCACAAATGACTCACCGAAGCTGAACTCCTAAACTAATATAAAAGATAACATACATAGAACTAAAATTCACAGTATTTATATTTCAAACTAAGCCACTGAAGTGGAGCATAAACTACAAATAACTTTTGATTTCCCAAATTAGAAGCAACATTTAACTACTAATGTAATTTACTTTGTATATACATTCACTTACTTTTCTTGTATCAATCTTGTTGGATTCTTTGCTACCAAGATACATCTCCAGTAAACCTGGGACTTTAGGTATGTATTGATCAACAAACTTCTTCTTGAAATCCTTCTCACTTATAAATAAGGACTGTATCTTACTTTCTATCAGCTTCTTTGACTCTAATAAGTTCAAAACATTATACCTAGGGCGAATCCGCTTTTCAATTGAAAACCCAAGTAATGCAGGCTTTGCAACTAGAGTTTTAGTGTCCAACTTCATAGTATTCAAGTAGAAATGGAATGCATTCTTGATTTTCGCCTCTGAAAAAGCTAAACAATAAGGATACCGATTGAAAGCTTTTAAAATCTCCTCTTCATTCCATCCTATACTCTTCATAAACCCAATTTTCTTTTGCCAAATCAATGGCGGCATTGATACCATCACTCTAAGAGCATGTATGAACATAGGGGCATTTGGTTCAAGACCCAGATTCTTAACAGCATTCACTGCGTAAATCACGGTTTCAGGGTTTTGAGATAACACTCTACCGAACAATATAATTTTTCCTATACCATGAGAAGGAACTCCCTCTTTCATCAAAAAATTAACATTTGATCGCACTATTCGATCAACATCAAGCAACCATCGAGTACGCATAATAGCAGTTGCAATTTTCTCATTACTGTGAAGAAATGACCTTAAGAACTCAACACATGGTTTAATTTTAGAATCTAAAGACCAAAAAATAGCAGAGGGGTTTGAAACAATGATCTGCGGAAGAAGCTCACCTGCAAAGCCATTTTCTACGAAGTACTCAAGTTTGGGCTGAAGGTTGCTTTTGACTTTGACGTTGAGAATTCTAGGGTGACTGACAATCAATTTAGCCACCTGCGTATCGCTGAAATGATGCGATTTAAGGAGTTGAATCACAGATTGAGGCTTTTGTGGATTCGTTTCGTCAAGTTGAATTTTGTTGGAGACAGAAATAGCAGATTTTAAAGGAAGCCCGCACGCATTGACGAGGAATTGAACTGTAAATGATGATGAAGAAGTTGCGGTATTGGGTAATGGAGGAGTGGAGGAAAGGGTTGCAGAAGATTGAAGAAAACGTTTTTGAATTTGAGAAAACACATTTCTGATTAAATTGTTGCCCAATTTGGAAGCCATATGAAAGGAAAATGTGAAGTAGAGAATTGGAAGTGAAAATGGAATAGCTATGGAGTCTTCGGTTTACGAATAGCAATGGAGTCTGAAAAGACAGAGAAAGGGAAGAGATTGAGAGGGAAGGAGGCCTCGTAAGAGCCAATATTTAGGTTTTGTCAAATACTGATGTTTAAAATAAATAAATAATAATACAGTCAAACCTCTACATAGGAATACGTTTGGGACTGGACAATTTGTATAACAATTGGGAGGTTATAGTACCCAAAAAAAAAATCAACACTTAAAGTTTATAAATTTAATGTTTAGCATATCAAGTCTACGAGTTTTATTTCCAATACTTAAAGAATTGGAAGAGTTTTGAGTTTAGTTTCCAATACATAAGAAAAGAGTTTTATGGGAAAATGGTAAGAATTTATAGTTAAAGTTGGAATTTGTGTGTCAACTCATATTTAATCTCAATAATTTTTAAATTTTTTAATAAATTTTGTTTAAATCCTTAATACATATATACATTATTTACATAATTATTCCTATACAGAGGTATAGTTTCTAAAGGTGGGACTTGGATTATGTATAACAATTAACATTTGGAAGGTTATTCTTATTTATAACCGGTCCAAGTTGGGACCGAATTTTTTTATAACAAATTGGAGATTATTCTTATATAGAGTATTCCTATATAGAGGTTTTACTGTAACAATTTTAAAAAGGAAAATTATAAAAAATAATACTGATTTTTTTTATTTTCCCATTAAAATTAATTTCTAATAAAATACATTTTCTCAATTTTTTTTTTTTTTGTGAATTTTCTTCAATGTTTTTAAAACAGATTGGAAGACCGATAACAATATAAATATATATATATATATATATATATATATATATATATATATATATATATATAATTATCTTTAATTAAATATAAAAATTCATATATCAAAAAATAAGATATAATATCCAAAGGAGTGGTCTTCCAAATGCATCCGGACAAAGCACCAGGATCAGATGGACTGAATCCGAAATTCTATCCGCATTTTTGGAAGTATATCGGTCAAGAGGTGTTTGAGGCGTGCATAGGATGGTTGGAGAGGATGGAATTCCTTGTTGGGGTGAATGATACGGTGATTATGTTAATACCAAAGGGTGAAGTACCTAAGTCTGTGGCAAATTACCGACCTATTTCCTTATGTAATGTAATTTATAAGGTTATATCAAAAGTATTGTCAAATAGGCTAAAAATTATTTTTCCAAAGGTTATTAGTGAATATCAGTCTGTTTTTGTCTTTGGAAGGTCAATAATTGACAGTGTGCATATAGCGTTTGAAATCTTACATTATATGAAAAGAAAAAGCAGGGGAGTGGAGGGTAATGTTGCTTTTAAGATTGATATAAGCAAGGCCTATGATAGAGTTGATTGAAAATTTCTGGAGAATGTGCTGTTGAGATTGGGGTTTGATGTAAAATGGAGAAATTGGATCTCTTTATGTGTTACAACAGTCACGTATTTAGTTTCAGTTAACAAGGAATTGATAGAACCAATCATTCCAGAAAATGGGATCCTCTGTCACTGTACCTGTTCATACTATGCGCTAAGGTTCTTTCTCAGTTAATTTTACAGGCAAAAAGACCAGGACTAATCCAAGGCTGTCAAATTTGTAGAGGTGCGCTTGTATTTTCTCACATGTTCTTTGTTGATGACAGTTTCTTGTTCTTCGGAGCATCGGAGGAGAAGACATGAGTAATATTGGAAATCCTGACTACGTACGAGCAGGCATCGGGCAAGCAATTAATGTGAACAAATCAGGTATATTCTTTAGTTCTAATGTGAAACAAGATGTATAGGATGGGGTGTGTCAATTACTTGGAGTGTGGGCCCCATTGAATATAGGTAGATATCTTGGGCTACTTCTTTGATTGGCTGGTAAAAAAGAAGTGTATTTACCTTCCTTTTAGATAGATTACGGAAAAAATTTGGTTGTTGGAGTTTTACATTTTTGTCTAGCGCAGGAAAAGACATTTTGCTTAAAACGGTAGCCCAGACATTGCCAACTTTTTATATGAGTACATTTTTGTTATCTGGGTCTATTTGTGAGGAACTGCAATGTATGATGAATTTGTTTTGATGGGGAAAAAATGAAGATGGTAGAAAGAATATTCACTAGTTTGGGTGGGAGAAGTTGTGTAGAGGTAAGAAGAAAGGTGGGTTAGGGTATAGGGACATGGAGATGTTTAATCTATCCTTATTAGTAGGGATGGGCAAAAAAACCGGTCAAACCGGTAACTGCGGTTTTTGAACACTCTAACCTAAATATATAACATAAATTTTTAAAAAAATTAATACATTATATAACATAGATTATATTATAAGATTAAAAAAAGTTTTTAACATAGATTATAACATATATTAATATAAATATATAACATAGATTATACTGCTTTACTTTAAAAAAATAAATATGCTCTCTTTTAAACATAAGTACGTTGACGAAATATTATTTACATTTCTTTATGTTTTAAATGTAAACTTGATGGATTGTTTTTTAGTTCGGTACTTATGTTTGAATTCTGAACTTTTATATGAATTTGTTTCGTTTGAATTTTTGTATATATTAATATTGTAAAAAATTTAGGTTTGGGTAAAAATTATGGTTAACCGTTGATTTTTGGTTAACTAGTGAGAATTGGTTAAACCGTTAACCAAAAAACCTAACCGAAATTAATAGTTAACCGGTTGTATGGTTAACCAATTGATATGGACCAGTTTCAGTTTGGATGGTTAAAAAACCGTTGATAACGATTCAGTTAACTTTTTTGCCTAATGGACCGGTTAACCAAACCGTGTCCACCCCTACTTATTAGGTAAACAAGGCTGGAAATTATTATCGAGTTTACAATCATTAGTTTTTTTTTTTTGTTTACATGGAAGGCACTAGGCCCAGGAGAGAAGTTCACAATCATTAGTGAGTCGCATGTTCAAAGCTAAATATTTTCCTAATGAGTCTTTTATGTCTTCAAAATTGAAAAAACATCATCGTGTGTAATGTAAAAGACAATGATTAGAGGCAGCTTGAACAAAACGATAAGCAATGAGTTGAGAAGTAAACTCCTTACTCTATTGCCAACTCGCCTATTTAAGGCTGTACAAAGATTTTTGAACTTTACAAACTTAACTGGGTAGAACCTTAGAATATCTTAAGGAGGGTGTAAGTATATATTTCCATCAACAAAACTATGAAGATATACATTATTAATATCAATTTGATGTATCGGCCAAACTTTAGCAACGATAATAACAAATAATAAACAAATAATGACGACCTTAACCATATGAGAAAAACTCTTAACATAATCAATACCTTAGATTTGGTTATAACCAAGAGAAACGAGATGTGCCTTGCAATTGTCAATAGAGCCATCAGATTTATGTTCAATACGAAACATGTTGAAATTGATTATCATTATGTGTATGATCAACTTCATTCTCGTTCTCTTCAAACTAAGCATGTAACTTCTATTTCTCAAATTACTAATGTTTTCATAAAGATTCTCCTCGTCAAGTAGCACATTCACCTTCACACTTATCGTGTTCAAGTCGTGTTTGTATCGTGTTAAAAAGAGTAAACTTAAACATAACCCAAAAACTTTCATGTCATAATCGTGTTAACATGTTCGGTCCAGTATCGATTTTTTGTTATGTTTTTGGCTTACATGTAATTTTGTTATTCATATATATTAATAATAACTTTTAAAAATATAAGAAGATATAATACTATTTTTAAATATTTTATGCCACTTTTAGATTAATATGTTAACACTAACCATAGAAAAATTTATTAATATCATGTTAAAGGGTTATGTAATGTGTTTATAACAACTTAGAAAAGTTCGAATCATATTTGCAAGTAATAATTATAATTTTATTATTTTTATTAATAAAGTGACATATAAAAATACGGAAAAATATAACAATACTTTTAAATATTTGTGTCGTTTTTGGATTAGCATATCAACCCTAACCGAACCAAAAAATTTGCATATCAATTTCGTGTCACCTAAAATGACACATTACCTATCAAGCTAAACCCAAATAATAAAATTATATATCAATATCGTGTCGTGTGTACTTTTACCACCTCTACTTGAAGCTTCATCAAGTTCTCACTCCTCAACTTGAGGGAGTATTAAAGATCAAATATGATTTTAACCATTTTATCTTGTTTATCTTTTCTGATATAGTTAGTTTGTCATTGATCATAGTTAGTTATTATTAACTATGATTAGTTATGCTATTCTTATCCTTAGTACTATAAGTCAGAAATTTTACAGTATTGCTGAAGTAATACTCCAAGTCAATAAGCATATTTTTTTTTCCCACAAATCACATCCATGTAGTGAGATTTAAAACGATTTGCATTAGTCGGAAGTACCGTAAAATTTCTCCTATAAGAAAGGTGTATTTTGGCCTTTTACGGCATGATGGAATGAAATATACAGTCTCTAACTTTCTCTCCAATCTTTCTTCTACATTCCTTGGTCTCTAACTTTTCTCTGCATCACATTTGGGAATTTCACTCAATAATATTAAGGATAATTAATTTATTAGTCTCTATATTTTGACAAAACATACTGTTTAGTCCATGTATTTTCAAAAACACACGGTAAGGTCCCTAACCTTTTTCTCGGTGAACTGTTTAGTCCCTAACGTTTTTCTATGTAAACTGTTTAGTCCCTGCCATTAGACTCTTATAAAGATTCTGTTAGTCAATTTGGATTAGCAGAAACATTTTTCGTCATCACTGAAACAGTTGGCAGGAAATTGAACTCACCATTGAGAGTAAGATGATTTCCACCTTTAATTCTAACAGGAAGAGTAAGCGAGAGAGAATTGAGTCGATTTCTACCTTCAATTCAAACAGGAAGAGTGAGCATGAGTGATTCGATTATGGGTTAGAGATTAATCCTTTCTCCATTTTTTTTTGTGAGTGCGAGTTGTGAGAGAAAGTAATTTAGCTATTTCCGAATTTATAAATGGTAAAAAATCTAACAAATAGACAGAAGAACTAAACAGTTCACTGAGAAAAAGGTTAGAGATCTTACCGTGTGTTTTAAAAATACAAGGACTAAACAGTGTGTTTTGTCAAAATATAGAGACTAATAAATTAATTACCCTTAATATTAATAACATTATATCATATAAAACATAAAGGACATATATAGAAAATAACACGATTTTATCACGAAAACCGAAATTGTCATCCCCTGATCTCAGACTCCATTACTCACTCCATACTGGATTTTGTGAGTAGTACATATACCAAGATTGTAATAGTCATTTAAATAGAAAGATACAGAACGTAACGTAACAAGCAGGGCAAGCGAGAGAGATTTTCGGAGTACCCAAAATGCAGACATAGCACTTTGTCAGATTACAAGATTGATGAAACTAATAGGTTTGGTTGGTTAGACTGGACAACAACAATTACTTCCTCAAGAATGGAGTAGTTACGGATTTTCAGAGAACAGAGAAAACCAAGAAAACAATCCTACAACTTGGAACATTTAGCTATGCAAAAAAACACGGAAGAATTGGTGTACTTACCACTTCCTCGCTACTATTTACAGAAGTATGGTTTTACAGGAGAATGACTGAGTTTATGACCACCAGAGTGTAGAAATCTTGGCCAATATCTTGCATTTCTGAGCGAGTAATGATCAGACAAAACAATCTTCCACGCCCAATTATCACCCTCGCCATAACCGACTTAGCAGAACCACTGCAAAACACTGTTAACTGTATCCTACAATTGCTCTTCTTCACAGGTGAGCGGATGGGAAGTTATACGCTCTGTAGATGAACACTCGAGCAAACAACTTTATGTGGTACGGAAATACTTCTTTCATGGGTTTCTACGCTGTGGAACATGGGGTTAGGACCTTTTTCTGAAATCTTCTATCTGCCCATAGAACAGAAGAAGTTATTCAAGCCCAAGTTTTATTGAAGCTTACCTCTCTATTTTCCTATAACTGACATTCCATACTACCTGCATAACAAACAACTAATGTACCATAAAACAAGAGAAGACGAGAAGAACACATTAACAAAATAGTAGTCGTCTAATATTGCAATTGCTAACTGAAACTCGTCCATTTACATACCCAGGTATCTTTTGCAGTCTTCTTATTCATATTGTAAAATATCACAGTACATTATTTTCGGTTCAATATATACCCAACCCCTCCAACTTGCACTCAAATGCTTCATGAATCATGACTCCCTAAACCTTCATTTCTGCCACCTCAACTTGTTTAAACTACCAGTAGCGTATAGAGTACGTGATACCACCATGTGAAAATAAGGAGTTCGCCATGACTGTTTAAGTACGTTGAGGGCGCTAAAAAGCCGTTTTGAAAGTTTAGGGGTCATTAGGCATTCGATTGCAAATTGTAGGGGCTGCATATGTATTAAGCCTTATTTTTCTTACCAATGTATCAATTGAAGCTTCTATATATTGAAATACGAAGTACACATTAAAAGCCTAGCTCTGCAATTACAATCTGAGGCTCCCACTTCATAGTATTCATGTGGAAATCTATTACATTCTTAATTTTCTCCTCTGAGCAAGATAAGTAATATGGTTCTCGCTTGAAATCCATTATATAACCTCTTCATTCCATCCCATACTCTTCATGAACTATATTTTCTTCCTCGGCGTCGATTGGCTCATTGACAGTTGACACCATTACTCTAAGAGCTGGTGTGCACAGAGGAGCTGTTCAACACTCTGATTCTTAACAGCAATCATCACTGCATAACCATCCTTTCAGGCTTTTGAAATATACTTCTAGACAGCAATATAAACATTCTTAGACCATGACATTAAAAATAATCAACATTTGGTTGCAGTTTACCCTCAAATTAATGTTAAAGAACCATGGATAAAACATAATAGCTGCTATACTTTTCTCATCACTATGAACAAATGACCTTTAACAACTTAAAACATAGTTCAGTTTTACAATCTACAGAGCTAAGCATACCAAAGGGATTTGAAACTATAATCTGAGGAAGGAGATGACCCACAAAGCCATTTTTCAAATTTGAGTTTAGAGACTTTTTTTTTTTAATTTGAAGTGGAGAATTTTAGTGCACTTCATGATAAGGAGTTGAATCACAGATGAGGCTCTTTGTAGATTCTCATCAAGCTGAAATTTGTTGGAGACTGAAAGAGCAGATTCACGTGTACCAATTCTAGAGGTACCATAGAATTCAAGAGCTTCTATTCTCCCATGAAATTTGTTTAAACACATAGTTTCTATTCTTTTAAACACATAGTTTCTATTCTCAAGAGCATAACACGTCGTAGCTGTCCAATCTCAAACAGTTTTTGACGTGGAAATCCTGCCTTCATATGTTTCTCTACTATGTATTCTCAAGTGAGGGGACTTCTCTAAAGTTTGTTATCATCAAACTGTTTTTCAACTATTCTTAGAGATCCTAGAATTTACATAAGCTACAATATGAAAGTGAAATGTAAACAGTCCTCCCAAAGATCAGTCTAAAGTTTCCAGAAATGCTTATGCTTAAGTTCAAATATCAACGCTTTTGTTTTAGTAAATATATGTAAAAAAAGGCGATATAGGCAAGTGAAGTAATAAAGGAAAAGGTGAAAAAAGAAAAGAAGATCAAGGATAAAAGAATGCAAATATCACAAATGACTCAGACTCACAAAAGCTGAGCTCCTAAACTAATATAATTCTATATTTCAAACTAAGCCACTGAAGTGAAGCATAAACTACAAATGACTTTTGATTTGACAAATTAGAAGCAATGTTAACTGCTAATGTAGTTTACTTTGCATACATTACCTTACTTTTCTTGTATCATGCGTCTATCTTTTTGGATTCTTTGCTACCAAGATACATCTCCAGTAAGCCTGGGACTTTAGGTATGTATTGATCAACATACTTCTCCTTGAAATCCTTCTCACTTATCACTAAGTGCCGTATCTTACTTTCTATCAGCTTCTTTGATTCTAATACATTCAGAACATTATACCTAGGGAGAATCCGTTTTTCAATTGATAATCCAAGTAATACAGGGTTTGCAACTACAGATTTTGTCTCCAACTTCATAATATTCGAGTAGAAATGCAATGCATTCTTTAGTTTCGCCTCTGAAAAAGCTAAATAATATGGAAAGCGATTGAAAGCTTTCGAAATATCCTCTTCATTCCATCCCATACTCTTCATAAACCCAATTTTCTTTTCCCAGGTTGATGCCGACATTGATATCATCACTTTAAGAGCATGTACGAACATAGGGGCATTTGGTTCAAGACCCAGATTCTTAACAGCATTCACTGCGTAAATCATTGTTTCATGATTATAAAATAGACCTTTACCGGATGATATAAGTTTCCCTATACCATGAGAAGGCACTCCCTCTTTCATCAAAAAATCAACATTTGTTCGCACCATTCCATTCAAATTAAAATCAAATAACCATCGAGTACGCAAAATAGCAGTTGCAATTTTGTCATTACTGTGAAGGAATGACCTTAAGAACTCAACACATGGTTTGATTTGAGAATCTAAAGACCTAAGAATAACAGTGGGGTTTGAAACAATGATCTGCGGAAGAAGCTCACCTGCAAAGCCATTTTCTACGAAGTACTCAAGTTTGGGCTGGAGATTGTTTTTGACATTGACGTAGAGAATTTTGGGGTACTTGACAATCAATTTAGCCACCTGCGTATCGCTGAAATGATGCGATTTAAGTAGTTGAAGCACAGATTGAGGCTTCTGTGGATTTGTTTCGTCAAGCTGAAATTCTCCGGAGACAGAAAGAGCAGATTTTAAAGGAAGCCCGCATGAATTGACGAGGAATTGAACTGTAAATGATGAAGAAGAAGTTACAGAATTGGGTAATGGAGAAGTGGAGGAAAGGGTTGCAGAGGATTGAAGAAAACGGTTATGGATTTGAGAAAACACATTTCTGATTAAATTGTTGCCCAATTTGGAAGCCATAAGAAAGGAGAATGTGAAGTAGAAAACTGGAAATGAAAATGGAATAGCAATGGAGTCTTCGGGTTACGAACAACAATGGAGTCTGAACAGACAGAGAAAGGGGGGGAGAGGTTGAGAGGGAAAGCCGATGATTTAGGTTTACGCAACAATGGAGTCTTCGGTTTAGGTTTTAAAAATATTAAAAGAAAAGATAAATATATAATGACAATAACTAGATTTTGCTCGTGCACTGCACGGTTCATTTTTACAATATAAATATTAAAATTTTATTATAATTTAATAATTAATTTTATTTTTAAAAAATAAAATAATTAAAATTGATAATATAAAAGAGAGTTTGGTATTCGATGAGAATGGAAATAACGATAAATATTGGGATATGGATAAAAATAAAATATGAGGATAATATAAAAATAAAGGGTTAATTTCAAATATAACCCTTGTGGTTTTAAGTTTTGGCAAATAAATACATGTGGTTTGATTTCGAGCAAATAAATACCTGTGGTACGCTCCGTTTTTTAAAAATGCGGAAACGGTAAAGACATCGTCTATATGCTGACGTGGCCAAGGGTAATTTAGTCAATAAAAATTAATTTCAAATAAATTGTTGTGGTTTGCGTGTTTTTGTAAATAGGTACCTGTGGTTTGCATATTTTTGCAAATAGATACCCGTGGTTTGGATGTTTTTGAAAATAGGTATCCGTGGTATAACAAACCATAAACAAATGCTTAATTTAGGCAAATATTGTGGTTTGTTATACCACGGGTACCTATTTGCTTAAATTAAGCGTTTGTTTATGGTTTGTTATACCACGAGTATTTGTCTAAATTAAGCTTTTGTTTATGGTTTGTTATACCACGGTACCTATTTGCAAAAATATCCAAACCACAGGTTCCTATTTGCAAAAAACACGCAAACCACAATAATTTATTTGAAATTAACTCTTATTGACTAAATTACCTTCGGCCACGTCAGCATATAGACGGCGTCATCATCCGTTTCCGTGTTTTTGAAAAACAGAGCATACCACGGGTATTTATTTGCTCGAAATCAAACCACAGGTATTTATTTGCTAAAACTTGAAACCACAGGGGTTATATTTGAAATTAACCCAAAAATAAAATAGTAAGAAATTATTATTTATGTTTATTTTGTGTGATAGGAATGTAGATAAAATAATATATTTTATAATATTACTTTATTTAAACTACATAACATCGATTTGAGTAGGGGTGACAATGAGGAGAGGATTAATAGAAAACGACAGGTATCCGAACCGACGGGGATGGGAAATAACCGTAAAAAGTGGGGACGGAATTTTTTTTTTCTCAAAAAATAAATGTGGATGAGGAATCCTCGTGGGGATCCACGTTCCATTACCGTATAAATCCTCGTGGGACTCCCCAGTAAACTTATTAATTTTAAATATCACTCAAATTAATTATATAGCTAAATTAATATCTAAATTATACATATAGATATTATTACCCAAATTATACCTAAATTAATTATATACAAACTTATCATTTGAAACAATTGAACCGGTTAAACTAAATTTATTATTTTATTTACAAACATATCAAGGATTATTCTATCTTATTTTATTCACATACAAACATATCAAGTTATTCTAACCCTTATTTTATTTACAAACTAAATTAACCTAAATCCGTTAACAGCTTCGCATAATATACTCTCTTCTTTCTTCCCCTTCCCCTTCCGCATGCCTCTGCTCTTTTCTCATCTTGTCTGATTTACTCCACCTAGCTGGCTTATTTCCATTTAACTTCGTCTGAAGCACGCTCTCTCCTCTATGCGCTCTCTCTGTCGCCGCTGCTGCTGCGCTTAAATCTTCCATTAACTCCGCCTGACGTCTGCTACTGTTCTGTTTATTCTTAACGGGTAATTTTTACTGTCTTATGGTTAGATTTTGAGTATATTATTTTGAAACCAATAAATTTAAGTTGCTTGATTGTGTAGTTTATGTTAGATTCTTAAGAAAACAAACAGTCTGTCTTAAGAATGTTAGATTTGATTAACCAAAAAACAAAACGAACCCAAAAAAACATATGCACAGTAAAACTAGAAATGAAAAAGAATAGAGTTAGACAAATCTGAGGCTTATATTAGCAATTTCCTTAAGATAGATGGCATCGCTATTAATGATCGTCTTCCAGGATACAACAGATTACGCAAACGAACTCAAACCGTGTGAAGACTCGTTATCACCGAAGTAGGAAAACAAGAACATTATGAACAGACAAAAAGCTTGTGTCATAATCTTGTTAACATGTTCAGGTTAGTGTCGATTTCATATCGTGTGCAGATTGTTAATTCAGTTCATGAACTTCATTACCAAATAACTCATTAATTATATTGATTTGAAATTTCTTTCACATAAAACTACATCATTTTAAAACCTATGAAACTAAACTTTACATAAAACTAGTTGTTTTACATTAATAATCGAACCAATTTTGCTCATGAGCATGTTCATGAATATTATAATCTGTAAGTTCTCTCTGTATTGTATATCACATCTTTCTGTATTACATGGACATGTATTTATATACACAGCTATCCCAAAAGTCAAGTAAACATGTTTACCCCACAAGTAGCCTAAACATCTTTACCCTACAACAGCCTTGAGCATACTCTTTCAAACATACAGCAGCCTTGGGCATGCTCTACATTAATTACACTCCCCCTCAAGCTGGAGCATAGATGTTAATCATGCCCAGCTTGGTACATATGTAGTTAACTCGATTTCCGGGTAATGCTTTCGTAAACACGTCTGCCAATTGCCCCCCTGTTCTGATGTGTGGAGTTGTGATTGTGCCATCTTCTAGCTTTTCTCGAGTAAAGTGGCAGTCAACTTCTATATGCTTTGTTCTTTCATTGAATACAGGATTGTTGGCGATATAGATAGCTGCTTCATTATCACACCATAACTTCATAGGTTTCGTCTGAGCGAACCCGATCTCACCAAGAAGATTACGTAGCCATACAAGCTCACACGTAGTTTGTGCTATAGCCCTGTACTCAGATTCAGCACTGGATCTAGATACCACACTCTGCTTTTTACTTTTCCAGGATACGAGGTTGCCTCCGACAAATACACAATAACCTGTGGTAGAACGCCTATCTGTAAGATCTCCTGCATAATCCGCATCTGTAAAACCTTCAACTGTGTGATGACTATGATTTTGATACAGTATACCATGTCCCGGAGTCCCCTTTAGGTATTTCAGAATGTGACTGACAGCATCCCAGTGTGAAGTTCTCGGGGATGACATGAATTGGCTTACAACACTTACTGCGAAGGAAATATCAGGACGAGTGATTGTGAGATAGTTCAATTTTCCAACTATTCGTCTATATTTTTCAGGATTTAGGAGTAAATCTCCATCGTGAGTCTTCAACTTCCCATTTGGTATCATAGGTGCATCACAAGTCTTTGCCTCAACCATTCCAGCATCATTTAACACATCTAGGCAGTATTTTCTCTGAGAGAGATAAATCCCTTTATGGCTCCGGAAAACTTCAATCCCTAAGAAATATTTCAATTGTCATAGGTCCTTTGTCTGAAAACAAGTACCAGGGAATTCTTTCAATTTTGTAATGCCAGTCTCATTATTTCCGGTAATCACAATATCATCAACATACACTACTAGTAAGATGCACCCAGAACTAGATGATGAGTAGAACACAGAATGATCATAGGCACTTCGACGAAGACCAAATTCAATAACGGCAGCACTGAATCGCGCAAACCATGCACGAGGAGATTGCTTCAATCCATACAAAGACCTGCGTAACCTGCAAACTTTCCCAGACTCCCCCTGAGCAACAAAACCAGGAGGTTGCTCCATGTATACTTCCTCACGTAAATCACCATTCAAAAAGGCATTCTTGACATCAAGTTGATAAAGCGACCAGTTGTAAGTAGCAGCCAAAGAAACAAACAATCGAACGGAGGAGAGTTTAGCAACAGGTGAAAATGTCTCTAAATAATCAATGCCATAAGTCTGAGCATAACCTTTTGCAACCAAACGAGCTTTCAACCGAGCCACAGAGCCATCCGGGTTGAATTTGACAGTGAACACCCATTTGCATCCAATGGCACGCTTTTGAGATGGGAGAGACACTAGATCCCAAGTATGTGTTTGTTCAAGGGCATGCATTTCCTCTTGCATTGCTTTGAGCCATCCAGGATGATTCAGTGCTTCAGAGAGGGAGGAAGGAACACCAACTGAATCTAAAGAGGCTACAAAAGACTTGGAGGAAGGTGATAATGCATCATAACATACAAATGAAGAAATTGGGTAAGTGCATTGGCGGGTACCTTTCCGGAGGGCGATAGGAAGATCAATGCTAGGATCTGAAGGTGGGGAAGGATCTGGAGACGAAGTAGGAGGGGGAACACTGGCAACTGGAGCACTCGGAGGTGCAGTACTGGAGGGACGTACACGCCGAGAATAAACTTGACGGACAACCGGTCAGGAAGGAACAGAAACCACTTGCTCACTTACAGTATAAACAAGATAATCATCGTTAGAGGGACTTGCTGCATCAACAGAAAGGGTTGATTCAAGACCATAGAAAGGAGTATTTTCAAAAAAGGTAACATCAGCAGACACCAAATAACGACCTAAAGAAGGAGAGTAGCAACGATACCCTTTTTGAGTCCTAGAATAACCCACAAAGATACACTTGATTGATTTGGGATCAAGTTTGGAGACTTGTGGTCGCATGTCTTGAACAAAACAAGTACACCCAAAAACACGTGGTGCGAGAGGAAATAAAGAAGACGAGGGAAAAAGAAGGGAGAATGGAATCTGACCGTTAAGAACTGAGGAGGGCATACGGTTGATGAGAAAACATGCAGTGGAGACTGCATTTGTCCAAAAAACTTTTGGAACCTTCATATGAAACAATAGTGCTCGAGCGACTTCTAATAGGTGACGATTCTTACGTTCGGCAACACCATTTTGCTGAGGGGTAACAATGCAAGAAGTCTGATGAATAATACCATGCTGAGAAAGATATGTTTGGAAAGAGCTAGAGACATATTCTTTAGCATTGTCACTTCTCAAAATACAGATAGATTTGTTAAATTGTGTACGAATCTCAACGTGAAAGGCACAAAAGATAGTAAACAATTCTGAACGATATTTCATAGGATACAACCAAGTAACACGAGAATAATCATCAACAAAAGTTACAAAATAGCGGAAACCAAGTTTGGACACAACAGGACATGGCCCCCATACATCAGAGTGCACCAAATAAAAAGAAGACTCGACACGTTTATTGATTCGCGGAGGATACGAAACTCTATGATGCTTAGCAAATTGACAAGCTTCACATTCTAGAGTAGACTCACGCGGAAGACTAGGACATAACATTTGCAAAACTGGAAAAGATGGATGACCAAATTGACAGTGAATTCGTAACAGAGACGCACTTGTGCAGACAATGGATCTTGGCACTTGTTGATAAGTTGAATCAAGTACATACAATCCATTCACCAGGTTCCCTCTACCAATAACTTGCTTCGTCCCAAGATCCTGAAAATGACAGTGGGTAGGATAAAAAACAACACAACAGTTAAGAGTCTTGGTAAGTTGGCTGGCAGATAATAAGTTTAGAGGAAAATTGGGTAAACATAAAACAGAGGATAAAGGAATATTAGAGGTTGGAAGAGGTATCCCTTGGCCAATTACAGAAGCAGTTGAGCCATTAGCTAACATAACAGATGGCAAATTGGCTGAATGTTGAAAAGAAGAAAGGATACCTGTGTTGCCGGTCATATGGTCCGTAGCACCAGAGTCAATAACCCAACTACGAGAGGAGGTGGATAAGCATGCAACATGATTACCTGTATCAGCCAAAGCGGAGGTTGATGGTTGGTCTGTATCATAAGTCGCAGATAGTTGTTGAAACCGAGCATACTCATCTGCAGAAATGGTGACAGAGGATGGGGTTGGTATAACGCCCCCATGAGTTGCCATATTTGCAGATCGTCGGGAAGCATTTTGGCCTGAGTATTGGGGTGGTTTACCATGCAGTTTCCAACAATTTTTCTTAACATGCCCTTCTCCCCCACAGTGATAACAAGTACGGGGGGAGCTACGGTTGCCACTAGGAAGAGGATTGTCTCCACCTCTACGACCTGGACCAGCATTGCTGACCAATGCTACTGTGTCAGAAGACAATGTACCAGAACCCATTACGCCATCCTTACAGACGTTAAGTAAACGAGAATAGACTTCCGCAAAGGACAGAAGTGTCCCACTAGTCAACAACTGTGTACGGGCCACATCATACTCAGGACCCAAACCTGCCAAAAAACACTGAACAACAACGCGCTCCTTCTGTGCTTGCATCTGTTTCACATCAGACACAATTGGAAACATACTGTTCTCTTCCTCGTATGCCTGTTTCACTTCAGTGTAATATTGCAAAAGAGAACGATTTTTTTGTTCTGCACGATAAATCTTTAACAGTAACATATGAAGATGAGACATATCCTTTTTGTTAGCATACAGAAATTCCAAATATTCCCACAACTCCTTGACAGTCTCACAGTGAGTCACAACATCATCAACAGTAGGATCGAGAGTGTTTTGAATTTGATTAAACAGTTTATAGTCCTCCATTAACCATTTCTTACGAACATCGGCATTTGTTTTAGGCGGGGGATTACCCGTTAAATGGTCTTCTAAATCAGCACTGGTGACAAACCTACGGATAGTGCGTTGCCACTGAGTATAGTTTTGACTCCCAATTAATTTTCTATCCGTAATTTTGGAGGAACCTAATATAAATTCAGTGATAATTTTCTTTTCACTTACTTCTGCCATTAAACTCTATTTTTTTTTTCTTTTTTTCGCTTTTTTTTTTTTTACTTCACTCTTTTTCTTTTTTTTTCCTGTTAAAATAACAGTACACTTAAATCAAAATAAAGAAAACTCTCAAAAGTATTTAAAAAAAACTTTCAACAGCCCACTAACCCTTTTTTTTTTTTTTTTTTTAAGGAAACAGCCCACTAAGTACAGTTAAAAAAAAAAGACACTCAAAATAGTTAAAAAATAAAAAAGAAAACTCTCAACAGCCCACTAACCTAAGTACAGTTAAAAAATTCTCAAAATAGATAAAAAAAAAGAAAAACTCTCAAGATCGTGCGCAAATACAGAAGACGGAGTACAGAAAGCAGAAACAGTACCCGAAACGTAGATCCAAAGGAGAGACTTTTCTAGACAACGGCGAGCGCACAAGGGTGGCCGGAAATGAGATTCGGACGCCGGAAGATAAAACGGAGCCGAGTAGGACGTGTCACGCGCCGGCGCGTGGTGACAGAGTGAAAATGGCGGAGGCGTGTGGGTCTCACGCACAGATAATTTGGCGGTCAGATTTAAGAGAGAGACCGGTCGGAGGCGGAGAAAATGACTGGAACGGGTGGTGAGATAAACTGTAGTCTTAAAATACACTCAAGAGACCCTAGCTCTTCACTGATATTAAACCCTGGGAAATACTACCCAGTAAACCAAGAAAAAGAAAATCAGAGAACCTAACTCTCTGATACCATGTAAGTTCTCTCTGTATTGTATATCACATCTTTCTGTATTACATGGACATGTATTTATATACACAGCTATCCCAAAAGTCAAGTAAACATGTTTACCCCACAAGTAGCCTAAACATCTTTACCCTACAGCAGCTTTGAGCATACTCTTTCAAACATACAACAGCCTTGGGCATGCTCTACATTAATTACATAATCGAACTTGCTAATGAGCTTGTTCATGAACCTATAATCGAACAGGCTTGCGAATTTTCGAACCGAACCTTGCCGTGCTCAAGTTTGACTCATTGAAAATTCCAAATTGAATAGTTGGCTTCCATTGATAAAGGAGATTATCTCCTCTCCTCTGTAATATCTCCTCCACTGAGTTTAACCAATCTCATTTACTCGAGATAAAAAAAAACAGCAGCCAAACAGCAGGAAATATAGGTAATTCGATTGACACCATTATCATTTTATAGCACTCCTATTATATATAATCATATGGAATATATATAAAAAATAACATGATTTTATCACGAAACCCGAAATTGTCATCCCCTAGTCTCGACTCTATCATTCCATACTAGATTTTGTGAGTAGTGGGCACATATCAAAATTGTAATAGTCATTTAAATAGAAAGATGCAGAATGTAAGAAGTGAGAGAGACTTTTAGATATGCAAAAAAAAAACATAGAAGAATTGATGTACTTACCACTTCCTTACCACTATTTGCACAAGTATGGTTCTATCCTAGGAGAATTTCTGAGTTTATGATCAGACAATATCTTGCATTTCTGAGCGAGTAATGGTGCTGATGGTCAGACGAAACAATCTTCGATTTTTAACAGAACTGTTATTTGTATCATGTCTATCCCACTTTAGATGCCTCCTACAATTGGTCTTCTTCACAGGGCGAGCAGATGAACAAGTTATTCGGTCTGTGAAAGCCCTGATTACTCTACATGAACACTCGAGCAAACAACTTTATGTGGTACATACGGTTAGGACCTTTTTCTGAAATCTTCTATTTGCCCATAGAACAGAAGAATCATATAACTGACATTCCATACTCCCTGCAAAACAAACAACTAATGTACCATAAAATAAGAGAAGACAAGAAGAACACATTAACAAAATAGTAGTCGTCTAATATTGCAATTGCTAACTGAAACTCGTCCGTTTACATACCCAGGTATCTTATTCATATTGCGAAATTAAAAGTCTGGCTCTGCAATTTCAATATGAGGCTCCCACTTCATAGTATTCATGTGGAAATCTATTAGATCCTTAATTTTCTCCTCTGAGCAACATAGGTAATATGGTTCTAGCTCGAAATCCATTAAAATGACCTCTTCATGAACTCAATTGGCTCATTGACAATTGACACCATTACTCTAAGAGCTCGTGTGCACAGAGGAGCTGTTCAACACTCAGATTCTTAACAGAATTCATCACTGCCTAACCATTCTTTCAGGCTTTTGAAATATACCTCTAGACCGCAATATAAACAGTCTTAAACCATGATAGGTACTCCCTCTTTCATTATAAAAATCATTTGATTGCACTTTACCCTCAAATTAATGTTAAAGAACCATGGATAAAGCATATTACCTGCAATACTTTTCTCATCGTTATGAAACATAATTCAGTTTTACAATCTACAAAGCTAAGCATAGCAAACAGATTTGAAACTATAATCTGAGCAAGAAGATGACCAACAAAGCCATTTTTCCAATTTGAGTTTAGAGACTGTTTTTAATTTAAAGTAGAGAATTTTAGTGCACTTCATGATAAGGAGTTGAATCCCAGATGAGGCTCTTTATAGATTAGAGACTGAAAGAGCAGATTCATATGTAGGATTCAAGAGCTGCTCTTCTCTACATATCTAAAGCTGAACAAACATTTAGTAATGTGTTTAAACACATAGTTTCTATTCTCAAGAACATAGCTGTCCGATCTCAAACAGTTTTTGACGCGGAAATCCTGCCTTCATATGTTTCTCTACTGTGAATTATCAAGTGACGGGACTTGTCTAAAGTTTGTTGTTATCATCAAAGTCTCATGACTTCTTTTTTCAAATATTCTTAGAGATCATAAGCTACAATATGAAAGTGAAATGTAAACAGTCCTGCCAAAGATTAGCATCATTCTTGAACTTCCAGAAATGACTTAGACACACCAAAGTTGAGCTCCTAAAGTAATATAAAAAAAAAACATATATTGAACTAAATTCACAGTATTTATATTTCAAACTAAGCCACTGAAGTGAAGCATAAACTACAAATAACTTTTGATTTGACAAATTAGAAGCAAAATTAACTACTGATGTAATTTACTTTGCATATATTAACTTACTTTTCTTGTATCAAACGTCGATCTTTTTGGATTCTTTGTTACCAAGATACATCTCCAGTAAACCTGGGACTTTAGGTATGTGTTGATCAACATACTTCTTCTTGAAATCCTTCTCACTTATCAATAAGGCTTGTATCTTAGTTTCTATCAGCTTCTTTGACTCTAATAAGTACAAAACATTATACCTAGGGTGAATCCGTTTTTCAATTAATAACCCAAGTAATACGGGGTTTGCAACTACAGATTTTGGCTCCAACTTCATAGTATTCAAGAAGAAATGCAATGCATTCCTGATTTTCGCCTCTGAAAAACCTAAATAATATGGAAACCGATTGAAAGCTTTCAAAATCTCCTCTTCATTCCATCCTTCACTCTTCATAAACCCAATTTTCTTTTCCCAGGTTGATGCCGACATTGATATCACCACTTTAAGAGCATGTACGAACATAGGGGCATTTGGTTCAAGACCCAGATTCTTAACAGCATTCACTGCGCAAATCATTGTTTCAGGATTATAAGATACACCTTTACCGGATGATATAAGTTTCCCAATACCATGAGAAGGCACTCCCTCTTTCATCAAAAAATCAACATTTGTTAGCACTATTCCATTCAAATTAAAATCACAGAACCATCGAGCACGCGTAATAGCAGTTGCAATTTTTATCATTACTGTCAAGGAATGACCTTAAGAAAT
This sequence comes from Euphorbia lathyris, assembly GCF_963576675.1. Taxonomy (NCBI): domain Eukaryota; kingdom Viridiplantae; phylum Streptophyta; class Magnoliopsida; order Malpighiales; family Euphorbiaceae; genus Euphorbia; species Euphorbia lathyris. The sequence goes on along the minus strand of NC_088912.1, from coordinate 92,920,807 downwards.
CAACACATGGTTTGATTTGAGATTCTAAAGACCTAAAAATAACAGAGGGGCTTGAAACAATCATCTGCGGAAGAAGCTCACCTGCAAAGCCATTTTCTACGAAGTACTCAAGTTTGGGCTGGAGAGTGTCTTTGACTTTGATGTGGAGAATTCTGGGGTACTTGACAATCAATTTAGCCACCTGCGTATCGCTGAAATGATGCGATTTAAGTAGTTGAAGCACAGATTGAGGCTTCTGTGGATTTGTTTCGTCAAGCTGAATTTTATCGGAGACAGAAAGAGCAGATTTTAAAGGAAGCCCGCATGAATTGACGAGGAATTGAACTGTAAACGATGAAGAAGAAGTTACAGAATTGGGTAATGGAGAAGTGGAGGAAAGGGTTGCAGAGGATTGAAGAAAACGTTTATGGATTTGAGAAAACACATTTCTGATTAAATTGTTGCCCAATTTGGAAGCCATAAGAATGGAGAATGAGAAGTGAAATTGGAAACGAAAATGGAATAGCAATGGAGCCTGAACAGATAGAGAAAAGGGGGAAGAGATTGAGAGGGGAAGCCGAATACTGATTTTGTCAAATACTGATTTAGGTTTACGCAACAATGGAGTCTTCGGTTTTTAGCATAATGATGATAACTAGATTTTGGCTCGTGTGCACGGTTCATATAAATGTTAAAGTTTTATTATAATTTAATAATTAATTTTTTCCTTTTATCAAAACACTTGATCTTCAATATATCAACAAACAACCACTACAACAAACGGAATAAAAATCTTACAAGATTCATAAGATATTAAAATAATTATAAAAGTAAAAATAATCATAAAAGCAGAAGTGGAGATTGGAGAGTTTCGGTTCTTTCGGTCACCGGAACCATCATGACCACGAGTAGTTTCGGTCTTCATGTCTCTACAAAGTTTAAGATTGTGATGATTATAGTCCCTCTGTTTCTAAAAAATTTAGCTCAGATGCTATTAGTAGGGCTGTAAATGAACAGAGCCGCTCATGAGCAGCTTGGTGATCGGCTCGATAAAAGCTCGGCTCGACTCGGCTCGATTTGTAAACGAGCCGCTCGTGAACATGATTTACTGGTTCGGTTCGTAAACGAGCCAAGCTTGAGCATACCAAAGCTCGGCTTGAAAGCTCGCGAGCAGGCTCGATTAGAAAATTTATGAACAAATTTTAGTTTTGTAGAAAACTATATAGTTTTGTGTTAGTTCACAAATGTCTAAACTTAATATTATTTCATTTGCTATTAGATGAGTTCGTTCACAAACATAATAAATGAGTAATAGACGAACTATTTGTAAGCATCTTGTTTATTTATTCACGAACTTTGCTTGTGAGCTTGTTTATGTACACAATTAAAGAGTTATTTGCGAGCAAACTTCACAAATATAATTAACAATTTACTCACAAACAATTCATGGTTAGATAATTTTCTTAATGAACCAAGTCCAAAAGAGGATTTTGGGCTCGAAACAAGCTCAAAGCTCAGCTCAAGCTCGTTGAGCAAGCCAAAGCTCGGCTCGGGCTCGGCTCGTTAATTTTATAGCAAGCTCGGCTCGGGCTCGAGCTCGTTAATTTTATAGCGAGCCAAGCTTGGACAGGCCAAAGCTCGGCTCGGTTCGGCTCGATTACAGACCTAGCTATTAGTACCCCAAAATTGGCTTAGGCCCCATTAAGTCTTCTCTAAATCCAAAATTTCAAAAAAAATTGGACCTCTTAGAGTCCATTTTTTTTTTTGTTATCCTAATTAAATCCAAATTTCTAATTTTTTTGGTATGTTAAGACTTTCTTAAATCTAAATTTCTAATTTTTTCACCTATTAGGCTCTCTTTAAATTGGAATTTTTTCTATTACGCACTGATTTAGCAAAAAAAAAAAAGATTTACACACCACGTGTAAAATCGGACGCCCCAAACGAGCAACCCTGTATTCGTCACTGTATAAAAGGTATTAAAAACACAAAAGAACAAGAAAAAAATATACATATCATAAATCTCAATCCATAGAAAAAGTATATGTAATCCAATCATCATCATTTAAGCCATTCTGAACATTCGGATGTAAATCAATTCTCTTGTTGCAACCACGTAGATCCATTGATCCACAGACAAAATAAACCGTTTCCGCTCGTGCTAAATTCGAAAAAGATATAAACGAAAGAATAATAGAGAACTGATACAATTTAGACGAATAAAGAGATCAGATGAAGTATATGAATATAGACAGAAAAGAAAAATAGCAATAATAAAATAATTAAAATTGATAACGAAAGAGTTTTTGGTGTTTAATGAGAATAAGAATAAGGGGATAAATATTGTGATATGGATAAAGATAAAGTATGAGGATAAAATAAAAATAAAATAGTAGGAATTCATGTTTGTTTTGTGGGATAATGATGTAGATAAAATAATATATTTTATAATATTACCTTATTTAAACTACATAAGTTGATTTGAATAGTGACGATAATGAGGAGGGAATTATCCGAAAACTGCGGGTATCCGAATCGAGGGGATGGAAAATAATCGTAAAAAATGGGGATGAAGAATTTTTTTTCCCGTAAACTAAATGTGGATGGGGATGAGGATTGCTATATCCGCCTTGTATGGATCCCCTCTCCATTACCGTATAAATCTCATGGGAATCCTCAAATAAACTTATTAATTTTAAATATCAATCAAATTAATTATATACCTAAATTAATATCGAAATTATACATGAATCATACCTAAATTAATTGAATAAATTACACTAAGGATACCTGAAATATATCCCAATTCATACTTTGGTACCTAAATATAATCATGGGATGAGTGAAAATTTTTAATATATATCCCAGTAAATTCGAATTTCACCATTTGACTACATATTTGTAAACGTTTACATATTTACCAAAATACCCTTAAAGATTTCCTCTATCAACAAGCAACAATATTTCATATCCTAACTTTCTCTCTCTATCTTTCTCTCACATGCTCTATCTCTCCATTGATGTTGTCGCCGGGGCTCCGATTGCTAGTTTCATTGATGGAAGTTTCTCGGCTCAGTATGTTTTGTTGAGGGAAGATGAATTCGTTGGGTCGAGAAGGATGGAAATAGAAAAAGGTTCATTAAAATTCTTGTAATGGCTGAATTGTGGAATTCTGGTGAAAGAAAAAAAAATCAAAGTGGTTAGTGCCTGAAGAGTAGTAACAGTAGGATTTGGCTGAAAAACTGTTAATGGCGTCAGCGGAGCAGTTAATGGCCGGGATTTTTTATTTCGTCATCCAGAGCCATCCACCCTCCTCCTCAACAGCAACAATCATCGATGATTTCGTCTTTATTTTCTTTCGCTCAGGGCGTTACTCTAGGATTTTTGACGAGTTGCCCATGGCTTCCATCGTCTCTGTGTCTAGGTCTTACCCTCTATGATCTGTTAATGCTTCAATTTGGATACCGTTAGAATCAAATTCAAGTTTTTCTAAAACTCATATTACCCATGACCTGAACATGTCCACCATTTTCAAGGAACGGTTTACTCTCAATAACCATATGAAACATATATATAACATAACATGATTTTAACACGAAACCTGAAATTACCATCACTTAGTCTCGACTTCTAGATTCTGTGAGTAGTACATACTACATAATACCAAAATTGTAATAGTCATTTAAAGAGAAAAAGATATAGAATTGAGTTGCCATGCAAGTGAGAGAGACTTTTAGAGTACCTAAAACGGAGACATAGCAATTCTAATATCTAATAACCGGTCATCTTAGGGAGACGCGCACCTCGAATAGGTTTCTTTGGTTTAGACTGGACAACCACAATTACTTCCTCAAGAATGAAGTAGTTACTGATATTTAGAGAGTGAGTACATAGGAATTTCTAAAATAAAGTGCAGCAACAGCCAAAGAGTTCTGTGAATCAAAACACTCCATTTTTGGAACATTTAGTTATGAAAAAACACACAGAAGATTTGATGTACTTACCGCTATATTGCAGAAGCATGGTTCTGAGATTATGACCACCAACGTGTAGGAATCTTGGTCAATATCTTACATTTCTGAGCGTATAATGGTGTTGATCAGATAAAACAATCTTTGACGCCGAATTATCACCCTCGCCATAACCGGCTTAGCAAAATCCCTGCAAAACACTGATAATTGTATAACTTCACTTTAGATGTTTCACATGCCTCCAAGAATTGCTCTTCTCCACAGGTGAGCAGATTATCCGGTCCGTAAAAGCCTTGATTACTGTAGATGGACACTCAAGCATACAAATTTATGTGGTATGGAAATACTTCTCTCTGCTGTGAAACATAAGCTTAGGATCTTTTTCTGAAATCTGCTATGGAACAGAAGAAATTATTTAAGCCCAAGTTTTGTTGAAGCTTCCCTCTCTATTTTTCTATAACAACTATAGTCATTATACAACGAAGACGATCAAGTAGCATATGTTGAAACACCTTTCCACATAATTTTGATTTGACAAAATTGTTTAAGTATAATTAAAATACATATTCTAAACACACCAAGTTTAAATGCTTTAATTTATTCTACTAATGTGTTTGTTCAATGTTGAGTTAAAACTGTTATAAGACATAAGGATTAAATGGCCCAAGCCCATTACGGAAGCTAAGGCCCAAGTCAAACAACTCAGTACACTCGGCCCGCGTATGTCAAGACGTTGCCGTTTTGAACAAAACGCAACTCAGCAAACGGAAGGATCTAGAAGACCTTCGGGAACAACTTCAAGATGAAGCTGCTGAGTAGTCTCGACAAACGTACAAGACAGCAGCTGGCGAAGGAAAACTTCCAGACAAAGTGTTTCCTCTTTTGGCAAAGTTCAGACGACACAGTATGCTGTCCAGTTGACCTTACCATAAAAGGAGAGACCATCTGCTGAGCTGACCGAGGACAGAAGATACACGATTGTGATTGGCCGAGAGCTCTGAGCAAGTCAGGATGACAACGACATATAGCCGTTTCCCTCCAACGGTTATTTCGAAATTCGAAATGACCGACGCCCAGACGTCTCTATAAATAGTGCCATCATAAGCTTCACAAGACACAGAACTTGATTAAGCAGTTACGCTGACCAAATTTCTACACAAGTTCTGCAAGCAAGAAGCAAAGCAAATCTTACACTAAAATTTCTTATATTTGTGTAAAAGTCTAGAGTGATTGTTAAATCGTCTAAAGTGTCTTAGCACATCTTTGTATTAGGACAAAACACTTATCATTTCTAGAGATAGAAATGAGAGGCTGAGTACTCGGTTTTAAGTACTCAGCGAGAGATTAGGATTGAGTAGAAGTATAGAGGAAGGTACTCTTGTCATACTCAATTGCTGATATTGTAAAGGGTTTGAGGCTCTACCTTTAAAGAGCTCAGTAGAGGATTTGAAATCTCGGAACGTGTTCCGGGGACAGGACGTAGGCTTAGAAGAAGCCGAACCTGGATAAATCTGCTGAGTGAAGTATTTCTTACCTTTAACTCCTTATTTATATTGCTTGCTTTAAATAATCAAAACTGACCAAGTAAAGAGGTCAAATTGAGTTGTGCGCGTTGAACGTCTGAGCTCAGGAATAGACTCTAAGTGCTATCTCCTGACTCAAGCTAAGAAACTGACCTAGTCACCTGTTGACTAAGCCAGTATCTTGCTGTTTACTCAGCGCCGCTGTTCAAACCTTTTTCTTTAGAAAAAGAAGTCTGCCCTAATTGCGGAAAAGTTCGAATAGTTCCTAACCCCCCCTCCCCCTTGGAACTATACTTGCAACCTTACAAGGGACCAACAAGTGGTATCAGAGCTTAAAAGCTCACTCTAAAAGGTCTAACAACCTTGAGCTGATCCCTACCATGGGCGAAAACAACACTCGGTTTCTCCCTGGAAAGCAAACAACTCAAATACTGCCTGAGGGGCTGTCCATTACTAGGCCTCCCCTATTCTTCGGGTCAAACTATACCTTCTGGAAGAATAGGATGAAGAACTTCATTCAGGCTACAAACATGAGTGCCTGGCTATCTATAGTCCAAGGCCCATTTGTACCTGTCGAGGTTGTGGCTGGCCAAACAGTTGTAAAAGCTGAGGCCAAATGGACAGAGGATGATCTTAAGAAGCTCCAAAACCATGCTTTGGCTATCAATATGCTTCACTGTGCGCTCGATGCTGCAGAATATAATAAAATCTCAGGTTGTGAGTCGGCACAAGAGATCTGGAGAAAGCTGGAAGTCACCTACGAGGGAACAAATAAAGTAAAAGAATCCAAGGTGAATCAGCAGATGAGACTGTACGAGCTGTTCGAGATGAACAATGATGAGGGCATTTCAGACATGAATGCAAGGTTTACCAACATCATTAATGAGCTCAAGAGACTTGGGAAAATCTTCACTGAGGAAGAACAAGTCAAAAAGATTCTCAGGAGTCTTCCTAAAGACTGGCAAGCAAAGAAGACAGCAGTTGAGGAAGCTCAGGATTTAACCACCTACAAATACGACGAACTCATCGGTTCATTGCTGACCCATGAGATATCCATGAAAAACTTTGAGGTGAAGGAAAAATCTGAAGACAAGAAGCAGAAGTCACTTGTCATGAAAGCTGACTCCACTGACGGGAGTTCAACTGACGATGAGGAGATGGCTATGTTCACAAGGAAGATGAAAAGGCTATTCAAGAAGAGTGACAAATACTCTAAAAAGCCTTACAGAAAGTTTGATAAGTATAAGGCTGACTCAAGTGACAGCAAATACAGAAAGGACAGCTCAAAGCCCATTACATGCTTTGAGTGCCATCAAACTGGCCATATTAAGTCAAACTGCCCCACACTGAGGAAAGACAAGAAAAGTGGGAAGAAAGCAATGGTGGCTACTTGGAGCGACAACGATGAGTCTTCATCTACAGAAACTGAGGCCACCGAGTCAGCGAAGATATGCTTCATGGCTGACGAACTTGCTGAGCCATGCGTCTCTGAGCATGCTGACCTATCAGAAGACGAGGAGCAATCAAATGAGGTAATTTCTCTTCCCCAGCTCAGAAATGATATGGTTAATGCCCTGAGTGATCTCTATACACTTGTCAAGAAGTGTAATAAGAAAGTTAGAGCACTCAGCAGGCGCTGTGACGAAGTGGAAGAGGTCAAACTGAGTGACCTCAGATTCCTTCTTCAGGACAATTCGACTCTGCATGATAACATGAAGATCATGCATGAGTATGTCTCTGAAGTCCAGTCAGTTTCAAAGAAACTGAGGAAGGACGTCACAACCATCCAGAACCAACTAAAGGTTCCAAACAAAAATAACATTCCTCTGAGAACTCAGTACCAAGGTACTCGGCAGAGATGGAATCCCCAGCGAAAAGTCCAGTGTGACTTTTATGGGAAGTTAGGACACACCACTAAGGTGTGCTGGCACGCTCAGCACTGGGGTGCTGACAAGTCAGTAAAAAATCCTAAACAGAATGTCAGTTGTGACTTCTGTGGAAAGAATGGCCATACTGTCCATGTATGTCGCCATAAAATAAAATATGATGCTATACCTGTTGCACCTAACAAGTCAAGACCCAAAAAGAATTGGGTACCTAAAAGTAACTAGTTACAATGCAGGTAAGCCTAAGATGTGCCGAGAAGTTAAAGATGTGGTATATTGACAGCGCATGCTCAAGGCATATGACGGGTGATGAAACTCAGTTCATCACGTTTGAGCGTAAACGAGGAGGGAGCGTAAGTTTTGGAGACAACAAGAAGGGTAAGATAGTAGGGTCAGGAACCATCGGAGGTAATCCTACTATTGAATCTGTCTCCCTAGTCAGCGGACTCAAATATAACTTACTCAGCGTAGCTCAGCTACGTGACAATGGGAGAAAAGTTATATTTGATGCTACTGGATGTAAAATATACGAGGGTAAAACAAATGAGTTAATTTTAACTGCCCCTCGGATAGATAATGTCTTTATGCTAGACTTAGAGAAAAAGTTTTCAAAAACTGTGTGCTTAGTATCAAAGGAAGAAAATTCCTGGCTATGGCACATGAGACTTGGTCATGTAAGCATGGACCTCCTGGCCAAACTAGCAAGAAAGCAACTGGTTGAGGGACTGCCTGAACTTAAATTTCAAAAAGATCAGTTATGCCACGCTTGCCAAGCTGGAAAACAAACCAAGCAATCTTTTCATAGCAAAAATATTGTCTCAACTAAACGTCCGTTAGAGTTGCTACACTTGGATCTCTTTGGTCCAGTCCAGCCGCTGAGTCTGGGTGGAAGAAGGTTTTCCTTGGTCATTGTAGATGACTTCTCTCGGTATACGTGGGTTATCTTGCTGAGCAGCAAGGATGAGACCTTTGAGACATTTTCAAATTTGGTTAGAAAAATTGAAAATGAAAAAGACCTAAAATTAGCTCATATCCGTAGTGATAACGATGGAGAATTCAAGAACCAAAAGTTTGTTGAATTCTGTGAAGCCAGCGGCATTGAACACAATTTTTCTGCTCATAGAACACCTCAGCAAAATGAGGTTGTGGAAAGGAAGAACAAAACTCTGGTTGAAATAGCCAGGACAATGCTGGATGAGCATAGGCTTCCAAAGTATTTTTGGGGAGAAGCTGTTAACACAGCATGTTATATTCTTAATAGGGCTCTAGTTAGACCTATACTCAAGAAAACCCCCTATGAACTTTGGAAAGGACAAAAGCCCAATATTGGATACTTTCGTGCCTTTGGCTGTAGATGTTTTATTTTAAATACCAAAGATAGCTTAGCAAAGTTTGATTCAAAAGATGATGAGGCTATCTTTTTGGGCTACTCAACAAACAGCAAAGCATACAAAGTTTTTAATAAACGAACTCAAGTTTTAGAAGAGTCTATACATGTAGAGTTCGACGAAACTGACCCTGCAGGTAGATACCAGCCGCTGACCGAAGATGATCCACACTCAGTAACCATCGCTGACCCAGAACCAGCTACTGAGTCATTCACAAAAAGGCTGACCAAGAGTAAGAGTGAACCTAAGATTACTTTTACTGACCCATCTACTTCAGCAGAGATTGTTGAAACAGAAACAGCACAAGAAATAAATCTACCTAAAGAGATAAGGATCCCAAGAGGGCACTCAGAGAGTGCGATCCTTGATTCTGCTGGGAATACCCTGATGACGAGGAATCAACTCAGGAAGTACCTCAGCAATGTTGCCTTCGTCTCAGTACAAGAACCGAAGAATTTCGCTGAAGCTGAGTACGATGAATTCTGGATGAACGCAATGCAAGAGGAGCTCGATCAATTCAGAAGAAACGATGTATGGGAGCTAGTACCTCATCCAAAGAGTCAAAAGACCATCGGAACAAGATGGGTCTTCAGGAAGAAGATGGATGGACAAGGAAACGTAGTCAGGAACAAGGCAAGGCTTGTAGCTCAGGGCTACAGTCAGCAAGAAGGTATTGACTACGGTGAGACCTTTGCTCCAGTGGCAAGGCTAGAGGCAATTAGAATTCTATGTGCATATGCATCTTACATGAATTTTAAATTATTCCAAATGGATGTCAAAAGTGCATTTCTTAATGGAGTTATAAACGAGGAGGTTTATGTAAATCAACCTCCAGGTTTTGAGGACCCTAAGTTCCCAAACCATGTTTACAAACTCAAAAAGGCTCTGTACGGCCTCAAGCAAGCACCACGTGCTTGGTATGAGAGGCTGACCAGTTTCCTGCTGACTAGAAATTACGTCAGGGGTAAAGCTGATACAACCTTATTCATTAAGAAAAAGGGTAAAGATACCCTGCTAGCTCAAATTTATGTTGATGATATAATATTTGGTGCAACTAACGAATCAATGTGCAAGGAGTTTAGCAAACAAATGCAGACTGAGGTTGAAATGTCCATGATGGGAGAACTCAACTTCTTCCTCGGTCTTCAAATTAAACAGGGAAAGAATGGCATCTTCATCAGTCAAGCCAAATATGCCAAGGAGATATTAAAGAAATATGACTTGGAGAATTGCAAGCCAATATCCACTCCTATGGGCACTGACACTGTCCTCTGCGCTGACAAGAATGGTAAGTCTGTAGACAGCAAATTATATCGAGGTATGATAGGCTCTCTACTTTACTTAACAGCCAGTAGACCGGGCATTCAGTTTTCAGTATGCTACTGTGCTAGATATCAATCTAACCCTAAGGAATCGCATTACATTGCTGTAAAAAGAATCCTTAGATACTTGCAAAGCTCAGTGAACGCAGGTTTGTGGTATCCAAATACTCATGATTTTACACTCATTGGATACACTGACGCTGACTATGGACGAGATAAGCTGGAACGAAAAAGCACCTCTGGAGGATGCCACTTCTTAGGAAGCTGTCTTGTATCCTGGTTCAGCAAAAAGCAGGCGTCAGTAGCCTTGTCTACCACTGAAGCTGAGTACATTGCTGCTGGTCATTGTGTTGCTCAAGTCCTATGGATTAAGCAACAGCTTGAAGACTATGGTGTTCAAACGAAGACAATTGAAGTCAAATGTGACAACAAAAGTGCAATTGATCTTTCCAAGAACCCAATTCAACACAGCAGAATGAAGCATGTCAGCATCAGACGTCACTTCATTAGAGACCATGTACTCAAGGGTGAGATCAAGCTGACCTTTGTCCCAACGGACGAACAGCTTGCGGATATCTTCACGAAGCCACTGGCCCATGAGCAGTTCAGCATACTGAGAGAAGCAATTGGTATGTTTAATCCTCTTCAGTAAATTCCTGTGCTAAATAAATATGAATGCTGAGTGAATTACTATGCTGAATGATTGATTGTTTGCTGAGTAACTCATTGAAACTGACTGAACATCAAATACTGAGTAACTTGCACACTGAGTAAATTAGTTTAAACTTAAACTTTAAAATCATCCGTAAATGCATTACTGACCACTCAGAATATCAAACGCTTGACATTCTAAATTCTGAGTGTTAGATCCGTTAGCATAAATGCAAAGCACGCGTATAGCCCTAGGATGACGTATTCGCCGTATGTGTCATAAATGCCAGGATCGTTGTCGGTACACAATCCCAAGGCAGAACTGACACATGGATTCGATTAAGATCCACAACCGTTCATTCCGTCTATAAATTATGGGAATTTCCCCATCTTTTATTCTTTACGCTTAATCAATTCTAAAGGCAAAGAAACTACTTTGAACCTCTTCTCTCTCAAATTCCTCTAAGTTTTCCATATTCGAAGAATGACTAAGTTATCTTTCAACGTCTCCGGTGCCGGCCACCAAAAGACCAACTCCGATGAACCTACTCAAAATCCCTCTACGCCGAGTAAGGGAAAAACTGGCCATAACTCTGGTCAAGGAAAAACCGTGAAGGTCCGAACCTACTCCAAAGTATTTGAGAACGTACGCGAATGGAAGGTTGAACCCTCCAGATGGGTCTCGGAGCACTTCGTACAGAATGAACAGCCATTTGCCGAATGGATTTCCAAGAATGAATGGACTGGGTTGTTCTCAGTCAGGGATGAAACTTATCCTGACCTAGTGAGGGAGTTTTACCACAACCTCAAGGTTGCCAGTGACTCCACCGACTACCTATGCACTGAAGTAAGAGGCAAAACCATTTTCATCAACCCTCTGTACATAGGAAACCTTCTCCAACTGAAAACTGAGGGAGCAAGGCTGAGAAAATCGGGAGATCAGGACAAGACAAACTATGTACACAGTTTTTGCAAACCTGATGGCTACTCAGGATAAGTCTCAGCTTCTTCGATGGGTCAGCACCAGAAAATGGCTCACTACCTGCTGAGTTATTTTATTTACCTGAAGATCAACTGCACTACATCAGCAACCAACTTTGAACAGTGCTTCATATGGCACATGTTGACGTACACCCCCATCAACATGTCGGTCTTCTTAGTTGCTGGGTTCCTACGCAGCACGGGTACGCTGAGACTTGGGTCACTCATAACTAGGATCCTCATTGACCACAAGATTGACCTCCAATGTGAGGAATCTTACCGAGGATCTGAGATAACAGCATCCTCGCTGAGGGCGCTGAAGTTTGGACAGCCTTTGAAGAAAGGTAAAGTTGCTGCTGCTGCTGCTGCTGATGCTGGCCAAGCTGAGGAAACTGCTGAGCCAAAGAAAGGACGAAGAACTAAGGCCCCAGCTTCCCGCAAGAGGAAAACTGCTGAGACTCCTACTCCAAACGTTGAGTCTCCAGCAAAGAAGCAGAAGTCAGCTGGCAAGACAGCTGAGAAAAGAACCAGGCAAGGTGAGCCTGGAACTGAGGAAGCTGCTGAGCAACCTCAGAAGAAGCAGAAGACTTCAACTTTGACTTCTCTGGAAGCCATACCAACCGACTTCATTGTACCGGGTGACTCTCACTTCACCTAGTGTCAAGGTACAGGTGCTGAGTCTGAGGAGCCTGAGGTCCAACTAGATGATCACTTCATCTCTCAAGTTGAGGAAGAACTTGATGGAGATAGTACTGAGGTAGAAGAAGAAGAAGAAGCCAGCGGTCAGGATGACGCTGGGGATTCTGAGGAAACTGCCAGCGAACATGAAGCTGAGGATGCTAACACTGGGTTAGCTGGTGGAGATGTGCATGTCGACACTGAGTTGGCTACAGGAGTTGAGCAAGTACTTGACCAACACACTGTTGATCAAGTTGAAGAGCAAGCTGACCAGCTTCATACTGAGCAACAGGAATCCTCCCCTCCTCACTCAGGAGAACCTGCCCATACTGACACTCCACCTCGTAGAAGGCGAAAGTTGGTCAAGGCCAGTGAGAAGATAGTCAGTGAACTTCCTGTGCAACTTCCAACTCTTCCTGACATTGTCCTCTCTAAGACAACTAAGGACCCTTCTACTGTCAAACTTAAGTTCTTCAATCGCCAATCCACTTCCACTACATCGGCGCAATTGGAAAAACAAGCCTCTGTTTCTTCTCAACAGGAACATGCCGACCCCAATGCCTCAGCAACATCAACCAGTCAGGTTGAACCGTCTACTGTCCATGCTGTGTCCTCAAGCATGGTGCTGACTCCTCATCCTTCTGCCGTCAGCACAGACAGTGTTCAGGTTATTACTTCCACAACTAAACTCTCTGCTGATCAACCACCAATTCCTCCAACTCAAGTGCAGATTGAGCATACTCTTCCAGTCACTGACCAGGGTACTCCCTTCACTCCACTTCCTTCTGGTCATACTGATGTCCATCTGAATGCCACTGAGTCCGGCAAAAAGATCATCGACTCAGTGCAAGCATTAATCCGGGAACTTCAACATTCCACTCCTCCTGCTGCTGGTTCTACTATTCTCGAGACTACCCAGCTCTCTCAGGTCACTCAGCTTCTCAATGAAGTTAAGGGACTTAAAGATTTGCTGAATGTCGTCTTATCTTTCCAAGCCCAGCAAGCTAAGCAGGATTCTATTGCCAAGTTGGCAGAAATACAGCTGACAACAGTTCAACATCTGAACTCTCTCCATCACCAAGTCCAGAAGTTGTCCGCTGTGAACACTGACTACGCCACTTCCTCTGAACTCAAAATGCTCTTTGAGGCTATAAGACTGCTTAATCTAAATAAGCAAGAGATGGATACTGACGCGTTGAAGCAAAATGAATTGTTGTCCCTCGCACAACAATCTTTCAACCACATCCGTCATAACAATATCCAACGTCATCATTATGACTCAGCTCTCTTAAAGACATTCCACCAAATCTTTGCTGGCCTCTCTGAAGCTCTTATCTTGCAAGCCAAAGCTAGCTTTCAGTGTCAATATGCTCAGTGTTGCTGATCTTCGAATACCCGCAGAAGTATCAGCAGATGGCGTTGCCATCTTTGATGGCGTAAATGAGAGCGCTGAGAAGCTTAAGGAGCTTTCTCAAGAACTGAATAGGGCTGTGTTAACCGATGCATTCAAGCTCCCTGAAGTTGACAAAGCAGGGGAGAAAGCGCAAGCAGCTAGAGCTCAGCATGAGCGACGTCAGTATGAGCGAAGTCAGTCTTCACAACACAAGAAAAAGAAATAGATAGGCTAGCTCAGTATATAGTTGTAATCTTTTGTTGCCTTATCTGTTTATGTGTTGCTGTGTAATGAATGACTTCCATCAATATATCATATCCTTATCTTCATCTTCAAATCTTAAGTTATGATATATGTTGCTAAATACTGAGTTATTAAGTATCTTCAATTGAATCAGCCATGTTTAACACTTGTAAAATTATTTGACTAAATCAAATGCTGATAATATGTTTGACATTCACCTATATGCTTATAAAACATTGTCTATTAAGAACTCATTGAACAATAAATTACTCAGCGCACTCTATATGACTAAACCTTCCGCTTTATACTGAGTAAATAGAATATGTTGAAATAGCTGACCTATATTTGAAAACTGATCTTTGACTTACTCATTTAAACCTTTAAATGTTTTAAGTCAGTAGCTCAACCCTTACGGGGGAGTTTGCTTAAATATACTAGGTCAACTATCATGGGGGAGCTCATACTGAGTTCCTTACTGAATAGTTTTGCCAACATCAAAATGGGGGAGTTTGTTGAAACACCTTTCCACATAATTTTGATTTGACAAAATTGTTTAAGTATAATTAAAATACATATTCTAAACACACCAAGTTTAAATGCTTTAATTTATTCTACTAATGTGTTTGTTCAATGTTGAGTTAAAACTGTTATAAGACATCAGGATTAAATGGCCCAAGCCCATTACGGAAGCCAAGGCCCAAGTCAAACAACTCAGTACACTCGGCCCGCGTATGTCAAGACGTTGCCGTTTTGAACAAAACGCAACTCAGCAAACGGAAGGATCTAGAAGACCTTCGGGAACAACTTCAAGATGAAGCTGCTGAGTAGTCTCGACAAACGTACAAGACAGCAGCTGGCGAAGGAAAACTTCCAGACAAAGTGTTTCCTCTTTTGAAAAAGTTCAGACGACACAGTATGCTGTCCAGTTGACCTTACCATAAAAGGAGAGACCATCTGCTGAGCTGACCGAGGACAGAAGATACACGATTGTGATTGGCCGAGAGCTCTGAGCAAGTCAGGATGACAACGACATATAGTCGTTTCCCTCCAACGGTTATTTCGAAATTCGAAATGACCGACGCCCAGACGTCTCTATAAATAGTGCCATCATAAGCTTCACAAGACACAGAACTTGATTAAGCAGTTACGCTGACCAAATTTCTACACAAGTTCTACAAGCAAGAAGCAAAGCAAATCTTACACTACAATTTCTTATATTTGTGTAAAAGTCTAGAGTGATTGTTAAATCGTCTAAAGTGTCTTAGCACATCTTTGTATTAGGACAAAACACTTATCATTTCTAGAGATAGAAAGGAGAGGCTGAGTACTCGGTTTTAAGTACTCAACGAGAGATTATGATTGAGTAGAAGTATAGAGGAAGGTACTCTTGTCATACTCAATTGCTGATATTGTAAAGGGTTTGAGGCTCTACCTTTAAAGAGCTCAGTAGAGGATTTGAAATCTCGGAACGTGTTCCGGGGACAGGACGTAGGCTTAGAAGAAGCCGAACCTGGATAAATCTGCTGAGTGAAGTATTTCTTACCTTTAACTCCTTATTTATATTGCTTGCTTTAAATAATCAAAACTGACCAAGTAAAGAGGTCAAATTGAGTTGTGCGCGTTGAACGTCTGAGCTCAGGAATAGACTCTAAGTGCTATCTCCTGACTCAAGCTAAGAAACTGACCTAGTCACCTGTTGACTAAGCCAGTATCTTGCTGTTTACTCAGCGCCGCTGTTCAAACCTTTTTCTTTAGAAAAAGAAATCTACCCTAATTGCGAAAAAGTTTGAATAGTTCCTAACCCCCCCTTGGAACTATACTTGCAACCTTACAAGGGACCAACATCATAATCATAATTCCTACCATAAAACAAGAGAAGACAAAAAGAACACATTAACAAAATTCTAGTCTTCTAATATTGCAATGCTAACTGGAACTTGTCCATTTATGTATCCAGGCTATGATACTCGGATTCTTCATTTTGGCTGCCATACCAGTGTCGACACGATATGACACTGACATTGGTATGAAATCTGTGTCGGACACTGTTGAAGAACATAGGATACTGTTTTTTTTTTTTTGGAGAACAGTTATTCTCTTTAAAAGAATTTGAAACCTCCTGTAACTTTGAAGAATTTGAAGCGACTTGTGCCTTGGGAATCAAAAACAAACATTAAGTCTCTTTAATCCTTTCTCTTCCCTCAACCCTAATTGCTCCTACAATATAAAATCTTCACCAAAAATAAAAAAAATCCAGTATCCCAGTACCCGTGTCCAAATTTAGGACAGTATCCCCTTATCCAAAATTTTCAAGCTTACCGTACTTGATACTCGGATCTGTACCGGTATCGGATACGAGTTCCCGAGTCCATGTAACATAGTATCCAGGTATCTTTTGCAGTCTTCTTATTCATATTTTGAAATATCATAGTGCATTATTTTCCGGTTCAATATATATCAGACTCAAATGCTTAATGACTCCCTAAACCTTCAAAATGACATTTTCTGAGGAAGAAGTAACCTTAAGAACTCATCACTGTGAAGAAGTAACCTTAAGAACTCAAAACATAGTTCAGTTTTACAATCTACAGAGCTAAGCATACCAAAAGGATTTGAAACTATAATCTGAGGAAGAAGATCACCCACAAAGCCATTTTTCCAATTTGAGTTTTTAACTTTCAAGTGGATAATTTAAGGGGCACTTCATGATAAGGAGTTGAAGCACAAATAAAGCTTTTTGTAGATTCTCCTCAAGCTGAAATTTGTTGGAGACTAAAAGAGCAGATTCATAAGTACCATAGGATTCATATCTAAAGCTGAACAAACAATTAGGAGCTGGACAACACCCACCCCAACTGGAGCCCTGACCAAATATCACAAACTGAATTTATCGAGTTGTTGTTGCCGAAGCTGAACTTGAAGAGCTTCTTCTCTCCACTCTTGCTGCTTTCTTTGCTATTGCTTCCGTTGAATGTAAGAGGGATGAGGGGAGTACAGTCTCTTGATCCTCTATACCTGCCTGACTTGGGCATTTAGCTACGAGAATAACCCATCCCCTTTGATCCCACTGGGAATATAGGAAGCTAGGTGAATACCCTTCTTTAACACGATCCAGTAACACACTCTTATTGAGGCTAGGCTTAAGGCCGGCTACTAATTAGTATTTGAGAACGAGCGGGGGAACTTCATTTCGAGGGAAGCTGTCTTCCCGGAGAATTTTATGGCACTTCATGATAAGGAGACTGAAAGAGCAGATTCATATTAAAGATGAACAAACATTTAGGAATGTGCATGCCCTTATGGATGTATTTAAACACATAGTTTCTATTCTCAAAAAGCATAACGCGACATAGTTTCTATTCTGGAACTTTTTATTAACGCGGACATCCAGCCATCATAGGTTTCTCTATTGTGAATTCTCAAGTGATGGGACTTCTCTAAAGTTTGAAATCATCAAGTTCCCATGACTCTTCTTTTTTCTAATATTCTTAGAGACCCTAGAATTTTCATAATATAAAAGTGAAAGATAAACTACCCAAAGATTGACAGAACAACCGAAGAACAAAAGTTTCATCTTAGCATCATTTGTGAATTGTGAACTTCCAGAAATGCTTATGCTTAAGTTCAAATATCAATGCTTCATCTGTGCTTAGCATATTTATATTAAAAAAAAAGGTGAAAAACAAAAAGAATGATCAAGGATAAAAGCATGCAAAAATCACAAATGATTCACCAAAGCTGAGCTCCAACACTAATATAAAAACTAACATACATTGAACTAAATTCAAACTAAGCCATTGAAGTACCAAATTAGAAGCAACATTAACTACTAATGTATTTTAATTGGCACACATTCACTTACTTTTCTTGTATCAAGGGTCGATCTTTTTGGATTCGTTGCTACCGAGATACATCTCCAGTAAACCTGGGACTTTAGGTATGTATTCATCAACATACTTCTTCTTGAAATCCTTCTCACTTATCAATAAGGCTTGTATCTTACTTTCTATCAGCTTCTTTGACTCTAATAAGTCCAAAACATTATATCTAGGGCGAATCCGTTTTTCAATAGAAAATCCAAGCAATGAGGAGCTTGCAACTATAGTTTTAGTCTCCAACTTCATAGTATTCAAGTAGAAATGCAATGCATTCCTGATTTTCGCCTCTGAAAAAGCTAAACAATAAGGATAACGATTAAAAGCCATCAAAATCTCCTCTTCATTCCATCCCATGCTCTTCATAAACCCAATTTTCTTTTCCCAAGTTGATGCCGGCATTGATATCATCACTTTAAGAGCATGTACGAACATAGGGGCATTTGGTTCAAGACCCAGATTCTTAAGAGCATTCACTGCATAAATCATGGTTTCAGGGTTTTGAGATAGAACTCTACCGGACAATATAAGTTTTCCTATACCATGAGAAGGCACTCCCTCTTTCATCAAAATATCAACATTTGATCGCACTATTCGATCAATATCAAAGAACCATCGAGTACGCATAATAGCAGTTGCAACTTTCTCATTACTGTGAAGGAATGATCTTAAGAACTCAACACATGGTTTAATTTTAGATTCTAAAGACCTAAAAATAACAGAGGGGTTTGAAACAATGATCTGCGGAAGAAGCTCACCTGCAAAGCCATTTTCTACGAAGTACTCAAGTTTGGGCTGGAGAGTGTCTTTGACTTTGATGTGGAGAATTCTGGGGTCCTTGACAATCAATTTAGCCACCTGCGTATCGCTGAAATGATGCGATTTAAGTAGTTGAAGCACAGATTGAGGCTTCTGTGGATTTGTTTCGTCAAGCTGAATTTTATCGGAGACAGAAAGAGCAGATTTTAAAGGAAGCCCGCATGAATTGACGAGGAATTGAACTGTAAACGATGAAGAAGAAGTTACAGAATTGGGTAATGGAGAAGTGGAGGAAAGGGTTGCAGAGGATTGAAGAAAACGGTTATGGATTTGAGAAAACACATTTCTGATTAAATCGTTCCCAAATTTTGAAGCCATATGAAAGGAAAATGTAAAGTAGAGAATTGGAAAAGAAAATGGAATAGCTATGGAGTCTTCGGTTTGCGAATAGCAATGGAGTCTGAGCAGACAGAGGAGAAAGGGGAGAGATCGAAAGGAAAGGCCCAATAAGAGCGTAGAGAATGTATAGAGATTAAAAAAAAAAAAAAAAAAAAGTTTTGGTAAATTATTTATCACCGCCTCTATTTGGACAATTTTACCCTTTGCATACAAAAAAAATTGAGAGAAAATTTCAAAGTTTGGCCTAAACGGATGCGGCATCCGCCCGGCCCATGGCGGGGACGGATGCCGCATCAGTTTAGACCAAATTTTGAAATGTCCAAAATCGTAAAAAATTTAGTGACGAAAAATACTAAATCATTCAATTTTTTGTGACGAAAAATACAAAATTTTCCAATTTTTGTGACGAAAAATGCAAAAACGTCATAAAAAATATATATTATTTTCATGAATTCTTTGATAAAAAAAATGTAAATTTTAATGTTTCCAACTTGTAATCATCCATTTTCGGGGTTCAAGTTGTCACACATCAATTATTTTCATAGTTTCAATTATTGTTGTTCGGGTTTATGATTTTGGAGAGAGAATTTTCTGTTTTTGATCAAAATTATGAAAAGGGCAAAGAAGTCCAAATGGGGGCAATGATAAGTAATTTGAAGCAGTATGTAGCAATTCACAAAAAAATTGAATAACTGAATAAGAACTGAAAAGGAGTATAAGAATTTCAAATTAATAAAAAGGGCATTATTCTGCTTTTTGAAGTGTCAACGGGTTCATCTTCCGTATCTATGCTTTAAGAATGGAAGCAGTCAGCACCAACCCTAGGCATAGGCCAGAAGTACGGCCCATACCAACACCGCCCATTTTTTTTACAATATATATTGTAATCTTTTTTATTATAAATATAGTTATAATACTCATTGTAGTAAGGGTCTCTTATTTCTTATTTTGCATAGGATCCATAAAATGTCAAGACCGGAAAACAACCTTTAGGTTTTGTCAAATAGTATTGATCTTTTAATCAGCCTTTTCAATAAAGTGTAGATTGTAGATTTAGTCTTAACTTAGAAAATTGTCTAAGTTTAAATTTAGACTAATGTTTCTAAATAAGATCAAATTTTGATGCTAAATTACCGAAAATTTGAAAAAGCTTGTTTGTTTGTTATTTAATGTCACATTAGACTTTACAAAAGTCAGAATTTGAGTAAATTAACTCTTTTTAGAGAGCAAAACCTCCCTTTTTATATAGGGAATACATGAATGGTCTAATAAGGAAACTAGCCTCATTACCTTTACAAACTAAGTAAACAAACACTCCCTATGGTGCATAGATATCGCACATATTGTGAAATACCACTTTTATGGAGTTAAGGGGGTAAATAGGATATTCGATGAGTTGAGAAGGGGTAAAATGACAAAGTTGGACAAGTTAAGGGGGTGAGAAATACCATTTTTATGGAGTTTAGGGGGTTAAAGGGTTGTCCCGTAAGGTGAGGGGGTTAAATGAACAAAACGGACAACTTTAAGGGCTTGGGTATGCATTAGGCCTTGTGAAAGATCATAGTACATTATTTTTCAGCTCAATATATATCCAACCCTTCCAACTTGAATTCAAACGCTTAATGACTCCTTAAAATTTCTAAATGATCTTTCTACCACCTCAACTTGCTTAGAACGACCTTCCTGCTACCTCAACCTGCTTAAATTACCGGTAGTGTACAGAGTACACGGTACCACCACGTGAAAAGAAGGAGTTAGCCATGACAGTTTAGGCGAATTGAGAGGCTAAAAAAGTCGTTTGACAGTTTAGGGGGCCATTTTTGAAATATAACTCTGGACAGCATTATAAACATTCTTAAGACCAGGAGTAGCTCCTCCCTCTTTCATTAATAAAATCAACATGGATACAACATAATAGCTGCTATACGTTTCTCATCGCTATGAACAAGTGACCTTAACAACTTAAAACATAGTTCAGTTTTACAATCTGAGGAAGAAGATGACCCACAACACAAAGCCATTTTTCCAATTTGAGTTTAGAGACTGTTTTAAATTTGAAGCGGAGAATTTTATTGCACTTCATGATAAGGACTTGAAACACAGATGAGGCTCTTTGTAGATTCTCATCAAGCTGAAATTTGTTGGAGACTGAAAGAGCAGATTCATATGTACCCAATTTTAGAGGTATTCATGATAAGTGAATTCTCAAGTGAGGGGACTTGTCTAAAGTTTGTTATCATCAAAGTCTCATGACTTCTTTTTAAAGTGAAATGTAAACAGTCCTCCCAAAGATTAGCATCATTCCTGAACTTCCAGAATTGCTTATGCTTAAGTTCAAATATCAATGCTTTCGTTTTAGTAAATATATTTACAAAAAAGGCGATATAAGCAAGTGCAAAATAAAGAAAAAGATGAAAAACGAAAAGAATGCAAATATCACAAATGACTTAGACTCACTAAAGCTGAGCTCCTAAACTAATATAAAAAATAACATATATTGAATTAAATTCACAGTATTAGAAGAAGCAACGTTACCTTACTTTTCTTGTATCATCCGTCGACCTTTTTGGATTCGTTGCTACCAAGATACATCGCCAGTAAACCTGGGACTTTAGATATGTATGGATCAACATACTTCTTCTTGAAATCCTTCTCGCTTATCATAAACTCCTTCTTGAAACCCTTCTTAATTTCTATCAGCTTCTCTGATTCTAATAGATTCAGAACATTAAACCTAGGGCGAATCCGTTTTTCAATTGATAACCCAAGTAATACTGGGTATGCAACTAGAGATTTTGGCTCCAACTTCACAATATTCAAGTAGAAATGCAAGGCATTCCTGATTTTCGCCTCTGAAAAACCTAAAAAATATGGATGGCGATTGAAAGCTTTCAAAATCTCCTCTTCATTCCATCCTATACTCTTCATAAACCCAATTTTCTTTTCCCAAGTTGATGCCGACATTGATATCATCACTTTAAGAGCATGTAGGAACATAGGGGCATTTGGTTCAAGACCCAGATTCTTAACAGCATTCACTGTGTAAATCATGGTTTTAGGGTTTTGAGTTAATACTCTAGTTAAGAGTATAAGTTTTGCTATACCATGAGAAGGAACTCCCTCTTTCATCAAAAAATCAACATTTGATCGCACTGTTCCATTCAAATTAACATCAAAGAAACATGGAGTACGCATTACAGCAGTTGCAATTTTTTCATTAGTGTGAAGGAACGACCTTAAGAACTCAATACATGGTTTAATTCGAGAATCTAAAGACATAAGAACAGCAGAGGGGTTTGAAACAATGACCTGCGGAAGAAGCTCACCTGCAAAGCCATTTTCTACCAAGTACTCAAGTGTGGGCTGGAGACTGTTTTTGACTTCGACGTGGAGAATTCTCGGGTACTTGACAATCAATTTTGCCACCTGCGTATCGCTGAAATGATGCGATTTCAGGAGTTGAAGCACAGATTGAGGCTTCTGTGCATTCCTTTCGTCAAGCTGAAATTTTCCGGAGACAGAAAGAGCAGATGTTAAAGGAAGCCCGCATGCATTGACGAGGAATTGAACTGTAAATGATGATGATGGAGAAGAAGTTCCGGTGTTGGACAATGGAGGATTGGTGGAAAGGGTTGCAAAGGATTGAAGAAAACGTTTATGGATTTGAGAAAACACATTTCTGATTAAATTGTTGCCCAATTTGGAAGCCATAAAAGGAGAATGTGAATTAGAGAATGGAATAGCAATGGAGTCTTCGGGTTGAGAGGGAAGGCCGAATACTGATTTAGGTTTACGAACCACAATAAGAAAAGAAGATTAAATATATATATATATATATATAAAATAAAAAATTTATTAGAACATTATAAAAAATTTCTGATAAAATATATTTTCAACGTCTAAAATTATGAAATTTTATTCTCGACATTGTTGACCTACTTTTAACGTTGATAAGTTAGATCAACTTAAAAAAGAATTTATCAAATTGTATCTTTTTAGCATAAATTTTGTTATCTACACTACATTCGTACGTATATATACGTCAAAAAAGTTAATGAATTATATTGAATTCTGTACGAGTTGGAAAAAAATTGCTCCACTAACTCTCATTTCACCATTTTTATTTTCAAAATTTCTATTTAACATGCCCAACCTTACTTTCCTCTTTTTCACCTAACTCTTTTGCTATTTTTTGGATCTAAAAATTTCCCAAGTTCATCTTAAACATACCAATTTATGTTTGAGATGAGATCCACTTGAATATTAGCTATTTTTTTTTTCTAAGATCTTTCTCTAACTTCAATGGCAATACCAAGATTGTAAAAACTGAAACTCGAACTTAGTTATAGTGGTAGAAGCTTTAAAAGTGTTCCATGAATGAATGACATTTGAGATAAAATATTTATCTTTAGATCTTGAAGGCCGAATTTATATTAGATTCGGCCTTTTCGCCTCAAAGTCTCCTACTAAAATTCAAGGTTGCATCTAGAAAACGTAAAAGGAGAATATCTTGAAGGTTGAACCACAAGATCCGAAGGACGACTAGCAAGGTTAATGTTGAAGGCACTGGATTTAGAGGGTCGTCCGCCTGAAAAGCTAGAAGACGTGCTTGCAATAAAAACAATTATCCTTTGAAGGTCAAGCTTTAATTTAAACAATGTGGCCAAGAAGTACTTACCACTTCCTCACCTCTATTTACACAAGTATGGTTCTATCCTATGAGTGAGAATTACTGAGTTTATGACAACCAGAGTGTAGGAATCTTGGCCAATATCTTGCATTTCTCAGCGAGTAATGATCAGACAAAACAATCTTTGACGCCCAATTATCACCCTCGACATAACCGACTTAGCAGAACCACTGCAAAAAAAAATTTAGTTGTATCGTGTCTATCCCACTTTAGATGTTTCACATGCATCCTACAATTGGTCTTCTTCACAGGCGAGCAGATGAGAAGTTATTCGGTCTGTAAAAGCCCTGATTACTGTAGATGAACACTCGAGCAAACAACTTTGTGTGGTATGGAAATACTTGTTTCATGGTTAGGATCTTTTTCTGAATTCTTCTATTTTCCCATAGAACAGAAGAAGTTATTCAAGCCCATAATCCCTGCAAAACAAACAACTAATGTACCACAGCCTTAACAAGTGAAGACAAGAAGAACACAACAACAGAATAGTAGTCTTCTTATTCATATTGCGAAATATCATAATACATTTTTCGGTTCAACATATACCCAAACCCTCCAACTTGCACTCAAATGCTTAATCACTGCGTAAACCTTCAAAACGACATTTCTGCCACCTCAACTTGCTTAGACTACCAGTAGTGTATAGAGTACGCGATACCACCATGTGAAAATAAGGAGCTAAAAATTCATTTTCAAAGTTGAGGGGGTTATTAACTTATTAGGCGTTCGAGTGCAAATTGGAGGGGCTTGATATGTATTCAGCCTTATTTCTCTTACCAATATCAATTGAATTACGAAGTACCTAGGAGGAACCTCTTTTTTCAACTATGTACATTAAAGTCTGGCTCTGCAATTACAATCTAAGGCTCCCACTTCATAGTATTCATGTGGAAATCTATTACATTCTCCTCTGAGCAAGTAATATGGTTCTAGCTTGAAATCCATTCAAATCACCTCTTCAGTAACTCAATTTTCTTCCTTCGCGTCAATTGGCTCATTGACAGTTGACACCATTACTCTAAGAGCTGGTGTGCACAGAGGAGCTGTTCAACACTCTGATTCTTAACAGCAATCATCACTGCATAACCATCCTTTCAAGCTTTTGATTATATAAACATTCTTAGACCATGACTAGGTACCTCTAGACCGCAATATAAACATTCTTAGACCATGACTAGGTACTCCCTCTTTCATTATATAAATCAACATTTGATTGCACTTCACCCTCAAATTAGTGTTAATGAATAAGTGACTTTAAGGACTAAAAACATAGTTCAGTTTGACAATCTACAGAGCTAAGCATAGCAAAGGGATTTGAAACTATAATCTGAGGAAGAAGATCACCCACAAATAACTTTAAAGTGAAGAATTTTAGGGCACTTCATGATAAGGAGTTGAAGCACAGATGAGGCTCTTTGTGGATTCTCATCAAGCTGAAATTTTTTGGAGACTGAAAGAGCAGATTCATATGTACCCAATTTTAGAGGTACCATAGGATTCAAGAGCTGTAAAACCATTTTCAGGTATGTGCATGCCGATGGATATATCGAAATACATAGTTTCTATTATTAACAGGTTGTGCAGTCCAATCTCGAACATTTTTTAATGCGGAAATCCTGCCATCATATGTTTCTCTACGGTGAATTCTCAAGTGTCGGGACTTCTCTAAAGTTTGTTATCTTTAAATTCTCATGACTCTTGTTTTTTCTCTACTACGAAAGGTAAACAGTCCTCCCAAAGATTGACAGAGCAACGAAACAACATAAGTTTCTTCCTAGCATCATTCTTGAACTTCAATTAATGCTTATGCTTAAGTTCAAATATCAATGCTTTCAGTAAATATATTAAAAAAAGGCGATATAGGCGAGTGAAAAAATAAAGGAAAGGGTGAAAACAAAAAGAATGATCAAGGATACAAATGTCACAAATTACTCACCAAAGCTGATAAAAATAACACATTGAACTAAATTCACAGTACTTATATTTCAAACTAAGCCAGTGAAGTGAAGCATAAACTACAAATAACTTCCGATTTGCCAAATTAGAAGCAACATTAACTACTAATGTATTTTACTTTGACTACATTCACTTACTTTTCTTGTATCAAGGGTCGATCTTTTTGGATTCGCTGCTACCAAGATAGATCTCCAGTAAACCTGGGACTTTAGGTATGTATTCATCAACATACTTCTTCTTGAAATCCTTCTCACTTATCAATAAGGCTTGTATCTTACTTTCTATCAGCTTCTTTGATTCTAATACATTCAGAACATTAAACCTAGGGCGAATCCGTTTTTCAATTGATAACCCAAGTAACACAGGGTTTGCAACTAAAGATTTTGGCTGCAACTTCATAATATTCAAGTAGAAGTGCAAGGCATTCCTGATTTTCGCCTCTGAAAAAGCTAAATAATATGGAAAGCGACTGAAAGTTTTAAAAATCTCCTCTTCGTTCCATCCTACACTCTTCATAAACCCAATTTTCTTTTCCCAAGTTGATGCGGACATTGATATCATCACTTTAAGAGCATGCAGGAACATAGGGGCATTTGGTTCAAGACCCAGATTCTTAACAGCATTCACTGTGTAAATCATGGTTTTAGGGTTTTGAGATAATACTCTAGTTAAGAGTATAAGCTTTGCTATACCATGAGAAGGAACTCCCTCTTTCATCAAAAAATCGACATTTGATATTACTGTTCCATTCAAATTAACATCAAAGAACCATCCATTACGCGTAATAGCAGTTGCAATTTTATCATTACTGTGAAGGAATGACCTTAAGAACTCAACACATGGTTTAATTTGAGAACCTAAAGACCTATAAATAACAGAGGGGTTTGAAACAATGATCTGCGGAAGAAGCTCACCTGCAAAGCCATTTTCTACGAAGTACTCAAGTTTGGGCTGGAGATTGTCTTTGATTTTGATGTGGAGAATTTGGGGGTACTTGACGATCAATTTAGCCACCTGCGTATCGCTGAAATGATGCAATTTCAGGAGTTGAAGCACAGATTGAGGCTTCTGTGGATTCCTTTCGTCAAGCTGAAATTTTCCGGAGACAGAAAGAGCAGATTTTAAAGGAAGCCCGCATTCATTGACGAGGAATTGAACTGTAAATGATGATGACTGAGAAGAAGTTCCGGTGTTGGGCAATGGAGTGGTGGAAAGGGTTGCAAAGGATTGAAGAAAACGTTTATGGATTTGAGAAAACACATTTCTGATTAAATTGTTGCTCAATTTGGAAGCCATAAGAAAGGAGAATGTGAAGTAGAAAATGGAATTGCAATGGAGTCTGAGCAGACAGAGAAAGGGGAGAGATTGAGAGGGAAGGCCGAATACTGATTTAGGTCGAACCACAGTAATAAAAGAAGATTAAAAAAATAATTAAAAAAGTAAATATATATTTAAAACATTGTACTCTTAAAAGAAAAAACAATGTAATTCTGATAAAATATATTTTCTTAATGTTTTTGTGAAGTTTTTTTTAGACATATTTATGATTGGGAGCTAGCCATACTTACTACTATGTCTTATTACTATATTCTTAAAAAAAAAACGTTTATCCATAATGTTGTTGACTTACTTTTAACATTGATAAATTGGACCGATTTAAAAAATGTATTTTCAGTATAAATTTTATCATCTCTACTAAATACGTACTTAATCTTATCACTCATCAAATTACAAATCACAAACATATGTATATACGGAAAAAAAATTTATAGAATAATATTGACTTTTCTACGAGTTGGAAAAAAATTAAAATATTTTATCAAATTTAAAAATATTAATCTCTAATTGTATAGTATTATGAAATTACAAAAAATAAAAAAAAATAGGCTTAATGATGGAGATGATAATGGTGGAGAACAGAAAACTTCATCCTCGTTCAAGGATATTCTGCTCGCTCAAACAAACTCCAAGGAAAATCAAAATCGCGAGAAGGAAGATGATTTTGAAGTTAATGAAGAGGATGTTGCTCTAGAGACTAAGGATGATCTCCCCTCAATTGTTTTCTTAGATAGAATACACAATCTGATGGCGAGGGCTATGCAAAGGACTGTAGTTGTTCGACTTCTGGGCAAAGGAATCAGCTATAAAGTTCTGTACAATAGACTTATGACACTATGGAAACCAGCCAGTGATATTGAGTAGTGGACCTTGATGATGGATATTATCTGGTAAAGCTTGCAACCGTAGAGGACTACTCGGCCGTGCTTCTGAAAAGACCCTGGACATTAATGGGACGTTACTTGACTGTGCCACCATGGAGCCCCTCATTTAACACAAAGGAAGGATGGAAATATCTCTGATGTAGCTGCGTGGCTTCGATTTCCAGGGTTACCAATCCAATACTATCAGAAGGGAGTATTAAGGGAGATTGCTAGAACCTTGGGTAAGTTCATCAAGACTGACTATAACACAGCTTCGTCGGAGCTGGGGAAATTTGCACGTATGGCAGTAGAGCTGGATCTAACGAAATCCCTTGTGTCTCAAATCTCAATTGATGGAAGACTATAACTGATAGAGTACGAAGATTTACCATTCATCTGCTACAAGTGCGGCCGGTATGGGCACATCAGTGATACATGTAAGGAATCAAAGAGTGAGGCCATGGATATCATTGGGCAATCGGAGGTGCAAAAACGGAGTGATATCGGACCTCAAGTAAATAGCAACGGAGCTCCAGCAACTTTGAACGGCACCAGCGAGCAAACAGCCTCACCGTCATTGGAGAACAAGCTTGGTCCATGGATTCACGCAACCAAGAAGCGCAAAAATGTCAAGCAATGAGGACCCACTCCTTTGAAACCTGCAAAAGACAATAAACATATTAATGAAACAATGGCTTCAAGGTTTCAAGTCTTATCTTGTCTAGAAGATCACTCTGGAAATCAATCAATTTCTAACCCCAAGACCCATATTGGCCCAAGCTTAAGAGCATCTCAAAGGCATATTTTTCATTTTTGCCTTCCATCTCCCCAATTCTCTATATTTCTATCCCCAATCCCTATTTTTCTCCAACCCATTTATATAATTTCTTCCCTATAAAGTATATTCCATACTTTATTCTACTTCAACTACTTTTTACCTCTAATTTATCACATTATTATTTTATTAGTTCTCCATTAATTTGGAGAAACATAGATTCTTCCCCAATTATAGGGAAGAATTGATTTTTTCCCTACAATTAGGGAAGACAATGGGGAGGGTTGGACTGCCAACTCTAAGTGAGGCAAATTTAAATAAGGCAAAGGTAAAAGAAATGGGCCAGAAAAAACTTATTCTACATACATACTAAAGACAAAGAACACATTATGTCCACTAAAAACAAAACTCCCACCACACATGTTCCCACAATGAACCATTCACACCTGGATATCTCCATTGAGAATTTAAATCCTAATTGTTTAAGGGTGTTATTATTCCCAGCCACCATTTTCCACCCCTAACCCTGTGAAAGGATGAAAATGCCCTTTCAGGTGTTGGCGATGAGAAATGGGCTATTTTTTTTGCTCTCCCGACACACGGACATGTGACTAGCACACCTCACCTTGTGCTGAGGCGTGATAGCCACATTTCTCACCATGTGGTGAGGCGTGATAGTCACACGCCCGCCCTTATGGTGAGGCGTGTGTCAATCACGTCTCACGCCTTGGTAGATTTTTTTTAACTAAAACCTGTAACAATAATATAAGTTGATAAATAAATATTATCAATTAAAACATATAAATTCATATACATCAATGTAATCTATTTCAAGCCGCTCTCTTGTCAGCATAAATATTGTCCAAGTGTTGAACACTCGGATCACGAAATCTATCTCATTGAATGGGAATTTGAGGCACTGGAAATCTAGGTCTTAAATAAAGACGTATGTAGTGTTCATAACTTCTCAAATGACAAATGGCAATCTCTCGCTTCAGTGGTCTTCCATCGTCTGAACGCATCGGCAGTATAGTACAACATCCTAACTGTAGCGCAGTAAAAAGGAATATCATGTTGGTCCCTTGTAAGGTTGCAAATATAGTTCCAAGGGGGGGTTAGGAACTATTTTACCTTTTTAAACTAATTTAGGCAGATTTCTTTTCTTTAAGAAAAGTTTATCTAACAGCGGCACTTAGCACACAGCAAGACACTGACTTAGTCAACTAGTGACTAGGACAGCTTCGTTGCTTAGGTCAGGAAATAGCACTTTGAGTCTATTCCTGAACCTTCTCGTTGGTAGCGCACAACTCAGCTTGACCTCTTTTACTTAGTCAGTTTTAGTTTGTTTTAAGCAAGCAATATGAGTAAGGCGTTAAGGTTTAGAAATACTTCACTAAGCAGATTTATCCAGGTTCGGCTTCTTCTAAGCCTACGTCCTGTCCCCGGAACACCTCCGAGATTTCAAATCCTCTACTGAGCTCTTTAAAGGTAGAGCCTCAAACCTTTTACAATATCAGCAATTGAGTATGACAAGAGTACCTTCCTCTATACTTCTACTCAATCCTAATCTCTCCGCTGAGTACTTAAAACCGAGTACTCAGCCTCTCCTTTCTACTTCTAGAAATGATAAAGATTTTGTCCTAAACAACAATTGCTAGAACACCTTAGATGATTGAAAAACAATCACTCTAGACTTTTACACAAATGAATAGACTTTGTAGTGTAAGAATTTTGCTTTGCTTCTTGCTTGCAGAACTTGTAGAGATTTGGACAGCGTAATGGCTTGATCAAGTTCTGTGTTTAGTGAAGCTTGTGATGGCATTATTTATAGAGACGTCTGGCCATTCGGTCATTTCGAATTTTGAAATAACCGTTGGAGGGAAACGGCTATGTGTCGTTGTCATCCTAACTTGCACAAAGCTCTTGGCCAATCACCTTAGATGATTGAAAAACAATCACTCTAGACTTTTACACAAATGAATAGACTTTGTAGTGTAAGAATTTTGCTTTGCTTCTTGCTTGCAGAACTTGTAGAGATTTGGACAGCGTAATGGCTTGATCAAGTTCTGTGTTTAGTGAAGCTTGTGATGGCATTATTTATAGAGACGTCTGGCCATTCGGTCATTTCGAATTTTGAAATAACCGTTGGAGGGAAACGGCTATGTGTCGTTGTCATCCTAACTTGCACAAAGCTCTTGGCCAATCACAATCGTGTATCTTCTGTCCTCGGTCAGCACAGCAGATGGTCTCTCCTTTTATGGTAAAGTCAACTGGACAGCATACTGTGTCGTCTGAACTTTGCTAAAAGAGGAAACACTTTGTCTGGAAGTTTTCCTCTGCCGGTCTGCTGTCTTGTACGCTTTGTCGAGACTACTCAGCAGCTTCATTGTGAAGTTGTTCCTGAAGGTCTTCTAGATCCTTCCGTTTGCTGAGTTGCGTTTTTGTCCAAAACGACAACGTCTTGACATACGCGGGCCGAGTGTACTGAGTTGTTTGACTTGGGCCTTGGCTTCCGTATTGGGCTTGGGCCTTCTAATCCTTATGACTTATAACATTTATACTCAACATTGAACAAACACATTAGTAGAATAAATCAACGCATTTAAACTTAGTGTGTTTAGAATATGTATTCTAATTTATACTTAAACAATTTTGTCAAATCAAAATTATGTAGAAAGGTGTTTCAACAAACTCCCCCATTTTGATGTTGGCAAAACTGTTAAGCAAGGAACTCAGTATGAGCTCCCCCATGATAGTTGACCTTTTTAATTAAGTGAACTCCCCCGTAAGGACTGAACTACGGACTTAGTTTTATTCTAAACATTCTAAGGTTTAACTGAATAAGTCTAAGATCAGATTTCAGGTATAGGTCAGCTTATGGGTCATATTCTATTTTACTCAGAATTCAGCGAAAGTAATATATAGTGACAGAGCGCGCTGAGCAAATTATTGTTCAATGAGTTCTTTATCAGAATGTTTCATAAGATCATAGTATGATGTCAAACATGTTATCAGCATATCATTTAGTCAATAAATATTATAAGTGTTAAGCATAGCTGATATAAACGAAGATACATAATAACTCAGTACTTAATAGCATATATCATAACTCAGTATTGGAATAAGAAAAGGAAGTATGATATATTGATAGAAGTCAGCAGTTGCACAGCAAAAATAAATTAGCAAAAATTAAGACCTAGCCTAACTATTTCTTTTTCTTGCCCTGTGACTGACTTCACTTGTACTGACGTTGCTCATGCTGAGCTCTAGCAGCTTGCGCTTTCTCCCCCGTTTTGTCAACTTCAGGGAGCTTAAAC
Organism: Euphorbia lathyris; assembly: GCF_963576675.1. Classification (NCBI taxonomy): domain Eukaryota; kingdom Viridiplantae; phylum Streptophyta; class Magnoliopsida; order Malpighiales; family Euphorbiaceae; genus Euphorbia; species Euphorbia lathyris. Next base: position 92,888,820 of record NC_088912.1, on the reverse strand, counting down.
GCATCGGTTAAGATAGCGCGAGTCAGTTCTTGTGAAAGCTCTTTGAGTTTGTCAGCACTTTCATTTAGCCCATCAAAAATGCCAACGCCATCAGCGGATACTTCGACTGGTATATGAAGATCAGCAGCACTGAGCATATTCACACTGAAGGCTTGTGCTTTGGCTTGCCAAATGAGAGCTTCAGTGAGACCAGCAAAGACTTGGTGGAAGGTTTTTAAGAGTGCTGAGTCATAATGATGATGCTGGATATTGTTATGACGGATGTGAGTGAAGGATTTCCGTGCAAGAGATAGCAACTCATTTTGCTTCATCGAGTCAGTATCCATCTCTTGCTTGTTGAGATTAAGGAGCCGAATGGCCTCACCAATTTGCTCGACTGAGCACTGACTATAGGATACCATTTGCTCATTTGTCTTAAGTTGCTCAGTATGAAGCTGAGCAAAGAGCATCTTGAGTTCTGAGGAAGTGGCATAGTCAGTGTTCACAGCAGATAACTTCTGAACTTGCTGATGGAGTGAGTTCAGATGTTGAATTGTTGACAGTTGTATCTCTGCCAACTTAGCAATGGAATCCTGCTTAGCTTGCTGGGCTTGTAATGACAGGACGACATTCAGCAAATCCTTGAGTCCCTTGACTTCGTTGAGAAGTAGAGTGACTTGAGAGAGCTGAGTTGCGGCAGGAATTGAAGATCCAGCAGTAGGCGAAGCGAAATGTTGAAGATCGTGGATGAGTGCTTGCACTGAGTCAAGGAGCTTTTTGCCGGACTCAGTGGTATCCCGATGTACATCAGTATGACCAGAAGAAAGTGGGGTGAAAGGAATACCCTGGTCAGTGACTGGATGACTTGGCTCAATCTGCACTTGAGTTGGAGGTAAGTTTGATTGATCAGCAGAGAGGTTGTTGATGATGGAAGTCATAACCCGAACACTGTCTGTGCTGACGGCAGAGGGATGAGGAGTCAGAATTATGCTTGAGGAAACAGCATGGGCAGTGCTTGGTTCAACCTGACTTGTAGAAGTGGTTGAAGTGTTATGCTCGGCATGTTCCTGTTGAGAAGAAACAGAGGCTTGTTTTTCCAACGGCGTTGTAGTAGAGGAAGTTGTGGGCCATTTGAAAAATTTTAATTGGACGGTAGAAGGATCCTTTGTTGTCTTGGAGAGGACAAGTTGAGGAATGGATGGTGGTTGCACAGGAGGGTCACTGACTATTACCTCACTGGCCTTAACCAGTTTTCGCCTTCTATGTGGTGGAGTGGTATGATGAGCAGGTTCTATTGAGTGAGTAGGAGAAGGTTCCTTTTGCTCAGTCTGAATCTGGTCAGCTTGCTCTTCAACTTGTTCAACTCCCGTAGCCAACTCAGTGTCAGTCTGCACAGCACCACCTGCTAACCCAGTGTCAGCGTCCTCAGCTTCAATTTCGCTGGCATATTCTTCAGACTCCTCAGCGTCATTCTGACCGCTGGTTTCATCATCTTCTTTTTCTTCCTCAGTATTATCTCCATCAAGTTCTTCCTCAACTTGGGAGATGAAGTGATCATCTAACTGGACTTCAGTTCCCTCAGCATTAGTGCCTTGACATTGAGTGAAGTGAGAATCACCCGGTACAATAAAATCCGTCGGTATGACGTCGAGAGGGGCCTGTGTTGAAGACTTCTGCTTCTTCTGAGGGAGCTCAGCAGCTGCCTCAGTGTTAGGCTCATCTTGCCTGCTTCTCTTCTCAGCTGACTTTCCAGCTGACCTCTGCCTCTTTGCTGGAGACACAACATTAGGTGTCTCAGCAGATTTTCTCTTACGAGAAGCTGGGGCCTTAGTTCTTTGCCCTTTCTTAGGCTCAGCTATAGTCTCCTCAGTCTGATCAGCTTGGCCAGCAGCAGCAGCAGCTTTTCCTTTCTTCAAAGGCTGCCCATATTTCAGTGCCCTCAGCGAGGCCGCTGTGATTTCGGTTCCTTTGAAAGATTCCTCGCCTTCAAGGTCAATCTTGTGGTCGATGAGGATCCTGGTAATGATTGATCCCAACCTCATTGTACCCGTGCTACGTAGGAACCCAGCAACTAGGAAGACGGGCATGTTGATGGGGGTGTACGTCAGCATGTGCCATATGAAGCACTGTTCAAAGTTCGTTGCTGAGGTCGTGCAGTTTATCTTAGGGTAAATGAAGTAGCTCAGCAGGTAGTGAGCCATCTTTTGGTGCTGTCCCATTGAAGATGCTGAGATCTCGCCTGAGTGACCCTCAGGTTTGCAGAAAGTATGGACGTAGTCGGTCTTGTCCTGATCTCCAGACTTCCTCAACCTCACTCCCTCAGTTTTAAGTTGGAGGAGATTTCCCAAGTACAGAGGGTTGATGAAGATCGTCTTTCCTTTTACTTTAGTGCTTAGATAGTCAGGGGAGTCATTGGCAACCATGAGATTGTGGTAAAACTCCCTTACCAGGTCAGGATACGTTTCATCTCTGACGGAGAACAGCCCAGTCCATTCGTTCTTTGCAATCCATTCGGCAAACGGTTGTTCATGTTGGACGAAGTGCTCAGAAACCCATCTGGAGGGCTCAACTTTCCATTCGAGAACACTTTCGAAGACTTTGGAGTAGGTTCGTATTTTCACAGCTTTCTCTTTTTCAGAGTTTTGATCAGTTTTACCCTTGCTAGAGGTGGAAGGGTTTCGTGAAGGTTCATCGGAGCTGGACTTATTTTGGCCGGCACCGGAGACGTTGAAGGATAGCTTAGTCATGCTTCTAAGATGGAGAGAATAGAGGTATTTGAGAGAGAGAAATTTGGGTGATTTCGTAGCCTTAAAGATTTGTTGAGCGTAAGGAGTAAAAGATGGGGAATTGCCCATGATTTATAGACGAGTTGAACGGTGTGGATCTTAACCAAATCCATATGTCAGTTGCCTTGGGATCATGTACCGACAGGGATCCTGGCATTTATGACACATTACGGCGAATACGTCATCCTAGGTTATACGCGTGCTTGGAATTTATGCTAACGGATTAATCACTCAGTATTTAGAATGTCAAGCGTTTGATATTCTGAGAGATCAGTGCATTATTTAAGGATGATTTTAAGTTCAAGTTCGAAACTAATTTACTCAGTGTGCAAGATTACTCAGTATTGTATATTCAGTCAGTTTCAATGACATACTCAGCAAACAATGAATCATTCAGCATGTAATTCATTCAGCATCCAATAATCATTTATGCACATAAAATCCTAATAGCTTCTAGCCTTGCCACTGGGGCAAAGGTCTCACCGTAGTCTATACCTTCTTGCTGACTGTAGCCCTGAGCTATAAGTCTTGCCTTGTTTCTGACTACGTTTCCTTGCTCATCTAGCTTGTTCCTGAAGACCCATCTTGTTCCAATGGTCTTTTGGCTCCTAGGATGTGGCACTAACTCCCATACATTATTCCTCCTGAACTGATTGAGTTCCTCTTGCATGGCATTCATCCAGAATTCGTCATCCTCAGCTTCGGCAAAGTTCTTCGGCTCAAGTACTGAGACAAAAGCTACATTGCCGAGATATTTCCTTAGTTGATTTCTTGTCATCAGCGTATTTCCAGCTGAGTCAAGAATTGCATTTTCTGAATGCCCTCTTGGAACTCTTATCTCCTTTGGTAGACATGTGTCTTGATCTATCTATGTTTCAACATTCTCTGCAGAAGTAGATGGGTCAGTGAAAGTAATTTTAGGTTCACTCTTACTTTTGGTCAGCCGTTTTATGAAGGACTCAGTGGCTGGTTCTTGATCAGCAGGTGCTGAGTTTGGTTCATCTTCTGTCAGCGGCTGGTATCTTCCTGCAGGGTTAGTTTCATCGAATTGCACATGTATAGATTCTTCTAATACTTGAGTTCTCTTATTAAAAACTCTGTATGCTTTGCTGTTTGTTGAGTAGCCTAGAAAGATAGCCTCATCAGCTTTTGAATCAAATTTGGCTAAGCTAACTTTGGTATTTAAAATAAAACACCTACAGCCAAAGGCACGAAAGTATCCAATGTTGGGCTTTCGTCCTTTCCAAAGTTCATATGGGGTTTTCTTAAGTATAGGTCTAACTAAAGCCCTATTCAGAATATAGCATGCTGTGTTGACAGCTTCTCCCCAAAAATACTTTGGAAGCCTATGCTCATCCAGCATTGTCCTAGCAATCTCAACCAGAGTTCTGTTCTTCCTTTCAACAACCCCATTTTGCTGAGGCGTTCTAGGAGCAGAGAAATTGTGGTCAATGCCGCTGGCTTCACAGAATTCAACAAACTTCTGGTTCTTGAATTCTCCACCATTATCACTACGGATATGAGTTAATTTTAGGTCTTTCTCATTTTCAATTTTTCTAACCAAGTTTGAAAATGTCTCAAAGGTCTCATCCTTACTGGTCAGCAGGATAACCCATGTGTACCGAGAGAAATCATTTACAATAACCAAGGAAAACCTTCTTCCACCCAGACTCAGCGGCTGGACTGGACCAAAGAGATCCAAGTGTAGCATTTCTAACGGACGCTTAGTTGAGACAATGTTTTTACTTTGAAAAGATTGCTTGGTTTGTTTTCCAGCTTGGCAGGCATGGCATAATTGATCTTTTTGAAATTTAAGTTCAGGCAGTCCCTCAACCAATTGCTTTCTTGCTAATTTGGCCAGGAGGTCCATGCTTACATGACCAAGTCTCCTGTGCCATAGCCAGGAATTTTCTTCCTTTGTGACTAAGCATACAGTTTTTGAAAACTTCTTTTCGAGGTTTAGCATAAAGACATTGTCTATCCGAGGGGCAGTTAAGATTAACTCATTAGTTTTACCCTCGTATATTTTACATCCAGTAGCATCAAATATAACTTTTCTCCCATTGTCACATAGCTGAGCTACGCTGAGTAAGTTATATTTGAGCCCGCTGACTAGGGAGACAGATTCAATAGTAGGGTTACCTCCGACGGTTCCTGAACCTACTATCTTACCCTTCTTGTTGTCTCCAAAACTTACACTCCCTCCTCGTTTACGTTCAAACGTGATGAACTGAGTTTCATCACCCGTCATATGCCTTGAGCATGCGCTGTCAATATACCACATCTTTGACTTCTCGGCACATCTCAGGCTTACCTGCATTGTAACTAGTTACTTTTAGGTACCCAACTCTTTTTGGGTCCTGACTTGTTAGGTGCAACAGGTATAGCATCATATTTTATTTTATGGCGGCATACATGGACAGTATGGCCATTCTTTCCACAGAAGTCACAACTGACCTTCTGTTTAGGATTTTTTACTGACTTATCAGCACCCCAGTGTTGAGCGTGCCAGCACACTTTAGTAGTGTGTCCTAACTTCCCATAAAAATCACATTGGACTTTTCACTGGGGATTTCTTCTCTGCTGAGTACCTTGGTACTGTGTACCTTGATACTGAGTTCTCAGCGGAAAATTGTTTTTGTTTGGAACCTTTAATTGGTTCTGAATGGTTGTGACATCCTTCCTCAGTTTCTTTGAAACTGACTGGACTTCAGAGACAGACTCATGAATGATTTTCATATTTTCATGCAAAACTGAGTTGTCTTGAAGAAGGTATCTGAGGTCACTCAGTTTGACCTCTTCTACTTCATCACAGCGCCGGCTGAGTGCTTTAATCTTCCTATTACACTTTTTAACAAGTGTACAGAGATCACTCAGGGCGTTACCCATTTCATTTCTGAGTTGAGAGAGTGAGATTACCTCATTAGATTGCTCTTCATTATCTGACTCATCAGATTGGTCAGCATGCTCAGAAATGCATGGCTCAGCTAGTTCGTCAGCCATAAAGCATATCTTCGTTGACTCGGTGGCCTCAGTTTCTGTTGATGAAGATTCATCACTGTCACTCCAAGTAGCCACCATTGCCTTCTTCCCACTTTTCTTGTCTTTCCTCAGCGTGGGGCAGTTTGACTTAATATGGCCATCTTGGTGGCACTCAAAGCATGTAATGGGCTTTGAGCTGTCCTTTCTATATTTGCTGTCGCTTGAGTCAGCCTTATACTTATCAAACTTTTTGTAAGGCTTTTTGGAATATTTGTCGTTCTTCCTGAACAGCCTCTTCATCTTTCTTGTGAACATAGCCATCTCCTCATCATCAGTTGAACTCCCGTCAGTGGAGTCAGCCTTCATGACAAGTGACTTCTGCTTCTTGTCATCAGATTTTTCCTTCACCTCAAAGTTCTTCATTGATATCTCATGGGTCAGCAATGAACTGATGAGTTCGTCATATTTGTAGGTGGTTAAATCCTGAGCTTCCTCAACTGCTGTCTTCTTTGCTTGCTAGTCTTTTGGAAGACTCCTGAGTATCTTTTTGACTTGTTCTTCCTCAGTGAAGATTTTCCCAAGTCTCTTGAGCTCATTAATGATGTTGGTGAACCTTGCGTTCATGTCTGAAATGCCCTCATCATTGTTCATCTCGAACAGCTCGTACAGTCTCATCTGCTGATTCATCTTGGATTCTTTTACTTTGTTTGTTCCCTCGTAGGTGACTTCCAGCTTTTTCCAGATCTCTTGTGCCGACTCACAACCTGAGATTTTGTTATATTCTGCAGCATCGAGCGCAAAGTGAAGCATATTGATAGCCGAAGCATGGTTTTGAAGCTTCTTAAGATCATCCTCTGTCCATTCTACCTCAGCTTTAACAACTGACTGGCCAGTAACAACTTTCACAGGTACAAACGGGCCTTGGACTATAGATAGCCAGGCACTCATGTTTGTAGCTTGAATGAAGTTTTTCATCCTATTCTTCCAAAAGGTATAGTTTGACCCGAAGAATAGGGGAGGCCTGGTAATGGACAGCCCCTCAGGTAATATCTGAGTTGTCTGGTTTCCAGGGAGAAACCGAGTGCTGTTTTCGCCCATGGTATGGATCAACTCAAGGTTGTTAGACCTTTAGTAGTGAGCTTTTAGGCTCTGATACCACTTGTTGGTCCCTTGTAAGGTTGCAAATATAGTTCCAAGGGGGGGGGGGGGTTAGGAACTATTTTACCTTTTTAAACTAATTTAGGCAGATTTCTTTTCTTTAAGAAAAGTTTATCTAACAGCGGCACTTAGCACACAGCAAGACACTGACTTAGTCAACTAGTGACTAGGACAGCTTCGTTGCTTAGGTCAGGAAATAGCACTTTGAGTCTATTCCTGAACCTTCTCATTGGTAGCGCACAACTCAGCTTGACCTCTTTTACTTGGTCAGTTTTAGTTTGTTTTAAGCAAGCAATATGAGTAAGGCGTTAAGGTTTAGAAATACTTCACTCAGCAAATTTATCCAGGTTCGGCTTCTTCTAAGCCTACGTCCTGTCCCCGGAACACCTCCGAGATTTCAAATCCTCTACTGAGCTCTTTAAAGGTAGAGCCTCAAACCTTTTACAATATCAGCAATTGAGTATGACAAGAGTACCTTCCTCTATACTTCTACTCAATCCTAATCTCTCCGCTGAGTACTTAAAACCGAGTACTCAGCCTCTCCTTTCTACTTCTAGAAATGATAAAGATTTTGTCCTAAACAACAATTGCTAGAACACCTTAGATGATTGAAAAACAATCACTCTAGACTTTTACACAAATGAATAGACTTTGTAGTGTAAGAATTTTGCTTTGCTTCTTGCTTGCAGAACTTATAGAGATTTGGACAGCGTAATGGCTTGATCAAGTTCTGTGTTTAGTGAAGCTTGTGATGGCACTATTTATAGAGACGTCTGGCCATTCGGTCATTTCGAATTTCGAAATAACCGTTGGAGGGAAACGGCTATGTGTCGTTGTCATCATGACTTGCACAGAGCTCTTGGCCAATCACAATCGTGTATCTTCTGTCCTCGGTCAGCACAGCAGATGGTCTCTCCTTTTATGGTAAAGTCAACTGGACAGCATACTGTGTCGTTTGAACTTTGCTAAAAGAGGAAACACTTTGTCTGGAAGTTTTCCTCTGCCGGTCTGCTGTCTTGTACGCTTTGTCGAGACTACTCAGCAGCTTCATTGTGAAGTTGTTCCTGAAGGTCTTCTAGATCCTTCCGTTTGCTGAGTTTCGTTTTTGTCCAAAACGACAACGTCTTGACATACGCGGGCCGAGTGTACTGAGTTGTTTGACTTGGGCCTTGGCTTCCGTATTGGGCTTGGGCCTTCCAATCCTTATGACTTATAACATTTATACTCAACATTGAACAAACACATTAGTAGAATAAATCAACGCATTTAAACTTAGTGTGTTTAGAATATGTATTCTAATTTATACTTAAACAATTTTGTCAAATCAAAATTATGTAGAAAGGTGTTTCAACATATCACGGCATTCACCACACCCCGCTCTTGTCCATCTAATACGCGTGAGTGCATCATCTACTCGGTACCGGAACACTGGCTCATACAGATCGCGGTGGGTTCGCACCTCATTTTCTATACGTGCTCTCACCAACTTCCACTCCTTCTGATTATTTGTGATGACATCGGATAAAACACTAAATCCACAGTTACCATCTGATACAATATCTAGGTATCCAGTAATAAATGGTACGATGAGTCCTTGAACCCTATATAAGTGATGGTATCTACTGATATCCGCATTAAATCCGGCTGCAAATATGAATATATGAAATTCGTCAGTGGTAATATATTTACTTTAACATGAACTTATTTATTATGAAAATAATAAATACCCGACATCTCATTGTTATGTATAGAGGACGATGAGCTTCGGCCTCGACTACGATTACTCCTCGAAGTAGAAGACCGAGCACGACCACGTGCACCCTGACTATACTCCCATGCACTCGGATTGCGCTTCGTAGATGAACTCCCATTTGGTCTATCCCTAACTGTATCTTTGACCTCGGGTTCTTTGTAACTGTCTTGATCCGGGTTAATTTGGTCATGTATGTACACAGATATGCTACGCACCATTGCAAGATCTAATTTGTCGACCTTTTTCACAAGAGAGTGAAAAAACTGGTGATCCTCGGACCCATCCCCATCTAGGGGAGCAGTAGCTGGTATGTCACTCAAACCATCAAAAGCAAGAGTTCTCCAAAAATGATGGATGTGGTCCACACTAACCGGCGTATTCGAATCAATATGTTTTTTTTAATTTCACATGCACAAGGAATACCATGAGTCATGGGCAACACACATCCGCAATCACTAAACACATCCACACTCAATCCGCGTATACACATCATCTCATCATACAGTACACGCAAACAATAATGTGAAACATTTAAATTGAGGTAAGTGAAAGGAACTACGCAATGAGACACTGCAGATCTTCGTCTCGAGTCCTCAAGTGAGTATCTAGTTATATACAGTAAAACATTACAAAACTAATTTATTACAATTAAAAAGATTAAATTTATAACAGAAAAAATATCTTAGTTGATCGCATCAATCTGAGCCTCAATGTCTTTGTGCACATTCGTCCACACTGTATCGAGTGCTCCGGTAGATGAATTCAACCAATGCTTCAAATGTGCATGTGCACTCTTTACTTGACATGTTGTTATGTTATGTTTCCTAAGTGCAACACATTGTTCGTCTATGCTAGACAGAACTTCTCCTTATGCACTAGCCATGTGGTCTCCACATACTGTATCACACGAGACCATTTGGCAGTAGTATTCTTCATGCTTCTCACTGTCTCCTCATATTCGGCTACTGTCGGCAGCTTCCATTATTTTTTTTTCCATTTGGTATTCTTAAAAATTTCTCCAAAATCCTTCATTGCAATCAATTTGCCCACTCTATCCTCCATATCTTTATTAATATGCCACGTACACAACAAATAATGAGTTTCTGGAAAAACCGCACTAACCGGTCTCATCAATCATAACTCCTGATCAATAGTAATGGTTGTCGGATGAACATCACCTTCGATCAAAAGCCTCATTTTTTCTAAAACCCACATATAACTACCCTCAGTCTCATCCTTCATAATTGCATAGGCAATCAAGAAATTCTTGTTAGAAGGCGCTATTCCAATGATCTAAAAAAATTGCATTTTATACTTGTTTTTTTATATGTTGAATCCATGCCAACAAACAAGTATTAGGATCAAAACAAGGTGATCGAAGTATGATGTGCCATAAAGAGGTGAGTCACAACATTGCTATCCGGATCCGCTTGCGTCCAATGTATGTAATCCATATCTATAGCAAGCCGATAAAACTGACTGATTATATCCCGACCCTCAAAACTCTTAGTCCTTATTTTTTCCCTGTAATTATACACATGTCTTTGGGTCGGGTTATCCTCAGGGTGTTTTTCTTTAATCGCTGCAAAAATAGCACAAGACTTTACTTGAGCTGCACTCATTTGACGCACAATTTTTTTTGAAGCGGGACTTAGTCCACTCTTCTGTCGATATCCCTGACGATATACAACCAATCCATTATTGTGTTGTCCTCTCTCTCTAGCAACACCATTTACCACCCAACCCCCTAATTCAGTGATTCCTAGAACATTCACCTGGAATTTGCAACCATAATATTTTGTTTTCGTATTCCTCCGTATTACATCCTTCATATCCATATCCCTTTGGGTATTCTTTATACCACGGACACATTTAACCAATATCCATTTTAATTTACATCATGTCTTGTGAGAAGCTATAGTTAACTCGAAGCCAAGACGAATCGCCGTCTGTTTTGCCCAGTTAACAGCTTCCTAATATATTTCAAACGCTTTTAGAGGATAAAATTCCCCGCTGTAATCGACGACACTGTCACCTCCGAAGTCTTTTAACAGAATCTGCGAATGTTAACTAACGAACATTAGATTCCATTACGATCAAATTCGCCAATATTTCGGGTCCTAAACTCCAAAATTCTATTTTCTGGGTACGGAATGTGTGCACATTGTGTCCACCTTGTGGTGGGGCGTGTGTACATCATGCCCCACCACAAGGTAGGGCGTATGAGCATTGCGCCCCACCACAAAAGTTTGATAGTCCTTTGAATTTACATGATGTCTTATTAGCCCATTAACTTGCTTAAAATGTAATGATTAAGTCCCTAAATCTATAAAAACGTCATGAAGATGTATAAAACAGAAAGTTAATTTGTTTTAAAGACATAGAATCACGAATTACGCTTTTGTTTTTTAAGTTTAATTAAGAATTTAGACAAATTAAAATATATATCACTTTAAACAAGTTCAGAAGGTGAATGCATCACCATAAGAGAGTGTGTGGGCCAATAGATCATTTTAAACAAATCTAGATAGCTAATAGGCTATTTTAAGCAAGTTGAGAAGACTAATGAGATATTACATAAGTTCAGGACCAATCAATATTTTTGGACAAGTTTAAAAAGCTCTTGATGTATTAAACCTTAAATAAAGAGTGAATACAAGCATGCAATATTGACTATTGATGGTATGCATCATACAAACATGGTCAATAAAGTGCTCACATCAAATTATGCTAATGAGTGGATTGTTCTTCCATTGATAAGACGAGATTATCTCATCTCATCAACTGGGACGGATCCAGAGGGAGCTAAGGAAGTTTGAACACCCACTGATCGTCGAAAAACGTTGAAAGTTCCATTAAAACTGTATACGAAACTTCAATTTAGCACCCATAAATCACGAGAGACCACTGCAAACAGTAAATCCTAAATCTGCCACTACTCTAATGAGCTTGACCACGATATATAAGAGTGCCGAGATTAGAGACCAGATTGGATTCCTTGTCCTCCTGGCCCCCTCCAGCTGATGTGTCAAATTCTTAAATTTTTATTATATTTCTCTTTTTCAATTATTTTTATTTCACCCTAATTTAAAACGTCTCTTTCCCAATAACTGAACCTCTCCGCATTCCCTCCCTCAATCTTACTCCATTCTCTTTTGCCTCAACTGCTTGATGAACTGTTGTTCACCTTAATTTTTTTTCCACACTCTATTCTCCTTCAATTTCTTTTATTCCATATGTTTCTTTTTAGCAAATCTCTTATCTACTGGTTTTTTTTTCCTGTTTATACGAGAAGTTGAGCAAGCAGAAGTGAAACAACAGGAACGGAAAATTGAAGAGAAAGCTAGAAATGGAGATGAACAAACCTGAAATAATTCAGGCAACCCTTTATTTTTGTTTGATTATGTTTCCTCACTGTTGTTTTTGTTCTCTGTTTTCAATTAATTTTGTTATTTATAGATTTTGAATTTGAATTCTATTCAGTTTCGACCTAATCGAATTTAGGGATTCGTTAACTTTCTCTCTCAAAACTCGGCTCAATCCTTTTTTTTGGCAGGAATGACTTCTTTGGAGAAGAAGGTGAATGGGTTTGTTGCAGATTTAGGAACATTATTGTTAGAAATTACAAATGGAGATGAAGAAAATGGAAATAATTAGGTAAACATGCCCTTTCTGTTTCCTTTTTCTTTTGTTTTATATCTGTCTGAATGATTGATCAATTGATTTATTGTATTTCTCTTTGGCAGGAATGACTTCTTTGGAGAAGAAGGTGAATGGGTTTGTTGCACGGGATTGGAGAAATTTGTATTTCTCTCTCCTCGCATTTACTGGATATTTTTCCAAGGTTTGTTTTTATCTATTTAACTCTGAATTTCTTAGTTTTCTGTAAGTGTTTTTTTGGTTGGGTTTGTTTGCCTTCTGTTGAGTTTGACAAATTTCCATGGAGAAGACCTTGTGGATGAAGAGACTTAGTACCCGAAGGCTGAGTAAGAATTTGGATGTACAAAGCATGTTGATGGGGCTATAGTCATGCTTTGGAGATAGTTTTCTCTTCTTCTTTCCAGGGATTCGCATAAGCAGGTTCTCTGCAGAAGAATTTCTTTGTTTTTCCTCTTTTCTGTGCATTCTTAATGTGGTTGTTCGATGCAATTGAAAATGTTGAGTATTGGGAGACATAGAGAAGGTATTCTTTGAATTTATGCTGATTAGAGCATTGCAGAAAATGCTATTGGATTACATTATGCAGAAAAATACTTCAACAAACTTGATGTGTCTATGCTATTCTCTGCTGCTATGTGCAAGAGAATTCTATTAAAAAAATAGAAGCTATTGTGCAGGAGATGTGAGACCTATTTTCGAACTATTTTATAGGAAGAAAATCTGCTGTCCCAAATTTCCTTTCCCTTCTTCTTTCCTCCGGCCACTTAATTAAAATAATATATTGTATGAGAGAGGGACAGGAAAAAGGGACATGGAAAATGGACAGCAGATATTCTTCCATAAAATAGGGATGAAGTCCAATTTTTCTTGGGGAAGTGTATATCTACTCCTAACGTATGAAATGGTAAAGATTTACCCTTAATATCTCTAATCAATATCAATTTTACTTCTACCGGACTGGTTTAATTGTTTTATTGGATCTTCTATACATCAATTATGTTTGAAAAAATTCCTATGTTATTTTTGTTTTTATTTTTGTTTTTCTCGTGCCTTTCTGAAGCTAAATAGAATGAGAATTAATTGGATGATAACATGGTGAGCTATCTTGCAGATTTGTTCATACACATCAATGTCCGTTGATCAGATATTGTGCAGAATCTATTTCAATCTATTTCAGAATTGGATGATATCAAGGTGAACTTCGATTTTCTGCCTATTTCTACTACTAAAGTTTTCTTCCCCCAGGTCTCCATATTGAGATATCAGTATTACTAATGCCAAGATTATGCTGCTTATAACCAATGTGTTTAATTATAATACTATACCTGAGTTCAATGAAATCAATAATTAGATTTTACAAAATTCAAATCAAATTATGCTTCTTATTTGACATCTATAGGAAGAGTAATATTTATTCAACTCTATTGAAGTGTTCTTTTGTAATTTTTTATAAGCCCAAGATTATCCCTCCTAATATCTCATAGGGAGGGCAATAAGATAATGTGTTCAGTAATCTAGCAGGCGATTTTATGAAACCAAGGATTAGTGAGGTTGTGAGCTCCTGGCTAAAGGTGTAAATGTCACTGTATACAATCGACAACTTCATGTGATTTGTGCAACCAAGGAGACTGAAGCATGGATTCAAAAACTCAAGTGGGAAGGGCTTAGTGAATTTTTGAAGATGGAGAGCACACCAATATACTGTGGTGTTGGTACAGTTACTAGAGGATTTGGTGTTGGTACAGTTACTAGAGGATTCACTTTTATGAAGCAAAATTGACTTGAATAATCTAAATAGACTTTACTGAGTTAATTCCACATCATATTTTGTGGGAAACGAAATCGAGACCCTTACCTTGAAGAAGATGGAGAAGCAGCACTAATGTAATTTGAGTTTAGGTTTCAGTTTCCATTTCCATTAACAACAAACATGTGATAAATTCATCCTTCTTTTAGGTTGGTTTTAACAATATTATACAAATTTTTATACAGATCCTTTTATCAGACTTGGTGTGATACAAAATCGCTGTTACTTTATTATTTTCTATTTGTATGTTTATACCGAATAATAAATTATTTAACCAAAAAATAAAAGGGCTAATATATTATTTATCCACAATATAAAAGGGTTAATAAATTATTTTCCCTAAAACATTTGTTCAAAACGATTTATATTAAAATTAAAATATTAAATAAAATTATAAACCTTATTCAAATGACCTATAATATTGTAGAGATTATTTTGATAAAAATTAGTCAACTAACATTTTACCAATATATAAAGACATAAGATACTAAAATAAGCCTAAAGTTTTTGGAGAAGTACCAATTTAGGCTCAACATTCAAAATAGCATGAATATAGGCTTCACATTTACAACATAATATCAATTTAGACTTAACGTTTACAATATAGCATCAATTTAGCCCGCACGTACAAAATAGCACCAATATAGGCATAATGTTTACAAAATAATACTAATTTAAGCTTCATGTTTACAAAATATACGCAATTTAAGTTAAACGTCACAATTAGATTAATCATATTATATTCTTTTTCTATTAACTTTATATGTTATTTTTTTATTTAGTTATATTCTTTTCCTATTAACTTTATATGTTATCTTTTTATTTAGTTAATAGGGAAACATTGCTTAAATTGTATATATTTTTGTAAACGTTAAGCTTAAATTCGTATTATTTTGTAAACATTAAGCCTATATTGTTGCTATTTTGTACGTGATGGCTAAATTGATGTTATATTATAAACGTTAAGCCTAAATTGATATTATGTTGTAAATTAAGTCTATATTAGTGCTATTTTGAACGTTGAGCCTAAATTGATACTTCCCCAAAAACCCTAGGCCTATTTTGATACCTTATCCCATATATAAATAAAATCTAAATATATTTAAAATAATATAAAATTCACATCTCACTTTATTATTAATTTATTATTGAAGCCGAACAAATTACAGGTTGTAATATTGGACAAAAAGTGTTCATTCCTCGACTTTCTTTGACACCGTCAGATATCAGATTACCGTTCAAATTCCAACGTAGACAGTATCCCTTGGTGGTTTGTTTTGCAATGACAATAAATAAAAGTCAAGGACAATCACTTTCACATGTCGGCTTATATCTTCCACCTCCGGTTTTCAGCCATGGACAACTGTATGTTGCAGTTTTAAGAGTTACAAGTAGAACAGGATTAAAAATTCTTATTAGTGATAAGGAAGACAAACCATGTAATTGTACTCATAATGTAGTTTTCAAAGAAGTGTTTAATAAAATAGAATAATTTTATATTAAATATAATAAAATTACTCCAGTTCATTTTCTTTTACAAGTACACGAATATAACTATTTAAATTAAAAATATTTATATCTCTAAAATTGAAAAAAACAAGAAAATAAATTTTGATTTCAAAATACTTCCGATTTTCATTTAAATTTTTATCATTTAAATTTTAAATATGCAGTACAAATTAATATTGTATTTTTTTTGGTGCCCGCTATCCTCACTTCCTTTCGAAACAAAGTAGATGCGAATTCTAAAAAAATTATACGGCTCTACTTACTACTTCATGTACCGGTCACTCACAATTTCTCTCTCTTCTCTCAATCGTGGTTCTGATTCTCTCCTCTTCTTCTCTATACGCATTCATCATCGACCTCCATCTTTTACATTCAGATTCCAACGCCAGTAATTCTCAAATTTGGGCACTAGTTTAAAGACTCGAATGAAGAACAGAACTGGGTTTCTCTTTCTTCTTCTCCTCTAAACACCCATCTTCGACTTCAATACCTATTTCTCCATCTTTTACATTCAAATTCCATTGCAATTTCATTAATTCTCAAGTTTGGTCACTAGTTTGAAGGTTTGAAGGAAGAAGAGAAGGGCTGGGCTCATGATTGTGTAAAGAGAAGTTTCGGCAAAAAAAAGCCCCTCCTATCATCTTGTACTCCGTTAAAAAGGTGAGCAATCTGACTTCATTGCCTCTATTCCATGTTTTCTCATAGTTTGTTACTTGCACTTAATTCAATTTTTTTGCTTAATACTTGTTTCAGTTTATATCTGTTATTTGCTATGGAGAATCTATGTTTCCGATTCAGTTTGTTAAACTAGTATAGACTTCTAAGCCTAACCTAATGCAGTATAATGCATCATTGGCTTGTATTTTTCATGGTTTATTTATATTAGGGAGCTAACATTGTAAACCTTTTCTAATAATTCAGTGAAAAAAAGAGTAATTAAGCTTAATCAAATTTTTTTTCTCTGAGATTCATTTGAAAATTGGATTCTGTTGTTTTCTTTTGTTCAATCAGTGTTATGTTACTTATTGTTATGTAGAATAGCAATTTCAATGCCTTGTGTGCTTCTGCTACTTTTTTCCTTGCTGAATCCTGGAATTGAATCAATTGGATGTTTTGGATGTTTAATGAATTCCTTAAAAATGTTGGTTGATGTTTTGTGTTTCGTTGATCTAGCAAGTTTTGGTTATGCAGTTATACTAAAATTTACTTGTTTGGTCGTGTTAGCATTAGAATCTAGCTTGTCTGCGATTCTGCCGGAACTGTCACCGTTTTCTAAGTAAGTTCAGTTGTTGGATTAACTTGGAAGTCTGTGAAATTCTAATTTTTTTTTTTTATTTTCAGATGAATTCGGACACGGACAATGTAAGAGATGAACTGGACTTCGAATTCTTAGGGAATAGGACAGGACAGTCGTACACAGTCCAAACAAACATCTATGCTCATGTAAAGGGTGATAGGGAGCAAAGGATTAACTTAATATGTTACCTTGCTATTAGAGTTGATGTCGGTGGTGTTAATTATTTACAGGTTGATCACCTAATTAATAAACATAATAGCTTTTAAGTACAGAGATGCTTTTCTCACCTAATCATGTTGATGTCATTCCTGGTATTCTCCTCCTTGTAAGTATTCTTCCTTAATTTATCCTGATTTTCAATTTCATTACTTATACTTATGTTTAATTAATCATACATTTTCAATCACATTTCCAGATTATCTTGGCCTTGCTCATTTGCTCATTTGCCCATTTGACTTCTTGTATCGACCTACTAGTCTGCTCTCCATTTTATAAGGTTCTAATGGTCGACTTTTTCATGGCTGATCAAATTACTAGCCAGGTCATTCATTCTCTTTACTCGCATTGCTCATTAACTACTCCATTTATATTTCTTGACATGGTATCAAAGTTCGAATTCCACAGTGTTTTATGACAATGGTTTGTGATTTTGTGATACAGATTCCATTGCTGAGACATTTGGAATCTACTGCATGCTACTTCCTAGCTGGGAGTTTCAGAACACATGAATATGGAACTTGCAAAAATGGAAGGCTATATAGAGAACTTGCCTATGTTGTGTCTTTATTGCCATACTATTGACGAGCTATGCATGTAATTTCACCACTTAATACCCGCTCCATGAATTAAAGAGAAAAATGAATGAAAATTCATGGCTCTCAAGATGTATTTTTATACAAGTGTGAGTTCTCTTTTGAGAAGATGATTTTTATGCTGAAACTCCAAGCACAAGAGAACATTAGGAAAGGTGCAATTACTGAACACAGGCAGAAACCCTTGCTTTAGCTGGTCGCAACCCCAACAAACTCACTCAAGCTCTCAATTAGAGGTGGCAATTTCTGACACGAAAACACGAAAACAGAGCCAACCCGACTGACACGACACGATTGACACGAAAGTCATTTTTCTAACATTTATAACATATAAAACCATATGGAACATAAATATGAGATAACACGATTTTGACACGAAACACGACAATTGCCAGGTCTGCTCTCAATTGGGCTGCCCATCCAAATCCACCGCCTTCAATTCCTATCCTCACTGCTTCCATACACCACCTCTGCACTCAAACCAAGCTCATACGTAGCTGCGTTGGTCCCTTCCATTGCCTTGGCGAACCTGTTGTTGCTGTCTGTGTCCAGACTGGGTAAGGTTTTCAAATCTCTATGAAGTTGTTTACTTTTTGTTTTTAGGATGCTATTGATCGATGTGAAGTTTCTTTAATTAGGTGTGATTACTTGGATATATATGGGGAGCCTGAGTTCATGGAGAGAATGGAGGCGAATTACCACGAGAAAGCCATGGAGACTGGTTCCTTGATGATTTCAACATATGGCATTGATTCAGTTCCGACTGAAATGGCTTGGTTGTTCAATTCCAGGCAGTGGATGTCTCCCTCTGCACCTAATCAAATCAAGGCTTATTTGAGCTTAGAGTCCGAGAAAATAACGGCTGGGAACTTTGGGACATATGAATCTGCAGTTTTAGGAATGGCCAATGTGAGCAAGTTGCAGGAACTCAGGCGTTCAAGACTTAAAAGGCCAAAGCCAGTGGTAAGGAGTTATTCTATTTTGATGTATGGTGGAATGGTATTAATTGTTGGAAATGTATCTAGTACTGATTATTATAGATATACTGCTAATCATATTAGTGTATTGTAAGCACTAGGCTGCAGTCTGAACCAAGACACATAAATTTTACATTTTTAAACAAGCAAATCGATCATTTGAGCCTATCCTTTATCCTAATCCACTTCGGGTTCACTAAATGGACTACTTTTCCTTTGAACAAATGTTTGATCTTTATTCAGGAATAATCTATCTATCTTTAACCACTTGATACATCATAATATAAAAATGCAAGCAAATATAAAGATAAAAGAGAACTTTGATATGAAGGTACATGTGCTTGTTGTGCTTAATATTTTTGCCTTTCAATATTTTGTCATTACTATTAATAGTTTTGAATTAATAATACTTTTGCCTTTCAGTATTTTGCCATTGCTATTAATATTGCTATTAATAACTTATGCTACCTGTTAGTTTTGGATTAATAATTTGATTTAAATTGAATGGTTCTGTAATCTATTGAATTTGTTTTTGTTCAAGTAATTATTAAAGGTATAAGGTGCAAAAATATCTGTCACGTTTACACCTATGAACAATTTTACCCATAACGTCTAAAATGGTGCAATTTTAGCCCCTAACATTGGCAGCCACTAGCAATTTTGTCCCTAAACTGTTAAAAATCTAAAGCTAGAGTTGCATCGAAAGCTATTCAAACTATTACTAATAACAATTCCTAAAACCTGTCAAAAATATCTTTCTGTCCCATTTTGCAATACATGATCACTCTTCCTTCTTTTTCATCTTCCACTTTTAACATTTTGTCTAGCAGCAAAACTCACTTCTGTCATTTTCTTGTAATTTTTAACCTCAATCCTTCAAACTCCTACATCGGTGGCTTGTCTGCAGTTTTTGGGCAGGCTCCTCCTCATGGGGAGATTTCTTTTTACTATTCCTGCATATGGATGTCCTTTAAACATGAATCTTTTACATTGAGAGACAAAGGGAAGTTATTGAAGTTTGATCTACTGTTACTACATCTACTATAGCTAGTGCTTTGATACCATCTGTCTTCAGTGACCCAACCATGTTACTCTGTTATTTTCTCTCTGTCTGTTTTTGCCTAATATAAAAAATCTAAGAAAAATAGATAAAAGGATCAAAGGTTAATAATGACAAAAGATAGAGACCTTATAATTATTTATCGACGATTTATGTTTGTCTCTAAGTCTAGATATAGCAAATGTATTGAATTTATAATTCAGATAGAGTTCCATTCAATCCAAAATTATATGTTTGATTATCTTGTAAGTAGTAGAATGAAGTGCAGTTTTAACAGTAACGTACGAAATGGTTCAAATTTAATCCTAACAATTTTACTGAAATGCAGTTTTAACACAAACGTACGAAATATTTGTTAAAGTAAGACTGTATTCAAGTCAAGTTGTTATTTTTTGTTAAAATATTACTGAATTCTCCAAAAATCGAGTTTTACGTAAAATATTTGCCTTTTACGAAAATTATTTAGTGTTATTTATTAAATTTAAAAATAAAATACAAATTAACTTAACAAATAAAAATATTTTTTTATTAATATGTTAACAAAAAATAAGTAGTTTATGTAACAATATATAAATGTTACGGAAATTTGTAAAGGTTTTACATATTTTACGTAAAGTAGTGTCAATTTGCATAAAGTGAGAGTTACTATATGTAAGGTTGTTATTTTACAAAACAAAATCTCTAATTTCACGAAAATATGAGGTCTACATAATATGTTTCAAATTTACGTCAATCACATACTGATAGACATAGTCTATGTAAAGTAAGATTGAATTTACGTAAAGTTGTTATTTTTTGTTAAAATATTATTGAATTCTCCGAAAATCGAGTTTCACGTAAAATATTTGCCTTTCTAACACGTTCTCCATGCATGCCATAATCTGTATTAATGTCCTTGTGCTCCTTTTTTTTTAAAAATCTAAGCTTCCATTTTCAAGGCATGCAGAGAAACTGAAATAGCTTTTTCTAGAATAAACTACTATGGTTGCATCTTTCTATGTTGTCTCTATTGATTCTTACGCCTTTTGCTATTGATTGGAGAGGGACCAACAATGTTGGCGACAGGATGGCAAATAGCCATCTGACAGATTAAACCAATTCTCACTTGGTAATTATGTTGTTTACATTAATTACTTATAGCTAACATTTTCAGATCTCACCTTATGATCTCTCCTCGATAAGGCTATCTTTCTACTGTCTATGTTGAGATCAGATGCATGCAGGTAATAATTATGTCCTAATTTTTTTGGTTCCTTTGGCTATTTTCCATTCTTTCACTAATCTATTCTTTCTTCAATACACTTGGCTATCTCAAAAATTGCATGAATTCTTACTGTTTTATTTTTTCAACAGTGCATATGATGAATATACTATTGTTGTTTATGATTGAATAAAAAAGTTATTGTTCCTTCCTTAAAATATGTAGTTCATTTTGTCCTCCCTATTCTTTCTTCTTGCTTTTTAAGTTTGTGGCAGGTGAGGAAATTGAAACTTTCCAAAGTAAACTTTGTCCATGGTTCAGCATTAGGTTAGCATAAGAAATAAACACAGAGGAAAGCAATGTCATAGAAAGGGGTGGTTTTCTTTTTCATTCTCTTTTTGGAGATCGTAATAAAATTTGTGGAAAAGGCATGCTACACATGCTAAGCGAATGTAAAATTGTATAAATGTGTATGGCACTAGATTCTAATTTTACTTCTTGGGTTCAAGCTACAATAGCAAAGTGTTCATTCTGCGAATTTGATTTTCATATAATACAGAAATACTCATTCAATTTGTACATCCTTTTCACATTATTTCGATGTGACCAGATTGCACACCGTAGCAAACCTAACCATTCTTAGTGCAACTCCAGGAGCAGTAAATCCATCTCCCATATATCCTACTGGCAGAACACCTGCTGACATATCCTCAGCTGATGGACACAAAGGAATTGATGTTTTTCTTGCAGAATCTGCTTTGAGTTCCCAACTGTCTTCTCTTGATCTAGAGAAAAAGGATAGTGATGTAGTAGAAAGTTCTCGAGCAAAGAGCGTGCCAAGTTGGGAGTTTGAGGAAGTACATGCTATTGCCACTATTTCAATATGGATCAAAGAGCGTGCCAAATTGGATAATGCAGAAGAATTAGGGCCTCAATATATAAACAACGAAAGAAGTTACCTAAAACAAATATTTTTTAGGAGATTAGGAAGGCGGTGTTTGAGGAGAGACTTATAAATGTATAGGGAAAAGTAGAATTTATATGGTTTGTACTTCTGGCTTTTGAGTGGGAACTGTTAGTTAAAAAAAAGTATGAGAACAATACCTTATTCCCTCTGGTTTTGGAGCATTAGTCGCAGGATAGAAGATCTTCTTTCTTTTATCAATTTATTTGCCTCAATTAGTAGTATGCAAGGATATCATTTTCATTTATGACATATTTTGTTTTTCATTATTTCCGTACACCGGATCATGCAACATGGATGGTTTGTATTCCAGTTGAGAATTCAAATGATGCAAAAATTTAGGGGTTATCTGAATTCAATTTGAAAATATAATAGGTACAATGTAAATTTGGACACAACTTATTCAATTATTAGAAGGCATAATAAAAAAGATATTTAAATATCATAACACATTTATTCTGGACATAGAGATGGTGGAATTTGAGATGTTTAATGTCTGCACTTTTTGTTTATTTAATAATAATACAAGGCTAGACTTTCAAATTGTTATGGCTTAAATCACTTTTTGGCCTCTGACCTATCCAAAATTTGTGCATTTAGCCCTTGATCTATTATTTGGTCATATTTGGCCCCTGACCTATCAAATTAGATAAAATTCAACCCATATTGAATGGAAAGTTAACTTTGTTGGAAAGTTAACAGCAGTCACCAATACAAAAACGACACATGACACATAAATAAAATTAATTTTCAACTGGAGATGGCAACAGTAACTATTTTACACAGTAAAAAAATCCTAAAAACTTTTTCTAGTGTTCCGATAGAGTGAAAATTAATTTTATTTATGTGTCATGTGTCATTTTTGTATTGGTTACTGCCGTTAATTTTCCAATAGAGTTAATTTTTCATTCAATATGGGTTGGATTTTATCTAATTTGATAGGTTAGGGGCCAAATATGACCAAATAATAGGTCAGGGACCAAATGCACAAATTTTGGATAGATCGGGGACCAAAAAGTGCTTTAAACCAATTGTTATTGATATTACCTTTCAAATTGTTATTGATATTAATAACCAAGAATAAGAACTTAGTAGAGATAAATTTAAAAATAAATCACTTTATTTTATTAAATTTACTAAATAGAAAATATATTTATATATTATTTATAAACTATATTTGTAAAAGCGTAATAAAGTTTAAAGATAAAATTACTTTATTTTATTAAAGTTTTATTTGAAAACTACAAAGAGAACCATCAAAATATAACCTCTATTTATTAAATTTACTAAGATATAATGCAAGTTACTAATTGAGATATAATGCAAGACAAATTTCAATTATTTGTAACACGGAAAAATATTGCAATTTATATACTACATTAATAATTGTTCCAATGATAAAATATTGTAATGCAATTTGATAGTAATATTTACAAAAAAAAAAAAAATGTATTCCGTGCATTTGTACATTTTATTGAGTTAAAAACAAAAAAATAACTAAAAAATCTTATTGATGAAAAAAAAAAAAAAAAACATAATTGTATTTAAATACCAATTTATATTTTCATGGATGATTTTTTTATTGGATAGTCCTTTATACTAAAAAAAATATAAACCATCCGTGCATTGCATGGGTTTAAAACTAGTTACTCCTATAAAAACAGAAACCTCACTTGCCACGTGTCAGGCTGATAATTGTCTAACTGATGTGTTAATTTTATACAATTTTAGATTAATTATTTAATTGATGTTTTGTCAGCCAGTGGCTTTCTCTCTTCCATTTCTATGTGCGGATTAAAACTCACCCACTCCTCTGATCTCATCCCCATCCTCGCTCAACTGTCTGCCTATTATTCCATCTATTAACTGCTCTCTACTCAATATTCATCCCCGTCCTCACTCAACTGCCTGTCCATTATTCCATCTATTAACTGTTATTCTACTCTTTAAATGGTCTCAAGAAACCGTACATTGAAACTAGAAAGTGAAGTTTGAAGAATTGAAAATGAAGTTCCGAAATTGCAATGGACCTGAAGAGGTAAACGTTTGTGGGGCTTAACTGCTATTATCTTTTCTTTTTCTTCATTTTCATTTGCATGTCGTTTTTTTTTTTTGGTCTGATCAAAAAGTTGGCTTTAGTTTCTTCTTCATCTAATTCAATTTTTTTTTGTTTAATCAATGCCTTTAGTAAACATTTTAAGGACTGGACTACATTTCAAGTTGTGGGATAACCCAAGCAACAGATTGATCAACCTCACCGATGCACATTGTTTCGAATATCTCTCTTGCATCTTTGATGTGCCCAGAGTCTTCGAAACCATCTGTTGGGTATTACAGTAAGCAGATATTCATTCCTTTTAATTTTTCCCCTTATTCATTAGATTTTTCATCTCGATGCGCTGTGTTAATTCTTTCTGAGTTTGATTGTTTCTTCTTCTCGATGCGTTGTGTTTAATTCTTTCTGAGTTTGATTTTTTCTTCTTCTCGATGCATTGGGTTAATTTTGTCTGGGTTTAATTTTGTCTGTGTTTTCGACTATCCTCTACTTCATCTGCTTCAAATGCCTCTCAATTTCATTATGTTTTTCATTCTTACTTAGGGTTTTCATTTTATCAGACCCTTGTTATCAATTTATTTTGGGGTTTCAGTTTATTACATATTTGTGCAATTTATTGGTTGTGACATCCTTAAGCTTATTTTTTTGTTACTGTAACTACTTTCCCTAATCTTATGTTATTGAAGGATGAAAATCTGCATCTATAATTGAAGCATTTTCCCTTTCTACTAATGACAAGCAATGTTCCTAAGGTTTTGTCAAGGTTAGGACCTTTGGGTACCTTGTGGTCTTGACTCTGCTGAAGAAGCATCTCTAGGCTCTAGCTGTAAGATTAAATTCTAAATGTCCTGTTTTTTTTTTTTTACTTTGTAAGATTAAATTCTATACTTCTACACGAAACTGAGCTTGAACTAAGATCACTTCGGAGTATGACCAAAAAGATGACTTTAATTTGTGTAAAGTTCTCAGTTACTAAGTTGTTTATTGAAAAGGTTATGTTTCATGTCCTAACTAATGTAGAACTCTTTGCTGCAGATGTGTATTATTCAGTTTATCCATAGTGTATAGATGGTGGAGGGGATTTAATGGTGTTCTTTCCTCTTCTTAATTATCATATTAAATTTTAAATAAATGAGTAGAATTCTCATCTTCAATATTACTATGCTTTTGATTTATGTGGACTTCTTGGATAGAGTGTTGGATAGGCATATGGTTTTTTTTTTTGTTAACCTATTTAAGATTGTTGACATTTCTAAGACCACTTTCATCAGCTATACCATATATATTGTGCCTTCAAAAAATTAAAGTTGGGAGATTCTACTGAAAACTAGAAATTTTAAGCTAGCACAAGAAAATTGTGGTAAAATATTTTTCTAATCAGTCTTAACTCTTTTATTTTGGAGATTCTACAAAATAGCGTTTTTAGTGTACTTTGTACCAATCACCATGGTTAAGATCTCTTTTATCCATTCTTTTCCTTTTCCTGTTTTCCTCTAACTAGATTTGAAGAACGGTGATGCATTACAGTAGATTCAACTTACCTCTGGTAAGTTATATGTTCATTAGTTTAGAGCATTTATATTTGAGTTTGTTGCTTGGATCTCTAATTTATGAGTGTTCTGTAATCAAAATGTTTATTTTCTGCTGATATGGAGCTTTTATTTTGGTTCTTTAATCCTCAAAAATTTTGATAATCTTGCTTGAGTTTAGATAATTTTTAAAGGTTTTCTGATGTCAAATTGATTGAAGATCAATTTTCTTAGCTATTTCTTATGTATTTTATTGATGAATTTGAGATGTAGTAAAGTGCTTATTTATTGTACATGATATCTCCAGGTATATTTGATATCCCTCAAAATAATAACAATATGTTGAAAGAGCTTAAGAACAAGAATATTTCTGGTTGGCTACAATCTGCATCAAATGTTCTAAAACTCTGCTAAAAGAATTGTCAGATCAAAAGACACATAAATATAGCTAGAGAACTACCTGCTAAAGCAATCTTTTAATTTTATAGATAAATTTAGCCCCATTTCATTGTCTAAAGTGTTTTTTTTTCTAGCTCATTTCAATTCTGCGCAGAGGCAAGCAACTAAGGATGCATGCACCATTGTTGGGCTTACTGTTGCTCGGACAATCAATGAGCCTACAACTGCTGCTATTACCTATGGTCTAGAGAATGAAGGAGAAAAACAGAACATCTTTGTTTATCGTCTTGGTGCCACACTTGATGTTAGCGTCATCGTTATAAATAATGGTTGTGTTGAGGTTCTTTCTACTACTGGCGATTCTGAGTTGGGAGGAGAAGAATTTCATCGTATATTGATGAACTATTTCATTGTATTAAAAAGTCTCCACTACCCCACAGATATGCGGAAGCTAAAAGAGATCTTGCGATACTCATACGATAATGTGAGATAGCAAAGATCGCATTGAGCAGCAAACTGCACAAAGTTGAATTAAAGTTGGAATCTCTTTATTATGGTGTAAATTTTTCAGAGTCGATATTCTGGTCAAAACAAGAATTATTGTACGATATCTTGTTCAATAGAACAGTTAGACTAGTAGAAAGGGCTTTGAAGGATGCAGGCCTAAGGAGTTTTGAGATGGACGAAATTGTGCTCGTGGGTGGAAATACGAAAATGCCTAGAATTCGAGATCTTATGGTGGGGTTTTTAGATGGAAAAGAATCTAAATTTATCGATCCAATTGAAGCTGTTGTATATGGTGCTGCAGTTTTAGGTGGAATAATTAGCATCGAGGGTGGAGAAGAAATTGAGGGTAGTTAATTATCTCAAACTTTCTACCCTACTTATATGAAAAGATACTTGATTTAATTCCATGGTTGTTTCTGTTGGCTGTAGGGCTTGTGGTGCTTGATGTCACCTCTCTAAGTCTTGGCATCCAAACACTGGAGGGTGAGATGAGAATATTAATCCCAAGAAACACTAAAATTCCAACCAAAATGTCTCTGACTTGCACCACCAGTGTAGACCGGCAGGGCTTGATCAATATAATAGTAAACAAACATCTAACTTTTACTTCCTCTACTACTTTCATTTAATTGTTGGAAATACCATATATAATTACTTACATACATACATACATACATACATACATACAGATTGTAGATTGTAATATAGTTGAAAGTAAAACGATCAAGGTTAGAGTATGCGATTCTAATGTTAGAGAAGAAAAGGTTTTATAGTTGAAAAAGTAAGAACTTGTTTTAATATGTTTTAATCTATTTTGTGAATTATGTAATAACGTTTTAAGGCATGTGGAACACATCTTCCGCATTTAATTTACTTTTTTTTTACAATCGGCGGCTAACTGACAATTTTATGCAAGTTCAGGTAACTATCAAGATATTTTAAAAATTTAGAAGACCAATCAATTTTTTTTGGACAAGTTCAGAAGGACAACTGATGTATTAAGCCTTTAATAAATGCATATTTTAAAGAAAAAAGTACAAACAAAACCTACATGGTTTCATCTATTTGTAAATAGAATGCAAAAAAAAATTGACTAACACCATTTGTCATAATTATATAAAAAAAAAATCAATATTTT
Source organism: Euphorbia lathyris (assembly GCF_963576675.1). Classification (NCBI taxonomy): domain Eukaryota; kingdom Viridiplantae; phylum Streptophyta; class Magnoliopsida; order Malpighiales; family Euphorbiaceae; genus Euphorbia; species Euphorbia lathyris. The sequence goes on along the minus strand of NC_088912.1, from coordinate 92,861,246 downwards.
ATTATATCACGTAATCAAAATGAACAAGTCAATATACTACATCATCAAATACTAACATTATTATTCCAATTCCTTTTGTATTATAGCAGCAAAAAAAATATTATATTTTTTTACTTACAAATGAATTAAAACCATGAATTTTTTGTTTATATAGAATTTTTTCTATTTTAAATTCATTAAATCATTTTACATGGTATTTTTTTTTAAGTTTTTCAAAGCTATTTTTAATATTTCACTTCAAACTAAATAAAATTTAATATTTAATTAGATTTATAAAACAACAACTTTTAATTTTTTTTTTTTAATAAATGGCCTTTTAGAGCTCTTCACTCAAATTATATTTCTTATTTTCACTATATATTTTTTCTTTAATATCTAAATTAGACATTTTACCTATCAAAATAATAAGGGTAAATAATTAATTAGTCCCTATATTTTTACCTAATAAATTAGTCAGTCCACACATATATTTTAAAGTCCTTAAGTTTTGTATTAATCAATTGTTTAGTCTCTCCTTTTATTTTTCTACATTAAAGTACAAAAATACCCTTAGTTATATAAATAAAAAACTTGTCTTTTATTTTTCAAATTTAATCAATATATTTATATTAAATTTATATAATATATATACACTAATATTTTTATATTTATACATATTACTATATAAAAAAGTTATTATTTATTTTCTTAATTTTTATTCTCATTTTATTTATTAAAAAAATCAAAATTTATAATTTTATATAATTCTACTCCTGATTTTATAATTTTAAGGTATTTTCATTATTATTTTAATGAAACAAAATTTATACCGCTAATTTAAAATTTTATGAATTTTTTATTATTAAATCAAATACTATATATTTGAAGAAATTACGTGTGGGAAAAATAGAAAATAAAAAAAAAATAAATGTTTTATCATTACAAAATATAAGAAAGGGTAGTTTTGTCATTATTTAATTTAATTTGATCATGGATTCTAAAGAAGGACTAAAGAGTTGAAAGAGATGAAACTTAGGGACTATATAATTATTTTAAAAAACATAGGGACTAACTAGTATAATATGTAAAACTATAGGGACTTATAAATTGTTTACCCAAATAATAATTTATAACAATGTTACTAAACACTATAAATGATGTGGGGAGGCATCTCGAATTCTGCAACAACAACGGTTATAAAAAATTAATAGGGATAAGGTATCAAAATAGGCCTAAGGTTTTTAGGGAAGTACCAATTTATGTTCAACGTTCAAAATAACACAAATATAAGCTTAACGTTTATAACATAATATCAATTTAGGCTTAACGTGATAACAAGCTATAATTGAATAATGTCAATTTGTACCTTTTTTTTTTCTAGCTCATACTTATCAAATTTTAGTTTTTGTTAAGCATTTCAATTAGTTTTCATTATAACCTCGAGCCATATGAGATTTAGAGAACATAGAGCACAATGTTTTGTGGGTTTTTTATTACCATTGTCAATTTTACTTTTGATTTTACTCTTACAGGAAATTTAGCTTTTTTTGCATTCCATATCATGTGATTATTAAGTGAAACAAGTTTGATTTTCTGTTCAACAATCCCTCTAAAAATAATTGCTTTTTAACTTTGGTTCCTGTTTCTCTTATACTGGGTTTTGCGATTGCTTTTTTTTCCTCTTTTCATTATCAATCCATATTGTTAATTTACAGATTTCTAATTTGAGTTTGATTTAGCTTTCCATACAATCACATTTCTGATTCGTTTACTTATAAAAATTGAATAAATCTGACTCCACTGAGTGGATTCTTTGGATGAATTATGTTTCTGAGTGTTTATGGTTCTATAAATTGATACTGTGTAGTTGAAGAATGTGAAATTGGGTAATTCGAGTTTTGCAAATATTGAATCTCCTCTTGGAGTTTTGGAAGTAACAATTCTTCTAAGTGTTTAAGTGGTGCATTAAATTTGAATCATGCAAATATTGAATCTCCTCTCGGAGTTTTGGAAGTAACAATTCTTCTAAGTGTTTAAGTGGTGCATTAAACTTGAATCAAACGTGATAACAAGCTATAATTGAATAATGTTCATAACCCATATTTGTTTCATGTATTATTTCCAGGGTCTCTGATCAAGAGCAAGGTAATTCATGAAGCACTAATAAGAGCTACCATTTTATAATGCATCCAATCTATTCAAAATGCTGCATAATTAATTCTATAATTCTACTCTTTTGTTTCATTTTAAAAAAAATTACTGAAATTATATTATGTTTTGTGAATTCCAATGAATTTTTTTATCCGAGTTGTGTTTTTAGGAGTCATATTGTAAAAGTCTGCTGATATAAATATTTAATATTTTAACCCTCACGTTTTTTTTTGGTTCAAGTCTAAATATACTAACATGAAATAACTTTGGGTTTAGGTAAAGCTTTCATTTATGGACTGGTTTAAAACATTAAGCCTAAAATTTTAGCTTTTTATGATAAAGGTATATTTGTACTTTTCTGTATTTGAAATTTTCAGCAAATGATAAAACTAAAAAAATGAATATAAATTTGAGCTTAAGGAAACTTTTTAGTTTTTTCTACCCAAAAGAGATAGAGAGAGCTAAAAAAATTTAAAGTAAAATATTATTATTGTTTTTATATATTTAAGAAAACAAATATTTAAGAAAAGGAATATTATTTTACGAGTTATTTTTTAGAGGCAGCAAGCTTTTAACAAATACTATGAGTTTTTATATTTTTTGTTTTGTTTGCCTCATGACACTAATAAAACATAACTTTTTCTATATATAGTTTTTTTTTTTTTGAAATATGGAATAGAGATTTACCTTTGCAGATTGGAAAAACAATTGTTACCGCCAGTGATGATTTAATTTTTTTTTTACTGCTACTATCTTAATTAATTTAAAGTCAAGTTTCATTTTGTGAATACAACAACATTTAGTTATGGTATTCTATGTTCATCCATATCTTTTTATTTCAACTATGTATTTATTCATATCTTTTTATTTCAACTATATGTACTTTTTCCAGAATGTCATTTCACCAAAATATGTTTAAAAAGGTAAGTTCAATTCAATGAGTCTATTTAATTCTAATTTATTAATAATTTATCTAAATGTAGAGATTTTTAATTTTTATAACTCTTCAAATTTTCTTAATGAGTTATATGATTAATTAAAATTCAATAAAACTATATGATATATCTTCATTAATTAATTAATGAATCTCTTACATATAATTTAACTGTTTGATATTTAATATTTTATAAAAAAGAAATTAAAGTTTTGAATTTTTTCCCCTAATACTTTATTTGCAGACAAGAATTTTTTTAAAAGGTACTACTTCCAAATAAGAATTAATTTATAAAAATGAGATTATATATGTGAAATTATTTTTGTAATGATATCTTAAATTTTTAATAAAATAATCAAAATATTTTACTATAATATATATAATATAAAATCCGCGCAATGCGCGGGTACATATCTAGTATATATCAATTCCATGTCCATTTCTTCCACAAAGATGTAAAATTAGCAAATTCTCAGGTTGTGTCCTGCTGAACATAGCAGACATTTCTGTGTCAAATTTCTGAAGAATTAGGGCCTCTCATTGAATACAAAAGGTACCAGAAGTCGAGAGCAGCAAAAATGACAATTCCAACAAAGGAAGAGTAAGAAGGGATCGAGTTGTTGAATTTAAAGTGGTCTACTAAGGTCCTTTCCTGTTATAACGCTACAGATGCAACTTCCGATGTAGGCAAAAAGGTTTGCAAAAGAAGATGACTACGTTGGTCATTACACGTATCATTCATACCATTCAGAAATTGAAAAGGTTTTGCCTCTTCTCGTTGTAAAATGATAGCACTAAGCAGAGTTTTCACTTCAATTGTATATTCATTCACAACATGTAATAGATTTATGGAATCCAATTCTTCCCATAAGATTCACATAGCAGTGTCATATTCATTAATAGATAAATTATTTTGTTTTTTCTCAAACAATTCTTTACTAAGTGTGTACTTCCTAGACCCATTAGTAAGAGAATTTTTTTCTAGGTTAACTCATATTTCAGTTGCAAATGCTATAAACATGACAGACTTCTTAATGGTTGGAAAAACAGTATGAACCAGACCATTACCATGTTATTGCAGGTATCCCACCTTTTCACTTTAATGTCATCATCAGTTAGTTTCTTCACAATTCCATTAGTGAATCCAAGATTGCGTTTTGATGCGAGATAGATCTCCATAGTTCTACAACATGCTTTGTAGTCTGACGAACCTTGCAATTTCTCAGCTAAGATCGAGCTTGTGCTATCAGAAGAATGCAAAAATAGAAGATTTAACATCTCATGGTAGGTGATTTTAGCATTTGCCATGATGAAGACAAAACGGAGTAGATAGGTATGAAAGATGCAGAAAAGTGAAAAAGATAAAAGGAAATGAGGGATTTGAGATTAACGATGAATAACTGAGACAAAAAAAAAATATATTTCTTATTCCCGTTCATATTGCCTGAGCTCTGATACCGTGACGAGCAAAGTTGAGAAAATTCAATATAAAGGAATGACAGAAAATGAAGAAAAGTGCCTCCAAATATTTCCTCATTTCATCATAGTTAAAAAGAGTTACATACACCATATATGAAGGTAGCAAAAACAGAAGAAACACAATAGCATAACCAACACACTAAGAACACATACACGTGTCAATATTGAGACAATAAACAACGTACAATAGAGGCAAAAGAAAACAACTTAAATTATCATGACAAATAATTAGAATATTCCTTAATAATTTGGAGGTTAAGGGAAGTAAACATTTAACTTCCATTAACCTTCATTTACTCTCCAAAAACAACTTGTTAATGTGATAATTTAATCTTCCATTACTCCCATTTACCTCCCTAAGACCCGAAGTAAAATTATGCACAAAAGAATTAGTCAGATGATAAAGACGCTTCTTGAAGAAATGAAAAGAAATAGCATCCAATAGTTCATTTCGAAAGCTTAAAATGTGTGGTAGAAAAAAATTGCATAATAGATATAGATTTTACCATATTTCCGATCAGGACCGCACGAACATCTTCATGAAACCACAATCTACTACATTTGTTAGGTTTGGGAGATTGCTGAAATACAACTTGCTTTGCCAATTCATCAAGTTCTTCTCACGAGGACATAACTTCTTAATCTTATGTAGTCTTTGCACATCATGAAAAACAAGCAAATATTCCCCATCATAAGCTCCAGTTGTCTTCACAAAAAAAAAAAAAATTAGCTCCAGTTGTAATGATGATTCTACTTCCTGATCCAAACCAATTCACATTATCCACATAATCAACTACAATAAGCACCCTTTTATTGCATAATCTCTCCTTTATGCAATTGATTCCTCTGGAAAAGTTCCCCAGTGGCGCCGCGCCTCATACCTCAAAGAGCAGGGTTTCTTGTAACTGAACAATGTATTGTTCTGGTGTTTTTCTAAAATTTTCAAGGAAGCATCTGCCTAGAAACTGATTAGCAATTCTTCTGTAAATGGCTTTGGCAATAGTTGTCTTGCCTATTCCATCAGTTCTGCATATCCCAACCATGCACACATAACATAGAAATCACCTAGTGCACATGGTATTCTAACCCAACAACATGCAATAATGTGCGATTCAATTTCGTTGAAACAATTTCAACGATCATTTGAATAAATTTAGCTTCATCCCCGCAAATTTAACACCATAACAGACGTGTATTGAGCAAGACAAAGGTAAAGTAGACTAAGCAAAATCTACAACAATGAGTTTTTTGGTTTTAGCTGACAACCCAAGTTAGTTTGTAGTTAAAACACAATAGATCATGAAAAGTATACTAACTATATAACTTAAAATCATTATACCATGCACGAGTCCTCCCAAAGATTAGCATCATCCGTGAACTTCCAGAAATGCTTATGCTTAAGTTCAAATATCAATGCTTTTAGTAAATATATTGAACTAATAAAAGCTGAGCTCCTAAACTATTAAAAAAAAACAAATTATTGAACTAAATTCACAGTATTTATATTTCAAAACTAAGCCACTGAAGTGACGCATAAACTACAAATAACTTTTGATTTGACAAATTAGAAGCAACGTTAACTACTAATGTAATTTGCATTACCTTACTTTTCTTGTATCATGTGTCGATCTTTTTGGATTCGTTGCTACCAAGATAAATCTCCAGTAAACCTGGGACTTTAGGTATGTATTCATCAACATACTTCTGCTTGAAATCCTTCTCACTTATCATAAAATCCTTCTTGAAATCCTTCTTATTAATTTCTATCAGCTTCTTTGATTCTAATATATTCAGAACATTAAACCTAGGGCGGATCCGTTTTTCAACTGATAACCCAAGTAATACAGGGTTTGCAACTAGAGATTTTGGCTGCAACTTCATAATATTCAAGTAGAAATGCAAGGCTTTCCTGATTTTCGCCTCTGAAAAAGCTAAATAATATGGATGGCGAGTGAAAGCTTTCAAAATATCCTCTTCTTTCCATCCCATACTCTTCATAAACCCAATTTTCTTTTCCCAGGTTGATGCAGACATTGATATCATCACTTTAAGAGCATGTACGAACATAGGGGCATTTGGTTCAAGACCCAGAGTCTTAACATCATTCACTGCGTAAATCATTGTTTCAGAATTATAAGATAGAACTCTACCGGACAATATAAGCTTCCCTATACCATGAGAAGGCACTCCCTCTTTCATCAAAAAATCAACATTTGCTCGCATCATTCCATTCAAATTAAAATCAAATAACCATCGACTACGCAAAATAGCAGTTGCAATTTTGTCATTACTGTGAAGGAATGACCTTAAGAACTCAACACATGGTTTAATTTGAGAATCTAAAGACCTAAAAAGAGCATAGGGTTTTGAAACAATGATCTGCGGAAGAAGCTCACCTGCAAAGCCACTTTCTACGAAGTACTCAAGTTTGGGCTGGAGATTGTCTTTGACTTTGATGTGGAGAATTCTGGGGTACTTGACGATCAATTTAGCCACCTGCGTATCGCTGAAATGATGCGATTTCAGGAGTTGAAGCACAGATTGAGGCTTCTGCGGATTCCTTTCGTCAAGCTGAAATTTTCCGGAGATAGAAAGAGCAGATTTTAAAGGAAGCCCGCATGAATTGACGAGGAATTGAACTGTAAACGATGATGATGAAGAAGTTACAGTATAGGGTAATGGAGGAGTGGAGGAAAGGGTTGCAGAGGATTGAAGAAAACGTTTATGGATTTGAGAAAACACATTTCTGATTAAATTGTTGCTCAATTTGGAAGCCATAGGAGAGGTGGAGAATTGGAAAAGAAAATGGGAAAGTAATGGAGTCCGGGCTTACAGAGAAGGGAGAGAGTTTGATGGGTAGGTTGGGTCATGGTTGGGTATTCCTATTCATGGTTGGGCCGGTTATTATTTACAACTATGTCGAATAGTTGTAAATAATTTAAAAACTATAGTTTATATCAAATTAATACAACACTATTTTTAATCTATTTTAAAAACTATAGTTTATAAATTAAGAATCTAAAATATATTGTCTAGTATTTAGAATTTATGAATTGAATTTTAAAATTTTTAAATTGAAGTGAAAATCATAATTTATAGAAAATAATGATATATTAAGAATTAAGTTTTAAAATATGACTTAGTTATAATTTTGGACTTAATTATGATATTCATGTATTTGACCTATATGTTCAAACCCAACGCATGAAAGACGGGTTTTAATGAGCTGGACGGACCAATAGCTTATGAAAATATCTAATATCTGATAATAGGTGGAATACCTCTTTTTATAAATAAATAAATAAATAACACTCCAATTCGGTTCAAAAAAAATAATAATAACACTCCAACTATTTTTTTTTACTTGTCACTTATTTTCATAGTTATCAAAACCAGACGGATTAAAAAACTAAAGGAATAAAGAGTTGATAGTTTAACATTAGTTTAATACTCATCTAGCCTCCTTAATTTATTCAAATTGGTCATTTTACCCCTCTAACTTATTGAATGTCTAATTTACTTACTTAACTCCATAAAAGTGGTATTTCTTACCTCCTCAACTTGTCCATTTGCTCCCTCAACTCATAGAATGTCTTATTTACCCCTCTTAACTCAATAAAAGTGGTATTTTTCACTACTTACAATCTGTTATCGAGGCATAAATTGATAACTTTTTTTAAACATTAAACCTATATTTATGAGATTTTGTACGTAGAATCTAAATTGATACTTCTCCAAAAACCATAAACCTATTTTGATACCTTATGTAACATCCGTAATTTTAAAGGGGTATTTTGTAAAATAAAAGTTATAGTATATATTGTAATTATAATATTAAAAAAATCATTAAATTTTATTTTATTAAATTGACGTATTTAATTATTATTATTATTTTATATTTTATATTTATTATTATTATTATTATTTTGAATCAATTATTGTAATTAATTAATAATAAGTTATTTTGTTAGGATTAATAATAAGTTGTTTGTTAGTTAACGTTATTATTATTTTTAATATTATTATTATTAAGTTGTTATAACTGATGATAATGTTGTGATTATTATTACTATTATTAATATAAAAGAATAAGTTTATTATTATTATTATTAATAGTATTATTTGTTTTTGTTTTCACAATTAGGGAGAAAAACGAATTCAGGGTTTTGTAAACATGAGTATAGTTCTTGTCTTTCTAATTTTTATTTTGTTGCGTTTTATTTTTCTTTATAACTCCATATTCCGGTCACTTCTTGAAACGAAAATCATACCATTAAATTATTTATTTCGTGGGGAACATTTTGAGACACTATTGATATTTTTCTGAGCAAAAAGTATGGTAATCGGAGCGGGTATTTTTCACGCGATTCCGACATCTCCAACGAGCTTCCGGCGGCCGACCACTCCACTCCGGCGAAACTCTAGGAACCAGTAAATGGGTCAATTAGAATCTGGATAGTTTGATTAGCTTTTTGGGACGAAAGGTAAACTTAATTGCTTATGTTTATATATATTTATATATATTTACGTGAGTGTCTATTGATATTTTGTCATAGAATAATTAAATGTATGTTGAAGGAATGTTGAATATTTAATTATCATTTAATTGGTATTTGATTTATATATATATGCTGATCTGAGATGTAGAGTTTCAAATGTTCTTTGTATGGTTGAAGTTATTGATATAAGGCTTTGCTCCTTTTAAATTTATGTTGTGCATGTATTTACCTATTGAGGTATTAACCGTGAAATTATACCATGATAGAATGTGAATGCATGAGTTCAGAAGATTATGAATTACGAAATTGTATTGGATTATGTTTGAGTTAGAACAAAACATAAATAGCTAGCTTGGGTGAGTATATTCAATGGTCTGGAGATTTGTTGAGAATGTGATCACATGCACCTGGGTAGAGTATTATTTTACTCTAATTGAGTTTGTACTGTGTCCTGAAACTGGGGATGATAGCAGTACCGTATTATTGAAAAAAAAGAAATCATTATGAAAAGGGTACGTGTCCTAAAACTGGACGCGATAGCGTACACATACATTGAAATATTGTTAACCATGAGACCATTGGGTATATTTCACTTAGGTCTAGCTGAGCCCTTAAAAATAAAGATAATAAATTATAATTTTGTTGTTTGAAGTAAATCGATTCATATATAAGATGACATGCTTATATTTTATCATTGATTGATTGATTAAACGTAAGAATGAAATTAATTGTATATATATATATATATATATATATATATATATATATATATATATATATATATATAAATATAGGTAATTATGTTTATTGAGTATGTAACTTACCCCTTGCCACGTTGAAATTTTCAGGTTAGGTTCAGAAGATTCTTGTCTTCTAGTTTTTCTCAGTTTCATTCTGCATTCAGGTTGGCCAGCACAAGCGTCTCATTCCCATTAGAAATTTTATAGATATTCATAAGGACTTAATTGTTTGAGTTTCCGTATGTATTTAATGTTGCCCGGGATGGGGGTTACACCTTATCCTTACATATAATGTATTTAACTTGTTTATATTAATGTTCTTGTTATTTTTGTATCTTTTTTTCATTGTTTCTCTTTTCAAATTTTTTGGCTAGTTAAATTTCGATTATCTAATTATTGTAATAAACACATGAAGGATCAATATAATTATCAAATTAAAACAATAAGTCATATTAATTTTGCACTATAAAATGGTAAGAAATACCATTTTTACGGAGTTAACGAGGTAAATATGATCATAAGAGGTGAGAAATAACATTTTTATGGAGTTGCAGGGGTAAATAGGACATTCGATGAGTTTGGAAGGGATAAAATGACCAATTTGGACAAGTTAAGGAGGTAAGAAATACCATTTTTATGGAATTAATGAGGTAAAATGACCAATTTGGACAAATCATATGACCAATTTGAACAAGTTAATGGGACTGGAGAAGCATTAAGCCTTTAACGTTTAATCAGAATTTAAGGCTTAAAACACTATTTAGCCCTCTATCCAAAATTTTGTCATTTGGTCCCACACTTATTATTTGGTCACATTCTATCCAAATTGGTGAACTTTAACCCAATTTGGATTCAAACTTAACCGAATCATTATCTCATTGATAAATAACGATATTTTGACACTTGAACTTAATAGATTTTAATTTAGGATTTGTTTTTTTATTTTTTTCTTTTTTTAATCTAATTCATTATTTCCAAATAATGTGGAAAAAAAACTTTAAAAATTATCACGTTTCAAGTTTAAGTGTCAAAATATCATTACTTATCAATGAGATAACGATTCCGTTAAGTATTCATATAAATTGGGTGAAATTTCACCAAATAGGATAGATCAAAAGCCAAATGTGACTAAATAATAAATCAGAGGCCAAATGACACAATTTTGGATAGGTCAGAGACACAATTTTGGATAGGTCAGAAGCCAAATAATGCTTTAAGCCCAGAGTTTAACTAGGATTTGAAAATTCGTATGGAAATTAATATTTTTAGTTTCACTTAATTTAATCTCATAACATAGTAAAATGTTAATAATATAAATAAAAACTTTCTTCAAAAATAATAATATAAATAAAAACTATAATACTAATTACAATAATATTTTTTTATCGAACTATAATACTCTCTCTGTTTTGTAATATTTGTCTTTTAAAGTTAAGACATAAGAATTGTAATTAGTTTTAACTAAAAGACTTTGTTACCATTATATTAATTGCATCCACTAATTATTAATATGGACATTGCGGATTAATAATATTCAAAGTCTTTTTCAGCTTGACAAATGCTCTCTCTTCAAGTTCAGGTAGATCTAGCAATATGCTTTCAATATCATCAGTTCCCTAAGACCCGAAGTAAAATTATGTACAAAAGAATTAGTCAGATGATAAAGATACTCTTGCAAGAAAGGAAAGAAAATAGTAGCATCCAATAGTTCATTTCCAAAGCTTAACATGTGGAATAGAAAAAAATTGCACAATAGATATGGATTTTACCATATTTCTGATCAGGACCTCACGAACATCGTCGTGAAACCACAATCTGCCCCGCCAATGGTATTCTAACCCAACAACATGTAATAATGTGCGATTCAAGGATAACCAGAAAAATTGGTAGCTTTAGTTAGAGCTCTTCTCCAACTTTTCACTTTCCCCACATTTCACTAAACTAAGCTTCAAGTTTATCCATAGCTTCCCCAAACAAACCAGTTTGGGGTTCAAAATCTGTTGGATCAACCTTTTAAAAGATTGGCAAAAGAAGCTGCGATTTGGAGTCAGTAACAGAAAGCATCACCAATAATTCATCCAAGCAATAAGAAGATGATGCATAATCAAAACAACGATGAAAATTCTAGAGCCTTTCATCACGTCAATAACAGCAGGCGTAATCTACTCTCTCTTTCAATCTTACCATCGATCATGGTATCCAAGGTCATGTAATATAAAATTCAATGGAAACATTAGCCCTAAATCCGACTAAAGATATAGATAAGTTGATTGCCTGCAGGACAACCAGAATTACTTCCTCAAGAACCAGTAGCTATCATGTTTGTATTTTTGAACTTAATGTATTGTTAACAGTAAACGAGTAAATAATTCATTTTCTGATGTAGCCAAAATGTTGTAACCATTTCACTCTCTCTGAAAATTAAATAAATAATTAGTTGCACAATTGCTTTTCAATATATAACAATTGCAAAAGAGAGAATCATAATTCATTCACAAATTGGTACATGTAATGAAAATGGTCTTCCTTTCATTCCATGAGAAAACCAAAAAACACAAGGTTCTTAGACCCTAAAAATTTCAGGAAGTATTACTCATATTACATAACAGTAAACAGCAACAATAAGAGCAAATCGAGCCATCGGATCGGATTGCTCCTTAGTTGCATGGATCCATCAAGCCATTGAATGATTTCATTAACACATAAATCCCATTAAACTGTGTGTATTTAAACACAGTTTCTATTCTCAAGAAGCATAACACCATCAAGCTGAATTTATTGGAGACTGAAAGAGCATATTCATATGTAACCATTTTTAGAGGTATCACAGGATTCAAGAGCTGTAAAACCATTTTCAGTTATCTGCATGCCGATGCATATATTGAAATACATAGTTTCTATTATCAAGAAGCATAACACGTCATAGCAGTCCAATCTCGAACTAGTTTCTATAGGCGAGTGAAAAAATAAAGGAAAGGGTGAAAAACAAAAAAATGATCAAGGATAAAAGCATGCAAATGTCACAAATTCACAGTACTTATATTTCAAACTAAGCCAGTGAAGTGAAGCATAAACTACAAATAACTTTTGATTTGCCAAATTAGAAGCAACATTCACTTACTTTTCAAGGGTCGATCTTTTTGGATTCTTTGCTACCAAGATACATCTCCAGTAAACCTGGGGCTTTAGGTATGTATTCATCAACATACTTCTGCTTGAAATCCTTCTCACTTATCATAAAATCCTTCTTGAAATCCTTCTTATTAATTTCTATCAGCTTCTTTGATTGTAATATATTCAGAACATTAAACCTAGGGCGAATCCGTTTTTCAATTGATAACCCAAGTAATACGGGGTTTGCAACTACAGATTTTGGCTGCAACTTCATAATATTCAAGTAGAAATGCAAGGCTTTCCTGATTTTCGCCTCTGAAAAAGCTAAACAATAAGGATACCTTTTAAAAGCCATCAAAATCTCCTCTTCTTTCCATCCCATACTCTTCATAAACCCAATTTTCTTTTCCCAAGTTGATGCCCGCATTGATATCATCACTCTAAGAGCATGTACGAACATAGGGGCATTTGGTTCAAGACCCAGATTCTTAACAGCATTCACTGCGTAAATCATTGTTTCAGAATTATAAGATAGAACTCTACCGGACAATATAAGTTTCCCTATACCATGAGAAGACACTCCCTCTTTCATCAAAAAATCAACATTTGATCGCACCATTCCATTCAAATTAAAATCAAATAACCATCGAGTACGCAAAATAGCAGTTGCAATTTTCTCTTTACTGTGAAGGAATGACCTTAAGAACTCAACACATGGTTTAATTTGAGAATCTAAAGACCTAAAAATAGCAGCGGGGTTTGAAACAATTATCTGCGGAAGAAGCTCACCTGCAAAGCCATTCTGTACGAAGTACTCAAGTTTGGGCTGGAGATTGTTTTTGACCTTGATGTGGAGAATTTGGGGGTACTTGACAATCAATTTAGCCACCTGGGTATCGCTGAAATGATGCCATTTAAGTAGTTGAAGCACAGATTGAGGCTTCTGTGGATTTGTTTCCTCAAGCTGAAATTTTTCAGAGACAGAAAGAGCAGATTTTAAAGGAAGCCCGCATGAATTGACGAGGAATTGAACTGTAAATGATGAAGAAGAAGTTACAGAATTGGGTAATGGAGAAGTGGAGGAAAGGGTTGCAGAGGATTGAAGAAAACGGTTATGGATTTGAGAAAACACATTTCTGATTAAATTATTACCCAATTTGGAAGCCATAAGAATGGAGAATGAGAAGTGGAGAAATGGAAACGAAAATGCGATAGTAATAGAGTCTGGGCTGTGGGGAGAGTTTGGGAGGGAAGGCGGAATGAATAAGATGCTAGAAAGGAAGCAGCCTTCAATTTAGGTTGGGTTATGGGTAGGGTGCACTAACCATACACTAATCCACAAAATTCGGTTAACCAATTATTTCGATCGGTTAACCTTTTATTTCGGTTTCTAACCATTAGTAGATAAAAAAAAAATTCTAATTTTTATTATGAGTGGAACGACGGGTCAATGGCGAGTTGAAGAGATTAACGACAGAGAGAGATGTGCGTGCATCATGTATGTGTTGATTATGAATTGGACACTGCATTTTTCTCTTACAATAACTCTTTAAGGCATTAAATTACTATGTTTTTTGGACCATAATTCTTATCCTCCAAGCTTTACCAACTAAGTCATATCCATGTATATTAATTTCACTAATTATCTACTTTATGACAAATTTGATAGTACACGAAATTTAGAATGAAATATTCCATCGTTGAGTTTTAGTCACCGGAAATAATTAATGTTTCTTATTAAATTTTTGCTATTGATCCCCCTGTATTTATTTTAAGTGGGATAATGTATAATTATATGCATAAATATAAATTTAAATAAATATATTTTTATATTTTTAATTGAATTCGATCGGTTTCAGTTAACCACGGTTTTTAAAATAGGAAAACCGTAACCGTAACCGTAACCATTAATCACTATTTTTAAAATTAAAAACTATACACTAGTCCATCGGTCTCGGTTAACCTTATTTTCAGTTTGGTTTCGGTTTGGTTTTTCGATTTTGCGGATTTTTATGTACACCCCTAGGTATCCCTGTTCATTGGATGGGCCGGGCTCGAGCGTACCTAATCGGATTTAGACATACGTCGTTCCTTTTAGTGACGTAAGGCAACGAGGAACTGCGTAAGTCACTCTCTAGAAAGTTTTTAATAATGTATTTAAATGGTAAATCTGAAGGTTCTTAGCCGTAAGTCACTCTTTTAAGTGACAAAAGACAGTGACGAACTGATGTAACCGACTAACATGGATAGAGTTTTTAGTCGTAAGTCACTCCCAACAATGTCGAACAACAGTGAAGGACTCATGTAGGTCACTTTCCTAAAAGTTTTGAGTTTATTTTCATTTGTTACCTTCAAATGTACTTATAGGACAAAACATATATTTATTCATTCATACATATATTTATCAACCTCATTTACCCCGTTCATAAACTGTAATAATTTATATTTTAAAAGAACTAAAAAGAAACAAGTATAATAAAAATATTTTAAAGATAAAAAGATGTTAATATCAATAAGTCGTGTCCACACACTTGAAATCTGTGTTTTAATAGTCAACTAATTTACCGGTTAGTCGGGTGGCGGTACTATCAAATTGCATTTGTATACAAAATCTAATAAGGCGAAAGAGTCCACCGTTGAACATTAGTAAAAGCGACGTTTTGTTAAAATAACATGTCAAAACGAGTTGTTTATTTATCAATGTCTTGGTCTACCCACAAATCACATTTTGCGTGAGGGCAGTTTGTACATCTTAAAAGTGAACTTTTAGGTAGTCAATTTGTATGGATGTGGTTTCTGTTTTGCTCCTTCAACTGGTTTTCAGTGCCGTCATTTATAAATTTCCATAGTCATTCTAGGAATCACTTTCTTTAAAATCAATCTGATGAATAACTTATTGCTCCTGTGGATTCTCTAATTTGTTCAGCTGTCCTCTTCTTAGTCTAATTTCACTTCCAGGAAGGGATATCTCAATTCGGAGGTCCTGAAACGAAATATCTGTTACGAAGAACCAGCAAGTTAATGATCAGGTCTCTAAAAATATAAGGAATCAGACAAAAAAGACGTTTAAGAGAGTACTAACCTTACTGTCCAATGCAGTCTACAATTAATCAGGACCTCACGAACATCGTCATTAAACCATAATCTGCTACGCCTGTTACGTTTGGGAGATTGCTGGAATACAACTTGCTTGCCAATTGATTGTAGTAATTCATGCAATTGTATCTTATTGTTTTCTATATTTATCAAGTTCTTCTCAACAAGAACTTGTAATCCAATCAATGCAATAAAAATGTTCATCTCTAGTTGTAAAGAAGATTCTACTTCCTGAACCAAACCAATTCACTGCTGCTAATTTTTTCACTTGGTCCACATTATCCACATCATCGACTACAATAAGCACCCTTTTATTGCATAATCTCTCCTTTATGCCATTGATAAAAGTTCCCCATTGGGGCCGGATCTCATACCTCAAACAGCAGGGTTTCTTGTAACTGAACAAATGTATTGTTCTGATGTTTTCCTAACATTTTAAAGGAAGCATCTGCCTTCAAACTGATTGGCAATTCTGCTGTAAATGGCTTTGGCAATATTTGTCTTGCTTATTCCATCCCAACAATGCACACATAACATGGAAATCACCTCCCGCACATGGTATTCTAACCCAACAACATGTAATAATGTGCCATTCAATTTCGTTGAAACGTTTGAATAAATTTAGCTAGGTGTGAGGACTAAGATGCCATGACACATACTTGCAAGATTATATTCAACTCTCCTAGAGATTCGGCAACTGTTGATTGAATTCTTAGCCAGTCAAAACAATTGCAAAAAAGCTTGGATTTCAGAATTGTGAGAATGATCAACCAAGCATTGGTAACTTTCAATGAAGGCTCCTCTGTTCCAGTCTCTTTCCATGTGCAATGCAATACAAATTATAGCAACACCACATATAGGCATTATAAAATTTCATATAGTTCAATTAGAAAGAAGCCTTATGTGCAAAGAATGCTCCACACTTAGATGAACTTCCCTTAATTGGTCATCTTATTGGAAACTGAACATGAACTTTTGCAGCCACTCAACACAACAGCAACAGCAACAATAACAACAATTGCAAGTTTCAAGTTCATCAAAGATCAAAGGACCTACTGATTATTGTTTGAACAAAAACTTTAATAATCGAAATCTGTTTGGCCCTAACCTAGAATTAGCAGCAAATGTCCACGTGGTTTTGCATTAAATTAACAAGAACAGGTGTAATTATTTTCATATAGTTCTGGTTCTGTCTCGTCCTTTAAAAATAGCAACTCAAACTCATAATTATACTCTTTTATGGGGGCCTGGAATCAGTTTCAATCAGTCAAGGGGTGATGGCTAGCTGTGTTTATGTTGTTTTCGAAATCTTGAAAGAAAGAGCCACTGTTTCTGCTATGGGGTATTTCAAAGGCAAGGAATGACAAGATCTGGAAAAATCTTTTTCCAACAGCAACTCACGTGTATCAGGGTGCTATGTTTTCAGAGCCACTGGTTATATTCGCAATCTACAGCATATGTTGTGGTTCCTGCTGTGTCTAGAAATCCTTCATCTCCTGCTATGTTTGCAGGTTCAGATGGTGCAGAAAATTTGACATGAGTTGGGTTCCTCCTCCACCGTCGATCCTTAAATGCAATATTGATCCATAAACAGACGTGTATTGAGCAAGACCAAGATAAAGTAGACTAAGCAAAATCAACAGCAATGAGTTTTTGGTTTTAGCTGACAACCCAAGTTAGTTGATGACTAACTATATAACTAAATAACTTAAAACACAATGGATCATGAAACGTATACTAACTATATAACTTAAAATCAACTAAACAGAATACTTTATTTTCACCATGCACGAGACTCGAACCTGAGACCCAACTGCTCCAACCAACACTTGTGGCTGTATTTCAGTCTTTAAACTAGTATCCTCATTAAATTCCCATAGAAATTTCAATTGTTTGAACATTCGACTCAATATATGCTCTCATTGAATTTTTCATCTTAAGGGAGAATATAGCAATAGAAACTAGAAATTTTAAGATTGGAGAAACAGAATTTAAAAAAAAAAAACTTAGAAATTCCTAAATTGGGCAGCCAAAAAAAAAAACAGAGAAACGAAGGTCTAAGAGGAAAACTAGTTACCCATTATTATCCCAAGGATAACCAGAAAATTTGGCAGCTTTAGTTAGAGCTCTTCTCCGACTTTTCACTTTCCCCACGTTCCCACTAAACTGAGCTTCAAGTTTATCCATAGCTTCCCCAAACAAACCAGTTTGGCATTCAAAATCTGCTGGATCAACCTTTTAAAAGATTGGCAAAAGCTGCGATTTGGAGTCAGTAACAGAAAGCATCACCAATAATTCATCCAAGCAATAAGAATATGATGCAGAATCTGGAGAAGAAACAACAATGAAAATTCTGGAGCTTTTAATAGCGTCAATAATAGCAGGCGTAGTCTCCTCTCCTCTTTAAATACCATCGATCATGGTATCCTAGGTCATGTAATGTAAAATTCAATGGAAACATCAGCCCTAAATCCGACTAAAGATTTAGATAAGTCGATTGCTTGGAGGACAACCAGAATTACTTCCTCAAGAACCCAGTAGCTATCATGTTTGCATTTTTGAACTTAATGTATTGTTTAGTAGTAAATAATTCATTTTCTGATGTAGCCAAAATGTTGTAACCATTTCACTCTCTTTGAAAATTAAATAAATAATTAGTTGCAAAATTGCTTTTCAATATATAACAATTGCAAAAGAGAGAATCATAATTCATTCACAAATTGGTACATGTAATGAAAATGGTCTTCCTTTCATTCCATGAGAAAACCAAAAAACACAAGGTTCTTAGATCCTAGAAATTTCAGGAAGTATTATTCATATTACATAACAGTAAACAGCAACAAGAAGAGCAAATCGAGCCATCGGATTGCTCCTTAGTTGCATGCATCCATCAAGCCATTGAATGATTGCATTAACACATAAATCCCATTAAACTGTGTGTATTTAAACACAGTTTCTATTCTCAAGAAGCATAACACCCCATAGCTGTCCGAATTCAAACTTTAATGGACGCGGAAATCCTGCCATCATAGGTTTCTCTACTGTGATTTCTTAAATGAGGGGACTACTCTAAACTTTGTTATCTTCCAATTCTCATGACTATTCTTTTCTCTCATATTCTTAGAGATACACTAGAATAAACAGTCCTCCCAAAGATTGACACAGCAATGAATCAACAAAAATTTCTTCTCAGCATCATTCATGAACTTCCTGAAATCCTTATGCTTAATTTCAAATATAAATGTTGTAACTAAAAGAATGATCAAATATAACAGAAAACAAAATATCACAAATGAGTATGACTAACCAAAATAATAACATACATTGAATGAAGATATATAGTATATTTCAAACTAAACCAGTGAAGTGAAGCATAAACTAAAAATACCTTCTGATTTGCCAAATTAGGAGCAACATTAACTACTAATGTAATTTACTTAGCATACATCGCTTACTTTTCTTGTATCATGTGTCAATTTTTTTTTTGATTCCTTGCTACCAAGATACATCTCCAATAAACCTGGGACTTCAGGTATGTATTGATCAACATACTTCTTCCTGAAATCCTTCTCACTTATCATAAAATCCTTCTTGAAATTCTTCTTATTAATTTCTATCAACTTTCGTTGATTCTAATACATTCAGAACATTAAACCTAGGGCGAATCCGTTTTTCAATTGATAACCCAAGTAATACAGGGTTTGCAACTAAAGATTTTGGCTGCAACTTCATAATATTCAAGTAGAAATCCAAGGCTTTCCCGATTTTCGCCTCTGAAAAAGCTAAACAATAAGGATACCGATTAAAAGCCATCAAAATCTCCTCTTCTTTCCATCCCATACTCTTCATAAACCCAATTTTCTTTTCCCAGGTTGATGCCCGCATTGTTATCATCACTTTAAGAGCATGTACGAACATAGGGGTATTTGGTTCAAGACCCAGATTCTTAACAGCATTCACTGCGGAAATGATTTTTTCAGGACTATAAGATAGAGCTCTACTGGACAATATAAGTTTCCCTATACCATGAGAAGGCACTCCCTCTTTCATCAAAAAATCAACATTTGTTCGCACTATTGTATTCAACGATCGAGTACGCATAATAACAGTTGCAATTTTCTCATTACTGTGAAAGAATGACCTTAAGAACTCAACACATGGTTTAATT
The DNA here is from genome assembly GCF_963576675.1 of Euphorbia lathyris. Lineage (NCBI taxonomy): Eukaryota > Viridiplantae > Streptophyta > Magnoliopsida > Malpighiales > Euphorbiaceae > Euphorbia > Euphorbia lathyris. Next base: position 92,841,086 of record NC_088912.1, on the reverse strand, counting down.
TGAGAATCTAAAGACCTAAGAATAGTAGAGGGGTTTGAAAAATCATCTGCGGAAGAAGCTCACCTGCAATGCCATTTTCTACGAAGTACTCAAGTTTGGGTTGGAGAGTGTCTTTGACTTTGATGTGGAGAATTCTGGGATACTTGACAATCAATTTACCTACCTGCGTATCGCTGAAATGATGCGATTTCAGGAGTTGAAGCACAGATTGAGGCTTCTGCGGATTCTTTTCGTCTAGCTGAAATTTTTCGGAGACAGAAAGAGCAGATTTTAAAGGAAGCCCGCATGAATTGACGAGGAATTCAACTGTAAATGACGATGATGAAGAAGTTACAGTATAGGGTAATGGAGGAGTGGATGAAAGGGTTGCAGAGGATTGAAGAAAACGTTTATGGATTTGAGAAAACACATTTCTGATTAAATTGTTGCTCAATTTGGAAGCCATAAGAAAGGAGAAAGAGAAGTGTAGAATTGGAAACGAAAATGGGATAGTAATGGACTCTGGGCTGACATAGAAAGGAGAGAGTTTGAGAGGGAAGGCGGAATAAGATGCAAGAACGGAAGCAGCCTTCAATTTAGGTTGGGTCATGGGTATTCCTCTTCATTGGCTAGGCCGGGCTCGAACAGAGATAATGAAGAGAAAATTGGGTCAAATACATCTGCATCATAGTTAACTATAAAATTACAACCACATCATATCACCAAATTTAATTTTTAATATGTCATAAATTTTTATATATTATGATTTTACACTATCATTTAAAAATTCTAGATTTCAATTCATGAATCATAAATCCTATAATATATATTTTAGACTTCTAATTTATAAATTATAATCTTTAAAATATATTAAAAGTACTAATTTTACTAATTTAATATAATCCAAAATGATAACTTGATATAGTTGTAAATAGATTTTAAAATATGAATTTCTGTGTAATTTTCTCGAAAAAATTACACCGAAATTCATCTATTAAAAAACTATTTACAATTTTTTTATAAAATATTATGTCAAATTAGTACTTTTAATATATTTTAAGGATTATAATTTATAAATTAGAAATCTAATTCTAGGTTTATAATTTAGGGTCAGATCAAATTTCAAAAGGGTCAATTACATAAATATCATAATTAACTACAAAATTACAACTAAGTCATATCACCAAACTTAATTCTTAATATATCATTATCCTCTATATATTATGATTTTACACCATAATTTAAAAATTCTAGACTCCAATTCATAAACCATAAACCCTAAAAAATATATCATAGACTTCTAATTTATAAATTTCAATCCTTAAAATATATTAAAAGTACTAATTTTACTAGTTTGACATAATCTAAAATTATGACTTGACTAGTTGTAAATAGTTTCTTAAAGATGAATGTCTGTCTAATTTTCTCATTTCAAATTGGGAAAATTACACAGAAATTCATATTTTAAAAACTATTTACAATTATGAAAATCGCTTTTATGTATTTTATCATTATATGATTTTAAATTTTAAAATATCAAAATATCATAATTTTATTTCTATTTTTGTTAAATTTTCAGTTATTCAGTTGCAGGAAATAAAAACAGTTTTAAAAAATCATCAAATATGACATTTAAATAAATTTGTTTGACATTTAAATAAATTTATTTTTTCAATTATCAATAACCAAAAAAAAAAAATTTGTTTAAGAGTCTGACACAGTTATAAATAATTTGTTAATTATGATCATTGTGTAATTTACCCTTTCAAATTTACATGTTCAAACCCAACATATGAGAGACGGGTTTGAGTGAGTTGGGCGGATCAAACCTAAAACTATAATACTAACTATAATTTTTTTATACGAATTAGTAATATTTTTAATGCAAAAAACAAATTAAAATGAGTTTATAATATAAAAATGTCACACATTTACGAAACCTAAGGTTGTAAAAGTTAATTACTACTAAATAAATAAGCTCTTATATTACTGAGGTTTTACTATCTAGAAAGTATAAAATAATTAATTACCTATTTAGCAAATAGAATTTAGTTATTAGTTCTTTGTATAAATATGTTTAGTAAAATTTAATTGATTATTAATAATTATTTATATAAAATCATAAATAAGAACATTAATATTGTATAGTTATTTTTTTTTTTAATAATTCATATTCTTCAATATTTTGTGAAAAGTTGTCGTGTATACACATGTTATAACTTAGATTTTTTATTAACATAAAATAAGAAATTTAGATTTTTATTAATACATAAAATATATTTAAACGTTGAAAATTATTCTTACATTTTTACTAACACATAAAAATTAAAAAAAAAATAGTAGATATATGTATGTCCTTACAAGTTTTTTTTTTTTTTTGTAAGAGTTTCATTAAACAGAATCAATTATACAATGAATGTAAAATCAAATATCGAGGGATAATACCCTATTCCATAAGTTTTGACAAGTTAAATAAATGTTTTAAGATGCATGTTGGGGTCGTTTACTCCTCATCAAACTAGTAGTAATATTTTTTTTTTTTTTTGCATGAAAGATTGGGACGCGATTAAGTGATTAGACATCCCAACTAGGTTGACACCCCTAACACACCACATCAACCCGAAATATTATTAATAAAAAAAAGGAAAATTACAAAGGGAGAAAAAGAAATAGAAAAAAAATGTTCAAATCAGAGAAATTAAGGAAATCGAACATGAGCAACATTGCAAAGGTCGTCAAAAACAGACGATTGATAAAAATGAGGAGTTGAATGCCACCATGTAATAGCCGAAGCTGTTTTGCTAAAACGAGCAAGCTGATCCGCCGCCTGATTGCCCTCTCGATAGATATGAGTGATTCTGCAATTCACATTCGAGACTCTAGATAAACACTGAAGTCAGTCCTGTCTAATTTTTCAGGGGGCCATAGAAACCTTTCCGTTTAGCATATCCACCGCATATGCAGAGTCCGATTCAATCCAAAAATTGTGCCACTTCCGTTCCCAGACAGATTCTACTGTGAAAATAATGGCAAACAGCTCGATAATATGCATATATGAATTAGAGAGGTTAATAGCATAGCAATAGTAGTAATATAATTATGGACTTTTATCATTTTATTAATATAATAATTGTTAAAGTATAAGTTTAATGAACAAGGTTAATTATGAGGATGAGATTTTAAAAATTTAAACTTGCTAATAGCATCTGGAATATTATATAATATATTTTCTAATAAATACCAATTAATTTATCTCTTAAAAGTTAAACTGTAGTTAAACTCTATGATACTCTTGTATTTATACCCAATAACATACATATCATAATCAACATAAATTATTAGCTTAATAGTATATCATTTCCTTCTTGAACTTATTCAAAAAGTTTGATTGGCCTCCTAAATTTTTTAAATGTCTCGATAGCCCCCTCAATTTATATAAAATATTCAGTTAGCCTCTTAAACTTGTGCAAAATATAATAAATTAATCACTCGGTTGCAAAAAGTAATTTAAATACGGAAGATGTATTGCACATGTCTTAAAAAAAAGTAAAACGATCAAAATCGGAGGTATATGGTTTTAATATTAGCGAAGACAAGTTTTATAGTTTAACAAGTAATAACTTTATTTTTAATCTATTTTTGAATTATGTAGGCCTAATGCTCCTCCAGCCCCCTTAACTTGTTCAAATTGGTCATTTTACCTCTCCAACTAATTGAATGTCCTATTTACCCCTTAATTCCATAAAAATGGTATTTCTCACCCCTTAACTTGTTCAAATTTGTCATTTTACCCATCTTAAACTCATCGAGTGTCCTATTTACCCCCATTGACTTCATAAAAGTGGTATTTCTCACCTCTTATGATCCTATTACCCCCTTAACTCCATAAAATTAGTATTTCTTACCCCTTTATAGTACACAATTAATATGACTTATTCAAATGGGTTTGAATTTTTTTTTTAATACCAATGTTTTTATTTTGTTTTAATTTGATAATTATATTGATCATTCATGTGTTTATTACAATAATATTGTATTACAATAATTAGATGATCAAAATTTAACTAGCCAAAAAATTGAAAGGAAAAGGAATGAATAAAATATACAAATAATAAGAACATTAATATAAACAAGTTAAAGACATTATAAGGTACCAAAATAGGCATATGGTTTTTGAAAAAGTATCAATTTAGGTTCCACGTATAAAATATCACCAATATAGGTTTAACGTTTAAAAGATGGTATTAATTTAGGCGTCGATAACGAATTGTAAGGGGTGAGAAATACCACTTTTATAGAGTTAAGAGGGTAAATAGGACATTCTATGAGTTTGGGGGGGATGAATGGACAAGTTAAGGGGGTGAGAAATACCACTTTTTATGGAGTTAAGGGGATAAATCGGACATTCGGTAAGTTGGAGGGATAAAATGACCAATTTGGACAAGTTAAGGGGGCTGAGGGAGCATTATACCAATTATGTAATAACATTCTAAGGTGCGTGCAATACATCTTCCGCGTTTAATTTACTTTTTTTTTGCAACCGAGTTATTAATTGATTATATTTTATGCAAATTTAGGGGGCTAACTGAATATTTTATGCAAGTTGAGCGAGCTATTGAGACACTTTAAAAGTTCAGGGCCCAATCAAGTTTTTTGGATAAGTTCAGGAACAAATGATGTATTAAGCCTAGACTTGTCCATGGGTCGGACTGGGCCGGGCCAGACGGGCTTTTCTATAAAAGACCTCAGCCCAAACCCAGTCCAGCCCACTACTAATTTAAGCGGGCTCGGGCCGGACTGGGCTCGGGCTTAAAAATCAAATCTCAAGCCGAACCCATATAAACTCAATTAAACATATATATATATAATTTTTTAATTATAAAAAATAAAATTTAATACTTAAAACTAAATATTTAATTTGTGCAAAAATAAATAAATATTTGATATATAAATCTATAAATATATAAAATTTATTAATTCATATTAATAGGTAGGCCGGGTTTGTATTGACATTGATCTTGCTAAGCCTCTTCTGTCTAAATTCTCCGTTCAGAATAAGGTCTTTTATATTGAATACGAAAGTATTCACAATATCTGCTATGAATGCGGTATGTTTGGCCATACCTATGATGGCTGCCCCAGAAGAAGGAAAGTGGTCGAGGAGGCGGTGGTGCCTATCATAGGCAGAGATGAAGGTAGCAAAGGTGAGGAGAAGAATTTTGGGCCATGGATGTTGGCCAAAAGGTCAGCCCGAAGGAAGCCACGTGCTTATGCTTCTCGGAATCAAGTTCCAGACATCAGCAAGGAGATGACCTCTCTCCAAATTGCTCTTGAGATCAAGGCTAGGCCTCCTGATACTAAGAGTGGTGATGTTAGGGACTCAGCTTCCGGCTCAGGATCTAGATTCGGAGCCCTGTCTATTGTGGATGGTCAGGATTCGGAGTTACCAGCTGAACACATGGAGTTAAGTATGCCAAGCCTGGTATCTGCTGAGCCAGCTAGCATCCTTGGTGACTCTATTAATCCTCTCTTCGATCCCAAAGCTTATGCCAATGGGAAATCCCAGATCACTGGCTCGACAGGGAAAGCAAAGCTTAATGAGGTTAGTGTCCTGAATCCCCTTGTAGACCCCCTAATTGGGAAGTCTATAGGAGTTAATAAGTCTCTTTTGAAGAAACCTAAGGCTAACCTTAAAAAGAACCTTGGTTCTTTGGATTCTTGGGATAAAAGAGGGACGGCTGGCACCTCTTCTAGGCTCTCAGGAGCCCCGAATAAATACCTGCTCTAGGGTGTGTGCCTGTGATCAGTTGTCTTCCTTCTGATGGACTTTTTTGTTTGGAATGTTAGAGGTGCGGCTAGCAAGGCAACCCGCATCCATGTTAATGATCTTATTAAGCAATTTAACCCTTCTTGTTTTGCTCTTCTTGAAACCAAGGTTAGTGGTTCTAAAGCAGATGAGGTGGTTAAAAAGTTTAAGAATTGAAAGTGTGTCAGGTCGGAGGCGACTGGTTGAGCAGGGGGGGATCTGGCTTTTTTGGAAGCCAGGTCGTGTAAGTATTGATATTATTACTATTGATAACCAATTCATTCATAGCAAGGTTTGTTATCCTGGCAACAAACCTTTCTTTGTGTCCTTTATCTATGCCGATCCGATCCTAACTAACCGGAAGAGGCTTTGGGAGATCCTGTTCTCTATTAGTACGAATATGATGGATCCTTGGTTGGTCGCTGGTGACTTTAATGATATTGCCCGGATGAGTGATCAGAAAGGGGGGGCAATCAGTATATCAACCGGTGCCTTAACCATAAGCAGAATATGGATCTTTGCGGGCTATCGGACCTTGGTGCGGCTGGCCACAAGTTCACCTGGAAAAGGAACAACGTGTTTGTTCGGTTGGATAAAGTGTATGCGAATGTAGCGACGATCTATAGATTTCCTGAGGTAAACGTGCTGAACCTCCCTTTTCGCCACTCGGACCATAGTCCTATCCTCGTTAAGCTGGTGAAAGGTCATCGGCCCAAAGGGAATAGACCGTTTAGGTACCTTGTTGCTTGGGACACCCATCCTGAGTTCAGGAACTTTGTTAAGGATAATTGGCAACCCCATTCTAATGTTCTCCTTGCTGCTGAGGAGTTTAGAAGAAATGTGGTGGGATGGAATAAAAACATCTTTGGCCATATTATCCGAAGGAAAAATAAACTCTTAAGGAGGATGGAAGGCATTCAACGCTGTTTGGAGATCCGTTTTGACCACAGTATGAATTGTCATCTTAGATCTCTTCAGAACGAGCTGGAAGCGATCCTTAGACAGGAAGAGCTCCTTTGGTTCCAGAAATCTAGGAAGGCTTGGATTAAGGATGGTGACCGGAACACCAGATTCTTCCACCTTTCTACTATTATTAGAAGGAAAAGGAACCAGATCGGTGCTATTAAAGATTCTAATGGTGACTGGATTTATGGGGAAGAAGATATTCGTCGCCTTGCTCTTGAGTTCTATAAAAACCTCTTTAAAGAGGAAGTTGTGGATTTGGACAAAGCCCACTCTGGGGTCACCTTTCCTAGGCTGGAGGAGGAGGTAATTGTTGATGCCTTTCATCTTATCGACCGGAAAGAAATTGATCTTGCCTTCACCATTATTGGAGCTACTAAAGCTCCAGGGATCGATGGTATCCCTGCTAGTTTCTACCATAAACACTAGGACTCGATGAAGGAAGGTGTCTATAATTTTATCTTTGGAGTCTTCCGCGGTTCCAACGAGATTAGCCTGGTGAATAAAACCCTCCTGGTTCTGATCCCTAAGGTTGAAAATCCCTCCTCCTGTTTACAAATGAGGCCGATCAGCCTATGTAATGTTTTATACAAAGCTATCACTAAGATTGTGGCGAATAGGATCCGGTGGATCCTTCCTGAGATTATTAGCCAAAATCAAGGTAGCTTTGTTCCTGGTAGGCAAATGATGGACAATGTGGTAATTGCCCAGGAGATGGTCCATTCCATGAAGATGAGGAAGGGTAAGAAAGGGATCGTGGCTCTCAAGCTTGATCTGGAGAAAGCTTATGATCGTTGAAACTGGAGCTTTCTTTTGGATAGCTTAAGTAAAGCTGGTATTCCTGAGAACTGGAGGAGTTTGATTGAAGGTTGCGTGTCTTCTCCTGTTTTCCAGGTTCTGATCAATGGAGATATGTCTGATGAGTTTTCTCCTTCTAGGGGTATCCGTCAAGGAGATCCTATGAGCCCTTTCCTTTTTGTGATAGCAATGGAAAGGCTGGCTCACCTAATTCAAGAAGCTGTGAATAAGGGGAGTCTCCATCCTGTGTCCATTAACAGATTTTGCCCTCTTATTTCCCACTTGTTCTTCGCTGACGATGTGATGATCTTTGTGGAAGGGAATGAGGAGCAAATTGGTGTGGTCATGAATATCCTGGAGTGCTTTTGCGTTGCTTCTGGCCAGAAGATCAATGTCCACAAGTCCCGGATGCTTTGCTCTAAAAACATGGATAGAAGCCTCTGTAATAAGCTTAGCGATCTTTCGGGTATCCCTCTTACCCAATCATTGGGAAAGTATCTTGGGATCCCCCTTCATAGTGACAGAGTTTCCAAAGCCTCCTTTAAGGAGACTCTGGACAAAACTAATGGGTTGTGTGCTAGTTGGAAGGCCAATTCTCTTTCCTTGGCTGGCCGTCTAACCTTAATGCAGTCTGTCAACTGCGCAGCTCCCAATCATATCATACAAGCATGTAAGTTGCCTGAGCCGGTTCTCAATGAGCTTGATAAAATCAACCGGCGTTTTCTTTGGGGTGAGTTTGGAGAGGGTAGGAAGATTCACCTAGTCCCTTGGAAGGAGGTCTGCCAGCCTAAAAGCAGGGGGGTCTTGGCATCAGACAAGCTAAAGATAACAATAAGGTCTTGTTGATGAAGCTCCTCTGGAGAATGTGGCAGAACCCTTCTTCTCTTTGGGTTCGATTGCTTTATGGCAAGTATTGAAAGGACAAAATCTTTGGGGGCCCTAAAGAGAGGATTGGCAATTGTTCTTTCCTTTGGAAAGGGCTCAGTGCTGTGTTTGCTGAGTTCTGCACGGGGGTTGGCCTGGAGGTGGGTAATGGTAAGTCCATAAGCTTCTGGTATGACACCTGGATCGGAGATAAACCTCTTATAGAGGTTTGCTGCTCTCCCCCGCCTAGCAATTTCCGCAACTGGAGGATTGCCGATGTGGTGGACTCTGATGGGACTGAATTTAGTCTATGTTTGATTCCTTCTTGAGCCTTGATTCTCTCCTCAGAATCAGGGGAGTGAAGATTAGTAACCTTGAGGAGGACAAGGATAGGCATTGCTGGGCCCTGACAAAAAATGGAGTTTACTCTTGCAAGTCTGCCTTTGAAGCTTTTACTCTTGACAGATCCGACCCTTTTTCGGACACTTGGAAATCCATTTGGGCTCTGAAAATCCCTTACCTAATGAGGAGCTTCCTGTGGCTTGGAGTCAAGGACAGGTTGCTGACTAATTCGGATAGACATAGACGTCACTTGGCGGATTCAGGTGCTTGCAGTAGATGTAGAGGCCAAGTTGAATCTTTGTGCTATGCCCTTAGCGACTGCCCTAAGAGTAAGGAGGTTTGGCAGAAAGTTCTTCCGCACCACATTCTCCCCTCCTTTTTTGCCTACCTGAGAATGATTGGTTCTCCAATTGGGTTAAAGGTAGGTTAATGGCTAGCATGGAGCAGAGAGACATTTTATTTGCTATTATCTGCCACCACCTTTGGAAGTGGAGAAACGAGGAGATCTTTAGTGAGAAGACTGTTTTTATTCAGAACTTACCCGAGTTCTTCTCTAAAAAGCTCCTTACCATTACGGGGAGCTTCAAAGGGGACCCCCTTACCAATTCTACCCAGAATAAAGAGGTTCAACTCGTTGGGTGGTGTAGGCCGAAGGATGGGGTGGTTAAGTTGAACACGGATGGCTCCTGTCTCAACAATGGAAAGATCGCGGCTGGAGGCGTGCTCAGGGACGCGGGAGGTACCTGGTTGTCTGGATTCACCCATAACCTGGGTTTGGGCTCATCTTTTTCAGCGGAACTTTGAGGTATTCTTTCTGGAGTCAAGCTTGCCAGAAAGCTGGGTATTAAAAGGCTTGTTGTGGAGTTTGATAATATGGAGGCTATTAGTATGATCTCTAATAATCATGCTTTTTGTCTTAGTAGCCAGAACCTTATCAAAGCAATAAGAAGTCTTGGCTCCTCCTTTGAGTCCTTAGAGTTCAGCCACATCTACAGAGAACAAAATCGAATTACGGATCGCTTGGCGGCGGCTGGGCACGAGGGGATGTTAGGTGTTTCCACCCTTTCTGATCCTCCTATCTATCTTTCTTCTCTCCTTTTAGAGGACAGAGTTGGGGTTAGCTTTCCTAGGCTGATCCCAAGTTAGCTTTTGTCTCGGTGTTGGTTTGTTTTCTTTCCTGTTTCTACCAAAAAAAAAGGTAGGCCGGGTTAGATCGGCCCGCGTTATTTTTATTAAATCCCAAACCCGTTCAAAAGATAGACGGATTTAGCGGATCTGGACCGGACTAAACCTAACATCAATTAGCATTATCTAAATCTGATAACCCACGAAGCCCAAAACGGGTTATACTCATTTCGCAAGCCCAGCCCATATTAAAGCCCCATGGGCTAAGATTGGACGGGACCCGAATGAAGGAAGCGGGCGCAGCGAGTAAACCGCCCCTAATTCCTAAACGGAGCGACAAGACTCCCACTCAGAACCACGTTCGTTGCCATGAAAACCACGAAAGGGACATGGCCTAAAAAGGGGGAACCGCCCTCAGAACGTGGCCCACTAAGGAGTAACCGCCCTCGGCGGTTACCCAAAAATACCTATAAAAGGACTTAAGAATAAGGGAGGAGGTACGTTCACATTTTTTTCCCACAGAGCTATTGCTAAATTATAGACTCATCCTTACAAAAACTGACTTGATCGTCGGAGAGTTTTCCTGGAGATCCTGTCTCCGGTTTTGTTTTGCAGGTAACTCCGGCAAAGAACATCAAAGCGGATCCAGCAAGTTATCATTGGTGCGGTGAAGGTGGACCTTTTTTACCAACATTTGGTTAAAGGTACATGAAGAACATGTCAGAACCATCACGAACGATCGGCGTTACCACTAGATCAACCAGTATGAACTCCAGGGGACCACGGACTGCGAATTCGCAACCTGCAAGTACACAGCCTGTGGTGCCTAGCTCATCGGGTCCTTCGGGACAATTGAGTCCGTTATTGGAGGTCCAAGTGCAAACTGAGATGGAATGTCCAATAGTGATTTCGTACAGATGGCTGGACAAGTCTTGGCTTCGAACATGAGCCAGGCGGCTGGAGATCGAATGATTAATTTACTAACGGCCCTCGCCGAACACAATACCGCCGTGATGGCTGCTCCTCAAGAACATGTGGTTATCTCAACACAATCACCGACTATCCCTGTCATGTCGGCCCTCCCGCAGCCATCTCAGGCGCCAAATCAAGTGGGCCAGAGTAGTCGCACAAACCCACACAGCCACCCGAGCAACTACTCGCACCCAGATCTCATTACGACGATACATCCGACCTGGCAGCCATCCCAACCGTTGCCAGGAGTGCAAGGCACTCTTCCGCTACAGCAAGTGGAACCTTTTCCTCACAGACATTCGGAGTTGATGACTCCTGGGCGAGAGCACACATGGAACTTTGATCCTATAACGGGACAGCGGTTAGCCCCCCAACAAGCACACGTCTCAACACCGATGGGCGGATGAATGCCACCCAGAATTTACCAGCAGCGGATGGACGAAGTCCGGCGAATACCCGATATTGACTTAGAAGATCAATTACGAAGCATGATGGAGCGAATGGGGTACTCGCCTAGGCCGAGAGCAGAGATCCAGAGCGATTCACCTTTTGCCCCTTCGTTACGGGAATTCATTCCAGATCATAGAATCAAAGCGCCTGCCATACCAAAATACTATGGGGATCCAAATTCTGACCCTGAGGCTCATGTCAGGAACTACAGAGAGTTAATGGATGTTGCAGGGGCAAGCGAAAGCATAATTTGCAGGTTATTCTCGACAACTTTGGGCGGTGCGGCATCTGATTGGTTTCGATCTTTACCGGCAGAATCTATTCACAATTGGCAACAATATAGTCGGGATTTCTGTGCGAAGTTCGTGGGCTGTAAAGCAGCAGATGTAACAGATAGGCAGCTGAAGGAGATCAAACAGAGGAACTATAATTCCCTAAGGGAATTTGTTGTCGCCTTTAACGATATCCTGGTGCGATTGCAGAACCCAGATATCGTGAGTATTCGCAACATCATGGCGGATGGAACCACAGATTGGAGCATGCGGGAAGAAATCATCCGTAACAAACCACGCACTGTAGCCGAGCTCATGAAGATAGCAAAGGAATTCATGGAAGTGGATGATGTCAACAGGGAACATAGGGCCCAAACTCGGCGAGAAAGAGATGCCGCTAGAACCACTTCGGACAGTCGGCGTCAGACCCAGTCCAAAAGTAATTTTGTTCGAAGAGGCGATCGTCCCTTTCAAGGTGGAGGATATCACACGCCACTAAACACGACTCGCCAGGAGGTGTTACTTTGGATCGAAAAGAGCCCCCTGAAGAAGGATGTGCGGTTCCCCGAGGTAAAAGGTCGAACCAGTTTGGGGCGACATCCTAACAAATATTACAGGTACCACAGGTTGAATGGCCATGACACAGATGATTGCTACGAACTGAAGAAGGAAATAGAAAAACTGATCGAGAGAGGCAAGCTGAGTCAATTTGTAAGAAAAGATACAGCTAATGAGAAAACAACGCTCCCGCATGAGGGAGAAACACGGCCTGAAAAGAAGCAGAAGAAAGGGGTGATAAACGTGATAGCAGGCGGAATCTACGAGCCTCCAACAAAAAGAACTCGCCGTGAACGGCGAAAGAGCAATACACATAGGGGGGATGCCCTTAATTACTCATTTGCGAGAATCACGGAGCCACATGCGGATGCCCTGGTGATCACGATGGCCGTTGAAGGATGGGACGTCAAACGGGTCCTTATCGACACAGGCAGTTCTTGCAATGTCATTACCCGGACAGCATTCAACAAGTTGGGAATCAACGACGAGCGGGTGGAACACACCTTCATGGATGTAACTGGTTTTGGGGGTCAATCCTCCCAAACAAGTGGGCAGGTGGTGTTGGAGGCAGAAATGGGCGATAAGAATCTAAAATGGCGAGGTGATTTAGAATTCGCAATTGTTGATCTCCCACTGGCCTACAACATAATTCTGGGACGGCCATTCCTGTCGGAGACGGAGTCGCTCATCTCAATGAAGCATTTAACGTTACATTTGCCAACACACCAATGGCGAGTCATAGTTGAAGGTGATCAACTTGTATCTCAACAGGCCTATACATTATCACTTGAACCAAAACTGGAAGAGGAGGATAAAGTCGAAGATAAGCTCCCGGCGGAAGCATTGGGAGAAACGGAACTATTCGCCATCTCGAATGACAAGAACGTGCGAATAGCGGCCGGACTCTCAGAAGAAACAAAGAAGGCCATTACCGAGATATTGATCCAATGTGAGTCGGCATTTGCCGCCCCAAATGAAGTGTTAAAAGGGATAAGCCCAGACGTAGCAACCCATCGGTTGAATGTAGACAAAGGGGCAACCCCAGTGCGGCAAAAGAAGAGGGGACATGCTCCTGAACGGCAAAAGGCGATTGAAAAAGCAGTGGCGAATTTGCTAAAGTCAGATGCAATTCGAGAAGTCACCTATCCGGAGTGGTTAGCCAATGTGGTGCTAGTCAAAAAGCTGAATGGAACCTACAGAATGTGCGTCGACTTCAAAGACTTGAACAAGGCATGTCCGAAAGATATGTATCCACTTCCTAACATTGATATATTGGTAGATGGAACTGCAGGATATGAAGCTTTATCATTCACCGACGTGAAATCCAGTTACCATCAGATACCCATGGAGAAGGTGGATGAAATCAAAACATCATTCATAACTCACCAGGCGACTTATTGCTTCAAGGTAATGCCCTTTGGATTGAAAAATGCGGGAGCAACATACCAGAGGATGATGAACAAGATATTTTCAGACAAATCCGGCGAGAACTTCTCGATCTATGTTAATGACATGATCATCAAAAGCAAGAAAATGCAAGACCACCCGCGGGATATCAAAGAAATCCTAGAAGTGTTGATCAAATATGGCCTCAAATTGAACCCAGAGAAATGCACATTCGGAGCAAGAGCGGGAAAGTTCCTGGGTTTCATTGTTAGCGGCAAAGGGGTTGAGGCGAATCCTGAGAAGGTTAAAGCAGTAATGGAGATGAAGACGCCAAGGAACATAAGGGAAGTACAGAGACTGAACGGGCGGTTGGTGGCATTAGGGCGATTCATCTCATGCTCAGCTAGGCGATGTCTACCTTTCTACAATGCCATCAAAAAATCCAAGTCCTTTGAATGGACGCCGGATTGTCAAGAAGCATTTGAGGGGATAAAGCGATTACTATGTTATCCGCCCTTAATGAGCAGGCCGGAAGACGGAGAAGATTTGTTTCTTTATGTATCCGTCACCGGCATGTCGATATGCACTGTGATGGTGCGAGAAGAAGAAGGGCAACAATATCCAGTGTACTACGTGAGCAAAGTCCTGAAGGAGGCAGAACTCCGGTATTCGAGGTTGGACAAAATGGCCCTCGCAGTGATAACCACGGCGGCCAGATTGAAACCATACTTTCAGGCGCATACTATCATTGTGAGAACTGGCATCCCAATGCGAAAGGTACTGCAGAAACCTGACACATCCGGCCGGTTGATGGAATGGGCAATTCGCCTGGGCGAATTCGATATCCGCTATGAAGGAAGACCAGCGCTAAAGAGCCAAGTGCTCGCCGACTTCGTGAACGAATTCACCTGGGGCCTTATCTGCAGACGGAGCTGGGCTAGGAGTCATCATCAAGGGCCCGGAGGTTATTCGCCTGTGCTATGCAGCAAAATTAACTTTCAAAACTACCAATAATGCCGCAGAGTATGAAGCAATGATATGCGGATTGAAGTTGCTCAATGAACTCACCCCAGAAAGAGTGGTAATCTACAGCGATTCCAAACTCATGATAAACCAAATCACAAAAAATTATCTGGTGAAACAGGAGGAGCTCGTAAAATACCATCAGGTAGTCGGCCGATTGACACAAGAGTTAACGCATAAGGGAGTCGTTTGGGAGATGGTGCATGTTCCACGAGGCCAAAATGCAAAAGCTGACGAATTGGCAAAAGCAGCGGCAAGTAGAGAACCATGGAGTCAAAAAGCATGCAGCTTGGAAATAAAATCGGCACCAGCATTCGAGGTTGATCAGATTATGATCATCGAGGAACTGGAAGACGATGAAGATTGGCGGATACCAATCCGTCAGTATCTGGAGTAGGGAGATTTGCTGGTTGATAAGAGCTTAGCCAGAAAAATAATTGGGCAGTCGGCACGATACTCAATGCGGGATGGAACTTTGTATCGGAAATCGTACACATGTCCATGGTTGAAATGCGTTAGTCGCAATGAAGGGGACTATGTGCTGCGAGAACTACACGAAGGAATTTGTGGCGCGCACGAAGCTTCGGCGGCATTGGCAAGAAAGGTCAAACTGCTGGGATACTACTGGCCCAAGGTGGTGGAAGATTCCCAGAAGATGGTTGCGGAATGTCACAACTGTCAAATCCATGCGAATGAAAAGCATGTTCCCGGAGCTGAACAAATCACTATAATGACGGCGTGGCCATTCGCAACATGGGGAATTGATATAGTGGGCCCATTCCCAGAAACAACAAAGAAAAGGAAGTATTTGATAGTCGCAGTAGACCACTTCAGCAAATGGGTAGAAGCGGAGACAGTAACCGCACAAACACCTGAGCGAATGATCGAGTTCTTACGAGAGAACATTATCATGCGATTTGGGATCCCGCAGAAGCTTATAACCGACAATGGCACCCAGTTCAACTGTGCCAAGTTCAAAACATACTGCGAAAGCATGGGAATCAAGAATCATTTTTCTTCTGTAAACCATCCCCAATCAAATGGTATGACAGAAGTTACCAACAGGGCCATGGTTCAAGGCATCAAGAAGCGGCTAGGTGATAAAAAAACAGGTTGGGCGGATGAGATACCCCATATGTTGTGGGCATACAGAACCTCTGTAAAGGCAGCAACAGGCGAAACACCTTTCTCGCTAGTTTATGGAGCCGAAGCAGTCCTACCTGTTGAAATCAAGTCGCCCACAGATCGGACAATTTATTATTGCGACACACAAAATCCTATCAACATCAGAGATGCTTTGGATTCTGTGGAGGAACGAAGAGAGAAAGCTTACATGCGAATGGCAATGTACCGCAATAGAATCAAGAAATACCATGACAGAAGAATGCGAAAAGTAATAATCAACGAAAACGACTTGGTCTTGAAAAAAGCGGATAAAATACAATCCAGAGATGGCAAAGGCAAGCTGGGCGTCAACTGGATCGGACCATACAAAGTATCCAAGAAGCTGGGACCAGCCACTTTTGAAATAGAAGAAATGAGCGGAAAGAAGCTCCCGCGCACCTGGAATCTAGAGAATCTACGCCTATATAGAAAGGCCGAGTAGTTCGAGGAAATGACGAGTACTCTTTTTCCTTTTATGAGTTTTTCCCACTGGGTTTTCTGATAAAAGGTTTTAATGAGGCTTCGATCCCGCACAATTGGTGTACATATGTAATAAACTTTTTCTCGTCATCAATAAAAGTTATTACATTCACTCATTATGTTACAACAAAACGCGGATTCCTTACAAAAAACACATAAATGTGTTGCCTCTTAAAGAAAGGCGGATGCATGATTACGCATCACTCGTAAAAAACCTTAGGGTTAAAATCAATAACACATAAATGTGTTGCCTCTTAAAGAAAGGCGGATGCATGATTACGCATCACTCGCAAAAAACCTTAGGGTTAAAATCAAAAAACCTTAGGGTTAAAATAAAAAACACATAAACGTGTTGCCTGTTAAAGAAAGGCGGATGCATGATTACGCATCACTCGCAAAACCTTATGATCAAAACTTATGATTATTTTCGAAAGAAGAATTATAAGTTAAGGCATAAAATTAAGCGGATAAACGAGTACTCAAAATTGCAAAAAGGGTCTGGCCACCCTAGCTATGAAGAAACACAAATATGGAGTCGGCAAAAAGACAAAGGGCACATATAAAGGGCAAAAAAGTGACAATCACACACATATGAAAACCAACAACCGAAAGAAAATATATATATCAGAGTGGTTTGTTACATGGTTTTTACATACAAAAGTCCAAATATAAGTTAAGCTACGCTACAGCTTCCTCTCCTTCGCCCCCAATGCCCTCCTGGACTGCGGCAACTCCCTCATCTCCTCCGGTAGGAGGATCTACTTCAAGCGAATCCTCAACCCTTGAATCGGTAACCGCTTCAATAACCTCTTCGGTGAGAGGTACCTCTTGCATAGGTTGAGAAACGGCTTGGGGTGCCTCTCCTTCCGCGGGCTGAATAGGGATCTCGCAGCTAATCGGAGGATCCTGAAGACTCTTCCAATCTAAGAAGAGTACCTCATCCATATCAGCATCCTCGGCTTCCAGCTTATCCCACTCCCCAGTTAAATCCTTTTCAGGGATGGGAACTTTGGGGCGGTTAAGTACTAGACCCTGATGCCCGTGCTCATAAGCCGCATGAATCCGCTCCCCATACCAGTAGATGCGGGCGCCATCTTCAGCCAAAATCTCCTCAACCCTCTTCTTTTGGGCCTCCTTGAAAGCAGCTAGGTCGTCGAGGGCTTTTTGCAGTTCATCAGACTTGGCCTGAAGGGATTTAAGGGCCTCCTCCTTCTCGCCCATGGCCTTCTGACAGGTGCCCTCTAGGACCTTCACCTTCCCTTGGACATCATCATAAAGCGACTTCTGAGTCGCCAATTCCGTACCAAGACTTTCCAACTCCTGGGCTCGCTCTGCATCCCTTCGGAGAATGCCCTCAGCAAAATTGATAATCTGCATATAACACGTCTCACAAATAAAAATGGGCGAATAGAAATATGCGGTTACAATGAACACAAGATATTTGAAAGCGAAAGGACAAAGCAATAATATACCTCTACAGAACGCTTCTCGATCCCTTCCACAGCAGTAGGGAGCGATATTTGCTCGCGCACACGGGAGGCAGAGGGAAGTCGCCCGAGGACATTGCATATGGAAGATACAATATCCTTGCAAGAGAAGTTCACGGCCAGGCCGAAAGTCCTAGTCCACCATCCGCTAATATCGGGGATTGGCTGCAAGAGCATAAAGAAAAATATCAAGGAGTGGCAGATAGCTCATGAGGAAAAAGTAGCAATACGAGAGGGAGTAGATCAAGATACCTCGTGAATGGGGGTACTGCTCTTTCCTTTAGACGAGGCGGATACAGGTGCGCCGCCAACAGTAAGGGACACAGAAGTGTTCTTCTTTTTAGAACGAGAAGACTTTGTATCCGCACTTATCTTCCGCTTCCTAGTTAAAGGAAGATCCTCGGAGGCAGAAGCAGGACCTTGTGAAGCGAAAGCCCTAACCGGGGAAGCCGCCCCAATTGAAGGAATCGTCCCTCCAGAAGGATCCGCCCCTACAACGGAAGCGGTTTCCGTCATCCGCTTCTTTCTTCTCGCCAGGGCTTTGGCCTCCCGATCTGCAGCGATTTGAGATAAAGGATCACCCCTGCAAAGGGTTAAAAGAAACCATCAACTTGGAAATAAAAAGTACCTTGCACAAAAACGGGATAAGGAATATAGACAACGCGATCCCCCTCACGGTATGCAATCGCTACTCGGCTCCTTAGCATATGAAAGGCCTGATCGTATGTCCATACAAAAGGTGGAGTGCTCTTCAGGAACTTGATAACGGCGGATTCTTCCTGGCTGGGATACCCGAAGTTCAAACTCTTTACGTTGGGTCGGCTCCAGCAATGAAGGAAGTTCAGGTTTTCCTCATTAAACTTGATAAAAAAGTAAGATCGATCCCACTCGCGGATCTTGTTCAGCTTCTCGTCAAAACCATAGTATCCGCTCTGGCAGATGAAAGTGAAATACCCCGCCGAGCTTTTGAAATGGTGGAGCTTGGAGAAGATCTTGAGCGAAAAGGGAACCTCCAAACAATCCGCCAAAAATTTGTCCAGAGTCAAATCCGCCCAGCTGTTAGGATGCAGTTGCCCGGGCGCGATTCCATAACCGCCTAAGACGGAAGCAATCTCATCCGCCAACGGATAAGTGAAGTCGCAGATAATCTGGGCCACGAAAACAGTGAAGTACCCCTTTGGGTAATCGCCCGGCCCCCTATCCTCTCCAGGAATGATCGTCTCGAGACCTCGGAGCCAGGGATAATGCTCCCGCAAATCATCGATTGTCTCTTGACAAACCAGACTTCCCGACCTGTCCTTCTTGGGTAACAAACGAGGGGTTGGGACAGGTGGCGGAACCAACTTTTTGGGGTCAAAACCTAAACCCTCGTCGGTTGTATTCTCCAGATGAAGGAAGTCGGCGGGATGAGAATTACACCCAGGAGAGCTGGTTGAAGCTTCCTCAACCATCTCTTCGACCTCGTTAGAGACCTCGCGGACATAATCGTCGTCAAACGGCGCGAAGTCGAGGTCTGACATGATCGATAAAAGGAAAACAGAAGCAAAAAGCCGAACAAGGAGCAAATGTGAAAAGAAAAACTTACATGAAAAAGACAACACAGTGAAGTGACGGGATTAAGAGGTCAACGCCGGAAAAGAAGTAACGGAATTAAAAGGTCGACGCCGGAGAAAACGAAAGAGGGGAAATGCACAAATTCAAAAAACTTTGAAATAATCGGACAAAGACGAAGCGTCCCCTATAAAAAGACCCTAAAAGGGCTCTTGCTAGACCAAGGGGGAGGCATGTGATAACCCGCGAAGCCCAAAACGGGTTATACTCATTTCGCAAGCCCAGCCCATATTAAAGCCCCATGGGCTAAGATTGGACGGGACCCGAATGAAGGAAGCGGGCGCAGCGAGTAAACCGCCCCTAATTCCTAAACGGAGCGACAAGACTCCCACTCAGAACCACGTTCGTTGCCATGAAAACCACGAAAGGGACATGGCCTAAAAAGGGGGAACTGCCCTCAGAACGTGGCCCACTAAGGAGTAACCGCCCTCGGCGGTTACCCAAAAATACCTATAAAAGGCCTTAAGAATAAGGGAGGAGGTACGTTCACATTTTTTTCTCACAGAGCTATTGCTAAATTATAGACTCATCCTTACAAAAACTGACTTGATCGTCGGAGAGTTTTCCCGGAGATCCTGTCTCCGGTTTTGTTTTGCAGGTAACTCCGGCAAAGAACATCAAAACGGATCCAGCAAGTTATCAAAATCCGACCTAAAAGATACGGATCTGAGCAGACCGGACGAGTACCGGACTCATGTACAGGTCTAATTAAGCCTAAATTATTACTCACAAATACTTAACAATTAGGCTTTAGGTTTTACACGGTATCAGATACCTAAATTTAATTCGGTGGTTCCCTTTCTCTCACTCATAGCCTCCTTCAAACTTCGTCTTCCCATAATTGTTTCTGAAATTCTGTCGCCCTAAACAAGATTCTTCTATCTGTCATCGTATTTCTATCTGTTTCTGCAATTCTGTCATTCTAAACAACTACTTCTATCTATTTCTTTCATGCCGTTAAGTTACAACCTTATTCAAATCTTAAATTACCATCCTGAAATTGAATAGGAAGAGGGTGGCTGAGCTGAACCCTAGTTTCTGCCTTAGATCCTTATCCATTCTCATTTCTTAGCTTCTGAATTCGCATTAATGGCTAATAAAGTCATTAGAAATGTCATGTTCCCTCACATTCGATTACGTTTTCTTCATTCTTCTGGTCCACCATTACCCACCGCCGCAACTTCTTCACCATCGTTTAATGTTGATTTCCTCATCAATTCATGTGGCCTTTCGTTAAAATCAGCTCTATCTGTCTCCAACAAGTTTCAGCTCAACGACAAGACTCCACAAAACCCTCAATCTGTACTTCAACTCCTCAAATCTCATCATTTCAGCGATAGCCATGTCGCTCAATTAATTGTGAAATTGCCTCGAGTTCTCAGTTGCAGAATTCACGACAATCTCAAACCCAAATTTGAGTACCTCGACAAAATTGGCTTTGAAGGTGAGCTACTTCCCCGGATCATTTTGTCTAATCCGCATATATTGGAAATGTCTTTAGTTTCCCGAATCAAACCGTCTGTTCAGTTCTTGAGGTTGTTTTTAGATAGTGATGACAAATTGCTTGTGGCTGTGAAGCGCGCACCATGGTTATTGAGTAGCAATATCAAGATTCTATTGCAACCAAATGTTGATGCTTTAATGAAAGAGGGAGTTCCTGCTCATGTTGTGGAGAGGTTTCTAACTTTGCATCCAAGATCTATGTTCCAAAATCCTGAAAATCTGATTAATGCTGTGAATACTCTTAAAAATCTGGGCTTTGAAACTACTGATACAATGTTCATACATGCTTTTAGAGTGATGGTACAAATGAGTGAGTCAACTTGGAAGAAGAAAATTGAGGTGATGAAGAGTATGGGATTTAGTGAGGAGGATATTCTAAAAACTTTCAAGCGATTTCCACAATTTTTAGCTTACTCTGAGGAGAACATTAGGAAGACATTGAATTTCTACTTTAATACTATGAAGTTGGAGCTTGAAACTATAATTGTAAATCCCGCACTACTTGGGTATTCAATTGAAAAAAGAGTCCGTCCAAGGTATCATGTTTTGAAGGTTTTGGAGTCAAAGAAGCTGATAAAAGGGATCAAGGAGATAGTGTTCATAAAGATAGTTGAGAATAATTTTTTGGAGAAATATATTGATCAGTTCATAGATGAAGTCCCCAGTTTGTTGGAGTTTTATCTTGGTATGAAGGAAGGCAAAAGCTTGGTGCTTGATTTAGAAGAAGTAAGTTTTCCTTTGCAGTGAAAATAGATTAATAGTTCTATCTATAGTAATCAGAAGTATTCTTAAACTTCACTAATTATGGTTTTGGTAGGCTACTTTGTCTTTCAAATATTATTTTTATTGAATTCAATGGATATATTTTCGGGACTGATTTTAAAACTCTCGGTTGCATACTTATACCTTTATAGGAGATACTGCTAATGGGATGATAATTTTCGCTGAAAACCTTTCTTTAGGTAATCACTAATGTAGTATGGTGTGTATGCATCCAGGATATTCATTTTGTTGATCTCTGTGGTATTTGTCTCCATAGGATGACCCGTATTTGTGTCGTGTCAATCGGGTTGTCTATGTAAATTGTGCTTGCTTGTCAGATACTGTCACCCCTGTGATGTTTTGAGTAAATGGCATTGGTTTAGGAGCTGTTGGACATATTACAGAGGAGAGGAGAGGAGATAATCTCCTCTTATGAATAGAAGCTACTCATCAGCAGCAGTTGATATCATGATATCAT
Organism: Euphorbia lathyris; assembly: GCF_963576675.1. Taxonomy (NCBI): domain Eukaryota; kingdom Viridiplantae; phylum Streptophyta; class Magnoliopsida; order Malpighiales; family Euphorbiaceae; genus Euphorbia; species Euphorbia lathyris. Next base: position 92,819,063 of record NC_088912.1, on the reverse strand, counting down.
TGCTTCTTCCAAATACAATGATATTGATATTTTCTTTCCAATTTCACTTGAGTGTTATAGATCATGTTTATATGATACATACATGCCATCAATATTCAATAGTGCATGTTTGTAATCACTGTTTTATTTAATATAGGCTTAATACATCATTTGCTCTGTGAACTTGTCCAAAAAGCTTGATTGGCCCTCTAAACTTTTAAAGTGTCCCAATAGCCCCTTCAACTTGCATAAAATGTTCAGTTAGCCCCTTGAACTTGCGTAAAATGTAATCAATTGATCACTCGGTTGCAAAAAAAAAAAAAGTAAATTAAATGCGGAAGATGTATTCCACGCATCTTAGAATGTTATTACATAGTTCAAAAATAGATTAAAAAGGAAGCTATTAATTGTTCAACTATAAAACTTGTCTTCGCTAATATTAAAACCGTATATCCCCAATCTTAGTTGTTTTACTTTTTTTTAAGACGCTTGCAATACATCTTCCGCATTTAACTTATTTTTTTGCAACCGAGTGATCAATTGATTACATTTTGCGCAAATTCAGGGGGCTAACTGAACATTTTATGCAAGTTGAGGGGGCTATTGGGGCACATTGAAAGTTCAGAGGGTCAATCAAGCTTTTGGACAAGTTCAGGGTGGTATTAAGTGTTTAATATATGATAATTGGTGCTGAACTCAAGTATCAGTTCAACACTAGTCAAAGTGTGCAAATTTTGAATTTTCCTTTAGGAAAACTTATCTAATTCTCATGATGCTTTCAATTGCTCTGTTTCCATGACTACAATAATTTGGTAATTGTTATTACTCCCTACCTTTCTTCTAAATTCTCAATAGCCCTCTATTGATATTTGGATCAACTGAAAGAAATACTCAGAACAGTGACCGGGTTTAGTGATTTGTTTTCTATTCTATGGGTTGCTCAATACCCTGTGATAGTCTGATACAAAAAGTTTTGGTTTCCAAAAAGCCTCTTTGTTCAGTTCGGTTTTATTTGGTTCAGTTTATGACCCAAGTTTCTTCCTTGGGGAGTGAAATTAGAGTATTTTATACTATGAGAGTAAAATTGAACTTCCTTGGGGAGTGAAAGTGACAGGAACTCAAACACCAAGATGAAAATAGAAAAGAGAAATGCTGATATATATATTGATATATAGAAGATAAACAATGATAAACAATGGATAGAACGAATGTTCTAATCCCCCAGGAGAAACCTCCCTCTACTAGGTAGAGCCACAGCAATGAGCAGCGAAACAACATTGTAAAACTTCCTTCCCTTCTCCCTTCCCTAACCCTTCCTTATGGTACTAATCCCTCATACCCTAGACACATGTACTAACATCTTATACCCGAAATACCCTTATCCCATACACCTCACCCCTTCTAGAATATTCCTACTATGGACTAGACTATTTTCTATCAGAAAGTGATTGTTTGAATTTGAGATTCTAAAGTTGTATGTATAAAAGAAATGCTTAAATCTTGTTACAATTGCTGCTATATGTACAAGTTAGAGCAGAGAAACAGAAAGGAAGAGAGTGGAAATATAGGTTGCATTTGAGAACTGGAAAGAGGTTTGGTTACTTGTATATTATATTTTATAATTTTTTAAAGTTAATAACTTAATATATAGTTATTGGAAAAAAGAAGGGACTCTATATTTATACCATTAGAATATATATCCGTGTTGATTTGGACTCTCCACTCGGTTATATACCATTAGAAATCTGGACTCTGCATTAGAAAATGAATAGAAATTTCTGTTTTGAATTTTCGTGGATTCTATTTTATGGGTTCTTGATTGACTTGAATGATACATTTATTAAACTTGCTGTGTGTTCGTTTTTAGGTACTCTAAAAGTTACTCTCACTTACCCAGCTAGTTAGGAAAGGCAGACAACTCATTCTGTATCTTTCATTTCAAATGACTATTAGAATTTTGGTATATTTACTACTCACAAAGTCTGCTATGGAGTAATGGGTTACAGACAAATTACCTTCTTTTACTTTTTTGTATTTCCTGTTGGTTTGGCTTTTATATATATATGTATGGGTAAATAATTTATTAGTTTCTAACTTTTTACGTATCTCACTAGTTAGTTGTCGCATAGCCAATATCAGGTATCGGGGTTGTGAAGAAGAGTGATTCTAAGAGGTTTGTGAAACGTCTAAAGTTGGATAGACTCATCAGAATTGTTTTTGACTGTTTAACTCCATTACTCAGCCAGAAATGCAAGTTGGTGTTCTTGAACTCGGTATTCGTCTTCTGCAAATAGTGGTAGAAGTGAGAAATACATCATTTTGTTCTGTGTTTTGAATTTTCCAAAGGTAGAAGTTTTTGTATTATGAGATTGTATGCATAAGCTTATGTTATCAAACGAGACGAGTTCTCAAAGGACAGAACTTGAGATTCTAAAAGTTGGCCATTTTGGAGAAAAGAATCACCATGGCTAGGAGCTGATTTCTATTTCTTATAAGTTATATCCAACTCCAATTCAAGTTTTGATGTTGGGTAATCCTGCATTTTGCAATTTCTCATTCATCCAGGATTAGGTGATATTCAATAGGCAATACCACATTCTAACATGAAAGAGTTATTTGCTCTTTGTTATCTGTAATATGAATAATACTTCCTGAAATTTAAAGTGTTTAAGAAGCTTATATGTTTTGGTTTTCTTATGGAATAAAAGAGAGACAATTTTCATTACATGTACCAATTTCTGAATGAACTATGAGTTTGCTCTCTTTCTCTTTCAAACTCTGTTTTGCACTCAGATAATGTTTACAACATTAGGCTAGATGAATATTCAAGTAAAACATGATAGCTACTGGGTTCTTGAGGAAGTAATTCTAGTTGTTATGGATGTGTTTGTTGTCTATTGCTTAATGCATTTTATGAAGCGCCTCACAAGGTTTCTATGGACTTTTACGGCAACTAGTGGGTGCTTAAACCCCTTTGGATCCGTCATTGACCGGAAGTTTGTCACGATTAGGGATTGACAATTTTAGAGAGAGAGAATCTGGATTCAGTCTTAGAGAGAAGAAATGTGTCATATCATTGAAAGGTTTCATCTATTTATACAAAATGAGTGCTAGAAAATTGAACTTGGATTGCTACTATCTAGGAGCTAATTACGAGCAACTCTAGTGGTTGCCAAAAGGACCAGTTTGTAATTTTGTAGAGACTTCTAACCATTAGAGTAGGAATTGTGATAGTCGTCAGACGCAAGAGGGTCGCTCAATTGGGCGAGTTTCCAGCCCAAATCCCATGAAATCCAATAACACGAGATGGTGTACACACTTGTAGTTGGAGCGTGGAGTGCAATTTCTAACCTTGAGCACAATTTCTAACCTTGAGCCGTGGCTTTGAAATTTGAGAAGATAAAAGAGTAATAATGGTGGGTTCCTTGCTTCACTATGCTCATATTTGAGTTTTTGAATTTCTTTCATATATATCAACCGAAATATTAATGTTATTTCTCGCGAGGGATTTTATGAATTCGCGATAGAAACATGCACGGTCAACTAAAATTGGATCATGTTTTCCTTTTAATTTAATGCATTTACCTTGTTCGTTTTTTTCAAATATATATTTCCTTAATATAATGCACATTTGTTAATTAAAATCGATTAAAACTAAGAGAAAATAAATTATATTTATGATATTAATTTTTAAATCCAATTAAATAAATTATTCAAATTATAAATATTTATTCTATTTTTTTTGGTAGGAAAGGAAAGAAAAAAACAAACAACAAGCCAAAACGCTTAACCCGGGATCAGTCTGGGAAACCTGACCCCCACTACATCATCCAAGACTAGAGGAGAAATGAACAACGGAGGAGAAGAAAGGATTGAAAGCCCCAACATCCTTGAGTGCCCTTCAACCGCAAGCCGGTCAGCAACACGGTTTTGCTCCCTATAAATATGAGCAAAGCTAAGACAATCAAAGGAATCTCCAATTCTTCTAATGCCTTTGATCAAATTTTGGCTATTCAGACAAATAGCATTGTTGCTTGAAATCATATTAACCTCTTCCAGGTTATCGGACTCCACCAGAAGCTTCTTCACCCCAGACTTTTAGCCAACTTAAGGCCAGAAAATATCCCCCAAAGCTCAGCAGAGAAAGAAGATCCAATTCCCAAATTCTGAAAGAAACCAGAGATCCACCTGCCATCATCATCTCTCAGGACCCCTCCTGCAGCGATTCTCCCGTCGATTAAACAAGAGCCATCAGAGTTAAGCTTAACCATGCCTTCCCTCGGTTTGCTCCAGCCGAGGAGCTGGACCTCCTTTCTCTTAAACGTCCTAGCCAATAAATATTTATTCTATTAAATATTGATAGATTTTTTTATTCAATTAATATTAATTTATTAATAATTTTTATTATTATAATAAAATATATTAATTGATTAAAAGTAAAGAAAATTAAATATTATATCGTGTGAGATCCATGATTGTGACTAACCACTAGAGAAGATTTTTTGTTAGAGTTGTTGTGTTGGGGAGAGTTGTTAGAAATTGGTGAGGTGGAGTAGTTGGAGGGTGTGCAACCCTCCAACCACTAGAGTTGCTCTAAAAGGACTAATTAAGGAGAGTCCATCTACCACCTAATAATAGAGAGGATTAATTTACAACCATAATTACACTTGTGTATTATTAACATACAACTGTTACACACTGATAGGGATTTCTGACAGAAGTAATTAGGGCATAATAGAGTTTAGAGAAGACAAGAATAGAGAAGAAGAAGAAGAAATAGAGAGATTGGGAGAGAATCCCAGAGCGTGGAGAAGAGAGCAAAACGGGAAGAGAAAGGAAGTTTTCATTAATATTCATCTAATATCCATACAATGCTAAAGAAGAGATTAAATAGGAAAAACTGGTGCTGACGTGACAGCGGTTACAAAATAGCTATTAAGGCAATAAAACAAGACAAATAACTATCTAAATGATATCTCATTAATCCCCTTTTAATTCCTACTCTACGTCGTGACAATACTCCCCCCTTTAATTCATTATTGTCTCCAAGAATGTACAAATGGCTGAACCGAGCTGCCAATATAGACGAGTGCTCCCAAGTAGTGTCCAGCTCTGCCACGCCATTCAGTTCTGTACTTATTTTAATATCCTGGTTGGAATCAACAGCTATATGGCATTTTGTATCTCTTCGACATCCATATATTGAAGGCTAAGTATTAGAACTTGAAGAGATAGCTTGCCCTCTATTTCTCTTCGCCTAGAAGGAAGTCCATTTACAAAGAACTAATGAATTACATGCTTACCAAACACATTAGTCATTAAAGTAAGAGGCGGGGGCGTAAATTCATGATAACCCATTGATTTCTTAGTAATTATGGTTGTGTCGAGTTGTTGTTGAATGAATCTACTGCCATAGTGATCAACATTGAACTCATAATATAACCAATAATGATTGAAGGCTAGACACTTAGTTTTGTCGCCCTTTAACTCCCCCAAGAGTGATGATGCAAAAATTTCATCCCAATTGGATCCTACATCCAATTGTCGAGGCCTCGTGATGTCCCATGTTAACTTCCTCATTTGACTTATGAAGTGCACATGAAAATTGATAGTTGTAATCATTCCTCCGCCAACAGTACTCTCGGTGTTGACCCCAATAGCCATATCAACATTCATGGTATGTGGGTCTCCTCCCTTTCCAATGAAAGCAAGTAACTCATTTTCATACACAACCATTCCTTCCTAATGGCAACAAGTAACTCTATTTTGAATGGAGAAATTGCATAATATCTCTACTACCATCGCTCCTTTTCTATTTTGGACCACTTCATCTTCAATCTTGCAAAAGGCCCAAATTTGTCAAGTGCCCGTAGAAAAAAATTCTCATCAACAATTTCCATTTATTGACAAATTTATGACAGTTAAAGTAGTTGAAAAGCTGTATAAAATCCTTGACTGCACCTACAATCAAAACAGTGAAAATATTTGGTATGAACATATCTACTGCTGAAATTGAAGCAAACAAACAAGGGAGCCGAACAAGGCAGAGGACACAAGGGCTACAAAGCCAATGGCAAGACCCTTCATAATAACAGCAGTGGTGTTTCTAGCAACATCAAGGGCATTCGTTAAAAATTTGAATTACGTGGCTTATGCCTGCTAACTCAATAAGTCTTCCAATATTGTCATTAACAAGACCATATTCATTAAGAGATAATCCAAATTCAATAGTGCTAAGCATCCTCAAGGTAGCTACTGCAATTCCATACATAACAAGGATGAAATTAACAGAACGGCCTAATGCAACGAAAAATTTGAGAATGACAGATTCATATCCCAGCAAAACATTTGCAGCTTTCACATTCTAAGGAATATTCCTGCGATTACAATACTCGTACTCATGAAGGCATTCCAGCTCCCATAACGCACCTAAGGCCATTCTTTTCCTTGTTTTCCAAACTAAAACAAGCTCCTCAGGCTTGTTCTGGCTTAGACTATTTGCAACATTTAATTTTGGCATAAAGGAATACAACAAAAGACGTTTTTCAACTTCATGTTGGAAAGTTGCATCCATTCGAAAACCTCCAATTCCAAGGATATCCTTCTTGCCAAAGTTTTCTTCCATCCGCTTCTTTTTCCCTCTTTCAAACGGATACAATAAATGATGAGGGGCAGAAGGTCTCTCTTGTCCAATTGGAGTAGTGCAAAAGGCTCAGAGCCTTAACATCAATTGAAGGATAAGGAGTCACACTCCTTGACAATGACAAACCAATAAGAGCAGCAAAACTATGAGTGGAAGATGGCCCAATAGTTTGACCAGCGGCTAGGCTCACATTGGTACCAAAACATAATTTGTCTGGAGTTTTCTGGTTGAACACTGAGAGCTGATGTTTCGGTTTGATTGGGGTGTTTTAGGCATAAAGTGAATGGGTGATTGGAGATGTGAAAGTCCGGTTAGGTTTCAGATTGTTTCGGGTCCAAATTGTAGTTGTTATTAAGGATTTGAATGGTGGTTTAGGTTGTAATTCTTCCCTATCATATTTGCCTTGGCTAAGGGCTGCTTGCAATGCTAGAAGGTAATAAGATATCTCAATATATTGGATTCAGTATCTAAAGGAATGATGAGACATGGTAGAGAGTATGACTCCGTAATGGAGGAGCTTACATTTTCCATTTGAAGTTTGCAGAGCTTCAAACTGACCCTCTTTTTCAACAGTGACCCCCTTCCTTAGAGAAGGAAAGTCCAACACATTTTCAGTTTTTCCTTGCAAACTGGAATTTGATGGCTCTAATTTCCTCTGAGGAATTTCATCAAACACTTGGAGTGCAGATGAAAAAAAGGTCTGAAACTCCTTAAAATTCTCGAATGGATTGAGCCAGTTTTGATAAGGATTTACAGATTGGCGAATGGTATTGTTCATGCAATTGCATAACATTCACTTTCCAATGTTGGTCTTGATAGTTTAGTTTTACCTTATTGGTTGGATGTAGCTTTAATGCAAGACATTGTTACACATATTGAATAAAGCTCCAATTTCATTTAAAAAAAATAGTAATTAGGATTGTAATATTTTTCTCTTTTGTTATTGAAATTAATTAGAAATAAAATTGCATCTTATAATTTTCAGATTCATAAAGAAAAATTTGGAATGCAGGTCAATATGTTTTTATTATGTTTGGAGAAGCGTAAATTTATTCTTAATGTATAAAATTGTAAATTTTATCGCTAACATTTTTTTATTCGCAAGATCGCATTTATCATTGTTTAACGAAAAATTTGAATAGATTGGTTTAATAATTATTTAATTGACACGGTGAATGAAGGACTTTCTCATACTGGCTCAAATTTTTAATAATTTTCTTTTATCACATAATAAATAGACTAAAATTAATTATGTTATTCATAACTAGTGTTAAAGAAAAAAACCAAAAAATTTATTCGGCTTTTTTTAAGATATGATTTAAGACTTTAAAAATATTATAATTTATATCATAATTTTAGTTGTTTGAATTGTTTCAATAATAATATTATTAAAATTTATTACTGGCACAATTTAAAATATATATTATAAATATAAATAATTATTTTATATTAAATCATTTTATATTATGATTTTTAGATATTATAATACATATTTTTTTATTACCTAAAAAATACAAATCCAATTAATTTCCTATTCATCTTCGTCTCCGTCCAGCTGGCATGTAATATTTCTTGCAACCTTGTTCATAATTTATCAGAATAGAGCTCAATGCTCTTTCCAGTTATAAAAATTATCTATAATTAATTTATTTCTCACTATAACATTAAATCAGTTTGTAGCTATTTTTCTTTTATTTTTATTTTGAAACTTATTTTTCATTATACTCGTAACTTAAACTGGTAAATTAGAAAATCAATTAAAATGATTTTCTATGGTTTTTTGCACAAGTAGAAAGATTGAGAACAAGAGTTACCAAAGCAAATAAACCAAAGTATGATTCAATATCAAATCTTAAATTACCATCCTGAAATTGAATAGGAAGACGGTGGCTGAGCTGAACCCTAGTTTCTGCTTTAGATCCTCATCCGTTCTCAGTTCTTAGCTTCTCAATTCGCATTAATGGCTAATCATTTCATTAGATTACGTTTTCTTCATTCTTCTTCAACGCTTTCTTCTGTTCCACCATTACCCATCACAACTGCAACTTCTTCACCATCTTTTACTGTTGATTTCCTCATCAATTCATGTGGCCTTTCGTTTAAATCGGCTCTATCTGTCTCCAACAAGTTTCAGCTCAACCACAAGACTCCACAAAAGCCTCAATCCGTACTTCAACTCTTTAAATCTCATCATTTCAGCGACACCATGTCGCCCAATTGATCGTGAAACGGCCTCAAGTTCTCAATTGCAGAATTCACAACAATCTCAAACCCAAATTTGAGTACCTCGTCAAAATTGGATTTGAAGGTGAGCTACTTCCCCATATCATTTTGTCTAATCCGGATATTACCAGAGTCTCTTTAGCTTCTCAAATCAAACCGGCTGTTCAGTTCTTGAGGTTGTTTTTAGATAGTGATGAGAAAGTTCTGGTGGTTGTTAAGCGCGCACCATGGTTATTGATTAAAAAGTTGAAGATTCTATTGCAACCAAATGTTGATGCTTTAATGAAAGAGGCAGTTCCTGCTCATGTTGTGGAGAGGTTTCTAACCTTGCATCCAAGATCTATCTTCCAAAATCCTGAAAGGTTGATTAATGCTGTGAATTTTGTTAAAAATCTGGGCTTTGAAACTACTGATACAATGTTCGTACATGTTTTTAGAGTGATAATACAAATGAGTGAGTCAACTTGGAAGAAGAAAATTGAGGTGATGAAAAGTATGGGATTTAGTGAGGACGATATTCTAAAAACTTTCAAGCGATTTCCACAATCTTTAGGTTACTCAGAGGAGAACATTAGGAAGACACTGAATTTCTACTTTAATACTATGAAGTTGGAGCATCAAACTATAATTGTAAATCCCAATCTACTTGGGTTTTCTACTGAAAAAAGAGTTCGTCCCAGATATCATGTTTTGAAGGTTTTGGAGTCAAAGAAGCTGATAAAAGGGATGAAGGAGTTTAAGCACTTAGTGATAAGTGAGAAGAATTTTCGGGAGAAATATATTGATCAATTTATAGATGAACTCCCTGGGTTGTTGGAGTTCTATCTTGGTATCAAGGAAGGCAAAAGCTCGGTGCTCGATGGAGAAGAAGTAAGTTTTCCTTTGCAATTAAAATAGCTAAATAGTTCTTTGGATAGTCTTAACTTTACTAATAATGGTTTTGGTGGGCTAATTTGTGTTTCACATGATATTAGTATTGAATTCAATGGATGTTATTTTGGGAACTGATTTGAGACTAACTAAAATTGAAGCAAAACATGCTGCTGATTGTATGATAAATTCAATGGATGTTATTAGATATTAGGTGTTGATTTCTTTATTTTCTAACCAAAAGAAAAACCTATTTGAGGTCATTGACTGTGAAATATGGCAAAGTGCAGAATGAATCAGATTTTTGTAGGATGCATACCCCCCATCACTAGTAAATAGTTCATGTTTGTAATCACTGTTTTATTTAATATATGAATGATAATTGGTGCTGAACTCAACAGAAATTACCTTCTTTTACTTGTTTTGTTAAAGTGTGCAAATTTTGAATTTTCATTTAGGAAAACTTATCTAATTCTCATGATGCTTTCAATTGCTCTGTTTCCATGACTACAATAATTTGGTAATTGTTATTACTCCCTACCTTTCTTCTAAATTCTCAATAGCCCTCTATTGATATTTGGATCAACTGAAAGAAATACTCAGAACAGTGACCGGGTTAGTGATTTGTTTTCTATTCTATGGGTTGCTCAATACCATGTGATAGTCCGATAAAAAAGTGTTGGTTTCAAAATGCCTCTTTGTTCAGTTCGGTTTTATTTGATTCGGTTTATGACCCAAGTTTCTACCTTGGGGAGTGAAATTAGAGTATTTTGTATTATGAGAGTAAAATTGAACTTCCACAACCACAATAACTTTACAGGAAAAGTTTGCATGTATAAAAGAAAAGCTTAAATCTTGATAGAATCAGAATCAAGTAATCTTGTTACAATTGCTGCTATATGTACAACAAGTTACAGCAGAGGAACAGAAAGGAAGAGAGTGGAAATATAGGTTTTGTTACTTGTATAATATATTTTATATTTTTTAATGTTTTAATGGGATTTATGTCTTAATGAAATCATTCAATGGCTTGATGGATGCGTGGCTGTTAATAAGGATGTCAAAAAATGGAATTTAGTTTGATCAAGTTACAAATGGGTTACATGGATTAAATGGTTTCTCTGAGTGCAAATGGGATTTTAGTTGTTTGGGATCTTCACTGATTGATTGTCCAAGGGACTATGTGCTTTCTCCTTGATTCTTGGAGAACATAAGCATAGTTGTGCAAATAGTGGTAGAAGTGAGAAATACATCATTCTGTTCTGTGTTTTGAATTGCCATAGATAGGAATATGAGTGTGCGTACCAGAATTGACAAGCTAAATGTTCTAATGGACAAAGGTGAAGTTTTTGTATTCCGAGATTGTATGCATAAGCTTGTGTCAGCAAACTCTTGTCTACACAGGAACTTGCGATTCTTAAAGGTATGCTTTCTGTCCTAAGAGAAGAGAAGAGAAGAGAATCGCCATGGCTTGAAGGTGATTTCTAATTCCGACAACTATAGTTGTTTGAAGAGAGGAGAAAATCAATGTAGTTCTTCCTGGTAACATTTCCTATATCCAAACCCAGTTATAATATTTGATCACGATGTTTGATTATAATTGTTCGTTGAGCATTCATGTTTGACAATGCTGAATATTAAAGGTGTGACTGATTGGAAGGAGATTTTTGGTGTTTTCATGGAACGAGGGAGGGGAGACCGACTAAGGCAGTCCATCCCAAGGCTAGGTTGCCTGATAGATTGTTTTGAGGATGCACCCCGCCTTTGCTTGATGGTTTCGACACCCGTCGGGGCATCCTCAAGCCTCCTTGTCTATGCGCTTAGCTAGTAAGTTGTTGAGGAAGTAATTTTGTTGTCTAGGGATTTGGTGTTGGTTGTTTATTTGGCTAATTATATATGAGTGATTCTGTCTCTTCTCACCCCTCTATCTTTATATGTGGACACTATATTTTTGAAGTCTTAGTTTAAGGTCAAAATGGGGTACTCTTAATTTGAGTAGAGCATCAATTTTTTAAGCCTAGCCCATATGGGTGAAATCAAAGGCTAACTTGGTCCAAAATTACTCTACGTTGTAAACGTTGCGGACATTTTACGATTTCTTATGTTAGAGGTATATTTTCACTTTCCAAAAATGTTAGATGCAAATTTAGACCTTATTCTTATTATACAAGTAATGAATTTGTTTGTTTGTTTGTTTTTTTTTTTTTTTTTTTGAGGATTTGATAGGTTACTACCAAAAGTTCATCGGAAGCTACGGTAAATTTGCTAGACAAAATTAAATAAGTAGGATGGAAACTTGTTTTACTATATTTCTTGTAAACTTTACCAACAAGTACAAACACAAAATTTACATGTATTAAATATAAACAATTTGTTAAAGGAGTTAGAACATTCTTATGTTGCGATTGGTCCAAAAACAAATGCCAAGTGTGGTTGTGTTTTTGCCACAATCTGTTGAATCAATTGGTTATTTTAAGCAAGTTCGAAGGGTAAATAAAACTTTTTCGAAGTATACGAGACATTTGAATTTTTTGACAAGTATATGGACTAAAGATGTATTAAGCCACTAATAAAATGTCCAAACTTTTTTTTCATTATAAATGGCTTGGAAATTTGAATAAAAATTTATATTTAATCAATGCATATTGTAAAGGGAAAAATACAAGACAAAAAACATTATTAGGTTCTGATTTTTCATTTTTTTGGTTCATTAAGTCTTTAATAATTAAAATGAGTAATTTTGAACATAAAATTTGGTTAATATACTGGTAATTTTTCCATAGTGATATGTTTTCTATTCTACAGGAGTGATTACACGGTGTTGGTTGATACCCTTAGTAGATTAAGGATTGTGCATTGATTTTTTTTAGATAAGGGGTAAAAATATTCATATATTGACGGTTAGAAGCAATTTTATACTAAAGTTTAAAATTGTGCAATTTTTATCCTTAACTTGATAGCTAAGAATAGTTTTACCCCTAACATAAAGTTGGATCAATTTTATATATCCTTATAAAACAGAGATATTTATTATTTACTCTGCACAAGTAGTCTATAAGTGGGAAATAAAAAAAAAAGATTTCACATTTTTTATAATTTAATAATAGGATAAGGTGTAAAATACCTCTAACGTTTACAATCAAGAATAATTTTACTCCTAGCATTGGCAGTCAAGAGCAATTTTACCCCTAACGTTGATAAGTTGGGTAAATTTGAAAAATAATTAATCAAATTGTTTTCTTAATCATGAATCTGGCCATCTATACATTATATATATATGCTTTATTTTATCACTAATTAGTAACAGATCACAAACATACAATTAGATGTGAAAAAAAATCATTTTTTTAAATATACAGTATTTGTACGAGTTGGACAAAAAAATTTCAAAAATTTCACCGAATTTAAAAATATTAATATCTAATTCAATTATTAAATCTGAAAAATATGATTTTTTTTTTTGTAGAATAAAGAATAAAAAAGTCTGTATTGTATTGTAGAATGTTGTCTGAATTTAACCTAACTTGTCAACATTAAGGTAAAATTGATCTTAGTTGCCCACGTTTTTTTTGAAACAAAATGATATTCATTCCTTAAACCGAATCAGCAACAGTAGTCTTCTGCAACCAAACTGGGGCAGAAAAAGATACGAACTCGTTAGCATTGGACAAGGCATGTCGTGCAACAACATGAGCGCCCCTGTTCGCTAGGCGTGGAGAAAAAGACACTTTATAATCATGTCGACTACTTAACAAAGCCTTACAATCCTGAATAATTGACCCATAAACAGACAAGTCTGGATCAACAAATTTGACACTATTAACCACAATCAACGAGTCACTTTCAAACAAAACATTAATACAATTAAGATAAACACACCAATGCAATGCATCACGTAGAGCTAACGCTTCAGCTTCCTTAATGTCATCGATAATTGGGATTAGGCGACTACGACAAGCCATGAAGGACCCATCGGAGGATCTAAGTAGAGCTCCCACCCCACTCCGAGACTCAGCTTTAAAGGTAGCCGCATCACAATTGCATTTGGCAAAACCCAAATGGGGGCGAGACCAACTAATATGTCGTACCTGTGTCGCTGCCACCCGCGTCGTGTGCTCGTGATGATGGGCAGCAGTGCCTGCAGTTGCGTTTGGCGCTGGCCGTAGCTGACAGTTGCTGTTTGCGTCTTCGGTGATGGCAGTGGGCAGCAGGCGCTGCGCAACAGGGCGGACAGGAACCGCGACACTTGCCTGAGGTGCTGGGGTTGGGCGGTTTTGTACGGTGACAGAATCGGAGTGATCCGCTGAGGGCGTGGAAGGATGTCGGACAGCAAACGGAAGGTTCTTCGACTGAGACTGACGCCAAGCAGCAAGGTAGTTACCCGCAAGAGAGATCACCGTTTCTGGTAATTGGACTTTGCTCTCCCACACTATCTGATTCCTTTGGTTCCAAATTACCCAAAGCGTCATTGCCACCTTGGTTATGGTGTCTTGATTATTGGACAACAGTACCTGCAAAATAGAACTCGTTAGATAATCAGGTTGGAATACATCCGTATTGATCCCGGATAGGTTCCAACATTCCTGGGCGTATACACAATCCACAAAGAGGTGATGATCATGCTCAGTATCAGAATGACAGAAAGAACACTGCGTTGGGATTGACAACCCCATCCCTGCCAATCTATGTCTAGTAGCCACACAACCCGAGGCTAACTTCCATACAAACATTCTAACTTTTGGAGGAACGTGCATCTTCCAAATTCTACTCCACCCATCATCCTGATTCTCGCCACCATAATCATCACAAAGCGCTCTATAGCCCGATTTACTTGTATACATGCCATTTTTGGTAAAATTCCACATTGGTCCATCTTCTACTTCTCTAATTGGCAACAACATCCTACACACAATTCTGGCATCTGCCTCGGTCAACAAATCCTTCACCTTCCCTCTATCCCAGATTTTCCTACCTTGAATAAACAGGTCAGCCACTTTTGTATCATCCTGCTGCATAACAGCATCTCCCAGGACCATAAATGGGCCCATAGTATTTACCAATGGGTCTTTCCACACATATATTGACTTACCATCCCCAATTCTCCAACGAACTCCCAGTCTCAACACCTCAATGGCTCTCCAAACACTCGTCCAAACAAAACTAGGATTATTGCCCAATTTGGAGGAAAGAAAAAGGTCTCTAGGAAAATATTTACCTTTGAACATTCTACCCACTAAAAAATTTGGAGTAACCATCAACTTCCAAGCCTGTTTGCCTAATAAGGCAAGCTTGAATTTTTGGAGGCTCCTAAAGCCCAAGCCTCCATCTCTCTTATCCATGCAAAGTCTGTCCCAACTCTGCCAATGAATCGATCTCCTACCCCCTGGTTTCATACCCCACCAAAAGGAATTCATTATCTTCTCCAAATCCAGACAAAGGGATTTGGGCAGTTTAAAGACACTCATACAAAAGTTGGCAGAGCCTGTGCAACAGCCTTAATTAGCACTTCCTTACCCCGCAGCAGATAGAAATCTAAAAGACCACGCACTCAGTCTTAGTTGCCCACGTTAAAGGTGAAATTGTACTATTTTAGACGTTGGGGTAAAATAGCTCCTAGATGTAAACCTAATGGAGTATTTTTTTGCACCTTATTCCCTTAATAATAGAAGTGGGGATTAATATTTTTAAATTTGATTAAATATTTTGATTTTTTTATCCAGCTTGTACAAAATATAATATAAATTAAAATTCACGTTCATTCATATAGTTGTTATCTGTTACTAATAAGTGATGCATATGTTAAGGATCGTTTGGTTGAAACTTCGGAATCGAAATCAGAATGTATGTGAATCCTAATCGCAATAGCTATTTATTTATAGATATAGAGGTTAATTAATTAATTAATTTTTAAATTGAGATTGAATTGTTTTATAGATATAGACTAAAAAAAAAAAAAAAAGTTAGTGGACTAAATTTATAACTTAACCGTATGTTAAATATATTCGAATATAAGATTTCCCCCATCTTGAAATTGAATAGGCTGAGTTGAACCCTAGTTTCTGCTTTAGATTCTCATCCATTCTTAGTTCTTAGCTTCTCAATTCGCATTAATGGCTAATCATTTCATTAGAAATGTCATGTTCCCTCACCTTCGATTACGTTTTCTTCATTCTTCTGGTCCACCATTACCCACCACCGCCGCAACTTCTTCACCATCGTTTACTGTTGATTTCCTCATCAATTCATGTGGCCTTTCGTTAAAATCAGCTCTATCTGTCTCCAGCAAGTTTCAGCTCAACGACAAGACTCCACAAAACCCTCAATCTGTACTTCAACTCCTCAAATCTCATCATTTCAGCGATAGCCATGTCGCTCAATTAATTGTGAAATTGCCTCGAGTTCTCAATTGCAGAATTCACGACAATCTCAAACCCAAATTTGAGTACCTCGTCAAAATTGGCTTTGAAGGTGAGCTACTTCCCCAGATCATTTTGTCTAATCCGCATATGTTGGAAATGTCTTTAGTTTCCCGAATCAAACAGTCTGTTCAGTTCTTGAGGTTGTTTTTAGATAGTGATGAGAAATTGCTTGTGTCTGTGAAGCGCGCATCATGGTTATTGGGTAAAAATTTAAAGATTATATTGCAACCAAAGGTTGATGCTTTAATGAAAGAGGGAGTGCCTGCTCATGTTGTGGAGAGGTTACTAATTTTGCAGCCAAGAGTTATACTCCAAAGTCCTGAAAGGTTGATTAATACTGTGAATTCTGTTAAAAATCTGGGCTTTGAAACTACTGATACAATGTTCATACAAGTTTTTAGAGTGATGATACAAATGAGTGAGTCAACTTGGAAGAAGAAAATTGAGGTGATGAAGAGTATGGGATTTAGTGAGGACGATATTCTAAAAGCTTTCAAGCGGTTTCCACAATGTTTAGCTTACTCTGAGGAGAACATTAGGAAGACATTGCATTTCTACTTTAATACTATGAAGTTGGAGCCTCAAACTATAATTGTACATCCCAATCTACTTGGGTATTCAATTGAAACAAGAGTTCGTCCAAGGTATCATGTTTTGAAGGTTTTGGAGTCAAAGAAGCTGATAAAAGGGTACAAGAAGTTACAGATCTTAAGGATAGGTGAGAAGAAATTCCGGGCCAAATATATTGATCAGTTCATAGATGAAGTCCCTGGTTTGTTGGAGTTTTATCTTGGTGTGAAGGAAGCCAATGGCTTGGTGCTCGATTCAGAAGAAGTAAGTTTTCATTTGCAATGAAAATAGATTATAGTTGTATGGATAATCCTAAGTATTCTTAACTTCACTAATTATGGTTTTGGTGGGTTAATTTATGTTTCAAATAATATTAGTATTGAAAGAAAATCTCTCTTTGATTTGAGTCATTATGAGCGTGAGCTTCATTAACTTGGAAATCTGGCGAAGTGCAGAATGGTGGTATAACACCTCACTTGCACTGCTTGTTAGAAAAGACAACAAATTACAATTTTGGTAATTTTTACTACTCACAAAATCAAATGTTGAGTAATGGTGTCGAAACAAATTATTTTCTTCTACTTGTTTTGTATTTTCAACTTAGAGTAATTTTGGGCTCAGGTAACTTAACCCTTAAAATGGGACTCTTATTTGGACCTAGAGAGTGCCTGTGTACCCTTGGCCGTTGGAAACCAGTCCTTATAGAGATGGTTCCACCCCTGCTCACCCTTATAGGGGTGGTTAAGGTGTCATCCTTGGCTGTTGGGAAGGGTGGTTCCACCTCTGCTCACCCCTTCATCTTCATCTGTAGGGTATTTGTTGTACCCCTGATAGAATCGAAAAAACCGAACTCAAAAGAAATAGGAAATATATAATTGAATTGATAAGATGAATACTAAACAAATCACAAACGCATTCACTGTTCCCTTATATTTTCAAAATTTTGTGTTTACCCTTTAAAGTTGCTTAAAGTAACCTATTGACTCCTTGAACTTTCTTAAAATGACCTATTAGCCCGTTGAACTTGCTTACAGTGATCTAGTCGTCCCTTTGACTTGTTTGTAGTGATGCACACTTCAATTTATCCAAAATATTCTCTTTCTCTGCGGGAAGACTTCACAAAACCCTCAATTTGTACTTCAACTCCTTAAATCTCATCTTTTCAACGACACCCATATGGCCCAATTGATCGTGGAATGCCCTCAAGTTCTCAATAGAAGAATTTACGACAATATCAAACCCAAATTTTAGTACCTCGTGAAAATTGGCATTGAAGGTGAGCTACTTCCCCATGTCATTTTGTCAAATCCGGATATTATGGAAATGTCTTATAGTTTCCTGAATCAAACTGTATCCGATGCTTGAGGTTGTTTTAGATAGTGGTTAGAAATTTCTAGTGGCTGTTAAGCGCGCTCCATTGTTATTGAGTAAGAATTCGGAGATTCTATTAGAACAAAATCTTGATGTTTTAATGAAAGAGGGAGTATCTGCTCATGTTGTGGAGAGGTTCCTAACTTTGCAGCCAAGATGTTTATTCCTAAATCCTGGAAAGGTGATTAGTGCTGAAAAATCTGGGCTTTAAATCTATTGATACAGTGTTCTTACATATTTTAGAATGATGATACAAATGAGTGAGTCAACTTGGAAGAAGAAAATCGAGATGATGAAGAGTATGGGATTTAGTGAGGATGATGTTCTAAAAGCTTTCAAGCAACATCCACATTGTTTAGCTTTCTCAGAGGAGAACATTAGGAACACATTGCATTTCTACTTTAATACTATGAAGTTGGAGCGTCAAGCTATAATTGTACGTCCTACTCTACATGGGTATTCGATTGAAAAAAGAGTTCGTCCGAGGTATCATGTTTTGAAGGGGGTTTTGGAGTCAAAGAAGCTGATAAAAGGGATCAAGAAGCCAACGCCCATAACAATAGGTGAGAAGAATTTCCATGACAAATATATTGATCAATTCATAGATGAAGTCCCTGGTTTGTTGGAGTTTTATCTTGGTATGGAGGAAGCCAAAAGCTCGGTGCTCCATGAAGAAGAAGTTTTGCTTTGAAAATGGATTCATATTTCTTTGGCGAAGCAGAATTAGTCTTAACTTCGCTGATTATGGTTTTGGTGGGCTGATTATTAAATTCAATTGAATACAATGATGATTTCTATTGTTGTGTTGCCATGACTACAGTAATTTGGTAATTGTTATTACTCCCTACCTTTCATCTAAATTCTTAAGCTTCTAAAGATATTTGATTTCCTAGTTGCAAGCATGAGCTTGTGCACGAGTTGTTTGGAATCTTCCCTCCATTCAAGCTCTATTAACGAGGCTTTTCTTTCACTTATCGTGCAAGAAAAGCTTAAATCTTAATTGAATCAGAATGTGAAAAGTCCCAAAACACTGCTTTTTCCTCCTAAGACTAGAGTGGGAAGGGGCTCGGAACTTTTTTATTCATTTAAAAAAGAAAAAACAAGTTACCACCCCCTCTAATTCATCATGAAAATGCATTTACAATTTATTTCAGATTTTTACGAAATGCATTTCCCATTTCTCGAGTCTATTTCTAGTCGAAATAGAGATGAGCCGACTATATATAGAGCCAACCGACAGGAAAATTTGTTGTATCAATAGACGGGAACGGGGATGCGTCGGAAAATTTAGAAAATGGTTAAAATTGTACACATGACTGGAAATATAGAGCTGACCGGCTTTAATAGAGCCAACCGGGTCTATTAGAGCCGAGCGGCTTTATTCGGTCAAAACTGTACATTTTGGATTTTAGAGAATTTTTTTCCTGTAAATGGGACTTGAATTCTCAGTCCAAATGTATAAAAGAAAAGCTTAAATCTTAATTGAATCAGAACGAATAACCTTGTTACATTTTCTGCTAAGTTATAGCAAAGAAACAGGGAACAGAGAATGTGGGATAGAGATGATAACATCAACAGAGTGTTTCACAGAAATGATAAACGGGCATTGGAATTGTTTTCGACTGTTTGTTTAACTCCATTACTCACCCAGAAATGCAAGTTGGTGTTCTTGAACTCAGTGAGAAATACATCTTCTTGTTCTGTGTTTTGAATTGCCATAGCCACATGAGCAGACCAGCACAGACAAGGTAACTTTTCCAAATATGAAGTTTTTGTATTCCAAGACTGTATGCATAAACTTGTGTCAGCAAATGAGATGAGCTGTCGGATATCTTCTATGTGCTTGAATTCTTTTACTTTGCTTACACTTTAATTTTGGAATTCCTCTAATAATGTACTTATAGTGTCTTAGAAAATCAATAGCTAATTAATTCATGAGGAATTAATTCTGGTTGTCCTCGAGTTTAGTTGGGTTCCTTCGGTTGTTCTAGGGATTAGATGTGGTTTCTTTTTGTTCTTTTGTGGATTGCAGACCAGTGAGTAGGCTAGTTATTTATTTTCTGTTACCTGCAGATTCATTTCTCTTTATTAATTGATTTCGTTATGAAGGGTAGAAGCTCCTAGCAGAGCATTGAGATAATGATCAATCAAAGTTTGCATTTTTGGCTTGGAGGTGATTTCTAATTCTTACAACCTACAACTATCAGTTATTTGTGTTATTTGAAGAGAGGAAAGATCAATTTATTTCTTCCTGCTACCATTTCCTATATCCAATGCCAATTATAATATTTGAAAGCAAAAAGCATCCCGAGGCCCCTAATCATTTTGATTTTGTACCTTTCCAAGTCTCTTTCCAAGTCTCTTCTGCACTGCTCCTCAGATAATGGTATATATTGAAAAGCAACTGTGCAACTTAATAATTTATTTAAGGGCCCCTGATAATTCCGATTTTGGTGGAGTGAGCCTCTGATCTTTTATTTCATTGACCCCTCAATAGCACATTCTGCATATACCTATACCTTTGCTGTTATTTTTCATATGTTTTTAATGTTTGATGGGATTTGTGTTAAAACTTCATGTCTAAGATGAAAGAGTGATTTGCTCTTTGTTGTTGATGTTTACGTCCCTGACTTATGATTTTGTGAATAAATTATGATTTTGCTCTTTTCAAAGTCTCTTATGCACTCCTCCATCACTAGCCATGTGTTAGAATAATAAGGTGGTGGCTTAATACTTCATTTGCCTACTGAACTTGTCCAAAATGGTTGATTGGTCCCCTGAACTTTCAAAGTGTCTCGATAGCCCCATGAACTTGCATAAAATGTTCAGTTAGCCCCCTGAATTTGCGTAAAACATAATTAATTGATCACTCGGTTGTAAAAAAGTAAGTTAAATGCGGAAAATGTATTGCACGCGTCTTAAAAAAAGTAAAACAATCAAGATCGGGGTATTGTGGTTGTAATATTAGAGAATACAAGGTTTATAGTTGAGCAAATAATAACTTCATTTTTACTCTATTGTTGAATTATGTAATAACATTCTAAGACACGTGGAATATATTTTCCGCATTTATCTTACTTTTTTTACAACCGAGTGATCAATTGATTATGTTTTACGCAAGTTCATGAGGCTAACTGAACATTTTATGTAAGTTCAGGGGGCTATCGAGACACTTTGAAAGTTTAGGAGGGCAATCAACCATTTTGGACAAGTTCAGGGGGCAAATGGTGTATTAAGCCTAAGGTGGCTAAATGTTGTTGTACATGCACGTCCCAAGCAACGCAATTGTTAAGCACAAGCCGTCTCAAGCAACGCAATTGTTAAACACAAGCCGTCTCAAGCAACGGTAGTCATATACATGAACAGTCCTAAACAACCAAGGCCCTCTAAACCCGTAAGTACACCACATTCACTATAAATACCCCTGTAAAGGGAAAGTATAGGATCTCTCCCTGATGCAGGTCCGATAATCGGAATAGTAGCAGCCCTAGCTTGTCTGGCCTATTAACCCTGAAGATCCCACATTGATCCTTTTAAACTTATAAAATGGTTCCCATCCTAAGACTCGAACCCGTGACCTCTTGGTCACACGACAACAACGTTTACCGTTGCGCCAAGGTTCGCCCTCCTAATTATATACATAAAAAAAATCAAAACCTAAAAAAAAGAAAAAGAATAGGAGAGGACGATTATATGAAGGCCTAACGTGTGTCGTTAACGAAGAAGAACAAATTAATGGTAAAAAAAGTTTAACTTTTCTTTTGCTGATTTAACAAGTTAATGGCGAATGAGTTCTCTTGATTGATTTACCTAATAAGCGATTAGGCTGGAAAAGTGCACATTAATTTATTCATTGTATATAAATTAGCCTAAAATTACTTTTTATGTTTAATCAAAACCAAAACAGAAAAATACAAATTATCTACTAGGAGAGGAGAGGACGACGACCTAACCTAGACCACGAAGCAAACTTGTTGGGAGATTTTGGGATTTCGTGCTCCAAGAAATGAGGCCATTGTAAAATCTTCTTTCTTTCAACGAAGAAGCAAAGTATAAGTTATAAGCAGGGCCAAGATCTACTCGGAGCTTGATGAAGGTTGATGAAGAAAACAATTTTAATGGAGGTTAATGAAGAACCAAAAGAGATCAAATGAGAATGTGAGAAGAGAAATTGATTTAGATAGAAGGTAAAGTCCTTGATGAATTCACAATCAACTAAAGAAATTAGAAACCCAATTAATAGAGAATCAATTTTAAAGAGGGAATTATAATTGACATTCTAAAGAATTCTTGAGATTTTTCTTAGATTTTAGGTATTCAACGAGGAAGAAATTATTGTAGAGATAGAATAATGAAAATGGAAAGTTAGCGTAAAATTGTATTTACAATTGATGTGGGTCCCATATTTAAATTAAATATCCAATAAAACTATGTCACCTCATGATTTTTAATAGTAAACCGGTTGTAGCAAGTCATAAATATTATATTTTCACTTATCCTAAGCTCAAGTATTTTTTTGTGGTAAAATAAAATCTAAGTACCAAAATATAAAATATGATAAAATTCAGATACCATAGGTGTAATTTACCTATGACTTATCTGATGATGTTTACTGGTCAATCTCGAGGAATGACCACTTCAATGTAAATTATTTTTATAATTCTTTACGAGGCTTCCATGGTGGATGGGTTGGCTTTATTTTGTTTGGAAATAATTCTTGCCTCCTTCACGCGCTACTTTGTTTTCGTGTGTCACCTATTGGTACCTTCCTACCCAAGATTCATTATGAAGGCGGGGATTGGTTGTGATTTCTCGTTTCTGTTTGTGATGTCAAGCGAATGAAACCTTAGATCAAAATTTTATGCATTGTTCTTCTACTTTAGAGGTTCGAAAGTTATTTTGAATCTTTTTCATAAGGTTATTTGTATTGACACGATGTTTTCAATTTTTTTTTATTACAATGCATTTCTTGTCCGTTCTTTTAATTGTGGTGTTTAGATTTCAGCTATTGTGAGTGTTATTTGGCTTATATGACGAACAAACAATGAGGTTTTATTCGAGAGTAAAATTCTGAATATTTTTTCTTTGTTGCAATGCTTGAATAAGGAATCAAATTTAATTAGTAAATGTTGCATGTTTAACCTTTTTAAGGATCATCATATTCTTAGAAATTTGGATGTGATGGGTAGAGTTTCGGCTGCTCCCTGGATATAGAAAGTGCGTTGGAAGCCCTCTCCGATGGGGTGGATGAAAGCCAATACAGATGATTGATTTTTAGGAGCTCATAGAGTGGCAGGTTTTTATGGCATTTTTCGGAATGCTAGGGGTTTCTCTCCTGGAGCATTTGCTATATCCCTATTCAGTCTTGCTTCGCTTATATAATAGAGTTGAGAGAGGTTATTTTGTAATTAGCAGGTCTAAGGATCGAGGATGGCATCACTTTTGTTTGGAAGTAGAATCAACTTATGTTGTTGATATTTTCAAGAGTAAATGCTTCATAGTACCTTGGGAAATTATACATGACTGAAATCATCATCTTTCTTTAGGTTCGACAACGAAGAGAATTGGGTGGAACATGATCTAGTTAAGCATAGTACTTCTGCTCCAGAGAAATTATTGTGGAGCTCGACGTTGGATTATGTTTTTGATTGGTTAATGATGATATGGGTAGTTTACGCCGATTTCGATTTCGTTAATTTATTACCTTTATTAGGGTTATTTTTTATAACTTTTTATTTTTTATTCTATTTTATAATATTTGGACCCATTGTTAAAGGCTTTCTGGAAGTATCAATCTAGTTGAGATGTTTATATTGTTCTTTCATCGTTTACTAATTTTTATTTTTATTTTTATTTTGAAGGTGGTTTGCTAAAAACTCTATAAAACTAAAGAAATAAACTCTAAATTTGTTTTTAATGTGAAAAATGGTAATATTTGTCCGTAACATTTTCAATTTGAAGATTTTCTAGATTAAAATAATACATAAAAAAAAATACTAAGATCAGGTAATAAAACACATAAAACAAAATTCTTACCTAAGCTTATAGATGGAGGTAAGGGATGTAAACGGGTCGGGACGAGACGAGGCGGATAATGCATTTTCTATTCCCGTTCTCGCGAACTAAACGGGGACAAACTTATCACCATCTTGCGGGGATCCTCATTCCCCGTTTACCGATGTTCCAAAAACGTTATCCACATTTTTCATTCCCCATTCTCCGCAGAGAATGACTTAATAAATTGAGTGGTCGTGAGGGAAATCATTAGAAGCACCTGGTTTGGGAGGAGATTAATGGAGATAATGAAATGTAAAATTTTAAATTAACCTTGTTTCAGAGCTTTTTATTGAGAATAAATAGAAGTAATGTAAACTAGTTTTTTAAGTCGCGTTTATATTCCATCAACTCCCAATGTTAAATTTTAACATTCATTTCTATAAGTTGGGGTTAGATGCGATGTTATAGTGGTTCAATTATAAACGTTTATAAAAGTCTTATTTTTAGTATCAATCACATTTCTATCAGATTGATAGGTCATTCTTTAGAACTTATGGAATAAAATACTGTATATTCCTTGTACGTTGATTTCGTTGAATGAAACTTACTTTTCTTTAGAAAAAACATTCATTTTCTTCATTTGTCTTTTCCTTACATTGTCTCTTTCTCCTCTAACTATCGGCTCCATGCCAACTCTCAAAACAAAGGCTAAACGACGTTGTTTTATTTGTAACTTTCCCTTGGTTAGATTCAAATAAGATGTCCCATTTCTGAAATTGAATAGAATAGGAGAATGGCTGAAACCTAATTTATGGATTCCATACGATTCTCATTCAGTCTCTTCGATTGATCTTTAGGAGCTCATAGAGTAGCGGGTTTTTATGGTATTCTTCGGAATGCTAGGGGTTTCTCTCATGGAGCATTTTCTATCCTTATTTAGTCTTCCTTCGCTTATATAATAGAGTTGATAGAGGTTATTTTTGCAATTAGCAAGTCTAGGGATCGGGGATGGCATCACTTTTGATTGGAATTAGAATCAACTTATGTTGTTGATATTTTCAAGAGTAAATACTTCATAGTACTTTGGGGAATTATACATATCTGCAATCATAATCTTTCTTTGGATTCGACAACGAAGAGAATTAGGTGGAACATGATCTAGCTAAGCATAGTGCTTCCGCTCCAGAAAAATTATTGTGGAGTTCGACGTTGGATTATGTTTTTCATTGGTTTATGATGATATGGGTAGCTTATGTTGATTTCGATTTTGTTAATTTATTGCCTTTATCAGGGTTATTTTTTATTCTATTTTATAATATTTGGACCCATTATTAGAGGCTTTCTGGGAGTATCAATCTAGTTGAGATGTTCATATTGCTCTTTCCTTTCCATCGTTACTAATTTTTATTTTTATTTTGAAGGTGCTTTGCTAAAAACTCTAAATTTATCTTTAATGTGAAAAATGGTAATATTTGTCCTTAACATTTTCAATTTGAAGATTTTCTAGATTAAAATAATACATAAAGAAATATTAAGATCAGGTAATAAAACACATAAAACGAAATTCTTACCTAAGCTTATAGATGGAGGTAAAGGATGTAAACGGGTCGGGTCGGGTCGGGTCGGGGTGAGGCGGGTAATGCATTTTCCATTCCCGTTCCTACGAACTAAACGGGGACAAACTTATCACCATCTCGCGGGGATCCTCATTCCCCGTTTGCAGATGTTCCAAAAACGTTATCCACATTTTCCATTCCCCATTCTCCACGGAGAATGACTTAATAAATTGAGTGGTCGTGAGGGAAATCATTAGAAGCACCTGGTTTGGGAGGAGGTTAATGGAGATAATGAAATGTAAAATTTTAAATTAACTTTGTTTGAGAGCTTTTTGTTGAGAGTAAATAGAAGTAATGTAAACTAGTTTTTTTAAATCTCGTTTAGATTCCATCAACTCCTAATGTTAAATTTTAACATTCATTTCCATCAGGTGGTGTCAGATGCGTTATCATTGGTGGAACATATTTATCAAGTACACTTTCATTATTCTTAGAGCATCTCCAATAGAGGGTGCCTAAAAGAGTGCAAAAACTTAACACATAATCCCAAAATATAATATTTTATTGTCTATTTCATCCACATCACTTTTGGCAACATTTACTTAAAAAAATGCTCCAATAGAGGGTGCTTGAAAAGTTGCCATTATAATCCTATAAATTATTATTTTATTATAAATATTAAAAATAAAAGGCTCCAGATTTTATTATTTCTAGGAGAAGTACGACATATTTTATATTAAAAAATAATAAACAAGGTTGCCAAAAATTGGCAACTTTCCTTGGCACCGATAATTACTCCAATAGTAGGCACATTTAAAAGTTGTCAAACATAATGTCACATCAGTTGGTATTCTTTTAGGAACTCTTTATTGGAGATGCTCTTATTGTTCAATTATAGGTGTTTGTAAAAGTCTTATTTTTAGGGTAAATTTCGAAAAAAACCTCTGTGGTTTCACTTTTTTGCAGAAAAAGGACTGTGGTTTTTTCTTTTCAAATACATGACCGTGGTTTATTCTGTTACACTATTTACGGATTTGGTGAAGATGTCGTTTATTTGCTGACGTGGCGAAGGGCAAATATGGGTTTTTAAAAAAATTGGGGTAAATTTTTAAAAAAACCCATGTGGTTTCATTTTTTTTGCAGAAAAAGGACTGTTTTTTTTTCTTTTCAAATACATGATTGTTGTTTATTCCGTTACACTATTTACGGATTTAGTGAAGATCTCATTTATTTGCTGACGTGGCTGAAGGGCAAATATGATTTTTTTTAAAAATTGACCAATGAATTTTTTATAACTATTTTGGGTCTACAATATTGACCAATAGGTTTTTATAACTATTTTGTGGCTACAATATTGACTATAAAATCTCACAAATCTCACATGGTTGTTCAAGGCCTTTTATAGTCAATTTTTTAAAAAAATCCATATTTGCCCTTTAGCCACGTCAGTAAATAAACGACATCTTCACCAAATCTGTAAATAGTGTAATAGAATAAACCACAATCCTGTATTTGAAAAGAAAAAAAACCACAGTCATTTTTCTGCAAAAAAGTGGAACCACAGGTTTTTTTTTGCAGAAATTTACCCCAATTTTTTAAAAAATCCATATTTGCCCTTCGCCACGTCAGCAAATAAACGGCATCTTCACCAAATCCGTAAATAGTGTAACGGAATAAACCACAGTCCTGTATTTGAAAAGAAAAAAAAAACCACAGTTATTTTTCTGCAAAAAAGTGAAACCACAAGGGTTTTTTTTTTTAAATTTAGCCATATTTTTATTATCATTGACATTTTTATCAGATTTATATGTCTTCATGTTTTAGCTAAGTCTTCTCATTCATTGTTGTATCAGTTGAATGAAACTTATTTTTGTTTAAGAAAAAAAAACATTCATTTTCAGGCTAAACCACGATTGTTTTATTTGTAACTTTCCCTTGATTAGATTTAAATAAGATGTCCCATTGAAATGAAAGGCCTAATACATAAATAACCTCCTAAACTTGTCTAAATGTTGCAACTACCCCCTCCAACTTTCAATTGTAACAACTTACCCTCCAAACTTATCCAATTATAACAACTTACCCCTTAAACTTATCCAATTGTAAAACACAACTCCAAATTGCTGATATGGACTGCAACTGAAGAAACACGTGAAATACAAAATCTGCAACACTCGTGGAGTATGATAATCAGATCTTTGGCGTGATACGAATCCGGAGAAACTTTTTTACGGTTGCTTCAAATACGGGGTAAAAAAATTCCCAATTTGGAGTTATGTTTTACAATTGGACAAGTTTAAAGGGGTAAATTGTTACAATTGAAAGTTGAGGGGGACAGTTGCAATATTTAGATAAATTCAGGGGTTATTTGTGTATTAGGCCTTTCTGAAATGGAATAGAATAGGAGAATGGCTGAGACCTAATTTATGGATTCCATACGATTCTCATTCAGTCTCTTCGATCTACTTCTGAATTCTCATTAACTTCCAACAATGTCTTCTAATTTCATTAAAAATGTCATGTTCCCTCCTCACATTCGATTACGTTTTCTTCATTCTTCCGTTCCTCCTCCATTACCCACCATTGAAACTTCTTCCTCATCGTTTACTGTTGAATTTCTCGTCAATTCATGTGGGCTTTCATTAAAATCGGCTCTATCTGTCTCCAAGAAGTTTCAGCTCAACGACAAGACTCCACAAAACCCTCAAGCTGTACTTGAACTCTTTAAATCTCATCATTTCAGCGACACCCACGTCGCCCAATTGATCGTGAAACGCCCTCAAGTTCTCAATTGCAGAATTCATGACAATCTCAAACCCAAATTTGAGTACCTCGTCAAAATTGGCTTTGAAGGTGAGCTACTTCCCCATCTCATTTTGTCAAATACGGATATTACGAAAGTCTCTTTAACTTCTCAAATCAAACCGTCTGTCGAGTGCTTGAGGTTGTTTTTAGATAGTGATGAGAAATTTCTAACTGTTGTTAAGCGTGGATCATGGTTATTGACTCACAATATGAAGATTCTATTGAAACAAAATGTTGATGTTTTAGTGAAAGAGGGAGGAGTGCCTGCTCATGTTGTGGAGAGGTTACTAATTTTGCATCCAAGATCTATGCTCCAAAATCCTGAAAAGTTGATTAATGCTGTGACTTCTGTTAAAAATCTGGGCTTTGAAACTACTGATACAATGTTCATACAAGCTTTTAGTGTGATGTTACAAATGAGTGAGTCAACTTGGAAGAAGAAAATTGAGGTGATGAATAGTTTGGGATTTAGTGAGGACGATATTCTAAAAGCTTTCAAGCAATTTCCACCTTGTTTATCTTTATCTGAAGAGAACATTAGGAAGACATTGCATTTCTACTTTAATACTATGAAGTTGGAGCCTCAAACTATAATTGCAAATCCCAATCTACTTGGGTATTCAATTGAAAAAAGAGTGCGTCCAAGGTATCATGTTTTGAAGGTTTTGGAGTCAAAGAAGCTGATAAAAGGGATCAAGATGCGGATCTTAGTGATAGGTGAGAAGAATTTCCGTGACAAATATATTGATCAATTCATAGATGAAGTCCCTGGTTTGTTGGAGTTCTATCTTGGTATAAAGGAAGGCAAAAGCTGGGTGCTTGATGGAGAAGAAGTAAATTTTGCTTTGCAATTAAAATAGGTAAATAGTTCTTTGGATAGTCGTAACTTTACTAATTTGTCTTTCACATGATATTATTTTGGGAACTGTTTAAAACTCTCCGTTGCTTACTTATAAACATGCTGCTGATTGTATGATAAATTTCATCACGTGAGTGTATTGTCTGTGAAATCTGACAAAGTGCAGAATGATGGTATGGACACCTCTTTCCATATTAGATATTAGAATTGCTATGTCTTCGTTTTAGGTACTCTAAAAGTCTCTCTCATTTGCTCTGTTTGTTAGAAAAGGAAGACAAATCATTCTGTATCTTTCAATTTAAATGAGTATTACAATTTTGGTATATGTCAGTTTCATTGAATGTGAAATCTGGCCATGATGGAATTACTATGTCTTCCCTTTAAATAACTCATTCTGTATATAAGTATTACAATTTTGGGTTATATGATATAAATACAAGAAAAAATGATAATTGTATCAACCATATTGTGTTAGTTGAATTATCCTTATAAATTTTGTTGTGGTGTCAGAAATTGCCTGTTGTTTTATTGTGAATAAATGGCATTAGTTAAGGAGTTAGTGGATATATTAGAGAGGAAAGGAGATAATCTCCTCCTCTTATCAATGGAAGCCAACTATTCAAATTTGAGTGTAGAACAAGTTAAAAAAATGTGGGAATTTGAATAACCAGAATTAGATTTGAACACCAATTGTTGCTATATATATATAAAAAGTTCCAGCAGAGAAACAGAGAACAGAAAAGGAAGGGAGTAACCAGAAACATGTGTGTTGAATAACTCAACATTCAGAAAGATCTCTATCAGATGACTGGAGTTCAATTCAATTCACCTATATAAAGAGAATGCGTAACTCAACAAGCTATTACACTGACCTGAATGATACCGGACGAAGCTGGGTTATTTTCAACAGCGAACTCTATTTGCGACTTGTGTTAAATCTAATCTGCAATTGAA
The DNA here is from genome assembly GCF_963576675.1 of Euphorbia lathyris. Lineage (NCBI taxonomy): Eukaryota > Viridiplantae > Streptophyta > Magnoliopsida > Malpighiales > Euphorbiaceae > Euphorbia > Euphorbia lathyris. Next base: position 92,788,817 of record NC_088912.1, on the reverse strand, counting down.
TTCCATTTTGGATACTAAGCAGGAGAGGAGTTGAATTTGCATTACTTCCTAAGCCTTCAAATAGGAGAGCTGAAAAGTTGAAGCAATACTTCATCCTTCAAGTATTCCCCTAAGATTGTGACAGCATCAGCTACTGCAGTAATAACACAGGTAAATTAGTGATAAGCAAGGATTTTCCTTATCTTTTCTTGCATTTGAGGCGGAAAAGTTCATCATTCTCTATGAACGGTTACGCATTTAAAGTTTTATTATTAATCTAAGAGTAGAGAGAAAAGCAGGTAGTAATAGAGTGGAATTCAATGATGGATGGCCAATGTGACATTCGAACACTTGGTATATATGATCCACATTTCAATAAACAAGAAAAGAACATAGGAGCGATTGCTATAAAGTCTTTCTGGTTAAAATGTCCTAGGACAATTTAGGGCTCGTTTGTTTCAGCTGTTCTTGTTTGCCGTTGCTGATAGGAACTAGATATTAGTTGTTTTTTTCTGCAAAAGGTAGTTGTTTCGAAATTTTACCAAACACTTTCTATCTCCTGTTTAGTATTGAAAGTCAAAAAGCAGTTCCGAAAAATGGAAACAAAAGTGCACTTAAATAGCCAGAATAGCAACTTAAACCCACTCTTTTTCATTCCTTCCAACATTCTCCAACACTTCCCTATGAGGAAAACCCGGAAGCAATAATGAAAAATTGCAGATTGTACCTATATTGCAGGTCAAATTATGTTTACCACTGATGGAATTGCTTCCCATCCGTAGTTGTTAAAGGTGTCAGAGATTAATATAAGATCTACAATTGGATCTTAACTATAAGCTTGAGCTTTCAGTTCAATTGGTTCCATGACATAGTATCAGAGCTTTTTGGACCAAACGGTCGAGAGTTCGAGAAATATACTCTTTTACTAGTTAAAGTGCATAAACCAAAAAAACACATTTATGACCACAAAAAGAAAACAAAACCACATAGAAACATAATATTAAATCATAAATGTCAAAAACACTAAGTTAAGTTCATACTTCATAGAGACTCTTCTTTACGTTACTGCTCTTAATCCCTCTCTAGTCTTTCTATATTTAATTATCTGTCTTGATATTTTTATTTAGATCAACAGTTAGGATTACGAGGGCGAGCCTTGGCGCAACGGTAAACGTTGTTGTCGTGTGACCAAGAGGTCACGGGTTCGAGTCTTAGGAGCGGCCTCTTGCCAAATAAATTGGCAGGGGAAGGCTTGCCCCCAGTACACCCTTGTGGTGGGACCCCTCCCCGGACCCTCGCTCAGCGGGGACGCGTAGTGCGACCGGGCCGCCCTTTTTTTTTATCAACAGTTAGGATTACGGGAGGAAATCACGCTTAATCACCCTTATAAGGGGCGGTTTTCGATGGTCAAGCGTGAGTTGGCATCCCCGTGTCCTCTTACTTTTGCCTTTTGGTTCAGGTAAAAGTCATTTTTTGGATTCTATTACCTAGGTCTAAAATTGCTCTATGTATTGTTATCTAGGGCAAGAGTTGTTTTAAATTGGAAATATTAAGGATTACAGTTATTTATATTTATCCCAAAACAAAACTTACTGGACAGTCTAGACACTCAAAATCGAGAATCTGTCTCGATTTTCAACGATTAGTCTTTCTAGGTGTTAGTTGTGGAATGAATCCGCCCCGATAATTACTTCCAATTAGTCCTTCTAGGCGTTAGTTATGGAATGAATCCGCCCTTAGCTACTAATAAGTTCTTGAGGAAGTAATTATCTTGTCTAGGGATTAGGTGTTAGTTGTCCATTGGCTAATTATACAGGAGTGATTGTATCTCACCCTTGCATTTTCATACATGGGGAGTTGATTGCATCATCATCAAATAAAGCGCTGTATATTTTTTGAAGTTTTAGTTAGGGTACTACCGAAAGTTCATCGAGAGCTACGAAAAATTTGCCAAGCTTTTGACAGAATTAAAAAAGTAGGATGGAGTTCGACATCGAGTAGATTCCCATGGTGTTTTCAAAAAGTTGGAAACATGTATGTAATTGTTTAGTAATATTGTTAAAATGTGACGATATTCTTTAATCACTTTTGTGTGTGTCTAAGTACGCTATTTCGCTATTCCAGTATACAATCCAGATCACTTTAACTCGTCAATTTTACTAACATTTATTCGAGAACCAACAACGAGTTTTATCTTTATTATTCTTTTGAATTTTCTCTTTTTGTACACTACTTTTTCTTTTATTTATAAATAAAAATAAATTGCAATAAGAGAATATTAATTGAAAAAGAAAATCTCTTATGTTACATCATTAATTCACATTAATTCAATAGTAAGCTATCCTCCAAGCTATCCCAACCTTTGTAATTGGTATTTTTGAATTACCGATTTTACTATGTGATGACATTCATAAGTTTCTCAACAGGTTTTGGTGGGCTTCTTCGACGTCCGGGAATGGTTATGGGATTCATTGGAAGAAATGGGGGGACCTATGTCATTCGAAATCCAAGGGTGATCTCGGTTTTAGGTACCTCCATCTATTTAATTTAGCCCTGCTCGCCAAACAGAGTTAGAGAATTCTGTCAAATCCGGAGTCGCTCGTCTCTCAAGTCCTAAAGGCTCGATACTTCCCAGAGAATCACTTCCTCCAAGCCCCTCTTGGTCACAATCCGTCAGTCACATGGAGGAGTATTTTGGCTGGCAGAGAACTACTAATACATGGATTAATCCACAAAATCGGAGATGTGCGTTCTACATCCATATGGAATAGCCCGTGGCTTCCTGACATCTCGTCCCCGTTTCCAACGAGCACCCCTGATCAATTTAACTCTCCCAACTTGGTTTCCGACCTTCTTGATTCGGAGGGCAACTGAATAAGGGACTGTGTGGAATCAATCTTCAACATCAGAGACCGTTTCCCACATGTGCTGCAACATCAGACACTGCCATTTGGTTACCAGAGAAATCGGGCGAGTATACCGTTAGAAGCGGATATCACCTGGCAGCCAATTCTTTTTCGTAGGAACAGAACAGGTTTCAGTGGCAGCACATATGGAAGCTACAAGCTGCACCAAAAGTGAAGAACTTGTTGTGGAGGGTAGCGGCGAAGTGTTTACCGACCTTATCGAACCTGGCTAGTCGACATAGTATCCACCCCAATCTTTGTCCGATTTGCCAGAGATATGACGAAACTACACTGCACGCCCTCGTCCAATGTCCAGTTGCAGCACATGTATGGGCACTCTATTATCAGGATAGCAGAATGCAGTACATCATAGATATTGAACATTGGCTTCAATCATTTTTAACCATGGCTATCAACGGGGCAAGCAGAGAGATTGCTCACATCATGTGGGGCCTATGGCGACATAGAAATAGAAAAGTCTGGGATAACGCCCTCCTTCACCCCGCTCCATCCTTATTAATGTGCAAGTAGAATTCGTTGCATGGAAAGAAGCCAGAATGCAGAAATTTGGCTCACCGCACATAGTCAATCCACAAGGAGCAACCTGGTCGAAACCCTCGGCGGGACAGTTCTACTTTAACGTTGATGCTGGAACTTTCCCTGCAAACGGCTACTGTTCCTTCAGCTTTTTAATCCGGGATCGTTCGGGTGAATGTGTTTTAGCAAAAATGGGAGCATTTCAAGGCAACCTTAGTCCAGACCTTGCCGAAGCAATGGCAATCAAGGAAGCATTGAGTTGGATCAAGATACACCGTCCCAGGGAGACTATTCAGATTCATTCGGACTGTCTAGTTATTGTTAAGGCAATTCGAAGTGGAATGAGAGGTTCCTTATACTTAGTTGATATTATAGCTGATTGCATTCTTTTATTACGAGATTTAGAGCTATGCTCTGTCTCCTTTATTAAACGTTCAGTGAATATGGCTGCTGATGCTTTAACAAAGATGGTCAGTTCCTTGTCTGTTTGTGGTGAGTGGGATTGTCCACCCCCTTTCCTTAATAACATTCATTCATTCAATTTAAGTTAATAAAAGGTTTGGTTTAGTTTCAAAAAAAATTCTAAAAATTATTTGCTTTGTTAATATAGAAAATCATGGTAAATCATAGTGATCATTTTGTTACAAAAAAAAAATTCCACGGCCAAAGTACAAAATGGACTAATAAATTTATAGTTTCATATATAAAAAGAAATGAATAGACTAAATTGTTCACTAAGACAAACTTAAGCATGTGTATTGACCAGTAATTTTCACCTAGTCAGTGACTGATCAAGTGAATTTGGTAAGTCACCGTTAAATTGAAACTTATTAAAATCATGTGGTAGAGATTAAAATCATCGTAAAGCTTAGATTCACACCTCCTAGATCTAACGGTGACTGACCAAATTCACTTGGTCAGTCACTGACCAGGTGAAAACCATCGTTGTATTGACATGATAATGAAAACAAATCGACTAATAAATTGTTTAATTTTTTTTTCCTTTTTTCATGCTAAATGTGTTGAATTGGAACAAAAATTTATATTTAATAACTGCTTAATACATTATTTACTTCTGAACTTGTCCAAAAAACTTGATTGGTCTTCCGAACTTTCAAAGTGTTTCGATAGCCCCTTGAACTTATATAAAATATTTAGTTAGTCCCCCTGAACTTGCATAAAATGTAATCAAGTAATCATTCGGTTGTAAAAAAAGTAAGTTAAATGCGGAAGATATGTTGCACGCATCTTAAAAAAGTAAAACGATCAAGGTTAGAGTATGCGATTCTAATGTTAGAGAAGAAAAGGTTTTATAGTTGAAAAAGTAAGAACTTGTTTTAATATGTTTTAATCTATTTTGTGAATTATGTAATAACGTTTTAAGGCATGTGGAACACATCTTCCGCATTTAATTTACTTTTTTTTTACAATCGGCGGCTAACTGACAATTTTATGCAAGTTCAGGTAACTATCAAGATATTTTAAAAATTTAGAAGACCAATCAATTTTTTTTGGACAAGTTCAGAAGGACAACTGATGTATTAAGCCTTTAATAAATGCATATTTTAAAGAAAAAAGTACAAACAAAACCTACATGGTTTCATCTATTTGTAAATAGAATGCAAAAAAAAATTGACTAACACCATTTGTCATAATTATATAAAAAAAAAATCAATATTTTATTATATCACGTAATCAAAATGAACAAGTCAATATACTACATCATCAAATACTAACATTATTATTCCAATTCCTTTTGTATTATAGCAGCAAAAAAAATATTATATTTTTTTACTTACAAATGAATTAAAACCATGAATTTTTTGTTTATATAGAATTTTTTCTATTTTAAATTCATTAAATCATTTTACATGGTATTTTTTTTTAAGTTTTTCAAAGCTATTTTTAATATTTCACTTCAAACTAAATAAAATTTAATATTTAATTAGATTTATAAAACAACAACTTTTAATTTTTTTTTTTTAATAAATGGCCTTTTAGAGCTCTTCACTCAAATTATATTTCTTATTTTCACTATATATTTTTTCTTTAATATCTAAATTAGACATTTTACCTATCAAAATAATAAGGGTAAATAATTAATTAGTCCCTATATTTTTACCTAATAAATTAGTCAGTCCACACATATATTTTAAAGTCCTTAAGTTTTGTATTAATCAATTGTTTAGTCTCTCCTTTTATTTTTCTACATTAAAGTACAAAAATACCCTTAGTTATATAAATAAAAAACTTGTCTTTTATTTTTCAAATTTAATCAATATATTTATATTAAATTTATATAATATATATACACTAATATTTTTATATTTATACATATTACTATATAAAAAAGTTATTATTTATTTTCTTAATTTTTATTCTCATTTTATTTATTAAAAAAATCAAAATTTATAATTTTATATAATTCTACTCCTGATTTTATAATTTTAAGGTATTTTCATTATTATTTTAATGAAACAAAATTTATACCGCTAATTTAAAATTTTATGAATTTTTTATTATTAAATCAAATACTATATATTTGAAGAAATTACGTGTGGGAAAAATAGAAAATAAAAAAAAAATAAATGTTTTATCATTACAAAATATAAGAAAGGGTAGTTTTGTCATTATTTAATTTAATTTGATCATGGATTCTAAAGAAGGACTAAAGAGTTGAAAGAGATGAAACTTAGGGACTATATAATTATTTTAAAAAACATAGGGACTAACTAGTATAATATGTAAAACTATAGGGACTTATAAATTGTTTACCCAAATAATAATTTATAACAATGTTACTAAACACTATAAATGATGTGGGGAGGCATCTCGAATTCTGCAACAACAACGGTTATAAAAAATTAATAGGGATAAGGTATCAAAATAGGCCTAAGGTTTTTAGGGAAGTACCAATTTATGTTCAACGTTCAAAATAACACAAATATAAGCTTAACGTTTATAACATAATATCAATTTAGGCTTAACGTTTATAATATAACATTAATTTAGGTCTCACGTATAAAATAGCACCAATATAGACTTAACGTTTACAAAATAATACAAATTTAAGCTTAACGTTTACAAAATATATCCAACTAAGTTTTTTTTTTGAAGAAAAACGAAACTCATTCAATAAATCAAATCAGAAGAGATAATCCCCTGCAATCAGACTGGAGTAGAAAACGACACAAACTCGCTAGCATTGGACAGGGCATGCCGTGCAACGACATGGGCTCCCTTGTTCTCTAGGCGCGGAGAAAAAGACACTGTGTAATCGTGTCGGCTACTTAAGAGAAACTTACAATCCTGAATAATTGAACCAAAAACAGAAAAGTCTAAAACATCGGACCTAATGCTATTCACCACGATCAAAGAATCACTTTCAAAGCAGACATTAATACAGTTCAGATAAGCACACCACAATATAGCTTCGCAAAGGGCAAGCGCCTCAGTTTCCCTGATACCTTCGGTTAGAGGAAAGAGACGGCTTCGGCATGCCATAAATGAACCGTCGGAGGATCGGAGCAACGCTCCAACCCACTACGCGACTCGGAAAGAAAAAGGGATGCATCACAATTACATTTAACTGCACCTGTCGGAGGACGAGTCCACCTCTCGTGCGATTGAGCAGCCGTGTTAGATCTGGCGGCGGGTTGATCAGGAGCCGCGAGGGGTTGAAGACAAGCCAACCTGCTGCTGCTTGCGTCATCCGTGGCGGTGATTTGGTGCCCGCCGATGCCGTGCGCAGCAGTCCACCGAGGGCGACTCGATCTACCGAAGGGAGGACGGACTGGGGCCGTATCTGTGGGCAGCATCTGACCCGATCTTGGAGCAGCAGGAGGTGTATCCACTAAGCCTTGGGCTGACGCCGTGGCCACATTGCCGGAGGGGGAATGGTTGCTGTTACGGGCAGGTGCCTTTGCTTGGGATTGTCGCCAAGCAGCAAGGTAGGTAATCGAGAGCGGGATTGCCATCTCCGGGAGCTGAAGCTTGCTTTCCCAAACCAGTTGGTTTCTTTGATTCCAAATCACCCAAAGAGTCATTGCCACCTTGGTCAGAAATTCATCATCATTGGATTTCAAAACCTGCAAAATAGAGCACGTTAGATAATCAGGTTGGAATACATCCGTATTGATCCCGGATAGGTTCCAACATTCCTGGGCATAGAGGCAACCCACAAAGAGGTGATAGTCATGCTCGACATCGGTATGACAGAACGGACAATGGGTAGGTATGGTCATTCCCCGTTCTGCCAACCTATGCCTTGTGGCTAAACATCCCGATGCCATCTTCCATACAAACATTTTAACTTTCGGCGGGATATGTAACTTCCATATTCTACTCCATCCCCCATCAGGGACGGCTCCACTATATTCACCACATTGCGCTCTGTAACCAGATTTACTCGAATACAACCCATCCTTAGTGAAATTCTACATAAAACCATCCTCAACATCTCTAATAGGCAGAATCATTCTGTTGACAGTGCAAGCGTCTGCAGCAGTTAACAAGCCCTCAATCTTACCTCTATCCCAGATTTTCCTACCCTGGACAAAGAGGCCAGCTACCTTAACTTCACTCTGCTGTACCCCAACAGTCCCCTGAACCATAAACGGCGCTACAGTATTCAACCATGGGTCCTTCCACACAGAGATTGATTTCCCATCACCTATCCTCCATCTTACACCACTCTTCAAGACATCAATAGCTCTCCAAACACTCCCCCAAACAAAACTAGGATTATTGCCCAATTTAGAGGATAGGAAGGGATCTCTAGGAAAATATTTAGCTTTAAACAACTTCCCTACCAAGGAGTTTGGAGTTACCAACATCTTCCAAGCCTGTTTACCTAGCAAAGCTAGATTGAATTTCTGGAGGCTTCTAAAACCCAAGCCACCCTCACTCTTGTTCCTACAAAGGCGATCCCAACTCTGCCAGTGGATCGATCTCATGCCTTCCGGTTTCATACCCCACCAAAAGGAATTCATTATTTTCTCAAGGTCCAAACACAGGGACTTAGGCAGTTTAAAAATACTCATGCAAAATGTAGGTAAAGCCTGAGCTACAGATTTAATCAGAACCTCCTTACCTGCAGCTGAGAGGAACCTGAATGTCCAATTGCTCAACCTTTTCCGCAACCTATCTTTGAGAAAACTGAAAATTGCCACTTTAGACTTCCCAATTAGCGAAGGCAACCCCAAATAACGACCCGTATCCAGTGGATTAGAAACCTGTAGGGAAGTACAAACATCATTGCGCAACCCAGGGTCCACATTAGGACTAAAGAAAATCCCAGATTTCTGCAGGTTAACAGCCTGACTCGAGGCAACCTCATATTGTGATAAGATTTCCCCAATCTGTGTGCACTCCTCCACAGATGCCCTGAAAAACAGAAAGCTATCATCCGCAAAGAACAAATGAGTGATGATGGGGGCTCCCCTGGCAATTTGGCAACCATGGATGGAACCCTCAACAGACGCTTTTGTAATTAGTTTAGATAAGACTTCAGCACACAGTATAAAAAGGTATGGGGATAGAGGGTCACCCTGCCTCAATCCCCTATTGGGCTTAATTGGGCCCACAAACTGACCATTGAGAGCAACAGAATACTCAACAGAGGAGATACACAGCATAATCCACTCAACCCATTTCCCAGGGAAACCCAATTTCAACATAACCAGCTTCATAAAGGTCCAATCAACTCTATCATAGGCCTTGCTAATATCAAGCTTCAGTGCAACTCCTCCCACACTACCCCTATTCTTCCTTTTCATAAAGTGTAATGACTCGAAAGCCACCATGATGCTGTCAGAGATAGACCTCCTAGGGACAAAAGCCGACTGATTTTCAGATATCAAAGCCGGTAATACTCTCTTAAGCCTATTAGCCAGAACTTTGGCAATCAATTTGTAGAGAACATTACACAGGGAGATAGGGCGAAAATCCTTCATCCCTTCAGGGCTATCAATTTTGGGGATCAAAACGATAATTGTATCATTTAGTTGTGACGGGAATTCCTTCCTATCCAGATACCCGATACAAGCACGAACAACCTCCACACCAATAATGTCCCAAAAGTGCTGGAAGAAACCTGGGTTTAACCCATCAGGACCTAGAGATTTATCTGGATGCATTTGGAACATTGCTACCTTAAATTCTTCATGAGTGAATTGGGAACACAACTCGCTCTGCATGTCATTCGTGATTAATGGGTCCAAAACATCAACTGCTTCATAGCATGGGTTTGCTGGGCTGGCAAACAGATCAGAGAAGTACATGCTAGTCAGGGAGCCAAGGTCCTGCGTACCTTGCACCCATAGACCATTGTTGTCCTTGAGGCGCTTAATGGTGTTTCTCTGTTTTCTAGCCTTGACACAAGCATGGAAAAATTTAGTATTCTGGTCACCCTCTTTTAGCCAAAAGCTCTTAGACCTTTGTTGCCAATGGGTAGCCTCAACTTTAAGAAGCGTGTTTAATTCCTGGCGAGCCTGGAGAAAACTATCGACGTCTGCAGGTACATTGCTGTCAACAAGGCGATCTAGCCTCCTCTTACAAAACTCGATTTTCTTTCTAAACCGCAGGCGATATTTGTTACCCCATTGTTCCATACTACTAGCACAAGCCGACAACTTTTCTTCAAGACTACCACAATTATTACTCCTCCAGCCTGCACGGACAAATTCTCTAAACTCCGGGTCTTGGAGCCACTCTTGTTCGAATCTGAAATGTCTCTGAACCCCTTCCCTCACCGGGGTTGCAAAGTTTAAGAGAATCGGAGCGTGATCCGAATAGGATGAGACCAATGTGCACAATCTGTGATTGAGGAATCTATCCGCCCAAGTGGTAGTGGCCAAAGCCCTATCCAATCTCTCTCTAACCCACAGTCTAGTGCCACAGCTTCTTTCCCATGTGAATTGACTACCCTGAGTTGGTATATCAAGCAGCATATTCTCCTCAACAGATTCCTAAAACTTTCTCATCAAGCCCTGAGGGTATGGAAGTCCCCCCACTTTCTCTGCATCTGAAAGAATACAATTAAAGTCCCCCATAACCAGGAGGGGAAGGATCGAGCTGGAGCACAGCTGAGCCAGTAAACTCCATGAGCCGCCATGATTGGCCCGATTAGCATGACCATAGAAACCCACAAACCTCCAATCACCCCTCTCATTATCATGCATCTGAACTTTAATATGATGATCCGAGAACGAAACAACCGAAGCCATGTACTGCTTCCTCCAAAGTAGGGCAAAGCCCCCACTTCTACCTCTACAATCAACAGTGAAAGAGCTTTCAAAACCAAACTTTCTTTTCAAGCCATCAATAACAGAACTAGTTACCAGTGTTTCAATCAAAAAAACCATATCCGGTTTGCTTCCAACTAAGTTAAATGTCACAATTAAATTAACCATATTATGTTCTTTTCCTATTAACTTTATATGTTATCTTTTTATTTAGTTCTATATTCTTATTTATTACAATACAATTAATAGTATTCTTGACCATTAAAATCTTATATTTGTTTTTCATCAATGATTTCATGACTCCTACATTTCATTGCTCATGTAATATATGCAAACTAAAAGTAATTGAATATTCATAATATTTCGAACACTAGTGTTCGAAATATTATGAATAGTCAATAACATATATCAATATTATTTTAACTAGTGTTCGAAATATTGAATTACTTTTAGTTTGCATATATTACGTGAGTCATGAAATTTAGGAGTTTTGGAATCATTGATGAAAAACAAATATAAGGTTTAATGGGCAAGAATACTAATTAATTGTATTATATATAACTAAATAAAAGGATAACATATAAAGTTAATAGGAAAAGAATATAATATGGTTAATTTAATTGTGACGTTTAGCTTAAATTCGTATTATTTTGTAAACGTTAAGCCTGTATTAGTGCTATTTTGTACGTGGGGCCTAAATTGATACTATATTGTAAACATTAAGCCTAAATTGATATTATGTTGTAAATGTTAAGCCTATATTGGTGCTATTTTAAACGTTGAGCTTAAATTGGTACTTCCCCAAAAACCTTAGGCCTATTTTGGTATCTTATCCCAAATTAATAAAATATATTAATAAATAATTGTTTGGTTGATATTAATAAAGATATATGTAACCGAACCGAGCCGAACCAAGCCGAGCTTTGGTCTGTTCAAGCTCGGCTCGCTATAAAATTAACGAGCTCGAGCTGAGCCTTGACCTACTCAAGCTCGGCTCAGCTCATTAGAAAATAAACGAGTTTGAGCCGAGCTTCGAACTTGTTTCGAGCCCAAAATCCTCTTTGAGCTTGGTTTATTAAGAAAATTATCTAACCATTAATTATTTGTGAGTAAATCGTTAATTATATTTATTAAGTTCGCTCACAAATAGCTCCTTAATTGTATATATAAACAAAGTTCGTGAATAAGTAAACAAGATGCTTATAAATAGTTCGTCTATTACTCATTTATTATGTTTGTGAACGAAATGAAATAATATTACGTTTGGATATTTGTGAACTAACGTAAAACTATATAGTTTTCTGAGCTTTCGAGAGTTTTGACCTGCTCAAGCTCGACTTGTTTATAAACCGAAGCCACTAAATCGCGTTGAGCTTTCGAGCCGAGTTTTTGAAGGACCCAAAAGATGGGTTACCAATAACAACAATCAAATACGCGGAATACCAATAACAACACCACAAGGATCAATCTAACAAACAATCAACCAAAGCACAACCCAAGTCCAAACAAAAATAGCAACTATAACCACAAGAATGGAAATCCAAAACCACAATCAACAACACAAGATTTATACGTGGAAAACCTCTTCGGTGTGAAGAGTAAAAACCACGGGACGTTTAAGGAGTCCACTCTACTTCTCTTATTATGATAAAATTGAGGGCAAAACAAACCCAACAAAGTCTTACAAAAGGTTTATAACCCACCAACAATCATGAAACAATAAGAGATTTGAAGAAGTAGACAAATACCAAGAAAGAGAAGAAATCAGTCTACAATCTGCCCCAACTCCGGACAGACCTTCCCGACCTCCGAACGACAATCACAACGGTCAGAACATGGAACAATATGTCTAGAAGCTCCTGTCCAAAAATCGTGACGATCCGACGGTTCAATCTCCGGGAATCGACAAAAACGTGAACTGACCTAAAGAGAGAAAGGCCAAATCCGAAAATCTCTTTTGTGTGTGTCTTTTCTTCTTCCTTCATTTATATTAAATGAATACAACTCATTCCAATAAATACACATTAATATAGCTTCTCAAAGAAGCCAAAATTAATAATAAATGGACTTTAAATATGGGCGGGACCCATAGCAATCTCCCCTCCAGCCCATCACGGAGAGAAGAAAAACTCAAATTCTTCAACGTTTGAATCTCATCCCGGAAAGCTTATTACAAAGCTCAAGCTTGCTTCCGGGAACCACCTTGGTTAACATGTCTGCTGCATTTTTATCTGTGTGGACTTTTTTTTAACAACAATTCTTTCTCTTCAATCACATTCCGCAACCAATGATATCTAATATCAATGTTCTTAGTACGAGCATGATACATGGTATTCTTGCTCAAGTCCATAGCACTCTGACTGTCACAGAATGTCACATACTCACATTGCTTCAAACCCAACTCTTGAAGGAACCTCTTCAACCAAATCATCTCTTTACATGCTTCCACAGCTGCTATATACTCTGCCTCAGTAGTAGACAATGCTACACACTTTTGTAGCTTGGATTGCCATGAAATGGCTCCCCCTGAAAATGTAAACACATAACCTGAGGTAGACTTTCTATTATCAAGATCACCAGCCATGTCTGCATCTGTATATCCCTCAAGAATCGGTTTTCCACCTCCATAACACAAACTCAATTTGGAAGTACCACGCAAATATCTGAAAATCCACTTAACAGCTTCCCAATGAACCTTACCCGGATTGGATAAGTATCTACTCACCAAACCAACAGCCTGTGTGATATCTGGTCTAGTACAAACCATAGCATACATCAAAGAACCAACAGCAGATGAATATGGAATAGAAGACATATTTTCTTTTTCTTCATCTGACTTAGGACAAGCTTTATTACTCAACTTGAAGTGAGCTGCTAAAGGTGTATTAACAGGCTTGTCATTCTTCATATTGAACCTTTCAAGCACACGTTCAATATACTTTTCTTGAGATAACCACAATTTTCCAGCTTTCCTATCACGAGCTATCTCCATTCCTAAGATCTGCTTAGCTGGACCCAAGTCTTTCATGTCAAATGACTTGGACAAATCCTTCTTCAAGTTGGAAATCATCCCTGCATCTTGTCCAACTATCAACATATCATCCACATATAAAAGAAGGATAATAAATTTACCTCCAGGGAAATTTCTAAAATACACACAAGGATCTGCTGAAGTTCTATTATAACCATTTTTTGTCATAAAAGAATCAAACTTCCGATACCATTGCCTTGGTGCCTGTTTGAGCCCATAAAGACTCTTCTTCAACTTGCAAACAAGCTTTTCTTTTCCCTTCTCTTTAAACCCTTCAGGTTGCTCCATATATATCTCCTCATGCAAATCACCATGTAAGAAAGCAGTTTTCACATCAAGCTGCTCCAACTCCAAATCAAGACTTGCAGTTAAACCCAAAATGGTTCTTATAGATGTCATCTTGACAACAGGAGAGAAGATCTCATCAAAATCAATGCCTTTCTTCTGATTGCAACCCTTTACCACCAATCTGGCTTTGCGCTTCACTATCTTGTCACCATCTTTCTTGTTCTTGAAAACCCATCTGTTTTTCAAGACCTTCTTACCTTTAGGAGGCTTCACAAGCACATATGTCTCATTCTTTTTCAAGGAATCCATCTCTTCCTTCATAGCATCAAGCCAAAGATTTTTGTCTTTACTAGACAACACTTCTTCAAAGTTCTCTGGCTCCCCCTCATCAGTGATAAGAACAAACTCTGAGCTTGGATATTTTGTAGAAGGTTTTCTTTCTCTAGTTGACCTTCGAACCGGTGCTTCTTCCACCAAAGGATATGGCTGCTCCCCCTGCTCATGAACATCCTCTATATCATTCTGATCATCATGTGGAACATCATCAAATTCTGCTACACCACCACCATCATTATCAAATTCTGGTGCATCACCATCTTCATTTGGTTGTACCTCATCAACACCATCAAGTGTTGCTTCAACATTCTCATTTGTTGGCTGCTCAACAGATATAGGAATAGAAACAGAAGACACATCAGTAGTATCAAAAGACAACGTAGGAGTAGAATTGTACCTTGTACTTAGAAGTTCTGAGCCCATCTCGTGCTCAAAGAATACTACATCTCTGCTTCTCACTACCTTCTTCTTCTCTGGATCATAGAGTCTAAAACCATACTCCTCATCACCATAGCCAACAAATACACAAGGATTAGTCTTGGAATCAAGCTTTGATCTCTGTCCTTTTGGCACATGCATGTATGCCTTGCATCCAAAGACTCTCAAATGTGAATAAGTAGGATCTCTACCCTTCCATGCTCTCTCGGGTATCTCAAGGCCAAGAGGAATTGATGGTGAACGATTGATCAAGTACACTGAAGTATTAACAGCTTCAGCCCAAAATGTCTTTGGAAGATTAGACATTCTAAGCATACATCTCACTTTCTCCACAATTGTTCTGTTCATTCTCTCTGCTACACCATTGTGTTGAGGGGTGCCAGGCACAGTTTTTACATGTCTAATTCCATGGTGTGAGCAATAATTCTCAAATTCTTTAGAAGTGTACTCACCACCATTGTCAGATCGAAGACACTTCAATTTTCTTTCTGTCTCCCTTTCTACCATGACGTGAAACTTCTTGAAAGTTTCAAACACTTCACTCTTTGTCTTCAACATGTAAACCCAAGTTCTCCGAGTAGCATCATCAATAAAAGTGAGAAAATATTTACTGCCACCAAGAGACTCCACCTCTAAAGGACCACAAACATCGGAGTGTATCAACTCCAACTTTCCTTCCTTCTTTGTAGACTTCTTAGAAAAGGAAGCTCTATGTTGCTTTCCTGCTAAGCAATAATCACAAGGGTCAAAAGAAACAGATTTATCAACAGGAATAAGGGATTTACATGCCAAAAGTTTTAACCCTTTATCTGTCATGTGTCCCAATCTTCTATGCCACAAATTAGGAGAGTTCTTTTCTTCAACTGCATTTAGCTCACCAGAACATACATTCAAGTATGTTTTATACAAAGAACAACATAAATCACCTCGAGCAACTGTCAATGAACCCTTGGACAATCTCCATTTACCATCTCCAAAGGTATGTCTGAATCCTTCTAGATCAAGAACATTTGCAGACAACAAGTTAAGGCGTATATCGGGAATATGGCGCACATTCTTCAATATAAGCATGCACCCAACACTTGTCTTCACCCGAATATCACCCATGCCAACAATGCTTGCCGAACTCTGATTTCCCATCTTGACACTACCAAAATCTCCTACTTTGTAGTTCAAGAAGTATTCCCTTCTAGGAACACAATGATAGGAAGCTCCTGTATCAACAAGCCACTTTGTGCCTGAACCATCAACATGATGACACTCACTAGTTGCACAAATCAAAGAAACACCATCATCACTTTTAGAAGTGACAACTGCAGTATTTTTATCATCTCCCTCCTTCTGAGAATCTTGCTTCTTGCCTTGTTCTCTTTTCCAACGGTAGCAATATTTCTTTATGTGACCCGATTTGTTGCAGTGATGACATACCATAGGCTCTTTCCCATCTCTGGACTTAGACCTACCTCTTGAGTTACCACGCCTCTTTGGACCTCTACTCTTGCCTCTACCTCTGTTCTCAACAACAAGAGCTTGTGAATTATCAACTCCCATCTCCTTTCTTCTTATCTCTTCATTAAACATACTCTCTTTAATCACATCCAAAGAAAGTACACCATCCGGAGCAGAGTTACTAATAGTCACAACAAGAGTTTCCCAACTATCTGGCAATGAACTCAATAGAAATAAAGCCTGTAACTCATCATCAAGAATAATCTTCATAGTGGTAAGTTTGTTGATTATATCTTGAAAATCACTAAGATGCTCAGAAACTGACTTCCCACTTTTCAACTTCAAATTAACAAGCCTCTTAATCAAAGAAGCCTTATTATGAGCAGTCTTTCTTTCATAAAGACCTTCTAATTTCTTCCACAAATCATATGGGTCAGACTCTTGAGAAACATGGTTGAAAATGCTAATATCAACCCATTGTCTGATAGTCCCCAAAGTCTTTCTTTTCAACTTTTCCCATTCTCTATCTTCCAATGTTTCTGGTTTGACTGGTTTGGACAAACTACCATCCTCTTTGGTTTCTGCATCAATTGGGTCATACAAATCTTTGAAAAATAACAAATCTTCCATCATAGGTCTCCATATAGAATAATTGGTTGATGTCAATTTAACCATGGAACTATTACTGCTATTAGACTCCATAGCTAACTTCAAAATTAACCTTGCTCTGATACCAATTGAAGGACCCAAAAGATGGGTTACCAATAACAACAATCAAATACGCGGAATACCAATAACAACACCACAAGGATCAATCTAACAAACAATCAACCAAAGCACAACCCAAGTCCAAACAAAAATAGCAACTATAACCACAAGAATGGAAATCCAAAACCACAATCAACAACACAAGATTTATACGTGGAAAACCTCTTCGGTGTGAAGAGTAAAAACCACGGGACGTTTAAGGAGTCCACCCTACTTCTCTTATTATGATAAAATTGAGGGCAAAACAAACCCAACAAAGTCTTACAAAAGGTTTATAACCCACCAACAATCATGAAACAATAAGAGATTTGAAGAAGTAGACAAATACCAAGAAAGAGAAGAAATCAGTCTACAATCTGCCCCAACTCCGAACAGACCTTCCCGACCTCCGAACGACAATCACAACGGTCAGAACATGGAACAATATGTCTAGAAGCTCCTGTCCAAAACTCGTGACGATCCGACGGTTCAATCTCCGGGAATCGACAAAAACGTGAACTGACCTAAAGAGAGAAAGGCCAAATCCAAAAATCTCTTTTGTGTGTGTCTTTTCTTCTTCCTTCACTTATATTAAAGGAATACAACTCATTCCAATAAATACACATTAATATAGCTTCTCAAAGAAGCCAAAATTAATAATAAATGGACTTTAAATATGGGCGGGACCCATAACAGTTTTGACTTGCTCAAGCTCGACTCGTTTATAAACCGAGCCACTAAATCATGTTCACGAATGGTTCGTTTATAAATCGAATCGAATCGAACCGAGCTTTTATCGAAACCGATCAGCGAGCCCTTTACTGAGCGACTCGGCTCATTTTCCGCCCTAGATATCAAAACCAACACCGAACTTTTGTTGCTCGGCCTTACACACTGTTTGGTTGGGAGTTTTGAAGGAAATATAAGGTAAGTGATTTCACTTAAACCACAGAAATTAAAGAGGCTGTCGTAATATTCAGATTTGACAAAATGATGTGGGGAGGTATCTGTATTTCTGTAATTGAGAACTTGATGCGATTTCACGATCAATTGATGAGATTTAAGGAGTTGAAGTACAGATTCGAAGATTTAAGAAGTTTCAGCTCACCGAGAAGACTCCACAAAACCCTCAATCTGTACTTCAACTCCTTACATCTCATCATTGATCAGTTCATAGATTGGAGTTTTATCTTGGTCTGACGGAAGCCAAAAGCTTGGTGCTCGATTCAGAAGAAGTAAGTTTTCCTTTGCAATTAAAATAGATTAATACTTGTATGGATAATCAGAAGTAGTCTTAACTTCACTAATTACTTATCCAAGATTTACTTCTTGTTGATGGCTGTTGAGACAAAAGTCTCCCTAGGATGACCGGTTATTAACCTTGAAATCTGGGAAACTGCAGAATGGTTCTATAACACCTTTTGCCATATTAGATTATATGAATTGATATATGGTTTCAATTATTTTGGGGAGAAACAAAATAATATTAGATAATCATTTTGGGTATTGTTTGGAAACATCTGATTACTACTATTTTGGTAGAACACTCTCTTTGTAAGCCTGCTATTTTTATAGTGTAAGAATTTATTCTTGAGTGGAACCAAAAGCTAATAGTAGTATTAAAGACCTTTGGATTCAACTAAGCATCCTCAAATCCATCCATATTTGTCAAAAATCAAGGTGCAAGGTTCATGGCTATTCTTGTCTATGTGGATTGTCATGTAACCATTTGAACTAAAAGTTCAAGCTGACAGTTAAGGCTCAATCATAGATTTTATATTAATCTCTGACATGGATGATCTCTTTGTAGCCAGGAACTGCAAGAAAGTTCAACTTCATCAAAACATATCTACATACTCTGTTTAATATAAAAGATTTAGGGACGCTTAAATATTTTTTAGGGTGTATCCATAACCTCAAAACAGATCCGTTTTAGCCAACACAAATATTGCCTTGATCTTGTACAAGACCAAGCCTTTTAGGATCAAAGCTAGTAAAACAAAACTTTACAAACATCTCTTCCTACATACAACTCACTGGGAAATTACTTCATTTAACCCATTGAAGACCATAAATATGCTACATAGTCCACAAATTTTCACAATGCCTGAAAACTCTAATATAGATGATTTGCAGACGGCATACAGGGTACTCAGATACCTCAAAACATCAGCTGGACAATAAATCCCTACCAACAACAAGCTAGATCATAAGACCTTCACTGATGCAGAATAGGTTTCTTGTACTCAAACCATACAATCCATAATAGGATTCTGCATCTTCATAGGCAATGCTTTGATATCTTGGAAATCAGAGAAGCCACAGTATCAAGAAGCTTATCTGAAGCAGAGTAAAAAATCAAGGCCCGAGTCTGTGAATTACACTGGCACTTGCTCAGAGATTTTAAAATTCAGCATAACAAACCTATAGTTTTATTCCATGACAACCTATAGTTTTGTATTTCCTGTTGCTTTGGCTTTTCTTTTTTTTATTGTTAGCAAATGGCTTTTCCTGCCTTAAGCATTGGAAGCCAACTGTCCAAATTCCAGAATAGATCAAATTCAAGAATATATGTGGGTTGAATAACAAGAATCAGATTTGAACACCAAATACAATGTTTTTAATTTTTTTTTTCTTTTTCCTTTTCAATTTCAGTTGAATGTCATAGATTAATTTCTCGGGTTAGCCTCCTGAACTTATTTAAAATGATCTATTCCCCTCCTAAACTTGTTTAAATTTATATATTAACCTCAAGAAGTGGTTAGAATGATCTATTAGTCCATTGAACTTGCTTAAATTGATATATTAACATCTCAAAAGAGATTATAATGATCTATTAATCCATTGTACTTGCTTAAAGTGATACACGTTTTAATTTGTCCAAATCTTTTCTTGTTCTGCCACGTGGACTTACGAAGCTAATGAGATATTTTAAGCAAGTTCAAGGGACTAACAAGACATTCTTAAAATCCAGAGTGTCAAACGTTTTTTTTTTTTTTTTTTGCAAGTTTATGAAGCCTCTGATGTATTGGGTTGCCATTATTAATGATTTGATAATTGTTAATAGTTATTACTCTCTACCTTTCATCTAAATTGTCAAGCTTTTAAAGACATTTGGAACAACTGAAAGAAATACTCTAGACTAGTGATTTTTCTTAGGTATCAAAATAGCTTCAAGACTTTGGGGAAGTGTCAATTTACAAAATAATAGCACCATTGTAGCATCAATATTTCTGAAGTGGTACAATTATAGCCTTGGGTAACGAAACGTGGGGTAAATTGGTACAATTTCACAAACATGGAAGTGTCAAGTTCCCTTTATCCAGGACTATAATTGCACCATTTCATAAATGTCGAGGCTAAAATGGTGTTATTTTGCAACTTGATACTTCTCCTAAAAGCTTTCAAGCGAGCTCCAAATGTCGTAACAATCTAAGAGATGAGATTAGGTAAATAACAAATTTAAGCAATGTCATTACAATCTAAGAGATGATAAGCCTACGATAGAAGTTCTTCCATATCATAGAGTTTTGGAAACTATGAGATGGTTATGGTGTGTGCAAGCTGGTGGTCTTGAATTGAATGTACTAAAAATTGAGATTGACTTCCTAAAAATTGGAAGCACGTCTGTTTTTATCTGTTCACACAAGCCTACAATCATAGACAGGCTAACCGATGCAAAGATAAACGATATTTGATTCGTCTAGTTCCAAGCATGAGCTTGTGCATGAGTTGTTTGGAATCTTCGCTGCATTCAAGCTCTATACTTTGTGGAATTCATATGCCTTGTCGTGCAAGATGAGGTTGTATGTCAGAAAATGAGATGAGATGAGATGAGATGTTGCTTATCTTCACTTCTAGAATTCCTGTTGGAAACGTGCTCCTCATTTGTGTGTGCTCCTGGTTTATAATAGGCAAAAACCATTCTGAGGCCCCTGATCTTTCATTGTTTGGTGTATTGAGCCCTCGATCTTTCATTTAGACATATTGAAACTCTGATCTTTCATTGTTTGGTGCATTAAGCCCTCGATCTTTCATTTAAATACATTGAGCCCTTGATCTTTCATATATGAGTTTATTAGGCCCTTCCAAAAAAAAAGCTATCTATCATCAATTTATTATAATGTTAGGATATTATCAATTTACCATAATTGTAACATATTAATTGATGTATTTTAAGTAATTACTTTAAAAAACATAATGTAAGTAATTACCTTTAAATGTTTAATAATATTCATGAATTTAGTTAGTAGTACGGGTGGTTATTTAAGTTTAGGATCATGAAATTTAAATGTACATATTTTAAATATAATATAAACTAATAATTAATCGATAATTTATTTTATCAATGATGAAACCGAATACCAAACTGAACCGGACCGAAATAATCGGTTCGGTTCGGTTTGTTAATATAAATCAGTTAGGTTCGTTTTTATTTTAGGTGTTATTCGGTATTCGGTTATTTCGGTTCGGTTTGATTTTCAGACCGAACCGATCGTTGGACACTCCTAGTTGAACCAAACAGGTCCTTAATACATTTATATGTGAATTAATTTATGGAAAAGCCTAATACACCCATATATGAAAGATCAAGGGCTCAATGTGTCTAAATGAAAGATCGGGGGCTTAATGCACCAAACAATGAAAGATCAGGGGTTCAATGTGTCTAAATAAAAGATCAAGGGCTTAATACACTAAACAATGAAAGATCAGGGGGCTCGGGATGCTTTTTGCCTTTATAATATCCTCTTTTTTTTTATAACGAAAAACTACAATTCCTATTGCCTGACTGACAATGTAGTAATGTATTTGTGATCTCTGGTTTCATAATATCCTCTTTTCTTGAGGAAGTAATTCTGGTTCTAACGGGGATTTGGTGCTTTCTGTTTATTCTTATAAGTTATTTCTAATACATTGAATATTGAGGATTGTGCCAGTTATGATATAATTCAGGAAGTTCGGGAACAGGGGTTGAATTTTACCCAGTTATTTATAGAATTCATATGATACGGCCTAATTACGTGACAATGTAATAATGATTTGGTTCTAAGGGGGATTTGGTGCTTTCTGTTTATTCTTATAAGTTATTTCCAATACATAGAAGATTGGCTTTTGAGGATTGTGCCAGTTGTGATACAATTCAGGAAGTTCGGGAACGGGGGTTGAATTTTGTCCTTGATTGTTGGAGTCTCTAATTTGTGTTGTGGGATTCTAAAAGGTATGATTTGTAATTTTGACAAGTATCAGTTAATTGTGTTGTTTGAAGAGAGGACAAAATCAATTTAGTTGTTCCTGGTTGCATTTTCTATATCCAAAGCTAATTGTAATGTTTGCAAGTCAATATTATTTCATGATGGTGTTTGATTATAAGTGTTGAGCATCTATCTATCAAGCTAATCCTGCATTTAGCAATTTCTTATTTCAAGAAGATGAAAGAGTGTTTTGCTATTTGTTATTGTTGTTTACTGTTATGTAATATGAATAATACTTCATGAAATTTCTAAGTTCTAGGAACCTTGTGCATTTTGGTGTTTCCATGAAATGAAAGGAGGACAATTTTCATTAGATTTACAGCTGTTCGCGAGCTTGTTAATGAGCTTTGTTCACGAGCAACTTGTTAATTCAGTTCATGAACTTTTCGCTCGCGAACAACTCATTAATTGTATTGATTTGAAATTTTTCAACATAAAATTATATAGTTTTGAAATTTACAAAACTACGTTGATTTACATTTATCCTCTTTATAGAAATTGTTAAAAAAAAAAAAAGAACCAAGCTTGATTATAATCGAGCTTGCTTATGAGTTTGTTCATGAACCTGTAATCAAGCTCGATTCGCAAGCCAAACACGATCGACCCGAACACCGAATTGCTCATGAGCGGCTTGACTCATTTACCGTCCTAGTATTTGAGGGACAAAGTCTAAATTTGTTCCTAACGTTTTTGGATAACCGGGTACTGTTGTAAGTTCATCAGGAACTACGGTATCCAACATCGGAAATGGGCAGTAATTAGGCTATATAAAATTTCGAATTTTGCCCGCCTTTCAATACAGAAAGCGGTGGCTTGATCGCCTGGGTCGCCTTTCGCAACTATGGTGTATACATCCAAGATATTCATTTTGTTGATCACTGTGGGATTTCTCCATAGGATGACCCGTTAATGATATATTTGTGTCGTGTCAATCGGGTTGTCTATGTAAATTGCGCTGGCTTGTCAGATATTGTCACCCCTTTGATGTTTTGAGTAAATGGCATTGGTTAAGGAGCTGTTGGACATATCACAGAGGAGAGGAGAGGAGAGGAGATAATCTCCTCTTATGAATAGAAGCTACTCATCAGCAGTTGATATCATGGTACCGTTGCTTCTTCCAAATACAATGATATTGATATTTTTTTCCCAATGTCACTTGAATGTCATAGATCATGTTTATATGATACATACATGCCATCAATATTCAATAGTGCATGCTTATATTTGCTCTTTTATTTAATATATGATAATTGGTGCTGAACTCAAGTATGCAAATTTTGAATTTTCATTTAGGAAAACTTATCTAATTCTCATGATGCTTTCTATTGCTCTGTTTCCATGACTACAATAATTTGGTATTTGGATCAACTGAAAGAAATACTCAGAGCAGTGACCGGGTTTAGTGATTTATTTTCTATTCTATGGGTTGCTCAATACCCTGTGATAGTCTGATACAAAAAAGTTTTGGTTTCCTAAAAGCCTCTTTGTTCAGTTCGCTTTTATTTGGTTCGGTTTATGACCGAAGATTCTACCTTGGGGAGTGAAATTAGAGTATTTTGTATTATGAGAGTAAAATAGAACTTTACCTGTTTTGAGATTCTAAAGTTGTATGTATAAAAGAAAAGCTTAAATCTTGATAGAATCAGAATGAATAATCTTGTTACAATGGCTGCTATATGTACAACAAGTTACAGAAAGGAAGAGAGTGGAAAGAGGTTTGGTTACTTGTATATTATATTTTTATATTTTTTAATGTTTTAATGGGATTTTAATGGTTTCTCTGAGTGCATACATAAACTTGTGTTAGCAAATGGGATTTTAGTTGTTTGCGATCTTCACTGATTGAAGCATTATTCATTTATAGAATTCATTTTCCATTTCTGAAAGTAATAGGTTACTCCTTGAGCCAGCTACTATGTGCTTTCTCCTTGATTCTTGGAGAACAGAAGCATAGTTGTGCAAATAGTGGTAGAAGTGAGACATACATCATTCTGTTCTATGTTTTGAATTGCCATAGATAGGAACATGAGTGTGCGTACCAGAATCGACAAGCTAAATGTTCTAATGGACAAAGGTAAATCTTTTGTATTCCGAGATTGTATGCATAAGCTTGTGCCAGGAAACTCTTGTCTACACAGGAACTTGCTATTCTTAAAGGTATGCTTTCTGTCCCAAGAGAAGAGAAGAGAAGAGAATCGGCAGGCTTGAAGGTGATTTCTAATTCCGAGAACCTACAAGTATCAGTTGTTTGAAGAGAAGAGAAAATCAATTTAGTTCTTCCTAGTAACGTTTCCTATATCCAAAGCCAGTTATAATATTTGATGATGATGTTTGATTGTTGATTGTTGAGCATTCATCTTTGACAATGCTGAATATTAAAGGTGTGATTGGAAGGAGATTTTTGCTGTTTTCATGGAACGAGGGAGGGGAGACCGACTAATAATTAAATTAAGGCAGTCCATCCCAAGGCTAGGTTGCCTCGATAGATTGTTTTGAGGATGCAACCCCGCCTTTGCTTGATGGTTTCGATGGGTGTCGGGGCATCCCCAAGCCTTATTGTTTATGCACTTAGCTACTAAGTTGTTGAGGAAGTAATTTTGTTGTCTAGGGATTAGGTGTTAGTTGTCTATTTGGCTGATTATATATGAGCGATTCTGTCTCTTCTTAGCCCTCTATCTTCATATGTGAGCACCATAAGCAAATACAGAGCTATATTTTTTAATTCTTAGTTTAAGGCCAAAATGGTGTCGTTCTAACGTTATGGATTTCAACGTGGACAGATTGTTAAGGTGCTTTGAAAAGAGTTGGAAACTTGTTTTACTATGTCTTGTAAACTTTACCAACAAAGTATACATACAGAATTTACATGTATTAAATATAAACAACTTGTTAAAGGATTTAAAATATTGTTATGTTGCGATTGATCCCGAAAACAAATGCCTCGTGTAGATTTTTTTTTTTTTTTCCAAAACCGCCGATTCAATGAAATAATTTTGTATTTTTCATCTCCTAAAGCAAGGAAAAATTTAGGGTGCAGGAAAAGGACTTTAGCATCCATTGATCACTGAAAAGTTCCATTAAACATGTGCATATTAAATTTTTGAAGTAAAGTCAACGGAAAAAATTACATAGAGCACTCTCTATTCGGATTTCGAACTTAGAAGCTTAGGTTAATGAGATGTCCTTACTTTTGTATCAACTTTCTAATTACTAATTAATTATGTATTTCTCCTTATGTGATGTAAGCAAAATTCATCGAACCACTACAATGTCTCATTTCTCATTCTGCATATCAAGCATATTATATTATAATTAATAGTCGATCCAATTCCGAATAAATACCATGCAATAGATGCTAACTGAAGGAAGTGTGTCTACTTTAGTTTGAACATAAGAACCGAAAAAGCATTGACGTTTTATTCTGACATTAGTAGTGTAGTTATTTTCCAGTTGTCATTATAGTGTTTTAATATGATTTTTATTATATTATAGATAATATAAGTCTTGATTACTCTTACAAAATTAAACTCCTCCCAAACATTTTTGGGTCTTGTTAAACTTAGCCCCTATTTCACACACTTAGCCTAGGGAAAATGACGAAACTGCCCTTATTGTCTTTGGGAAGCAAAAAAAGTTATTTTTTTCTCTCTACGGAACGTGGGCGTGTGAACATCACGTCTCACCACGTGGTGAGGCGTATTGCCATCACGCCTCACCATGTGGTGAGGCGTGATGTTCACACGCCCACGTCTGGATTTTTTTTATCTAATTTTAAGTTTTAATTATTATTATTCTAAACAATTCTAAATATTATTATTATTAACATTATAATTTGAATTGTAATTATTAACATTATGGTGCCTTCTATGCTTACTTTGTTTTTGATAAAATAAGCTTTACTTTGTTTTTTCTACCATTGGATGAACTTACTTTGTCAAAGTTCAAAGTAAGCATAGCCTAACCCTTAACATTATATTAAATAATATACATGAAGTATTAAATATGTATTAAAATGTGTTAAAAATAATATGTTCTAAAGAATTCACCCAGTTCCATTCCTCCATAATCTGCTTCAGATCAGTCCTAACTTGTGGAGCCTGCTCAGCGAGCACGAGTGCGATCACCCGCTAAGTGACGTCTGCCAAACGGCTAACCCACTGCACAAAGTTAAATATTAGGAAAAAAACATAGGTAAAACAATAATAAATAAATAAATAATAAAAACTTACATATTCGATGTTGGAGCGATAATGGTGGACCGTCGTATCTTGAGGGGCACAAAGCAGACGAGGATGTGAATATCGTCTGTACCACTCCATGTACCCGAAAACACAAGCACCAGGATCGGCTCCAACTGTTTGGCATCTCCTCCGATCAACGCCACGAGTAGATGGAAATCTCCGCCAAGTATCATCAACTGTCACTTCGAAATGCGTGAGTCTCTACGATACAGACTTTCATAACCGAAATGCAGTATCAGGTCTAATATACTCAGTCGAGATAGTTTGAACATAACCGACCTGACGAAGTACTCGGTTGGGCATATATGGCTCAACAATATCTCTACACCGTATCCACCCGGTGTAGGACACGCGAAACTGATCATCATCGGCGACTGGACCATAAGGCAACCACATTACCTGCAAAAAAAAATATATATAATAACATGTTAATAAAAAATATTATTTGTTTAAGTAAATTGTTGCAAGTTATAAAATATTATTTTACCTCAATTGCCGTCATCTGGTCCAACTGTGCACGAAAGCTCAAAAGTCGGGAGGCCTTCCTGCCTGGAGTCCCGACATCCCATCTGCACGCTTGGGGAGCAATATCTGGAGTCTAGAGTGGTAGTCGATGGGGCCGGAATACCGGAAAGTACACATATATCCACGCCTAAAGGAGGGTTAAACATTCACATATACCCAAACACTCTCCTCTACTCGCTATCCCTAGCTGCCGATATAAGGTGGCAAGTGTAGCAGATCCCTAAGAACGTCCAACAGTCCATGTGACGCCGGCGTGAACCTTCTGGAGATGAGACGATCTGATTCTATTGCCACTCTTATTGATAAATAAGGTGGATCCTAAAATAAGTCGTATCCATGCTGTCGCTCGAGTCCCGGCATTCCGATCCTCCCGGGCTGGGTAAGGCCCTCCACAACATTTGTAAAAACACATCTGCCACTCCAGTAGTGCTCCGACGAAGATAACAACTCCTCCTGCGTAACTCCAAACAGATCCATACACATGGCCGGCTACACTCCGTCTTTACACGTATTGACCATATTATTTTATAAAATTAGAAACCGGATATAAATATTATTCGTCTAACTAAATATTATTTCCAACTGAATATTTCTAACTATAATTTTAAAAAAATAAATTAAAACTATTATAACTATAAAAAAAATTAAAATATTATTCTCACTAAATATTTATAACTATAATTTTTTTTTAAAAAAACTATTAAAAAATAAAATATTATTCTAACTAAATATTTATAACTATAATTTTAAAAAAATATTATTCTCACTAAATACAAATAATTTAAACGAGAAAATAAAAATAAAAGAATTTAAAAATTATTCTAACTATAAAAAAATAAAATAAATTACCCCCGGACGTATGAACATCACACTCTCACACAGGTGGGGGCGTAATGCTAATACGACAATCCTATGGTGGGGGCATATGGCTATCACGCATCCATCAACATTACGCCTGTATCTGTGGAGGGGCGTAATGTTTATACGCCTCTCCTGTGGTGGAGGCGTGATAAGCATACGTCCCCACCCCGCGATTTCAAAACAACAATATCAGAAATTTTAATCACAAAACCGTAAAAAAAAAACCGTTCGAGTCAAAATTACGTACCATTAATCCCTTTCCTTTGACGCCTCTCCCCCGATTTATACTTTTTGTCCGGATTTGAGTTTAGAATTTGAGAGGATTTGGGAATTTTACTAAAGGGTAATTTCGTCTTTGCAATAGGCTAAATGTGGGAAATTATGACTAAGTATAATAATCCACAATACTTTTTTATAAAATAAAATGGGATAACGTGTAAAAATACCCTTAATGTTTACAGCTAGGAGCAGTTTTACCCATAACGTCTAAAATAGTGCAATTTTACCCCTAACATTGGCAGTCAAGAGCAATTTTACCTCTAATGTTGTCAAGTTAGTTCAATTTTAGATATTATTATAAAACATAGATATTTTATTCCTTATTCTGCACCAATTGCATATCAATTTGTTTTTAAAAAAATTCATATTTTCTGTGATTTAATAGTAGAATTGGAGTTTAATATTCGTCGAAATATTTTAAATTTTTTTCACATCTAATCATATGTTTATTATATATTACTAATGAGTGATAAAATGACTCACATGTGAAGTATAGAGGATACGATTCACGACCGAGAAAATAGTTTGATGAATTATTTCTCAAATCGGCCCAATTTGATAACGTTGGGGATAAAATTGTTCTTGGCTGCTAACGTTAAAGGTAAGATTGCACCATTTTAAATGTTATGAGGGTAAAATTGCTCATGCGTGCAAACGTTAGGGGGTATTTTTGCACATTATCCCAAATAAAATAAAATAAAGTACTCTATTTGCTAATAGATGAAACCAAATGGGTTTTATTTGTAATTTCCCCTTAATTAGATTCAAGTACAATTTCCCCCTTTCTGAAATTGAATAGAATGAGACCTAATTTATGGATTCTCATTCAGTCTCAGTTCTCCCCCTTCTAAAAATGGCTACCAATTTCATTAGAAATATCATCTTCCTTCCTCACATTCGATTACGTTTTCTTCATTCTTCTGCAACTATATCTCCCGTTCCTCCTCCATTACCCACCATTGAAACTTCTTCGTCATCGTTTACTGTCGAATTTCTCGTCAATTCATGTGGGCTTTCATTAAAATCGGCTCTATCTGTCTCCAACAAGTTTCAGCTCAACGAAAAGACTCCACAAATCCCTCAAGCTGTACTCCAACTCTTTAAATCTCATCATTTCAGCGACACCCATGTCGCCCAATTGATCGTGAAACGCCCTCAAGTTCTCAATTGCAGAATTCATGACAATCTCAAACCCAAATTTGAGTACCTCGTCAAAATTGGCTTTGAAGGTGAGATGCTTCCCCATATCATTTTGTCGAATCCGAATATTACCAGAGCCTCTTTAGTTTCTCAAATCAAACCGTCTGTCGAGTGTTTGAGGTTGTTTTTAGATAGTGATGAGAAATTTCTAACTGTTGTTAAGCGTGGATCATGGTTGTTGACTCACAATATGAAGATTCTATTGCAACCAAATGTTGATGTTTTAGTGAAAGAGGGAGGAGTGCCTGCTCATGTTGTGGAGAGGTTACTACTTTTGCATCCAAGATTTATACTCCATTATCCTGAAAGGTTGATTAATGCTGTGAATTCTGTTAAAAATCTGGGTTTTGAAACTACTGATAAAATGTTCATACAAGCTTTTAGAGTGATGTTACAAATGAGTGAGTCAACTTGGAATAAGAAAATTGAGGTGATGAAGAGTCTGGGATTTAGTGAGGAGGATGTTCTAAAAGCTTTCAAGCGACATCCACAATGTTTAGCTTTATCTGAGGAGAACACTAGGAAGACTTTGGATTTCTACTTTAATACTATGAAGTTGGAGCCTCAAACTATAATTGTAAATCCCAATCTACTTGGGTATTCAATTGAGAAAAGAGTTCGTCCAAGGTATCATGTTTTGAAGGTTTTGGAGTCAAAAAAGCTGATAAAAGGGTCTAAGAAGTTAGAGATCTTAGTCATAAGTGAGAAGAATTTTCGGGAGAAATATATTGATCAATTCATAGATGAAGTCCCTGGTTTGTTGGATTTTTATCTTGGTATCAAGGAAGCTAAAAGCTCCGTGCTCGATGGAGAGGAAGTAAGTTTTCCTTTGCAATGAAAATAGATTAATAGTCCTTAACTTTACTAATTATGGTTTTGTCTTTCAAATACTATCAATATTGAATTGAATGGATATATTTTGGGGACTGATTTAAAACTCTCCCTTCAGCAAGATTACAGGAAAACATACTGCTGATTGGATGGTAATTTTTGTAGAAATCTGGAGGTACAAACTGTCAAAGTATTTTTGTTAGTTTGTGCACAAAAGATTAGATGTTTAAGTAGATTCTATGTTTAGATGTTAAACAAAATCACATCTATCAAATTTTCTGATATATTTCATTCAGACTTTAATCTCAAGTATTGGCATTCATGTTTCTAATTACAAATTACAACCACTAAGTGCATTTAGACAACTAAAGGAGGGTTGCTATCACAAATTACTTTATGTTCTGATTCTGCACTTCTTGTTACCAACAAACAGGAGATGGAACCAACCTGAAATCTGTAGGCATGAGGGGGAGGTTTATTAGCAGCAGAACAGGAGATGGATCGCCAAAAAGCTGGTGCGTATAACCTTGCTATGTTAATGGAGTCAACAGAACAATTTCATGTTCCAGGGACGTGGGCGGAGATTTGGAGAGCAGAAATCCCTTGTTTTTTGCTTGGAAACTGGTTCAGTAGGTTCAATTTAATTAAGGAATGGAGGTTGATAGAATTTGTGTTTATTGCAGTAGGGACATTGAAGACTCATGGCATTTGTTTTTTGAACGTCCGGTTGCTAAATATGTGTGGCAGACAACGTGGCTACTGAGTTTAATTATTTCTGCTTCTTTCACGGTGGACAACTTTGCCAACTTCGTCTTACCCGTGTTGTGGGCTTGTCACGGAATACTTGGGGGAAGGTCCTCATGTTTCTTTGGAGTCTTTGGCGCTTTAGGAATGTAAAATTCTTGCAGAATGTGATTACGTCTCCGGAGCAGATTGGTTTGGTCGCCTTGGACACGTTGTATTCTTGGCTTCGAGCGAAACAGCTTAAACATGCAGACAGAAAAGAGTAGGTAATCTCCGGAACAATATCAAGAATTCGCTTCTTCCAAATACAAAGAGTGATTTGTTGCTGCTGCTGATGTTTTTTTGCTGTTATGTAATATGATTTAAGAGAGGATAAGCTTACAATCTCCTCTTGTCATTAGTTTCATTTCGAATTTGATAAAAATGGTAATGAAGTATTTTATGACTATAGTAGATGATTATATCAAATACAATATATTAAATAAATACCATCCTAATCCAATTAGAATAATTAATTAGGTTAGGATAATTAAATAGATGTATAATCACATTATACTACCTAATAAATATTATCCTTATTAATTGTTTTAACCATAATATAATCTAATTATATTTATCTTAATAAAACAATTAAATTCATAATTAAAGGACTATAAATTCCGGCCCCCTCTTTCTCTCTCTATTAAATTACTATTCTATCATCCGGTCTTACTTCATGTGTGACCCATTAGGTTCTTACCGAAACTAGCCGTATATGTTTATTTAATTAATTCTACTAGATTAATTTAATTTCAAACATATAACGAAATGAGTCCGCAGACTGTTTTATCAGAACTGTCTCATTTCCCTAGAGTGATAAGAAGTCAGGTTGATTCTGACCTTTACCTTTCAGTATTAGGTCCAGTATAATTCGATCCTTCATCAGTTATATCCTTAGACGAATCTTGTAACTATGGATTATGTCAAGTTACATATATCGAGACGTTTGTTTTACTTGTTCAGGTAGAATTAACTCTGAATAGATAGGTTAAGTGAAAACTCCATTTCTACTCTTAACCCTATCACCTTGCAAGGGTTTCACTTAATTCTTCCATAAGAGGCCCATGGATATATATCTCTTATCTATCAGGAATGACGAATGCTCAATCTAACATTAACTATCCTGCAATTACTTTATGTGACACCCAACCCTGCTCTAACACACCCCAAGGCCCCCCTGTAGTGGACCGTGCTCGCACAGAATCAAAGCATCACATTCCATAATCCAAAATCACTAATTAATGTTTATTTGAGTCTGAGGATTACTTATACCTACTAATACCATTTGAGATGAAACAGATGACACTAGATAAATCCATCCATTATGTTATCTCAAGTCGAGTCTCTAATCTTAATGAACTCCTTCACCGGATCCATGTAACTATCTATATATCTCCATATCTAAAGCTTGTGAGACCAGCTCTTTGTTCACAACAGAATACATTGTTGAAACACCTTTCCACATGATTTTGATTTGACAAAATTATTTAAGTTAATCCCATGATTAAACAATTAAATTTAAGTGCTTTGATTTAATTGTACTAATGAATTTGTTCAATGTTGAGTAAGCTAAGTAAACGAGAACAGGAACTAAAAGTCTATAAGAGAAAGACAAGACAAAGTCAGCAAAAGCAAGTCACACAGCAGAAGCTGAGTAGAATGCAACTCAGCTTAGCGCAAGAAATGTCTTCTTCAGAAAAGCTTGAAGGCGAAGCCACTGAGTCAAGCTGAGTAGTCAGGTCAGCATCGATGATCCGTCAACTTGGAAGACAATGTCTGACAAATCTCTGAAATAAATCAGAAGCCTCGGAAATCTGTCCTGAAGACTTTTTCGGGAAAGAGCATGGACCATCTGACTTTTGGCTAGAAGACAAATCTGGCATAAGAAGACAAACCTGGCTCCTGTCCTAAACAGAAGACAGGATTGGCCTGCAGCTCTGAAAGCTGACAAAGTAATGATGAAAGGAGCCGTTACCCCACAATGGCTATGTCGGAATTCAAATCATTGGCGCCCCAAAGATCACTATAAAAAGGCCAATTCATCATTTGGATCAACAACAACACATACAGACAGACAAGCAAATCTTCGCTAAGTCAAAATCCAAAATAGAAGCTGTCTGAAAAGAAAAAGCAAGCTCTTACACCAAACTCCAATTATTGTGTAAAAGTCTAGAGTGATTTTATTCATCTAAAGTGTTCTTCATTAAGTGAGAACAAATTTTTGTATCATCTGTAAAAGGTTAGAGAAGCTGAGTACTCGGTTATAGTACTCAGTGGTAGAGAGAAGCTGAGTACTCGGTTATAGTGCTTAGTGGTAGATAGGATTGAGTAGACGAATAGAGGACGGTACTCTTGCATACTCAGTTGCTATTGTAAAAGGTTTGTGCTCTACCTTTAAAGAGCTCAGTAGAGGATTGAAAAAGCTCGGAAGGATTCTGGGGACTGGACGTAGGCGGAGAGGCCGAACCAGGATAAGTCTGCTTAGTAACTTCTAACCTTTTCTCCTGATATATATATGTATGTTTTGCTTGCTTAAAATTACTCAGTAAATAATCTGTATAAGCTGAAGCTGAGTAATCTGAGTGCTGAGTTGGAAACTGACTTAAGTATTACTTCCCAACTCACAATTGGAACAACTCTAGTCAGTGTCTGCTTACAGCTGTCTCACGTCACACTCAGCCGTGCTGACCTAAAATTGAGTTAAATTATCAAACATTAAATTAAGTCAGCATTATTAAGCGAAAAAGTTATATTAGTTCCTACCCCCCCTTTGGAACTAATCCTATTACATTACATGGGACCAACAAGTGGTATCAGAGCCTAATAGCTCACTAATCAAGATAAAACTATCTTGAGCTGATCCCTGTAATGGCTGAGAACAGCACTCGTTTCCTTCCAGGAAATCAAACAACCCAGATACTCCCTGAGGGATTATCTATTAGTCGGCCTCCCTTGTTCTTTGGATCTAATTATACATTTTGGAAGAACATGGTGAAAAACTTCATTCAGGCAACAAATATGAGTGCATGGCTAGCTATAGTCCAATGCCCTTTTTGTTCCCTATGAGACTAATGACGGTGTAAAAACTGTCAAAAACGAGGATGAGTGGTCAGACGATGACCTTAAGAAATTACAAAATAATGCTTCGGCTATAAATATGCTTCACTGTGCGTTAGATGCTGCAGAATACAATAAGATTTCAGGTTGTGAGTCAGCACAAGAAATCTGGAAGAAGCTGGAAGTGACCTATGAAGGAACCAGCAAGGTCAAGGAGTCCAAAGTGAATCAACATATGCGGCTGTACGAGCTGTTTGAGATGAACGAAAATGAAGACATCTCTGAGATGAATGCAAGATTCACTAATATAATCAATGAGCTTAAGAGACTCGGTAAGAACTTCACTGAAGAAGAACAAGTGAAGAAGATTCTAAGGAGTCTCCCTAAAAGCTGCCAAGCAAAGAAAATAGCTGCTGAAGAAGCTCAGGACCTGACAACATATAAATATGATGAACTCATTGGATCTCTGCTGACCCACGAGATTTCAATGAAGAACTTTGAAGTGAAAGAAAAGTCTGAAGACAAGAAGCAAAAATCTCTTGTCATGAAAGCTGACTCAACTGAAGCTGACTCATCAGATGATGAGAAGATGGCCATGTTCACTAGAAAAATAAAAAAGTTGTTTCAAAAGAATGACAAATACAGCAGGAAGTCATTTAAGAAAAATGACAAATACAAAGCTGAGTCAAGTGACAGCAGACACAGAAAAGACGGCAATAAGCCTATCACTTGCTTTGAATGCCATCAAGATGGACACATCAAGTCAAGCTGTCCTACCCTAAAGAAAGACAGGAAGGGCAGTAGAAAGGCAATGGTGGCCACATGGAGTGATAGTGATGAGTCAACCTTATCAGAAGCTGATGCCACCGAGTCAGCAAACATCTGTTTCATGGCTGATGAGTCTGCTGATCCCTACCACTCTGAGCAAGATGACCTATCTGGTGGGTCTGACCATGAGGAACACTCTACTAAGGTAACATCTCCTCCCTTGCTCAGAAATGAAATGATAAATGCCCTGAGTGATCTCTATACACTTATCAAAAAGTGTAACAAGAAAATAAGAGCACTCATCAGGCGATGTGATGAGATTGAAGAGGTCAAACTCAGTGATCTCCGACATCTTCTCCAGGACAATACCAGGCAAGATGAAAACTTAAAAATAATGCATAGGTTTATCTCTGAAGTCCAATCAGATTCTAAGAAACTGAGGAAGGACATCACATCCATACAGAACCAGCTGAGTTCATTAGCTAAGAAAAGGTTCTATCCAAAAGCTGAGTATTCTGGTACTGGTCAGCAAAGACGGTACACTCAGCAGAACAGTCAATGTGACTGTTGTGGAAAGAAAGGACACACCATAAAGGTGTGTTGGTATGCTCAGCACCAACGTGCTGACCAAAAATGGAAACACTCCCAAAGGGAGGTTTATTGTGACTTTTGTGGAAAAAATGGCCACACCATAAATGTATACCGTCACAAAATTAAGTATGATGCATCACCTGTTGAATCTAACAAACGAGGACCCAAAAAGACTTGGGTACCTAAAGATAACTAGTTACATTGCAGGTGAGCCTGAGGTGTGCTGAGAAGTCAAAGCTATGGTACATTGATAGTGCATGCTCAAGGCATATGACTGGTGATCAAAACTCAGTTCATCACACTTGTGCATAAACGAGGAGGAAATGTAAGTTATAGAGACAACAAAAAGGGTAAGATAGTAGGGTCAGGTACCATTGGTGGTAATCCTACTATTGAGTCAGTCTCCCTAGTCAGAGGTCTTAAATATAACCTACTAAGCGTAGCTCAGCTGTGTGACAGCGGTAGAAAGGTTGTATTTGATGCCACTGAGTGTAAAATACTCGAGGGAAAAACAAATGAGTTGATTTTAACTGCCCCTCGTGTTGACAACGTTTTCATGCTGAATCTAGAAAAGAAGTTTTCAAAGAATATATGTCTAGTGTCAAAGGAAGATAATTCCTAGCTATGGCATAGGAGACTTGGTCATGTAAGCATGGATCTCCTTGCCAAATTAGCAAGAAAGCAATTAGTTGAGGGGTTGCCCAAACTCAGGTTTGAGAAGGATCAATTGTGTAATGATTGTCAGCAAGGTAAACAAACTAAAAAATCTTTTCAAAGTAAAAATGTAGTCTCAACCAAGCGTCCATTAGTGTTGCTACACTTGGATCTCTTCGGACCAGTCCAGCCGCTGAGCTTGGGTGGTAGGAGATTTTCCTTGGTCATTGTAGATGACTTTTCTCGGTACACTTGGGTCATCTTGCTGAGTAGCAAGGATGAAGCCTTTGAGATGTTCTCAACATTTGTGAGAAAACTTGAAAACGATAAAGACCTAAAATTAGCTCACATCCGGAGCGATAATGGTGGAGAATTAAAAAATCAACAATTTGATGAATTCTGTGAAGCTAGCGACATTGACCATAATTTCTCTGCTCTTAGAACTCCTCAACAAAATGGGGTAGTTGAAAGGAAGAACAGAACCTTGGTTGAAATAGCCAGGACAATGCTGAGTGAAAATTGTTGGGGTTTAGTGTCCTATAGACAATTGTTCTAGGATACAAACTTAATGTAAATGAATTGTTCTTTATATTATTTGTTTTAATGAGATATATGTTTTATAACTATATAAAGGCAACCCCTTTTAAGCACTAAATAAAGTCTAATAAAAGGAAATCCGTAAGTTTATTTAAAGTGATTATAAAGTGTTCATACAAGCATGAAGTGAGACAAAACTTTATAATAAACTGATAAACTTAAAACCACCCCAAGTCAAGTGATATGTTGAGGATTGATATATCACTGTTGAGACTTGCATGTAACAATGTCTTCTGTCCGACAGAAAGCTGATCTCACAAGCTTCATATATACAGATATCTGGACAGTTACATGGATCCGATGAAAAGTAGTTCATTAGGATTGGGGATCCGATTTGAGATAACAGGATGGGTAGATTCATCCTTGTCACCTGTTCATCTCATTGGTATTAATAGGTATAACTAATCCTCAGACTCAAAGGAATATT
Organism: Euphorbia lathyris; assembly: GCF_963576675.1. Classification (NCBI taxonomy): domain Eukaryota; kingdom Viridiplantae; phylum Streptophyta; class Magnoliopsida; order Malpighiales; family Euphorbiaceae; genus Euphorbia; species Euphorbia lathyris. The sequence goes on along the minus strand of NC_088912.1, from coordinate 92,751,796 downwards.
AATTGGTATTCTGGATTACGGAATGTGACGCTTTGACTCTGGTGTAACACGATCCTTAACAGAGATGACTCTGGGGTGTGAACAGTAGACGTTGGGTATCACAGGAAGTGATTGCGGGATCGTTATATATTGGATTGAGCATTTATCACTCCCGATAAATGGGAGATACATCCAAGGATCGCTTGTGGAAGACTCGACTCTAAATCCTGCAAGGTGATAGCTTAAGACTTGAAATACAGATTTCACTTAACCTATCTATTTGAGTTGACTCGGCCTGTACAAGTAAAACGAACGTCTCGCTATATGTGACTTGACATCATCCATAGTCATAAGATTCAGTTCAAGGATGTAGTTGATAAAGGATCGAATTATACTGTAACTAATACGGAAAGGTTAACGATAGAATCAACCTGTCTTCTTATGGCTCTGGGGGAATGATTACGGACTTGCTAATCACATACTCTGTACATCATTCCGTTATGCAAAGATTAAATATAATTCTTTGAAAATTATTTAATAACGTTGCATACGGCTAGAAGCAATAAGAACCTAATGGGTCACACATAAGACTTGAAACCTAAAAGAGAGATATATGTTAATTAATTGATGGAAGCCCAATAAGGCCCATGGACCATAGGGGGGTCGAAATTCATGTAGTCAAAATACATGAATAATTAATTTGATTTTATTAATTCTAATTAGATTAGGATTATGAATTAAATTAATTAAGAGATAAATAAGTTAGGAGTTTTAATTAGATTATAATACTCCTATTATTATCCAATAAGGTTATTATTATTATCCTTAATATATTAGATATATAATGAGATAATAATTAGGAATTCTATTCCGAATTGAATTCCTATTCAGTAACCTAATTCTATCTAACTAGGGATTAGATACAAGAGATTATAAATACCCCCCTATGGGAATTTCGGCCAAGACACTAAGGCTAACCCTAGAGTGATTTTCGAAATCCCCTATAGTGCAAGAGAGAGAATTTTCGACCCCCAGGTCGAGGACGAGATTTTCTACGGCTTCCTTCCGATCAATTGATTTCATCTATTTCTTTTATCCTTGATCTTGTGTTGATTAATTAGAGGCAATCTACTTTGGTTGCTATTCAACGGTTGATTCTAACTTAATCTTCCCGTGTTTTATTTCGTGCTTGGGAACTCGGAGAAGAGTTGTGGGCACTTCATTAACAACGGTAGATTGATCATCAAAAGGTAATTCTTCTTATCATTCTTTATATGAAATAACGATTAACGGATCCTAGGGTTAATGGAAATAGGTTAAAAATTTTATATTTCCGCTGCTATACCTTAGCCTAATTTCCAACAGTGGTATCAGAGCCATCGTTAAATCCGTTATTTCATATATGAAAATTTAGAAGTTTTTCAATAGGATTGAATAAATATTTATAGTTAGGATTAATTAACAAATTGTTTTGATTAATTAATTCTAAAGATAAATAAGTTTTAATTAATTGTTAATTAAAATAGATTATGCGTATGTTCCTAATTATTTTGGTTGATAATCATTATAACAAAATCTATTAGTTTTATAGTTAGATTGATAAAATCAGTTTTATTAATTCTAAAGATAAAACGGAAATCTATAGTAGGTTTTCCTATTTTCTGAAAATCGTTTTAAAACTGATATATATATATTTAAAATTGTTATTATAAAAAAAATAAATACGACAGCAGCTCGAGTCGCGCCTCGCGGCGCGACTGGCCACTATCGCGCGGCTGCTGCCTCGCGGCAGCAGCCGCGTGCGGCGCCTGGCCGCCACTGCCGCAAGGCAGTGGCGATTCAGCCGCCCTAGGGCTGCTGCCTCGGACCCGGCCCGAGACCCACTTGAATTTTAAATTGTTTAAAATCGGTTTTTATATATATTTAAATATATATGTTTCAGAAATTGATAGTTTTCTGTTTTGATTATCGAATGAAAATTTGTTTAAAAGTTTGTTTTACCAATTTGTAAATCAAAATGTTAAATGAATTAAAATCAAAATAATTGGGACGTGCATAATTAAAGTTTTGTATAGTTATATTAATCTAAAAATTAATATAAAAGATACGAAACTATTAGATGTAAAATTGGATGAAAGTTAATTTGATAAGTTAATGTGATTAACATAAATATTACATAAAATAGTTATGTAATCAACCAATTAAATTTATTTAATTGAGTCTATGCATGTTTGGATTTATGGACATATTTGGACCCTCTTTTAGTCTTTTGGTATTTTTGAAATAGGGCATGCGAGTCCTGCCTTTCTACTATCACTACAACAAATTGAACTTTTAGTGGGAAAATAGTAGTGGGGAAATTAAAGTTGCCACTAAATATAATACATCTGTGGGAAAAATATATTTCGCCTCAAATAGTTATTCTATAGTGGGGTTTTTCAGTTTCGCCACATAAAATAATATATTAGTGTGGAATAAGGAATTTTGCCACTGATATGTTCCTCTATTGTGAGGATTAAAAAATTCCCCACAATTGTAATTAATTTTAATGGGGGGACTACTGAAATCGCCATAAGAAACCCAAAAAAAGAGCGCCATTATCTACCGCCAAAAATTTCAAAGTGAAATTTTTATAATAATAATGTATTTATTTTTCAAAATCTTTACTTTTTCTCTCTTCCCTTCGGCTTTCCTTCTCTCTCATTCATTCCCCTTTTCTCTCTCCCAGTAGAGGAAAACCTAAAATTGAGAAATTTTCTTTAGTTGAGGATTTCGACTTGGAGTTCCTTCTACTGGATGTTCTAATTTTTTTGGAGAGTGTTTGATGCTGTTCGGTTGAAGTTTGCGCTGAACTGATCTGAGGTATTTTTTATGGTTTTGACTGTTCAAAATTTGCTTTTGTCTTTGATTTGATTTTGGGATACGTTGGGTTTTCTATTTGATAATCTTTCGTCTTTACAATCGATTTTATTCTATTTGCTTTTTATGTGGGTGTATCTTTGTGTTCTAGATCTAGGCGTCTTTTTGGTCTTTTGTTATGTGAATTCGATTGTTACTTTAATCCTTTGGTATGTGAATTCAGTTGTACTTTGATTTTGATTTTCGTACTAGTATTGAAAAAACCCCTAACATCCTCAACGCAGATTAAGAGTTCTGTCGACTGAAATTTCAGAAAACAAAACCCTAAGTGATTTCGATTTTCAATTAGGTGCACTGTGTATGTATTTTGGTAGATGGGTTGCGAAAATCCTATCTGTGCTAGATTAAGAGTTCTGCCGACTGAAATTTCAGAACTGGTTTCACTGTAATATCTTGATATCCAATTTGGGATTGTTGGATCCCATTTCATTATTTGTACATTCAGTGTAGAAGAATTGGAAAGACTACAAAGCTTGAAAGCCTTAAACGTCTTGTGGTATGTGGGGCTTTGGTCCTTTGTTGTGTGCTTTGATATTGATTTTCAATTTCTAGTACTGAATTCAACTTAGATGTCGTAGATGGGTGGAGAAATCCTATCTGAAATCAGTTCCTCAATAAAAGTAACCCCTTTAAGTTGATCTTACCCTCCCCCCCCCCCCCACTCTTACTTTTATTTCCTGTAATTTTTTCACTGTCACCAAATGAACTGATGAGTTTTATGAATTGTGGCTTTCAAGCAATGGAAGAAACCCTGAATATACTGAAATCACGAATGGGCAGACTACTGGAACAAAAAAAGACTCAAAGTGTGAAACCATGGTACTTGGAGCTAAGATGAGGCATATTACACGATCTGTTGTTAGTTGTGCAGGTCGAACTTCGTTATCGACGAGGTTGAGAATCTTTTAGCTGAAATCAACCATAAAATGAGCTCTTTACATTCTGGCGGATTCAGTTTCACCAGAGTGTTTTAGATGATCAAATTTGGAAAGCTGGTGTTGGAAAAACTGAAAGAAGTGAGAGTATTTAATTGATACGTGTGATTTTGACACCTCTGTGACCTCAACACTGGTTGAGTATCATCCACAAAGAGGTATTTCTGGTTCTTGATACAATACAAGTTACATTTTGATGTATATTTTTTCTCATATTACTAGTCATGTCATAGGGGCTTATAAGGGTTTTCAAAATCCCCAATATGAACAAGAACTTCTCATTTATTGATTGATTTCATATACATAGGGGGCTTATATTTATTATCTGATTGATTGATTTTAGGATACGGTGCATTAGATATTAGGAAGATGCATTTGGGTTTTTTCACACAATTCCAATTAGTCTTATGATGATGTTCTGTCCCACCTAACTCAGAATCTCTCAGGGATAATTTTGCCATAAATTAAAGTATTATTGGATTTTAGTTTTATATTTGTGACATTTACTGCTAACAATGCAGATATTGGACCAAAAATTTCACATTTATGAGTTAGATGACTTTATGGAACAATGGATAAAGGTAGGATATTAATGAATTCTTTCAAATAGTTATGCTTGTGTAACACTGCTGGTAATTTAAATAACTTACATATACTGATAAAAGTTAGTGAAAATCAAGTTATGCAACTAGTAGACTACACATTAAATTCATAATTGTCAAATCGAGATTCGACTCGTGAACAAAAATACATGTTTTGTGAATCGTGGCTCGTGAATCGAATTGAATTGTATAATTCGCTTCAAATTCATAATATTATAAATTATCATTTTCTATTTTGATCTATATGTATTTTCATTTGGTTCTTACATAAGCAAATTGACAATTATAATTTTTGATAAGGTCGTAATATTCTAACATATTGTGTGATCTCTTGATTAAGACTTGTTTTTGGGCAAATTTGAGTTGGTATATGCTTAAAATTACAATTTCTGATATGTTACTCTGGTTTGGCAGTCTATATTATTATGATAATAATTTATCTATATATAATTAAATAAAGTAAATAATGCTTAAGATAAGTACAATTAACATATAATTTATGTTTGAAAAACATAAAATTTAATCTGCAATTCGATCAGTTGATCGATAAACCTATAATATGTGTAACTTCTTCAGTTTTTCTTTACAGGCCCTTGTTTATCTATGGCTATCTTTGTTTTTTTATAGTCCTTTGCTTGTCTATGGATATCTCATTTAAATTATAATACTTAGTTTGAGACATTAATTAATGGGGCATTGTGAGACTTTTATGAAATAAATAATTTTGTTATTTGCATCTTGTCATGCAAATTGACCTGATTATTCTTCATAAAATGCAGGCTGGGCTGATAAACCTCAAGAATCAAGTGCTTGTATTTGAAGACCAACGGAATGATGCTCTTGGGAAGGGTCTTAGGAAACCACTGATATTGAGTTCAAAAGGCAATTAAGAGGGATGATAATGGCGATGGGGACTGCGATTTCGCTTGTTAATTATAATGTACTATTTTCATTTTATTAGTATCTCAATGTTTTGGACAACATAATTTCTCGTTATATTACTTGCTTGTAATGGATATAACTTATAACTTATTATAGCATTATAGTTAAGTATTTGGATTTATATTTAATCTCATAGCTTAATTTTTATAGCAAGAATTACTTATAATTTTTTTATTAAATTGTCTATCTTCAATAAAATACATGCATATAATAGAGAATGAAGACCTCTATTAAATATAATATATAGAACTAAAATTTGTAATTAAATAAAATATTATAGTGACAAAAAAATTCGTAGCGAAAGCCTTATATAGAAAAAAACTCAAGACAACAACCATGATATTATAGGTTGTAATGACAAATTATTGATTATAGTGGGAACAAATATTGCAACAAAAGGTACTCTAGTGTGGCGTAATTGTTGCCACAAAAGGTTATCTACTATGACGTCATTTTCTGCCATAAAAAATACATACTTTTGTGGCGTGCAACTACGTCACAAAATACATGCTTCTGTGGCATACAACTATGCCACAAAATACATGCTTTTGAGGCGTGATATTCTGCCACAATACTTCTATATTTGTGGCGATTTTTTTCGCAATAAAATAACTTCTGTAGTGGCGCTAAAATTTTGTCACTATAGACTATCGTTCGTGGCGTTATTTATTTCCTCACTATATAATATTGAATTGTGGCAATCAATTTTATTAGCCACTAAAAGCTTTTGTGTCGCGTTCCTAGTGGCTAAAATTATATCCGCCACAGAAAACATTAGTGGCGAATTTCTAGCTTTTTGTGGCAAATAATTTCTCCACAAAAAAATGCTTTTCTTGTAGTGATCTATTGTAATTTCTCCTCTCATCTAATTCCCTTCAATTCAATTGAAGTTTTCTTTAGTAGTATAGAAATTAATATGTAATTTCAAGACGCCATGGAAAAGACGGAGGACCTAAAGAGAAATATGTAATAGTTAGTATTTCCCTAGGTTTGGCCTTTTATTCCGTCTCTAGCTCGACGGAATAATTTAGATGATATGTCCATAACGCCAATGTATGTGAATGTATGTGTCTGATGTATGCTAAAACAAATCAAGACTAAGTTAGATTATGAGACCTAAAATAAAATCCCTCATTAAAAAGTTAAGTAAATAAACAAGTTATTAAAATCGGTTGCTCCTCCCTAATATTATAATTCAGCCGGCAGTACTGGGGGCCTTTGGGTTGTTGAGCAAACTCAAGCTCGGGGTCTTACGGTAACACCTGAATTATCAAAAATTACTTTTCATGAATATGGGGTAATACTTAAATTAGATTATGATAATTGGATGAGCAAACTCATGTTGTCATAAACTAATGGGCAATATGGTTGGGATTAATGTGAATAGCATATTAGTTACTAATGTGGTTAGTAACCCAATAACCTAGGAATCACATTAAAGATGTGATTGATTACATGAATCTACCTAACGAATGAGACTAGCTTGTTGAGCAAACTCAAGGCGAAATCTCAAGAGTTAGGATCCTAGCTCACTAAAGGATTTGTGAAATTCTTCGAATTAATATGGAGGGATATTAATTTGGCAAAATAGTGGGAGCAATCTAAAATAAACAAAAGGCCTATAATTTTAGATTGATATACTTTAAGCAAATGAATGACATACGTTTACTCTTTCTCACTCTCAGGTTTAATTAAACACACTCTTAAAATCATGACTAAAACCAATCTGCAAAACATTCTTACCGATAACAAATTGAATGGTTCAAACTTCACCGACTGGTATCGCAACCTCAAAATTGTTTTGAAGTTCGATAAGATAGGGTATGTACTTGATACAACGATACCCCCTATCCCTGCTGATGATGCTCCCATTGAGGAAATTGATGCTTACCAGAAGCATAAGGCTGATGATGATCATGTCGGATGCATCATACTTGCATCGATGACACCGGAATTACAAAGGCAACATGAGGAAATGGATGCCTATTCCATCATCATGCACCTTAAAGAGCTGTTTGGGAAACATACTAGGTGCGAACGCTACGAGATATCCAAGTTGCTATATCGTTGCAGGATGCAAGTGGGCACATCTGTCATGACACATTGTGTCAAGATGATTGGCTATATTACCAAACTTTCAAGTATTGGATTCGCGATGGATAACGAATTAAGCATAGACTTAATTCTTCAATCCCTCCCAGAGAGTTATTCACAGTTCATCATGAACTATCAGATGAATGACTAGCAAACCTCTCTTGAAGAGCTTGCAAATATGCTCAAGTTAGTTGAGCCCAATATGAAGAAAGACAAAGCCATACCGGCTCTTGTCATTGAGGGATCAAAGAAGAGGAAAGGGAATTATCCCAATCCTAAATATCCCAAGAAAGGTAAGAAAGCCGTGCCCAACAAAACTAGAGGAAAGGAAGTGAAGAAGCCCAAAGGAGAGTGCCACTTCTGTGGTAAAGACGGGCATTGGAAGAGGAACTGCAAGGAGTACCTAGCCTCCCTCAAGAAGGGAAATGGCGGTGCTTCAACTTCTAGTATGTTTTATATTGAAATAAATACAGTTTCACAGTCTGAATCTTGGGTACTTGATACCGGATGTGGATCTCATATTTGTACAAATATGCAGGAGCTAAAACATATTAAGGAACTAAAGAAAGAAAGCATAAACTTGCGAGTATGAAATGGAGCAAGAGTTGCCACCCTCGCAATTGGAGATTATGTTTTAAATTTGCCCTTTGGGCTTGTAATAGAATTAAGGAACTGTTTGTACGTTCCGCAAATGTCTCGTAACATTATTTCTATTAGCCGTATTGTTGACGACGGTTTTCATATTTCAATAAAAGACAAGAGTTGCAATTTTTATAAAGATTCGATATTTTATTTTTCAGGAATATCACAAAATGGGATTTATGTGTTAGATGACAAAATTCCTGTTTTTGCAATTGATACCAAAAGACATAAGCTAGATAATTCAACTTACTTGTGGCATTGTCGTTTAGGCCATATAAACAAGAGACGCATGCTAAAGCTACATTCAGATGGGCTTATAGATCCAATCGATCTCGAATCATTGGAAACATGTGAATCATGTTTAAAAGGTAAAATGACAAAGACACCCTTTAGCAATAAAGGTGAGCGTGTATCAGACACTCTAGGACTCATTCATTCAGATGTATGCAGTCCTATATCAGTCCAAGCAAGAGGAGGATTCAGATTCTTCATAAGCTTCATAGATGACCATACCCGATATGGTTACATCTACTTGATGAAGCACAAATCAGAAGCTTTTGAGAAATTCAAATGCTTCAAGAATGAAGTAGAAAATCAATTAGGAAAGAAAATAAAGACGCTTCGATCTGATCGAGGTGGCGAATATCTTTCAGATGATTTTCTGAATTATCTAACTGAATGTGGGATATGCTCACAATGGACACCTCCCTATACACCACAACACAATGGTGTGTCCGAGAGGAGAAACCGTACCCTACTAGATATGGTACGATCCATGATGAACATGGCCTTACTTCCAAATACGTTCTGGGGCTATGCCTTAGAAACTGCCCTCTTCACCCTAAACCGAGTACCAACTAAATCCGCTAGTTCCACACCATATGAATTGTTCGTTGGTAGGAAACCCGTGTTCTCATTCATGAGAGTGTGGGGTTGTTCAGCATTTGTCAAACGCATTGCGTCCGACAAACTAGATTCTAAATCTGATAAATGTTTCTTCATTGGATACCCTAAGGAAACTGTGGGATATTACTTCTATCATCCAGATGATCAGAAAGTGATAGTATCCAAACACATAAACTTCTTGGAGAAAGATTTTCTCGAAGAAACACAAAAGGGAAGCGTGATTGAACTTGACGAAGTTTAAGAAGAAGAAACACCGACTGAAACAACAGGGGCGGTTGAGGTACCCGAAGTAGTCCCATTAGATGAGACTCCAGTGCCACCTATTCGTAGATCACAAAGAGTTCGTGAACTCCCAGTTAGATATGGTTTTCTAGTGGGAGATGATAATGAGGTTCCCGTGTTAGACGACGAACCCGAAAACTACGAAGAGGCTCTTACTAGTCCAGATTCTAAAGCATGGCTTGAGGCCATGGATTGTGAAATGGATTCCATGTATACTAACCAAGTGTGGACTTTGGTTGATCCACCCGAAGGGATAAAACCCATTGGGTGCAGATGGATCTTCAAAAAGAAGACAGACATGGATGGAAAGGTTAGTGATAGGGGTATTTTACCCCTATCTTTTAGCGTGATTTACGGGTTGATTTTAGATAAAATAAATAAGTTTAATTACAAAAATAAAGTGTTTTGATAAAATAAAGAAATAAAAATAAATCTCGTACTTTCAGTTTATTTTCCTCGTTTTTGATTAGTTTAGGAAATAAAAACGTCAAGCTAACTCGGCTCTCAAGTTTTGTATTTCAGGTATGAGAAAGGAGCAAAAATCCACTCCATACGCGGGGCGTATAATCCCCTACGCGGGGCGTGAAACATGGTGTCGGTAATGATTGCCTTATCCGCAGAAGCCATATGGAACTGACTCAGCATACGCGGGGCGTATACCACTTTACGCGGGGCGTATGACACATGTCGGCAATAACTGGCCTAATCCTGAAAGTCAGACTGCATTGTCTCCCAGAGTCAACTCTCCTTACGCGGGGCGTACCACCATATACGCGGGGCGTAAAAGGTAGTTCTTCAACATAAAAAGATCAGAGACTCTTTTACGCGGGGCGTACTTCAGCTACGCACGGCGTAAAAGTACCAATTCAAGCAATAAAACTCCAGAGACTCAAACACGCGGGGTGTACAATCCCTTACGCAGGGCGTGCTTGAGACAACAAGACAACGAATTGGTCCACATGCAGGAGATTTCTGACGGAATGGGCATTTACGCGGGGCGTAGACCAATTTACGCGGGGCGTATCATGGGATTTCTGCACCAAATAATGTTGCTCCATACTTATGCTTTGTGAAATTACAAACTTGCCCTTGCTTGATGTCTATAAATAAGAAGCTCTTGAACTTCATTTAACACCAACTACATACTAGAGAGCTACACTATACTCTTTTCTTTCTTTGTAATTTAGATTTAGATTTTGTAAGTTAAACTCTCCCCCCCTCGAGAGCTTGTTCGTTGTTCCGGCGTTCCATTGACGCTCCGTTCCACCATTCGTCACCAAGCTCGAGAGTTCCACCTCCACGACCTAGGAGACGGCTTTGAGTCCGGTTAGCTAGTTCCAAGGGCGGATTCTCCCTTTTTACTTGCTAATTAGCTTGTACTCTTCCTATGTACTAGGCTTGGTTGTATTTCATCTAATCACTTTCCATATTTATAATTTATGATTTATAATCTCTATTTCCCTTTATGTGTTAATGTTTATTGCTTGTTTTGATATTGATAATTGATTATTGTGTAGGAGAACGCGATTACCGCCGCCATTCGGGCTATCTTTAGGGAGTTATATAGGTGTTGCCTTACCGGAAGTGACAAATCGGAAACCGTAGGAATTGACAAGCCACGGAACTTACGAGCCCTAGTTTCTAATTCCCCCGCATTAGACACGCCTTGACTAGGAACCACGTAGTCTAAGTACTTCACGGGTCGGTTCTACTACACTTAGTCGTCTTTGCAAGAGTAAACTATTATCCGTATACATTTAGAATCATTATTTATCATGGTTATAACTTATCATATTCATCCCACTTCATAGAGTTTTAGCTACATAAATCTGTGTCGCCAATATCGAGGAATAATGTGTAGTTGAGTCTTACTTAACCCCAAAGTAATTATCGCTTAAATAACATACGAAACCGAGTCGTCTAATACTTGTAATTATAAATCCCGTGGATTCGATACCCGGGTCTTAACCGGATTATTACTTGATACGACGGGGTACACTTGCCCCTAAGTAGTGACGTCTAGTGAATTTAGAGCAATTAGAAAGACCACATCCATAGTCCCATAGCACACTCATATCACACTACATCCGTAAACATAGCTAGACGAACCACGCATCAGTTAGCACCTACAAAGCTAGGTTAGTAGCGAAAGGATATCGTCAGAAGCAAGGAATTGATTATAAACTTTCTCTCCTGTGGCTATGTCCAAATCAATCAGAATCATGCTTGCAATTGCCGCTCACTACGATTATGAGATTTGGCAAATGGATGTGAAAACAGCTTTCCTAAACGGAAACCTGCTTGAGGATGTATATATGATGCAGCCTGAAGGTTTCATATCGAAGGATGCAAATAAAGTTTGCAAACTTTAGAGATCCATTTATGGACTCAAGCAAACATCGAGAAGCTGGAATAATCGTTTTGACGAAACCATAAAACAATTTGGTTTCGAACAAAATTGCGAAGAAGCTTGCATTTACAAGAAAGCAAGTGGGAGCTCTATAACATTTCTCATACTATATGTGGACGATATATTATTAATGGGAAATGACATTGCTCTACTACAGTCGGTAAAAGTATGGTTATCTGGTAACTTCTCAATGAAAGACCTTGGTGAAGCAGCTTATATACTTGGTGTAAAGATCTACAGTGATAGATCGAGAAGACTGCTTGGTCTTTCACAGGCTACATACATTGAAAGGTGCTAAATCGGTTTAGCATGCTTGAATCGAAACGAGGTAACTTACCCATGCTACATGGAGTAAAGTTAAACAATCATCAATGTCCTAAAACCGATGATGACAAAAGACGCATGGCTGTAGTCCCGTACGCCAGCGCAATCGGTTCGATTATGTATGCTATGCTATGCACTAGACCTGACGTAGCGTTCGCGTTATCTGTAACGAGTCGTTACCAAGGAAATCCGGGAGACGAGCATTGGATTGCCGTCAAGAACATTCTTAAGTACTTGAGAAGAACTAAAGATATGTTCTTAGTGTACGGAGAAGGTGATCTGAAAATAGAAGGATTTTCAGACGCAAGTCATCTCACAGATGAGAATGATTTTAAATCCCAATCACGATACCTGTTTATCTTGAATGGGGGCGCAGTCAGTTGGAAGAGTTCCAAGCAGGGAAGCGTAGCTTTCTCTACGACCGAGTCAGAGTATATCGCAGCTGCGGAAGCAGCAAAGGAAGCGGTTTGGATAAGAAAGTTCATTACAGAACTTGGTGTGGTGCCTGACATTGTAAATCTCATTACACTGTATTGTGATAACAATGGAGCCATTGCGCAAGCAAAGGAACCACGGTCTCATAATGCGTCCAAGCATTACCTTAAGCGATACCACATCATAAGAGAGATTGTGGCTAGAGGAGATGTGAGAATAGAAAGAGTACCTACAGAGGACAACGTTGCAGATCCGTTGACAAAGCCCTTAACCCAGAGAGTACATGATCGTCATTTAACTTCTACTGGGATAAGTTTTAGAAACAATTGGCTTTAGTCCAAGTGGGAGTATGTTGGGGTTTAGTGTCCTATAGACAATTGTTCTAGGATACAAACTTAATGTAAATGAATTGTTCTTTATATCATTTGTTTTAATGAGATATATGTTTTATAACTATATAAAGGCAACCCCTTTTAAGCACTAAATAAAGTCTAATAAAAGGAAATCCGTAAGTTTATTTAAAGTGATTATAAAGTGTTCATACAAGCATGAAGTGAGACAAAACTTTATAATAAACTGATAAACTTAAAACCACCCCAAGTCAAGTGATATGTTTAGGATTGATATATCACTGATGAGACTTGCATGTAACAATGTCTTCTGTCCGACAGAAAGCTGATCTCACAAGCTTCATATATACAGATATCTGGACAGTTACATGGATCCGATGAAAAGTAGTTCATTAGGATTGGGGATCCGATTTGAGATAACAGGATGGGTAGATTCATCCTTGTCACCTGTTCATCTCATTGGTATTAATAGGTATAACTAATCCTCAGACTCAAAGGAATATTAATTGGTATTCTGGATTACGGAATGTGACGCTTTGACTCTGGTGTAACACGATCCTTAACAGAGATGACTCTGGGGTGTGAACAGTAGACGTTGGGTATCACAGGAAGTGATTGCGGGATCGTTATATATTGGATTGAGCATTTATCACTCCCGATAAATGGGAGATACATCCAAGGATCGCTTGTGGAAGACTCGACTCTAAATCCTGCAAGGTGATAGCTTAAGACTTGAAATACAGATTTCACTTAACCTATCTATTTGAGTTGACTCGGCCTGTACAAGTAAAACGAACGTCTCGCTATATGTGACTTGACATCATCCATAGTCATAAGATTCAGTTCAAGGATGTAGTTGATAAAGGATCGAATTATACTGTAACTAATACGGAAAGGTTAACGATAGAATCAACCTGTCTTCTTATGGCTCTGGGGGAATGATTACGGACTTGCTAATCACATACTCTGTACATCATTCCGTTATGCAAAGATTAAATATAATTCTTTGAAAATTATTTAATAACGTTGCATACGGCTAGAAGCAATAAGAACCTAATGGGTCACACATAAGACTTGAAACCTAAAAGAGAGATATATGTTAATTAATTGATGGAAGCCCAATAAGGCCCATGGACCATAGGGGGGTCGAAATTCATGTAGTCAAAATACATGAATAATTAATTTGATTTTATTAATTCTAATTAGATTAGGATTATGAATTAAATTAATTAAGAGATAAATAAGTTAGGAGTTTTAATTAGATTATAATACTCCTATTATTATCCAATAAGGTTATTATTATTATCCTTAATATATTAGATATATAATGAGATAATAATTAGGAATTCTATTCCGAATTGAATTCCTATTCAGTAACCTAATTCTATCTAACTAGGGATTAGATACAAGAGATTATAAATACCCCCCTATGGGAATTTCGGCCAAGACACTAAGGCTAACCCTAGAGTGATTTTCGAAATCCCCTATAGTGCAAGAGAGAGAATTTTCGACCCCCAGGTCGAGGACGAGATTTTCTACGGCTTCCTTCCGATCAATTGATTTCATCTATTTCTTTTATCCTTGATCTTGTGTTGATTAATTAGAGGCAATCTACTTTGGTTGCTATTCAACGGTTGATTCTAACTTAATCTTCCCGTGTTTTATTTCGTGCTTGGGAACTCGGAGAAGAGTTATGGGCACTTCATTAACAACGGTAGATTGATCATCAAAAGGTAATTCTTCTTATCATTCTTTATATGAAATAACGATTAACGGATCCTAGGGTTAATGGAAATAGGTTAAAAATTTTATATTTCCGCTGCTATACCTTAGCCTAATTTCCAACAAAAATAGGCTTCCAAAGTATTTCTGGGGAGAAGCTGTCAACACAGCTTGCTACATACTCAATAGGGCTCTAGTCAGACCTATACTCAAGAAAACCCCCTATGAACTTTGGAAAGGACGAAAACCCAACATTGGATATTTTCGTGCCTTTGGTTGCAAATGTTTTATGTTAAATACTAAAGACAACCTTGCTAAGTTTGATTCAAAAGCTGATGAAGCTATCTTCTCAGGGTACTCAACAAACAGCAAAGCATATAGGGTGTTTAATAAATGAACTCAGGTCTTAGAAGAGTCTGTACATGTTGAGTTCGATGAAACTGACCCTGCAGGAAAAACAAGTCAGCCTGCCGAAGATGACCCATGCTCAGCTTCCACTGACCAAAATGGAGCCGCTGAGTCACTACCTCAAGGGCTGATCAAAGGTAAAAACGAACCTCAAATTATCTTTGCCGACCAATATAATCCTGCAGAGATTGTTGAAACACCTACCCCTAAAGACACTACACTACCAAAGGAGATCAAGGTTCCAAGAGGACACTCTGAAAGTAGCATTCTTGATGCCGCTGAGAACACCCTGATGACCAGAAATCAACTGAGGAGATATCTCAGCAACGTAGCCTTCGTGTCAGTTCTTGAACCAAGAAACTTCTCAGAAGCTGAAAACGACGAATTCTGGATAAATGCAATGCAAGAGGAGCTCGATCAATTTAAAAGAAATGAAGTATGGGATTTAGTGCCTAAACCAAGAAATCAAAAGACCATAGGAACAAAGTGGGTGTTTCGAAATAAGCTAGATGAACAGGGAAACGTAGTCAGGAACAAAGCCAGACTTGTAGCTCAAGGTTGTTAGTCCCTTATAACGTGACAAGTTAGTTCCAAGGGGGGGATGGGAACTATTTAAAAAATTTGTCCGTTTAGGCTGACTTCTTTTCCTATGAAAAGGATTACACAGCGTCACTAAGTAGATTCAAGACACAAGCTTAGTCAACTTGTGAATAAGTCTGCTTCTTTACTTGAGTCAGGAAATAGCACTTAGAGTCTATTCCTGAACTCAGCTTCTTAGTAAACTTAACTCAGCGTGAGCTCTCTACTTAGTCAGTTTTCACAGCAAGCAATATATATTAAAGGAGTTTAAGGGTTGGAAAGATATTACTCAGCAGACTTATCCTGGTTCGGCCTCTCCGCCTACGTCCAGTCCCCGAAACTCGTTCCGAGCTTTTTGAATTCTCTACTGAGCTCTTTAAAGGTAGAGCACGAAACCTTTTACAAATAGAAGCTGAGTATAACAAGAGTACCTTCCTCTATACCTCTACTCACTCCTATATCTATGCTGAGTACTATAACCGAGTACTCGGCCTCTCCTTTCTATTCTTCTAGAAATGATAAAGTGTTTGTCCTAAACAATGATTGCTAAGACACTTTAGATGATTGGAAATCACTCTAGACTTTTACACAATAATATGGAAATTGGTGTAAGGTATTTGCTTTGCTTTTCTCACAGAATCTTCGAGTATGAATTTGGTCAGCGTTTCGACAACTTGAAGTTCTGCATCGATTGAAGCAAATGGATGGCCTTTATATAGTGACACTTGAGGCACCTGGTCATTTCGAATTTCGAAATAACCGTTGGAGGGAAACGGCTTCCTGTCGTTGTCACTCTGGGCATGCTCAGCATCGTTGGCCAATAGGGTTCTTGCATCTTCTGTCTTCGTCAGTCTTTGGCAGAATGTTTCGCCATTTAAGGAAAAGTCCACGAGACAGCTTTCTGCGCCTTCTGAACTTTTCCCAAAGTAGAAATACTTTGTCTAGAAGTTGAACATTGCCTGCCACTGTCCAGACTGCTTTGTCGTCCAACTCAGCAGCTTCTTCTTGAAGCTTTTGCCACGAAGGCTTCTCGATCCTTCTCTTGCTGAGTCGTCGTTTTAGTTGATACGGCTACGTTTTGAACTCTTAGGCCGAATGGTATTGATGTGTTGACTTGGGCTTGACTTCCACTTTATGGGCCTTTGGGCTTTTTAATCTCAATGTCTTATACACAATTAAACTCAACATTGAACAAACACATTAGTGTAATAAATCAAAGCATTTAAATTTAATGTGTTAGAATATTTTTATCATCACTTAAATAATTTTGTCAAATCAAAATCATGTGGAAAGGTGTTTCAACAAACTCCCCCATTTTGATGTTGGCAAAAATATTCAGTCGAAGAACTCAGTGTTTAGCTCCCCCATGATAGTTGACCTTATTTTATCCAATAACTCCCTCGTAAGGGTTGAGCTACTGACTTAGTTTTACTCTAAACATTTCAAGGTTTAATTGAGTAAGTCTAAGGTCAGTTTTCAGAGATAGGTCAGCTTATGGAACATATTCTATTTAACTCAGTTTTACGCGGAAGGTTTAAATATCAGAGAGCGCTGAGTATGCTTTGTTCAATGAGTTTTAGTCAAGTGGACATATAAGAAGTGGTCAACATATATGATTAACACAGCAGACATATCATCAATTAATATAGACAGCGTAGCACAGTTGATTTAATGAAGATGCGTTTTAACAAATTATATCAATTGCTTAAGTAAGCATCGCACAAGAGTAGTCAGTATGAAAGAGATAGAGATGCATATAATTTGTTTTTGAATTTAAAGTCAGCACAACAGGGTTCACAAAAAGAACACGGATATAAAGGTTCAAAAACAAAAGCTAGCTATCCTAGACAATACAAGTTAAGCTACTTTTGTTTGCCCTTGCCCTTGTGTTGCTGACTAACTGAAGCTTGCTGAGTTCTTGGGGCTTGTTCTTTCTCCCCCGTTTTGCCATCATCAGGTTTGGGAATGAAGGTGGCTTCAATTGCAGCTTGAGTGAGGCGCTGAGAAAATGCCTTTAGCTTTCTCGTGCTTTCATTCATTCCGTCGAAAATTGGAACACCATCATCCACAATGGACCGAGGAATTCCGATTGATGCAGCACTCAGCATACTTAAAACAGCGGCTTGAGACTTGCCAATCCAGTGCATGGTTTCAGTGAGCATGGCAAAGGCTTGATGAAACATCTTTAGCAACGAGGAGTCATAATACTCACGCTGAGCATTGATTTCGCGCACATTGCTAAAAGTTGCTCGAGAATACTTCAGAATCTCGTTGGTTTTAAGCTCGTCAGTTGCCATCTCTTGCCTGTTTAAGTTCAGCAGACACACATCCTCGCTAATTTGCTCAATGGAGCACTGAGAGGAGGTGGAAAGCTGGTGATTGGTTTTCTCTTGCTTGGTGTGAAGCTGGATGAAGAGATGTTGTACTTCGGCAGAAGTGGCATATGCTGAGTTCGCAGCTGACAGTTGATGAAACTCCCTTTGCAGTGAGTTTATATGGTTGACCATGGTCAGCTGGAGTTCGGCCAGCTTCAATATAGAGTCCTGCCTGGGCTGTTGAGATTGTAGTGTAGTCATGACACTAAGAAGATCCTTCATAACTTTGATCTCGGTGAGAAGCTGAGTGACAGACGAAAATGGAGTTGTCTCAACAGTGTTAGATTCAGCGGCATTGGTACTTGATTGATGGAGGTCCTGGATGAGAGCTTGAGCTGAGTCAACAATTCTGCGACCAGACTCAGAGGCAATGAGGTAGCTAAAAGATCCATCTTGTGTTGGCCCAGATGCCGGAGGTGGAGTAGAACCGAATAAGGGCAGTGTCTGGTTCTGCTCATCATTAGAAGGCCCAGCATTGTCAGCGGCTGGCCTGGAATTTGGATTGTCAGTTGAAACTGACTGAATCTGATTCTGCTCATTGAGTTGGGGAAGTGGAGGATCAGCAGAAAGAGTTGCTTGCTCAGTGTCAGGCTGAAGCTGACTAGGTGATGAAATGTTAGGAAGTTCAGTGTCCACCTGAGCAGGAAATTCCTTAGCTTGCTCAACATTTTGAGGAGCGGAATCTTCGAGCACTTGCTCGGTATTACTTTGGTTAGCGGAGGCATTTAAGTCGGTATGTTCCTTTGGAGAAACAGAGGCTTGATTTTCTAGTTGCCCTTGTTGAGACTCAGGAGGGATTGAGAAGTATCTAAGTTGGACATCTGTAAGATCGGGAATCTCATCCCTCAGCGGTGAGTCACCCATGAGGTCAATGACGGGTGTTTTGAAGGCTTTCTTCTTTCTCAGTCTCCTAAGCTTCGGAGGAGTAGGGTCACACGGAATACACTCAATGGAGTCAGTGGGTGAGGCATCCCTTTGAACAGCAGGAGCATTTTCTTAGTTCTCAGTTTCTTCTTCATCAACCAACTCAGTGTTGATTGGTTCAAGATGCTCATCATCTGTTGGTTCCTCAGTGTCATCCTCACCACTTTCTTCTTCTTCAGACTCATCATCCAGTTCTTCTTCTTCTAACTGGTCATCTAACTCTTCCTCATCAAACTGACCACCCAATTGGTCTTGGTCTTGTTCTTCCTCAACCTGTTGCTCAGCGTCAATCCCTTGACGCTGTGCATAGTGTGAGTTAGGAGGAACGACGATATCTGTTGGCATGGCCTCAATAGGTCTTAACTCAAACTTAAGTTGTTTCTTCCTCTTCCTTAATGGTTGGTCATCAACCTCTCTTTCTTCTGTTTCAGGCTCAGCTTGCCTAGGTCTTTTCGAAGCTGAACTAGATCCACCCGGACTTTGCTGAGTTTGCTTTGTTCCTTTACATATAACTTTGATCCTCTTTGGGGTAGAGGCAGCTCCTTTAGATGTGCTTTGCACAGCTTTCCTCTTTCTTTGTGTTCTGCCCTTTCTAGTCACAACCCCCTCAGCGTTTTCCCCCTCAGCGTTCTGGACAGCTTCCCCTTTTCCTTCCTTCGCCACAATTGGTAGGTCATGTTCCAAACCAAATAGGGTAGCAGCTGTAATTTCGGTTCCCCGAACTTGGATTTTCGAAACCGTGTCCACTTTGTGATCCTAGAGGATTCGAGTGATGAAGGAGCCCAACCTAAGGGTTCCTGTACTTCGTAGAAACCCATCGATTATGAAGACAGGCATATTTATCGGTGTGTAGGTCAGTATGTGCCATATAAAACACTGCTCGAAGTTGGTCGCTGAGTTGGTGCAGTTGATTTTAGGGTAGAGGAAATTTGTCAGTATGTAATGGGCCATCTTTTGATGCTGACCCATGGAAGTGCTTGAAATTTCACCTACATGACCCTCAGGTTTGCAGAAGGTCTGAACGTAGTCGGTTTTGGTATGGTCACCAGATTTACGAAGTATAGCTCCTTCATTTTTCAGCTTGAACAGTGAGGCTAGATATGCTGGGTTGATGGAGATGTTCTTTCCTCGAACATGAGTTGCTAGGTAGTTCCTGTTGTCATTGGCGACTTTCAGGTTGGCGTAAAATTCTCGTACCAACTCAGGGTAAGTGGGATCCCGAACTGAGAACAGCTCGGTCCAGCCATTGTTCTTGATCCACTCACAGAAAGGCTGCCCGGCATCCACGAATCCTTGTGAGAACCACCGCGAGTGGTCAATCTTCCACCCCCTCACACTCTCGAAGACTTGAGTGTAGGTGTGTTCAACTACTTTCTTACCCTTGTCCTTTTGCTGCTGTTTCCCTTTGGAAAAGGCAGCTTGAGCTTTCTTACTCGGCGTAGTAGCTCCATCGAGATTACGCTGAGTAGGAGAAGTGGGATTGTCATCGGAGCGGTTATGGGAAAGACCGACACCGGAGATGTTCAGAGAAATTTTAGTCATTTTCTCAGATAAGTTTTTAGGAGATTTGGGAACTTTGAGAGAGAGAGTATAAATGCCAAAGATTTCTAAGCGTAAAGAAATAGACGTGGAAATTTATCCACTATTTATAGAGATGTTGAGTTAATCCAAGGCGTTGAGTAGTCCGTTTTGCCTCGAGATTCTCAATCGACAAAGATTCTGGCATTTATGACACATACGGCGCGTGTGTTTTCTAATTATAGCCTATATGTCATCCTAGGTGGCTATTTAATTCGCGTGCTTTGCATTAAAGTTTGCAACAGCTCTTTACTCAGTGTTAAGAATTTCAAGCGTTTAAAATTCTGAGTAGTTAGTGTTAGGCAAAGGAATAGATCTTATGCGTAGAATCTCAGCTTGAGGTAAATACTTAGCATGTATATTTATCTACTCGGCATGTAATAACACACATCATTCAGCATGGTAATTCACTCAGCATGCATACTATGCTTAGAATTTATTGAAGAGGATTAAACATACCAATGGCTTCTCTAAGTATGTTGAATTGCTCACGAGCCAGTGGCTTTGTGAAGATATCAGTAAGCTGCTCATCCGTTGGGACATAGGTCAGCTTGATGTCACCCTTGAGTACATGGTCTCTAATGAAGTGATGTATGATGCTGACATGCTTCATCCTGCTGTGCTGGATTGGGTTCTTTGATAGATCAATTGCACTTTTGTTGTCACATTTGACTTCAATTGTCTTAGTCTGAACGCCATAATCTTCAAGCTATTGCTTAATCCATAGGACTTGAGCAACACAGCTTCCAGCAGCAACGTACTCAGCTTCAGTGGTTGATAGGGCTACTGACGCCTGCTTCTTGCTGAACCAGGATACAAGACAGCTCCCAAGGAAGTGGCATCATCCTGAGGTGCTTTTTCGTTCAAGCTTGTCTCGTCCGTAGTCAGCGTCAGTGTATCCAATGAGTGTGAAGTCATGAGTATTGGGATACCATAAACCCGCATTCACCGAGCCTTGCAAATATCTAAGGATTCTTTTTACAGCTATGTAATGAGATTCCTTAGGGTTAGATTGATATCTAGCACAATAACATACTGAGAACTGAATGTCCGGCCTACTAGCAGTTAAGTAAAGTAGAGAACCAATCATACCTCGGTACAATCTGCTATCTACTGACTTACCATTCTCATCAGCGTAGAGGACAGTGTCAGTGCCCATTGGGGTAGATATTGACTTACAATTCTCAAGTTCATACTTCTTCAATATCTCCTTAGCATACTTAGTTTGACTGATGAAGATGCCATTTTTCCCTTGTTTGATTTGAAGTCCAAGGAAGAAGTTGAGTTCTCCCATCATTGACATTTCAAACTCTGCATCTGCTTACTAAATTCCTTGCACATTGACTCGTTAGTGGCACCAAAAATAATGTCATCAACATATATTTGAGCCAGCAGGGTATCTTTACCCTTCCTCTTAATGAATAAGGTTGTATCAGCTTTACCTCTGACATAATTTCTAGTCAGCAGGAAACTGGTCAGCCTCTCATACCAAGCACGTGGTGCTTGCTTGAGGCCATACAGAGCCTTTTTGAGCTTATAAACGTGGTTTGGGAATTTAGGATCCTCAAACCCTGGAGGCTGATTAACATAAACTTCCTCGTTTATAACTCCATTAAGGAATGCACTCTTAACATCCATTTGAAACAGTTTAAAGTTCATATAGCTTGCATATGCACATAACATTCTAATAGCCTCTAGCCTTGCCACTGGGGCAAAGGTCTCACCGTAGTCAATACCTTCTTGTTGACTGTAGCCCTGAGCTACAAGTCTTGCTTTGTTTCTGACCACGTTTCCTTGTTCGTCCAGCTTGTTGCGGAAGACCCTTCTTGTTCCTATGGTCTTCTGGCTTCTTGGTTTTGGCACTAGATCCCATACTTCATTTCGTCTGAACTGATCAAGTTCTTTTTGCATTGCATTCATCCAGAATTCGTCATACTCAGCTTCAGCGAAATTCTTTGGTTCCAGGATTGAGACGAATTCTACGTTGCTGAGGTATCTCCTGAGTTGATTTCTAGTCATCAGGGTATTCTCAGTGGCATCAAGAATGGAACTCTCTGAGTGACCTCTTGGTATCCTAATCTCCTTTAGTAGATTGATGTCTTGCGCTGGTTGTGTTTCAACAATCTCTGCAGGTGTAGATTGGTCAGTGAAAGTAATTTGAGTTTCACTTTTACCTTTGGTCAGCCCTTGAGGGAATGACTCAGCGGCTGTTTCTTGGTCAGCGGGTGCTGAGTGTGGATCATCCTCGGTTAGTGGCTGGTATCTTCCTGCATGGTTAGTTTCATCGAACTCAACATGTACTGACTCTTCTAAGACTTGAGTTCGTTTATTGAAAACTCTGTATGCTTTGTTGTTTGTTGAGTAGCCTAAAAAGATAGCTTCATCAGCTTTTAAGTCAAACTTAGCTAGGCTATCTTTGGTATTTAAGATAAAACATTTACAGCCAAAGGCACGAAAGTATCCAATGTTGGGCTTTCATCCTTTCCAAAGTTCGTAGGGGGTTTTCTTTAGTATAGGTCTAACAAGAGCCCTATTAAGAATATAGCACGCTGTATTGACAGCTTCTCCCCAAAAGTACTTTGGAAGCCTATGCTCACTCAGCATTGTCCTGACTATTTCAACCAAGGTTCTGTTTTTCCTTTCAACAACCCCATTTTGTTGAGGCGTTCTAGGAGCAGAGAAATTATGGTCAATGCCGTTGGTTTCACAGAATTCAACAAACTGTTGGTTCTTGAATTCTCCACCATTATCACTTCGGATGTGAGCTAACTTAAGGTCTTTATCATTTTCAAGTTTTCTTACCAAATTTGAAAATGTCTCAAAGGTTTCATCCTTGCTACTCAGCAAGATAATCCAAGTGTACCGAGAAAAGTCATCTACAATGACCAAGGAAAATCTTCTTCCACCCAAGCTCAACGGCTGGACTGGACCGAAGAGATCCAAGGGTAGTAACTCTAATGGACACTTAGTTGAGACAATGTTTTTACTATGAAAAGATTGTTTGGTTTGTTTTCCAGCTTGGCAAGCGTGACATAGTTGATCTTTTTCAAATTTAAGTTCTGGCAGACCCTCAACCAATTGCTTTCTTGCTAATTTGGCCAGGAGGTCCATGCTTACATGACCAAGTCTCTTGTGCCATAGCCAGGAATTTTCTTCCTTTGATACTAAGCATACAGTTTTTGAAAACTTCTTTTCCAAGTTCAGCATAAAGACATTATCAATACGATGAGCAGTTAAAATTAACTCATTTGTTTTACCCTCGAATATTTTACATTCAGTGTCATCAAATATAACTTTTCTCCCATTGTCACATAGTTGAGCTACGATGAGTAAGTTATATTTGAGTCCGCTGACTAGGGAGACTGACTCAATAGTAGGATTGCCACCAATGGTTCCTGACCCTACTATCTTACCCTTCTTGTTGTCTCCAAAACTTACACTTCCTCCTCGTTTACGCACAAACGTGATGAACTGAGTTTCATCACCAGTCATATGCCTCGAGCATGCGCTGTCAATGTACCATATCTTTGACTTCTCAGCACACCTCAGGCTCACCTGCAATATAGCTAGTTGCTTTTAGGTACCCAATTATTTTTGGGTCCTTGCTTGTTAGGTTCAACAGGTAAGGCATCATATTTCATTTTATGACGACACACTTGGACAGTGTGTCCAT
Organism: Euphorbia lathyris; assembly: GCF_963576675.1. NCBI lineage: Eukaryota > Viridiplantae > Streptophyta > Magnoliopsida > Malpighiales > Euphorbiaceae > Euphorbia > Euphorbia lathyris. The sequence continues at coordinate 92,727,717 of NC_088912.1, read as the reverse complement.
TCTTTCCACAGAAGTCACAGCTGACCTTCCGTTTAGGATATCTCACTGACTGGTCAGCACCCCAGTGCTAAGCGTGCCAGCACACCTTTGTGGTGTGTCCTTTCTTCCCACAGAAGTCACACTGGACATTCCGCTGAGGATTCCATCTCTGCTGACTAGTACTTCGATACTCAGTGTTCAGAGGATTATTTCTTTTATTTGGAACCTTAAGTTGGTTCTGAATTGATGTGACATCCTTCCTCAGTTTCTTAGAATCTGATAGGACCTCAGTGACAAACTTTTGCATGATTTCTACATTACTATGCAAAATCGAAGTGTCCTGGAGAATATATCGAAGGTCACTCAGTTTGACCTCCTCAACCTCGTCACATCGCCTGCTGAGTGCTCTAACCTTTTTATTACACTTTTTGACAAGTGTATAGAGGTCACTCAGGGCATTAACCATTTCATTTCTGAGCAAGGGTAGTGATATTACCTCAGTTGAGTGTTCCTCATCGTCAGATGCAATGGAGGGGTCAGCATGCTCAGAAACACAGGGCTCAGCAAGCTCATCTGCCATGAAGCAGATCTTTGCTGACTCAGTGGCATCAGCTTCAAATGATAATGAATCATCACTATCACTCCAGGTTGCCACCATTGCCTTCATGTTGTTCTTCCTTTCTTTCCACAGCGTGGGACAATTTGACTTGATATGGCCAGTTTGATGACATTCAAAGCATGTAATGGGCTTTGAGCTGTCCTTCTTGTACTTGCTGTCGCTGGAGTCAACTTTGTACTTATCAAACTTCTTGTAAGGCTTCTTAGAATATTTGTCATTCTTTTTGAACAGCCTTTTCATCTTTCTAGTGAACATAGCCATTTCTTCATCGTATGTTGAGCTCCCATCAGTGGAGTCAGCTTTCATGACAAGAGACTTTTGCTTCTTGTCTTCAGACTTTTCCTTCACCTCGAAATTCTTCATTGAGATCTCATGGGTCAGCAGTGAGCCAATGAGTTCATCATACTTGTAGGTGGTTAAGTCTTGAGCTTCCTCAACAGCAGTTTTCTTTGCTTGCCGGCTTTTAGGAAGACTCCTAAGAATCTTCTTGACTTGCTCTTCCTCAGTGAAGATCTTTCCAAGTCTCTTGAGCTCGTTGATGATGTTTGTGAACCTTGCGTTCATGTCAGAGATTCCTTCATCATCATTCATCTCGAACAGCTCGTACAACCTCATGTGCTGGTTGACTTTGGATTCCTTCACCTTATTGGTTCCTTCATAGGTAACCTCGAGCTTCTTCCAGATCTCCTGCGCTGACTCACAACCTGAAATCTTGTTGTATTCTACAGCATCTAACGCACAGTGAAGCATGTTTATAGCCGAAGCATGATTTTGTAGCTTCTTGAGATCATCCTCTGTCCATCTAGTCTCAGCTTTGACAACCGTTTGGCCATCAATAGTTTCAACAGGAACAAATAGGCCTTGGACTATAGATAGCCATGCGCTCATGTTTGTTGCCTGAATGAAATTTTTCATTCTATTCTTCCAAAAGGTATAGTTAGACCCGAAGAATAGAGGAGGTCGAGTTATGGACAGACCCTCAGGTAAAATCTGAGTTGTCAGATTTCCTGGGAGAAACCGAGTGCTGTTCTCAACCATAGTGGGGATCAGCTCAAGGTAGTTAAACCTTGCACAGTGAGCTTTTAGGCTCTGATACCACTTGTTAGTCCCTTATAACGTGACAAGTTAGTTCCAAGGGGGGGGGGGGATAGGAACTATTTAAAAAATTTGTCCGTTTAGGCTGACTTCTTTTCCTATGAAAAGGATTACACAGCGTCACTAAGTAGATTCAAGACACAAGCTTAGTCAACTTGTGACTAAGTCTGCTTCTTTACTTGAGTCAGGAAATAGCACTTAGAGTCTATTCCTGAACTCAGCTTCTTAGTAAACTTAACTCAGCGTGAGCTCTCTACTTAGTCAGTTTTCACATCAAGCAATATATATTAAAGGAGTTTAAGGGTTGGAAAGATATTACTCAGCAGACTTATCCTGGTTCGGCCTCTCCGCCTACGTCCAGTCCCCGAAACTCGTTCCGAGCTTTTTGAATTCTCTACTGAGCTCTTTAAAGGTAGAGCACGAAATCTTTTACAAATAGAAGCTGAGTATAACAAGAGTACCTTCCTCTATACCTCTACTCACTCCTATATCTATGCTGAGTACTATAACCGAGTACTCAGCCTCTCCTTTCTATTCTTCTAGAAATGATAAAGTGTTTTTCCTAAACAACGATTGCTAAGACACTTTAGATGATTGGAAATCACTCTAGACTTTTACACAATAATATGGAAATTGGTGTAAGGTATTTTCTTTGCTTTTCTCACAGAATCTTCGAGTATGAATTTGGTCAGCGTTTCGACAACTTGAAGTTCTGCATCGATTGAAGCAAATGGATGGCTTTTATATAGTGACACTTGAGGCACCTGGTCATTTCGAATTTCGAAATAACCGTTGGAGGGAAACAGCTTCCTGTCGTTGTCACTCTGGGCGTGCTCAGCGTCGTTGGCCAATAGGGTTCTTGCATCTTCTGTCTTCGTCAGTCTTTGGCAGAATGTTTCGCCATTTAAGAAAAAGTCCACGAGACAGCTTTCTGCGCCTTCTGAACTTTTCCCAAAGTAGAAATACTTTGTCTAGAAGTTGAACATTGTCTGCCGCTGTCCAGACTGCTTTGTCGTCCAACTCAGCAGCTTCTTCTTGACGCTTTTGCCACGAAGGCTTCTCGATCCTTCTCTTGCTGAGTCGTCGTTTTAGTTGATACAGCTACGTTTTGAACTCTTAGGCCGAATGGTATTGATGTGTTGACTTGGGCTTAACTTGCACTTTGTGGGCCTTTGGGCTTTTTAATCTCAATGTCTTATACACAATTAAACTCAACATTGAACAAACACATTAGTGTAATAAATCAAAGCATTTAAATTTAATGTGTTAGAATATTTTTATCATCACTTAAATAATTTTGTCAAATCAAAATCATGTGGAAAGGTGTTTCAACAAAGGTTACAGTCAGCAAGAAGGTATTGACTATGGTGAGACATTTGCTCCTGTAGCTAGGTTAAAAGCTATAAGAATATTGTGTGCATATGTTAGCTTTATGAACTTTAAAGTGTTCCAAATGGATGTTAAAAGTGCTTTTCTTAATGGAGTTATAAATGAAGAGGTTTATGTTAGTCAGCCTCTAGGGTTTGAGGATCTTAAGTTTCCAAACCATGTTTATAAACTCAAGAAGGCTCTGTATGGCCTTAAACAAGCACCACATGCTTGGTATGAAAGGCTGGCCAGCTTCCTGGTGACCAGAAACTATGTCAGGGGAAAAGCTGACACAACCTTATTCATTAAGAAAAAGGGTAAAGATACCCTGCTGGCACAAATATATGTTGATGATATCATTTTTGGTGCTACTAATGAGTCTATGTGCAAGGAATTTAGTCAGCATATGCAGACTGAGTTTGAGATGTCAATGATGGGAGAACTCAACTTCTTTCTTGGACTTCAAATCAAACAAGACAAGAATGGCATCTTCATTAGCCAAACTAAGGAGATATTGAAGAAGTTCGATATGGAGAATTGTAAGTCAATATCTACCCTAATAAGCACTGACAATGTGCTCTGTGCTGATGAGAATGGTAAGTTAGTAGACAGCAAATTGTATCGAGGTATAATGAGCTCTCTACTCTATCTAACAGCAAGTAGGCCAGATATTCAGTACTCAGTATGTTATTGTGAAAGATATCAAGCTAACCCTAAGGAATCTCATTACATAGCTGTAAAAAGAATCCTTAGATATTTGCAAGGCTCAGTAAATGCAGGTTTGTGGTATCCCAACACTAGTGACTTTACACTCATTGGATACACTGACGCTGACTATGGACGAGACAAGCTTGAACGAAAAAGTACTTCTGGAGGATGTCATTTCCTTGGAAGCTGTCTAGTGTTTTGGTTCAGTAAAAAGCAGTCGTCAGTAGCCCTGTCAACAACTGAAGCTGAGTACATTGCTGTTGGAAGCTGTGTTGCCCAAGTTTTGTGGATTAAGCAATAGCTGGATGATTATGGAGTTCAGACAAAACAATTGAAGTCAAATGTGACAACAAAAGTGCCATTGACCTGTCAAAAAATCCAATCCATCACAACAGGATGAAACATGTCAGCATAAGGCATCACTTCATCAGAGATCATGTACTCAAAGGTGAGATCAAGCTGACCTATGTCCCAACGGATGAACAACTTGCTGATATCTTCACAAAGCCACTGGCTCGTGAACAATTCAACATATTAAGAGAAGCTATTGGTATGTTTAATCCTCTTCAATAAACTTTCAAGTACGATAAATGCTGAGTGATAAATGCATGCTGAGTGATTTATTACAATTGCTGAGTAACTGCCAAATGCTGAGTAAATATGAATACTTTATAATCACTATTTGCTGAGTTGCCATATATGTTGAGTGATTATCAATTGCTGAGTTACTATGCATACTTAGTATCCATTCCAATACGCTAGGAACTTCAAATGTTCAGTATCTTAGATGCTGAGTAAAACAACTTGCGCAATTAATGCTTGCACGCGAATTCGAGTAGCCAACTAGGATGACGTAAGCGTAATCATTAGAAAACCATACGTCGAATGTGTCATTAATGTCATAATTAAATTCCGTTGATTAATTCAAGACACCACTGCCATTCTGGCCTATCAGATCAACACGTACCGGCTACAAATAGTGGACGATTTCCCACTAATCCTTCTTTACGCTTGAAAAATTTCGCACACGATCTCTCTCTCTCTCTCAAAATTCAAATCTTCTGCACTTCTCAAAAAATCTCTCAAGAACATCATGTCTGATGATTCCCAGAACCGTTCAAATGACCAATACGATGATGATCGCTCCAACATTAATCCCCCTTCTCCAGCTGAGTAGGAGTATCACGAGACTTCCTCAGAATCTCAGGAACAAACCCATGGTCAGCTTGACCAATGAATGGCCGAGGTTAGCATCCTCGGTGAAAACCCTCGCACTGACCAATCAACTCCTTCGAAAAAGAAGAAAGAAAAGAAAAACAAGAAACCCAGGGAAAGGAAGTTCTTTCCAGTGTTCAGCAGTATCAAGAACCTAACCGTCTATCATTCCTGATGGTTCTCTAAAAGCTTCGTTATTCCTGATGGTTCTCTAAAAGCTTCGTCGAAGCTGAGAAGCCCTTCTGCTACTGGAACTCGGAGAATGGATGGACTACCCTCTTCTCACTGCCTGGAACAACCTACCCACAACTAGTGAAGGAATTCTACACGAACCTGAAGGTAGCCGACGATAACGACGACTATATGGTTACCAAGGTCAAAAATAAGGAGATCACCATCACCCCTTCTTATCTCACTATACTACTAGATCTGAAAGAAGAAGGTGCAGAACTACGATGCACAAATGATTATAAGCGGGTTGAATACAAAGCCGAGTTCTGTAAACCCAAGAACCACATCGGTGAAGTCTCCAGTACCAATTTGGGTCAGCCTCAAAAACAAGCACACTACATCCTGACCAACTACCTCTTTCCCAAGGTCAACGCCTCCTCCTCAGCCTCAAACTTTGAGCAATGTTTCATTTAGCACATGCTGAATTATAAGCTGCTCAACATGCCCGTATTTCTCATTGGGGCTTTCCAACGTAGCACTGGGATACTCAAGATGGGTTCTCTCATCACCAAAATCCTTCAGGATAATAAGATCAGCCTAAAAGGGGAAATAGATGTAGTAGGCACTGAGATCACCTCAGCAATACTGTTCGGGCTAGCTCACAGCCTTCCGTTCAAACCTAAGAAAGGAAAGGAGGCTATGGTTGAAGAAGCACCTGCTAAGTTACCTCAGAAAGGAAAGGAAGTTGTGGTTGAAGAAGAACCTGCTGAACAACCCAGGAAGGACAAGAAGAGGAAAGCTGACCCATCCTCAACACCAAAAGCCAAAGATATAAATAAGGCTGTGAAGAAGATCAGGCTGGTGGTGAGTGAAAAGAAAGCTGCACATGCTGAGTCAGCTCAAAGGAATCCAGAGTTAGCTGAAAGAAAGAAGAAGAGACCTGACCCTGAGGAAGAAAGTGAGGAGACACTTGAGCAACCCCTAAAGAGGAAGAAAACCTCTGGGATGACACTTGAGCAACCCCTAAAGTGGAAAGAGCATTGTAAAAAGGTCAGTTTAGTCTACTTGCACATACATACAAACTGAATAGCAAAGCTCTACGTTATATTACAAAAGGGGGGGGGGGGATAAGTGTTGCCTTTCGGTTGTAATTGACAGTCCAAAGTTCCTTAGCTGTTTTGACTAGTGAAAGGAAATTTGGAATTGGAATGAGAACCACATTTGGATATCACATTGCCTTTCAATTCTCCTTTCACTTAGCCAAGACAACTTAGGAGATTTGAACACCCTTCATATTCAGCACAAACAGAGTCCCTTGTGGTGACAGCATCATAACCCTCATTACCAAGTGGAAGAAGCATTATAAAAGGGTCAGTTTAGGAGCACAAAGTTCTACGTTATATATTACAAAAAGGGGGGAATTAAAGGTCCAAAGCTCCTTAACTATTTTGACTAAAGAAAGGAAATTTGGAATTGGAATGAGAACCACATTTGGAGCTCACATTGCCTTCTGATTCTCCTTTTTCTTAACCAAGATAGTTTAGGAGAGTTGGACACCCTCATATAAACTTTGCATACTCCTCATTCCATATCCGGGCGATCCCCTCATACTCTTCCCTGTTGCTGCGGTATTGCTCAGCACCTGCTTCTTGCCCAGGAAATGGCTCCTCACTGTGGGACTGTAGAAGTAGATCATATATGTGCCACAGACACTACAAAATGCATAGAATAATTAGAACAAAAATATGATGTTGTATGTTTATCAAATGAAATAGATAAATGGTTGCATTATACCGTGGCAGTGGAAAAGCGATGGTTATTAAGGATACGGGGAAGATGAATCGACCCTTGAGGAGCCACGTTAGGATGATATATCCTATTCTGGAACCAAAACTGAGAATAAGAGGAGAGATGTATTAGTGTATGTTTCATATAGGTGATTATATCTTACTGATCTAAGTTAATATTACTCTTGCAGGTCTGTTTGGGAAATCCGGATGGTAGCTGATTCTGATTTCAAATACACCCCTTTCATATGGGGTGTATTAGGGGCCTTTCATTCTGATCGACCATTTGAAGAAGTTACCATCGAGAGGACCTGTACGTTATCATCCAAGAAAAATCATTAGAAATACATAGAAAAAACCAGGAAGGGTGACAGAACAACTATAGATTGACATACGTACCATTGATGGCCAGAAGCCACTCTAGGTTCTCCATGTACAACTTATTCAAGTCAACAATTATTTCTCCTGGAGTTTCAACAAGGGGATCCATTGTTGGTAAGTTTTCTGGCTATTGAAGGTATGATTCTGAATTATGATGCATATATTTATAGTGATATGATTGTGGTAAGTGAAAGGTCGTGTTAGGGGAAGGGTCACGTAATTACTACTGAGTTTAGGGTTGTGTGTAATATTAATGACCTGCTTGGCTTTTGCAGATAGCAAGACCTTTGAGATTATAGGTCTAATTATTACTCCAAGATATGGATTGACTTATGGAAGATATTGGTTATTATTTTTGTGTTTTAATTCAGAAATGTATTGGTTATTCAAGATATGGATTGACGTTAGGCACAAATGTAAACATATTATGAGTATTGATCTCCAATAAAATTGAAACCATTGATATACATAATTTAATCTTCATATTTTAGAATGTTTCTGTATTCAGGTATAAAAACCAGAAATTCAAACGAAGAAGAAGGCATAAAGTGACATTTTAATATTTAAAAATGCCATCTAAACATCAATAAAAAGACATTAAAATTAATGTTTCTGTCACATGAAAAAAAAATCTTTTGACATGATTGATTAAGACGTGTGCCATCTAAACATGCTATAACGATAGAAATTATTATACGAACTGTCATCTCAAATTAAATATGCCAATTTCCCACACGCTAACCTGACGGTTTTAATTGTAAAAATGTCATTTGATGACATTAAAGGTGACGGCAGTAATAAATAAGCTGCATCGTAACAAGGGTAAAATAACATTAAGAAAATAGGCTAATGTCATGTGTGATGACGAAATATGACAGAACCTGACCGTCGTCTGAAGGTGCAATAGACGGCAGCGAGCCCCGTGACAGATTTATATCTCGCGGGACGACGGTTTTTAACCGTCGTCTGAAGATGGTTTTGGCGTAGTGTCTTTTATATATATACATATGATGCTTTATATGCAGTGTCTTCTATGTGCTGACATTTCTCACATGAATACTCATTTAACAACAATCAATTAAAACTTGTGAACATAGAAATTAAACAAATGAAATATACTCAGTATACCTCAACTCTGATACCTGAACTTAACTAAGTATCAAAACTGAGTAATGACAAAATGTTCCAAGTATTGACCTACTTCTGAAGCTGACCTTAGACTCATTTCGATTAAATCTTAGAAGGTTTAGAATTGAACTAAGTCAGTGGATTCAAGTCTTAGTTTCACTCAATTAGATCTTAGAAGGTTTAGAGTTGAACTAACTTAGTAGATCCAACCCTTACGGGGAGCACTTTCAGAAAAATAGAAAAGGTCAACTATCATGGGGAGCTCAACACTGAGTTCCTTAATAAATACTTTTGTCAACATCAAAATGGGGGAGTTTGTTGAAATACCTTTCCACATGATTTTGATTTGACAAAATTATTTAAGTTAATCCTATGATTAAACAATTAAATTTAAGTGCTTTGATTTAATTGTACTAATGAATTTGTTCAATGTTGAGTAAGCTAAGTAAATGAGAACAGGAACTAAAAGTCTATAAGAGAAAGACAAGACAAAGTCAGCAAAAGCAAGTCACACAGCAGAAGCTGAGTAGAATGCAACTCAGCTTAGCGCAAGAAATGTCTTCTTCAGAAAAGCTTGAAGGCGAAGCCACTGAGTCAAGCTGAGTAGTCAGGTCAGCATCGATGATCCGTCAACTTGGAAGACAATGTCTGACAAATCTCTGAAACAAATCAGAAGCCTCGGAAATCTGTCCTGAAGACTTTTTCGAGAAAGAGCATGGACCATCTGACTTTTGGCTAGAAGACAAACCTAGCGTAAGAAGACAAATCTGGCATAAGAAGACAAACCTGGCTCCTGTCCTAAACAAAAGACAGGATTGGCCTGCAGATCTGAAAGCTGACCAAGTAATAACGAAAGGAGCCATTACCCCACAACGGCTATGTCGGAATTCAAATCATTGGCGTCCCAAAGATCACTATAAAAAGGTCGATTCATCACTTGGATCAACAACAACACATACAGACAGACAAGCAAATCTTCGCTAAGTCAAAATCCAAAATAGAAGCTGTCTGAAAAGAAAAAGCAAGCTCTTACACCAAACTCCAATCATTGTGTAAAAGTCTAGAGTGATTTTATTCATCTAAAGTGTTCTTCATTAAGTGAGAACAAATTTTTGTATCATCTGTAAAAGGTTAGAGAAGCTAAGTACTCGGTTATAGTACTCAGTGGTAGAGAGAAGCTGAGTACTCGGTTATAATGCTTAGTGGTAGATAGGATTGAGTAGACGAATAAAGGATGGTACTCTTGCATACTCAATTGCTATTGTAAAAGGTTTGTGCTCTACCTTTAAAGAGCTCGGTAGAGGATTGAAAAAGCTCGGAAGGATTCCGGGGACTAGACGTAGGCGGAGAGGCCGAACCAGGATAAGTCTGCTGAGTAACTTCTAACCCTTTCTCCTTATATATATATATATATATATATATATATATATATATATATATATATATGTGTGTGTGTGTGTGTGTGTGTGTGTGTGTGTGTGTGTGTTTTGCTTGCTTAAAATTACTCAGTAAATAATCTGTATAAGCTGAAGCTGAGTAATCTGAGTGTTGAGTTGGAAACTGACTTAAGTGTTACTTCCCAACTCACAATTGGAACAGCTCTAGTCAGTGTCTGCTTACAGCTGTCTCACGTCACACTCAGCCGTGCTGACCTAAAATTGAGTTAAATTATCAAACATTAAATTAAGTCAGCATTATTAAGCGAAAAAGTTATATTAGTTCCTAACCCCCCCCCCCCTTTGGAACTAATCCTATTACATTACACGGGACCAACAGACATTGTTACGTGTAAGTCTCAACAGCAATACGTTAATCCCATAAACACGTTACTTGACTTGGGATCGTTTTAAGTTTATTGGCTTATTATAAAGTTTCGTCTCACTTCATGCTTGTATAAACACTTTATTATTACTTAAATAAACTTGAGATTTCTTTTATTTAACTTGATTAGTTTCGATAAAATATTAATGCCTTTTATATATAGGTCAATTTACTATATGTTATAAAACAAACGATAATGAACCATTCATTCACAAATAGTTTATATCCTACAACAATTGTCTATAGGACACTAAACCCCAACAGAAACACCATATTTTATGTTACACAAACAACAACCTGATTATAGCTTGTTAAAGGTGTTTGGTTCCTTAGTTTATGTTTGTAACTTGAAGAGTTCCAAACATAAGTTTGAACCAAGAGGAAACCTTGTGTTTTCTTTGGTGTTAAGGCTAATGTAAAAGGCTATAAGGTTTTTGATCTCACTACACATTCTTATTATGTTTCTAGAGATGTTAAATGGTTTGAGAATATTTTCCCTTATGTTAGTCCTATGACAATGGACAAATTGAGTAGTGATTCTGATATTAGTATAGATTTTATTAGAAGTCTAGAAAATGATATACAACATCACGATCTTCTTGCTAGTGGGATTTATGACTTTAATAAGAATATTTTTCCTCATGAAGTCAATTTGCCTAAAAACTTAGAAAGTGTCATAATCATGATGATGCTATTGTTGACAATAATCACATTAATGATGGTAATATTATGGTCCATGACAGTCTTCGTGATAGTTGTGCTACTGGTTTAGTTGAGCAAACCCAAGGTCAACCTATTAAAGTTTTGTTTGATCATTCTGATGAATATGAATCTCAAATTTTAGAGTCTAACAATCCTGATACTGACATTTCTGGTTCTGTTATACCAAATCATAATGTTGAACCTGTAAACATAGAGCTTGTTCAAAGTATTGAACATGTTAACAATGAACCTGTTCGTAGATCTAGTAGAACAAGAACGACCCCTACCTACTTACATAATTTTCATTGCAATCAAGTTTCTACAGAGAATAGTTATGCGCTTTGAGAGAAGCAATCGATATGTTTAACCATCTTCAATAACTCTAAGTGTATATTGTTGTTAAGTAAATTGTCAGCGTCAATACTTAAAATTTTAAATAGTTGCTTTAACCTCTCCTTAGGAACTTATTCTCATAACATAAGGGACCAACATGAACATGGTGATGAAGTTTATGATGCTGTCACCACAAGTTTGAAGGAAATTAACGAGTACAATCCAAGTGGAAGGTACATAGTAAATGCGATTTGGAATTTCAAGGAGAACCAAAAGGCAACACTTAAAGAGATGGACAGAAGAGCAAGCAAGGGGGGCATGATGTGCGAATATCATGTAAGGACGGCTGCATATATATATATTCAAGTCACACCAAAAGACATCTAATCAGTTCAATTTCTAACTTGTTCAAGTGAATGAAACAAATATGACCCTTTATTTAATTGCAACATATTCAAGTGAATGAAACAGATATATGACCCTTTATTTAGTTGTTGTATACTTATTCAAGTGAATGAAACAGATATGACCCTTTACTATGCTTCATATATGGCTATACTTCATACACAACCCTTCACTATATGACCATGCTTCATACACAACCCTTCACTACATGATTCATACATGCAAGTCTAGTTCTTACATATTCATGTCTGATTAAGGTATACAAGCGAAATCAGTTCATACCAATATAACTCACATATATGACTATGCTTCATACACAACCCTTCACTACATGCTTCATACATGCAAGTTCAGTTCTTACATATTATATATCTGATTAAGGTATACAAGCTTAATCAGTCATATCATACGCATACAAGCTTCATACACATATCCAATTTATGTGAAACAAACATACAAGTTTAGCTAGTTCATACCAATTTACTTAATTGTAATATACTTATTAAGTGAATGAAACTAGATTATGATAATCAGCTAACTTGTTTGTCTAACTTGTGCATGTAACACCCGTGTCAAAAACTGTTTTATTTAATTAACATTTAGCTATAATAAACAGTTAAAACATCATTAAAACAAACAGTTGTTTTGAACACGCCGATTTATTAATTGATCAAAACTTTACACCTTAAAACTTACAATAAGTCTATATTTTTAACTATAGATTGCAACATAGTTTAACATACTGATCATCCTTGCCGCTAGTCAATTATTACTTTTAACCTGAAAAGAAATCTGGTGGAGAGTGGGGTGAGCTTGGTGGGCTCAGTAAAATAGCTAATTATATACATAACTCAACCACACGCGCATACAATTCAGTTTACATACATTTAATAACTAATAGGTGACCAAGCATCAAAATACGACCTTTATTATTTATTTATTAGTATCTGTTTTAAGGGCCCCACTTGTCATGAGGAGATATACCCAATGGTTCATCGGTCAATTCAAACAATCACAATCTCATCATATTATTATATATCAACATCACAGGATACCATTCCACGTCAGGTATCCCCACACCACTCCGGTGCGTAGAAAAAACAGCACAGAATATCTCATGCATCCCGAGATACTCCGACACTAGCCTCAAGGACAAGTGCCTAGCAAATCATATATCCACTCAACCATATATACCATCAATTAACCATTGATTATATCTTCGTCAAGACAAGCTATAATTATCCTCCTTTTCTTTCTTTACCGAACACCTCTTACATTCGTTTTTCTCAATAATAATTTTTTCATAACATTTAATATCACACTATTATTATATGCCTCTAGCCATATTAAGTAAGCAAATCACAACAGTCACGTAGTTTCAACCATCATCATTATCATCAACAACAAAAAGGCATAGATGTCATCAACTGTTTCATATTCACAGACTTAACACATCAATCAACAACCCAATATCATAATTATAAACTTAGCAATCAGATACAATGAATCTCTAAATAAACATTATTATGCATATAATTAACCACTTACCTCTATTTCGAAATGGAGTGCTAAATTAGCAAATGAGGATGATCATCTATCTTCAATTAATACATCGTTTCCTATCTAGAACAATAAAAAGAAATTTTTCAGAGTATCAATGTGGTGGTTTGGGCCTCCCCTCTCCCCTTTTCTCAAAACCGATTTCATCCTATGTATCCATAGGCAAAAGAGTTGTAACCTAATTAAAATTGATTTGTTTTTAAATATAATTATTACTTATCTTCTAATATAAATATTTATTTGTGTTATATTTCAATACAAACACATTATACTCAACAATTATTAATATATCTTAGCACTAGCCTATTACTCTTTCAACAAATAAAAATACTGATTTATTACGAATTTTTCATATTGAATTTTTTTTAATATAACTATTTAATATATTTTTTAGATAAATAATAAACCTTAATTAATTAATTTAGAAACCCAACTTCAACGATTTAAATGCATGAATATAATACTGACCCCTTTTTTCCGAGAGTTACAGTGCATATATGACTTCATACATAATCCTTTACTAGTCATGCACATACATATTCATACAAGCCTACATACAAGCTTCATGCATATACATATTCATACAAGCTTCATAAGCATACTCAATAAGATAACATTCAATCACATATACTCAATAAGTTAAAGAAATATTCCCATGTTATAGGCATGAACTGATTGACCATCTCTTCAATCAATATTCCCATGTACATAAGCAGTCTTACTATCCCTGCAAATATTATTTTCAAATAAAAAAGGAATCAAATCAGTTCATATCCCTAATGTTAACAATATTTGCAAATAAAAAGAGCAAGATCTACCTATCTCAGCATCATCCAAAATAGCATCACGAAATATATTGCCCATCTGTAAGATAAAGACTCACCTTTTTCATTAGTGAATCTCACAATGAATACAGTAAAATCAGTGTATCTAAGAGAGAGATCTAACATTTTCAACGGTAAGTCTGAAAATTAATAAATTCTTATTCCAGCAGCTAAAATCCACATACGCAAGAGTAAAGCTGATGACGAAAAGATAGATTAAGGAACAATGAAACTCTAATACATCGAGGAACAAAGTAAATATGGCTTAGCATTACCGTGTTTCGATATTAGTCCTAGTGATCTGCATGTAGAAAGCAACCATAGAGATAGCCAAAAAGAGGGATGCGAGAGCTAGAGCCTGAGCTGTAGGCGAAACCTAACTTAGTTTTTAGGTTATGGTTTATATATAAGCTGAAATTTTAGTCAAACGTTTTGAGCGTCTTAAATTTGGGATCCGTTTTAGTTGGCCACGTAAATTAATTTCATTTGGCACTTTTTTGTTTTCAGAGAACCTTGATAGTCATATATCACAAGTGTCATCTAATTGTTAAGTAACTTTTCAATTAAAAGCGTGTTTTCTTTAGATGACAGAAGTGTGTCATTGCAAGGCCACATGTGATTTGAGGTTCTTTTCACATAAGCATTCTGATGACATAACTTTAATATAGTGTCACGAAAACATTCAGACGGCACGAAAACAAATGTATGTCATATATCTTATGTCATGTGAAAGGAAAAATGGCGTAGTGCAGGCAAACAAATAAAATCTTATTATCAGATAAATTATAAAAGAATCAGTTTTCTTCTTCTTTGTAAGCCTAATGTTTATATGTAAAAAAAAGTCTAATTTTATTGGAAATAAACGAACAAATAGATTAATGAATTATTGAGGCCACATCGTTACAAATGAATTGCCAAATTGGGACAGGAAAATCCTCTACAAATACCATTAGATCATTTATGTCCAACACCCAATCAACATGGGAGTGCGCTACCTTATTTCCCTCTCCATACATGAATTGAATTGACGAATTATGAAAGATAGAGAACTAAGCAGCAATGTCTTCATACTGGAATCGCTGCGATGATTAAAGGAAGCTGTTGGACTGAATTAACCTCACAACAGTTTGTGCATCCATCCCAACTACGATATCATTAAAGCAGCAATCCCGGGCTAGAAGAAGGCCTTCTAGTACTGCTTGTAGTTCTGCCTCCTCCACCGTAGAGTAGTAACCTAAAGGGATCCTTGCAGTCGTCATTACCTCGCCTAGCGAGTTCCTTGCGACTAACCCGGCACTACGCTCATGGCCATTTTCCCTAAATTTGACGTCACAATTAATTTTTATAACGCTGCTCGGGGGAGGATGCCATACTCTTGTAGTGCATTGGGTTAATCGGCCAGGAATATTAGTTAGGTGTTGTAATGGTTGCCTCATTGTCGCACATTCTTCAAGCTAGCGGGTATATGTTGTAGCCTTTGCAATGAGAGTGTCTGTGTCCAGCCATTTTCCCTGGTCGATGAAGGTGTTTCTTTCAAACCAGATCCACCACATGAAGATGATTGCCTTTCGGACATCTACCAGTGATAATCTGTTCAGACACAACCGCAGCCAGTTCCCCACGTCGTTTGCTAGCAATTGGTCCATCGAATTGGTAGTCCCGCCTTCTTCGTGATCATATTTTTTAACGTTATCAATATCATAATATTATACTTTTTTATGGATATAGTTAAATTTTCCTCTTACAAAGTTTTTTTCCTGGAAAATACAAATACAGTAAAAAAAAATGTTAAAATTTTATTCTTAATATTTCCAACACGGTCTCGTTTATAGGTTCTGCAACCTGGGCCTAATTTTGCTCCTAGTGAGCCTAATATTTTACTAAATTAGGGTAAATAATAATAATAAAAAAACAAAATTAGTTCTTTTCATAATATATACAATTTTAAGCCATGTTTAATGTAGTTGAAAAAGTCACTTAGAATGGATATTTTTTTTTACAATAAGGAACGCCTTTTATATATCAGAAAGCAGAGCCGTACAGATACAGGGGGGAGGGCGAGAAATCCACACCGTCCTATCAGTGCTAGATATAACTGCACGGGCTAAAGAATGAGCAGCCTGGTTGGCTGTTTTACGAATAAAAGAAACAGAGACACTTACAATTTCCTTTAATAAGAACTTGCAGTCATCGATGATTAGATCCAGAGCTGAGTTGCCGCTAGTTTCTCGCTGTAAAGCATACACTAGCAATTGGGAATCAGACTCTACAAGCACGTTCCGTCTACCTGTCTCCTTTAACCAGCTTAACGCCTCTCGGCAAGTCAAGGCCTCCACCAAAAACGGATCCAACCGACAGTATAAGGTGCCGTTTCCCGTAGCGACGAACTCGCCCCCACTGTTTCTGAGCATAAAACCGAACCCTGCGCTATTCCTTTCCGCAAAGACCGCCCCATCAATGTTGAGCTTTGTCCAGCCGTGAGGGGGACGGTGCCAATGCTGATCCGTCGGCCTACCCACGGCGACAGCGGCAAGGCGTCGCTCTTGAGCCTCGCGCCAATTTGCAAGATAAGATACAACCGACGAGTGAAGAACAATAGGGGTAGAAGATTTATTGTTCCATACCTGATTATTTCTGTTTATCCATAGAAACCAGCAGCCCACAGCCGCCATATCGGTATACTCCGGCTTGGCCGCCAATAACTTCCTCCAGAAATCCGAGAAACACAAGCAACCGTCTATCAGCCCCGACAAACCCGCCAAACACCAAAACAGCCTCGCCACTCGACACGTGACCAGTGCGTGTAAATCATCTTCTTCCATCTGATTACACATGGGACATACGCTACTAATCTGAACCCTTCGGGAGTTGAGAGCTTTTAGAGATGGGAGGCAGCCAGATAGTGTTCGCCATATCAAATTCCTGACCTTAGGAGGGGCCTTGAGAGACCAAACTGAGCCCCAGTTAATATCAGCATTTACCGGGTTCAGATGTGCCCTGTTCTGATCTGTCCACAGGTGGTGATAAGCGCTTTTGACAGTGAACTTGCCCTTTGAATCCCAGAACCATTCCCACGAGTCGCTAACTGCTCGCAAGCTAAGCGGAATACTTCGGATGAGTTCCACATCTCTATCAATGAAAATTCCTCTAATTAGTTGAAGATCCCAGTCGCCCGCTTCAGACCGAAGACTCTCAACCGTTTCACAGCCCAAGCCAGTAAAAGGGGTACTCACCACATAGGGATTAGCTGGATCCGGCAGCCATGGTTCGTCCCAAATGTTAATTAAATCCCCTGTCCCTACCACTCGCCTCGCCCCAGACACTACAACTGACTGAGCTGTATGAATGCTGCGCCATATGAAGCTCGGCTTATCACCAATCTCGGCTCCCAAAAAAGAGTTAAAAGGATAGTACCTGGCTTTGTAAACACGGGCTAGCAGTGAGTCCGGATTGGTAAGCAGACGCCACCCTTGTTTAGCTAAAAGAGCGATATTAAAAAGATGAAGCTTGCGGAAGCCCATACCCCCTTCACATTTTGGAACACACAATTTCTCCCAGGACTTCCAATGAATACCTCCCTCCGTTGGACCCGCTGAGCCCCACCAGAATGAGTTCATCATCCTTTCCAGATCCGCACACAGAAGTTGGGGCAACAAGAACAAACTCATAGCATATGATGGAAGAGCCTGAATTACTGACTTGAGTAGAATTTCTTTACCTGCTCTGGAGAGAAGTTTGGATTTCCAACCTGTGACTCTAGATCTGACCCTATCCGCAATATACTGAAAAACTTGGGATTTGCACTTTCCAACTAGCGCCGGGAGTCCCAAGTAAGTGGCAGTATTCGTCCCAGGGGGGATTCCCAACAGATTGCTCAATTCAAGTCGTAAGGTGGTGGTGCAATTCTTACTGAAAGACATAGATGATTTAGTGAAGTTCACTTTTTGCCCCGAAGAAGCTTCATACTGATGTAAACAGTTCTGAACCTCCACGCATTCCTCCCTATTAGCTTTAAAGAACAAGTAGCTGTCGTCGGTGAAAAAGAGATGAGTAATGGGCGGGGCGGACCTGGCAATGCGACACCCATGAATCAAACCTTGTGTTTCTAACGCCTGAAGAGATGCAGATAAACCCTCAGCACAGATTAGGAAGAGATAAGGAGAAATGGGGTCCCCTTGTCTTAGCCCACGTTGTGGTGAAATAGTCCCGATAACATGATTGTTGTGAGTGATATTGTATCGGGCCTTAGTAACACACTGCATAACCAAAGAGATCCATTTATCATCAAAACCCAGCTTCTGCATCATCTGACTCAAGAAATCCCACTCTACTCGGTCATAAGCTTTCGCCATATCTAGTTTGAGAGACACAAAACCTTGCTGCCCCCGAGTCTTGTGTTCTAGAAAATGATTAACCTCGTATGCCAGCATGATATTGTCAGTAATAAGGCGCCCAGGGATAAAAGCGCTCTGAGTAGGCGAAATGATAGTATTTAATACTCTTTTAAGCCTGTTTGCGATTACCTTAGCCAGAATTTTGTAAATCACATTGCATAGGGCTATAGGCCTGAGATCAGAAATTCTTTCAGGGACAACCTTCTTCGGAATCAGCACAATATTGGTATCATGGATGCTATCAGGAAAAGCCCCATCGTTCAACCACTGAATACATGACTGAACTACCTCTGGGCCAACTAAACCCCAGTAATGTTGATAAAAGCAAGGATTGAACCCATCAGGACCTGGGCTTTTATCCGGATGCATAGAGAACACAGCCTTTTTAATTTCCTCCTCCGTGAAAGGTTGTAACAGATCATTATTCATCTCAGAAGTAATCTTTGATTGAACGTTATTCAACACTAGAGCAGCCCCACAACCAGAAGAGGAGAAGATGTCATTGAAGTAATTCAGAATAAGAGAGGACAAACCTGTATTCCAGTCAATCCAGTTTTCGGACTCGTCTTTTAGTTTCCTGATCTCATTCTTTTTCCGACGGACACTAGCTGCAGAGTGGAAAAGCTTAGAGTTTTGGTCTCCAGCCTTGAGCCAAAGAGTCTTACTCCTTTGCTTCCAATACGTCTCCTGCTGTAGAAGAAGATCGTCAAGCCGGATACGGGCTTGTGATAAGGACTCCCGGTCAGGAATACTGTCTTTATCCTTCAGCCTTCTGATTGTTATACGACACTGCCTAATCTCCTTCTTGAACCGATTACGAACTGTCAACCCCCATTTTTCAAGAGCTGCACCACATTTTCCTTGCTTTTCCAGAAGACCACTATTAGCCGACTCTTGCCAAACAGCTGTAATCTGATCACAACAATCTGCCTCCTCTATCCAGGAGTTCTCAAAATGGAACTGACGCGTTACTGAGCTTGAGGTACTAGTAAGGATTAATAACAGGATAGAGTGATCACTACAATGGGCATCCTCGTTGCAGACATAAGCTGAACTGAACTTAGCAAACCAGTCCGTGTTAGCCATGGCTCGATCCAATTTTTCTTCTATGGAATTAGCCGTGCCCCTGCCTCTCTCCCAAGTAAACGGGTATCCTGTCATATGAACATCAGCCAAACCACAATCAGTAACCGCAGCGTTGAAACCTCTCAAAAGTGCAGGGGGGTGCCTGTTGCCTCCTTTCTTTTCTGACTGGGAAAGAATGTCATTAAAGTCATCGATAACCACCCAAGGACTAGCGTTACCAGAAGACAAGCCTCTTAACAAATGCCAAGAATCAGCCCTCCTCCCTCTCTCAGGAAAACCATAAAAACCGGTTAATCGATACTCCGGCAAACCTAGTTGAGTAACCCTGCAATCAATGAAATTGGAGGAGAAACCCAGTAAATGGACTGAACTAGCTGTTTTCCACATTAAAGCCAAGCCTCCTCCGGTGTTGACAGGCTCAACAAAGAACAAACCGTTAAAAGAGAGCTTCCTCCTCAAGGCCTCTACTTTGGGACGGCTACACTTGACCTCCATCAGAAAGATGAAATCGGGATGATGGACCCTGGCAAAGTCCACAAGTTGACGAACTGTCCGGGCATTCCCAATCCCCCGGCAGTTCCAAGAAAGAATACTCATTGCTCTCCGCGAGCCGGGGGTCCACCGCTCGCCTCTGGATTACTGCTACTGCCATCAACACTGCCCTGTGTACCCTTTGTTTCCAATTCCCTGAGCACTGCTTCTATACTCTGATTACTGTCAACACCGGTTCTCTTGCGCTTCGGGTCAGACAATTCAATACCATCCTCTTCAAATATCTCAATCATACTGTTAACGATTTTCACACCCCCCCAAGGGATATTTTCTTTTCCACCTGCCGCTGTAGGGACCTTTATTTTGCCGCTAAAGCCAGGAGGGATCACTGTCGCTATCTTAGGGATACTCACTGTATGTCCTGTCTGCTCTGTCCCTGTGCTAACGTGAGACACTTTTGAGCTATTTGCATGAGGGATAAATTGGAGGGGACGGTTCAGAAGAAACTTAGATTGAGGTTGAACAGCCGAGCAGCGAGTAGGGGCTCTAAGCCACGGCCCATAAGGTCTGTCAGTTTTAATTGGATCCGCCACTTGCAGCAGGGCGGGGCAGAACTTGTCCGGATGGCCGATGAGTCCACAGACAAAACAAAACGTTGGCAAACGCTCGTACTTGAAATTGACCCAGAACACTTTACCTCCCGTCACACTGATCTGCATTTTCCTCTTCAAAGGTGTGAAGACATTGATGGAAACTCTGATGCGGAGGTACGTTCTTGCAATCCCTGTGAAGTTATTTGGGTCTGCTTCAACAAAAATTCCCACAAAATTACCAATACTAACAGCTACCCGTTCAGACATAAAGCCAGCTGGGAGATCATACACCTGCACCCAAAAATCCGTATGCGATAATTCAACGTCCATGGGGTTCTGACCGTCCACAAGAGGTTTAAGGATTAACAAATGTTGCTCAAAAGTCCATGGGCCTCCCTGTACTACTCTGTCTCTCTCCCATGGGTGATAAAACTCAAAGCGAAAAAGATTTGGACCCATATCTTCTACAAACATACCTTTCGAGGGGCTCCAGACATCAGCCAAAGTCGTTTTCATAAAAGAGCTTTTGATCGGGCGATCTGTGAGGAAAGTCCCAATTAAACTCCAGGACAGCGGGCAAGGGGGCGACTCGTTCTCATCTGCCTGGAGGACAAGGCCAGAATTTAGTTCATCTTCTAATGTTAACTGGGCGCTTCTGTCTGCGAGGGAATCCATACCAGAGAACAAGTTGGCTTCTTCGAATGCGGCAAAGGCGGAGCTGACGGAAAAAAAAACCGCACAGCTGAGTTAGGTCACGAAGGAATCCAAAATCTCCACAGGGGCGATAATCGGAAGTGGCGAAGGGAGAGGGATATGGGGTAAGGGTTTGAGGAGATCGAAATTGAGGGGGGCGGCACGCCGGAGGAGGTGGAGGATCGAAGGACAGTCAGCGGAGGGGAAGGCTCGACAAAAGTCACTTAGAATGGATATTTAATTGTGTTTGATAACAGTAACTTCATGAATATTAAATATTTAAGTAAGTTGATGTTTGGTAAAAATAGAAAAATAAATTCACAAAAATTAAAATCAACAAGCGCGTCCTGCCTTTGAGTATCTTAATTTCTTCCATATTTTTAGGGAGCAAAACCGCGTGGCGGATCGCTTAGCAGCTGCTGGGCATGGGAGAATGTTAGGTGTTTCTACCCTCTCTGTTCCTCCTTCTTTTCTTTTGCCTTCTCTCCTAGAGGATAGGATTGGGGTCAGCCTTCCTAGACTCTCCCGGTGTAGGTTTTTTGTTGGTTTTGTTTTTTTCCTTTCCTTTCTTACCAAAAAAAAAAAAAAAATCAACAAGCGCGTCAATTTTCTAACAACCGGGTATGGATATATCACATCAAAATTCGGCTCGATTATAGTTATAGATCTAATCCGCTTGTCAATTTTCTAACAATCTTGGGGCTCAATCAGCCTAAATGCAACTCAAATCCAACTCAGTAAGTGTTAGTGCATTTTTATTTTTCTAAATTTGAAAAAATAAATACAAGGATAGAATATTAGTCCATATATAGTCTTTATTTTTATTTTTTGGTAACCGCTTAACTGTTAGTTAGAAAACAGGCCACTTTGTTCCTTTATATAAGCAAAGCAAGGCAAAGGAGCTGTCATTCATTCATTCTTCTTCAATCATAGATCAAGAATCAAAGTTAGAGTTTCTCTAATGGCGAACATGGCGATCAGTGGCGGAAAGATCAGTCGGGGCTCAAATATTTTATAATAGATTTTCATAACGTCAAAAATATTATATTACGTAAACTAACTAATTTTTAACGCAATAAAAAATTATCTATTTATTAATTTTTTTCACCCATAATTCTAAATGTATAATATTTTTTTAATACGTGACCGATGATGTGACATATATAATCATAAATTATCAAAATTAACATACATAAAACTTTAATTACTAGAATTAACGTACATAAAACTTTAACACACGTAAATTACTAAAATTAATCACTAAATTGATGTTATTGAAACATACATAAAACTTTAATTATTTTATTGAGTATAAATCATAAATTATTTATTTCACAACATTAGTCCATGTAACTCTTTTCAAATAATAAAACAACTTAAAATAATACATATTTTTTAAAATTTAGAATAATTAACATTAAGAATAAATACAAAACTCTATGAAAAAAATATAAACTAACAATACTGCACCTGTTTTTTTTTTAATTTCTATTGTTAATTTTCAAGCATTAAAATATTATTTTTAAAAGAAAAACATTAAAATATAATTATTTAGTTTTTGTGGGGGTCAATAAACTATTATAACAATATGGATGGGTGACACGTTAGAGGAGGGAGGGAATTGGAGTTTCCAGCAAAAGATTGGGACCTAATTGATCACTTTTGATAAATAAGGATGTATTTAACTTTTTTTATGGGTTTAAAGTGAATTTTAAGTTAAAAATAGAACATCTTCTACCCTAGGTCTTCGACTTCATCTTCTCCATCTAACTTCCGCCGCCATCAATAAGGAGATCACTCTTCTCTTTCCTTCTCCATCTAACAGGGCTCAGATCTAACTTTCTAACAAATTCCGGCGGCCAGCCGGGGGTTTAGCCCCAGCTCGCTCCGGCCTAGTTCCGCCACTGATGGCGATGGTCCGACTTTTCATCAGCAATTTCAGAAAATAATAGCCGGGGCTTCATAATTCCCGAGTTCAATCTGAAAAGGACGTGGAGGAAGTGACTAAGCGGTTAGAAAAAGAATTAGAATCCGCAATTGCTGGAATTAGAGCAATCACCGATTCTAATTCTTTTCCTAACCATTTAGTCACTTTCTTGGCGTCATTTTCAGACTGAATTCGGTAATTATGGAGCTCCGCTATTATTTTCTGAAATTGCTAGTGAAAAGTCTGACCATCGCCATCGTTCGCCATTAGAGAAACTCCAACTTTGATTCTTGATCTATGATTGAAGGCATGTAATTATCAGATTGTTTCTTTTTTTGATTTTTCCGTTTGTTTTGTATTGATCAGATCAGATGATCATGATCATATTGTTGGTATTATAGATCGAGGAGGAATATTAACTGATGATTCATTTGAATATACGCTTATTAATACTGTTTTTCAATCTTTGAGATGGATCAAATCAGCAATTTGGAAAGAGGCACATTATAAAATAATGTCATTTTCAGACTGAATTCGGTAATTATGGAGCTCCGCTATTATTTTCTGAAATTGCTAATGAAAAGTCTGACCATCGCCATCGTTGGTCATTAGAGAAACTCCAACTTTGATTCTTGATCTATGATTGAAGGTATGTAATTATCAGATTGTTTCTTTTTTTGATTTTTCGTTTGTTTTGTATTGATCAGATGATCATGATCATATTGAGAAGGAATATTAACTGATGATTCATTTGAATATACGCTTATTAATACTGTTTTTCAATCTTTGAGATGGATCAAATCAGCAATTTGAAAAGAGGCACATTATAAAATAATGTCATTCTCTGGCGAAGTGTCTATGAACTCCTTACATATCATATTTGAGTTTGGAAATACTGAAGTATGAATTGATCATATTGTTGGCATTATAGATGAGATTATAACTGATGATTCATTTGAACAAAAAGATCACAAGACTTGGAGAGATTGATTTTAGAGCATTAGCCTGTTTCTTTTTTAATCTTTGTATTGATCAGATCAGAGATCATGATCATATTGTTGGTATTATAGATGATGCATTTGAATATATGCTTCTTGTTTCATGATTAATACTGTCTTTCAATCTTTGAGACTATATTACTAATTGCAAAGATCTTAGTACATCTCCAACGGCCTCTTAAGTTGGCTCTTAAGTTAAAATTTGAGGAGGTAGAATGAAAATTCATCTCCAACAGTCTCTTAGTGGCTCCTTAAATCACTAAGAGCCTCTCCATCCTCTCTATTAATGGTTGACATTACAACTCCACCAAATCTAGAGGCTTTTCAACTCTAGAGGATCCCTACCCAAAAATAAACATCATGTTTTGGCCGATGTGGTTTAAAAGTTTATAAATATGAGTATGTACTTTGTAAATTTTATAGTTA
Source organism: Euphorbia lathyris (assembly GCF_963576675.1). Lineage (NCBI taxonomy): Eukaryota > Viridiplantae > Streptophyta > Magnoliopsida > Malpighiales > Euphorbiaceae > Euphorbia > Euphorbia lathyris. The sequence continues at coordinate 92,703,012 of NC_088912.1, read as the reverse complement.
AATGATATATGAGTCAATTTTTTCGACCAGACAATACTTATGGTAAGGTTATTTGTATTAACAGAATGTTTTCAATTTTTTTTATTTAGTGCAATGCATTGCTTGTTCAGTCCTTAAATTGGGGTGCTTTGAATTTCAGATATTGTGATTGTTATTTGGTTTATATGGCGAGCATGGAATGAAGTTTTCTTCAAGAGTAAAAATCCGAACATTTTTTCTTTGTTGCAACGCTTGATGAGGGAATCAAATTTAATTAGTAAAGGTTGCATGTTTAACTCTTTGAAGGATCATCGAATTCTAAGAAATATGGATGTGACGTGTAGAGTTTCGGCTGCTCCCCGGATAAAGAAAGTGTTTTCCCTTCCTGTATGGTGGATGAAGCCAATACAGACGATTGAGCTTTAGGAGCTCCTGGCACATTTTGGTGGTATTTTTTGGAATGCTAGGGTTTTTTTCTCATAGAACGTTTTCTATATCTATTCCTTATTCAATGTTCCTTCGCTTATATAACAGAGGGGTTATTTTTGCAATAAGCATGGTTAGAGATCCGCGATGGCATCACTTTTGTCTTTCTTTGGTTCAAAGATGCAGTTGGTGGTTATTCATATCTACATAGAAGAGAATTGGAATTGGGTGGAAGATGCTCTAGCTAAACATAATGCTTCTGGTTATTCATAATCGATGACGTTGTATCGAAAAGTTTTTAATTTGATTGAAGGTTATTTTAATATAATATTGTTATATTTTAATTTCGGGTTTTATGTTCAACTCCATAGAAGCCTCAAGCTATACTTCAACTCTTTAAATCTCATCATTTCAGCGACAGCCATGTGGCCCAATTGATCGTGAAACGCCCTCAAGTTCTCAATTGCAGAATTCACAACAATCTCAAACCCAAATTTGACTACCTCGTCAAAATTGGCTTTGAAGGTGAGATGCTTCCCCATATCATTTTGTCAAATCCGTCTATTACCCAAGACTCTTTAGCTTCTAAAATCCAACCGTGTATCCAGTGCTTGAGGTTGTTTTTAGATAGTCATGAGAAATTTCTTGTGGCTTTTAAGCGCACACCAAGGTTATTGGGGAACAATTCGAAGTTCGATTGCAACAAAACGTTGATGTTATAATGAAAGAGGGAGTGCATGCTCATGTTGTGGAGAGGTTGCTAACTTTGCAGCCAAGTTTTTTATTCCAATATACTGAAAATCTGATTAGTGCTGTGAATTCTCTTAAAAATCTGGGCTTTGAAACTACTGATAGAATGTTCGCACAAGCTTTTAGAGTGATGATACAAATGAGTAAGTCAACTTGGAAGAAGAAAATTGAGGTGATGAAGAGTGTGGGATTTAGTGAGGAGGATATTTTAAAAGCTTTCAAGCGATTTCCACAATGTTCAGAGGAGAACATTAGGAAGACATTGAATTTCTACTTTAATACTATGAAGTTGGAGCCTCAAACTATAATTGCAAATCCCAATACATTTGGGTTTTCGATTGAAAAAAGAGTTCGTCCAAGGTATCATGTTTTGAAGGTTTTGGAGTCGGAGAAGCTGATAAAAGGGTACACAAATATATTGATAAATTCGTAGATGAAGTCCCTGGTTTGTTGGAGTTCTATCTTGGTATCAAGGAAGGCAAAAGCTCGGTGATTGATGGAGAAGAAGTAAGTTTTCCTTTGCAATTAAAATAGGTTAATAGTTCTTTGGATATTCTTAACTTTACTAATTACGGTTTTGGTGGGATAATTTGTGTTTCAAATACTATTAATATTGAATTGAATGGATATTATTTTGGGAACTGATTTGAAACTCTTGTTTGCATACTTATACTTTTAATAAACTGAAGGAAAACATGTTGCTGATTGTGTACTGTGAAATCTGGCAAATTACAGAATGCTATGTTTGTTAGGAAAGGCAGACAACTCATTCTGTATCTTTCTATTTAAATGACAATTACAATGGAGTAATGGAGTTGAGACTAGGGGTGACAATTTCGGGTTATATCGTACCCATCGTATCGTGTTAGTTGAATTATCCTTATAAATTTTGTTGTCCTATAAGAAATTACTATCCCTATTCAACACAAATTACCCTGTTATATGTTGCTGTTGTTTTATTGTGAATAAATGGCATTAGTTAAGGGGTTAGTGGGAGTAGAGGTGGCAAAATGACACACGACCCGATTACACGACACGAACACGACACGGATTTTTAGTGTTAGTGTTGAGCTTAATAGGTAATGGGTCATTTTTGGGTTGACACGAAACTGACAAGCTAATTTTTGGGTTGGGTTAGTGTTGATATGTGAACCCGAAAACGACACGAAATGACACGGATATTGAAAATTATTGTTATATTCTCTCATGTTTTTTATGTCACTTTATTAATAAAGATAATAAAATTATAATTATTAATTGCAAATATTAATTTGAATTTCCTAAATTGTTATAAACACATTACATAACCCTCTAACATGATATTATCGAACTTTTCGATAATTATTGTTAGCATACTAATCTAAAAATGATATAAAATGTTTAAAAACAGTACCAAATCTTCTTATATTTTTAAGAGTTATTATTAATATATACGCATAACAAAATTACATGTAACCCGAAAACACGACACGAAATCGACACTAACCCGAATTGGTTAACACGACTTTGACACGAAAGTTTTTGGGTTGGGTTTGGGTTTACTCTTTTTGACACGAACCCGAAATGACACGACACGAACACGACTCGAACACGATAATTGCCAGGTCTAAGTGGGAGATATTAGAGAGGAAAGGAGATAATCTCCTCCTCTAAAAGGTATGATTTCTAATTTTGACAAGTATGAGTTAATTGTATTGTTTTAAGAGAGGACAACATCAATTAGTTCCTGGTAGGTGCATTAATTTCCTATATCCAAAGTTAATTATAATGTTTATAAGTCAATATTATTTCATGATGATGTTTGATTATAAGTTTCAAGTTATGATGAAAGAGTGATTTGCTGTTGTTTACTGCTCTGCTATGTAATGTGAATAATACTTCCTGAAATTTCTAAGGTTAGAACCTTGTGCATTTTATTGTTTCCATGAAATGAAAAAAAGGACAATTTTCATTAGATCTGCCAATTTGTGAATGAATTATGATTCTGCATATGAGTTGTTCATGAGTTTGTTAACGAGATTTGTTCACGAGCAACTCGTTAATTCAGTTCATGAACTTTGCTCGCAAACAACTCATTTTTTTTTTTGGTAAGAAGGGAAGAAAAAAAAACAAACAAACAAAAACCTAACCCGGGATCAGTCTAGGAAGACTGACCCCAATCCTATCCTCAAGAAGAGAAGGTAACAACTCATTAGTTATGTCCATTAATTATATTCATTTGAATTTTTTTAATACAAAACTATGTTGTTTTACATTTCTCCGCTTTAGAGAAATTATTATTAAAAAAATAATCGAACCAAACTTGTTCATGAACATTATAATCGAACTTGCTTATGAGCTTGTTCATGAATCTATAATTGAACCTGCTAGCAAGCTTTCAAGCCGAGCTTTGTTATGCTCAACCTCGATTCGCGAACCGAGCACGATCTAGCTTTATCGAGTCAAACATCAAGTTGCTCATTATAATCCTAATATTTGAGGGATAAAGTCTAAATTTGTTCATTTTGTTTTTGCATGGTACTATTTTAACTTGTATGGTAATGGGGAGTAATTAGGCTATATAGAAAAAGCATTGAAAATGTAGAGAGAGTAACTCGGCTATATAAAAAATAATAAACCGAATCTTATATTGGAAATGAAAAATTAGTAAGTAGGATGGTAACATTTTTCTCTTCTAAAATTGAAATTAATTAAAAATAAAATTGGATTTTATAATTTTTAGATTTATAAAGAAAAATTTGGAATGTAGATGAATCTGTCTTTATTGTTTTCGGAGTAGCGTAAATTTATTCTTAACGTATAAAACGGTAGGTTTTACTGCTAATGTTTTTTTCGCAAGATCGATTTTACCATTATTTAACAGAAAATTTGAACAAATTGATTTAATCATTATTTAATCCTCATGGAGGATGCAAGACATTCTCACACGGAGTCAAATTTTTAATAATTTTCTTTTATCACATAATAAATTGATTAAAATATATTATTGTTTGCACCAAAAATAAAGTTTAAATTTTTGTTTTTAAGGAACTTTTTCTTAAAAGAACCGTTTAGGACACTTCTATTTTTAGGAAACTTTTCATTTTAAGAAACTTTTTATGTTTTTCTGATACATCGTTCATTTAGAATTTCGAATTTCCAAGAGTGAATCTCAGTTTCCCTTTGGGAAACATCTTAAAGGGAACCGAGTGAAACTAACTTCCTAGAGTGAACCTCAAGGGGAATCAGGGAAAACCAACTTCCTATAGTGAACTTCATGGGGGAACTGTGGGAAACCAACTTCCTAAAGGAACATTAAGGGAAATTAGGGGAAACCAACTTCCTAGAGTGAATCTTATGGGAAATTAATGGAACCCAACTTATCGGAGTGAACATCAGGGGATACTTGAGGTTGACCTAGGGGTTCATGTGGCCATTTAATAGTTTTAACGTGTGTTTTGTGAGCTAATTAAAAAGCAAGAAAGTTAGAAAGTGTCATTATCAATCCACCGTTGAAGTTAAAGTAAAGCAGTTACTGAGTATGGTGGAGAACGTGGATTGGTGGAAACAAGAAGAAGTTACTCCCAACATCTACAAAAGGTTGAAATCACGGTGAAAAGACAACTCAATGAGCACTCAATCAAAACTCTAGCAATTTTTCTCTAGACTTCAGCATATTTAGAATTTCCAGTTATTTCCTTAGTCTTAATTTTCAAGTGCAAAGTCAATTCATTTTCCCAATACAATTTTATTATATTTGTTCTTCAATCATTTTTTATAACAGACACTATACTTTGTTTGGAAATGCGAAAAATGCGACAAAGTATATTTTTTGATAAAATGTGACAGGTGCGACAATATTAAAAACACTACACTATTATTGCATTAGGTCGAAATGCGACAGATCCGATAAAGTCGGGAATTGCATAAAAGTACAGTATTACGAGAATTTGTTAAAAATGCAGAGTTTCAATGGGATGTATAATTTCGAATTGCATAAACCTAAACTATTTTCATTAATCCTTGGCATATACATCCTATATATATTATCTTACACACATGAGAAGCAAAAAAAAAAAAAAAAAAGAACGGAAGAAAGAAGGAAAGATAGGAGTTTTGGTTGAAGATGAGGAATGAGAAATATGAGGTTATTTTTATCCAAGTGTAGTGAAACTGTGATCTGTAAGATGTTGGACAAGGCCTAATATGTAAATGAGCTTTCAAAATGAGTCAGATTTGTAATTAACCCCAATTAAAAATTCAGAAAAGTTAGAAAGTGTCATTATCAATTCATTGTGGAAGTTAAAGTGAAGTACTTACTCAATATGGTGGAAAACATGGATTGGTGGAAACAACAAGAAGTTACTTTCAATATCTACAAAAGACAGAATCACGATGAAAAGACAACTCAACACACAATCAAGCAAAATTCTAACAATTTCTTTCTAGACTTAAGCATTTTTAGAATTTTCAGTTATTTCTTTAGTCTTAATTTTCAAGTGCAAAGTCCATTCATTTTTCATGTACAATTTTATTTTATTTGTTCTTCAATCATTTCTGTAAGGTCGGTGTCGTTTTGATAATAGAATCTTTTGAAATTTGACGGTCTCTTTATTCCTTACAATCGTTTATTATTTAGAAGTTCGTAAGCGTAATTTTATTATATGGTTCGAGAATATGGTAAGCCCGTATTTCCCACGAAGGAGCCAAACAATTATATTATTCATAATCAATGTTCAAAAAAAAAAATATGTTCTGATTTTTCTAGATTAAGCACTCATGAACCCTTTTTTTTTCTTAGGTGACATCATCTAGGTTGCAATTATAACAAAGTTTTTTATTTTATTTTATTGTATTTTAATTTTCTAAAAATTATCTTATAATTGCTCGTAAATTGTGTTTATTATTTTTAAATATTTTTAGTTAATTTTATTTTCTATTTGTTTTCACGATATGATTTAAAAGTTTCAGAACATTGTATTATAATTTTTAGTTGTTTGAATTGTTTCAATAATATTATTATTGAAATTTGTTGTTAACACATTTTAAGAATTTATGTTATAAATATACAAATTTTTTTTTATATTAAGGGGTGTTTGGTTAATCATTTTCATGTTTATGTTTGCCTTTTTACTTCAAAATGGAGACTTTTAGGTGTTAGAACTCCTGTTTGCATTTTTTATTAGAAAAGTAGTATTTTACAAAAGAAGGAAATCCATACTTTTTGGAAAAGTAACATTTTCTAATAGTAAACAACAAATCGTAAAAACAAATTGTATGTAAAACAAACGAGTTCTAAATCATTTTATATTATGAATTTTAGATAGTATAATACATATCTTTTATTAACAAATAAAAAAAAATAAATCCAATTAATTTCCGATTCATCCTCGAAAGCTCTATCTGTTCGATTAGCATCCATGTTTTCTTACAACCTTGTTTATAATGTATCAAAATAGAGTAAATCACCCTTTCAAGCTATAAAAATTATCTATAATTAAATCTTTACCAAAACTATTGACGATTTATCTCTCAATACAACATTAAATCATTTGAGAGATAATCATCTTCCATTCTATTTTGAAGCTTATTTTTCATTATATTTATAATTTAAAATGATTGTCTCTCATTTTTGTAGAAGCAGAAAGAGTGAAAACAAGAGTTACCATTCTATATACAAGCAAATACATGTCTGATAATTTAACATCAAATCTTATTAATAAAAAACATATGATTTTAAAAATTAAGATCCCATATATGTTTGTCGGAAAATATTATATTTTTTAAAAACTATTTAATTACAAACTTAGCTATATATTTACTTTTTATCTAAATTTTAGATTGCAATTTCATATTTCATTAACGAAACATAACTTTTTTTTTGTATGTACAATTTCATGTTCTTGGTGGACTCTAATTATATATATATAATTAATAAGAAAAATGGACTCTAATTATATATATATAATTAATAAAAAAAAATCATTTTTCACAAAGGAGACTTGAAATTGCAAACCCCACACTTAAAGATTGAATTATTTTAGGTAGGTAGAATGAATCTTTCCTATAAAAAAAAACTACGGATTAAATTTGTTACTTAACCCTGTTTTAAATAGGATTAAATGCACTATTGGTTATTTAAATTATATATCTAATTTTAATTTGTTTCAATAAAACCATTCAACTTTAAATTTTATCTAAATTATTCTACTGATCAGTGGTTAAAAAGCATAAGAATGTTCGTATGACTAATCCTTCAGCATCACGTGGCAGCATAATTTCGGTTGTTTTTATGAAAAAAATTAAACTTTTTTTTCATAAACATAATAGACGTGTTGCAGCCATGTGGTGAATACGTGAATGTCATGTGTCGTTTCGATCAAAGATTTAAGTTAACTTATGTTGACATGTCATTCATATCATCATTCCAATTTGCTTTAATCATTGGATTTGCTAGAATGACCTAATTGACATAAAACTCAAAATTGAGTGGTTTTATTGAAATAAATTGAAATTAACTGACCATTTTGAGTCAACCATATAAATTCAGTGACCAATAGTGCATTTAACCCATTTTGAATATATTCAAATAAGATATTCCCCCAATCCTGAAATTGAATAGGAAGAGCTGAACCCTAGTTTCTGCTTTAGATCCTCATCCATTCTCAGTTCTTAGCTTCAAATAACCCCTTGAACTTGTCTAAATGTTGCAACTGTCCCCTTCAACTTTCAATTGTAACAATTTACCCATTAAACTTGTCCAATTGTAAAACATAACCCCAAATTAGAAATTTTTTTACCCTGTATTTGAAGCAACCGTAAAAAAGTTTCCCCGGATTCGTATCACGCTAAAGATCTGATTATCATACTCCACGAGCGTTGCAGATTTTGAATTTCACGCGTTTCTTCAATTGCAGTCCATGTCAGCAATTTGGGGTTGTGTTTTACAATTGGACAAGTTTAAGGGGTAATTTGTTATAATTGAACAAGTTTGAAGGGTAAGTTATTACAACTGAAAATTGGAGGGGAAAGTTGCAATATTTGGACAAGTTCAGGGGTTATTTGTGTATTAGGCCCATTATTTGTGATATTCCCCCAATCCTGAAATTGAATAGGAAGAGCTGAACCCTAGTTTCTTCTTTAGATCCTCATCCTTTCTCGGTTCTTAGCTTCTCAATTCGCATAAATGGCTAATAATTTCATTAGAAATGTCATTTTCCCTCACATTCGATCACGTTTTCTTCATTCTTCTGTTCCACCATTACCCACCACCACCGCAACTTCTTCACCATCGTTTACTGTTGATTACCTCATCAATTCATGCGGGATTTCGTTAAAATCGGCTCTATCTGTCTCCAAGAAGTTTCAGCTCAACGACAAGACTCCACAAAACCCTCAATCTGTAATTCAATTTCTTAAATCTAATCATTTCAGCGACACCCATGTGGCCCAATTGATCGTGAAATGGCCTCAAGTTCTCAATTGCAGAATTCACGACAGTCTCAAACCCAAATTTGAGTTCCTCGCCCAAATCGGCTTTGAAGGTCAGCTACTTGCTCATATCTTTTTGTCTAATCCTGCTATTGCGGAAGCCTCTTTAGTTTCTCAAATAAAACCGTCTGTCCAGTTCTTGAGGTTGTTCTTAGATAGTGATGAGAAATTTCTAATGGTTGGTTATTGAGTACAAATTCGAAGATTCTATTGCAACCAAATGTTGATGTTTTAATGAAAGAGGGAGTCCCTGCTCATGTTGTGGAGAGGTTTCTAATTTTGCAGCCAAGTTCTATATTCCAAAATCCTGGAAAGTTGATTAATGCTGTGAATTCTGTAGCATACAGACATTTTTATAAACGTATGCATATTAATGTTTTAACATCTTTATATTGATAGACATGGTTACTTGCTAAGTGTTTTGAAACCTCATTCTGGGTTGAATTTTCATTTGCAATACATACTGAATTTTCATCTACATATAAATATACTATATGTAGATCGAATTATTACTTATGAATAGGTTGAAAGTATCTATAAAACTTAGGGATAATTTCAAAAATTACTTCAATGGTTTCATTGATTTACAAATGAATGTCTGTAACTTTTTCTTTTGTTACAAAATAGGATTCGTATTGTTGTCTATTTAGAAAAGCAATGAATTTTAGGTTAACGTTATCATGTTAATGTCCTTAAAAAATTAAAATTACAAGAATTAAATTTATTTAGTACTATATTTATTATGAAGCTACATTTTTTATTTATTTTTCAAAATCATAATTTTTAACGTTAAACAACACTTAAATGATCTCAAAACTAAAAATAAGTGTTGTTCATTCATTTTATAGAATTTACCATCTAAACATTTCTACGTCTTGTTGTTATTGAAGAACTCAGGACATAATTGCCGACATGCTTCTATTTTTTTTTGAGGAAGAAGCGATGGCTCGTTATAAAATCTGAAGTAGGTTGGGATTTGAATATCGAGCCATCGCTTCTTCCTCAAAAAAAATAGAAGCATGTCGACAATTATTTCATGAGTTCTTCAATAACAACAAGACGTAGAAATGTTTAGATGGTAAATTTTATAAAATGAATGAACAACACTTATTTTTAGTTTTGAGATCATTTAAGTGTTGTTTAACGTTAAAAATTATGATTTTGAAAAATAAATAAAAAATGTAGCTTCATAATAAATATAGTACTAAATAAATTTAATTCTTGTAATTTTAATTTTTTAAGGACATCAACATGATAATGTTAACCTAAAAGTCACTGCTTTTGTAAATAGACAACAATACGAATCCTATTTTGTAACAAAAGAAAAAGTTACAGACATTCATTTGTAAATCAATGAAACCATGGAAGTAATTTTTGAAATTATCCCTAAGTTTTATAGATACTTTCAACCTATTCATAAGTAATAATTCGACCTACATATAGTATATTTATATGTAGATGAAAATTCAGTATGTATTGCAAATGAAAATTCAACCCAGAATGAGGTTTCAAAACACTTAGCAAGTAACCATGTCTATCAATATAAAGATGTTAAAACATTAATATGCATACGTTTATAAAAAATCTGGGCTTTGAAACTACTGATACAATGTTCATAGATGCTTTTAGAGTGATGGTACAAATGAGTGAGTCAACTTGGAAGAGGAAAATTGAGGTGATGAAGAGTATGGGATTTAGTGAGGAGGATATTCTAAAAACTTTCAAGCGATTTCCACAATGTTTAGCTTACTCTGAGGAGAACATTAGAAAGACGTTGCATTTCTACTTTAATACTATGAAGTTGAAGCCTCAAACTATAGTTGTATATCCGGCTCTACTTGGGTTTTCAATTGAAAAAAGAGTTCGTCCGAGGTATCATGTTTTGGAGTAAAAAAAACTGATAAAAGGGATCAAGTCACAGATGTTAGTGATAAGTGAGAAGAATTTCCGTGACAAATATATTGATCAATTCATAGATGAAGTCCCTGGTTTGTTGGAGTTCTATCTTGTTATCAAGGAAGCCAAAATCTCGGTGCTCGATGGAGAAGAAGTAAGTATTCCTTTGCAATTAAAATAGGTTAATAGTTCTTTGGATAATCAGAAGTAGTCTTAACTTTACTAATTATGGTTTTGGTGGTAATTTGTCTTCCAAATACTATTAGTATTGATTCAATGGATATTGTTTTGGGGACTGATTTGAAACTCTCCCTTGCATACTGATTGGATGATAAGTTTGTTGATATGTTGTTTCTTTGCTTTTGGGTGTTAAGTGTTCCAGTTTCATTGGCAAAGTGCAGAATGGTTTCTTTGTTTTAGTACTCTGAAGGTATTCTGTATCTTTCTCTTTAAATGATTATTACTGCTCCCAAAATCTAGGATGAAGTAATGGAGTAGAGATTAGGGATGTGACAATTTCGATTTTGGTGTTAAAATTGTGTTATGTTATAGTAATAATAGTGTCAACCTTGTCATGTTTGTTGTTGAGGGCGAGCCTTGGCGCAATGGTAATACGTTGTTGTCGTGTGACCAAAGGTGACGGGTTCGAGTCTTAACCAAAAAAGCTCCTAAACTTGTTAGCCTCTTGAACTTTAAGGATATCTTGTTAGCTTCCTAAACTTGTTTTGGAGAACTTATTGTCCTCCTAAATTTGCTTAACTTGATAGATTAACCTCATCTGAAGTGGTTAGAATGATGTATTAGCCCATTGAACTTGGTTAAACGTTTTAACGTGTCCAAATCTTTCCTTGTTCTGCTACGTGGATTACGAGCCTAATGAGATATTTTAAGGAAGTTCGAGGGACTAACAAGACACCCTTAAAATTCAGGGTGCCAGTTAGTTTAAGTTCATGGGGCTTCTGATGTTTGTATTTAGCCTTAAATATATGGTCATTGGTTCTGAACTTGAGTATCAGTTCAACACTTCTCAAAATGTGCAAATTTTGAATTTTATGAAGAAAATAGCCGAAAACTTTATGAAGAAGTACGAGTTGAAGTCATAAGGCATGAACATACCTTTCACTACAAGAAAAATCATTATCACCGACACAATTTTAACCTTGATGAATTATGTTTTGATGCAAGATATAGTTGATGCGCGTTTTACGTATACGTGCATGTGAAGGCAAGTGTACCTTAATCGTATATTAAGTAATAGAGTGAAAGTAGAGTATCGTTCCCACGAGGATGATGATTATAAGTATTAATCTTTTTGCTTACTATCCATTATTTAGACAACCGAAATGTAGAGTTTTGATGGACAACCAAGCTAAGACTTGAGCAAGGAGTGAGATGAAAATTGTACAAAATTAGATGAGAGATTACTTATATTAAAGAAACTAAGGCTTCTAGCTTTACTTAATCTCTTTACTTGGTAATAACACTTAACCCCTTTTTAGATGTTTTATCCTTTTTAAGATGACGATTTTTCTTATTAACTAATAGATTCTCGAGATTGGCTCTAAACTCTCGATTAATTACTTTCCCTTGGTCCGGCTCAAGTAATTAATCTAGAGAAGCATTAAGTTTTATTAATCTAAACTTTTTTAACCTACTTTACCTTGGTCCGGCTAAAGTGATTACTTAAGATTCAAGAAAAACCGCTCGAGTAATTAGTTCTAAACTTTCGATTAATTACTTTCCCTTGGTCCGGCTCAAGTAATTAATCGAAAGAAGCATTAAGTTCTCTTAGTTCCAAACCTTTGATTTATTACTTTCCCTTGGTCCGGCTCAAGTAATAAATCTAAGATTTGCAATAAGATTTATGAAAAACTTTGGAAAACCAATAAGCCACACTAAATGATCATTAGGTCCAACTTATGAATTTCGATTAATCAATTTAATCACGGTCAATATAAATGATTAATTATCTTCAAGTAGAGAGTTGGCCCATCTCCTACAAGCATTAGGAATCATAAGTTAGTTCTTAAAAATGATAAACACAACTTAAATAGGTTAAACGTAATTACCACATAATTAAAGTTAAGATCCGCTTTTAGCCTTAGTTAAGGATGTTTTAGCCCATGGTTAGATTAAAACACACCTTAAAAAGATAGATAATGGAGTTCATAGTAATAAAAGAGATTAAAGTTTAGAAGAAACCGTAATGACGATTGTCGAATGAACTTCTTCGTTAACTTAAAACTTTTATTGAATGAACTCTTGCACAAACACAACTTGAGCACAATAACAACAATTACAACAACATAAACAACTGATTTTTGAAGAGAAAAATCAGCAAAATAACATTATAGAGGGAGAAGTTAAGCATAAGCTTGGTGTGTCTTCAAATGGCACCCAAGGCCTCCTTTTATAGTAAAATGGCACACATAATTCCAAGGTCCAAGTCATCCTTATGGCCTCCCACTCCTTATCATCTGAATTTAGCATTTAAGAGAGCATGGGGGAAGATTTTAATAATTTAGGAGTTGAAATGTCAAAGGAATCTTAGGCTTCAACATATTCATCAACTTTGGATAATTTTCTGGGCCTGATGCACTTCGAATTTGGAGATGATTATTATTAGACATTTGTTCATCTTACTCTTAGCTTTCCAACGCATTTTGGATCGCCTCAATCCGAGTCCGTATGAGGGAGATAAGTTGAAAAATACAAAAAATGTGTCAAATCTGTCCTAGTGTGAACAATTGGACTTTATTTTGCAGCACCTATCCGCGACGAAGTGCACGCTGGGTGTCACTAAAACTCCTTTTTTCTGGTCCCTTTTACTCCCGAGTTGCCGTCTTAAGCTCCGACTTGGTTATTTGTACCGAAAACCTTGCGAAAGTGCCTAGAAAACACATAAAGTGGCTTAGATATATAAAATGAAGAAAAATACAAAAACCATCATTAAAATTTATTAAAATGGTACAAAATAGCTAGTAATTAAATACTAAAAATGCTATAAATTATGACGAAAACAATAGTCTGCCTATTTACTATTATTTTGTTTTTGTTTTTGTTAAATTTTAATTTTCAGATTCAAATGAAGAAAAAGAAGCTAGTCAATCTCAAGGATCACTCACATGGAGCAAGTAAACTTTCAGATTCATATTTATTGTATCTATGCTATGCTTTGATGTCATTATGTTGGCTCTTATTTTTCATCTCTGTGGAAAATAGCTTGCAAGTCCTAATGTGTTGGCTCTTATTTTTTTTGTTAAATGTTTGATGGAATTAAATGTTTGATATACTACTTAAGGTACCTTTTGAACATATGATATGGAATTAAATGTCTATATTTATATTTTTTTATAACTATGTTTTATTTTTTTTTATTGCTTTATTTAACCAATTATTATTTTTTAATACTGTTAGCGATATTTCACGAATATGCTAATTTTCAACCTTGTAACGTGTGGTTAGGATACGGATGTGCCAGAGAAATTATTTCTCAATTAAAATGGATTAAGTTTATGGAATTTGGGTGCCAAAACTTGAAATCTAATGAAACGACGTAGGGATTGAAAAAGTCCTCTTGGATCTAAGGATGTAAATGGGGCGGGGCGGGCAGCGATTGCATTAACCATCCCTTGTCACTTGTCTATCGAGGATTCCCCGTTCCCATCCCCGAATTACAAATGGAGAAAATTTGGCTACCATCATCGCTCCGCGGAGAATCTCCATCCCTGTTTAAGTTTTTAAATTTTTTATTTTTTTCTTGTAAAACATTAATTTGTATTATATAATTTTTTTTAAAAATCATAAACTACTATTTCAACGACATGTAAAATCATAAACTATTGGACATAGAAAATTAACTAAACAATTACAAATAAAGATCCAAAGCATAAAATAAAAACAAGTCCAACATAAATTAATAATATATATATATATATATATATATATATATATATATTTCCGATATTCGGGTATTTAGTCGGGGACCCCCATTGGGGACATTCGGGGATGAGACACTTATAAGTTATAAACATCCCCATCCCCATCCCGTCCTCGACTATCGGAGACAATATACAAACCATGCCCGTCCCATGGGGATCCTAAACGGGGATTTCTCGTCCCCATCGGGACGGGTCTCCAACAAGGATGGCAAACCCCAACTAATTGACACCCGTACTTGGGTTGCTTCATGTGTTAGCTCTTAGTTCGGTTCGGTGTACGTTGGCGCATGCCAGACGTCTCAAACTGAACTCCTGGAATTAAATTCCAAAAGCTAGTGTGTAGATCTTGCTGACACCAACACGAAATTATTTATGTTTTTGTTCTTTTATTTATTTTATTAAATTGGACTTTACTATAAAATTAAACTTCTTATATACATGAAAATAAAATTTATTTATTTGGTCAATAATTACCCCTTTTTTATGCATAAATTACTAGTAAAATAACATTCATACATAAAAGAATGGATTTAGAAACATCAGGATTAAAAAAAAAAATTACTATTGGGGCCCACATCGTGTGGCATTCCGAATCCCGTAGGATCTGTAGGATCCTAAATCCCTTGAAACTCTGAGTTTTTGGTTAACTACAGTTCTTCTTCCTCTTTTACGTTTCTTTCTTCTGTTTCTGCCATTTTTCTTCTCTCAAAGCTCAAAACTATTCAGAATAAAGCTCTCACTCGTTCAATCATGGGTACACAATTCTCTATTCCTTTCTATTTTCTTTTTCTTTTGCTTATTTTTCCTTTGTGTCACATTCCACCATGTATGGAATCATGTTTATTTTGTTGAATAATTGACAGACTAAATTTAGCATTGGAATTTTAGGATAATTTTTTTTATAATTATCTTATTTGAATGAGGTATTTATTGCTGAAGTTTTATATCTGACTGTTGCAGTTGGTTGTTCGTATTCTAACACCATTCGTATTGACTCTCGTTTGGAAATAACTCCCAGCTTGCAGGAGGTAATTGCAATTTCTTAATCTTGTGTTTGAAGATAGTGTTGATCCCTTGTGTTATGAGAATAAGTTCCTAGGAGGGTTAAAGGAACTATTTAAAATTTTAAGTATTAGGGCTGACTTTTTGTAATTTGTGAAATGTATTTTCTCACACAGATTAGTAGCACAACGATACTGAGTGCGGTCAGAGGCAGCTTTAGTTGGTCAGCAACTAAAGTTGTTTCTGATGTTGATTCAGGAGATAGCATTTAGAAGTCTATTCTTGAACACAACACTAGATCAAGCAACTCAGTAGGCTTAAGTTAAACGTTTTCTTAGCAAATATAAAAGCAAGCAGATATAAGAGATAAGGGATATAGAATACTACTCAGCAGTTTATCCTAGTTCGGCCTCCTGCCTACATCCAGTCCTTGGAATTCCTTTTCTGAGCTTTAATCCACTACTGAGCTCTTTTAGGTAGAGAACAAACCCTTTACAATAGTCAGCGAGCAGTTACAAAGTACCATCCTTTATACACCTACACTCAGCACTATCCAACTCTGATTGTTAAATACCGAGCAACTCAGAGTCTCCTAACTAAGTTTAGTGATTGATATATTTTGTTCTAAAACAAAAAACACTTGAATGATCTAATCTATTGTTTACACAGAAGAATAAGAGTTTGTGTAAATATTTCTTTGCTTTGCTTTCAGATGGAACTTCAAGTATGAATTTGCTCAGAGCTTTCGCGTGTTGAAGATCAAGTCTGAATGAAGAAAATGACAGACCTTTTATAGTGACACTTCAAGGCATCAGCCATTTCAAATTTCGAAATAACCGTTGGAGGGAAACGACTCTACTGTCCCTTTCGTCCTCAGCAGCCAGTGTCACGGCCAATCGTAACAAAGTATTTTCTGTATCTCTGTCTCTTGTTGATCAGCGCTTCATTTGCTTTACTCAGTACGCTTCAGATTATCTCTCCATTTTTGGTAAAAATTACCGGATAGCACAGCGACAGCTCGTCTGTTGCATCTGAATCTTTCCTCAATTAGATAGCCTTTGTCTGCAAGTTACGAAGTCAACTTGTGCATTGTCTGCTTCCTCCTTTGGTCTTCGAAGTCAGCAGCTTCGTTGTGAAGGCATTGTCTCTTCTTCTGGATCCTTCCTTCTGTTGGGCTGAGTTGATCCAAAAGCCTTTGATCTGTTTGAGTTTCTTCTTTGCTTTTTTGGACCTTGACTTGGCTTATGGACTTGGGCTTTAATTTTAATTTCTTTTGCACTTATAATTTAATTTATCCAAAACACTCAACAAACACATTAGTAATAATAAATCAAAGCTTTTAAATTTAATGTGTTGAGAATTTATCTTAGAAATTTAAATTTAAATAGATTTGTCAAATCAAAATTAGTGTGGAAATTGTGTTTCAACAGATAGCAATTATAGACCTTAATTGCTTGTGTCTTCAATTTAATTTCAAGATAGTATCTTTACTCTCATCCCTGTTGCAGTGTGGACAGACATTTGGTGATAACATATTTTCTTCCCTATAAATAGAACCACAACCTTCATTCCAAATGTCATATTCTTAGATTCTTAAGTTGTGTTCTTCATTATTTCTAGTTCATTTAATTCAGCTCTTATTGTTTCTATCCAACACTTTTCCATTCCCGTTTAGACCATTTAAAGTATGTTTTTGCTCTCGATCTCTCATAAACATTCGGTCATGACTTCCTAAAGTTAAATTTAGCCTTTTGTTCTGCCTGATTCAGTGTCCGGAAACCCAATTTATGAGTTAATCTTTGCACCTCAAATTCTTTTGCACAAACTGCCCATCTTTTTCATATTATGTCCACCTGTTTTTTTTTATGTTTCAGACCTTTGAAAATTCCGTTTTGCTCTCGAATTCTTCTAAATAATTGTTCATGGCCTCCTGGAGTTCAGTTTAGCTTTTTGTTTCACCTGATTTCATATCTGTAAGCTCATTTTACGAGATGATCTTTACACCTCAAATATTTTACATATTTTGTTTCCAGCTTTTATACAATATGCCTCCATTTTTCTTTGTAGATTCTCAAGCATCTGAAGTTCGTTTTTGTCCTAGATTTTTATATAAACTCGTTCTTGACTCCCTAAACTTGACTTTAGCCTTTTATTTTACTCAATTTCGTGTTCGTAAGCTCTCATACGAGTAATCCAAGGTTCGATCCAAATCTGCCTCTAACTTGAACCAATTGTCCTATTTTCAATTCACACTGGCATCACTTGAATCAGGAATTTGTTAACAAAGTCATTCCCAAGCTTTGCCAACTGATCGCGGTGTATACCGACGCAGACTGGGGTGGGTGTCCTAATACACGGTGCCCTACTTCTAGATATTGTGTGTTCTTGGGTGACAATATATTATCTTGGTCTTCTAAGCGTTAACCAACCTTATCACGGTCTAGTGCTGAAGCCGAATATCGTGGAATTGCCAATATACTTTCTGAAACATGTTGGCTCAGGAAACATTTCTTTTGGAGCTCCATTGTCCTATTCTGATAGCAACCATGCTTTACTACAACAATGTTTGTGCAATCTATCTCTCAGGCAACCTGGTGCATCATCAACGCACTAAACACATTGAAATGGATATCCATTTTGTCCGTGAAAAGGTGGCCAAAGGTCATGTACAGGTTCTCCATGTTCCTTCCCGTTATCAAATACCCGACATCTTCACCAAAGACCTTCCATTGGTACTCTTTGAAGACTTTTGCAATAATCTGAACATCCATCCTCCTCATGCTTCCGATTGAGAGAGTGTATTGGAAAATATATTATATTTATTGTTTTCATGTTATAATTATTGTGATTGGAATAAATTAGGAAGGTTACAATTTTTAGTCAAATAGAGAGCTAGATGTTAGGCATTGATAAATTAGGAAGGTTACAATTCTTAGTCAAATAGAGAGCTATATGTTAGACATTGATTGCGTGAATATTTTTGTATAAAAACCCTATTTGGGAAAAGAATGGATCAAACAAACAAATTCTTTCACTTTTCATCGTTTTCCATTCCACTGTGTCCAATCCAGATTCTTTCTAACCTGGATTTCAGTTTAGTCATGCACAATAAAATAAGAAAGATTAAGGTCGTTAATACGAACAAAATTGGAAAATATCGATATAAAAAGAACCTCAAACCAACACAAAATTTTGTTTTAAAAGGCTAACAAATAGTGAGTGAACTGAAATCTCGATTCATCACGAATCTCAGTTGTACACGTCAGAATGGATAACGGTGAAGAGTTGCAAGAAAATCGGTTTTTGCTGTTCTGGAATTGAATTTTGGTAAAATGAAGAAGGAAGACTATAATATAACTGAATTTGTTGGCTCCGGCACATGAAGAACAAGGATGAGAGAGAAAGAAGAAGAAGAAGATCACTAATAAATCCCATTTTGGAAAAGGAAGATCACTGATAAATCTCATTTTGTCTCTGCAGCTAGGAAGAAGAACGAAGAAGATAACTAGTAATCGATGATAACTTCCCCGTCGTCTATGTAGTTAGTGATTTAGTAAAATAACTAGTTTTAGACCCGTGCTTTGTACGGTCGTTTTATTTATTTTTATTATCATTACATAGCTATTCAGAATTACATATATTATAATGCAAAATATTGTATAATGATTGATGAATAACTCAATCAATATTATTAAATACTTCTTTGAAAACTACATTTAACGTAGAGTTACATATTTTTCCATCAACATCACAAATAAGAATTTTTAATCCTTTTTTGTTAGTAACTCTTGATAAGATTAATATCTAATTCTATTATTAAATTCAAAAAACATAAGATTCCTTTTTTTAGAATAAATTGATATGCAATCGGCCCAAAATAAAGAAAAAAAATGTATATAATAATGTCTGAAATTAATCTAAATTATCAACGTTGGGGTTAAAATTGCTCTTGGATACAAATGTTATGGGTAAAATTGCACAATTTTATACGTTAGGGGTAAAATTGCTCCTGACCTAAAACATTATGAGATTTTTACATCTTAACCCTTTCAATTTAAATGTTTTAAATATAGCAATAAATATAATTAAGTCTTTCAATTTTAATTGTTTTAAGGATCAAACCATTCATCAATTATTTTTTCATATTGAGTCATTGATTTTGATTCTGTTTTGGATTAGATCCTTAGTAAGAGTTCAATTTGGAAAAATAATTGATCAAGGATTTGATCTTTAAAACAGGTAAAATTTTAGGGTTTAAATATGCTTTTTGTCTTTAAAGATGGGAAGTTTAATTTTCAAAAATAAATAATAAATAAAATGAATAGAGGAAGATGTGATAACTAATGTATAATATTTTAATTTAAATTATTACCTCAAATTTTTAGGTATTATCTTCAATTTAAAATATAAATTTTGATTTATAATATTTTAATACCATAATATTTTCAGCTGTTTGTTTTTTTTTTAAAATAGTAGTTTGTTATTGGCACAAAGCAAATCAAAACCAATAAAAACAAAATAGAGATAGGTAAAAAAAATTTGAATAAAATAGCAACAACTAAAATATAAAAACATAAGAATCTCAATAAATAAACAAAATCTCAACAATAAATGCGACTGGAAAATAATAGATACCCAACAAACACACAGAAACATAAGAATAAAAACACAATAAAAAAAATAGAAATAATGTTCTAATCAAAAAATGAAATGGAAATTTAAATGACCCAATTGCATTTTTCAACTTTAATCTTTTTGGTGGAGACATTTGATGCGCGTTTTACGTATACGTGCATGTGAAGGCAAGTGTACCTTAATCGTGTATCAAGTAATAAAGTAGAAGTAGAGTATCGTTCCCACGAGGATGGTGATTATAATTATTAATCTTTTTGCTTACTATCTATTATTTAAACAACCGAAATGTAGAGTTTTGATGGACAACCAAGCTAAGACTTAAGCAAGAAGTGAGATGAAAATTGTACAAAATTAGATGAGAGATTACTTATATTAAAGAAACTAAGGCTTCTAGCTTCACTTAACCTCTTTACTTGGTAATAACACTTAACCTCTTTTAAGATGTTTTATCCTTTTTAAGATGGCGATTTTTCTTATTAACTAATAGATTCTCGAGATTGGCTCTAAACTCTCGATTAATTACCTTCCCTTGGTCCGGCTCAAGTAATTATTCTAGAGAAGCATTAAGTTTTACTAATCTAAACCTTTTTAACCTACTTTACCTTGGTCCGGCTAAAGTGATTACTTAAGATTCAAGAAAAACCGCTCGAGTAATTAGTTCTAAACTTTTGATTAGTTACTTTCCCTTGGTCCGGCTCAAGTAATTAATCCAAAGAAGCATTAAGTTCTCTTAGTTCCAAACCTTCGATTTATTACTTTCCCTTGGTCCGGCTCAAGTAATAAATCTAAGATTTGCAATAAGATTTATGAAAAACTTTGGAAAACCAATAAGCCACACTAAATGATCATTAGGTCCAACTTATGAATTTCGATTAATCAATTTAATCACGGTCAATATAAATGATTAATTATCTTCAAGTAGAGAGTTGGCCCATCTCCTACAAGCATTAGGAATCATAAGTTAGTTCTTAAAAATGATAAACACAACTTAAATAGGTTAAACGTAATTACCACATAATTAAAGTTAAGATCCGCTTTTAGCCTTAGTTAAGGATGTTTTAGCCCATGGTTAGATTAAAACACACCTTAAAAAGATAGATAATGGAGTTCATAGTAATAAAAGAGATTAAAGGTTAGAAGAAACCGTAATGACGATTGTCGAATGAACTTCTTCGTTAACTTAAAACTTACTTTTATTGAATGAACTCTTGCACAAACACAACTTGAGCACAATAACACAATTACAACAACACAAACAACTGATTTTTGAAGAGAAAAATCAGCAAAATAACATTATAGAGGGAGAAATTTAGCCTAAGCTTGGTGTCTTCAAATGGCACCCAAGGCCTCCTTTTATAGTAAAATGACACACAAAATTCCAAAAACCAAGTCATCCTTATGGCCTCCCACTCCTTATCATCTGAATTTAGCATTTAAGAGAGCATGGGGGAAGATTTTAATAATTTAGGAGTTGAAATGTCAAAGGAATCTTAGGCTTCAACATATTCATCAACTTTGGGAATTTTTTGGGCTTGATACACTTCGAATTTGGAGAGGCCATTATTAGTCACTTGTTCATCTTTCTCTTAGCTTTCCAACGCATTTTGAATCGCCTCAATATGAGTCCGTATGAGGGAGATACGTTGAAAATACGAAAATGTGTCAAATCTGTCCTAGTGTGAACAATTGGACTTTTTGTCTTACAGCACACATCCGCGACGAAGTGCACGCTGGGTGTCGCTAAAATTCCTTTTTCTGGTCCCTTTTACTCCCGAGTTGTCGCCTTAAGCCCCGACTTGGTTATTTTTGCTGAAAACCTTGCGAAAGCGCCTAGAAAACATACAAATTGGCTTAGATACATAAAATGAAGAAAATATACAAAAACCATTATTAAAATTTATTAAAATGGTACAAAATAACTAGTAATTAAATACTAAAAATGCTATAAATTACGACGATAACAACACCCCCAAACTTAAGCTTTGCTTGTCCTCAAGTAAAGAATAGCTGAAAACAAAATTTATCGTCGAATAAGTTAACGTAAAGACAGGAATTATTTCAATCGAAAATGAGCAAAAATTCTATATTCAAATCTCGGACTATTTCTTTGGATAAAGTTATTTGTTTTTACACTCTTATTTTTCAAACCGACATTTTTCATTATGTTGAATAAAATTGAACCAATTTAAACACCTCGTATGGAAGTCACTCTTACGCTCAAGTGTTTAGGGCATTAAATGTTCACTCAAATCCAATAAAAACACTAACTATTAAAAATTTGCGTAGTTATCCAAATCTTTACCAAACGCGACCGACTATAAACACGATCAAAAGGTCTTTAACGGGTTGTAACGTTGGTTGAAGGTAAAGGTATGGAGAAGAGGAGATTTTTGGGTAAATAAATTCACGGGTAATTATTTGATGGATTCACAAGAGGAATTTTGTCTTTCGGAAATTCAAAATTTTTGTAACGGACATCTCTCTTTTATTTATTTATGATACTATATATTTTTACTTTTATTTATATATATATTTCTTTTTTTTTTTGACTTTATATATAAAAATATCAATATGAATTTTATTTATATGTGTGTATATATATATATGTATAGAAAGTATGAAGTATACGAAAATCGAGAGGTATAACCGTTATATATCGGTATAAGTTTTTGTCTGAATTTCATATTTATTGTGAATCATCATCTCAAGCACATTGGTTACTAATTACCCATAAATTTAGGGGGAACAAAAGCGGTATTTATGAAGGGAATGTGGCTTGTAACGTGGTGAAATGAATGGAATGTCTAGGCTCGAAGGGGTGAACGACGGAGAATGTGTTTAAGGTGGGCTATCATTTTGAGTATGAAATGTGGGGGTAAAACAAGGAAGGCCTTGATCATATCGTGTTTTGAGCTAGACGCGTGAGGTTTTGATCGGTATTTGATGCAAATTCTCAAGTTTCGTGTGATTATGGAACACTCGTGAGAGAGAAAAAAGATGAAGCATTAGTGAATGCTTTTTAAATTAGGCTCAAAAACTCACTTTGGAATGGTAATGTGTGCTAATTAACTCAATTTTTATTCCTCAAAATGTAAATGTCGATTTGTTAAATACTGAGCGTAATAACAAAATAAAATTACGTATTCAAAATAGTCCAAAATTCGTTTACAAAATTTAAGATTTTCAAGTAAAATTTCATCCTATCAAAATTTAACATTTATTCTAGATAAAATTTTGTTTGATTTTCTCGTTTGTCAAAACAAAACTTTAGAATGGGGTTTTTATTCAAAATTATTTCACAAAACATTTATCTAAAAGCTAAATAAAAATTAGAAATAAAGGGAAAACATAACTATTAAAAATAAGGTGCAAATTAATAAAAATAGAGTGCAAAATATCATAAAATTGAAATTAAACGTACGAAAATAACAACTACTGAAAATAAAGATAAAGTTCTATCCTTTACTCCCATCCCCCATTAGTGTAGCGTTTAGTCCCAAAATGCGAAATAACACTAAAGCAAAAAGTAAAGGATAGAAGAACTCCCTGTCTAAGGCAGTTGCCAGTCGTGCTGACTGGCATAGTGGGCCATGAATTGGGCCATCTGCTGGAGTATGGGGTCCTGCTGCTGTTGATACGTCTCGATGCGCTGCAAAGTGGCCTGATTCTCCCTCCCTAGTAGCTCGAGAGCCTCAAGCCTTTCGTGAATGGAACGTGGGTCAACTGCCGGTGCACCATTAGGATCAACTGGTTCCTCATCCCCCGCACCCCCCATCTCATTTTCCTCCGTTTGATCATCCTCAGTTGGGTCCACGGGCTAAAACTCAAAATTTTCTGTCATATATTGTGCTTTCCGCAAATAGGATTTATTGAAAAATTTAGGTGCTAAGTGAGGGACGCCCCTTAGACGGTCCGTATACCCAAAATGGTTGGCGATTTCAGTAATAATATGACCAAAAGCTAAAGTGCGCCTAGAGGTGTCTATGATGTCTTGCATTGATTTGAAAATGAAGTGGGGTAAGTTAGGTCGGGTTCGGGTGGAAAGACAGTGGAGTAGAATGAGTTCCCTATTGTTGACTTTATCGGAATCTTTCTTACCCGAAATGCTATGACATATGAATTTGTGCATCAATCTGAGATTTTGATCAACAATTTGCTTGTTTAGCAATTTGTTAGAATCATACAACTCATTGTCTGTGATTGATGCCCAAATTGACTCAAATGTAACCCCTTCGGGAAGCAATTCTAAACCTCCCTCAGACATGTTAAATAATGTGCAAAACAGCCCTTCAGTCACTTCCCTTTCTTCCCCAAACAATCTAAACATTGTTTTGGTTTTGTCTTGTTCATCCGTACCCGTCCTAAAGCTAACAAAAAATTCTGTAATCAGTGACGGGTAACTAAAAATTGGTTTCAATGCAAAATCATTCCATCCTAACCATTCTAAGAACTCACGAATAGCACCCGAGTTTCCCAATTTATCCAACACAGGAAAATCAAAATAGTGAATATGAGCAAGAGACATGACACGTAATCGATCATACCGGTCACCTTCTCGAGAAGATTTGAGGAGGAACGGACACTGGTACTGTTCGGATAAACGGCACCGTGGTTGAGGAATTGGGGCATTTGTCGCGGCTCGTGTTCGTGACGTGCTAACCGGCGGGTTGCTCTTCCTTCCCCTTTTGGAAGCCATGACAATGCTTAATTGGAGGAAATTTGAGTGGATTTGGTGTTTTGGGGAAAAATGGAGAAACTAGGTTTTGATTTGGGGTTTTTAGATTCAAGGAGTTTTTGAGAAAATTGAGGGTACATAAACACTTACCTAAGGAGGAGGAATGGATTGAGAGCTGTTTTGGTGTGGTTTAATGGGGGAATCGATGGGGTAAGCTTGTGGAGAGTTCAAGCATGGCGGAACCTAGAAGAAGGAAGAAGAACTTGTTAGAATAGAAAATAAGGAACAGGGAAGAAACTTAAACAGCTTTCGCTGGTTAAGTGATAACCTCGACGAGGTGGGGCCTAAATTTTTATTTATTTATTTATTTATTTTATTTTTTATTTATTTTATTTTTTTTAACTTAATATTAAAAATACGAAAATAAAATAAATATATAAAAAGATAAAAATAAAAGCAAACGTAAAAAATTAAAATAAAGAGGTTAGAAATATCGGGTTGCCTCCCGACAAGCGCTAAGTTTAACGTCGTTTAGCTCGACGTTATTGAGTGGCTAATTGCTCGTGGTCGGGGCATTGAGGTATACGACGGAATCGTTCATGCTTGTGTCTCCGGTCTCGTATATTTTCACTCGTTGTCCGTTCACTTTGAATGGTGCCACCCCTTCTCGTTGAACTGTGACCACTCCCGAAGGAAATGTTTCGGTTACTTCATACGGTCCGTGCCATCTCGACTTTAACTTACCGGGAAAAAGTCGTAACCGAGAGTTGTATAGAAGAACTTTATCCCCCGGTTTGAATGTTCGCGGAATGATATGCTTGTCATGCCAACATTTTGTCCGTTCTTTATATAATCTCGCGTTTTCGTATGACGAAAGGCAGAATTCATCGAGTTCGTTGAGCTGCATCAAACGTTTTTCTCCTGCAGAACACATATCAAAATTTAAAAACTTGAGAGCCCAAAACGACTTGTGTTCTAGCTCTACGGGTAGATGGCATGCTTTTCCGAAAACTAGACGATACGGTGAGGCACCTATAGGGGTTTTAAAAGCTGTCCTATAAGCCCACAAAGCATCGTCTAACTTAATCGACCAATCCTTTCGGGATGAATTTACCGTTTTTTCTAAAATACTCTTTAATTCCCGGTTTGATATTTCAACTTGACCACTTGTTTGGCGATGATACGGGGTGGTTACCCGATGGGTAACTCCGTATTTCGCCAACAATTGGTCAAATTGCTTGTTGCAAAAGTGCGTGCCACCATCACTAATGATCGCTCGGGGTGTTCCGAATCTAGTGAAAATGTTTTTCTTTAAGAACTTCGTAACCACCCGAGCATCATTAGTAGGTGAAGCAATCGCCTCTACCCATTTTGATAGTAATCTACTGCAACAAGCACAAACTGGTTACCAAATGAATTCGGAAAAGGACCCATAAAATCAATGCCCCACACATCAAAAATTTCATAAACCAATATACTCGATAGGGGCATTTCGTGTCTACGTGATACGTTACCCGTTCGTTGACACTTATCGCAAGATTTTACGAACTCATATGCATCTTTAAAGATCGTAGGCCAATAAAACCCACACTGTAAGACTTTGGCAGCCGTGCGGTTTGGACCGTGGTGGCCACCGGGTTCACGTGAGTGACAAAACTCAAGTATAGATTTTACCTCTTCTTCTGGGATACACCTACGAATCACATTGTCTCCACAAACCTTAAAAAGGAAAGGCTCATCCCATAGATAATGCTTTGCATCAGCGAAGAACTTACGTCTTTGTTGGTATGTGAGCCCGTGAGGAAGTATATTACCTGCTTGAAAGTTTACGAAATCGGCGAACCACGGTAGTGTTGATACGCTAAACAACGATTCATCTGGAAAGAACTCCTTGATCTCTCTTTGCACGTCGGTTCTATGTGGTTCAAACTCCAATCGTGAAAGGTGATCGGCAACCACATTAGCTACCCCTTTCGTGTCTCGTATCTCCAAATCAAATTCCTGGAGTAGGAGAACCCATCTGATCAATCTCGGTTTTGCATCCTGTTTAGATAAGAGATATTTTAGTGCGGAATGATCAGTGTAAACGATAACTTTTGAAAGCACAAGATAAGAACGAAATTTATCAAAAGCGAAAACAATTGCTAGTAGCTCCTTTTCGGTTGTTGTATAATTTTGTTGTGCTTCATTCAACGTCCTACTAGCAAAGTATATCGGTTGAAAATTCTTATCTTTTCGCTGTCCCAAACATGCTCCAACTGCCAAATCGCTAGCGTCACACATTAGTTCAAAAGGTAAACTCCAATCAGGACTAATCATTATTGGTGCATCAATTAACTTTTCTTTCAATAGTTCAAAGGCGGATAAGCATTCTTTAGAAAAGTTGAACTCAACATCTTTCATCAACAGTTGGGTCAATGGCTTTGAAATTTTTGAGAAATCTTTTATGAAACGCCTATAGAATCCTACATGTCCTAAAAAACTTCGGATAGCTGTAGACACCGAGTCGGAGGACCTGTAACGAAAACCTGAAACAGGACGGTCGAAGAGATTGATTCCGGAAGTTTGAAAAATATATAAAGAATAATAAGCTGAGGAAAATTAACGGCACGGCACGGGCACACAACGGCATCCCGCGCGCGGACGACGATGGTCGAATGCCCGCTTGACGGCTCGAGACGTGCGCGCGGCGTCCGTCGGACGCACCGCGAGTGGCACGCTCTCGACGCCCGAGCAATGCCTGGGACCGCTGGCGGTGCGCGCCCTCGTGGGCCGTTGAGCACACGTGCCTGGCAGCGCGAGGCGCGCGTTCGGGGGCCGCGACGTGCGAGCGTCTAGCTGCGCGGAACGCGCGCTCGGCGGCCACGGAGTGCACGCGTCCGACGTCGCGGGGCACTCCCCGAGGGTCACCGGGCGGGCACCCAACCACGTCGGGCGAACGCCCAACGCATCGGGCGGACGCCCGACGAGGGTTGGACGCGGGCGCCCAACCTCGCGTTGGGCGCTCGCCCAACGCCGTTGGGCGGCCGCCCAACCACAATGGGCGACGCCCAATTTTTTTTGGACGTCGCCCATTGTTCCGGGATCCGTTTCCCTATATAAGGACACAGATCCCAAGGTGAAGGGGATGCCTTTTTGGGGGAAAAAACTTTCTCACTCTAAACATTTTTAGAGAGAGAAATAGTGGATTTTTTTTGAGAAAAATATTTTTTTTTCTCAAAAATTCCAAATTTCCTAAGTTCAATTTTTACTAAATTTTTATTAAAATCGGGAGCTCGCGGTTCGTGGAATCAATCGGCTTCGACTGTCAGATACCAAATCAAAGGTATTATCCGAGGACTAGACTCTTTATTTTATTTAATTTATTTCTCTCCTTCTATTTATTTTTATGTTATAGTTTTTATTCCTTTAGTCATTTATTTATTTTGTCACGTTTTATTTAGTTAGCGTATTTATTTAATTTTCGTTTCGCGTTAAATAAAATTCGGTTTTGTTTTAAAATAAAAACCTCGTTTTGGATATCCCAATACGAACCGTGATCCGATAAAAAGGTAGTTCGGGTATCGAAAATGTTGTAATTATAAGTTGTTTTTAATTTAAAAGAGGTTTCCAAATAACGTTTTAGAATAAAACATCGTTTCAGGAACTTCTGTTTTCGACTATGATCCATCTTTGGTAGTTCGGAAGTCCAAAACGATTGAATTAGATTTAATTTAAAGCTTTTGAACAAATCTGGAAAATATGGGAGTGCTGTTGTAATTCACCAATTCTGTCACTAAAGGCTGTTTACCACGGATTTTCCGTCGGTAAATCTGCCAAAATATAAAAAATGCCATTTCAGTCCCTTTTTCTTAACTTTTAGACTTTTAATCCTTAGTATATATATATATATAATTATGTAATGTATTCTTTTCAAATTGTTTTAAAACTTTAACATATATAATTATTTTAGGAGATTAGTATTCCATTTTTATTCTAATTTTTGTATATGTACATATTACTTTCTTTTTATTATTATTCATTTAAATTACATTAAATTCTATTTTAAATGTTATTTATTTGGGCATTTTGGGAGATAATTATTAGATATTGGGGGATGAACATATAGTCTTTTTGACATTAGGATTATATTAGTTATGTATATATATATAGTTTTGGGGTATATTTAGGTTATCTTAATTATTGTTAAATAAAATTATTTTGAGTGATAAAGGCTATTTTCCTATTTATGAATTTCATTCACTATTTTCTTATGTTTAAAGTATAAATATATTATTTTCATTATTCTTTCTTATATATGTATTAGATAGTATATTTTCTTTTACTCTTATTTTATGTCTTTTGGGCTAAAATATGTAAATATACATCTATATTATTTTCTTTATTTCTTTTGGTCATTTATAAGTCCATGTTTCAAATGGGATTCACTTGGAAAAATTAAATTTTGGGCCTAAATGTGTTTATTGGTGTAATTATAATAGTTAGAGAGTCCATTAAATAAGTGGGGAAAATAAGTCACAAAAAGAGAGTTTTCAATTAAATTATTTAAGCTAAGGAGCTTTCTTAAATCTCTAATGTAGATAAATAGAGTCATTTTGGTTGATATTTCGAATCGTTTTCTAAACACCACGTTTTAAAACCTTAGTCCGTTCCAACGACGGGTTAAGCGAACATTGTAATCAAAATCGTTTTTTTTAATAATGGAGATTTTGAATCGCTTTCTTAAGGAATTTGTACAAAATAAAATTGACTTGTATGTTTAACCACGTTTTCTTATTAAAGGGCTTTCACTTTAACGTTTTCAATTACTCGAGTCGTTCCAACGGCGATTCGGGTAAGCTTCATCAAACGGGGTTTTAAAACGCGCCCTAATCGTTCCAACGGCGATTAAGGTGCGAACCATGTAAATAAATCCGTTTTGGGGAAATAAGTTAATGTAGAATAAGCACACGATATAATATTTAACACGGTTGTAAATAAACCACTTCTTTCTTCCCCCTCTCTATGTATGTATAAACATAAATGGGTGATTCTTTACTGGTGTGGCTTTTCAATATCATATGCTCAAACGGTTTCTAAAAAGAGAAAGAAAAGGGTTTCAAATGAATTTTAAACTTAAAGAAGTATACGATTAGTCCGTTATCGCCTACCATGCTGAGTAGGAGGCCGGTGGTTCATAACCGGGCGATGTCGGGGTGCCTAGTAGCCTTTCTCCGAAAAGGAGCTAGCCTTCTCGGCTCGTACCTAAGTTTCCCGAACCCACACCGGTCTCCCGCAAGGGATCGGTGTTCATTTTCCCATTCGTGGGTGGCGACTCTTCCATATCTCTGAGCTCCGGTCCTGCCGAGCAGCTTGATTCCATGATTGGTTGCTTTCGGCGCCAATCACCGCTTACGTCGCCATGAGGTTGTCCACCCCCCGGTCTGTCCGGGAGATTAGGCCGCGGCACCTCGTCTAACAAGTGGTGACTCTGCTGGGGAAGCGAGAAATTTGATTCCGGAAGGCATGCACTAAGCCCTTAACGGGGACGGATCGTTTTACTTCTTTTCGTATGCATTCACGAGCATTATTGCAAACCCTTTGGGTAATTTCCGCGAAACCTCTAACGAGAGTCCATTCGTCGCTCGAAAGAGGATAGCGTAAGTTCCCCCTTACAGTAAGGCGCCAGAGGGTCCCCATCCATTCGTTAGGGGCGAATCTGTGCGGTCCTGTGAGGTCCCGCGGTCAGCCGTGTCAGCATATAGTAGCCTTAGAAGTTTCCATAGGATTACCCGTTACTATTTTTGATGTGATAAATGAATCAGTTCGTGTTTTCAAACCGCCATGATACGTGTCTAATCCTAAACTATGTAAAGAAAATGAGACGATACGTTAATATATACTCATGAATCGACATACTAATTACCCTAAAACATCGAAACTATTTGAACTAAAGACGACTTAGTCATCTCATATGAATGAACATGTGCGACCCACCTTGTCCCTTTCGGTGTCCCGACGAAGGCACGTGTTCAGGAAATACGTGATGACGTAAGCACGTATTAGTATTAATCGGTTCGGTGTTAAGGATAGTTACATCTCGATACAAAAGACTATATTAACGGTAGCCGTTATTCATATTCTTTAAATAAATTGGGATAAAACGAGATCACGACGAAACGAAAACGAAGAACATTTCTATTTCGAACGACCTTGTTGTAACGTGAAAAGTTTTGCACAAGTAGCCCGTCCCTTCCGAATGAAAAACGAGCTTTTACGTTATGCCTCGTGTCGTTCTTAAGAGAAATGGACGTGTCCGCAAAAGGTGACTAAGAAAAGAAAAGCGAAAAATGAACTAAACGACCAAAATCATTCCGAATCTACGATATATGTCAATCCCGAGAGTAGTTAGAGAAAATAAACCAATACCGTTGAATACGTGCCTCGAACGAGTGTATACCCCGTTTAAAATCTCGAAGCCGAATTAAGCCAAACCATATAATTGCGCTATATGGACGAGACTGCGGGTTTTGACTAACGACTCGATCATTTCGACCGTTACCAAAACTGCAAGAAATATGGCCCGATATACGTGTTTGCTTAAATCGTGCCTAAAGGAAGGAAAACGGTGATATCCTCGCTTCGAATAAACACACGATTCAACGAAACGTTAATTTTCTATAACCACACTGAGATGATATATCCCGTGGATTGGGAGGAACAAAGAGTTGTAATTAGCCGAAAGATTATCGTGCGCTCAAAATAAGACTCGCCGTCTTTTCATGTAGCAAAATGAGCAAACGGATCCTCGACGCTAAGAACAAATACGTTACGCGATGAGTCCGTTCCCTAAAATAAAATCCAAAAGTGATTCCATCACTAAATAAACACGTGGTTACGTCTCTCGATAGATCCAAAAGATCCCGTTGTAATTCAAAAATCGAGACACGAACCCACGCGAACAAAAGGGAACGAGTCATTGACAATAACGAACGATTAGACTAGAAGAATAACTCGAACCACGTCTAAAAACTGAGATGCGCTCAAAGGGAGTCAAAACCCGAATTAATGCATCTCACGAAAGGACGAAAGACGAGTTATTCCGAAAGGACAATCCAACCGGGTCGATTTCTTAGTCACTGAACGTTGATACGTCAAAACGAACTGTATTGTCTGATGAATGATTTACTTTCCCGCAATAATCGACGGCATCACGCGTCCTCTGGACCGCAATGTGAGCCAAAAAAAAAAACCAAAATCCTAGGAAAGAGACCTGGACCAACGAGTGTGTGGAGGAATAAGGGTGGAAGAGAGATGTTGTGATACATGTAAATAGAACTAACGTTTGTTCTTCTTATCTTATAATCGTAAATAAATAAACGCACACACCACGAATCATGCATATGAAATCATGCATACATACTAATGGATACCGTTCGCGCAGACGTCATCATTAAGCGGTTGTGGTTTCGCGAGAGTAATCGGCTTGTCAGACAGTTTGATCAGCTGCGAGTAGACAGTTCCGAATCAGTAGTTGTGGCTCCTGAATCATCTTCATCCGAGTATACTCAGTCTTCCGTCAGTATGTCTGCAACCGACGAGAATGTGGCTGAATTAGAGAATTCTGTGAACAATATCAACGACCAGCTGGCCGCAATCTTGGCCCAGCTAGCTGAGTTAGCACTGAAGGACAACAAGAGTGGTAGTAAGCGTGCTGAGAATGAGGTGAACGATGGCCCTCGCTTTGGGAATGAGGAGGATTATCAGGATTATGTCCGAAAACAGTTAGAGAAGGAGAAAGCTAAGGAAGAGGAGTGGAGGCAACACATCACACAGGAAGTGCAGGACTTGCGCGGAGGAAGCTCCAGAAGTCAGGATTTCTATAACTTGAAGAATTGCTTGACAGCAACAGCTTTGCCTCTGAAATTCCGGCTCCTTGACATGAAAAAGTTCGATGGAACTGGAGATCCCACCGCTCACATGAATCAGTATGTTGCGGTAATGAAGCACACGATCCTGACCGAGGATCAAGTCTTGGGGCTGTTTAACACCTACCTGGAAGGGGCTGCCCTCACATGGTTCCATGCGCTGCCAATGGTGACAAAGAAGGATTGGAAGGAGTTAGCGAAGTCATTCATCGCTCAGTATAGTTTTAACACCATGTTGGAAGTCACTTTGAAAGAGTTAGAGAGCACTAAGCAGCAGACTGGGGAATCCCTTTCAGACTTCGTGAAGAGATGGAGGGCTAAGGCCGCGGTCATGAAACAGAAGCCGCTTGAGCAAGATCAGATCCGAATGGTGATTGGCAATACGTTGCCGTACATTAAGAATGAGTTGAGATATATGTCGTTCACAGATTTCAATCAGATGTATAGTTGTGCCTTGACTGTCGAAGGAAATGGGGAGCCGAAGAAAGCTTATACCAAGTGGATGAAGTCTGGATATAGTGCCGGAGGGCCTAGTGTGAGTGCGGAATCTGCGACAGTGAAAGTGGTTGATCTTAATGCTATCGAAAAGAGGCGGTTCGCCAAATTCGATCAGACTTACGCAAAGGTTTTTGAATGTCTGCAGAAGAAGGGGTTGTTGAAAGCCCTTACCCCGTATAACAAAGCTCAACCTACTCCGCAGATTCAGGCTAGAGGGTATTGTGAATTCCACAGCAGTTATGGACATACGATTGAGAATTGCGAGAGGTTGAAACACGAAATCCAAGATTTGATTGAGGAGAAGAAGATAGCTGATCCTTCGTCAGCAAACCCTTCCGTTAGGCACAATCCATTGCCTAATCATAGGGTGAGCGTGATCGGAGTTGGTTTGACGGAAACTGTAGTGATGGAATCTTTTGAGGAAGATGTAGAGGAGTTGTTGGACTCCGTCGAAAGAAGCAATGTGGGAAATGGTTTGTATGTGTCCTTCTTGGGTGAGGAACAAGAGGACGAACCAATGGAGGAAGGATCAGATGGTGGAGCACCATATGACGAGGATAGTGCCGAAGAGACCGGAGAAGGGTCGTCTCGGACTATCGTGCCTAATTTGGGTTTGTTCAGTGGAGGAAGGGATCCCGAAGTGCACTTGCGTGAGTATATGCACGACATGTTTATTGAATCCTTCGGGGTAGATGAAATTGCTCAGTGGTTCCACCATTCACTGGTAGGTGAGCCTTTGCAATGGTTCCATTCATTGCCCGACTCTTGCAAGCACGATTGGGGTCGGTTGTCGGATTTGTTTCTTGAAAAGTATCAGAGAGCTGAGGATAGAACCGCAGAGCACTTTGCAATGCAGATTGGACCCATCAAGCGTCCATTGCCAAGGGTGAGCAAGTATAACGGCAATAAGGACCCTATGGAGCACCTTCACTTCTATTTGTCAGCTATGACAGCCTTGAGTTTCAAAGAGGAAGAGATCACTAGCTTGTTTTGTAATTCATTGATGGGTGAACCGCTGATGTGGTACATGTCGCTGCCGATGTATGTTAAGACCGATTGGGCAGCTATGATGAAGAGATTTATTAAGGAATATACGGTATGGATGCTAGCAGAGCAAACTCCTGATTCCCCGTCTTACCAAACACCTGATGCGGTGTTAGCAATGCCTAGGTATGGTGGATACCGGGATCCTGTAGAGCATGCGAGGATATTCCGCGATCATATGTATAACGCTGGATTCCCACAGTGTGAGTTGCATGAACATTTTCCGGAAACCTTGATGGGTGAAGCCTTATTGTGGCATCAGGGTCTGTCAGAGGAAGAGATGTGTCATTGGATACCGCTCCGAAATGCCTTTGTGGTGAGATATGAAATGTACATTCCATGGACGGGATCCCTGGATGATCTGGACAGGATTAGGCAATTCCCCGAGGAACATTTTGTAGATCATACTAGAAGATGGAGGCACCGTTATGAGCAGTGTAATAAGGCAATGAGCGATAAGGTGCAGCTTATGTGCATACAACGAGGCGCTATTCCATTGGCCGCAAGAAGGATGAGTAGAGTATCCCTCCGTGACTATGATGAGTTGATAGGTTGGGCCTTGTATGGATCGGTGGATCCCTTTTTCCTGAATTCGAGTGTTCCTCACATCATGGATTTAATGGTCGTAGACATCTGGGCGAGTTCCTCGGACGAGGAGGATGCCAATCGGAAGATCCCCATCAACATTTGGGACGAGTCGGATGACGAGCCGGAAGTTACGGTGATGACGAGATCAGGTCGTGTGGCCGAGGG
This sequence comes from Euphorbia lathyris, assembly GCF_963576675.1. Classification (NCBI taxonomy): domain Eukaryota; kingdom Viridiplantae; phylum Streptophyta; class Magnoliopsida; order Malpighiales; family Euphorbiaceae; genus Euphorbia; species Euphorbia lathyris. The sequence goes on along the minus strand of NC_088912.1, from coordinate 92,668,036 downwards.
AAAGGCACCGATGGTAGAGACTGAGATTGGAGAAGGTTCGGCTCCTAAGCCCGACGACCAAGTTCTTGAACAGTTGAAGAAGACGCAAGCTAAGTCTACGGTCTGGGAAGTTTTATGCCATTATAAGTACCATCGTGAGAACCTGATGAAGGAGTTGCAGAATTTGGTGATCTCCACCGACACTGAACCGGCAGCGCTAGTAGGGGCAATAATGGCCCGAAAGAAGACTGAGATTACGTTTACCGATGAGGATCTCCCAAAAGAGGGGAAGGCTCACAACAAGCCATTGTATATCCGAGCGGAAATTAACGGGAAAAAGACTAGCTGTGTTATGGTCGATGATGGATCGGCCATTAATGTTTGTCCTTTGAAGCTCTTGCCCAAGTTAGGAGTGGAGAGAGGAGATTTGACAGCTTCTGAAACAGTGATCAGAGCATACGATGACAGCCGTAGGCATATTGAAGGAGTTTTCAAGGCCAAGTTGAAAGTGGGGCCGCACGAGGAAGAAACTGAGTTCACAGTGTTGGATATCCCAGTAACTTTTGTTGTGTTGTTGGGACGCCCTTGGTTCCACAAGCTGGGAGGTGTGCCCTCCACGCTCCACCAAATGATTAAGTTCCCCTTCGGGGAGGAGATAGTTACAATTAGAGCTGAAAAACTGAGCTCGGTGGTAGCATTGGGAATTGAGCCTCAACTTTTCTCCGGATTCCAAGTCTCTGGGATTTACGAGTCGAGCATGACCATCGATGTGGTGAAGATGATGAAAGGAGGTTTCATCCCGGGGATGGGCTTAGGAGCACACCATCAAGGGTTGTCGGAGTTTCCGGATTTTAAGAGTCAGAAAACCCGGAGGGGTTTGGGATATGAGCAGGGGAGTCCATCCAACATGAATGCGGAAGGAAAAATAGGCTTGAGGAAGCATTTTGTAAGCGAGGGGCATGGAAAGCCATATTCGGGAACCTCCGAGTCGTGGACTAGCACGGAAGGAAAGATTCTGCCAGGGTTTGAAATCTTCAATGATGTCGCCGACTGGGGCAAAGGAAAGGCAAGCTGCTTTGTCGAGGAGATTATGATGATGGATTCAAATGCCGAGGAGCAGGTCATTACCATTGAAATGGCTACAGGAGCTGAAATTGAGCCTAGTACCTCGAGAGTATATGAGAAGTCCGAAGATATTGAGGATGAAAATTGTATTACTGCTTTGTTTGAGTCAGATGATGTAATCACCCACGCTATCAATGAAATGAATTCTGATTTTGCTTACTTGCTTGATGTTGATCATGATCATTCCATGCATTCTCATTCATATAACATGCCTACATTTGAAATCAATACAATAGAAATGTCAACTTTCAATCTTGGTACGAATGAAAATCCTAAACTTATACAAATTGCTCAAGAATTAACTATTGAAGAGAGAAAAGAATTTGAGAGAATAATTAAAAAATACGAAATTTTATTCGCATGGACATATGAAGACATGCCTGGAATCGATCAATCAATCGTAACTCACCGTATTCCAACATATCCCGAGGCGAGGCCCGTAAAGCAGAAGCTCCGACGTATGAGACCCGAATGGGCAGATAAGATCAGAGAGGAGGTGAAGAAGCAGTTAGAAGCAGGATTCATCGAAGTAATCGACTATCCCCCTTGGGTCGCAAATGTAGTGCCCATTGCGAAAAAGGATGGCAAAGTGAGGATGTGCGTGGATTACAGAGATCTTAACAAGGCATGCCCCAAGGATGAGTTCGCCTTGCCTCATATCGATGTATTGATCGATAGTGCAGCATCAAGCGTCTTGCACACAAATGTGGATGGTTTCATGGGCTACATGCAAGTTCAGATGGCCGAAAAGCACAAAGCGAAAACCTCGTTCACAACAGAGTGGGGAACATACTGTTACAAAGTGATGCCGTTTGGTTTGAAAAATGCCGGGGCAACCTACCAGCGAATGGCCACAGCCCTGTTCCATTACATGATACACAAGGAGGTAGAAGTCTACGTGGATGACATGATGGTCAAATCAGAGACAAGAGAAGGGCATTTTACCGCCCTCGAGAAGTTTTTGGCCCGAATTGCAGAATTCAAGCTAAGGTTAAACCCGAAGAAGTGCTTTTTCGGCGTTTCATCGGGGAAAATCTTAGGCTATGTAATCGGAAATAAGGGAATCGAGGTGGATCCCGATAAAGTAAAGGCTATAAAGGAAATGCCAGCGCCGAGAAATGAGAAGGAAGTGAGGGGGTTTCTGGGGCAAGTTCAGTATATCTGTCGGTTCATAGCAAGACTCACCACAATCTGCGAGCCAATCTTTAAGTTGTTAAGGAAAGACCAACCCGTCGTTTGGAATGATAAGTGTCAACAGGCGTTGGAGAGTGTCCGAAGTTACTTGTCTAATCCGCCAGTGTTGAGACCGCCTAAACTAGGAAAGCCACTTCTCCTCTATGTAGCAATTGAGGAGCGATCTATCGGAGCAATGTTAGCTCAAGAGGGAGACACCGGTGTGGAACACGCGGTGTATTATTTGAGTAAGAAGTTCCTAGAGTATGAGCTCAAATACAACATGATCGAAAAGACATGTGTGGCAGTGGTGTGGTTGACGAAGAAACTGCGGCACTATTTCCAATCGTATAAAGTGATCATTATTTCTCGGATGGACCCCGTAAAGTATCTATACCGAACTCCATCCTTGACGGGGAAGTTAGCCAGATGGTTGTTGCTTTTGTCCGAGTTTGACATTGAATATGTGACAAAGAAGGTTATCAAAGGAAGAGCCGTGGCAGAATTTTTGGCTAATCAACCCCTGAATACAGAAGAAGAAGAGATAAGCTATGATTTCCCCGATGAACATTTGAATGCAATCGAAGTTATACCGTGGAAAATGTTCTTCGACGGAGCAGTTAATTCGAATGGAGCCGGAGTAGGAGTACTACTTATCTCCCCGGAAGGAGAAAGAATCCCGATGGCGAAGAAGTTATCCTTCCCCCTTACCAACAATATGGCCGAATAAGAAGCATGCATTTATGGTTTGGAGTCATTAGCAGCACTGGGAGCGTCATATGTCGAAATTTGGGGTGACTCCAAGTTGATCATCGAACAGGCACAAGGAAACTGGGAAGTGAGAGAAGAAAGGCTACGTCCGTATCTAGATCAGCTAGAAGGGTTGGCATTGAGATTCCAAGAATGTCGCTTCTATCACATTCCTCGAGCTCAGAATCAGGCCGCGGATGCCTTGGCCACTTTGGTGTCAGTTTGGGACAACCCCCGGAACCTTGCTTCGAAACCATTGGTATTGAGAAGATCTCACAAACCGTGCTACGAAGACGTAATGCTGCTAGGGGCAGATGAAAAACCGTGGTATTTCGATATCGTGAACTTCATGAAAGATGGAACATATCTGGCAGAGTCAGAACCTAGGGATCAAGCTATGATTAGAAGGCTAGCTCGTCAGTTCGTCATCCATAACGACTTGCTTTACAAAAGGCACATTGACGGATTACAACTAAGATGCTTGGATGCGGGGGAAGCCCGCGAGGCGATGGAATCAGTACATTCGGGAATTTGTGGAGCCCATATGGGAGGAGCAGTACTAGCTAAGAAAATTATTAGGCAAGGCTTCTATTGGCTCACCATGGAAAGAGATTGTAACGAGTATGCGAAGAAATGTCACGATTGTCAAATCCACGGCGATTGCAGTCATCTTCCGGCCATGGAACTACATGTGCTAGCACCTATTTGGCCATTCGCTGCCTGGGGCATTGACATCATCGGTGAAGTAAGGCCTAATGCTTCAAATGGACATAAGTTTATTGCAGTCGCCATCGATTATTTCACCAAGTGGGTAGAAGCAGAGTCGTTTAGCAAACTGGGATCCAAGCAGATGAGAAAGTTCATTGAAAAACACTTGATCACCAGGTTCGGAGTGCCTCATCACATGATCACGGATAACGGGGTCTAGTTTCAGGGGGAAGTAAGGAATCTTTTCCGAGAATATGGCATTGAACATCACAGGTCTTCTCCGTACCGTCCACAGGCTAATGGGGCAGTAGAAGCAGCTAATAAGAACCTTAAAAGGATCCTCGTAAAGATGGTGGAATCACATCGGAACTGGCATGAGCACCTCCCACTCGCGTTGTGGGCTTATCGCACGACAGTCAGAACCCCGACTGGGGCAATGCCATTCTCCTTGGTATATGGAACAGAAGCAGTTTTGCCGATTGAGATTGAAAAGCGATCGCTGAGAATCGCAGTGGAAGCAGAAATCCCCGAGGCGGAATGGGTGAAGAAGCGATATGAGCAGTTGGCTTTAGTTGATGAGAAAAGGATGGAAGCCCTTTACCATGTACAGTTATATCAAAGAAGGATGGCTCGGGCTTTCAATAAAAAAGTCAAGACCAGCCCTATCAAAGAAGGAGATTTGGTGCTGAAACAGATCCGTGTGACGCACACCGACCCGAGGGGAAAGTTCAGGCCTAACTGGGAAGGACCATTCGTCGTAAAGAAGATACTAAGCAAAGGAGCGGTGAAGTTAACCACAATGGACGGCATGGAATTCTCCGAACCTACCAATCTGGATAGGCTTAAGAAATACTTTTCGTAAAAAAAAAAAAGAAAAATAAAGAAAAATTTCCGATAGGTTGAAAACCCGCAAAGGGCGACCTATGCAACAATAAGGGAAATCCCAATGGGTGAAAACCCGAAAGGGCACTCACTTAAAAATTCCGGGATAGTAAAAGGAGAGAAGAAAAATCGCCGGGATCCGAAAACCGAAAGGCGGATCCTGGTAACAATAGTTATAACTTGAGCAATTACCAAAAACAATGTATAAGAGACTAAGCATTTCTGTTGTTTGTAAATAAATAAAGGCATGAATATATTTGACGAGAATGATTGGAATCATCATAATCTACTGAATGCATGGTAATATGAATCACGAGTTATACATTTCCTATCCTATTTTTCACAAAAAGCCTACCTACTATCCACCCCACTCCCTATACATCAGCTATACATCGGAGAAACCCTAATAAAAGCTACAAAGCAACAATGAAAGCTACGAGCCTAATACGGAGGGAAGTCCCAATAGTTCTCAAAATCTCTCAGGTGAGATGCCCGCTCTGGAGATAGTGTCTCCTCGGCAGCACGCGCTCTCTCATCAGAAGCTCGCGCTCTCTCATCAGAAACCCGTGCTCTCTCATCAGCAGCTCGTGCTCTCTCCTCTGCAGCAAGGCGTCTGATCGACTCATCACGCGCCCTCTCCTCGACGGCAAGGCGACCCTCAGTCTCCCGTCGCATCACCCCCGACCAGTGGTCGTTCCTCTCTTGATACACACGACCAACTCGGGCATCAGCTTCCCGCACTAGCTCACTCTGTCTCCGCTCATGGGCATGAAGATCACTCTACAAAAAAAAAAAAAAAACAAACAAACAAAAAACAGATAAGAGGCAGCATAGGCAAAAACATAAATCATACATACATGCATACATTTCACTACACTAAAGTACAATAATGATACATACCAGGTGGTCGGTGCAGCGCAAGCTGAGGCAATCTCGTAGGAAGCCAGATAGATCCACGTAGTCTATACAGGTCTCCCTAGTGGTCAATGAAGCGTCCGAGGGATCAAACGGGACCCTCGAGGAGAAGATAGGAGGGGCCGCCTCAAATCCCGCATAAGGTGTCCCAGACTCGTCATAGCGGATCGTAGCATAATCCCTCCTGTAGCCTGGTATAGGCACGCCTATGGACGATCTCTCCGGTCGGGCTGCGCTGGAGGACTCGCCGACAAAGTAGGGCTGCTCGCACGCTGGTGTCTGAGTCTGAGTGCCATCAAAAAAATCAGATAAGTGGGCACTCCTCCAAGATCCCTCCTGCAAAAAAAAAAAAAAAAACATACACACAATAAAACCTCCGAGCATATCGTAAGTAAAATGAAGGGGGAACGGAATCACTTACCGGAACCTCCTCCTGACCGAAGACTGCCGCGACCGCCTCTCTCGAAAACACGTCCGCCACTGGATCTACCTCCATCGCTGCCGCCGGGGCATCCCTCGCGCTCAGTAAAGTAGACAAATAAGGCTCGCGACCCCCGGCGTGAACCCAGACTACTCTACCGACAAAACGACGGGTCAGATCTCGACGAATGGTCGATAAGGGCAGAGTCCGCACAGCGAACATGGAAACGGGAATCTCCCCCGGCGTCCAGTGAACATCACTCACTCCGGTGATGCCTCGATCTCCCAAATACCACGCCCGCACACAAGGGCCGGTGAGCACGCACTGCTGCTCCTGGATCATCGATGCGTATGCATAATCAGGGCCGAAGTCAAGATCATCCCACCTGAACTTAATCTAAAGAAAAATGCACAAAGAGAAAGTCAGAGGGACTCAAACAAAAATCTAGCTTGATTAGGCAAAATCTACCTGTCCCAGGGTCAGCGAGTCGATCCAATCCAGAAGCCGCGACAATGTCCGACTCCTCTCGGCGCTCAAGTCAAAATCCCTCCATCGGGTCATGAAGGGCGGCCTCGGTACTCTCGGTCGAGATCGAGACCGATTGGGAAGGATGTGTCTCTCGTACGCCCACACCTGCGGTAAAAATGAGGACTAGGAGTGTGAAAAATGCGAAAAAGACAAGACGGATAAGTCAAGAAGGCGTCACGTACCAGCAGGGCAAAGGTATAATCGCCGAAGTCCTTGCGCTTCCGGCAAGTCCGATCCAAGAACTTGTAAAGAAAGGCTAAGCCTGCCCCTGCCCAATCATAAGAAGCCGCTGCATCCAGATCGCTAAGTGCCTGAATGAGACCTGCGTGTACCTTCCCGCCCTTCGTGCGGAAGATCATCTCACTCAGAGCATATACTAAGAAACTACGAACCGTCAGGTCGGTAGCATCAGTCTCGCAGAAATCACGTCTACTCAAGAGGCTCGCGGTAGAGACAAACTTCGTCGGAGTAGACTTGGCACATAGACGAACTCCCGGTTCGATCAAGGTAGCAAGCCTAGTAGGGTCGACCCGTGGTCGCATCATACCAAAGTGGAAAGGGACGGGAGTGTTGCTCCCTCGCAATCCTGTCAACAGCGAAAAATCTCGAGGCGAGATGGTCATCTCCCCAAAGGAAAGGTGGAAGGTGTGGGTCGAGTCAACCCACCGCTCGCATAAGGCCCGTAGGCCAAAAGGATCGCATACCCCGTTGGTGCGGGGCAGCGCTGCAATAAAGGGCTCGAAGCCCAGCTCGCGCACACGGGCTCTCACCGCGACGCCTAGCCTATCGTACCATGAGTGAATCTCGGCGGTGGTCCCCGAAATCTCAATGAACTAAAAAGAACAAGACAAGAAAATTTAAATACGGCTCCTAAAGCATGCATTTGATAAGAACGCATCAAGAACGGGTATTCTTTCATTATCTAACCTAGAGACATCCGGTCAGTTAGGACCAATTTTCTGTAAAGATCTCTCCTGTAGGGTCATTCACGTAAGGTTTAGTCAATTCTTTAATCCACCCTCGTCTGCGGTGACGAGGAGCATAGATTAGGTTCTACTATTCACGTGCATTAGCTAAGTTTTTACTATTCACGTGCACTATTCACATTTTTACTATTCACGTCTACTATTCATGTGCATTAGCTAAGTTTTTACTATTCACGTTGTCACTATTCACGTTCTACTATTCACATGCATTAGCTAAGTTTTTACTATTCATGTCGTCACTATTCACGTGCACTAGCTAAGTTTTTACTATTCACGTTGTCACTATTCACGTGCATTAGCTAAGTTTTTACTATTCACGCTGTCACTATTCACGTTTTTACTATTCACATCGTTTTTACTGTTAACATGCATAAATTCGTAGTGTACTATTCACATGCATATAGCGCGCATTCTTACAAAAACAAACAGGTGTTACGTGTAAATAAAGGAATTCACGTTTTCTAGCTAAAGTCCTCTAAGGCAGCCTAAGAGTTAGCATGCAAATCATGTTCGTATAGGAATGCTAAAGCCTAGAGTTCAAATTAAATAAAAGTGAGAAACCACTTACCTCGTTGCAGCGTGTCCTGCTCAAGTGTGTCGTAGGGTCGTGGAAGGTATCCACTCTATCCAGGTTCACATAAACCTCGTCCATGCCTCTGGTGCCATCCCATTCGTCTAAATCCATCCCGAGAATAATCCAAATTGAAGTCTAGTGAGAGAAAGAGGAGAGAGAAGGTGTGGGGTTGAAATGAAACCCCACCACCTTATATAGGAAAAGGGAATGACATTCCCGTAAATAGTGAAAAAAGTACGATTTGACATAAAGGTAAAAAGTAAATAATTAATTACCAGGTGCACAGACCTCCGATTTGCAGTCCGTTTCAGCCTGCATTTCTCCCAGATAGTGACTAACATTGTCAAAACATCAATTCCAGACAACAGCTAATTTTTACAAAACAGTGACACCAGTCAAAATACAGACGACAGTCAACAGAAAAACAATCAGTAGTCTATGTCATTTCGGACTAAGACGTGGGCCCATCGAATCTTCGAGATGATAGCTCTAGTGAGAAAATACAGACAACAGTGTGATAAGAAAATCCAGAAACAGCCCCTGCTTTTTAGCCATTTGACTCACGGTCGCAGACCGGAGTTGCTTTTGAGCCATTTGACTCTCGGTCGCAGACCGAAGTTGCTTTTTAGCCATTTGACTCACGGTCGCAGACCGGAGTTGCTTTTGAGCCATTTGACTCTCGGTCGCAGACCGAAGTTGCTTTTTAGCCATTTGACTCTCGGTCGCAGACCGAAGTTGCTTTTTAGCCATTTGACTCACGGTCGCAGACCGGAGTTGCTTTTGAGCCATTTGACTCTCGGTCGCAGACCGGAGTTGCTTTTGAGCCATCTGACTCACGGTCGCAGACCGGAGTTGCTTTTGAGCCATCTGACTCACGGTCGCAGACCGGAGTCGCTTTTGAGCCATATTTACCTAAGATCGTAGACTAGGGTAGCTATTTAGCCATTATCCCTACAATCTTGAAATAGGGTAGCTGTTTAGCCATTATCCCCACAGTCGTAAATCAGGGTAGCTGTTTAGCCATTATCCCCGTGATCTTGAAATAGGGTAGCTGTTTAGCCATTATCCTCGCAATCTTGAAATAGGGTAGCTGTTTAGCCATTATCCCCGCAATCTTGAAATAGGATAGTTGTTTAGCCATTATCCCCGCAGTCGTAAACCAGGGTAGCTGTTTAGCCATCATCCCCGCAGTCGTAAACCAGGGTAGCTGTTTAGCCATCATCCCCGCAATCTTAAAATGGGGTAGCTATTTAGCCATTATCCCCGCAGTCGTAAATCAGGGTAGCTATTTAGCCATTATCCCCGCAATCTTGAAATATGGTAGTTGTTTAGCCATTATCCCCGCAATCTTGAAATAGGGTAGCTGTTTAGCCATTATCCCCGCAATCTTGAAATGGGGTAGCTGTTTAGCCATTATCCCCGCAGTCGTAAACCAGGGTAGCTGTTTAGCCATCATCCCCGCAGTCGTAAACCAGGGTAGCTGTTTAGCCATCATCCCCGTAATCTTGAAATGGGGTAGCTATTTAGCCATTATCCCCGCAGTCGTAAATCCGGAGTTGCTGTTTAGCCATTATCCCCGCGGTCATAAACTAAGGTAGCTATTTAGCCATTATCCCCGCGGTCGTGAACTAGGGTGCAGCCCGAAGCAGAGTCGGATGCAGTCAGAGAGCAACGCCGGAGCGCGCAGCGCAAAGGTCAGGTATGTTTCCTCCTACTCGTTACGTGTCTTTTACTTTTATATGTTTTACATTGCATGTGTTACGTTAGCAAAAACGTTTTCGAACCACACACATCACTGTCAAAATAGAAAAGTAGGGGCAACTGTAGACACCGAGTCGGAGGACCTGTGACGAAAACCTGAAACAGGACGGTCGAAGCGATTGATTCCGGAAGTTTGAAAAATATATAAAGAATAATAAGCTGAGGAAAATTAACGGCACGGCGCGGGCACACAACGGCATCCCGCGCGCGGACGACGATGGTCGAACGCCCGCTTGACGGCTCGAGACGTGCGCGCGGCGTCCGTCGGACGCACCACGAGTGGCACGCTCTCGACGCTCGAGTAATGCTTGGGACCGCTGGCGGTGCGCGCCCTCGTGGGCCGTTGAGCACACGTGCCTGGCAGCGCGAGGCGCGCGTTCGGCGGCCGCGACGTGCGAGCGTCTAGCTACGCGGAACGCGCGCTCGGCGGCCACGGAGTGCACGCGTCCGACGGCGCGGGGCACGCTCCGAGGGTCGCCGGGCGGGCACCCAACCACGTCGGGCGAACGCCCAACGTATCGGGCGGACGCCCGACGAGGGTTGGGCGCGGGCGCCCAACCTCGCGTTGGGCGCTCGCCCAACGCCGTTGGGCGATCGCCCAACATTGTTGGGCGGCTGCCCAACTCATGTTGGGCGGTAGCCCAACACTAGGTTGGGCGGCCGCCCAACCACAATGGGCGACGCCCAATTTTTTTTTGGCGTCGCGCATTGTTCCGGGATCCGTTTCTCTATATAAGGACACGGATCCCAAGGTGAAGGGGATGCCTTTTTGGGGGAAAAAACTTTCTCACTCTAAACATTTTTAGAGAGAGAAATAGTGGATTTTTTTTGAGAAAAATATTTTTTTTTTCTAAAAAATTCCAAATTTCCTAAGTTCAATTTTTACTAAATTTTTATTAAAATCGGGAGCTCGCGGTTCGTGGAATCAATCGGCTTCGACTGTCAGATACCGAATCAAAGGTATTATCCGATGACTAGACTCTTTATTTTATTTAATTTATTTCTCTCCTTCTATTGATTTTTATGTTATAGTTTTTATTCCTTTAGTCATTTATTTATTTTGTCACGTTTTATTTAGTTAGCGTATTTATTTAATTTTCGTTTCGCGTTAAATAAAATTCGGTTTTGTTTTAAAATAAAAACCTCGTTTTGGATATCCCAATACGAACCGTGATCCGATAAAAAGGTAGTTCGGGTATCGAAAATGTTGTAATTATAAGTTGTTTTTAATTTAAAAGAGGTTTCCAAATAACGTTTTAGAATAAAACATCGTTTCAGGAACTTCCGTTTTCGACTATGATCCATCTTTGGTAGTTCGGAAGTCCAAAACGATTGAATTAGATTTAATTTAAAGCTTTTGAACAAATCTGGAAAATATGGGAGTGCTGTTGTAATTCACCAATTCTGTCACTAAAGGCTGTTTACCAACGGATTTTCCGTCGGTAAATCTGCCAAAATGTAAAAAATGCAATTTCAGTCCCTTTTTCTTAACTTTTAGACTTTTAATCCTTAGTATATATATATATATAATTATGTAATGTATTCTTTTCAAATTGTTTTAAAACTTTAACATATATAATTATTTTAGGAGATTGGTATTCCATTTTTATTCTAATTTTTGTATATGTACATATTACTTTCTTTTTATTATTATTCATTTAAATTACATTAAATTCTATTTTAAATGTTATTTATTTGGGCATTTTGGGAGATAATTAGTAGATATTGGGGGATGAACATATAGTCTTTTTGACATTAGGATTATATTAGTTATGTATATATATATAGTTTTGGGATATATTTAGGTTATCTTAATTATTGTTAAATAAAATTATTTTGAGTGATAAAGGCTATTTTCCTATTTATGAATTTCATTCACTATTTTCTTATGTTTAAAGTATAAATATATTATTTTCATTATTCTTTCTTATATATGTATTAGATAGTATATTTTCTTTTACTCTTATTTTATGTCTTTTGGGCTAAAATATGTAAATATACATCTATATTATTTTCTTTATTTCTTTTGGTCATTTATAAGTCCATGTTTCAAATGGGCTTCACTTGGAAAAATTAAATTTTGGGCCTAAATGTGTTTATTGGTGTAATTATAATAGTTAGAGAGTTCATTAAATAAGTGGGGAAAATAAGTCACAAAAAGAGAGTTTTCAATTAAATTATTTAAGCTAAGGAGCTTTCTTAAATCTCTAATGTAGATAAATAGAGTCATTTTGGTTGATATTTCGAATCGTTTTCTAAACACCACGTTTTAAAACCTTAGTCCGTTCCAACGACGGGTTAAGCGAACATTGTAATCAAAATCGTTTTTTTAATAATGGAGATTTTGAATCGCTTTCTTAAGGAATTTGTACAAAATAAAATTGACTTGTATGTTTAACCACGTTTTCAATTACTCGAGTCGTTCCAACGGCGATTCGGGTAAGCTTCATCAAACGGGGTTTTAAAACGCGCCCTAATCGTTCCAACGGCGATTAAGGTGCGAACCATGTAAATAAATCCGTTTTGGAGAAATAAGTTAATATAGAATAAGCACACGACATAATATTTAACACGGTTGTAAATAAACCACTTCTTTCTTCCCCCTCTCTGTGTATATATAAACATAAATGAGTGATTCTTTACTGGTGTGGCTTTTCAATATCATATGCTCAAACGGTTTCTAAAAAGAGAAAGAAAAGGGTTTCAAATGAATTTTAAACTTAAAGAAGTATACGATTAGTCCGTTATCGCCTACCATGCTGAGTAGGAGGCCGGTGGTTCATAACCGGGTGATGTCGGGGTGCCTAGTAGCCTTTCTCCGGAAAGGAGCTAGCCTTCTCGGCTCGTACCTAAGTTTCCCGAACCCACACCGGTCTCCCGCAAGGGATCGGTGTTCATTTTCCCATTCGTGGGTGGCGACTCTTCCATATCTCCGAGCTCCGGTCCTGCCGAGCAGCTTGATTCCACGATTGGTTGCTTTCGGCGCCAATCACCGCTTACGTCGCCATGAGGTTGTCCACCCCCCGGTCCGCCCGGGAGATTAGGCCGCGGCACCTCGTCTAACAATAGCCTTAACAGAATTAGGCGGTGGCAATTTTGCAATCACCTCCACCTTCGCCGGATCTACTTCTATGCCTTGACATGATACTTTATGGCCTAGAACAATCGATTCATTAACCATAAACTGATATTTTTTCCAATTTAGAATCAAATTAGTATATTCACATCTTTTAAGCACTAGTTCCAAATTATGCAAGCAACTATCAAATGTTTTTCCAAACACGGAAAAATCGTCCATGAAAACCTCCATGAAGTTTTCAATCATGTCATCAAAAATTGCCATCATGCACCTTTGAAAGGTAGCCGGGGCATTACATAATCCGAAAGGCATTCTACGATAGGCAAAAGTTCCATATGGGCATGTAAAAGTTGTTTTCTCTTGGTCGCTTGGAGCAACCGGGATTTGCATGTATCCGGAATAGCCATCTAAATTACACATATAAGCATGTCCCGACAATCTTTCAAGCATTTGATCGATGAAAGGTAAAGGAAAATGGTCTTTCCGAGTGGCATCATTCAATTTTCGGTAATCAATACACATGCGCCACCCGGTTACCTTTCTTACCGGGATTAGTTCATTTTTTTCATTAGCTTGAACAGTTATACCTCCCTTTTTAGGTACGACTTGTACCGGACTTACCCAACTACTATCCGAGATTGGATAGATGATACCTGCATCAAGGAGTTTTAGAATTTCAGTTTTCACCACTTCCTTCATGCTTGGGTTTAGGCGTCTTTGAGGTTGGGCCGTCGGTTTAACTTGTTCTTCCATGAAAATTTTGTGTGTGCAAATAGAAGGACTTATTCCTTTGATGTCCGCCAATGTCCATCCGAAAGCTTTCTTGTGATCTTTGAGCACATTAATCAATTTCTCTTCCATTTCACCTGTCAAAGAAGAAGAAATTACAACAGGTAAGTTTGAGTTTTCACTTAAAAATGCATATTTCAAATGAGATGGTAAGGGTTTAAGGTCTAATTCGGGTGGCTCTTCCAATGATGATTTGGGCCTCGGTTTGTCCCCTCGAATGATTTTCTCATATTGGTCACGGATCCACATGCAATCCTCGGGGTCATAAGTCAAATTGGCAATTTCTCGATCTATCACGACCTCCTCTTGATTTAACCCGAGACCATTTAACATTACTTTTTCCAATGGGTCTTCACACATGTCATTCTGAAAAACATCTTTAACAACTTCGTCTGTTATATCAAGAAAGTTACAATGGTCAATATTGTCGGAAGGATACTTTAAAGAATTGAAAACATTAAAAATCACTTCCTCATCTTGTAACCGGAGAATTAATTTCCCTTGTTGCACATCTATAATTGTTCTCCCGGTTGCTAGAAAAGGACGACCCAAAATTATCGGGACTCGATCATCCTCCTCCATATCAAGAACAATAAAATCAGCCGGAAAGATGAATTTATCCACTTTAACCAACACATCTTCTACAAACCCTTTGGGGTATGCAAGAGAACGGTCGGCTAATTGTAAGGAAACCTTAGTGGGTTTCGGCTCTCCTAAACCCAATTTTCGAAAGATACTTAATGGCATGAGATTTATGCTTGCTCCAAGATCACATAGAGCTCTTTCGAAATACATACCACCGATAGTACACGGGATAGAGAAACTTCCCGGGTCCTTCAATTTGGGTGGGAGTTTATTGAGTAGGATAGCCGAACATCCTTCCGTTAATTTCACTGTTTCATTATCCTCCAATTTTCTCTTTTTGGAAAGTATATCTTTTAAAAATTTAGCATACATGGGCATATTTTCCAAGGCTTCCGCAAACGGAATATTTATATGTAATTTCTTGAAAATGTCGCGAAATTTGGAGAATTGCTTTTCTTGTTTCTCCTTGTTCAACCTTTGGGGAAATGGAATTTTTGTTTTGTAAGGTTGAACAAGTGGATCCGCAAAAAGCTTTGGAGGAGATGAATCTTGAGGTTTAGAAGTACTTACCTCATCCGTGGTATCTTTTACCTGTTTGCTCGGAGCCGATTGTAACTCTTTGTTGTTTCTCAATGTGATGGCTTTCACATGCTCCCTTGGGTTTGTTTCCGTGTTGCTTGGAAGGGATCCCATAGGAAGTTCGGATATGGCTTTTGCTAATTGGCTTATGCTCGTTTCAAGCCCTTTTGTAAACGTCTCTTGATTTCTCTTCCACTCCTCCATACCTGCAAGACGAGATTCCATTTTTGCAAGAATTGTTATAATAGCCGAAGCTTCATCACCAACATTTCTCTTTTCATTAGGATTAAATCTGGGTGGAGGTCTTTGTAGATTTTGCACATTTTGATTATTAGTCCATGAGAAGTTAGGGTGATTTCTCCAACCATTATTGTATGTGTTGGAATAAGGATTAGATTGCTTAAAATTTCCCACAAAGTTTGCACTAGCGGTATCCCCAAGAAATGGGTTTGCCGCTTGACAATCCTCACTCTTATGTCCACTTAAACCACATAAATCACACAAATTATTTTGGTTCAAATTAGCCATTAATAGATCCAATTTTTTATTTAACTCATTAATGCCAGATCTTGATGACGAATCAACCAAATATGTTCCCGCTCTTGTTTCGAGGTTTTTCTCCGCTTGCCAATGAGAGCACCTTTCCGCCAATTCTTGGATTAAATCATAAGCCTCCGTTTGGGTCTTCTTAAGGATGTTTCTGTCACGTCCGGGTCTAAATTTCAAGAATTTATACCTTGATAGTACTATATATTATCATTATTAGGTGTATGGTTTTTATTTGGTGTTATATGAAAAGTTTGGAGTTAATTTGGGGATTTTAGACGTAATTAAAAGTTTAGGATAAGTTTTAAAAAGATTATATAAAGATGGAGGACCAAACTGGATATTTGCCAATATGGATATATATATATATATTCGAAGAGGCAGGAGATAGGATCATGATCTGATCTTTTTCATTTTCTTTTCATTTTCTATTTTTTTATTCATCAATTTTCTCTGAACCGTTTCTTCACCGTTTCTTTGATTTACGCATATTCGACCGTCCGAATCACTCGGAATTGAAACCATAGCATCCTTATGTATAGATCTAAGTCCTAGCCAAAGAGTTTTTGAGTTTCGACAATGTTTGGAGGGAAATGGCTTAGACAGGCTTTAGAGGAGAATTGAACGAGTGTATTTTAGCCAAGGTAAGTAACTATCACCTATATTTTGAGTTTTATGTATACAGATATATATATAATCAAAGAAGTTTCAGAAAATGATATTTTAGGGTTATGCAGGAATTTAAAATTGGGGTTTTTCCTGATTTTGCTTTTTATTGTGAAATTACGGTTCAAATGAAGCTATTGATTATGCTTCTATGTGAATTTCAGATTTTACTTAATTATGTTGATTTAAGGCTTAATTTGGTTGATTATATATGTTTTTGGTTTCAATATATATCTATATTGAACAAAATGAATTTGATGATTTCTTACAAATTGTTTTTGGATTGAGAAATCTGTTGCGGTTATTGTTATTATTTTGGGCTGAAGTCCAAATATGATTTTTATGATACAAAAGGGCTAAAATTATATGAACTTTGGTTTTGAGTATATTTTATAAGGTTTAGATTAAATCCCTTTCTAAAGGTATATATAAACTTTGGTTATGTTAAGTAACGCTGATTTTTCTAGCTGATGGTTTCTTACTGAGATTTTTGTCTCACCTTTTTAATTGTTTTAATGTTTTTAGGTGAGAAAGTACAAGATAGTGAGAAGGTTACCGACCAATTAGGCGAGAATCAGAAGTTGTTGCTTATTGTTAGAATTATTATTAGAATTCTACTATTTAATTGATTGTGATCTAAAGTTGGAGAGTATTAAGTATTGATTATGAACTTTCTATTTCGCGCCCGATGCAGATTGAGGTCGTTTAGGGTCGGGTGTGACAGTTTCCACCTGCGGCGGAATCAATTGTGGCACAATTAGCGGAAGATAAACCATTATAGAAAATACTAACCTGTTGCCACTTCTCAAATTCATGATGTGGGCATTTCTTCAATAGTCGACGAAATCGCTCCCACGCATCATATAATGTCTCTCTCTCGGTTTGGCGAAAAGAACTTATCTCGTTTTTGTACATCGTCGTTTTAGATGGAGGGAAGTACTTAGCTAAGAATTTCTTAACTAACTCATCCCATGTTCCAATGGATCCGGCCTCGAGAGAATCCAACCAGTCAGCTGCATCATCCCTTAAAGAAAAAGAAAACAATTTTAGTTTAATAGCTTCTGGTGGTACCCCATTTTGCTTAAGCATAGAACAATGTTTAACAAATTTATTTAAATGGGAGTTTGGATCTTCTCTCGGATCTCCGCCAAATTGACCGGAGTTTTGTATAAGTTGGATCATTACCGGCTTGATCTTGAAGTTGTTTGCTCCAATGGTAGGTTCCACGATACTTGAATTCATGTCCAAACGGTTCGGAGTGAGTAGATCCATGATGGAACGTTCCTCTTGCGCCATGTTTGCTCTTCGATTAGCCAAGTTCCTGTGAAAAGTACGCTCAATTTTAGGATCGGGCAATAATAAAGGCCAACTTAAACTTCTTGTGTTCATAAAAACAACAAAAATAAAAGAAAATAAAACGTCTAAATTAATAGAAGCTCGACTAGATTAATATTATAATTCTACTATCCCCGGCAATGGCGCCAAAAACTTGATGCGCATTTTACGTATACGTGCATGTGAAGGCAAGTGTACCTTAATCGTGTATCAAGTAATAAAGTAGAAGTAGAGTATCGTTCCCACGAGGATGGTGATTATAATTATTAATCTTTTTGCTTACTATCTATTATTTAAACAAACGAAATGTAGAGTTTTGATGGACAACCAAGCTAAGACTTAAGCAAGAAGTGAGATGAAAATTGTACAAAATTAGATGAGAGATTACTTATATTAAAGAAACTAAGGCTTCTAGCTTCACTTAACCTCTTTACTTGGTAATAACACTTAACCCCTTTTAAGATGTTTTATCCTTTTTAAGATGACGATTTTTCTTATTAACTAATAGATTCTCGAGATTGGCTCTAAACTCTCGATTAATTACTTTCCCTTGGTCCGGCTCAAGTAATTATTCTAGAGAAGCATTAAGTTTTACTAATCTAAACCTTTTTAACCTACTTTACCTTGGTCCGGCTAAAGTGATTACTTAAGATTCAAGAAAAACCGCTCGAGTAATTAGTTCTAAACTTTTGATTAATTACTTTCCCTTGGTCCGGCTCAAGTAATTAATCCAAAGAAGCATTAAGTTCTCTTAGTTCCAAACCTTCGATTTATTACTTTCCCTTGGTCCGGCTCAAGTAATAAATCTAAGATTTGCAATAAGAATTATGAAAAACTTTGGAAAACCAATAAGCCACACTAAATGATCATTAAGTCCAACTTATGAATTTCGATTAATCAATTTAATCACGGTCAATATAAATGATTAATTATCTTCAAGTAGAGAGTTGGCCCATCTCCTACAAGCATTAGGAATCATAAGTTAGTTCTTAAAAATGATAAACACAACTTAAATAGGTTAAACGTAATTACCACATAATTAAAGTTAAGATCCGCTTTTAGCCTTAGTTAAGGATGTTTTAGCCCATGGTTAGATTAAAACACACCTTAAAAAGATAGATAATGGAGTTCATAGTAATAAAAGAGATTAAAGTTTAGAAGAAACCGTAATGACGATTGTCGAATGAACTTCTTCGTTAACTTAAAACTTACTTTTATTGAATGAACTCTTGCACAAACACAACTTGAGCACAATAACACAATTACAACAACACAAACAACTGATTTTTGAAGAGAAAAATCAGCAAAATAACATTATAGAGGGAGAAATTTAGCCTAAGCTTGGTGTCTTCAAATGGCACCCAAGGCCTCCTTTTATAGTAAAATGGCACACAAAATTCCAAAAACCAAGTCATCCTTATGGCCTCCCACTCCTTATCATCTGAATTTAGCATTTAAGAGAGCATGTGGGAAGATTTTAATAATTTAGGAGTTGAAATGTGAAAGTAATCTTAGGCTTCAACATATTCATCAACTTTGGGAATTTTCTGGGCTTGATACACTTCGAATTTGGAGAGGCCACTATTAGTCACTTGTTCATCTTTCTCTTAGCTTTCCAACGCATTTTGAATCGCCTCAATCCGAGTCTGTATGAGGGAGATACGTTGAAAATACGAAAATGTGTCAAATCTGTCCTAGTGTGAACAATTGGACTTTTTGTCTTACAGCACACATCCGCGACGAAGTGCACGCTGGGTGTCGCTAAAATTCATTTTTCTGGTCCCTTTTACTCCCGAGTTGTCGCCTTAAGCTCCGACTTGGTTATTTTTGCTGAAAACCTTGCGAAAGCGCCTAGAAAACACACAAATTGGCTTAGATACATAAAATGAAGAAAATATACAAAAACCATTATTAAAATTTATTAAAATGGTACAAAATAACTAGTAATTAAATACTAAAAATACTATAAATTACGACGATAACAACTTTCGAGGTTGAAAATTCATCTTCAGTGCTACTGCTTTCATCCAAATCTTGAACATGCATTACTCGCTTTGTCTTAGAACTCGTAGGTGTTATTGAGTTGTTGAGTTCCTAATTATCACCTATACCACCGATTGATTCCTGAATTTAAAATAAACAATTTTTTAAACATTTTAATTGTTAGAGCTATGAATACTTGGGAAAAAATAAATAAATTATTTGGAAATTGTAAAAAAAAAAAAAATCCTTACTTCATTATCTTATTTTTTGGTCAATTCAGTAATTAACGTGGGATCATCGGAAATATTAACTACCGTCAAAGTTGAGCTTTCATGCTCTAAATTGTAGTCATTAATTCAATCTGCAATCCCTTCTATGTTATCTAAAGACAGAACTTAGTGACTTGAAGAATTAAAATCAGTGAACATAAAGTAATAGAGAGTTAGAGAATTGTGAAACCGAATAGATCATACATCTAAGGCTTTAGTTAGTAAGCGAATAAACAATATGATTAACCTACATTAGAATTGAAGAATAAACTCCAGAAGTAAAAATTGACACAGATAATGGAAAACAATGGAATTGATCTTGGAAAAACCTAGAAGAACACAATCCGCTGAGAGATATTTATGTAATTAGAAAATACCGTACAAAAGAAAAACTTGAACAGTTTACCTCTTTCCAAAAGTCGGAGATTGTCACAAATGATAGAGCAGTCAATGATAGGGGAACTGCTTAATAAGAACAGGCGAAGAAAGAAGAAAAGATCGAGGGAGAACTTAGGAAGGAGACCGATTGAATGAGGAGTTATGGACATAAATAATTAAACTGAGCATACAGAAGAAGAAGGAAGGAGTGGGTTAATTGAAATAACTGTCTAAATACAGTTTACGAAAGAAAGCAGGTTGAGGGGGAAAGAGAATAATGAAATTAAATAAAAGAAAAATTAAATAACCTTGAAAATCTATGGGAAGGACATGTAAGTGTTGAAAATCTTAATTTTTGCCGCATCGGCATTTAATCTATATTATTGTATTTGATTTACAATATTTTATTGGACATATTCTCATATTCGAGACTCATCATATAATAAGTGTGGTAGTTGATTTCAATTTGGATTAAGGTGCAAAAATTTCCCTAACGTTTTGGATCAGGAGCAATTTTACCCTTAACGTTTAAAATAGTGCAATTTTACCCCTAACGTTGGTAATCAAAAGCAATTTTACACCTAATGTTCATAGATTGGATCAAATTGATAAATAATTCATCAAACTGTCTTTTCAGCCATGAATTGTGTCATCTACTCTTTACACGCATGCCATTTTATCAACGTTAGGGTTAAAATTGCTCTTGGATACAAATGTTATGGATAAAATTGCACCATTTTAGACGGTAGGGGTAAAATAATTGATCAAGGATTTGATCTTTAAAACATGTAAAATTTTGGGGTTTAAATATGCTTTTTGTCTTTAAAGATGGGAAGTTTAATTTTCAAAAATAAATAATAAATGAATGAATAGCGAAAGATGTGATAACTAATGTATAATATTTCAATGGATGAGGAGCAATTTTACTCCTAACATCTAAAACGGTGCGATTTTACCCATAACGTTTGTAACCAAGAGCAATTTTACCCCTAACGTTGATAGATTGGATCATTTTGATAAATATTTCATCAAACTGTCTTCTCAGCCATGAATTGTGTCATCTACTCTTTACACCCATACAATTTTATCAACGTTAGATTTAAAATTCCTCTTGGATACATATGTTATGGGTAAAATTGCACCATTTTAAACGTTAGGCGTAAAATTGCTCCTAACCTAAAACGTTATGCGATTTTTACATCTTAACCCTTTCAATTTAAATGTTTTAAATATAGCAATAAATATAATTAATTCTAATCAGAAAATGAAATGGAAATTTAAATGACTCATTTGCATTTTTCAACTTTAATCTTTTTGGTAAAGAGAAAAATGAAAGTGCTTTATATATGTATTTATGTGTGTTTAGTATTTATATATGTATTTATGTGTGTTTAGTATTTTTCAAATTTTATTTAGTATTTATCAAATTATATAAAAAGTAAATACTAAATAAAATTTTAAATTTTAAGCATCAGTATAATATAAGTTGAAAGGTAGCTTAGTGGTAAGATGTATCTAGTGGTCCCTAAAGGTCTAGGTTTGAATCCAACCTTCAACATATTTGTATTTTTTAAGTTAAACATGTGTGGATGACTAATCTGACTAAACCGTTCAATCGGATTAGTTCACGGTTGACCCGATCTGTTCAAGCGGTTCAGTTTGGTTTGTTGAACAATTAAAGAACCAGCATTAATCGGATCAGAAATCTGACCGGTTCGCGAACCGGTCGAACCGGACTGTCCGATTCGGGCTCTATTTGGTTAACTGTTGTTTATGGTTATGGTTTACTATTGTTGTTTCTGTTTTTATAGAAAGCTACTGTGTATGAAATGTAAGTAAGCTGCTAAATACCGCCATCAAATTCCTTTTCACCGCCACTTTTGGACTTTTTTGCCATTCTCGTCATTTTGATCAAAAATTGAAAATTCTCTCTCCAAAATCATAAACCCGAACAACAATAATTGAAATTGTTAAAATAAATGTGTGAGAATCCGAACCCAAAAATTGGATGATTACGAGTCGGAAACATTAAGATTTACATCTTTTTATCAAAGAACTCATGAAAATAATACATATTTTTCATGACGATTTTGCATTTTTCGTCACAAAAAATAGGAGAATTTTTAATTTTTCGTCACAAAAAATTGAATGATTTAGTATTTTTCGTCACTAAAATTTTTACGATTTTACATATTTCAAAATTTAGCTTAAACGGATGCGGCATACCATTCCCACCATGACGGGAACGGATCCGTTCCCGTCATGGTGGGAATGGTATGCCGCATCCGTTTAAGCTAAATTTTGAATTTTCTCTCAAATTTTTTTTCTCAATTTTCACAAAATTTTTATACCAACGGCAAAATGGTCCAATAGATGCGGTGATAAAGAACTTGGATGCGGTATATAGCAATACCCAAATGTAATCAGCAACTGCTAACCAAACACAAAAAAAATAAAAAATAAAAAATAAAAAAAATCATTTCAATATAAAAAAACAAAGAGAATGTGGAAATGGAAGAAAACACCCCTAAATCTGAAATAACTTGCAATAATCTTAAGTTTAATGATGTATATGTCAAATAATAAAAACTAGAATGATAAATGGAAGTAATGTTTTTTCTTGTAAGCAACACTCTTCAATAATTTATTAGTCTTCAACTTTTGGTTAAACCATCCGGTACTCCAAACCACATTGGCCAACTAATCCGGATTCGGGACGGGTTCAAGGATTACAATATTTAAACCTCTTCCAATCGCCGTTGTGGGGGATCGATCCTGAGACCGGCCTACCAAGCGCAGCCCCATGTTACCACTGCGCCAACCAAACAGTTTATTTTATATAACAAACAGTTTATTTTTTTATTTTAAAAAACAAATTATAAGGTTTCTATTTTTATCAATATTACTCCATAGATCATTTTGTTTTTTTTTTTAATTTTTAACCGAATATATTTTAACTTTTGAGACATTCATAGTATGATACAAAGTGATAATATTAGTCTGTTTATGTTAAATATAACGTTTAAAAATCTAAAAAAAATAGACAAATGGATCAAAGAGTTAACAATGATAAAAGATAATGAGTTTATCGTGTGTTTTTCAAAATAATGAAACTAAACAATGTGTTAGGTGAAAATGAAGGAAATAATAAATTATTTACGCTTTTTTGAGATTGAAATTTTTGAGATTGAAATGGTATTCTTAGTAGGGTAATTAATTTATTAGTCCCTATATTTTGATAAAACACACTGTTTAGTCTCTGTATTTTTAAAAACACATGGTAAGGTCTCTAACCTTTTTCTCAGTGAACTGTTTAGTCCTTGCTTATGTTTGTTAGATTTTTTTACCGTTTATGACTTAGAAAATAACTAAATTACCCTTTATTATTTACCTTCAAACTTCAGAAGAGGAAATCCAATTTAGAAGAAGAAGCTATTTGTATAGAGAACAAGAAAAAGAACAGATCCAATGCTTACGAATTTGAACGATTAAGAAGAAAATCAAAAAGAAGAACACTCAAAGCTGATTTCAGATGCATTAGAGTTCAAAGGAAAGGAAAATAAAGGAAAAGAAGAACGCAAATCCAAATTGACTAACAAAATCTTCATAATAGTCTAACGGCATGGACTAAACAGTTCACCGAGAAAAACGTTAGGGACTAAACAGTTCACCGAGAAAAACGTTAGGGACTTTACCATGTGTTTTTAAAAATACAAAGACTAAGCAGTGTATTTTATCAAAATATAGGGACTAATAAATTAATTACCCTTCATAGTATAATGCTATGAAAAAAGAAGTCATATATTATCGTCATAAATCATAATGAAAGTTAGTATAAAATGCAGGGACCATATGTGTAATTTAGGGACCATTTCATGAGTCCCGTTTGTTTCTGAAATTGAATAGGACGAAACCCTAGTTTATGCACTTCACTCTCATTTCTGAATTCACATTGTTCGAGCTTCTGAAATGGCCAATTATTTGATCAGGAACATGTTATTTTGCTTACAAAAACGTTTTCTTCAATCCTCTGCAACTCTTTCTTCCGTTCCTCCATCACCCACTACTGCAACTCCTTCTTCATCGTATACTGTTGAATTACTCGTCAATTCATGTGGGCTTTCTTTGAAATCTGCTCTTTCTGTCTCCAACAAGTTTCAGCTCAACGAGAAGACTCCACAAAAGCCTCAATCTGTACTTCAGTTCCTTAAATCTCATCATTTCAGCGACACCCATGTGGCCCAATTGATCGTGAAACGCCCTCAAGTTCTCAATTGCAGAATTCACAACAATCTCAAACCCAAATTTGAGTACCTAGTCAAAATTGGGTTTGAAGGTGAGCTACTTCCCCATATCATTTTGTCTAATCCGTCTATTGCCGAAGCCTCTTTAGCTTCCAAAATCAAACCGTCTGTCCAGTGCTTGAGGTTGTTTTTAGATAGTCATGAGAAATTTCTAACTGTTGTTAAGCGTGGACCATGGTTATTGTGTAATAATATGAAGATTCTATTGAAACAAAATGTTGATGTTTTAGTGAAAGAGGGAGGAGTGCCTGCTCATGTTGTGGAGAGGTTCCTAATTTTGCATCCAAGATCTATGCTCCTAAATCCTGAGAAGTTGATTAATGCTGTGAATTCTGTTAAAAATCTGGGCTTTGAAACTACTGATACAATGTTCATACATGCTTTTAGAGTGATGTTACAAATGAGTGAGTCAACTTGGAAGAAGAAAATTGAGGTGATGAAGAGTATGGGATTTAGTGAGCAGGATATTCTAAAAGCTTTCAAGCAATGTCCACAATGTTTATCTTACTCTGAGGAGAACATTAGAAAGACATTGCATTTCTACTTTAATACTATGAAGTTGGAGCCTCAAACTATAATTGTAAATCCCAATCTACTTGGTATTCAATTGAAAAAAGAGCTCGTCCGAGGTATCATGTTTTGATGGGTTTGGAGTCAAAGAAGCTGATAAAAGGGTCTAAGAAGTTAGAGAACTTAGTGATAAGTGAGAAGAAATTTCGGGAGAAATATATTGATCAATTCATAGATGAAGTCCCTGGTTTGTTGGATTTTTATCTTGGTATCAAGGAAGCCAAAAGCTCTGTGCTCGATGGAGAAGAAGTAAGTTTTCCTTTGCAATGAAAATAGATTAATAGTTCTTAACTTTACTAATTATTCAAACACTATCAATATTGAATTGAATGGATATATTTTGGGGACTGATTTAAAACTCTCCCTTCCATAGTTATACCTTCAGTAAGATTACAGGAAAACATACTGCTGATTGGATGGTAATTTTTGTAGAAAACTGGAGGTACAAACTGTCAAGTATTTTTGTTAGTTTGTGCACAAAAGATTAGATGTTTAAGTAGATTCTATGTTTAGATGTTAAACAAAATCACTTCTATCAAATTTCCTGATATATTTCATTCAGACTTTAATCTCAGGTATTGGCATTCATGTTTCTAATTACAAATTACTTAAACAAAATCATATCTATTAAATTACAACCACTAAGTGCATTTAGACAACTAAAGGAGAGTTGCTATCACAAATTACTTTATGTTCTGATTCTGCACTTCTTGTTACCAACAAACAGGAGATGGAACCAACCTGAAATCAGTAGGCATGAGGGGGAGGTTTATTAGCAGCAGAGCAGGAGATGGATGGCCAAAAAGCTGGTGCGTATAACCTTGCTATGTTAATGGAGTCAACAGAACAATTTCGTGGGCGGAGATTTGGAGAGCAGAAGTCCCTTGTTTTTTGCTTGGAAACTGGTTCAGAATTGTATTCCTACTAGGTTCAATTTAATTAAGGAATGGAGGTTGATAGAATTTGTGTTTATTTCAGTAGGGACATTGGCATTTGTCCGGTTGCTAAATATGTGTGGCGGGCAACTTTGCCAACTTTGTCTTATCCGTGTTGTGGGCTCGTCACGGAATACTTGGGGGAAAGTCCTCATGTTTCTTTGGAGTCTTTGGGGCTTTAGGAATGTAAAATTCTTGCAGAATGTGTTTACATCTCCGGAGCAGATTGGTTTGGTCGCCTTGGACACGTATTCTTGGCTTCGAGCGAAACAGCTTAAACATGCGACAGAAGAGAGGAGATAATCTCCTCTTATCAATGGAAGCCAACTATTCAAATTCCAGAGTAGAACAATATCAATATAAATATTTGTGTTGAATAACCAGAAAGTGATTTGTTGCTGTTGCTGCTGCTGTTTGTTTGCTGTTATGTAATATGAATTATACTTCCTAAAACTTCAAGGGTCTATGAACCTTGTATGTTTTAGGTTTCACGTGTTTTGCTACGGAAGAAATCAAACTGTGATCTCGTACCAATCACATAACTCCTCGGGAGGAGATGCAACGGAACCACGAACTAAATGTGAACTTTATGTAAAATGATATGAGACTTTGTATGTATGTTGAGAGAGCTTATGGGGCCGTTTGTTTTACCTACTGTTTGTTGTTGCTGTTTGCTGTTAGCTGTTGGAAAATGCTGCTTTTCCAAAAAGTAGAGATTCTCTACTTTTGTAAAATGCTACTTTTCAGATGTAAAAAGCAAACAGGATGTCACTAACCAAACACTGGTAAACAGAAGGAGTCTAACCAAACACCTACGGCCTTGTTTGGATGAGGGTATTTTAATGTAAAGGAAGGTGGGGTAGGGTAAGGTAAGTGAAGTGAATGAAATAATTTGTTGTGTTTGGACAGAAGGTAAGGTAAGTGATGGTTTAATAATATAATTGTGTTTAGTTTGATGGTAAAGTAAAGTAAGGTAAGGTAAGTTATATACAAAATTACTTTTATATTCAAACAATGTATTATTTTAAAATAAAATATAGAGGGTAATTTTGGAAAAGAAAAATATGTCACTTCCCTACCCTTCAATTTGGGGTGTAAAGAAAATCAACCAAATTTCACCTCACATACCCTCACTTATTATTACATTCAATTACACCTCAAAACAAACAAGATTAGCTACCCTCACTTACTTTAAAATAACTCCATCCAAACAAGCTGTAAAACTCTGCCTTTTAAAATGAAAAGACAAACAGAAGGTGAAAAGTAGATAAACAAACACCTCCTAAGCCTCTATTTATAGGCTTAAAAAGATAACTCTTAATTCTTTTCTTAGATTTCATCAGGATAAGGCGTTAATTTGCATTACAACTTCTAATTACCAAAGATTGGCTTAGGCACGGGTAAGGGTATTTTGGTGCTTACTAAATACCTTAAATCTTACCGATCCATTGATCTAGCCTAATTATTATAGAATGTTAACCACTGTTTCAGCTGCGGGAGGATACTAATTCTAACCCGACAATTAATTTCAACATGAAATATTGAGTTTTTGAGTTCAAATTCTAACCTTTTTTTTTTCCAAATAATGATAATAAGAAAATACAATGCATAAAGAAGTTAAAGGAAATTTATTTTCTTGAAATTAATGTGTTTGGTATTTTAGAAATTGGTTAGAGTTTTTTTGTTGACATTTTGCTGAACATTTTTATTTTGATAGTGTTTTGCTAAAAAAAACTCTATAAAATAAAGAATAAAATCTAAATATGCCTTTTAATATTTTTGGAAGAGTGTAGATATATCAATTTGAAAAATGATAATATTTTATTTTTGGTAGTATTTTATTTTTAATGTTTTAAAAAATAATAGTGCATATGGAGCAATTATAGGTTGAAAAATAAAATCTATAAAATGAAACTCTTATCTAGATTTAGAACGGAAGTAGGGTTAGAAGGGTGTCCACGTATCTTAGATCATCAAGAACCACCCTTTATAGAAGTTGTTACGTTCTATCTCACCTCTCTAGTTTTATTTAGGAGTGTTCATTGTATCCTCACCAGATTAAGAGTTGTGTATTCATTTTTCTTTTTTTTTGGTAGAAAAAAAGTTTAGGTAAGGGTAGGTCTACCCACTCCCAAGATCAGGGCAAACCACAGACCTCGATGAGAGTTTACAGTGGAATTTACAGATCACCCACCAATGAAGACTAAAATTCATTTTTCTTTTTAATTCACCATGGATGAGTTGATTTTTTTTTTTTAATTCTAATAGTTAAAGGTTGACCTGGATAACTTTGGTTTATACCTAAAATAAATAGAATTTTTATTAATATAAAATTTTTAAGCTTTTTTTTTATTTTTAGTTTTTTTTTTCATTTAAATGCGTTTGAAAACTGAAATAAAAGTTTAAATTCAATCAATATACATTTTTTAAAGTAAAGGCGAGAAACTGGAGACCGAGAAGCCGAACTCATCCCAACTAGGTTAGCACCAGAACTGCAACCCGCCAGCCAGCACCCCAAAAATTTATTAAAATAAATAAAGAATTATAAAAATAATGAATAAATGTATATAGAAAAAGAAAGAAAGTTAAGCTAACAATGTCTCATGTAGAAGGTCTTATCGAAGAGGGATAGCTATCCCACCAACGATCTGATAGCCTTGGAGAGACAATCAGTAACTGACTTTCCCTCCCGATATATGTATGTGATATGAACTCTATTAGAGGTGATAATCTGTAGCCATTCTACCATTAGATCCAGGGAACCTCTTTTCTGTAATGCTTCATGAGATTAATTAACGGCTATCAATGAGTCGGATTTGATCCTTAAAGGAAACCATTGTCTAGCAGAAGTGGCCTTGATTGCATATACAAGCGCTTTATGTTCAGCAAAGAGAGTATCTTTGTTATCCAATCGAAGTGTGAAACACAGCCTCGTGAAGTACGAAGAAAAAACGCCCCCCACCCCTCCCTGCACCCGATGACTCTAAAGAGGCGGAACCGCCGGTATTAACTTTAATCCAATTGGGTGGCGGTGGGCTCCATCTAACAGCTAAAAACCTTAAGAAGGATCTTATCTCTAACATTATTGAAAAAAAAATGATATGGAAGCTCGCTTCCTCATAATAATTTGATTTTACACTTGGTGGATGTATAATCGGGTTTAGAAGTTTATGAAACCAGTTGATTTACTAACAATTTGAGAGTTTGATTATGTGTTCTTTGGATTGAGGGATGTATTAATTACTGTGTTAGTAAGTTGAAAGAGTTAATAAGACCCTCTTAAAGTTTACAGGGCAATCAGTTATTTTGAATAAGTTCAAACCACGGTTGATTTATAAAGTTTTTTTTATTTGTAATCTCATGTTGTTGTGCCTAGCGGTGTGCATCGGTGTGGTTTAAACCGCATACCAATCCGAATCGATTGAATTCGGTTTTTTAGCCACTTTAGTTCGACATCAGTTTTTTGTGTGTGTGTATTTTGGTATTCGGGTCAGTTTGATAAAAAAATATAAAAAAACCCGCACCGCACCGAATTACACGTATTCTATATTATTTTATATATATATATATAGACATATATTTGAATTTAGAATTTTTTTATTGTTATTGAGATAATAAGCTAATATGAATATATATTTTAAAAGTATTTCAAATTTTGTTGTTGTTGGGTAAATTTAATGATTAAATATAGTGATTTTTATTTATTATTTTTATTTTTTAATTAAATTTGGTTTGTTCGGTTTAAAATCAAACCGAACTAAATATTTTGGTTTTGTTATATTTCGGTTTTATATGTTATTCGGTTCGATGTCGGTGTGAATTATTTTGATAATTTCGGTATTTCCATTTTTTCAGTTCGGTTCGATTTTAAACCGATACACATACACATCCCTAGTTGTGCCCATTTCCTCTAACCTTCAACATATTTTAGTAATTAAATAAGGTTTAACGATGGAGCTGAGGTATCACTTCCTCATTTCTTACCGATAAAAAATATAATATAATATATTAATTTTAATTATATTATTATATTTATCTATAAAAAGATTATTTTATCCGTACTATCTCTAAGAGTTATACAGAATTTAAATTAATTCCTAAAATCTCTCTAGTTCTCTGCATACAGTAACGATAGAGATGAGGTGTCACTTCCTCCTTTTTTACTGATGAAAAATATAATATAATATATTAATTTTAATCATATTATTATATTTATCTATAAAAAGATTATTTTATCCGTACTATATCTAAGAGTTCTACAGAATTTAAATTAATCCTTAAAATCTCTCTAATTCTCTGCATATCTATCTATCTATATATAATATAAAACAGTAACGATGGAGTTGAGGTGTCATTTCCTCTTTTTTTACTGATAAAAAATATAATATAATATATAATATATTAATTTTAATTATATTATTATATTTATCTATAAAAAGATTATTTAAATGTGAAAATAAAATAATAATATTTAATTTATATGACACATTTATATTATTAATTGTAATTATTAGATTATATTTTTGTTAATATTCATATGTTAAGAAAAACGTATATTTTTTAAAATTACAAACCTTAGACTTAAGATTGGACAGTTTCATAAGCTTAAAAAAAAAAAAAAGGATTGGACAGTTTCGTATATGAGATTTAAAATTACAAACTTTAGTTTCATGGATGGAACTAAATCCGCTCTCGTAAAACAAAACGGGTTAAATTTGTAACTTAACCATATTTAACCCATTTAGTACCTATATAGTCAAAAGTGTTTATAAAATTGTTTTTTCTTTGGTTGCTACACAAAAATATCATGTTTAAGAATCGTGGGGATCTATTTGAAGAACTGGAGTCCCTTATAAATTCGCATCATGGAAGTTTGCTGGAATTGTCTTCCTACTAGAGTCAAAAGCGTTAATAGTCTTTGTGTGCATTGTAATGGGAATATTGAAGATTTTTGGCACTTATTTATTGAATGTCCTGTATGAAGAAAAATCGATATAGGTAGACGCATAGAAAATATAATTTTTTTTTATCTATTTCTCTTTTCCCCCATTAGTGTCGGAAAACTCCATTAAAACTTTGAATGTAGCTTTATTTTATTTTTTTTCAAAAATACTAAAGAGAGAGTCAATAATATAGTCCAACTAAAATATTCCAAAAGTAAACTCATTGGAGCCGGATAGTATTTAGTATCCGTGAAACCCGTTTTTATTGCCATTCTTAGTTTAGGAGTGCAATAAATCATTCTAAATAAGTTAACTGGTCAATAAATCAGTTAAAAAAACGAATAGCTCATTTTAAAGAAGTAAATAAGATATTTTTAAAGTGTAGAGAGCTACAAACGTTTTAAGTCCTTGGAATTTATTTATTTGATATTTCAATGGAATAAGATATAAAAATATTCATAATTAAGAGTAATTTTATTCTAACGTTTAGAATGACGCAATTTTATTCTCATTCCATAGTTTAAATTTAGCTAACCAAACACTTCCTAGGAGTAATTCTATCATTCATGAAACTATCTTTTTAGCATGTGAATCTTGTTATGGATATCCAAACACTCATCAGTTTATCAATGACAGATCACAAACCTCGATAAATGTATATCATTGGGACCGGAAAAATATATCATTAAGCGAGATTATTTATTTATCGATAAATGAATAAATTATTCATTTATCGATAAATTAATGTTTATTATTTTATAGATAATTTTTCATTGTAAAATGCATACGTTGTATGTGGTAAGAAAAATCAAAAGACATCAATTAAAGTATTACATGAGCAAAATATATCAGAAGTTGTGTTTTGCACTATAAAAAGTTAAGGATGATATTCATTTTGGTTTGCACTACAAAAAGAAAAAATGCATCTATATCAGAAGTTGTGTTTGCACTACAAAAAGTTAAGGATGATATTCATTTTGGTTTGAGTGGAAAGAAAAAACAATCAACTATAGATGCATTTTTTCAGAAGAAATGATTTCTAGTTGATTGATTGAATGGTTTTGGTCTATATATATATATATATATATATATATTGTATGTAATTCAATAATTATTAATTTATATTTTCGTTGGGCCCTTAAGGATTTAAATATTTGTATTACTTAATTAATGCATTTAGCGAGGTTATTACTTTAGTCCATTGGCCCAAGTCGAGACCGAAAGAATTTATTATATAAGCGAGGTTATTACTTTATCGAATATTCATTTATCGATATTTAACTTTATTGGACAAAAAAATAATTAAAAATCTAAATTTTTCCTCGAACTAAACTTATTTCAACTCTAAATCTGCTATAAAATTATAAAAAACATAAAAAAATAATATGCAACCGGTAACGAATATATGAATAAAATATTTATTTTTTAATAATATCTGAAATTGACCAACTTAACAATATTAAAGTAAAATTACTTTTAATTACCAATATTAAAGATAAAATTATAATATTTTAAACATTACATATTACATTTAACGGTTAACATCATAGATATTTTTATACTTTATTCTTTTTGAGAATATATTTGTATTTTTTATTTTGATATTTGGCTAAAAAGAACTCTTTAAAATAAATAGAATTTCGATTAATATAAAATTATTTACTGTATTATTAACACAATCATAAATAATATTATAAAATACAGTTTTTTCAGGAGCCCCTAGTAGATACCTGGCTTAGGTAGGTTGGTGCGGTCAGTCTCCTCCTTTCTATGGACTTGTTGTGCTGGAATGTTAGGGGTGCAGCTAGCAAGGCTACCCGTATCCATATTAATGACCTAATTAAACAGTTTAACCCCTCGTGTTTTGCTTTACTGGAAACTAAGATTAGTGGAGAGAAAGCAGATGAGGTGGTCAATAAGTTTAAGAACTGGAGGTGTGTTAGATCGGAGGCTACTGGCCGAGCTGGTGGGATCTGGCTTTTCTGGAGGCCAGATCGGATTCATTTTGATGTTATTAGTATCGATAAGCATTTCATTCACTGTAAAGTGAGCATTTATGGTATTACTCCCTTCTTGACTACCCTTGTGTATGCTCATCCGATCTTAGTTAATCGGAAACGGCTGTGGGAGATCCTCTTTTCGATGAGTGGCAGCATCTCTGAGCCCTGGTTTATCGCGGGAGACTTTAATGATATCGGCCTTATGAGTGACCAGAGAGGAGGTTCCAATCATTATGTTAATCGATGTCTTCACCACAAAAATAATATGGATTTATGTGGGCTTTCCGACTTGGGGGCTTCGGGTCATAGATTCACTTGGAAACGTAATAGTACCTTTGTTCGTTTGGACAAGGTCTATGCTAATGTGGCTGCCCTGACTTCTTTCCCTGAGTGTTCTGTTTTAAATCTTCCATTCCGTCATTCGGATCATTGCCCTATTTTGTTTAGACTTTTGAGAGGCAACCAGCCTAGGGGGAAGAGACCGTTCCGGTACCAGCTGGCGTGGGAGTCCCATCCTAAGTTTAAGGAGTTCGTCCAAGATAATTGGAAACCTCATTCGAATGTCCTGAAAGCTTCTGAAGGGTTCAGGAAGAATGTGCTTGGTTGGAATAAGAATGTCTTTGGGCACATTATTAGAAGAAAGAATAAGTTGTTAAAAAGGATGGAGGGCGTTCAGCATAGGTTGGATGTGAGGTTTGATCACAGTTTAGATGGCCTCCTTAGAACCCTTCAGAAGGAGCTGGAAGCTGTGCTTAGGCAGGAGGAGCTTCTCTGGTTCCAGAAGTCTAGGAAATCCTGGATTAGGGATGGGGATCGTAATATCAGGTACTTCCATCCGTCTACTATGATCAGGCGGCTGAGGAATAGAATTGAGGCTATCAAAGATTCTGATGGGGAGTGGGTATATGAAGATGAGGTGATTCAGAATTTGGCTCTGGAGTTCTATAAGGAGCTTTTCAAAGAGGATCCTGTTCAGCTGGAGAGGGTTCACTCTATTGCTACCTTTCCTTTGATCAGTGAGGATATCAGTCAGAGTGCCTTTCTTCCTATTTCTCGAAAAGAGATTGACCATGCCATCTTCAGCATTGGGGCGTCTAAAGCGCCTGGTATTGATGGTCTTCCAGCTGGCTTCTACCACAAGCACTGGGGTGTTGTGAAGGAGGGTATCTATGAGTTTATCATAGGTGTGTTCAATGGGTCTAAGGATATTGAGCTGGTTAATAGAACTCTCCTGGTCCTTATTCCTAAAATTGATAAGCCTTCTTCCTTTTTGCATATGAGACCCATCAGTCTTTGTAATGTTCTTTACAAGACGATTACAAAAATTATGGCTAATAGAATCCGTGGCATTCTTCCGGAGATCATTTGTTAGAATCAGGGTAGTTTTGTACCCGGTAGACAAATGGTGGATAATGTGGTGATTGCCCAAGAAATGGTGCACACAATGAAGATTAGGAAAGGGAAGAAAGACATTGTGGCTCTCAAGCTGGATTTGGAGAAGGCCTATGATCGCATCAACTGGAACTTCCTGATGGAGAGTCTAGAGAGAGCTAGGATACCGGACAGTTGGAGAAATCTTATTAAGGTTTGTATTACTTCTCCTGTGTTTCAGGTTATGGTGAATGGGGATACGTCGGAGGAGTTCTCTCCGGGTTGGGGCATCCGTCAGGGTGATCCTATGAGTCCCTTCCTTTTCGTTATTGCTATAGAGAGGCTGTCCCACCTTATTCAAGATGCCATTGATATTGGGAATTTCCACCCGGTGGCCATCAACAGTTTCTGTCCCCAGGTGACCCACTTATTTCGGCCTCTGGTCAGAGACTTAATATCCAGAAATCTAGGATGATGTGCTCTAAGAATATGAATCCGAGAATTTGTAAAAGATTAAGTGATTTGTCTGGTATTCCTCTTACTAATTCTCTTGGGAAGTATCTGGGGATTCCTCTCCATAGTGAGAGTGTGTCTAAAGTTTCTTTTAAAGATACTTTGGACAAAGCCAATACGAGGTGTGCCACGTGGAAAGCCAAGACTCTCTCCCTCGCTGGCCGTCTGACTTTAATTCAATCTGTGAATTTCGCTGCTCCCAACCACATCATGCAGGCTTGTCAGCTTTCGAATCCTGTGCTTAATGATCTTGATAAGATTAACCGAAGGTTCCTGTGGGGGGAAACTGCGGAGGGAAGAAAGATCCACCTGGTGCCTTGGAGTGAGGTTTGTCAGCCCAAAGATTCAGGGGGTTTGGGCATTAGGAGAGCTAAGGATAATAATAAAGTTTTATTAATGAAACTCCTTTGGCGTATGTGGCAATGCCCCTCCTCTCTCTAGGTTCGCCTTCTTTGTGGTAAGTATCGAAAAGATAAGATCTTTGGGGGCCCGAAAGAGAAAGTTATCAAATGTTCCTTCCTCTGGAAAGGGCTTAGCGCCGTTTTTGCTGAGTTTTGCTCAGGGGTTGGTCTGGATGTGGGTAATGGTAAGTCCATAAGCTTCTGGTTTGATACCTGGATTGGGGATAAACCTTTAGTGGATGTGTGTAACAATGGAGTCTATTCTTGCAAATCTGCCTTTGAAGCGTTTTCCCTTAACAGGACTGATAATCTCTCGGATATTTGGAAGACCATTTGGTCCCTTAAAATCCCCTACCGCATGAGGAGCTTCCTGTGGCTGGGCGTTAAAGACAGATTACTTACTAACTCAGATAGATACAGAAGGCATTTGGCGACCTCTAGAGCTTGCGGTAGATGTAGAGGCCATGTTGAATCGTTGTGCCACACTCTTAGGGATTGCCCTAAGAGTGAAGAGGTTTGGAAGAAAATTCTCCCTCATCATACTTTCTCTTCCTTCATGTCCCATTCTGTGAACGACTGGTTCTCAGATGGTATTAGGGGGAAGTTATTGTCTTATATGGAGCATGGGGACATTTTCTTTGCCATTATCTGTCATCAAGTGTGGAAATGGAGGAACGATGAGATTTTTGATAATAAAGCTGTGCTTTTGCCCAACTTAGCTGAGTTCTTCTTGGAGAAACTCTCCTCTATTATTGATAGTTTCAAAGGTGAGTCCCTTGCCAGATCTTCCCCGAGTAGTGATGTCCACCTCGTGAGCTGGAGCAGGCCGAGAGAGGGGGCTGTGAAGCTGAATACTGATGGTTCCTGTCTCAGTAATGGTAAGATTGCTGCCGGAGGTGTTCTTAGGGATGCGTGAGGCGCCTGGCTTTCTGGGTTTACCCAGAATTTGGGTTTGGGTTCTTCCTTCTCTGCGGAGCTCTGGGGCATTCTCTCTGGGATCCAGCTGGCGATTAAGCTGGGTGTTAAGAGGCTTTCTGTGGAGTCTGATAACTTGGAGGCCATCAATATGATTTTGGATAGTCATGCCATGGGTCTTCATAGCCGCAACCTTATTAAAGCTATTAAGAGGCTTAGCCCCTCATTTGATATCCTTGAGTTCAGCCACATTTTCCGAGAGCAGAACCGTGTTGCAGATCACTTGGCAGCGGCAGGCCATGAGGGGGTGTTAGGTGTTTCTACCCTTACCGTTCCCCCTATCGCTCTTTCTCCTCTTCTTTTAGAGGATAGGATTGTGGTTAGCTTTCCTAGGCTAATCCCGGTATAGTTGCTTGTTTTGCTTTGCTTTCCTTTCCTTTTCTACCAAAACAATAAAAAATAAAATACAGTTTTAATTAATCCATAAATTTATTTGAAAGACTTAATAAATAATCGGCAAATCGAACATGTGCCATAAGACACAAGTTTATTGCTTTAAAAAAAAATAATGCATATGCGACTTTTCGAACTTTATTAAAATCAGAGCTTTTTTTCTTATAACAGTCACTCTATTTTCTATTTCTTTCACTTGCACTCTCTTCCTCCTTCATCCTATTGCATGGAACTGAAAATTTGGAGTAAAATTACATTTAAGATAATACATTTTCTGCAAAATTACCAAATGAGTATAGTGTTTATTATTTTTATGTGAAAATATTAATTATGTTTTATTAATGGCAAAAAGCATAATTAAGCCTTTGAACTTTGGCTGTTTTAAGGATTAAGCATTGATCATTTATTTTTCACATTGAGCCCTTAATCATTGATTCTATTCTGGATTGGACCCTTATTTAACTTTTTTTATCGAGTTTGGACTGCATAAATCGTTAGAGCGACTCGGCTTGTTGACATGGACAAATAAAAATAAGAATTCCTTGATTATGAGAGATAAAAATTAAAAACTAAAACGAAATTAGAATTGGACTTGTGATTTTCAACATTAGAATCGTCAAATCGATCTTTTCAACTCCTAAACTCGACCGAAAATTTAAATAAGGCCTACACTTCTCCGAATGAATCTACTACAAATTTGTTCATTAAAAAAAAAAAATTTACTGCAAATTTAAATTTAAATTAAATCTACACTTCTCCGAATAATCTCCTCAATTAGACTCGCAATACAATTTCCCCTTTCTGAAATTGAATAGGATAGGAGAATAGCTGAGACCTAATTTATGGATTCCATACGATTCTCATTCAGGTGAATTCTCATTAATTTCCAACAATGGCTACTAATTTCATTAGAAATGTCATGTTCCATCCTTACATTCGATTACGTTTTCTTCATTCTTCTGCAACTATTTCTTCCGTTCCTACCACCACTGCAACTTCTTCACCATCGTTTACTGTTGATTTCCTCATCAATTCATGCGGCCTTTCGTTGAAATCAGCTCTATCTGTCTCCAAGAAGTTTCAGCTCAATCACAAGACTCCACAAATCCCTCAAGCTGTACTTGAACTCTTTAAATCTCATCATTTCAGCGACACCCATGTCGCCCAATTGATCGTTAAACGCCCTCAAGTTCTCAATTGCAGAATTCATGACAATCTCAAACCCAAATTTGAGTACCTCGTCAAAATTGGCTTTGAAGGTGAGCTACTTCCCCATATCATTTTGTCTAATCCGAATATTACGAGGGCCTCCTTAGTTTCTCAAATCAAACCGTCTGTCCAGTGCTTGAGGTTGTTTTTAGATAGTCATGAGAAATTTCTAACTGTTGTTAAGCGTGGACCATGGTTATTGTGTAATAATGTGAAGATTCTATTGAAACAAAATGTTGATGTTTTAGTGAAAGAGGGAGGAGTGCCTGCTCATGTTGTGGAGAGGTTCCTAATTTTGCAGCCAAGGTCTATATTCCAGAATCCTGAAAAGTTGATTAATGCTGTGAATTTTGTTAAAAATCTGGGCTTTGAAACTGCTGATAAAATGTTCATACATGCTTTTAGAGTGATGATACTAATGAGTGAGTCAACTTGGAAGAAGAAAATCAAGGTGATGAAGAATATGGGATTTAGTGAGGACGATATTCTAAAAGCTTTCAAGCGATTTCCACAATGTTTAGCTTGCTCTGAGGACAACATTAGGAAGACTTTGCATTTCTACTTTAATACTATGAAGTTGGAGCCTCAAACTATAATTGTAAATCCCGCACTACTTGGGTATTCAATTGAAAAAAGAGTTCGTCCAAGGTATCATGTTTTGAAGGTTTTGGAGTCAAAGAAGCTGATAGAAGGGATCAAGCTGTGGATCTTAGTGATAGGTGAGAAGAATTTCTGTGACAAATATATTGATCAATTCAAAGATGAAGTCCCTGGTTTGTTGGAGTTCTATCTTGGTATCAAGGAAGGCAAAAGCTCGATGCTCGATGGAGAAGAAGTAAGTTTTCTGCTGCAATTAAAATAGGTAAATAGTTCTTTGGATAGTCTTATTAACTTTACTAATTATGGTTTTGGTGGGCTAATTTGTCTTTCAGATGATATTAGTATTGAATTCAATGGATATTATTTTGGGAACTGATTTGAAACTCTCCCTAGCTTAGTGTAATGTGGTTATTAGATATTAGTTGATTTATGAGTTTCTAACCAAAAGAAAAACCTATTTGAGGTGTGTGTCAGTTTCATTGAGTATGAAATCTGGAAAAGTACAGAATGATGTTATTAGATATTAGGTGTTGATTTTTTTTTATTTTCTAACCAAATGAAAAACCTATTTGAGGTCATTGACTGTGTAATGTGGCAAAGTGCAGAATGATGGTATGAACACCTCTTTCCATATTAGATATTAGAATTGCTATGTCTTCGTTTTAAAGTCTCTCTCACTTGCCCTGCTTGTTAGAAAAGGCAGACAACTCATTCTGTATCTTTCTCTTTAAATAACTATTACAATTCTAGTATATGCACTACTCACAAAATCTAGTATGGAGAGACTAGGGGGTGACAATTTCGGACTTGGTGTTTTTTACATATATAGATATATAGATTATATGTTGTTGCCGTGTGACCTGAGGTCACGGGTTCGAGTCTTAGGAGCGGCCTCTTGCCCCCAATACACCCTTGTGGTGGGACCCCTCCCCGGACCCTCGCTCAGCGGGGACGCGTAATGCGACCGGGCCGCCCTTTTTTTTTATAGATATATAGATTATATAGATATTAGGAGATAATAGGAGATAATTGCTATGTTCCATATGATTATATAGATATTAGGAGATAATATCCTCTTATCGATGGAAGCCAGAGTAGGACAATGTCAAGAATTTGCTTCTTCCAATATAAATATGTGTTGAATAATCAGAATTAGATTTGGACACCAAAAAATACAATGATTTTGATTATAAAAGAAAAGCTTAAATCTTGATAGAATCAGAATGAATAATTGCTGCTATATATACAAGTTACATCAGAGAAACAAACAGAGTGTGCTTATCAACAAATTAAATATAGGTTGAAGTTTGAGAACTAGAAAGAGGTTTGATTACTTGTTACAATTTGTGAATGAAT
This sequence comes from Euphorbia lathyris, assembly GCF_963576675.1. Classification (NCBI taxonomy): domain Eukaryota; kingdom Viridiplantae; phylum Streptophyta; class Magnoliopsida; order Malpighiales; family Euphorbiaceae; genus Euphorbia; species Euphorbia lathyris. The sequence continues at coordinate 92,628,455 of NC_088912.1, read as the reverse complement.
TCATTTCCAGAAAGTGTCAAATTTACTGTTGAACGTGATACTTGGGTTCTTGACGAAGTAATTCTGGGATTAGGTGTTTGACAATGCTGAATATTAAGGGGAGGAGTTTTGGAGGGTTAGAAGGCTTAATATATCTCTACTTTTCTGTTTTTGTTCAGAAAAGTCAGTTGTTCACTTATACTTTCCTGTTTTTGTTGAAATTAGTTCCATTTCCGTCATAAATAGAACTTCCTGAAATTTCAAGGATGTAAGGTGTTTTGGTGTTCTTATGTGTCATGGAACCGTTTTAGCTAAAAGCTCAAGCTGATAGTTAAAGGTCCACTTCATATTAATAGCTTACACACACCCATACACAAAAGCATTGGTCACACTGACTCTGATACCATGTCATGGAACCGTTTTAGTTAAAAGTTTAAGCTGATAGTTAAAAGTCCACTTCATATTAATAGCTGACATTATGAAATGAAAAGAAGACAATGTTCATTACTTGTACCAATTTGTGAATCAATTGTGATTTTGCACTTTTCAAAGTCTCCTCGGATAACATCATGGTATATATTCAAAAGCAAGTGTGCAACTTAGTCTAAATTTATTTCTAACGTTTTTGGGAAAATGTAGGTATACATCTAATGTAAGAATCGATCAAATATGTTCTCAAAGTTTGCAATGTGGGGTAACTTTTGGCCTTCGTAGTAGTGGAGTCGGGTTTTTTTTATGTTTGAAGTGCAAAAAATAAGCCCATACCTATATCAAACAGTCCTTCATCTGCCCCATAGAAGACGGGGGAGTGGGGCGAAATCACGCTTAATCATCCTTATAAGGGGCAGTTTTCGATGGTCATGGGTGCCCTAGCATCCTCTGTCTCCTTGTGTTTTTGCCTTTTGGTTTAGGTAAAAGTCTCGACTGCTCAGCTGGGAGTATTAATTTTACAACATGCGTATATAATTTGTTTTTTCTTTTTGCACGTTGTAACATTTAGTTATCGATAAGAGAAGATAGATTAAAAAATGTTAACAACTATTTTTTTACATATAACAATATATTTTTGTTGTTAATAGAAGGCAACGAACTACCAGTAGCGTTGGAACTATTGACACTGTACAAAAACAAGGCTACTTAGACCATTTAGGTGTTCGAAATCGAGAATCCGTCCCGATTTTCTAAGATTAATCTCTCTGAGCGGGTTTTTTGTCCATAGGCTATTTTTAGCCACCTGGGCGTCGACTAAGCAACGATGAACAAAATCGTTTTTTTTTTTTCCTTTATTAACTTTTGAACACTGACGTATGATTATTCGTGAATTGTGTTTATTATTTTAGATATTTTGGTTTAATTGCGTTATCTTTCATTATATAGTTTAAGATTTTATGAACATTGTTTCACAGCTTTTGGTGAATTATATTACTTGTAAACATTATATTTTATTTGTTTGAGTTGTTTCAATGTTATTTTTGTTGAAATGTCGATGTTTGCGCATTTTTAAATATATATGTTCTAAAAATATACATGTTCGTTTATATTAAATAATTTATTATTATTATTGTTCTTAGATTGTATATATATATATTAATTGAATTTATATAACAATTTGTTGATTAGCAAATAAAAAATGTAAAAATACAAGTTCGAGTAATTTCCGACTAATCTTTTTTTTTTTTGTAATCCTTCCGACTAATCTTTAAGGGCATTGTCCGCTCGACTAGCTTTTAGTGTCTTTTACAATCTTGATTATTGATAAATTACAAATATTACCTGTGAGATTTCACTTTTTTTGAAAATATTGCAAAATGATATCTATAAAAAAATCCTTTTTCAGTATAACATATCAAGCAATATGGGTTCTTTTTATCACGTTCTTAATTATGAGACTTGCCTTAAAGATAAAATGTGCTTACTCGAAGTACTTTTGGAGTTTTAGTATTATAACAGATAGAATTTCATTGCTCGAATTTTGGAACGTCGATAGATTTGGTTTTATTTTGATCCGATCTATTCTACAAATATATCAAAATAAATAATACAATCAATCTGGTCCTTAAATTTATTTCTGGCAATTGCACCATAAGAATTAGAAAAAAAGGGTTCTTTTGTATATTTTTGGTTATTGTCGTCAATTCTTTCATTTTGAGAATTTCTGCGATTACATGGATTATACCTATTTTCACAAATACCTCGACGATTTCCGCTTGTTAATACATAGAGCCCAATAAGTATATCTTTGATAATTTTTGTTTATCAAAAAAAAAAAATAGACAAGATAATTTTCCAAATTCAGAAATTACAATTTATTTTATAAATTACAATTTCATATTTTACCTCTTATTTATCCTAATATTATATATATCGATTCTATCATAATAATGTCATATTTTGCCTCTTATTTACTTATTTATCATAATATTCTATATATTCGATTCTATATAATATATAGAATATATATATTCTAGAGGGAGGAGACCCGGGCGAAACCAATTATCTTCATGTTGCCACGGGACTCCATCTTCCCAATCTCCAGGTGGTGGAGGTTCAAGCTCCAAGAGATTGTTTTCTGGATCCTCTAAGCCCAGCAGTCGATTTGCTTTATAAAAAGAAGATATCAATGAACTTCTATGAAATGCAAGTGAGCTGCTAAATACCGCTATTAAATTCCTTTTCACTGTTACTTTTGGACTTTTTTGCCCTTCTCATAATTTTGATCAAAAACTGAAAATTCTCTCTTCAAAATCATAAACCCGAACAATATTAATTGAAATTATGAAAATAATTGATGTGTGACAATTCGAACCCCGAAAATTGATGATTACGAGTCGAAAACATTAAGATTTATATCTTTTTATCAAAGAACTCATGAAAATAATACATATTTTTCATGACGATTGAACATTTTTCGTCACAAAATTTTTTACGATTTTGCATATTTCAAAATTTAGCCTAAACGGATGCGGCATCCGTTCCCGCCATGGTGGGAATGGTATGCCGCATCCGTTTAGACTAAATTTTGAATTTTCTCTCAATATTTTTTTTCCTAATTTTGACAAAAAAAAATTATGCCAAGGGTAAAATGGTCTAGTGGATGCTGTGATAAGGAACTTCGGTGCGGTATATAGCAATATCCATTTGCCAATTACTAATGAATTATGTGTTCCTACTCATCTATGATTGTAGGCAAAATTAGTCGAACCCCGTATATTTTTGGTTCTTGTGATTGAATGTCTAATTTTTCATTCCGCATATCAAGCTCATTATAATCAATAGTCGATTCAACTTTGAATAAATATCATGCAATTGATGCTTTAGTTGAAGGAAGAGTGTCTATGTTGGTTTGAGCATAAGAACTGGAGAAGCATTGTCATTCTATTTGTGATTATTTTTTCAGTTATTTACAGTTAACGGTTATCAATATGGTATTTTGATGTGATATATATAATATTAATTCTAATTACAAGACTCAATATTAGTCCTAACAAGGTTGTTTCTCTTAGGACAGCCATTGTAGATCTCATCGAGATGGTGCTCAGATTGATTAACTTGTTTTACATGTACTCTTTTTGTTGGGTTGCATATCCTCAATGAGGATAATCATTGAGCAAGATCTTCCGGACGTTTCTTTGCGAATTTTTGTATTTTGTAACATGGTGTTGCACATTTGTCAATAAAAAATGGAAAATTCAAAAGAAAATTTGTGGTCTCGTGCTTGATACTTTAAGGACTGTGAAAAATTCAATAAAATGGTTAATGTGGTTTTCAATGTTAATGAAAGATTTATTTAATAATATTGTTAAAAAAATTTATGATTGTCTTTAATCACTTTTTTAAATTTAAGTATGCTATTTTGCAATTTCAGTATATAATCCACATTATTTCAACTCGTCAATTTTATTAAAACATTTATTGATCAGGAACCGAAAACGAGTTTTATCTTTATTATCATTTTGAATTATTTCTTCTTGTGCACTATTATTTTCTTTTATTTACAAATAAATTACAATAAGAGAATATCAATTCAAAAAGAAAATCTCTAACTAAAAAAATCATTTGCTTTGCTAACATAGAAATTTAGAAAACCATAGTTATCATTTCAAAGTACCAAATACAAAACCATAAGGCTTTTTTAATTCCCTAAAAAATAAAAAATAAATTTATAGTTTGATATACAAAAAGACATGAATGAACTAAAGAATATGTATGTATTGACAAATCTGATAGTAATAATAAAGGGATTAATAAATTCTTTAATTTTTTTTAGCTTAATACATCATTTGCTCCTTGAACTTGTTCAAAATGGTTGATTGGCCCTCTGAACTTTCAAAGTATCTCGATAGCTCCCTGAACTTACATAAAATGTCCAGTTAGCCTCATGAACTTGCGTAAAACGTAATCAATTGATCACTCGGTTGCAAAAAAGTAAGTTAAATACGGAAAATGTATTGCACGCGTCTTAAAAAAAGTAAAACAATCAAAATCGGAGTATTGCGGTTGTAATATTAGCGAATACATGGTTCATAGTTGAGCAAGTAATAACTTCATTTTTACTCTATTATTAAATTATGTAATAACATTTTAAGACATGTGGAATACATCTTCCGCATTTAACTTACTTTTTTGCAACCGAGTGATCAATTGATTACGTTTTACGCAAGTTCAAGGGGCTAAGTAAATATTTTATGCAAGTTCAGAGAGCTATCGAGATACTTTGAAAGTTCAGGGGGTCAATCAACCATTTTGAACAAATTCAGAAGGCAAATGATGTATTAAGCCTTTTTTTTTTCCTTTTTTCATTCTAAATAGAAAATTGGTACAAAAATTTATATTTAATAAATGCATATTTTAAAGTAAAGAATACAAACAAAATCCATGTGATTTCATCGATTTGTAAATAGAAAATTATGGTATTTTTTATGCGAAAAAGGAATCTGTTTTATAAAGTTAGCAAAAAAAATTATTAATCATCTGCCACATCCCTACCATGTCATAAGAAAATAAATATTTCATTGTGTACGTAAGAAAAGTGAACAAGTGAACAGGTTACATTATCAAATACTAACACTATTAGCTAAATTCCTTATATACTATAACAAGAACAAAATATTGCACTTCACTACTTACAAATCAATGAAACTACGGTTTTTTTTTTATACTTATCCTTATTTTAAATGTGATCAATCATTTTATAATATTTTTTGAGCTTTTCAGAGCTACTTTTAACATTTTACTTCAAACTAGACAATTAGGTTTATAAAAGAGTAATTTTTTTTTAATCGATTGTTAGTCTATTGGAACTCTTCATCCAAATTATACTGCTTATTTTCATAAATAAATTTTTTCTTCAACATTATTTCGATTGTTTTAAATCCTACGACAAAAGAATAAAATTTACTCTCTTCGATAAATTTTATTTTTAATTTTTATTTAGTTATTTAAATTATTTTTATTAATTTTTGTATTAAATTAAATTTTATACTTTTATAATTTATTTAATGATTATATATATAGGGGAGGGATCAAGTGAGAACCCTCCCCTAGATGAGAACCACCCAAAACTACGTAGTTTTGAGTGTAAAATTTAATAAAAAAACGCTGATGTTGCTGGGGTTCGAACCCTGACCTCCTCACTGCTTACCACTGAGTCATTTGCTTCCCTTATATATTCTGCCGCGCGCTGATTCATATACCAATGCCCTTGTAGCTTCTATTGTTTAATATTTGATGCATGCACTTATTAATATTGATTAAATTCGCATAATAATTATTAATAGAAAAAAAATGTGCATAATAATTAATTATTAATAGAAAAAAAAACCAAGAACATGCTATAATTTCTTATTTATTTAATTTCTCTATATTTTTGTAATTTATGTTTTAAATTGTTAAGGACGATGTTCTAAATATTGTTACAAATGTTCTAAACTTTATAATTTGTGTTCTAAAAATTAAGATAATGTTTTAAAAAATAGTAAATATATGGGCCATTTTTTTGTTAAAAAAAAAACACATTCTAAATAACATAACGTATGTTCTAAAAAAACATAACATATGTTCTAAAGTTTATAGTTTGTGTTCCAAAAATTAAGTATAATTTTCTAAAAAAAAACAGTAGATATCTGGATCGTTTTTTCACTTGTTCTATAATATAATTTATAACTCATGTTCGAAAAAACATAGCACGTGTTCTAAAAAACATAACGTATGTTCTAAAAAATATGTCGTACGTTCTAACTTAATAGTTCGTGTTTTAAAAGTTAAAATATATGTTATAACGTATGTTTTAAAAAATATATAGTTTATGTTCTAAAAATTAAGTATAATGTTCTAAAAAATCAGTAGATATCTGGATCATTTTTTCATTTGTTCTATAATATAATTTATAATTCATGTTCGAAAAAACATAACATGATAACGTATGTTCTAAAAAATATGTCGTACGTTATAAACTTCATAGTTCGTGTTTTAAAAGTTAAAATATATGTTATAACGTATGTTTTAAAAAATATATTTTCTTATATAACATAAATTATAAAAATATAAAGGAATTAAATAAATAAGAAATTAGAGCATATTCTTGGATTTTTTTTCTATTAATAATTCGTTATTATGCACATTTCTTTTTTTTATTATTAATAATGCATTATTATGCACTTTTTTTCTATTCATAATTCATTATTATGCATATTTAATCGATATTAACAAGTGCATCGTCAAATACTAAACAATGGAAGCTAAAAGGACCGTTGTATATTAAGCAGCGCGCGATTTTATAAACAAAAAAAACAATTGGCTTAGTGGTAAGTAACATGGAGTATGGGTGAAGAGATCTAGGTTGCTTACCGGAGTATTATACTAAATTGTCCAATTATCCTTACTTCAGGTATATCTTTGCAACAAAGTGAATTTCAGGTATTAAAGTGTGAACGGAATAAAATTTAGACGTCATTAGTAACTATGGTATACGAAAACCTGTTCATTGGCCTGTTGACCAGTCCAACCCCTCTAGACCTGTTATTTAAGTATTGAGATTGGACATACATTCTGAGTAGTTGGTCCAATCCGATCCAAGCTTGTATAAGTTCTGACACATGCCTAGCCCGAACCGACTGTATACTCTGACCCGACCTAAATTATAATTAATGAAAATTATTATATAAATCACGAAAATGTTTGGAGGGGCTGGGTTGAATATGTGATTTCGGTTTTGTGATTGGGCTGAACCCGGCCTGAGCCCGACTTTTGGAAGGTATGGGCTGGGTTGGGCCAAGACAAAGAATTTTCATGTTGAACCCGGAACAGGTGTGCACGCCTGACAACCATTAGAAATCTCTCATCAGTATCTAAGAACTGAACATACTGTTTGAGATTGTCGTGAATTCTGCAATTGAGAACTTGACGGCGTTTCACGATCAATTGGGCCATGTGACTGTCGCTGAAATGATGAGCTTTAAGGAATTGAAGTACAGATTGACGATTACTCTTGAATTCCGCTTTCATTAAAATCGGATCTATCTGTCTCCAACAAGTTTCAGCTCACCGAGAAGACTCCACAAAACCCGCAATCTGTACTTCAACTTCTTAAATCTCATCATTGATCAGTTCATAGATGAAGTCCCTGGTTTGTTGGAGTTGCCAAAAGCTTGGTGCTCGATTCAGAAGAAGTAAGTTTTCCTTGCATACTTGTACCTTAGTTGAGTAATCAGGAGTGTAGTGTATGCATCCAAGATTTACTTCTTATGGAGAGAAAGGTCTCCCTAGGATGACCGTTTCAAATGTTATTAGTTGTTTTTTGTTTTAGGGTTTCATTGTTCCAGTTTCATATTAGATAACACCTCTTTCCATATTAGATATAAGGTATCTGGGTAGGATTGGGAAATGACTGGTGATGGTTATTTTGGAAAATCAGCTAATATCTTACACTTAAAAGCAATAGATCTATGAATAATGTTGATAGAATCAGAATGAATAATGTTGTTACAATTGCTGCTATATATATAACAAGTTACAGCAGAGAAATAGTGTGTGTGTAACAAACTAAATATAGGTTGAAGTCAAATTCATGTTGGCATCTGAGAACTAGAAAGAGGTTTGGTTACTTGTTACAATTTGTGAATGAATTTTGATTTTGCTCCCCAGAGAGTGTCAAATTTACTGTTGAACTCCTTTTGCTTTTTCTTGCACTTCAAATTTACTGTTGAACGTGATACTTGGTTCTTCACTAAGTAATTCTGGGATTAGGTGTTTGACAATGCTGAATGTTAAGGGTTGATTGGAAGGGGAGTTTTGGAGGGTTTAGTACATAAAAGGTTAGAAGGCTTAATAATATATCTCTAGTTTTCTGTTTTTGTTCAGAAAAGTCAGTTGTTCACTTATATCTCTAGCTTTCCCATTTCTGTTTCATATTCGTCATAAATAGAACTTCCTGAAATTTCAAGGATGTAAGGTGTTTTGGTTTTCTTATGGAATGAAAAAGAAGAAAATGTTCATTACATGTACCATTTTGTGAATCAATTATGATTTTGCACTTTTCAAAAGCAATTGTGCAACTTAGTCTAAACTTATTCCTAACGTTTTTGAAAAAAAATGTAGGTATACCTCTAATGTGAAAATCCGTAAAATTATGTTCTCAAAATAAAATTGGCTTTGAAGGTGAGCTACTTCCCCATATCATTTTATCTAATCCGTCTATTGCCCGAGACTGTTTAGCTTCTCCAATGAAACCGTCTATCCAGTTCTTGAGGTTGTTTTTAGATAGTGATGAGAAATTTCTTGTGGCTGTTAAGCGCGCACCATGGTTATTGAGGAACAATTCGAAGATTCGATTGCAACAAAATGTTGATGTTTTAATGAAAGAGGGAGGACTGCCTACTCATGTTGTGCAGAGGTTCCTTACTTTTCAGCCAAAATCTATATTCCAAAGTTCTGGACAGTTGATTAGTGCTGTGAACTATGTTAAATATATGGGCTTGAAACTAGTGATACAATGTTTATACATGCTTTTAGAGTGATGGTACAAATGAGTGAGTCAACTTGGAAGGAGAAATTGAGGTGATGGAGAGTATGGGATTTGGTGAGGAAAATATTCTAAAAGCTTTCAAGCAATTTCCACAATGTTTAGCTTACTCAGAGGAGAACATTAGGAAGAAATTGAACTTCTACTTCAATACTATGAAGTTGGAGCCTCAAACTATAATTGTAGGTCCCAATCTACTTGGGTATTCGATTGAAAAAGAGTTGGTCCGAGTTATCGTGTTTTGAGATAAATGGTATCAAGGGGTGGGGGTTCATAAAGATGGGTGAGAAGAATTTTAGGGACAAATCTATTGATCAGTTCATAGATGAGGTCCGTGGTTTGTTGGAGTTTTATCTTGGTATCAAGGAAGCCAAAAGCTTGGTGCTCGATTCAGAAGAAATAAGTTTTTCTTTGCAATTAAAATTGGTTAATAGTTGTATGGATAATCAGAAGTAGTCTTAATGTCAGTAATTATGGTTTTGGTCAGCTAATTTGTCTTTCAAATACAATTAGTAAGTATTGAATTCAATAGATATATTTTGGGGACTGATTTAAAACTCTCCCTTGCATACTTATACCTTTAGTAAGTATTGAATTCAATGGAGCACATCGGATTATTAGTTGTTTATTGCGAGTAAATGGCATTGGTTGAGAGGCTTGTGATTTGCTTTCTATTCTATGGTTTGCTCAATACCCTGTCCTGTGATTGTTTGATACAAAAGTTTTGGGTTTCCAAAATGCCTCTTTGTTCAATTAGAGTATTTTGTATTATGAGAGTAAAATTGAACTTCCACAACAACCTTATCCATAGAGAAATTGATTGGTTGAATTTGAGATTATAAAGGATATGTATAAAAGAAAAGCTTAAATCTTGATAGAATCAGAATGGATAATCTTGTTACAATTGCTGCTATATATACAACAAGTTACAGCAGAGAAACAGAGAACAGAAAGGATGAATCTATATATAGTAGAAAACATAGAAATTAATGGATATTACATTGAAATGTATCCATAGATATGAGGGGGGAAATGGAAAGAAAACTGGAAATGAAGTTTTGTAGGGGGAACTCTTTCTGTATCAGAAGAAGAAGAAGATATGCAGGAAATGAAAAATCTTTGATGGACCATAAATCATAATTAGTAAATAAATTATGCCATCATTATTTGCTTCCCCTAAAGAAATTTGTACCAATCTGCAGCTGTTTCTGCCCTGAAAATTACAAGTAATGCTTCATACTGTTTTATTTTTATAATGTATGGACTGACAGTGAACTCAAGTATTTAAGAGAGGGTTGGTCCTTGTCAACCAAGAAAATACATACCTGAAATTAAGGCTAAAAAAAGCATTTGAGTATCTTGTGTCATTACGAATTAAGGTACCTCTGAATCTGATCCCAAGGAGAGGAAAGATGGTGGAAGGAGAGAAATACGAGAATGGAATGGAAGTTCTATTATTGGTTTAAAAAGGGTTAAGGTACATTGAACTTGGTCGCCATTTCATTTAACTATGCTACAAAAAGGGAAAGTATACTTTCTAATAGCATATTCTTGCCCCTCATTTCCTTCCATTAATTCATTGTATTCTTTCTCCCACTAGTTTTTTTTAGAATAGTTTAAGTATGGCCCGCCTAATAATTTAAATTAAAATATTAACTTATTTAACTTAAATTTGTTTGATAATTATTGCTCCTCAACTACTTAGGTCCCGTTTGTCATTGCTTTTTCGAATCCTAAAAGTAGTTTTCTCAGTTTTGCCAGTTAAAAGCAGACGTTTGGTTTCAGTCTTGATCACATGCATTCACCATTAGATCTAAGCTTATTAGAATCCTAAGGCGGAGATTCAAAACATCATAAGGCTTAGATTTAATAAGCCTAGATCTAACGGTGAATAAGCAAATTCACTTGCTAATTAAGGTGCATGTGAAAATTCCTGCGTTTGGTAAATACGAAATCCCTATTGCCAGTCAATATGCAAGTAAAACATTGTGATCTCTGATAGCTACTTGGTTTTTGTTTTTGAGGAAGTAATTCTAGTTGCCCTGGAATCAGCTGCTTGCTGTCTATTGGCTAATTAAATAAGTAATGCATTTGTTCAGGTTTTTCGGGATTGACAGAAGTTCGTCAGGGACTACGGAAGCATTGTCATTCCTCTGACAAAATCAAGTAAGCAGGATGGATTCTCAAGAAGCTGGAAACAGGTTATAATGGATGCTCCTATTCTTGTTTTACTAAATTTCTCTTCTCTCAACCTTTTTTTTAGCAATAGAGGAAAACCACTGCTTTGGTTCTGTTTTTGTGACATTATTTTAAAATATATGCTGATCAGAAAAGCCTCAAAGTTCCTTCTTCAATACAGAATTAGAGGTGGAAATTATCGAGTTTGTTTCATGTTCGTGTCGTTAATTATCAAGTTAGTGTTAAATGAGTCAACTCTAACCCAATCCAAAAACATTCTCGTACCATATGCGATGGACTGTTGGCAGGCCACGGGTATGCATATTCATTGGAATAATGAAGCGGGGCTTTGGAGAGTATTTTTTTGCAGCTGTGTAGTTTAAGGTCGGGATTAGCAAAGTTGTTGTGATCCTATAGGTTATTTAGGGACAGAGAAACGATTAACTTTTTAAGGGTAATCAATTGATTTAGAATTAAACAAATCCGTTCATAAAACAAAAAATCAAGAGCCTTGAGTCAATCCAGACTGAGAAGATTGACTCAAGAACAAATTTTCTTTTTATTAGAGGCTCCATTGGAAAATTTCATTTGAGTCCATTTGTCATTGTTCAACATAGTCTTCATTTCTTGGAAGATTGGCATGTCCATCAACGGAAAAACCTCCAGCTTGTGGCTCATTTTGACGCTACACAGATTACTTGGATGAACCGAGTCTTGGCCAAATTTCTTGTAACGTGGATGCTTCAGTTTTTACTGCTCAAAATTGCATTGGTTGGGGAGGTGTGTTGCGAGAGGAGGAAAAGAGTTTTATGACCTATTTTAATGGATGGGAAGAAAGTAACTATAATGTTAAAACTGTTGAATTTATTGTTAGAGATTAATACTAGATCTACGATTTGGCCTTAACTATCAACTCGAATTTTTAGTTCAATTGGTTCCATGACATGGTATCGGAGCCTCTTGGACCAAATGGTCGAGGGTTCGAAAGCCCAAGGGGCATTTGCATTTAGGGATGTGTTATAGATTAATATAAGATCTACTATTGGGTCTTAACTATCAACTCGAGCTTTTAGTTCAATTGGTTCCATGACCGTTATAACTCTCTTCAGAAGTATGTTTTTGGTCTCAAAGCTTAACCTTGGAAGGGTGCTATTCGAAACAAATTCAAAGACTGTATTGTCTTAATAATCTAATGAATGATGTTCCCAAGTTCGGTAGAACAATAGGGATTTGGACTTTCGATTATTTCTGATGTAATATTATCCTTTTGTCCCGATTAACGAATATTGTCCCCGATTAGCGAATAGAGTAGTTCATACTTTTTAGCTAGTAGTACTTGTTGCAATGTTAATTCTTTAATTTCTTTAATTTCTTTGTTTGTTCGGAATTTCTTGGAATCTATATTGCTTAAGGATCTTGATCCTATTATTTAATGAATCTCCAAGTTTTCCTCTAAAATAATATATTTTAGGAGCTATTTTTGTTTTTTATGATTAACTTATACATGTCCAACTTAGTAGTTAGCATTTTAACATGTTTTTTTTAATGGTGTTAGTAACACACTAAATATCTTAGACATAATTGATATTTGGAAGGTATGAAGTGACAATTATAGTTTAATAACAGTCAACCAATTTTTTGAATTTTCGGTAGCTTATGGTTAAAATTGATCTTACTTAGAGGTTAAATTTATATCCATTCATATGTTAAGATTAAGGAGGTGTTTGGTTACTTACTTTTTACCTCTTTTTTGTCTTTTCATTTTAGAAAGTAAAGGTTTAGGTGTTTGATTACACACTTCATGTTTGCTTTTTATAACTAAAAAGTAGCTAAAAGCTGAGACTTTCTGTTCTTTAAAAAACAGTTTTTTTCTAACAGCAAACAACAAAGTGTAACAGAAAATAATAAACAACAAATAACAAGTAACTAACCAGCCCTAAATTTATAATTCCCCTAAATTATTAGGGTTTAAATTTAGTCATTATCTCTTTTACTAAAATATCTTTATTTTTTTTTTGATATGTTTTTAAAGAAAAAAAAAATCATAAAGTAAAGTGAATAAAATATCCTAACATCAAATGATGTAAACCTTGGAAATGACAAGTTGATTATTACTAATATCTCGAATTGTAACCTTAGAGATGACAAGTTGATTATATTTGATTTTGTTAAAATTAAAAGTTACAAATATAAGATTAGTATACATTAATCAATTAATTTTTTTAAGGAAATTGATCTAGTTGTAATATTATTATTATAACTATTTTTATTATATATATATATAAAGTTGAATGGATGAGTCTAATTTGAGATTTTTTTTTTTTTGAAGAATTTACATAAAAAAATCATATTTTAATTTTTATTTACATTTATGAAAATTAAAATCTAATCTTAAAATATCAGAATATTATAATTTTAATTTTGTTTTTGTTAATTTTTTAATTAGTCACTTATAGGAAATAAAGCAGTTTTTAAAAACACCCATCAGATTTGATATTTTAATAAATTTATTTAAGAGAATGAAACATTTGTAAATAATTTATCAAGCGGATACTGACATAATACAGATTAGACTGGATTTGGACAATATAAATATATGTTAAACCTAATTAGATTGGGTTCAAACTCAACCTATCAAAAAGATTTGCCTCTTCCTGAAATTCAATAGGAAGTGAGTATGGTCTGGTTCGGTTTAAAAATCAAATCGTACCCAAATCAACGTCATTTTTATAAACTAAATCGAATCTAATTCTAATTTGGTTCAATTCAAATCAAACCAAACTATTTCGGTTTGGTTCTATACCAAACCTAATTGCATTAGTTATTTAAAAGTCTCTGTAAATTTATTTTTTTTCATTTTTTTTTGGTAATACTTAGAAAAGTTTCGTATAATTTGTCAATACAAGGTTTGTTCCACAATTATAATTCTATAATAAAAAGAAGGGAAAAGTACAAAAATAAACATTGTGGTTACACCTGTTTTCGATTGTAGCCATGTGGTTTAAAAATTTGTAAAATGGTAGCTTGAGGTTTATTTCGTTAGTAAACACATATCAAATTGACTAACGGTGTTAAAAGTCAAAGGAAAAAGACTTAATTTAATCCTTATATTTATTTATTTTATGAATTAACAACCCGTATTATCTAATTATCACAAACAAACCCCAAAATTAAAAATAAAAAATCAAATACACCTTCTCCATCTCTCTCTAATTTCTTATTTTTTCTTTCTTTCTCTAGTTGGAACATCAATATGCCCTTGAATGCCAATTCCTCCCATGGAGCACCTTGCTCTTGAAGGTCAATAATTTACTGTACATATTTTATCTGGTGTTGCTCTTGAAGGTCAATAATTTGCTGCTTTCCTGTATACAGGGAAGATATGGAGTTCTGCAACTATAACATAATGATGCTTTTCAATTCTAAAACACCCACCAATCTCATGCCATTTGTCATCATTACACTCAACTTCACCTTCATTGATCCATTGTATCCATCTCTCTAATTTCTTATTGATCTTGTATTTTTAGAGAGAAAGAAAAAGAATTAGAGAGAGATGGAGAAGAAGGTATTTTTAATTTTTATTTTTAATTTTAGGGTTTATTTGTGATAATTAGATAATAAAGGGTGTTAATTTATAAAATAAATAAATATAAGGACCAAATTAAATATTTTCCCTTTGACTTTTAACACCGTTAGTCAATTTCGAATGTGTTTGCTAATGGAATGAACCTCAAAATACCATTTTGTAATTTTTTAAACCACAAGGCTGCAATCGAAAACGGACGTAACCACAACGTTTATTTTTGTACTTTTCCTTAAAAAGAATTATAATTCCACCAATAAAAGGTTAATTCCAAATCCAAACCGAAATAATAGTATAATATTTGGTTAGTAAATATTGGGAACTGTAACTTTTTACTTTTTTATTTTTTTTACTTTTTTTAATTCTTATTGTTTTTAATGGGTAAATTACACCTATGGCCACTAAACTTTACCCATTTTTACATTATGGCCACTCAACTTCATTTCTTCCCGGTATGACCACTGAATTTTACACTTTTTAACACCGATGGCCACTCAATTTTAACTAACTTCTCAAAATGACCGTTAACGATCGTTAACGACCTTAAAATGAAAGTATTCAAGAATTAAAGTTGTTCAGAACGACATTTACCATGAAACCACATTTTTTATTTTCGAAAATCACATTTTTTGGAGCTTTCTCTCACTAAAAATTCATTTTCTCTCTCCTAACCAAACAACACGTAAATGACCCGAAAATGAAAATTTTCAAGAATTAAAGTTCCTTAAAATATCATTAACGCTTTGGATTTTTTATTTTTAGCCGTCAATGATCATTTTGACGCGTTAAGTGGCCACCAGTGTTAAAAAATGTAAAGTTCAATGGCCATACCGGGAAGAAATGAAGTTTAGTGGCCATAATGTGAAAATGGATAAAGTTCAGTGGCCATGGGTGTAATTTACCCTGTTTTTAATATAGAAATATAGTAATATGTTAGTGTGTTTTTTAGGGAAAGAAAAGAAAGGAAAAAATAAAACACCACAACAAGTTAGTCCGAGATTAGCCTAGGAAAGCTAACTCCCACATTATCTTCCGAAAGCAAAGACAAAAGAAAATCAGGAGGAGACGAGAAAATCGAGACGTCCAAAGCCCTCTCATGACCTTTTGCAACAAACCAATCTGCCACCCAATTCTGCTCTCTGTAAACATGGCAGAAGTTGATATTATCGAAAGAGGAGCAAATCCTTCTAATTGCCTTGACTAAATTCTGGCTCCCTAAGCACAGAGCCCTTTTATCAGAAATTAAATTGACTGCTTCGAGATTGTCTGACTCCACGAGCAGCTTTCTAATCCCCAGACCCTCTGTCATCCTAAGCCCAGAAAAGATACCCCAGAGCTCAGCAATAAACGAAGAGCCCAAGCCCAGATTCTGAGCAAAACCAGACAACCAAGCACCTCCAACATCTCTCAAAACACTACCGGCAGCAATTCTTCCATTCTCTTTACATAACCCGTCGGTATTTAACTTCACCACCCCCTCACCAGGTCTATCCCAGCCTATTAGATGAAGAGATGTCCTTTGGATAGTACCTGCTAAACTATCAACTGTAAAACTCCCAACAATTGATTTAACTTTCCTGAAGAAGAACTCCAGCAAATTAGGAATGACAACCGCTCCTTCTCCCAACACCTTTACATTCCTCCAATGCCAAATTTGGTGGCAAACCACAACAAACAGAATTGCTCCATGCTCTAGCTTAGCCAAAATCTTCTCTCCCTAAACCAGTCTTGTTCCGAATAGGAAAAGAAGGCAGAAAGACACTATTCAGGCAACACTTTTATCCACACGGTCTTACTTCCAGCACAATCTCTAAGAACATGACAGCTGGTTTCCGCATGAGCTTTACATCTACTACAAGCATCAGAGTCCACCAAATGTCACCTTTTTCTTTCAACATTCGTCAGGAGCCTATTCTTAGCACATAGCCAAAGAAAACTCCTAATATGATAAGGAACCTTCAAGGACCAAATAACCTTTCAAATGTTTGAAGGAGGAATATCCATATCATGATTAAAGGCCTCAAAAGTAGATTTACAAGAGTAAGCACCGTTATTAGTAAACATCCAACAGCGAGTATCGCCATCCTCCTCCATGCTACTAACTTTAACTCCTCAGATTCTTAGGAGAGTTACAAGGCTAAAAAAGACCAAACTTAGACCAATCCCACTCTCCATCCTCAGCCACAACATCTGCAATTCTCCAATTTCGAAACTCCGGAGGCGGAGGAATAGAACAAATCTCCAACAAAGGCTGCTTCCCTAGCCAAGCATCATTCCAAAAACTAATCAATATCCCATTGCCAACCGACCATCCAATACTAGTGCAAAACTCAGAAAAAACCGCATTAACCCCTTTCCATAAAAAGGAACAAACCTGAACTTTTTCTTTATGCCCCCCAAAAATCCTATCATTCCTATACTTCCCGCAAAGGAGCTGGACCCATAGAGCAGACGGAGATTGCCACATTCTCCAAAGGAGTTTCATTAACAACACTTTGTTATTATCTTTAGCATGTCTAATCCCAAGGCCACCCATACCTTTAGGTTGGCAAACTTCATTTCAAGAAACAAGATGAATTAGGTGCCACACAGTTCACTGACTGAATCAAAGTAAGACGGCCTGCAAGAGAAAGTGATTTAGCTTTCCAACTAGCACACTTGCTATTAATTTTATCAAAAACATCATTGAAAGACGCTTTAGACACTCTATCACTATGGAGAGGGATCCTAAGATAGTTGCCTAAAGATTTTGTAAGAGGAATGCCCGACAATTCACTCTGCCTTTTACAAAAACCCTGTTCCATATTATTAGAACAAAGCATCCGAGATTTTTGGACGGTAAGTTTTTGTCCTGAAGCAGAGCAAAAACAATTGAGGATATCCATAATCACACCAATTTCTCCTCATTTCATTCGACAAAAATAATCACATCATCCGCAAAAAATAAATGCGTCACCGGGGGGAAAACTTGTTAATGGACACAGGATGAAATATTCCAGTGATCACAGCCTCCTGTATAAGGTGAATCAACCTCTCCATAGCAATAACGAACAAGAAAGGGCTCATAAGGTCACCCTGATGAATGCCCCGAGAATGAGTAAAATCATCAGACATATTGTTGGGGTTTAGTGTCCTATAGACAATTGTTGCAGGATACAAACTTATTGTAAATGAATTGTTCTTTATATCATTTGTTTTAATAAGATATATGTTTTATAACTATATAAAGGCAATCCCTTTTAAAGTACTAAATAAAGTCTAATAAAAGGAAATCCGTAAGTTTGTTTAAAGTGATTATAAAGTGTTCATACAAGCATGAAGTGAGACAAAACTTTATAATAAACTAATAAACTTAAAATCACCCCAAGTCAAGTGATATGTTTAGGATTGATATATCACTGTTGAGACTTGTATGTAACAATGTCTTCTGTCCGACAGAAAGCTGATCTCACAAGCTTCATATATATAGATATCTGGACAGTTACATAGATCCGATGAAACGTCGTTCATTAGGATTGGGGATCCGATTTGAGATAACAGGATGGGTAGATTCGTCCTTGTCACTTGTTCATCTCATTGGTATTAATAGGTATAAATAATCCTCAGACTCAAAGGAATGTTAATTGGTCATCCTGAATTACTGAATGTGAGACTTTGATCGCGTGGTCCCACGATCCTTAACAGAGATGACTCTGGGGTGTGAACTGCAAAGGTTGGGTGTCACAGGAGGTAATGTCAGGGTAGTTATACATTGGATTGAGCATTTATCACTCCCGACGAATGGGAGATACGTCCAAGGATCGCTTGTGGAAGACTCGACTCTAAATCCTTGCAAGGTGATAGCTTAAGAGTAGAAATACAGATTTCACTTAACCTATCTATTTGAGTTGACTCGACCTGTACAAGTAAAACGAACGTCTCGCTATATGTGACTTGACATCATCCATAGTCATAAGATTCAGTTCAAGGATGTAGTTAATAAAGGATCGAATTATACTCTAACTAATACGGAAGGGTTAACGGTAGAATCAACCTGTCTTCTTAACGGACTCTGGGGGAATGATTACGGACATGCCGATAACATGCTCTGTTCATCATTCCGTTATGCAAGGATTAAATATAATTCTTGAAGAAATTAATTTAATAGTTGCATACGGCCAGAAGTAGTAAAGACCTAATGGATCACACATAAGACTTGGAAACAAAAGAGAGATGGATATGATTAATAGATGGAAGCCCAATTGAGCCCAGTAAGGCCCAAATACAAGGAGGGGCCGAAATTTATATATATTAGTGAGGGATTGATTTTATTCCATTAATCCTAATTAGATTAGGATTATGAATTAAATTAATTAAGAGATAATTTAATTAGGAGTTTTAATTAGATTAATATTCTCCTATTATTATCCAATTAGGTTATTTATTATTATCTTAAATATATTAGATATATAGTGAGATAATAATTACGAATCCTTTTCCGAATTGGATTCCTATTAAGTAACCTATTCCTATCTAACTAGGGTTTAGATACAAGCTAATATATATATACCCCTCCCCCTAATGAATTTCGAACCAAGCCTATCTCTCCCCTACTTGTGATTTTCGAAATTGCTTAAGAGAGAGAGAAAAAGAATTCTATTCCCAAGCTCGTGAACTAGAATTCATTCGGCATTCCATCGATTGATTAATCTTATTCATCCCTCTTTCTCTTTGATCTTGTGTTGGTTTATTAGAGGCAATCTATTTTGGTTGCATCTCATAAGGGTTGATTCTAACTTAATCTCACCGTGTTCACGAAAGAAGAAAAACAATCAAAAGGGAGAAATTCGTTTTTCTTCGCCTACATCAGGTCAGTTCACTATTCCGAGAATTCTCGGAGATTGAACCGTCGGATCGTCGCGAGTTTTGGACAGTAGCTTCTAGACATATTCTTCCACGTTTCCACCGAAGGGATTGTCGTTCGGAGGTCTGGAAGGTCGGTTTCGGATAGGGGCAGATTGGTAAACGGTTTACATCTCCTTTTGAAGTTGTGGGCACTTCGTTTGCAAGGGTAGATTGATAATCGAAAGGTATTTCTTCTTATCCCTCTTTATATGAAATAACGATAACGGATCCTATGGTCAAAAGGAAGTAGGCTAAAATTTTTATATTTCCGCTGCTATACGTTAGCCCTATTTCCAACACATATCCCCATTTATCATAACTTGAAACACTGGAGAAGTAATATAAACCTCAATTAACCTCCTCCAATTCTCCGGGATCCCAGCTCTCCTCAGACTCTCAAGAAGAAAACTCCAGTTAAGCCGATCATAGACTTTCTCCAGATCAAGTTTTAAAGCCACAAAACCACGCTTTGCCTTTTTAACTTTCATTGAGTGAACCATTTCCTGTGCAATAACGACATTATCCATCATCTATCTACCAGGCACAAAACTACCTTAATTCTGGCTGATAATATCCGGGAGAATACAACGGAGTCTATTAGCCACAATTTTGGTGACAGCCTTATAAAGAACATTGCACAAACTAATCGGCCTCGTTTTCAAGAAAGAAGAAGGATTCTCCACCTTAGGTATCAGAACAAGAAGAGTTTTATTTACCAGTCTAATATCCTCAGATCCTCTAAAAACCCCCTTGATAAAACTGTAGACCCCATCCTTAACTGTTTCCCAATGTTTATGATAAAAACCAACCAGGAGCCCATCAATACCCGACGCTTTGGTAGCCCTGATACTAAAGAGAGCTTGGCTAATCTCTTTATAATTAATCGGGCGAAAGGCTTCAAGAATCTTCTCCTCACTAATCGAAGGAAAAGTAATTCTAAATCCACTTGATCCTCCTGAAATAACTCTTTATAGAAATTTAAGCCCAAATGACGAATCTCATCATCCTCATAAACCCACTCTCCATTAGGATCTTTGATAGCATCAATCCAATTCTTTTGCCTTTTAATAATCGTAGAGAGATGGAAATACCTAGTATTTCGATCTCCGTCCTTAATCCAAGCTTTCCTTGATTTTTGAAACCAAAGCAACTCTTCCTAACGCAACACAGCTTCCAACTCATGTTGAAGAAACCTGAGTAAACAATTTAAGCTATGGTCAAACCTGATCTCCAAGGAACGTTGAATCCCGACAATCCTACTCAGAATTTTATGCTTCCTTCTGATAATGTGGTAAAAATGTTCTTATTCCAGCCCACAATGTTGCTTCTAAAACCATCTATAGCTTGTAAAACGTTACACTGAGGCTTCCAATTGTCATGAAATTTTTTTTTGAACTCCGGGTGAGAATCCCAAGCCACCAAATACCGAAAAGGTCTACCCCTTTAGGATGAGGAGCTCTAACCAGTCTGAATAAGATAGGACAGTGATCAGAATGACGAAAGGGAAGATACAACACTGTCGCCTCCGGAAACCGACTACGAGCCGTGATATTAGCGTAGACTTTGTCCAGGCGAACAAAAGTGCTATTACGTTTCCATGTAAATTTATGACTCGCTGCACCAAGATCCGACACTCCACACAAATCCATATTCTGTTTTTGGGTCAGACACCGATTAATATAATGATTACCTCCACCTCTTTGATCACTCATAAGAGCAACATCATTAAAATCACAGCAACAAACCAAGCCTCCACCATTCTAGCACTAATACTATATAAAAACCTCCCAAAGCCGTTTATGATTGGCAAGGATAGGATCACCATACACGATGGTGAGAAAGAAATGGTATTTACCAGGACATATGACTTTACCGTGAATAGATTGCTTATCCATCTTCACAATATCGAAATGAATAAGATCAGGCTTCCAGAAAAGCCAAATCCCACTAGCACAGCCAATAGCCTTCGACTGAACACACTTCCAGCTTCTAAATTTCTTAACTACATCATCCACTTTAGCTCCACTAATCTTAGTCTCCAGTAAAGCAAAGCAACACGGGTTAAACTGTCTAATTAAATCATTCACATGGAGACGGGTAGCCTTACTTGCCGCTCCTCTTACATTCCACATAAATAAATCCATCAACAAGGAGGACAATAAAAAAACAGACCCGTCCCATTAGGCCAGATATTTATTAGGGGCTCCTACGAGCCTAGAAGAGGTCCCTGCCGCCCCCCCGTTTCTCTAAGAATCCAAAGAAGTTTTGGTTATTCTTATGAGTACCTTTGAGTTTTTTCATACTCATCTTATTAATTCCCATGGCTTTAACATTCATGGGTTCATTATAACTTTAGGGATGATACCATCCCTATTCCTTTCAGTCTACTGCAGATTTTAAGTCTGAGGACATCCCTGGACCTCTTCCTTAGACTCAAAAAGGGGGTTTACTGCATCCACATTTCTCACCAAAGGTTCAGCAGGTTCCAAGTCTAGCATACCCAGATTCAACTGCTTAGGAGGTGGAACAAGATCATCAACCAAACATTCATTTCCTTCATCCACATGAAGAACCCCAAATCTCGACCCTCAACTGAAAACCATAGGGTTGACAAGAAGCTTTTTTGCCTTCAGGCTAGATATAACCTTTCTACCATTACTAGTTTGAATCGGAATCTGTTCTTTATTGATGTCAGGCGGGATATTTTGGGTCACAGACGCACACGTCCTCCATCTCCCAGATCTTCTAGCAACCATCCAATGGCCAAAATTATAACCCTCCCTCTGGATACCATCACTCCTAACCTTAACAGGTTCCTGCAAACCCTCGTTCACCTTTTTCTTGCTAGGACAACCTTCATAAGTATGTCCAAACATTCCACACTAATAGCATATATTATGGATACCCTCATACTCAATATAGTAAATGGTATGTTGTAAGAAAAATTTCGATAGTAGAGGTTTAGATAGGTCAATATCAATGCATACTCTAGCAAACGTCCCCCTTTTCGCCCCAATAGTTGTCTTATCCACATGGTGAACTTTACCCACCAGCCCACCAATTTTCTTCAAGAAAATTTCATTATAATATTCAATCGGAAGTCCCGGAAATCTCACCCAAGTTAGGATTCCATTCACAGAACAATCTCTTGGATTAAAGTTAGGAACCCATGGCCTTAAGGCCAAAACATGATTAGAAATAATATAAGGGCCTCCTTTAATAACAACATCATAGTCCTCAACCTCTATGAATTTAATCACATAATATTCATTATCTAAATCAGTTATACTGACTTTTCCTTTTTTAGCCCACTGAGCCTGGATCCTTTGTGCAAAGTATTTGAAGCCAATTCTTTTCTCCAGAACTGTCACAATTAAACATAATTTCCATTTTGAATGCAGGGAACGTTTATCAACCGGGGATAGATGAATCACATGGCACAATGAATCATCATGCTCCTCATCCTCAATGTCAGAATCAGACAAAATATCATCCAAACCTCCCTCCTCTAGACCTCCGTTCATAGACGTTGCCTCCTCTACCACTCCCATCACTGTATCTATCTAAGAAGTTTTCCTACTACATGGAGATTGCCCAGAACCATTAATGGAACGAACGTCGACAACCGGATCGTTGCCCATCCCATTAATCAAAACCAAATCTCTGCCTTCAACCAGAGAAACCAACACCGATGACCTAGGAATATCACTGGTCAGACCCTCAAGCCGCTCCCCGGATCTCCTTCCCTTGTTCCTGGACAGATCACCCAAAAACTCCTCCACTCGCACGCCGTCGGCCGATTCCACCCCACCCCAGCCGCTTGATCGAATCACATAATCCTCAACCGATCGCCCCTCGATGATCGAACATAGTGCCTCGGAATGAAGCACACCCATCAGATCTCCGCTCGTCCCACCCGCCGTCGATCCCGTATCATAGCCGCCGCCAAAGATGGCCCGCCATCGCCTGATCTGGATCTCTCGCGGTTATGATCTCCTGCAGAATCACTATCCAACGGCACCTTCACGGAACGAGTCTCACCCAATAGGGCCCCGCTCACCCCACCCGCCGTTGTTCCCCGTCTCGTCGTCGCTTCCAACGTTGTACTGCCGCCGCCTGATCTGGATCTCTCACGGTTTCTCACTCCAAGCCTTTCACTCTCCATAGATGCTCCTCCTCAAGTAAAAATCCCAGGCCTGGACAAAAGTCTCAAATTACGGTGAAGAAACAAGAATGGACACCACCGAGAAACCAACTTCGTCTAATAATCGCCCCAATTCCCCTCAATCTTTTCACGTTGTGAACTTCTCTCTGTTTCCGGATGAAAACAGAGGACTCTGTGATTGTGTTGAATTCCAAATAGAGGGAGATTGTTTCTGAACTAGAATCTATGAAGAAAAAAGTAAATGAAACAGAAAGAAGAGGAAGAAAAAGAGGGAAACGGAGAGAGAAGAGATAAATCATTTTGTATGAGTGTGTTTGTTTCTTTTTATTTTTTTAATTCTCTACATAAAAATACATAGTTGGGTTTAGTGTTGAATTTTAATTTTAGATATAAAATAGAGTAACTTGGTTTTTAGTTTTTTCGATTTATGCCTAAACCAAACTGAACCAAACCATAAACCGAAAATGCAAAGAAATTAGAATAGAACCAAATAGGGCTGGGCACAGTTCGGTCCAAGTCGGGGATTCATGAATTTCCAGTATTGGATTGAAATTCGGAGATTAATAAAATGAAATCTCCAAGATTGGATTGAAAGAATAAATCTCCAGAATTGAATTGTCCCAAAATTTCAGTCCAGTCCAGTTTGGGGATTCGGAGATTCGGTTCCGGTTCAATCCAATATAAATTTTCAGTGATTCGGATAAATATCTAATAGTTTAAGTCCTAAAAAAAATTTGATGATCTTTTTGTTTACTTTATGGTCCACTTAGTTAAATTGTTTATAAAATATCCCCACCTGAATAGAAAGTTAGATCTACATTGGATCTCACTTGAATCGCCCCATCTATCCTCCTGAGGAGAAGTTTGGTTTTAAACCCCGGTTCGAACAGGAGAAGTGTGCCATGCTAATGTGCCTTGGATGATCCACATCTCAGGGTCAGGCACTGATGAGCACCATTTTCTAAGTCGAGTGAGGAAGTTTAACTCTTATCAACAGATAACAAAGAATAGAAATGTTCGAGCTCCCTAGTGGTTGGCGTTGCCTCCCACTTGACTTTCTTCCTCTGGAAAAGAAAAGTGGAAGGTCCATTGCTAGCTGGATTGAGAGGAGTGCTTTCCCGTCCACCTAGGCTCCAAAGCAAAGAGGCATAATATTGAGAATGCTCATTAAATGAGCAATTCAATAAGAGATCTCGGATCGAATCGGTATATCAATACGGATTCGATCCGAGATCTTAGAATTGGAATAAGTTCGGCAGCGGATCACAAAATCTTGATGATATTCTCTATCTAATGAGTGGGGAGTCCACTTTGAAAGCGTCCGCCCTGCAACCACCCCCGAGTATATAAAACTTTCTCAGTGCTACCCAAGCCGACAGCTGTCTTCTTTGTAACTGGGCAACCTCTCGTAGACTACTGTTCTTGTCTTGGCCTTTGTTCACACTATCACATCATATGGTAGTGTGGTTGGAGGGAATACATAGATAGGAGGAAGTGCTCAAGTAGGTAAAAGTACTTCCAGAATGATATCCTTTGGTGGGTTTGCCCCCAGCCCGTCTTCCTCTCCACCGTCTCCAAGGATGCTTTTTAGTCTTACTTGACCTTCTAACAAATATGTAGGAAAAAAGCTAGAAGTAAAGCAAATACCCAAGGTAGAAGATTGATGGCTGCATCAGAATAAAAAATATACCAGTTGCCACCACCAGCACTAGACATCTCTTAGCAGACTGCGAAAAAAGAGGGAAAAAAAGAGAGGGATACAAACTAAATCAATTTAAACCAAAAACACCCATCCCTCATTACTGATGCTTATTTTGTTTTCTATTCACTTTTATTGAAAAAGAAATATTGCTCTGCATGCAAGTCTTTGGTCGCGGGCCTAAGGGTCCCAAACATCCAGTTGACAGCTCAGTTTCTACCTTGCTTATCCGCACTTCCCAGGTTGAGCCGCAAGAGAATAGGGTGGTTGGTTAAGGTTATTAGTTTACCTAAATAGGATATTGAATATAGAAAGTAGAGCTAGGAAAGCCTGAAGAGAAGGTTTGTGTAAAGCAAGCAATAAAGATAGGCATAGAATTGCTTGTCTAAAGCCGGGCTAAGAATGGTACCTTAGAGGTAGGAAGGTCACCAATTAAGAGGTAAGAAATTACGTATTTAATACTACATTGATGGGCACAAATAAGAGCCTTGGGTCTCGGGATAGTCCCTAGGATCTTTGCCCAGTATTCAAGGAAAAAATCTCTCTCAGAGAAGGAGGAGGTATATTTACTAATGAAATATCATAAGGGAAGAAAGCAACTCCCATCTTGCTTTGACCAAGCCACTCAATTTTTTGACACTGATGTATTGTACTCTTTTGTGGTAACCTCTCATTTTTTTAGCGAGTCTCATCTTCCTTTTCTTGTCCTTCAAACTAAAGGGTACTAACCTTTCTTTTATGACTGGGGCTGGGACTGTCACTAGCTGTCGAACTTCTGCTCTACCAGACTGAACTTCTTTCAAACTAACTTGATCGGAGAACTTTAACACCCCCCTAGAAAAAACCTATTCTCTTAGAATTAGATATATAGGTGTTAAATTAAATCGCCTTTTATCCGGAATGAGCTTCTACATAGGTCCTTCCGTAAAGGGGTTTTTTCCAATCTGTCTAGCTTCGGTGTCTTCTTTGCTTAATTAAGGGGATGCCCTTGATTCTATTCTTTCTCGTCCACGAACCCCTGTCTACGAAGCCGGGGCCCATTCCTTCTCTACTTTACAATTGATTTTAGGAACTACTTGACCTAACTTGGTGAATCAGTCAATTAAATCCCTTCTTTCTACATAATGGCAGTATATGCAGACTTCTCCATTAATCTCTTTAATTAAAATAAATATTATTCACAAATATCTTCCCTATAAATACCAACTTCTTCTGCATCCATGTTCTCCATTCCCATTATTTCAACATAATATAAGCACACAAAATGGTATCTCTTAAGAGGATTTTCATGATATTTATTGTAATCTCTATTCTTTTCTTCATTAATATTTCACAATCACTTGAAAAACAAGATGTCATCGACAATTATGAATTCTTAACAAGTGATCAACAATCTGCTTTTAATAGAGAAGTTGTCCACTTTTTAATTATTCACAGAAGATTTGCATGATCAAATTTCTTTGATTCTTGGTTATCTGACTAAGGGCAGATGGGGTAGGCAAAGGTAGCTACATTTCTATAGGTTCAATTCATCAATGTCGGTATCTCAGTCACAGATTGATGTTGTCCTCCCTTAGCAGATTAAGCAAAGCTTTTTTAGCTATAAGACCCCATAATACCAAGAGGTGATGAGATGTGAAAGGTGGGAGTGGTTGTCTAGAAAATTTTCCATGGCTGAAAAACCAGGTGAAGAAAATTTTCCTAATTGATTTTCCATGAGAGGAAACTTCTGTGAATTAATTAAGAACTATATCTAATACCCTAACATATAAAATTTCAAATATAACACATAACATATAAAACTTCAAATCTACACAATGTACACAACACAGAGTTTAGAAATTGAAATATAAAAGTTCAAAGTTTCGAAAACTTACCAGAGTTTAGATCGGTAAAAGGTGGAGGTGGCTCTGTGCAAGGTGGAGGTGGCGGCGTGCGAGGTGGTAGCGGTGATGAAGTGCAGTGGAGGAGATAGAACCCTAGAAAAAAAATCGAAGCAGAGAGAATGGGTAAAAGAAGCACCGCGATTCTATTTTATAAAATGTTTAAAAATTTTAATATTTAAAACTTCTAATATTTCATACTTAATTAAATGGTTAACAAGAAGTAGAATTGGTTCAGATGGTTAACACGATTAATAATGTTCCATTTGGCTAGCTGTTCGATTCTCCATGTCTACATTTTAGGTAAATATTTTTTATTTCTCTTTATATAAAGTTAATGTATGAAATATAAATTTATTATTGCTAAACTTTCGGTTTCAATTCGGTCCAATCCAATCCAATCCAATCCGGTTATCGGTCCGGTCCTGGATAAAGTTCGGTCCATTTCTTTGAGAAAAAGTCAACGGTCCAATTCAGTTCGGTTCTCCAAAAAAAGTCAACGATCCGGTCCAATTCCGGAGTTTTTTTCTCGGATATTCGATCTGGTCCAGTATCTACAGGATCCGCGTCCAGCCCTACAACCAAACTGAATATATTTTAATTCGGTTTGGTTCGGTTATTAGTTTTTGGTTGGTTTTGCTGATCCTACGGACACTGGCATAGATGAAATTCAATAGCCCTAGTTTCTGCATTCGATCCTCATCCATTCTCTTGTCTCCACCTCTGAATTTGCATAAATGGCTAATCATTTGGTTAGAAATATGATGTTCCCTCCTCACATTCGATTACGTTTTCTTCATTCTTCTGTTCCTCCATCACCCACCACTCCAACTTCTTCTTCATCGTTTACTGTTGATTTCCTCGTCAATTCATGTGGCCTTTCATTAGAATCTGCCCTTTCTGTCTCCAACAAGTTTCAGCTCAACCACAAGACTCCACAGAAGCCTCAATCTGTACTTCAGTTACTTAAATCTCATCATTTCAGCGACACCCATGTGGCCCAATTGATCGCCAAACGCCCTCAAGTCCTCAATTGCAGAATTCACGACAATCTCAAACCCAAATTTGAGTACCTCGTCGAAATTGGCTTTGAAGGTGAGCTACTTCCCCATATCATTTTGTCCAATTCGGAAATTATTGGAAAGTCTTTAGGTTCCGGAATCAAACCGTCTGTCCAATTCTTGAGGTTGTTTTTAGATAGTGATGAGAAATTTCTAATGGTTGTTAAGCGTTCGCCATGGTTATTGGGTCGCAATATGAAGATTCTATTGAAACGAAATGTTGATGTTTTAATGAAAGAGGGAGTGCCTGCTCATGTTGTGGATAAGTTGCTAATTTTGCACCCAAGATTCATACACCTAAATCCTGGTAAGTTGATTACTGCTGTGAATTCTGTTAAAAATCTGGGGTTTGCAACTACTGATAGAATGTTCATATATGCTTTTAGGCCTTGTTTGGATTGAGCGTAATTAAAGTAGGGTAAAGTAAGATAAAGTAAGTGGGGTGTATATTATAACTTGTTGTGTTTGGCTAGAAGGTAAAGTAAGTGGTGGTTTAATAATGTAATTGTGTTTGGTTTGATGGTAAAGTAAGGTAAGATTATTACAAAATTACTCTTATACCCTTACTTTTAATTATTAAATTATTATATAATAATTTTAGTTAAATATGAAAAGCTAAATACAAAAAGAAAATCAGAAAACTTGAAAAAAAAAGTTCAAATTAAAAGAATTCAGCCAAACCAATATATCAAACCATACCAATATTTAAAAAAAAAAATCAAATTAAAATGGATAGGAAACAAAGACGTAACAAGAAATAAAAAAATAAAGAAGTAAGGAGAAGAAACAGGAAATAAACAAAAGAATAAGGACAATTTTGGAAAAAAAAAAATCAATTACCTTCCTTCCCTACCGATTTGGGATGCATGTAAAATTGCTTAAAAATTACCTTCACCTACCCTCACTTACTCTACCTCTTAATTTCACCTCAAAATAAACAAGGTTACTCATAAATACTTACCCTACCTTACTTCCAATCACCTCAATCCAAACAAGCCCTTAGAGTGATGGTACAAATGAGTGAGTCAACTTGGAATAAGAAAATTGAGGTGATGAAGAGTATCGGATTTAGTGAGGAGGATATCCTAAAAGCTTTCAAGAGATTTCCACAATGTTTAGGTTACTCTGAGGAGAACATTAGGAACACATTAAATTTCTACTTTAATACTATGAAGTTGGAGCCTCAAACTATAATTATAAATCCGGCTCTACTTGGGTATTCAATTGAAAAAAGAGCTTGTCCGAGGTATCATGTTTTGATGGGTTTGGAGTCAAAGAAGCTGATAAAAGGGTCTAAGAAGTTAGAGATCTTAGTGATAAGTGAGAAGAATTTTCGGGAGAAATATATTGATCAATTCATAGATGAAGTCCCTGGTTTGCTGGATTTTTATCTTGGTATCAAGGAGGCCAAAAGCTCGGTGCTCGATGGAGAAGAAGTAAGTTTTCCTTTGCAACGAAAATAGATTGATAGTTCTTAGCTTTACTAATTATGGTTTTGTTATATGTTACTGTTGTTTTATAGTGAATAATTGCCATTAGTTAAGGAGTTAGTGAAGATATTAGAGAGGAAAGGAGATAATCTCCTCCTCTTATCAATGGAATCCAACTATTTAAATTCCAGAGTAGAAGTTCAAGAATTTGCTTCTTTCAATAACCAGAATTAGATTTGAGCACCAAATACAATGATTTTGATTATTAATTTTTTTTTTTCAATTTCACATGAATGTCTTAGATCATTTTTATATGATTCATGCCATCAATATTAAATGGTGAATGCTTGTATTTACTCTTCTATTTAATATAGGCTGAATACATCATAAGCTTCTAGATTTCATCAGAAAAGTCGATTGACCTCCTGAACTTTAAGGATATCTGGTTTAGCCTTTCTGAGCTTGTTTAAAATCATTTATTGCCTTCCCAAATTTGCTTAAATCTATAGATTAACCTCATCTGAAGTGGTTAGAATGATGTATTAGCCCATTGAATTTGTTTAAACTTTTATCCAAACCTCTCCTTGTTCTGCCACATGGATTTATGGGGCTAATGAGATATTTTAGCATTTAGTATCAGTTGAACACTAGTCAAAGTGTGCAAATTTTGGATTTTCATTTAGGAAAACTTATCTAATTCTCATGATGCTTTTCATTGTTCTGTTTCCATGACTACAATAATTTGGTAATTGTTATTACTCCCAACCATTCATGATTCATCTAAATTCTCTGGCTTTTAAAGACATTTGGAACAACTGAAACAACTGAAAGAAATACTCTCTGTAAAAAAACCTAAACCAATACTGATAAGGAGAACCATCAACCTAATCTAATGGCAGTGAAGGCAAGAAGTTCACTCAATATTTCATCAAGTAACCCACTAACTAGACTGGATTGCACTAGCTGCAGCTAAATTTGAAAGAATTCGGAGTGTCTGGCTTGAATTAGGAACATCTTGATCCCTGAATAGATTTCAAAAAGCAATTTAAGCTCTTTAGCAAAATTTCAATAAATTAATTCTTACATGCAAAGCACTAACCCTAAAATATATGTTTGCAGATAATTGGAATGTGGATTAACATAATGAAGCATCATTTTAGTCAAAATTATCCTTTTCTTTGCTATGAACTATGAAGGGTAGAATAAAAAACTGCAGAAACCACACATTTTTCATCACGAAACAAAACCTACACTATATTTTGACCATGGTAACTGCTGATTTGCAGTTGCTATCTCTTCAAATCTTGTAACATTTTTGAATTATCAAGAAAAATAAATCATGCTTTACTTTTCTTCGAAGTCGTGTACCAAGACAAAAGAATGCTTTTCTAAGAAAAGTACCTTTTTTTGATCTGTTTAGACATCCCCATTGGCTTGTGATTAGTTTTCTATTCTATGGGCTGCTCAATACCCTGTGATTGTCTGATACAGAAGTTTTGGTTTCCAAAATGCCTCTTTGTTCGGTTTTATTTGGTTCGGTTTATGACCCCAAGTTGAAACAAGACTCAAGCTTCGATTGCAAACCAGATAGAGAAAATAATATATAAAGAGCCAACCTCAATCGGCAAAAGAAACCAGCGAAAGATGGATAGCCAAATAATGAAATCAGTAGACTATTTTGTTATTTACAGTTTAACTCCATTACTCACCCAGAAATGCATCATTTTGTTGTGTGTTTTGAATTGCCATAGCCACATGAGCAGACCAGCACAGACAAACTAAATTTTCCAAAAGCTGCAGACCAATAGCTACTTTTTTCCTAGAGATTAGCTTTGGTTGTTTCTTTTTGTTCTTTTGTGGATGACAGACTAATTTGTCTTTCAATGGATAGTATTCCGGGGACTGATTTAAAGCTCTCCCTTGCATACTTATTACCTTCAAAGATTGAAGGAAAACATATTGCAGAAAATCTTTCTTTGAGTCATCACGAGTATAATGTAGTGTGGTGTGCCTGTTATAAGCATCCAAAATATATTTTTTTTCCTTATATCTGTGGAGACAAAAGTCTCCCTAGGATGACCCGTTATTAGTTGTTTTTTGTTTTTGGGTGTTCATTGTTCCTGTCCAACCAAAAAAACCTATTAGAGGTGTGTGTCAGTTTCATTAAACTTGAAATCTGGCAAAGTGAAGAATGATTCTATAGCACCTCTTTCCATATTAGATATATGATTTGCTATTTCTCCGTTTTAGGTGCTTTAATGTCCGTTTGATTTGCTATTTCTCCGTTTTAGGTGCTTTAATGTCCGTTTGATTTGCTTTAATGTCTCCGTTTTAGGTGCTTTAATGTCAGTTTCATTTTTGTTGTTTCATTTCAAACATTAGATATAATGTGTTTGGTTAGGTTTAGGCAATAAGTTCTCATAATTATTTTGGAAGGAAAATCAGCTAATATAACCAAGAAAAACAGCTGAACCAAATAAGCTCAAAAAGTTTCTCACTTGTTATGCTGGTTAAAAAAGGCAACACATTATGTATATTTCTATATAAATCAACTTATGGAGTAATGGAGTCAAGACAAATTACCTTACTTTAGTCAATTTGTATTTCCTGTTGTTTTGACTCTCTTTTTTACGAGATAAGGTTCAAATTTATGCCTAACGGTTTTGGGAAGTATAAATATATCTCGACCCTAGAAATATTAAAATTTTATTCATAACATTTTCAACTTGGAGTTTGGGTCCTGATACAATAAAAGGGCGGCCCGGTCGCATTACGCGTCCCCGCTGAGCGAGGGTCCGGGGAGGGGTCCCACCACAAGGGTGTATTGGGGGCAAGCCTTCCCTTGCCAATTTAATTGGCAAGAGGCCGCTCCTAAGACTCGAACCCGTGACCTCAGGTCACACGGCAACAACGTTTTACCGTTGCGCCAAGGCTCGCCCTCTAGAGAAATTTTGGATCTAGATAACTGAACTAATAAAACATGACTCTTATTTGAATCCAGAGACTGAGACTGAGACGGAGGGCATGAGGGGGCCGGTGCATTCCTGGCCATCGAGAACCATCCCTATAAGGGTTGTGCTACCCCTAAAAACCAGCTATGTCCTTATACTTTGGAAACATCGTATTTATCCCCTTAACTTGCTTAAAGTGATACATTCTCCCCCTTAGTCCACGTGGAAAAGCAAGGGGATATTTTGGATAAGTGGAAGTATGTATCACTTTAAGCAAGTTCAAGGGGTGAATAGATGAAAGTAAGCAAGTTCAGCGGACTAATATGTCACTTTACAGAAAGTTCATGAAGTCAAATTGGTCAATTAAAGCAAGTTTAGGGGGATAAATAGAAAGTTTTCAAAGTATGAGGGAGCAATTGACTTTTCTAAATAAATATGTAGAGTTAGGAATGCATTAAGCCTTGTTAGAACAAGTGATTTGTTTTCTATTCTATGAGTTGCTTAATACCCTGTGATAGTCTCTGTCAATATAGTTCTTCATGTTAGCATTTGCTATGTCCTGTAAATGAAATTAGTAACGATGTGATTGAAAAATAGAACAATAATAGAATATGATAGCATGTCTTAAATTTGTGGTAGCTGCAGTTTTTCGTCTTAAATTTTCGTTTATTTAACGAATGTCTTTTATTTATAATTATGAATAGGATTAACATCCCAAAACTCGATGATACAGTTAACCTTTTGTTATTAGTAAGGTTAATAATGTCTTTTGTTACTTTTGCTATGATTAGGGTTAAACGTCTTTTGTAACGTTTTGCTATAAGATTAATAATAGTCTTCTGTTTATTTCTTTTGTTACTTTAATTATAAACAGGGTTTAAACATCTTTTGTAAGGTACTTTTGCCGTATTTTGAGATTGATTAACAATTCAAAGAGAATTCTCTTTTTTCTTCCTATATTTATAGAATCAATAGGTTTATAGAACATTGGCTTTCAACATTTAGCCGAATCAACATTGCTAACAAAACAGATGCTTCGGCCACATCAGTTGGTATCAAAGATTTGCTACATTGTCATGCCACTAAGAAGAGAATCTATGTATGTTAACACTGCTCAATTTTGAGAGAATGGATCAAATGGAACAATAGTTTGATGAACACATGGAGGAACCGGTGCACATAATGACTACATTAATGGCTAATCGGAACGGGATAACCCAAATTTGAAGAGAAATTAACCTTAGAAGGATACAAATTTGAGAGGGGATTCCTTTTTTCTTTCTAGAGTCCCTTGAAGATGTGGATGTAAAATAACCATATATCGAGACTGCATCATCGAGCTATGGCATGACAGTAACAATTGAAGCTTTCGCACACTCAAATGGGAAAGCCAAATTTATGGGCAAAATTTTGCCTTGTAAATGTCAATGACTCCTTGATTATTGCTTTTATAATTGGATCTTTTGATTCATTCAAAATGACAATTTGACTCCAAATGCACAATAAAGTCCTTTGTTAAAGTTAAAGTTGGATTTTAGTTTTCCAGTTAATATAAGCGAAATACCTATCATACATAAAAATGGGTGATGGACAAACACAATTATTATTTTATTAAATTTATCTCGTGTATAATCACATATAACAAATAAATAAGATAACTTGATTTTGATTCGGATTTCATCTATTTCTTTATCTTCCTGTGAATTGTATGTTTGTAACAATAGGGACAAAATTTTCTCAATTCCAATTGACTAGGCATATTGTGTCGATTCTTTTGAGTAATATATCTCGAAATACCTGTTGATTTCTTATTAACACTCTCTCGAACACGAGTACATTCTAAAATAATCTTTACTCGAATCTCTTTCCCGTTGGCCATAAACCTCCTTGGGATTTTGGGGTTTTTTATTCATTCAACTCTTCTATTTTCCAATCTGAAGTGGAGAAGAAAGGAAGAAAAAAGAAGTGAAGTTGCTAACTCAAATCCAAATTATGAAAGATAACACAAATTACCACTCAGACTTAAAACCCTTTAGAAGTTTCTACTGGTAAAGGCAACCTCTCTCATTTATCAAAATCAAACAAATAAACAAAAGGCAGGATAATAAAAGGCAGGTGATTGATCCTGCCAGGTGAATTGTTTCATACCTCGTGAAGAAAGAAATAGTCGCTAGTTAGCAGTCCTCAAAAGCTATCATGTGGAATATATAGATCAAATAACAGGATTATGATATAGTAACTTATTTTGACACTCTTTCTGGATCACGATTGAAGAAAAACACCAGAATAAAAAGAAACCACCTAATTACTTGAAGTGGTCATTGATTTTCAGAAGGAATTTCTAAAATAAAGTGCAACACCCGAGAACTAATCTCGTTTGCTGACACAAGTTTAAGTATGAATCAAAATACTCCATATTTGGAATCACCGAGTTTATGACCACCAGAGTGTAGGAATCTTGGCCAATATCTTGCATTTCTGAGCGAGTAATGACCAGACAAAACAATCTTTAACGCCCAACTACCACCCTCGCCATGACCGACTTAGCATAATCCTTGCAAAACACTGTTAACTGTATCATGTTTATCCCACTTTAGATTTTTCACATGCCTCCTAGAATTGCTCATCTGAGCGGATGAGAAGTTATCCGGTCTGTAAAAGCCCTGATTACTGTAGAAAGACACTCAAGCATAGATGTGGTATGGAATTGGAAATACTTGTTTCAGGGGTTTCTCTGCTGTGAAACATAGGCTTAATTA
Organism: Euphorbia lathyris; assembly: GCF_963576675.1. Classification (NCBI taxonomy): domain Eukaryota; kingdom Viridiplantae; phylum Streptophyta; class Magnoliopsida; order Malpighiales; family Euphorbiaceae; genus Euphorbia; species Euphorbia lathyris. The sequence goes on along the minus strand of NC_088912.1, from coordinate 92,592,861 downwards.
GGACCTTTTTCTGAAATCTGCTATGTTTCCTATAGAACAGAAGTTATTCAAGCCCAAGTTTGGTTGAATTATAATTAACATTCAATACTCCCTGCAAAACAACAACTAAAGTAGTATAATCATAATTCATACCATAAAACAAGAGAAGAGAAGAAGAACACATTAAACAGAATAGTATTTCTAGTATTGCAATGCTCACTGAAACTTGTCCATTTATGTACCCAATCGGACTTTGTAAGAGATAGCCGATTGGATATTTCCTGTTTGACTCACCTATTACGGTTAAATATTGGAAAGAAAGTGCAAGTTAAAAAGGACTAGCTCGGCTATTTGAGGAATGCCGATCGGCCTTGTTTGGACTATAATAGCCGATCGGCTTTAGGAAGTTGGGTAAATCCTAGCTCAAAACTCCCTCATTCATTTAAAAATCGACATTCGATTGCATTTTACCCTCAAATTAATGTTAAAGAACCATGGATAATGCATAATACTTGTTATACTTTTCTCATACCTATGAAGAAGTGACCCATAAGAAGTCGTTCAGTTTTACAATTTAAGTATGACAAAGGGATTTGAATCTATAATCTAAGGAAGAAGATCGATCACCCACAAAGCCAATTTTGCAATTTGAGTTGAGAGATTGTTTTGAACTTTGAAGTGGAGAGTTTTAGGGCACTTAATGATAAGGAGTTTGAAGCACGGACTAGGCTTTTTATAGATTCTCCTCAAGCTGAAATTTATTGGAGACTGAAAGAGCATATCCATATGTACCTAATTTTAGAAGTATCATAGGATTCAAGAGCTGCTCTTCTCCACAAATCTAAAGCTGAACAAACATTTAGGAAAGTGCATGCCCTTATGGATGTATAACATAGTTTCTAATCTCAAGAAGCATAACATGTCATAGCAGAACTCAAACTTTTCTTGACGCAGAAATCCGGCCATCATAGGTTTCTCTACTATGAATTCTCAAGTGTGGGGATTTCTCTAAAGTTTGTTATCTTTCAATTCTCATGACTCTTCTTTTCTTTCAAATATTCTTAGAGATCCTAGAATTTATATAAGCTAGAATATGAAAGTGAAAGGTAAAAAATAATCCCAAAGATTGACAGAGCAAAAAAAACAACAAAAGTTTCTTCTTAGCATCATTCTTGAACTTCCTGAAATTCTTATGCTTAAGTTCAAATAACAATGTTGTAAGCAAATATACTTAAAAAGAGAAAAAACCAAAAGAATGACCAAGGATAAAAGAAAACAAATATCACAAATGACTCACCAAAGCTGAGCTAATATAAAAAATTAACATACATTGAACTAAATTCACAGTATTTATATTTCAAACTATGCCAGTAAAGTGAAGCATAAACTGTAAATAACTTCTGATTTGCCAAATTAGAAGCAACATTAACTACTTATGTATTTTACTTTGCAAAGATTAACTTACTTTTCTTGTATCATGCGTAGATGTTTTTGGATTCCTTGCTACCAAGATACATCTCCGATAAACCTGGGACTTCAGGTATGTATTGATCAACATACTTCTTCTGGAAATCCTTCTCACTTATCAACAAGGACTTTATGTTAATTTTTATCAGCTTCTTTGACTCTAATACATTCAAAACATTATACCTAGGGCGAATCCGTTTTTCAATTGAATACCCAAGTAATATGGGGTTTGCAACTACAGTTTTAGGCTCCAACTTCATAGTATTCAAGTAGAAATGCAATGCATTACTGATTTTTGCCTCTGAAAAAGCTAAACAATAGGGAAAGCGAGCGAAAGCTTTCAAAATCTCCTCCTCATTCCATCCCATATTCTTCATGATCTCAATTTTCTTTTCCAAGGTTGATGTGGGCATTGATATCATCACTCTAAGAGCATATACGAACATAGGGGCATTTGGTTCAAGACCCAGATTCTTAACAGCATTCACTGCGTAAATCATGGTTTTAGGGTTTTGAGTTAACACTCTACCGAACAATATAATTCTTTCTATACCATGAGAAGGCACTCCCTCTTTCATCAAAAAATCAACATTGGGCCGCATTATTCCATTCAAATTAACTTGAAGGAACCATGGAGAACGGATAATAGCAGTTGCCATTTTCTCATTACTGTTAAGGAACGACCTTAAGAACTCAAAACATGGTTTAATTTGAGAATCTAAAGACCTACCAATAGCAGAGGGATTTGAAGCAATGAATTGCCCAAGAAGCTCACCTGCGAAGCCATTTTGTACGAAGTACTCAAGTTTGGGCTGGAGATTGTTTTTTACTTTGAGGCGGAGAATTTTAGGGTATTTGACGATCAATTTAGCCACCTGAGTATCGCTGAAATGATGCGATTTAAGGAGTTGAATCACAGATTGAGGGGTTTGTGGGTTTGTTTCGTCAAGCTGAAACTTTTCGGAGACAGAAAGAGCAGATTTTAGAGGAAGGCCGCATGAATCGACGAGGAATTGAACTGTAAATGAAGATGGAGATAAAGAAGTTCTGATGTCGGGTACAGGAGGAGTGGAGGAAAGGGTTGCAGAAGATTGAAGAAAACGTTTATGGATTTGAGAAAACAGATTTCTGATTAAATTGGAAGCCATATGAAAGGAGTATGAGAAGTAGAGAATTCAAAGCTTTCAAAATGGAGTCTGCAGAGACAGAGAGGGGAGAGAGTTTGAGAGAGGAAAGGCCGACTGGAAGCAGCTTTAAATTTAGGTTTGATCCTCCAATCTTTTAGTCCTCGAATGTTTAACAAACTTATTGTTTAATCCTCGTATATATTATTCGCTTTTTAAATTTTGTTCTAATCAATAGTTTAGTTTTAAAAAATAAATTTACCCTTACTTGTTAAAGATAAATACATCTAAGGTACCTAAACATTTACATATTTTATATTTGAGCTCATAAACTTTAATTTTATACTTAAAATATTAGAAAAAAAGTACAAAAATAAATCATGTGGTTTCGGTTATTATCAAATAGTATCATGCTCAAAACGTGAAAAAATGGTACCTCATGTTTATATTCGTAAGCAAACACAGTCCAAATAAAAAGATAACATTACATCTGGTGACGTGGTAAAAAATGACATGCCCCAATTTTTTTTGGGACGTCACCAAATTTAGCATCTTTTTTTCACTTGGACCGTTTTTGTTAATGAATGCAAGAACAAGATACCAAATTGTCTTTTTTTTTTTAACACGGGACTCTATTTGAAAATTACTCAAACCACATAACTTATTTTTATACTTTGTTCAAAATACTATTATTTTAACTGTTAAAAGTATACTTTTGTTTAATAAAATTATAATTTTTAGTATATTTAAAATATTTTTATTAAAAAAATGGTTAATAACTTTCAATATTAATGTCGATGTCAACAATAAAATCTAAATATATGTTAGTAAAATCAATATTAATTAAAATAAAAACTAAACTGCAGATCTGGCGGGTTATATATTTGGAGTTTAAAGGTTCCGAACAGAATTCACTTATTCCTATGGGAACTTGCACATTGGAAAATAATGACAAATAAGAACATATGCAAACGAAGATTCACATCGGATGACAAATGCACTTTCTGTGACGAAATTCATGTTCTCCAGGACTGTGAAGAAGCCTCAGTTGTCTGGCAAGAACTTGTTCCGTAGACATAGCAACACCAGTTTGTATGATGAATGGCTCCTGTCCAATTTGTCTTCTGCAGTACGGGTAAGTAACGTGTCTTGGTCTATTTTATTTGCATATACTGTTCGGTGGTTGTAGAAATGGCGGAACGATGCTATTTTCAAGGGAGAGCATGTCCGGCATCACAAGGCTATGTTCATTACCGAAGCTAAAGAATGTATATTTACAACCCCTCGTTTGAATCCCGAGACAGGACAGGTGAAGACCAAAATTTGGATCAAGTGGCACCCCCCGGACCAGACATGGATCAAATTAAATACTGAAGGCGCATGTTAAGGTAATCCAGGGAAAATTGCGACTGCATCAAATTCCATAGATGTGGTATGGAATTGGAAATACTTGTTTCATGAGTTTCTCTGCTGTGAAAGATAGGGTTAGGACCTTTTTCTGAAATCTGCTATTTTCCTATAGAACAGAAGAAGTTATTCAAGCCCAAGTTTTGTTGAATTATAACTAACATTCCATGGTCCCTGCAAAACAAACAAGAGAAGAGAAAAAGAACACATTAACAGAATAGTATTCTAGTATTGCAATGCTCACTGAAACTTGTCCAATTATGTACCTAATCAGCCTTTATAAGAGATAGCCGAATGGCTATTTCCTGTTTGACTTGCCCATAGTTGTTAGAATCGTACGAGTCGCGAGTCGACTTGTATGATTCGATCCGATTCTGTCTGATTTCAAGACGACTCTATGGTACGACTCGAAATCATAAAGAATCGGACATTAAAACTAATTAAGTAGAAGACTTTTAGACTTTACAAATTCCAACTCTTTGTTTCCTTCAGTTTCTATGTTTCTTTTCTTTTCGTTTTCTCTTCTATAAGTTCAATTTCTTTCATTCTTTTCAACTGTCCTTCTCTATTCTTTTCGTTCTCTTCAACTCTTTTTCTCTGTTTTCTTTTCGTTTTCCATTTGGATATTAAAATTGCATTTTTAGACTAATATTTAAAGTTAAACATGGTTAATATTTTATTTTTTATAATATTTTGAATTCGATCTGAATCTTATGATTCGGTTTGATTCACGAGTCGTTTAACAACTATGGACTCGCCTATTATGTTTAAATATTGAAAAGAAAGTGCAAGTTAAGACGGACTCGCTCGGCTATTTGAGGAATGCCGATCGGCCTTGTTTGGACTATAATAGCCTATAGGCTTTAGGAAGTTGGGTAAATCCGTGCTCAAAACTCCCTCATTCATTTAAAAATCGACCTTTGATTGCATTTTACCCTCAAATTAATGTTAGAGAACCATGGATAATGCATAATACTTGTTATACTTTTCTCATACCTATGAAGAAGTGACCATAAGAACTCGTTCAGTTTTACAATTTAAGTATGGCAAAGGGATTTGAAACTATAAGCTAAGGAAGAAGATCACGCACAAAACCAATTTTGCAATTTGAGTTCAGATATTGATTTGAACTTTGAAGTGGAGAGTTTTAGGGCATTTCATGATAAGGAGTTTGAAGCACAGATGAGGCTTTTTATAGATTCTCTCAAGCTGAAATTTGTTGGAGACTGAAAGAGCATATTCATATGTACCTAATTTTAGAGGTATCATAGGATTCAAGAGCTGCTCTTCTCCACATATCTAAAGCTGAACAAACATTTAGGAAAGTGCATGCCCTTATGGATGTATAACATAGTTTCTATTCTCAAGAAGCATAACATGTCATAGCAGAACTCAAACTTTTCTTGACGCGGAAATCCGACCATCATAGGTTTCTCTACTATGAATTCTCAAGTATGGGGACTTCTCTAATGTTTGTTATCTTCCAATTCTCGTGACTCTTCTTTTTTCTAATATTCTTAGTCATTAGAGATCCTAGAATTTAGATAAGCTTCAATATGACACGGAAAGGTAAACAGAGCAACTAAACAACAAAAGTTTCTTCTTAGCATCATTCTTGAACTTCCAGTAATGCTTATGCTAAAGTTCAAATATCAATGCTTTCAGTAAATATACATAAAAAAAAGGCGATATAGGCAGGTGAAAAACGAAAAGAATGATCAAGAATAAAAGAATGCAAATATCACAAATGACTCACCAAAGCTGAGCTCCTAAACTAAACTAATATAAAAAATAACATATATTGAACTAAATTCATAGTATTTATATTTCAAACTAAGCCAGTAAAGTGAAGCATAAACTGCAAATAAATTCTGATTTGCCAAATTAAAAGCAACATTAACTACTAATGTATTTTGCTTTGCAAAGATCAACTTACTTTTCTAGTATCATGGGTCGATGTTTTTGGATTCCTTGCTACCAAGATACATCTCCAATAAACCTGGGACTTTAGGTATGTATTGATCAACATACTTCTTCTGGAAATCCTTCTCACTTATCAACAAGGACCGTATGTTACTTTTTATCAGCTTCTTTGACTCTAATACATTCAAAACATTATACCTAGGGCGAATCCGTTTTTCAATTGATAACCCAAGTAATATGGGGTTTGCAACTAGAGTTTTAGGCTCCAACTTCATAGTATTCAAGTAGAAATGCATTGCATTACTGATTTTCGCCTCTGAAAAAGCTAAACAATATGGATGGCGATTAAAAGCCATCAAAATATCCTCTTCTTTCCATCCCATACTCTTCATAAACCCAATTTTCTTTTCCCAAGTTGATGCAGACATTGATATCATCACTCTAAGAGCATATACGAACATAGGGGCATTTGGTTCAAGACCCAGATTCTTAACAGCATTCACTGCGTAAACCATGGTTTTAGGGTTTTGAGTTAACACTCTACCGAACAATATAATTTTTTCTATACCATGAGAAGGCACTCCCTCTTTCATCAAAAAATCAACATTGGGCCGCATTATTCCATTCAAATTAAGTTGAAGGAACCATGGAGAACGGATAATAACAGTTGCCATTTTCTCATTACTGTTAAGGAATGACCTTAAGAACTCAAAACATGGTTTAATTTGAGAATCTAAAGACCTACCAATAGCAGAGGGATTTGAAGCAATGAATTGCGCAAGAAGCTCACCTGCCAAGCCATTTTGTACGAAGTACTCAAGTTTGGGCTGGAGATTGTTTTTTACTTTGAAGCGGAGAATTTTAGGGTATTTGACGATCAATTTAGCCACCTGAGTATCGCTGAAACGATGCGATTTAAGGAGTTGAATCACAGAATGAGGCTTTTGTGGGTTTGTTTCGTCAAGCTGAAATCTATCGGAGACAGAAAGAGCAGATTTTAGAGGAAGCCCGCATGAATCGACGAGGAATTGAACTGTAAATGAAGATGAAGATGAAGAAGTTCTGATGTCGGGTACAGAAGGAGTGGAGGAAAGGGTTGCAGAGGATTGAAGAAAACGTTTATGGATTTGAGAAAACACATTTCTGATTAAATTGCTGCCCAATTTGGAAGCCATATGAAAGGAGTATGAGAAGTAGAGAATTGGAAGCTTTCAAAAGGGATAATAATGGAGATTGCACAGACAGAGAGAGGAGAGAGTTTGAGAGGAAAGGCCGATTGGATAATAACAGGCCTTAGGTTAGGGTTAGGGTTGCAATTAGACGTTTCCTATAGGGATTGTTCAAACTAAAACAATGAACACTTGAGGTCATTTAGGCGATCTTTAGAATCGATGATACATCATAAAGAAAAATGTAATTTCGTAATAAATATGGTTCCGAATAACTTTAATTCTTGAATGTTGTCATTTTGATATTGTTAACGTTATTTTAAGGAGTTAGTTAAAGTTGAGTGGTTACCAATGTTAAAACGTGTAAAATTTAGTAACCATACCATTAAAAAATTGAAGGTCAATCGCCATAATGCTAAAATGAATAAAGTTCAATGATGATTGGTATAATTTGCCACCCTATTTTATAAATAGAAATGGAGATAAGGATGAAAATTCTCCATGTAAACGAGGACAAGAGAAAGCAGTCGCTATTTACCCGCCCCATTTGCTACCTTATGCCAATTCCTTTTTTATACTCGTTAAAGCAAAATTCTTTCCATATGCATCTAAATATTCTTAATGTGGTTTTTTTTACGATTCTTATATCTTACGAGAGTATAATATTTGATGTGAAATTCACAAATATAAATACTCAAACTTAATTCTCATCTACGATTATGCTTTTATTCATATTCCCACTTCTTGAAAGCACTCTTTCAAATAAATCATTAACTTCACAATGTAATTCTTCGCCTTCCAAATTAGTCTCTTCTAAGCTAGATTATTGGTCGTGAACGTAGTTAACATGTGTATTACTTTTTTAATGTGTTCATCGAACCATTATTTCACTTGATCAATTCTGTTGGGATGGCAACATGTATTATACCCGTAGTTACCCGATACTACCATGTCCTAATAGGATTATCCGTACTTTATATAAAATCAATAAGGATGGCTGGACTATAAGAGATTTCAATGCCACATAATATGTCACATAGCCGCACACCATGTGGGGAGAACTTACTCATCAAGGTGGACAGAAGACAAGAGCTGGCAGAATTCTTCCATCCTTTAATTAATGTTTATGTCATTACTTATTTATTGTTTTGCCATGTAATCTTATTCTCCTAATTGCTAGATTTCAAATACCCCTAACGTTTTGGACCAGAAGCAATTTTATCATTAACGTCTAAAATGGTGCATTTTTACCCCTAATGTTGAAAATCAAAAGCAATTTTACCCTTAACGTTGATAAATTGGATTAATTCCAGACACTATTATAAAATACAGATATTTTTGTTTATTATTCTGTACCAATTACATAACAATTCGTTCTAAAAAAGGATTTCATGTTTTTTATAATTTAATAATAGAATTTGAGATTAATATTTATAAATTCAGTGAATTTTTTGATTTTTTTTGTCTAATCCGTACAAAAAGACAGTATGTTTTTTATTTTTTTATTTTTTTTACATCCCAACGAATGTTTGTGATTTGTTACTGGTAAAATAACACACATATAAAGTGTAGATAACAAGATTCATGACCGAAAAGACAGTTTGATGAATTATTTCTCAAATTGACCCAATTTATTAACGTTAGGGGTAAAATTGCTCTTGGCTTCCAACATTAGGATAAAATTGCACCATTTTAGACGTTATTGTTAAAATTGCTCCTAGCCCAAAACATTGGAGTTATTTTTGCACCTTAACCTTTATTATCATTATTATTATATGATTTATATCATATCACATTGTTAATAATTTTATTTACAGAGAACTAAAATGAAGAAGTAAATTGACACAGAATTTGCAATAACTATTAACAATTACAAAGTATTGGTCATAGCAATCCAATAATACAAAACATAATGAGAATTTGGATAAGTTTCCTATACTTCTTTGAGAAGTATTGAACTGATACTTGAGTTCAGAACTTTAAGAGTGCCTTGTTAGGCTCTTGAACTCGCTTAAAATATCTCATTAGGCCGTAAATCCACAAGAAAAGGGTTGGTTAAAACGTTAAGTTCAATGGGCTAATACATCATTCTAACCACTTTAGATGAGGTTAATCTATCAAGTTAAGCAAATTTAGAAGGACAATAAGTCATTTTAAACAAGTTTGAGGCTAAACCAGATATCCTTAAAGTTCAACAAGTTTGAGGCTAAACCAGATATCCTTAAAGTTCAAGAGGCTAATTGACTTTTCTCACCAAGTTTACGAGCTTTTTTTGGCTAAGTTCAAGGGCTTATGACATTAAATAAAAGATTCACTATTGAATATTGATGGCATGTATAATATAAACAAGATCTATGACATTCAAATGAAATTGAAAAAATCATTGTATCTGGTGTTTAAATCTAATTCTGGTTATTCAAAACACATATTTATATTGGAAGAAGCAAATTCTTGACCTTGTTCTGCATAACAACAAAATTTACAAAGATAATGCAACTAACATGACACGGTTGACTTTTCTAGTATATCATATATAACCATATAGCCAGTGGCGGAACCAGGACCCCGGATGACCTGAGGCTCAAACATATCAGTAAAAAAAAAATTGAAATTAACTGTGCAGTTGACGGTAAATTTTCAAAGTCGTTGGGCAAATTTTTTTAGCTTCCAACGCATTAAAACTGTAAAAATGTTATCATTTTTTTAGAAACTAACATGGAACTAATAGAAAATTAAACCTGTAACCATCTCATCTATCTTTAAACATTGAAATAATACTACATAGAGTCAATATAATTCTCTCCAAAATATTACCAGACACCGTTACTAACAACAACAACAACAACAACAACAACAAAGTCTTAGTCCCGAAATGATTCGCGGCCGGCTAACATGAACCATCATATAAAACCGTAAAATCAAGTCGGATCAACGACACAAATTCTCCCCCTCCATTTTGTCCTATCTACTACCATATTTTCCTCAATCCCCAATAAACTCATATCACTCTCCTCCAAGTTTGCTTAGGTCTTCCCCTACCTCTCACCACTACATCCCTTTGCCACTCTTCAGTCCTCCTAACCGGCGCATCAAACGCACCTTAGTCGGTTTCCTCTCATTTTATTCTCAACAGATGTAACCCCTACTTTTGTACTAATTATTTCATTACTCACCTGATCCTTTCTCGTATGACCACACATCCATCTCAACATACGCATCTCCGCCACCGACATCTTATGGATGTGACAGTGTTTCACTGCCCATCACTCCGTACCAAACAGCGTTACTAAAAAAAAAAATTCTCAATTCTCCGGCGGCCTGCCGGGGCTCGAGCCCCTGGTTCCGCCCCTGCATATAGCGCATATATATAACATAACACAATTTTAACACAAAAACCGAAATTGTCACCCCCCTCATCTCTACTCCATTACTTCATCCTAGATTTTAGTACATATACCAAAATTGTAATAATCAGTTAAAGAGAAAGATACTTCTAACAAGCAGGGCAAGTAAGAGGGACTTTAGAGTACTAAAACGAAGACATAGCAATTCTAATATCTAATATGGAAAGAGCTGTTATAGAACCATTCTTCACTTTGCCAATGAAACAACATATCAACAAAAGAATATCTTGGATGCAACAGTCACACCACATTACACTCCTGATGACCCAAACAAAGATTCTCTTTACGAAATTTATCATCCAATCAGTATGCAAGGGAGAGTTTCAAATCAGTCCCCAAAACAATATCCATTGTATTCAATACTAATAGTATTTGGAAGACAAATTAGCCACCAAAAACATAATTAGTGAAGTAACTATTAACCTATTTTAATTGCAAAGGAATACTTACTTCTGAATCTACCAGCAGGCTTTGGCTTCCTTCATATCAAGATAAAACTCCAACAAACCAGAGACTTCATCTATGTATTGATCAATATATTTGTCACGGAAATTCTTCTCACCTATCACTAACATCTGTAACTTGATCCCTTTAATCAGCTTCTTTGACTCCAAAACCTTCAAAACATGACACCTCGGACCAACTCTTTTTTCAATTGAATACCCAAGTAGTTCTCCCAAAAACAATGGTATTGATATACTTTTTTCCAATTTCACTTGAGTGTCATAGATCATGAATTTCTACTTTAATACTATGAGATTTAGTGAGGAGGATATTTTAAAAACTTTCAAGCGATTTCCACAATGTGCTAAAGCTTACTCTGAGGAGAACATTAGGAAGACATTGAATTTCTACTTTAATACTATGAAGTTGGAGCCTCAAACTATAATTGTACATCCCGCTTCATGTAGAGCAGGATGTACAATTATAGTTTGAGGCTCCAACTTCATAGTATTAAAGTAGAAATTCAATGTCTTCCTAATGTTCTCCTCAGAGTAAGCTAAACATTGTGGAAATTGCTTGAAATTGTGGAAATCGCTTGAAAGTATTTAGAATATCCTCCTCACTAAATCCCATAGTATTAAAGTAGAAATTCATGATCTATGACACTCAAGTGAAATTGGAAAAAAGTATATCAAATCATTGTATTTGAAAGAAGCAATGATATCATGATATCAACTGCTGATGAGTAGCTTCTATTGATAAGAATACTTCTGATTACCATAGATAAAACTATTAATCTATTTTCATTGCAAAGGAAAACTTACTTCTTCTAAATCAACCACCAAGCTTTTGTCTTCCTTCATACCAAGATAAAACTCCAACAAACTGGGGACTTCATCTATGAATTGATCAATATATTTCTCCAAAAAATTATTCTCACCTATCTTTATGTGATTGAACTCCTTGTCCTTGATCCCTTTTATCAGCTTCTTTGACTCCAAAACCTTCAAAACATGATACCTTGGACGAACTCTTTTTTCAATTGAATACCCAAGTAGACAGGGATTTACAATTATAGTTTGGGGGTCCAACTTCATAGTATTAAAGTAGAAATCCAATGTCTTCCTAATATTTTCCTCAGAGCAAGATAAACATTGTGGAAATCGCTTGAAAGCTTTTAGAATATCATCCTCACTAAATCCCATACTCTTCATCACCTCAATTTTTTTCTTCCAAGTTGACTCACTCATTTGCACCATCACTCTAAAAGCTTGTATGAACATTCTATCAGTAGTTTCAAAGCCAAGATTTTTAACAGAATTCACAGCATCAATAATCTTTTGAGGTTTTAGGAGTACAGATCTTGGGTACGAAATTAACAACCTCTCCATAGCATGAGCAGGAACTCCCTCTCTCATTAAAGCATCAACATTTGGTTTCAATAGAATCTTCATATTGTGACTCAATAACCATGGTGCGCGCTTAAAAGCCACAAGCAATTTCTCATCATTATCTAAAAACAACCTCAAGAACTGAACAGACGGTTTGATTCGGGAAACTAGAGACATTTCCAAAATATACGGATTAGACAAAATGATCTGGGGAAGTAGCTCACCTTCAAAGCCAATTTTGACGAGGTACTCAAATTTGGGTTCGAGATTGTTGTGAATTCTGCAATTGAGAACTTGAGGCCATTTCACAATCAATTGGGCGACATGATTATCGCTGAAATGATGAGATTTGAGGAGTTGAAGTATAGATTGAGGCTTTTGTGGAGTCTTATCGTTGAGCTGAAACTTCTCGGAGACAGATAGAGCTGATTTAAACGAAAGGCCACATGAATTGATGAGGAAATCAACAGTAAACGATGGTGAAGAAGTTGGAGTGATGGTGGGTAATGGTGGAACAGAAGAATGAAGAAAACGTAATCTAATGAAATGATTAGCCATTAATGCGAATTGAGAAGCTAAGAAGTGAGAATGGATGAGGATCTAAAGCAGAAACTAGGGTTCAGCTCTTCCTATTCAATTTCAGGATCGGGGAATATCTTATTGTTAAATAATTTATTAGTCCATTGCTTTGTTTATAAACACACTGCAAGATTTCTATTTTTGTCAATATTAATTATTTGATTATATATTCTATTTTATTTTAAATTTTTAACCGAATATATGTACAACCATAATAAAATACTAAATGACTATATTATTATGTTATGTATGTCATTTTATGCTAAATATAACAGTTAAAAATCTAAAAGAAATAGACAAAATGACCAAAAAATTAATATTGGTAAATGATAAAGACCTTATAATATGTTAGACAAAAAGCAGAGGATTAATATATTATTTACCCTATCTTATTTGAATATATTTAAAATAGGGCAAAGTAAAAAAAAAAAAAATGTTCGTGATTTTTCCTTATTTGCATATTAATTATTTGATCTTTTTATCTATTTAAAATTAAACTTTTAAGTAATTAATGACAATAATAGTATTTTTTTTTATTTTTTTCAATTACATTTAGGGATAAGTATAAAAAAAATGTCTGTGGTATACCGGTTTTGCGAACTGGGACCTGTGGTTTTTTTTTTACAAACTCAGGTCTATGCTACACGCCGTTAGCAAACAGAGATAAAATTGACTAACGGTGTTAAAATTTAAAGATAAATATAAAATAAATATAAATATCACAAATAAACCCCCAAATTAAAAATAAATATAAAAAATACCATCTTTCCATCTCTTTTCAATTTTTAATTTTTTTTTTGAAATTTCAGACGTTGAAGATGTCTGGTCCAGACGTTGAAGAACGAGAATTTCCAAAAAAAAATTAAGAAGAAGAAGAAGAAGGAGAAGGAGAAGAAGAAGGAGAAGAAGAAGGAAAATTAAAAATTAAGAAGAGATGGAAAGATGGTATTTTTTATATTTATTTTTAATTTTGGGGTTTATTTGTGATAATTAGATAATTAGGGGTGTTAATTTATAAAATAAATAAATATAAGGACCAAATTAACTCTTTTCTCTTTAAATTTTAACACCGTTAGTCAATTTTACCTCTGTTTGCTAACGGCGTGTAGCACAGACCTGAGTTTGTCAAAAAAAAACCACAGGTCCAGTTCGCAAAACCGGTATACCACATGCATTTTTTTTGTACTTATCCCTTACATTTATATATTGACAAAATACAGATATCAACGTCAAATTGCAATCATGTAAATGAACTTAAATATCAATTTAGTTCATAAACTGTCAAATTAGTAAAAAAAATGAAATTCCACCATATTATTTATTGTTTCGATTTAGGAAGTTGTTTTTTCCGGGGGTTATGTTTTGCTGATATGTAAGAATAATTTTTTAAGATAAAAATGTCTTAAATTGTAATTAGAACTTAACTGTGTAATTATAATACTTTGTTTTGTAAATAAAACATACCACATACTTTATTTGTAAACTTTTAAACTACATGCCTCTATTTGCAAATTGGACAAATCACATGCATTTTTTCCGTTCTTTTCCTTTTAAAATAGGTTAAGTTACAAATTTAATCTTTGGGTGTGAGAAAGGATACTGTCTACTACATAAAACAATTCAATTTTTTTTTACTCAATTCGAAGATATTATTAAGGGATAGGATTAGCATCCTCCAAAAGAATGTTTGTCAGCCAATTTGGCATTACAGATGAAACAAAATTGCTAGCATTAGAATGAGCATGTCTTGCTACCAAATAGGCAGCGCCGTTCATTAGGCGAGGAATAAAAGCAATTTTAAAATGAGAATAAAATGACAAATAGCTTGCAGTCATGAATAATTGAACCAAATTCAGAAAGGTCCACTCGAGGTGAAGCCATTAAACAATTAAAAGGACACCTTAGTAAGGCTCAGCAACGCATGAAAAACGAAGTAGACAAGCATCGTGGGGAGGTGGAATTTGAGTTGCATCCTCATTGCCAACAGTCGGTTGCCTGTCGGATCAACCCCAAGCTGGCTGCTCGATTTAAGGTCCTTTCCAAATTGAATCGAACTGCCTGCAGGATCTCAAGTGCACCCTGTTTTTCATGTTTCCCTCCTTAAAAGGGTTGTGTGAAGCAGTCAGTCGGTTGAGCCTACTCTCCCAAAAGGCTTTGAGACAACAATTGATTCCACATTGACACTAAAACGCGTGTTAGCTACACGTACTACTCACAAACAAAGGGGTAGCATTCAGCAATGGCTTGTTCAATGGAAGGACTGGAGTGTGGAAGATGCCACTTGGGAAGATCAATCTGTTATCCGCACCGAATTCCCTACCGTTCGTCTCGAGGACAAGACTCAATTTGATGGAGGTGGCAATGATAGGAATCATGATAGGCCTAGCACAATTCTTCATAATTCTAATGCTAGATGCAGAATGTGGAAATTGAGCGGTAGATGAATAAGAAATTGCTAAATGCAGGATTACCTTGATAGATAGATGCTCAACACTTATAATCAAACATCATCATGAAATAATATTGACTTAGAAACATTATAATTAACTTTGGATATAGGAAATTAATGCTACCTACCAGGAACAACTAAATTGATTTTGTCATCTCTTCAAACAACACAATTAACTGATACTTGTCAAATCTACGAATCATACCTTTTAGAATCCCACAATCCCACAAGACAAATTAAAGACCGAAACAAATCAAGGACAAAGCTTCAGTTTAACCAGAATAACCTATTATTTTCAGAGATAAACTAAACTATGATATGCGTAATTAGGTCGTATGAATTCTATAAATAACTGGGTAAAATTCAATCCCCGTTCAAAAACTTCCTGAATTCATAACTGTCACAATCCTCAAAAGCCAATCTTCAATGTATTGGAAAAGGGGATATTGTGAAACCAGAGATCACAAATACATTACTACATTGTCAGGCAATAGTAATTGTAGTTTTTCGATATAAAAAAGAGGATATTATAAAAACTCATCGTAACTACTTCTAAACATACACAAGAACAAAAAACTTATTTCCTAAAATCAAACAACAATTAAAACTTTTCTGCAGAGGTTGAATGCAGCGAAGATTCCAAACAACTCATCCACAAGTTCAAGAACTAATGCACGTTTCAAACAGGAATTTTAGAAATGAAGAGCAAGAAAAGGAAAAGAGTTCAATGATAGTGAAGATAACCAACATCTCATCTCATCTCATTTTCTGACATAAGCTTATGCATACAACCTCATCTTGCACGACAAGGCATATGAATTCCACAAAGTATAGAGCTTGAATGCAGCGGAGATTCCAAAAAACTCTTGCTTGGAACTAGAGGAATCAAATATCATTTATCTTCGCACTGTAGGTTTGTTATGCCGAATTTTAAAATCTCTGAGCAAGTACAAAAGGCAGTGTAATTCACAGACTCAGGCCTTGATTTTATACTCTGCTTCTTGATACTGTGGCTTCTTGAATCCTATTATTGATCGTATGGTTTGAGTACAAGAAGTCCATTTTGCATCAGTGAAGGTCTTATGTTCTAGATTGTTGTTGGTAGGGAAAAAGATTCATTGTCCAGCTGATGTTTTGAGGTATCTGAGTAACCTGTATGCCGTCTGCAAATCATCTATATTAGAGTTGTCAGGCATTGTGAAAGTTTGTGGACTATGTAGCATATCTATGGTCTTGAATGGGTTAAATAAAGTAATTTCCCAATGAGTTATATGTAGGAAGGGATGTTTGTACATGGAGTGTTTGGTGTGCTGGGCTTAAAGTTTTGTTTTACTAGCTTTGATCCTAATCTATGAAGCACGGACTCTTCCCCAGGGTCGCCGTGGCCGTGTCGGACTCGGCGGACTCGGCCGGACACGGCGGTGACACGGCCGGAAGATGGGACTCGGCAGTGACACGGATGGGACTCGGCGGGACATGGATGAGACTCGGCTAAGGTGAAAATAGGTGAAAATTTAGGGTTCCTGCGGTTCACAATTCTCCTGTAATGTCTTTCGCGATTCTTCATCTGCAATTTCTTTTGAGATTTCTTAGAATCTCTGCAATTTCTTTTGAGATTTTCTTTCTCTCTATTTCTCCTGCGATTTGATTCATTCATCTCCTGCGAATCGCGAATCATTCTTCATCTCCTGCGACTCGTGATTTGCGATTCATTCTTCACCTCCTGCCTTACACGATTCTTCCTTGTTCATTCTTCATCTCCTGCCTTTCACAATTCGCGATCCATTCTTCATCTCCCTTATTCAGTCTTCATCTCCCTTGCTCCATGACTGAACAGTCTTCATCTCCCTCCTCTAATTTCAAACTTGGTTTCTTCTTCAGCCAAGCAGTACAAATATATTTTTTTTATATCTAATATATGTATAATTAGCAAGTTTTTTATATATTTTTATATCTAATATATATAATTAATTATATAAATTTTCCGTGTCCCGCCGCACCCTGTGTCTCGTACGGTTTGCCGTGTCCGCACCCGAGTCCGTGCTTCATAGATCCTAGTAATAGTAATAAGTAGGAAGTAAAAACTAACAGTTTGAATAGGTCGTTCATGCCTTATGACTTCAACTCGTACTTCTTCACAAAGTTTTCCCCTATTTTCTTCATAAAATTCAAAATTTGCATTTTGAGAAGTGTTGAATTGATAATAAAGTTCAGAACCAATGATCATATATTAAAGGCTAAATACATATATCAGAAGCCCCCATGAACTTGACCCAGAAACTAATTGGCACCCTGAATTTTAAGAGTGTCTTGTTAGTCCCTCGAACTTCCTTAAAATGTCTCATTAGGCCCCTAAACCCACGTAGCAGAACAAGGAAAGGTTTGGACACGTTAAAACGTTTAACCAAGTTCAATGGACTACTACATCATT
Organism: Euphorbia lathyris; assembly: GCF_963576675.1. Classification (NCBI taxonomy): domain Eukaryota; kingdom Viridiplantae; phylum Streptophyta; class Magnoliopsida; order Malpighiales; family Euphorbiaceae; genus Euphorbia; species Euphorbia lathyris. The sequence continues at coordinate 92,575,094 of NC_088912.1, read as the reverse complement.
CTAACCACATCATATGAGGTTAATCTATCAAGTTAAGCAAATTTTGGAGGACAATAAGTTAACCAAAACAAGTTTAGGGGACTAACAAGATATCCTTAAAGTTCAAGAGGCTAATTGACTTTTCTGACCAAAGTTTAGGAGCTTTTTCAGCTAAGTTCAAGGGCTTATGATGTATTCAGCCTATGTTGAATAAAAGAGTGAATGAAAGCATTCACTATTGAATATTGATGGCATGTATAATATAAACAAGATCTATGACATTCAAATGACACTGAAAATAATAATAATGAAAATCATTGTACTTGATGTTCAAATCTAATTCTGTTATTCAAAACACATACTTATATTGGAAGAAGCAAATTATTGACATTGTTCTACGTAACAACAAAATTTACAAAGATAATTCAACTAACATGACACGGTTAACACGACTATTACTTTAATAGTATATAATATATATACATATATAACATAACACAATTATAACACGAAAACCGAAATTGTCACCCCCCTAATCTCTACTCCATTACTTCATCCTAGATTTTGGGAGTAGTACATATACCAAACTGTAATAATCATTTAAAGAGAAAGATACAGAATGAGTTGCCTTTTCTAACAAGCAGGGCAAGCAAGAGAGACTTTTAAACTACCTAAAACGAAGACATAGCAATTCTAATAACTACATATCAACAAAAGAATATCTTGGATGCAATAGTCATACCACATTACACTCGTGATGACTCAAAGAAAGATTCTCTCCAAGAAAGATGCAATAGTTAAAATTGCTCTTAACTGCCACGTTAAGGATAAAACTACACAATTTTAAACGTTAAGGATAAAATTGCTCTTAGCTATTAACGTTAGCAATATTTTTATACCGTATTCTAAAAAAAATCATTGCACAACCTTAATTTGGTAAAGGTATAATTAATACCCACTCCTATAAGTGGTAATTTGTTTTATGGTTTTTGTTGTTGAATCTAGAATTACTCTACCCAGTGTTACTATTGAAAATGTTAACAATAAAATATTACAGTTTCTCATATTAAAAGTATATTTATGGTTACTGAAAAATGTTAATTTAAATTTTATTCTTTATTTTATAGAGCTTTTAGAAAACACCATCAAAACCCTAAAGAAAAAACACCATCAAAATGAAAATGTTTTAGAAAAATGTCAACAAAAAGCATAACAATTTTCTAAAATACCAAACACATAAGTTTCAAGAATATAAATTTTCTTAACTTTTTTTTTTTTAAATACATTGTATAACTATTACTATTATTCTTTGAAAAAGAAATAAGGTAAGGATTTGAACTCAAAATCCTAATATTTCATTTTGTGGATATATGTCAATATACTTAAACACATAAATATAATAAAAAATCATATTGAAACACACAATCATCAATATATCACTTTCTCTAGAAATTTAGAAGCTTGTGATGCATTCAGCCTATATTAAATAGAAGAGTGAATACAAGCATTCACTATTGAATATTGATGGCATGAATCATATAAACATGATCTACGACATTCAAGTGAAATTGAAAACAATTAATAATCAAAATCATTGTATTTGGTGTTCAAATCTAATTCTGGTTATTGAAAGAAGCAAATTCTTGAACTTGTTCTACTCTGGAATTTGAATAGTTGGCTTCCATTGATAAGAGGATATTATCTCCTTTCCTCTCTAATATCTCCAACTAACCCCTTAACTCATGCCATTTATTCACAATAAAACAACAGCAACATATAACAAGGTAATTTGTGTTGAATAGGGATAGTAATTTCTTGTACAACAACAAAATTTATAAGGATAATTCAACTAACATGATATGATGGATACGATTATCATTTTTCTTGTATTAATATCATATATAATTATAACAATATGGAACATAAAACCCAAAATTGTCACCCCTAGTCTCCATTACTCCATTGTAATTGTCATTTAAATAGAAAGATACAGAATGAGTTGTCTTCCTTTTCTAACAAACAGAGCAAGTGAGAGACACTTTTAGAGTACTTAAAATGAACACATAGCAATTCTAATAAGAGGTGTTTATACCACCATTCTGCACTCAAATAGGTTCTTCTTTTAGTTAGAAGATCAAAAATCAACACCTAGAAACAAAAGAATATCTTGGATAGTATTTGAAACATGCAAAGGGGAGTTTCAAATCAGTTCCCAAAATAATATCCATTGAATTCAATATTAATAGTATTTGAAACACAAATTAGCCCACCAAAACCACAATTAGTAAAGTTAAGAATATCCAAAGAACTATTTACCTATTTTAATTGCAAAGGAAAGCTTACTTCTTCTCCATCAAGCACCGAGCTTTTGCCTTCCTTGATACCAAGATAGAACTCCAACAAACCAGGGACTTCATCTATGAACTGATCAATATATTTGTCATGGAAATTCTTCTCACCTATCAGTAAGATCTGTAACTTTGTGTAACCTTTTATCAGCTTCTTTGACTCCAAAACCTTGAAAACATGATACCTTGGACGAACTCTTTTTCCAATCGGAAGCCCAACTAGGACGGGATTTACAATTATAGTTTGAGGCTCCAACTTCATAGTATTGAAGTAGAAATCCAATTTCTTCCTAATGTTCTCCTCAGATAAAGCTAAACAATGTGGATGCCGCTTGAAGGCTTTTAGAATATCCTCTTCACTAAATCCCATACTCTTCATAACCTCAATTTTCTTCTTCCAAGTTGACTCACTCATTTGTACCGTCACGCTAAAAGCTTGTATGAACATTCTATCAGCAGTTTCAAAGCCCAGATTTTTAACAGAGTTCACAGCACTAATCAACTTGTCAGGGTTTAGGAACATAGATCTTGGGTGCACAATTAGGAACCTCTCCACAACATGAGCAGGCAGTCCTCCCTCTTTCATTAAAACATCAACATTTTGTTGCAATCGAATCTTCGAATTGTAACCCAATAACCATGGTGCGCGGATAACAGCCGCAAGAAATTTCTCATCATTATCTAAAAACGACCTCAAGAACTGGATAGACGGTTTGATTGAAGAAGCTAAAGAGTCCCAGGCAATAGACGGATTAGATAAAATGATATGGGGAAGTAGCTCACCTTCAAATCCCATTTTGACGAGGTAATCAAATTTGGGTTTGAGATTGTCGTGAATTCTGCAATTGAGAACTTGAGGCCATTTCACGATCAATTGGGCCACATGGCTGTGGCTGAAATGATGAGATTTAAGTAACTGAAGTACAGATTGAGGCTTTTGTGGAGTCTTGTGGTTGAGCTGAAACTTGTTGGAGACAGAAAGGGCAGATTCTAATGAAAGGCCACATGAATTGACGAGGAAATCAACAGTAAACGATGAAGAAGAAGTTGGAGATGGAGGAACAGAAGAATGAAGAAAACGTAATCGAATGTGAGGAGGGAATATGATATTTCTAATGAAATGATTAGCCATTTATGCGAATTCAGAAGTGGAGAACTGAGAATGGAATGCAGAAACTAGGGCTCAGCTCACCCAGCCTCCTATTGACGAGGGAAATTCGATAATATGATATTTATGTTTTTTTTTTTTTTTTCAAAACACATCAAAAGAAACATAAACATAGTTTAGTAAAAGGAATAATAACCAAATTTCATTCTCATATTTTAGGAAAAGTGTAAATCTAACCTTATGGATTGATATAAATTTAACTCTAAGATCAATTTTAGTCATAAAACATTGGGAGTTTTTTTTTTTTTTTTGAAAATCAAAGGTGTCAAAACTTTATTCAATATCAGAAATTAAGGCGTTACAAATGAACTCAGGGGGCTATGTTTCCATATCCTAATGTCAGACGCAGAATCCGCAGCTCCGGCTAACAAATGAGCTATCGAATTCGCTGACCTCCTAACAAATGAAAAGGATAACACCTTAAGCCCTTTAATCATGACTTTACAATCATCGACTATGATGCCAAAAGGGGAAACTAACTCGGTGGTTCCGTTAATAGCCAGAGCCAAGAGTTGAGAATCCGTTTCCAGATGAACATCAACGACATTTTCCTTCTTCAACCAGCTTAACGCTTCCCGACAGGCCATGCTTTCTGCTAGAAGTGGATCTTGACAATATCCTAATGGGCCGTTTCCTGCAGCAATGAAGTCGCCCATGTGATCCCGCAAAATGAAGCCAAAGCCTGCCCTTCCTGAACCCGTGAATAGAGTTGCGTCTACGTTAAGTTTTAAGCTCCCTTGCTCCGCACCGATCCACGTTGAACGCATAGGTATCGTCTCTCTTGTATCCAACGATTTCTGGGCTGATTGCCACTTGATCAAGAACGACTTGGCACTACAAATTGTTATCGCCGGCGGCTGTCTCTTATTTTCCCAGCAAACAGAGTTTCGACCTTTCCATATAGCCTAGCACAGGGTGGCCGCCAATTCTAAGGATCTATTGTCGAAAGTGTTCTTGATATAGCGCCAGAAACCATTAAAATCGTTAAACCTCATGCTCAGGTCGCCAATATTTGTCAGTAACCAAACCTGCCTTGCTTCTAGACATGAAATCAGTGCGTGAAAGACTGTTTCAACTTCAAAATTGCAGCGCGGGCACATAGTAGCAATATCTATTCGTTTCTTCGCCAATTCATAATGCGTAGGTAAGCAACGATCTGTTGCCCTCCACACTAATTGTCGAACCTTTGGCGGAACATGAAGCTTCCAAATTTTACCCCAGTCTTCGTTTAGATCAGCCCCCATATTGTCAGTTGGATTGAAATGTATGTGTCGATAGGCACTTCTGACAGAGTAGGCTCCATTCCTTTCCAAATTCTACGACCACCGATCCCGTAATTCCCTTCGACTCAACTGTATCTTTGATATTAACCTTCTGTCTCTTCCAGAGAATAGTTCCTGAATTTTCGTGGCGTCCCAATCCCCTTGCGGACTTTCTCGGAGAGATGCTACTGTTTCACCCTCACGACCAGGAGGCGCAATGCTGTCCACGAAGGGGTTAGTATCGTCCGGTAGCCAGGGGTCTATCCAAATGTTAACTTCTGTACCCGCCCCAATGAGAACACGACATTGTGATTTTAATAACGGTAGACCAGCCATGATGTTTCTCCATATATAGCTTGGGTTCGTTTTAATTTCCGCATCAAGAATAGAGGACTGAGGGAAGTAACGTGCTTTGAAGATTCTTGCAACTAAGGAGGTTGGGTTAACCAGCATTCGCCATGCCTGTTTTGCCAAAAATGCAATATTAAAACAGTGTAAGTTCTTGAAACCCATACCTCCTTGTTGTTTCGGTTTGCATAGCTTCTCCCATGACTTCCAGTGTATCTTCTTTCCTTGTCCGTCCTCCGAGCCCCACCAGAAGGAGTTTAATAATTTTTCAATCTCTTCGCAAAGAGTAATAGGGATAAGGAACATACTCATAACATAGGACGGAACTGATTGTAGCACCGATTTGATTAGAATTTCCTTCCCTGCTTTTGATAGGAATCTATTTTTCCAGCTGCTTATTCTTTTCGTGATCTTTGATTCAATGTACTCAAACACCTCCCTTCTATTTCTTCCAATCAATGATGGAAGTCCAAGATATTTTCCCGGGCTTGCTACCACTTCCACTTCCAGATTGCTTCCTATACTCGTTTGTATGGTTGCTGGCACATTCTTACTGAAATGGAGAGAGGATTTATTCAGATTAATCTTCTGTCCAGAAGCTTCTTCATATTGTTTAAGACATTGTCTTATTGCTTCGCTTTCCTCAATTGAAGCCCTGAAAAACAGATAACTATCATCAGCAAAAAATAGGTGGGTTATTGTTGGTGCCTGTGGTGCAATCGCACATCCATGAATTCTTCCCCCTGACTCAAGAGCCGATAAAGCAGCAGACAGGCCCTCTGCACATATTAGGAAGAGATATGGTGAGATCGGATCACCCTGTCTTAACCCCCTCTGTGGAATGATTGGACCAATCATATGTGGACCATTGATGATCCTGTACTTTGCTTTGGTGACACATTGCATAATTAATTGAACCCACAGGGGAGAGAAACCCAGTTTGAGCATCATCTTTTCAAGAAAGTTCCATTCCACCCTGTCATAAGCTTTTGCCATATCTAATTTTAGCGCTGCATACCCCTTCTTCCCTTGAGTTTTCCTGTTAAGATAGTGATTTACTTCAAAGGCAAGCATTACATTATCTGTGATCAGCCTCCCTGATATGAAGGCGCTCTGTTGTTCGGATATGATGCTAGGAAGTACAGACTTGAGCCTGTTTGCCAACATTTTTGATATTATCTTGTAAATCACATTGCATAGGGCAATTGGACGCAAATCAGAAGCATATTCCGGGGCTGACTTCTTTGGGATCAAGACCAACGTTGTTTCATTGATTTCCTCTGGTAGCACACCCGTATTGAGCCATTGGAGACACACCTCAGTTACTTTTTCCCCCACCACACCCCAGTACTTTTGATAAAAACATGGGTTGAAACCGTCCGGCCCTGGACTCATCTCTGGATGCATTGAGAAAATTGCGCTTTTAACTTCCTCCGGGACAAACGATCTAAGGAGTTCTTCATTATCTGATTCGGTAACTTTTCCAGAGATATTAGCTAATATAGGATCCGGATCGCAAATTTCAGATGTGAAAATACCGTTAAAATACGATGAGATGATGTCGTCGAGGCCCGATCCCCATTCCTTCCATTCACCATCGTTTCCTTTTAGTCTGAGCAGGCTATTTTTCTTTCTCCGAGCTGTTGCTGCTTTATGGAAGTAGCTTGAGTTTAAATCACCCCCTTTTAACCATTGTTGTTTCGCCCGCTGACCCCAATAATTCTCTTTTTGAATCAGCAGCATGTCCAGTTCTTCTTTCGCTGCCTTATAGGCCTGAACAGCTTCAAGGTCGTTCCTTCTTTTTGTGGAGCGCATTATTAGTTTGCAATTTTCCACCTTCAGCTTGAATTGGTTTCTCAACTCGTTGCCCCACTGAAGTAAAGATGTTCCGCACTCCTTTAACCTGTTTGGAAGAGAGGTATCGACCTCACTCTGCCAGCTAGTAACAACCCTGTCCCTGCAGTCACTCTCATGTATCCAGACATTTTCAAATCTGAAGTCGTGCTTTAACTGTGTTCTATTCTGACATACCAATAGGAGAAGGGCTGTGTGATCTGAGCATGAGACTTCTTCATTTATTAATTTAGCATCTGGAAACCTAAGCCGCCAATTTGAGGTAGCAAGAGCTCTGTCTATCCTTTCTTCGATTAATCTACCTGATTCACGCCCCCTTTCCCATGTGAAAGGATACCCCTCCAGGCTAATGTCGGATAGACCACTTAGTTCAATGGCTGAATTAAAACCTCTTATCATAGCTGGATTCTGTCTTGCACCTCCCGATTTTTCACTTTGAGACCTGATGTTGTTAAAATCCCCAATTATAATCCAAGGAAGAGAAGAGAGAGTTGATAGCTGAACTATTAAATCCCAAAAATCTTTCCTTCGTGATCTCTCCGGGTGTCCATAGTAACCTGTCAATCTCCAGGGTTCCTGTTTTGGTAGTTTTATTTCCACATCAATATAGTTCCGCGAGAAGCGGAGTAGCCTGACCGAGTTTTTCTGCTTCTAGAGAAGGGCCAGACCCCCTCCATAATTGACTGCCTCCACTATAAAGAAACCCTCATAACCAATCTTCTTCTTTATTGTTTCAATTTTTTCTCTGCTGCATTTTACTTCACTTAAAAACACAAACTCGGGCTTTGTTTTGGACACTAAGTCCTTCAACATGCGAACTGTACGAGGATTGCCCACCCCCCGACAATTCCAATTGAGAGTACTCATAGCCCTAGGCGGGCCTGGACGACAGGACCCACCTCTTTATCATTCTTTGTCTGAGCTGATAGATGTTTACCGTTTTTCTGGTTTGGGGGAATCAGAGACTCTTCCTCCATATTTGTGATCTGAATATCTGGTTCCTCCAGTCGTTTTCTCTTAGGATTAGTGATGTTTATTTCCCCTGAGCTTGTGTCTGTCTCTGAGGAAATCTTCTGCTTTTGGATTGAAGTAGCTCTAAAGTCACCATACCTTGTCTTAGAAGTAGTGAAATTGGTCTCCTGCACCTTCGGTGGACAAGGAAGTAAGTATTTTGAACGTACCTGTTGTGCCGCTCTCCAGGTCAAGGCTCTCAGTGAGGTGGAATAAGCTCTTTCAGCCTTATCCGGGTCCGGGACATCTAGCAATAACTCACAGAATTTGTCTGAATGTCCAATACAACCGCAGAAAAAACAGAAAGTCGGCAGTCCCTCATATCGGAAACATACCCAGGAGAATTCTCCACCTTCTCTGCTAATTCTTAGTTTCCTCTTCAGTGGTTGGAACACATTCACAGATACCCGTATTCTCAGATAGGTTCTACCTACTCCTGTGAAGTTGTTTGGGTCGGATTCCACAAAACTTCCCAGGAAATTTCCAATGTGGAGTGCTACTCTCTCTGATATAAGGCCAACCGGAATGTCGTGTACCTGGATCCAGAAGTCAGTGTTGTGCAGTTCAACAGATTTTGGTTCCTGACCTGGCTCTAAGGGAGCTAACAGTAGCAGTTGCTGTTCAAAGGTCCAAGGACCCCCCCCCCTTTAAAACCCTATCCCTTTCAACTGGATGGAAGAATTCAAATTGAAATGAGTTTGGTCCCAGTTCCATAACACATAGGCCTCTTGATGGACTCCACAAATCAGCCAGGACATTTTTCATAAATTGTGTTTTTATTCCTCTTGAAATCACAAAGGAGCCAACCAGACTCCACGATGATGGTCTAAGAGGGGGCGTGGTGTCTTCAGGTTGTAGTATTAATCCTGCATTAGCTTCGTCTTCTAGGGTTATCATGTGAATAGCGTCTGGTAAGTTATCCATGGCAAACTGGCTTATAGAACAAATCGATTAAACAAATTACCAGAGTTGATTGTTGGGTTCATAGTCGATTAGGGCTTTGCGATGGGGGGAATTGGGAGAAATTGATTGTGGATGGGGATGGATTTCTGGGTTTAGTGAATGATAATCAAAAAACGAAAATTAAAATGGGATGGTCGAGGGATAAAACCAGGGGATTTGGCGAAAAAACGGCGGTGAATTAGGGTTTTTTGCTGGGGGTTTAGTATTTGCTGGGTTTTGTCGATAAAAAGGGGAGTTGAGGATCGTGAATCTGATGGAGGGAATCGTAGTGATCTGGGAGAAGAAAACAGGGGAGGATCGGTTAGATTTTGGTGTGCGGGGGACGGGACTCTGTATCGCGAGAAAAATTCGCCTTGCTCCACAACAGGAAGAAATTCTAACTTCTCTAAGTATTATAATCTCCAATTCTAGAACGTTGGGAGTTAAAAACAACCTGATTCGTTGGTAAGTTGGGTCAATTTCAGACATTATTATAAAACAGATATATGGGTTAAGGTGCAAAAATACCCATAACATTTTGGGTCAGGAGCAATTTTATCCCTAACGTCTAAAATAGTGTAATTTTACTCCTAACGTTTGTAGCCAAGAGCAATTTTACCCCTAACGTTGATAAATTGGGTCAATTTCAGAAATAATTCATCAAACTGTCTTCTCGGTCATGAATCTTATCATCTACACTTCACATGTGCGTCATTTTATCAGTAACAAATCATAAACATATGTTGGGATGTGAAAAAAAATAATAAAAAAAAATATACTGACTTTTGTACGAATTAGACAAAAAAATTCAAAAAATTCATTGAATTTATAAATATTAATTTTTAATTCTATTATTAAATTATAAAAAACATGAAATTCTTTTTTTTAGAATGAATTGATATGCAATTGGTGCAAAATAATGAACAAAAATATCTCTGTTTTATAATAGTGTCTGAAATTGACCCAAATTACCAACGTTAGGGGTAAAATTGCTCTTGGCTACAAACGTTAGGGCAAAATTGCACCATTTTAGACGTTAAAGGTAAAATTGCTTCTAACCCAAAATGTTAGGGGTATTTTTGCACTTTTACCCCAGATATATTATGTATCTTATTCTGCACAATTACATATCAGTTCATTTAAAAAAATTATATTTTCTGAAATTTAATAATAGAATTTGAGATTAATAGTTATAAATTCGGAGAAATATTTTGAATTTTTCTTCGCAACTCGTACAATATATAGTATTATTTAAAAAAAATTAAAATGTGTTCACATCTAGTCATATGTTTATGATCTGTTGCTAATCAAATTAGGCAAAAAGCATCCTGAGGCCCCTGATCTTTTATTGTTTGGTGCATTAAGCCCTCGATCTTTTATTTAGACACATTGAGCCCTTGATCTTTCACCATTTGGTGCATTAAGCCCTTGATCTTTCATTTAGACACATTGAACCCTTGATCTTTCATATAAGGGTGTATTAAGTCCTTCCATAAATCAATTAATATATAGGTTTATTAAGGGCATGTTTGGTGTGACAACAAATGATGTTCTAAAAATAACAAATTCTAAAATAAAAAATATATTATACAAATAATAAAAATAATTTAAATAAAAAATAAAAAATTTATTGAACATAATAAAACCTTGTTTTTCGATAATTATGTTCTAAAAATAAAAATAATGTTAAAATTGAAGCACATTTTGTGGAAATAAGGGTAATTTTATCAATGACAAGTAACTACAAACAACTGTTCATGAAAAGAGCTTTTCGTGAAAAGCTCCAAAATGTTGCAGTGTCTAGAGAAAATGCGAAACACTGCAGTTATATAAACCTAACCAAAATATTGCTGTAGCGGAGGCAATAGCTGTCAGAGAGGCACTATCATGGATCAAAGAAGGAGGATACAGAAACATCGATGTCAGATTGGATTGTTTGCGGGTAGTCCAAGCAATAAACCAGCAAACACTAAACAGCTCTTATTTTTCCGATATTATTAGTGATTGTATAGGTTTAGTTCAAGAGTTAGATAATATAGCTATCTCTTTTGTTAAATGATCAGCGAATTGCGCAGCTCATAGCCTGGCTAGAGCAGACAATTCTTTGTTTGTTCGTGGAGAATGGTATCATTCCCCGCCTTTTTTGTCTTCAATTCTTTCTGCTGATATCAGCCAATAAAGCATTCTTTCATTCAAAAAAACCAAACATGCCCTTAATAAACCTATATATTAATTGATTTACGGAATGGCCTAATATACTCATATATGAAAGATCAAGGGCTCAATGTGTCTAAATGAAAGATCGAGGGCTTAATGCACCAAATGATGAAAGATCAGAGGCTTAATGTGTCTAAATAAAAGATTGAGGGCTTAATGCACCAAACAATGAAATATCAGGGGCCTCAGGATGCTTTTTGCCATAAAATTACTCACATATGAAGTGTAGATAACAATATTCATGACCGAGAAGACAGTTGATGAATCATTTCTCAAATTGAACCAACTTGACAACGTTATGAGTAAAATTGCTTTTTTTAGGAAAGTAAAATTGTTTTTGGTTGTCAACATTATAGGTAAAATTACACCATTTTAGCCATTAGAAAAAGAATTGCTCCTAGCTGTAAATATTGGTGGATTTTTTTGCAACTTATCCCTTATTTTTTTATAATAAAAAATAGATATTATACTAGGGATAATTACTAATCTGACCCAATAAATGACCCCAATTTATATATCTAATCCACCTTGCCTCCAAGTTACCAAATTAGACACTTTCACACATTTTGGACAAAACTACCCTTATTCTTATATAACAACCATCTCTTCTTTTCCTTTCATTTACTTTCACATTCTCACAGCAAAATTCATCAACTCAACCCAAGATCGCACATCCATACCCCATTCAAGTTCATATAAATATCATTTCTTCATTTTTCATACACATTACTAGAAATACACAGTTGGTATTCGAATGCATTTGCTTGAATCTTGACATTTTCCGATTCCGCCATTGTCGCCCGATGTGTCGCATTCTGGTCCCTATTATACTATCTAAAAATCATAATATAAAATAATTTAACATAGAAAAAACATGTATATTTAAATTATATATTCTTAAAATGTGCCAACAACATATTTCAATAAATGTTATTGAAATAATTCAAACAAGATTGCGATCAGAATAATATAATTCATTAAAAACTATGATACAATATCATTAAAGTCTTATATCATATAATCAAAACAAGTAGAAAATAAAATCAAATAAAAATATTTAAAAATAATAAACACAATTTACGAACAACAATTTTTAAAAAAGAATTATAATACAATAAAATAAAATAAGATAAAAAAACTTTGTTCTGATCGCAACCTAGGCATAAAAAAACACCCAAAAAAAGACTAAAGCCACCTATTGAGACTAAACATATAAATTTTCTGTTTCAAACGCCTAGACGATTGATAACATCGGGATATTATCGCAAGGACCAAAAGAGATAATTGCCTCAAGTATGCCACGTAGCACAAGAAGCCGTCCGGCGGATCTCTAAGGCGAGTCTCTCCACTTTCCTAGATAACGGATGGCCGCCGTCTCGGCCATAAATGAATCATTAATATTCTCAAAACCGTCAGGTTAAGAGTAACTTATAACCGCTAATAAATGAGCATTAATAGAGACTTTCTAGTTACCTAGGGGTTACGAATTCTCCAACTATAAATAGCCTACATCTAGGGCTACCAAAAGGTACATTCATTCTTACGTTCCCTCATCCTTGTCAATACAGTTTATTCTCCATATTAGCTACTGACTTAGGCATCGGAGTGTCCCCGGCCGATCCCAATGACGCCTCACAGGGACGTGATCCGATCAGAAGTTTCTCCAGTGTTATCAATTGGTGCGGTGAACGTGGAATCCTTGGTCAGATAAAGGATTTTTCGTTCACACTGAAACATCATGACGGAGGAAAGACTAAATTTCTCCTCTAGGATTAAATCACTGATAGTTACACCGCCAAGTGCTGGTCGCACAGATATGACCACTCATGAGACTTATTATAAATATCACAAGGAAGATGGCTACACTGATGTTAGACTCAAAGAGGACTCGACGAAAAGGAAGAGAAAAGACATAATTAACGTCATAGCTGGCGGACCAGGTTATCAGCCAACAGCAAAAAAGGCAAGGGTGACCACCCTTGAAAGAACGTCATTAAACCGCCCTTTTTCAGATGCAAGTCAGAAGATTGCACCCCATGCGGATGCACTGGTCGTCACCATGATGGTTGAAGGTTGGGAAATGAGGTGAGTAATGATTGATACGGGAAGTTCATGTAACATTATTACGCGAGGAGCATTCGCCAAACTCAAGATTGATCCTGTCCGGATAGAACCAACTGTGGTCGATATTTTAGGAGTCACTGGTCATACCATTCAGACGAAAGGTCAGGTTACTTTGGATTGCGAGCTTATCGGGGATGATCAAGTTTGGAGAGAAGATTTGGAGTTTTCGGTCTTAGACGGACAATTAGCTTACAATATTATCCTTGGACGACCTTTTATCTCCGGAGTTGCAGCTCTTATCTCCATTCGCCATTTAGCACTCTACATTCCCACGGTCAAGGGATGCATGATGGTCAAAGGTTGTCAGAAGGAGGCCCAAGAGACATATTCCGCATCCTTAATGATTCGCCCTCAATCTAAGGAGGAAGATGAGGAGGAACACGTCACGATGGCTTTGGGGGAAACCGAAATGTACCCTATGGCGGATGGGAAGCAGGTGCGGATAGCTAAAAGCCTACAAGGTGAGATCAGAGACGCAATCACCAAAGTACTTGGCGAAGCTGAAGATGTTTTCGCATGGAAAGATGAAGTACTCCCCGGAATTAGCCCAGACGTGATCACCCACAAACTCAACATTGACAAAAATGCGGTTCCTGTGGCTCAGAAGCGGAGAAACCATGGTCCGGAAAGGCAAAAAGTGATTGAAGATGAAATCGCCAAGATCCAAAAGGCGGATGCCATCAAGGAGGTGCTTTATACCCAGTGGTTGGCGAACGTCGTACTAGTCAAGAAAGCTGGCGGATCTTATCGTATGTGCATCGATTTCACAGATCTTAATAAAGCTTGCCCCAAAGATAATTATCCTTTGCCGTGCATAGACATGCTTGTAGATGGAACCGCCGGTCACGCAATGTATTCCTTTACTGATGTAAAGTCTAGCTATCATCAAATCCCTATGGAGCCCTCGGATAGAATCAAGACCTCGTTCGTGACGCATCAAGCCACTTATTGTTTCAAAGTTATGCCCTTCGGGCTCAAGAACGCGGGAGCTACCTATCAGAGGATGATGAACAAGATATTCGCGGACAATAAAAGTGGTAATTATTCCGTCTACGTAGATGACATGATCATTAAAAGCATGACGGCAGAAAGGCACGCGGAGGATATAAGGGAAGTACTGGGCGTACTGCGACACCACAACATCAAGTTAAATCCCGAGAAATGCACTTTTGGAGCTACATATGGAAAATTTTTAGGATTCATGATCAGCAAAAAAGGAGTTAGCCCAAATCCTGACAAAGTCAAAGCAGTTCTTGAGATGCAAGCGCCCCGGAACATCAAGGAGGTACAACGCCTTAATGGGCGTATCATAGCCTTGGGCAGGTTTATTTCTTGCTCAGCCCGTAGATGTCAGCCTTTTTTCGAAGTTATCAAACAGCAAAAAGCATTCGAGTGGAATGAAGATTGTCAGAATGCCTTCGAAGGAATCAAGCGGTTCCTCACAGAACCACCTATGATGAGTCGACCTTTGAAGGGAGAAGATTTATACATGTATGTATCAATCACGGATAAAGCCGTATGCACGGTCATGATACGGGAGGAGGATGGCCAATAGTTCCCAATTTATTACGTGAGCAAGGTTTTGAAAGATGCTGAGACCAGATATTCAAAACTAGATAAAATGGCACTGGCTGTTGTAACCACGGCAATTCTCCTTAGGCCATATTTTCAGGCGCATACAGTAATAGTTCGTACCAATATACCAATGAGAAAAGTATTACAGAAGCCGGACACTTCGGGAAGGTTGATGGAGTGGGCGATCCGCCTGGGCGAATTTGATGTAAGATATGAAAGCAGGTCATCATTGAAAAGTCATGTCCTGGCGGACTTCGTAAATGAATTCACTGATGAGGGGATATCTCATCCCAAACCTCCGTTAGAAGAATGGTCGATGTATACCGACGGGGCTTCATCGACGGAGGGAGCAGGGGTGGGAGTTGTGATCAAGGGTCCCCATTACATAAAATTGCGGTACGCAGCAAAACTAAATTTCCATGCCACTAACAATGCTGCGGAGTACGAAGCTCTAATATTGGGTCTACGTCTACTTCAAGAGATCACCCCAGAGCGGATCGTAATCTACAGCGATTCAAAACTAATGGTCAACCAAGTCATCAAGAATTACGAGGTAAAAGATGAGATCCTGGCCAAATATGTAGCAGAAGTCAAAAAATTGCTAGATAACCTTGAAGCTAAAGAAGCCAGATGGGAATTGGTTCACATATCAAGAGAATCCAATACGGAGGCGGATCAATTGGCCAAAATGGCTTCTTGTGAGGCAAATTGGGCAGATCCGGACTGTCCCTTCGAAGTAAAAATGGCTCCGACATTTGTATCTGCGGAGGTATCTCTACTCACAACAGTGGAAGATGATTGGAGGACGGTCATCCGCCAATATCTGCTAAATGGAACATTACCTGAAGATAAAGAAGAGTCACGAAGGATAATCAGAAGGGCAGCTTATTTCTCCTTGATCAACGATGGTCTCTATAGAAAATCCTTTAGCCATCCTTGGCTGAAGTGCATTCTACCTGAAGAGGGACAACAAATCCTTAAGGAACTACACGAGGGATCTTGTGGGTCACATGAGGCATCCGCCACGATTTTGAAAAAATCCAGGTTAGCAAGTTTCTACTGGCCCACAGCCGAGTTAGACGCCCAGAGTTTGGTAGAATCTTGTCACAGTTGCCAGATTCATGCAAATGAGTCACACACTACCAAGCACATCCAAAAACCAATTATTGAAGGCCGTCCGTTCGCCCTCTGGGGAATAGACATTGTTGGCCCATTTCCTCCAACTCGCCGGCAAAAGAGGTACGTAATAGTGGCAGTGGACCATTTCACCAAATGGGTGGAAGCCGAGGCTGTTTCCTCCATTACAGCGGAGCAGATAGTAGAGTTTGTTAAGGACGACATCGTGGGAAGATACGGCATTCCACACACTATTATCACCGACAACGGGACACAGTTTAACTGTGGCAAATTCAAGGCTTTTTGTGAGGGATTGGGCATCCTGAACAGATTCGCTTCCGTTTATTATCCTCAGTCCAATGGAATGACCGAAGTAACCAACCGAACAATCGTAAAAGGGATAAAAAAGAGGCTAGGAGAACACGACAAAAAATGGGCGGATCAACTTACAAGTGTTTTGTGGGCCTATCGTACCACTCCAAGAACTGCTACAGGAGAAACGCCATTCGCCCTTTCTCATGGAGTGGAAGCCGTAATCCCAGTTGAAATTCAAGTCCCCAGTGATCGAGTGGCCTTTTATTGCGAAGAGGACAATAGCAAACGGTTAAGGGACCGCCTAGATCAGGTCGAGGACCACAGGAACCAATCCTATGTACGCATGGTAGCGTATAAACAGTGGATTGCATCTTATCATGATAAAAATGTCAAGCTTGTGGATCTAAAGATGGGGGATCTGGTGCTTCGCAAAGCTGATAAAATCCAATCTCGATAAGGCAAAGGCAAGTTAGGGATTAATTGGATAGGTCCATACCAGATAGTGGAGAAGGTTGGACCAGCCACATTCAAAATACAAGATATGGAGGGCAATACGCTACCACGCACGTGGAATCTCCAAAACCTCCGCAAATACTTTGTCAGAAAATAGAGCGCGCTCACGGTCTTGAGTACTCTTTTTTCCTTTAGCAAGCTTTTATCCCATGTGGTTTTTCTTGTTAAAAGGTTATTAAATGAAGCTCCTTTGTAAAAGACCTACTCACTGTAATAAGGTGTCTTTCCCATCAATAAACATTGTTGATCAACTTTACGTCTTTTACTGTTGCAATTTCAGTATTCCATAAAGAGAACATCCCAAGTTCTCTACATTCACAATAGATCCGCCACTTGGCGGATCATGGTCACCAATAGAGTTAAAACGATCCTTAGACGCAAGGTCTCTACACTCTCATACCCTTCCCAGAGAAGGATTTATAAGTCCTGCGGGCGGATCATTTTACCTCAAAGATAGGTAGCAAGTTGAACCCCTGGGCAGCTTTACTTCGTCTAAGAAGGAATAGAACAGCTTCAAAACCTTCACAAAGGTTCATACAATGGAGTATGGCTGGCCACCTACTCCAAACCAAAATCTCTAAGCAAAATCGAAAAAATAGGGTTACCCCCTTCTTCTTCGCCCTCGCCGCTTGAGGGTCCTCCTCCACAGCCATAGATTCGCCACCAGTAAAGACATTTCTTAAGGAACAAAACCTAACGAAAAGACGAAATCAAAGGCTGGTAGTATCCCTTTAAAAATCATCCGCCACAACTATGATGTTACTACACGCGTCGGCCATAAAAAGAACATTGAACAGAATGCTCGCAGAAGCATAAGACGACGCGCAGAGGACCCAAAAGCCCTGAAGGACTTTAAAGGCATTTTGGGGGGGGGGCTTCTGATAACATCGGGATATTATCGCAAGGACCAAAAGAGATAATTGCCTCAAGTATGCCACGTAGCACAAGAAGCCGCCCGGCGGATCTCCCTGGATTAGCTCTAAGAGATCCGCTGGCGGATCTCTAAGGCGAGTCTCTCCACTTTCCTAGATAACGGCTGGCCGCCGTCTCGGCCATAAATGAATCATTAATATTCTCAAAACCGTCAGGTTAAGAGTAACTTATAACCGCCAATAAATGAGCATTAATAGAGACTTTCTAGTTACCTAGGGGTTACGAATTCTCCAACTATAAATAGCCTACATCTAGGGCTACCAAAAGGTACATTCATTCTTACGTGCCCTCATCCTTGTCAATACAGTTTATTCTCCATATTAGCTACTGACTTAGGCATCGGAGTGTCCCCGGCCGATCCCAACGGCGCCTCACAGGGACGTGATCCGATCAGAAGTTTCTCCAGTGTTATCAACGATTCAAGTGGGTTTTTTTCTTGTACACTAATTATGAATAATACAATATATTTTAGTCTATTTATTATATTATAAAAGAAAATTATTAAAAATTTCACCCGGTGTAAGAATGTCCTACAATTCACCATGACAATTAAATAATGATTAAACCAATCCGTTCAAATTTTCCGTTAAACAATATTAAATCGATCTTGCCAAAAAAACATTAGCGGTAAATTGTACCCTTGTATATGTTAAAAATAAATTTACACTACTCCAAAAACAATAAAGACCTGTATTCTAAATTTTTCTTTATGAATCTAAAAAGGATGTTATTATATCAAGTCACTAATTCGCACCCTTAGCCCCATGAAATGACCAAACTGCTCTTATTGGTTTTGGTTTTTGAATTTTTTTTTTTCTCTCTACGAAACACGGGCGTGTGGCTATCACATGTCTCAGCACTGTTGGGATTTTTTTTAGAAGAATACAGAAGAAAATAAGAAAATGGTGCTAACAATTTTATTCTATCTGTCAATGTTCTGCACAATTGAAAGATACAGATTTTATGGTCTTTTTATAGGCTTATAATGCAACCATAAAGGAGATTTTAAAGCAAACAATAAAATCTCCCTTAATTATCTCACTAACAAATAAAGACTTGGTAAAACTAGATCTAGTCAAATAACAAACTTTGAATCACAAGATCATAATCTCAACATTCCCTCCTGATTCAAAGTTTTTTTTTTTTTTTGAAATATGATGTACTTTCCATCATCATCTTCTAATTGGAGCACTTATCTCCACTAATAGCTTATCGGTGCACTTCTCACCGTAAATGTCTTCTCGGTGCACTTCTCACCGACCTTCCTTTATTAATTGGAGCACTTCTCCCCAATATCAAGATACTAATTTTTCCTCAAAATGTCAAATTAACATTTTCTTCTGTAACTTTTTCTTTTGCATTTGAAACGCCGAGGCTTCTCCTTATGCCAACCTTCTTTTTCTTTTTGATCATGTTTCTCACAATCACCATGCCGAATAATTTTCAATTTTCAAGAAAATTCCCTCAATCATTCCATGGTTGAGTTTTGCTTCAAATACTCACAGATCCCTTAAAGATCATTGAGGCTCTGATACCAATTGTTGGGATTTTTTTTAGAAGAATGCAGAAGAAAATAAGAAAATGGTGCTAACAATTTTATTCTATCTGTCAATGTTCTGCACAATTGAAAGATACAGATTTTATGGCCTTTTTATAGGCTTATAATGCAACCATAAAGGAGATTTTAAAGCAAACAATAAAATCTCCCCTAATTATCTCACTAACAAATAAAGACTTGGTAAAACTAGACCTAGTCAAATAACAAACTTTGAATCACAAGATCATAATCTCAACAACCACATGGTGAGGCGTGATGTTCACATGCCCACGTGTGATTATTTTTTTTCAATTTTAGATTTTAATTAATATTATTCTAAACAATTATAAATATTATAATTATTCTAAATTTTTTTAAATATTATAATTATTAACATTATAATTTGAATTATAATTATTAACATTATAATTAAATAATGTGAGGTGTGATGTTCACATTCCCACGTGTAATTTTTTTTTTAATTTTAGATTTTAATTATTATTATTCTAAACAATTCTAAATATTATAATTATTCTAAAAATTCTAAAAATTATAATTATTAACATTATAATTTGAATTATAATTATTAACATTATAATTAAATAATATACATTAAGTAAAACATGTGTTAAAAACAATAAGTTCTAAAGAATTCTAAATATTAACAAATTACAACAAGCCAATTCGTCCGGTTCCATTTCTTAATGAATCGATTTGTGATAGATTTAAGAAAGATTGTTCACATGCTCACGTGTGAATTTATTTTTTTCAATTTTACATTTTAATTATTATTATTCCATGGAACCGGACGAATTGACTTGTTGTAATTTTTTAATATTTAGAATTGTTTAGAACTTATTGTTTTTAGGGTTAAGGTGCAAAAATAATCCTAACATTTTGGGTCAGGAGCAATTTTACCCCTAACGTCTAACATGGTACAATTTTATCCCTAATGTTGGAAGCCAAGAGCAATTTTACCCCTAACATTGATAAATTGGGTCAATTTGAGAAATAATTCATCAAACTATTTTCTCGGTCATGAATCTTGTCATCTACACTTCACACATGCGTTATTTTATCAGTAACAAATCACAAATATATGTTGGGATGTGAAAAAAATAAGAAAAAAATATTAAAAATATACTGTCTTTTGTACGAATTCACTCATCTTCTCAAATTTTCAAATATTAAAAATATGCCTCCACCAGTGGTGGGGCGTGATGTTCATATTTAGAATTCTTTAGAAATTCTTGTTTTTAACACGTTTTAATACATATTTCATACTTCATATATATTATTTAATTATAACGTTAATTATTATAATTCAAATTATAATGTTCATAGTTATAATATTTACAATTTGTTAGAATAATTATAGTATTTATAATTATTTAGAATAATAATAATTAAAATGTAAAATTGCGAAAAAAAAATTCTTACACAGACATGTGAAGAATATGCCTCCACCATAGGTGGGGCATATGAACATCACGCCCCACCACAGGTGGAGGCATATGAACAATATGCCTCCACCACATGTGGGGCGTATGAACATCATGCCCCACCATAGAACATCACGCCCCACCATAGGTGGAGGCATATTGTTCATATGCCTCCACCTATGGTGGGACGTAATGTTCATATGCCCTCACCTGTGGTGGAGGCATATTCTTCACATGCACCGACACCGAAAAATTGATTTTTAAAAAATCATTCGATTTTACTTACAACAATCGTAAATAAAACATATTTTTGAACAAATTACGTATCATTAGTCATTTTTCATGTTTTTTCTTTACCAAATTAGCCCGCATTAGATTTTAGAGAGTTTTGTATTTTTTGTGTTTTTGAGAGGATTTGAAAATTTGAGAAGATGAGTGAATTTGTTGAAAGGTCAATTTCGTCTTTTCACGGGGCTAGGGGTAGGAAATGGTGGCTAAATTTAGTAATCCACATCTAAAAATTATAAGATCCAACTTTATTTCTAATTAATTTCAATATAAAATTTCAATATAAAAGAGAAAAATGTTACCATTCTAATTACTAATTCTTCAATTCCAATATAAGTTTCAGGACCTGTTTGGTTCAGCTGTTAGCTCACAGCTGTTCGCAGTTAGCTAGTAGCTGTTTGTTGTCAGCTAATTGGTAATTAATGTTTGGTAAATTTATAAAGAGTTGTTGCTGTTAATATATAAAAAGACGAATACGTCCATATTATTTATAAAAAATAAAAATAATATAAATATTGATAAAAATAATCTAGACAATGGATAGTCAAATTAACAATTACATAAATGTCGGTATCATTATTTTTTCAATACTAATATAGATATATAAATAGAATTTTAACACATGTTTTATTCAAAAATTATTTATTCATCAACAAATTATAAGTAATTTGATCTTTTTTTTATGAAAGGCTGGGACGTGTTCAGACTTGCATTCGGACATCCCAACTATGTTGGCACCCTCTATTTTTTTTTATTTTTTAAAAAAAGTATATTATACAATTTTTTATATAAAATTTGCGCAATACGCTTACATTAAAGAAGAAAGAAAAATCCCCACCAGACCCGGATGTGATTCGAACCAATAACCTCCCAAGGCATATGTAAGCTCTCAACCACTAGGCTAAAAGCTTCACCACAAATGAGTTTCTATTTGATCTCTCAATTCATTCATCTGAGTTTCTATAGGATCCTCATAATTTTCATCAGTATCGATATCATTTGAATTATTCAACGAGTCATATGGCACAAAATCGGGATCTTGGTCAAAATCGAGTCATATGATTTTCAAGTAATACACAAATGTATTTTAAATCGTGTCAAGCAGATTATCTTTCTAAATCGTATAAGCAAACTGAGAAAGCAATTTAAAGAGGTCTTTGCACCATATCTATCACCTTACAATTGATAAAAAAAAATTAAAATTTTACCCATATTGGAAAATCAATTTTAATTGGGATAAAATTCAAAAATACCCTTAACATTTACAGTCAGGAACAATTTTACACATAACGTCTAAAATAGTATATTTTATTCCTAAGGTTGGCACCCAAAATCAAATTTACCCCTAATAGAAAGTGTAGATGACAAGTTGAAAAAAACATAAAATATAATTAGGCCAAACTAGATTCAAGTTGAAAAAACGTTGAAATATAATTATGTAGAAAAAAAAATAAACCTGAAAAAAGCAGGAGTTAGAAATCTGTGAAATAAAACTTTGAGAATTGAAACTTTTGATTTGGGAATGTATAAGCTTGACTGATTTTATAGTGCAAAATTTCTCCATATCCAATTAGGATTAATACTTTGAATTAAAGTGAGTAGGAATTGAATTTTTTTTTTCAAATTTATAAGATAACCGTGTATGTTGAATATTAAGGTATTTTAAAATAAAAGTTGGATTATTTTTTTTTTTCAAAAAGCTAAACAGGTAAAATCAACGTTTTGTGAAAAGTTTCAAATTGGAGTTTTTCGTGAACCGCTCCAGTTTGCTCCAAAACCGATGTGGTTTTATAATCTTAACCAAACACTATACTATTAACGGTTTGGTGTAAAACCGCTAAACGCTCATGCGAAACGCTAAAACAAACACCCTCTCAATTTATTATTTTTTATATAGCAGAGTTACTTCCTCTTCATTTTCAATGCTTTTTTATATAGCCTAATTACTCCCTATTTTCGATGTTGGGATACTATACTTCCTGATGAACTTACGATAGTACCCACCAGTTATCCCAAAAACGTTATTTAGTACCCCTCAGTTATCCCAAAAACGTTATGAACAAATTTAGACTTTATTCCTAAAATATTAGGACCGCAAATGAGTCAAGCCGCTCATGAGCATTTCGGTGTTCGGCTTTCGAATCGAACTTGAGCATAACAAAACTCGGTTTGAAAGCTTGTTAGCAAATTTGATTATAGGTTCATGAACAAGCTCATTAGCAAATTTAATTATAATGTTCATAAACACGTTCATGAGCAAGCTTGGTTCGATTTTTTTTTTAACAATAATTTCAATAAATGGGAGAAATGTAAAACAACATAATTTTGTAAATTTCAAAACTATATAATTTTATGTTAAAAGATTTCAATTAAATACAAATAATGAACTAATTAATGAGTTGTTCGGGAACGAAATTCATGAACTGAATTAACGAGTTGCTCGTCAACAAACTCGCGAACAACTCGTAAGCAAAATCATAATTCATTCACAAATTGGTAGATTTAATGAAAATTGTCCACTTTTCATTAACAAAACACACGAGGTTCTTATTCCCTAGAAATTTCATGAAGTTTTATTCGTATTACACAACAATAAACAACAGCAACGACAAATAGCAAATGACTCTTTCATCTTAACTTCAAACTTATCGAGCCATTTGATGGCTACGTACTCCAGTTGCATGCATCCATCAAGCCATTGAATGATTTCATTAACACATAAATCACATTAATTTCAGAATGTGCAATTGAGTGGTAGATGAATAAGAAATTGCTAAATGCAGATTACCTTGATAGATAGATGCTCAACACTTGTAATCAAAGATTATATAATTAAATTTGGATATAGGAAAGTAATGCTCTCTTCAAACAATACAATTAACTGACACTAGTCAATATTAGAAATCATACCTTTTAGAATCCCACGAGACAAATTAGAGACTCCGACAATCAAGACAAAGCTTCAGTTTAACCAGAGTAATTAGGCCGTATCAATTCTATAAATAATAACTGGGTAAAATTCAAACCCCTTTCTCGAACTTCCTGAATTGTATCATAACTGGCACAATCCTCAAAAGCCTATCTTCAATGTATTGGAAATAACTTATAATAACTTATAAGAATAAGCAGAAAGCACCAAATCCCCGTTAGAATCGGAATTACTTCCTCAAGAAAAAAGAGATCACCGGTACATTACTACATTGTCAGGCAATAGGAATTGTAGTTTTTCATTATAAAAAAGAGGATATTATAAATCAGGAGCACGTTTCCAACAGGAAGAGTTCAATGACAGTGAAGATAACCAACATCTCATCTCATCTCATTTTCTGAAATAAGTTTAGGCATTCAACCTCATCTTGCACCATAAGGCATATGAATTCCACACAACTGCAGAATTCCACACAATCTCATCTCATACTCGTAATTACTAATTACATGTACAGCAGCATTCAGCCACCTTATTATTCTAACACATGGCTAGTGATGGTAGATTAGATTGATTCTCTCCAATTATTTTGAAAACTTACATTGCCTCAGTATTAGAGTCAGCGAAACAGTCGATACAATGACGTCCTGGAAGTAGTATTTGCCCAACCGCAACCCCATGTCCAACTACAAAAGCAAACAATCTCTCATATGCCATCTGCATGAAAACTTACTGTCGTTCAGTATAATGCCCAATCTCCAAGCTTTGTCATATCTCAGAGAAGGTTGTCTTGCCATTGTCTGGTTATATTTGCCAAGATGAATTTAACACCAACCTATATTTAATTTGTTACACACACACACTCTCTTCCTTTCTGTTCTTTGTTTCTCTGCTGTAACTTGTTCTATCAAGATTATTCATTCTTCTCATTCTATCAAGATTTCAGCTTTCTTTTATACATATCCTTTTAATCTCAAATTCAAACAATCACTTTCTCTAGGGATAATGGTCGAATTTCCCTGTAAGGTTATTCTGGAAGTTCAATTTTACTCTCATAATACCAAAAAAAAAAAAAAAAAAAACCCAAAACAAGAAATGCAAAACAAGTAAAAGAAGGTAATATGTTTCGACTCCATTATTCTCCATACTAGATTTGGTTCTGCTTATGCTGTTAGCTATTGCTTTTAATTAGCTGATTTTTCCAAAATAACTATCACCAGTCATTTCTCAATCCTACCCAAATATCTATTGTTTGGAATAAAAAACAAAAATGAGCTATAAAAAGAAGAACCAAACTGACAGATTATGCTCCATCTAATTACAACCTTTGCTAACAAGCAAAACAAAATACAACATATAAAGTTTTTGCAAAGATATAAGATGTCATGAATGAGAATTGCACGAATTTGAATTTTGGGCTTCATGAGAATGTTAATAAGATGAATTTAATCACTCTCAATATAATCTTTGAATCCCATTTTTCAACCAAGAAAAACACAATCTCGTAAAGCAAAAGCTTCAACAACAAAAAGTAGATAACGTATTCTGGTAGATATGAATAACAATACCAACAATGAAGCCATCATGATTTATAGCACCGATTCTCGAGCTACAAAAGAAAGAACAAACATCAAAATCTCATCCACATTGATCTTCTAAGTCGGGTTAATTAATTCATAGTTTTATATGCATACAAAAGACTCAAATAATACATTAATTTTCATGTTATTTTAATCAATGTCAACTAATTATGTATAAAATAGTTGCTCCGTTGTGACACTAGTACTTGGAGCATTACCAAACAGAGCAATTGTTAGGCTTCTAAGCTTCAACAACCTTCGATAAATTTTTCTTCTAAGAGATTCTTGTTTTTTTTGAGTAATGGTTGGGACGATACTTGCCTCGGGCTGACATCCCAACTAGATCGGCACCCCCTTATAGTTGTAATTAAAACAATTTTAATCTTCTATTCATTAATTACTATTATGTCCTCTTTTGGTTGTAAGTCTTATGTGTAACCCATTAGGTTCTTATTGCTACTAGCCATATACAACCATTGAATTAATTTCCCAAAATTACATTCAATCTTTGTATATCGGAATGAGTGCGCGGACTGTGAATAGTAGAACTGTAAACATTCCCCCAGAGCTATAAGAAAACAGGTTGATTTTGTCGTTGACCTTTTCGTTAGGTCTAGGGAAAAAGATTCATTGTGCAGCTGATGTTTTGAGGTATCTGAGTACCCTGTATGTGTTAGCAAATCATCTATATTAGAGTTGTCAGGCATTGTGGACTATGTAGCATACCTATGGTCTTGAATAAAGTAATTTCCCAATGAGTTGTACGTAGGAAGGGATGTTTGTAAAGGGAGTGTTTGGTGTGCAGGGTTTAAAGTTTAGTTTTACTAGCTTTCATACTAAAAAGGCTTGGTCTTGTACAAGATCAAGGCAATATTTGTGTTGGCTAAATCGGATCTCTTTTGAGGTTATGGATAAGAGTCCCTGGATCTTTTATTTTATCGAGGAAAATATGATAGTGGATAGGACGAAGTGGAGGAAGAGAATTTATATCGCTAATACGGCTTGATTTCACGGTTTCATACGACGGTTTACGTTAGCTGATCCCAAATCATTTAGGGACTAAGGTTTTGTTGTTATCATTGTTATAATATGTGGATATGCTTTGATGAAGTTGACCTTCCTTGCAGTTCCTGGCTACCAAGACGTCATCCACATAGACAAGAATAGCCATGAACCATATATCAACTCATATATCTAATACTACTAGTTACAGATTAAATTCTTCCACTATAACAATAGGAGGCTTACAAAGAGGTGTTCTACCAAAATAATAGTACTCAGATGTTTCCAAAGAATTGCCAAAATAACATTTCTCCCCAAAATAATTGTAACCATATTTCAATTCATATATCTAATATGGAAAAAGGTGTTATAGAACCATTCTACAGTTTCCCAGATTTCAAGGTTAATGAAACCGGAACAATGAACACCTTAAAACAAAAAACAACTAATAACCGGTCATCCTAGGGAGACTTTTGTATCAACTCAACAGCCATCAACAAGAAGTAAATATTGGATGTGTAATTAGTAAAGTCAAGACTACTTCTGATTATCCATAAAACTATTAATCTATTTTAATTGCAAAAGGAAAACTTACTTCTTCTGAATCGAACACCAAGCTTTTGGCTTCCTTAATTCCAAGATAAAACTCCAATCTATGAACTGATGAATGATGAGATGTAAGGAGTTGAAGTACAGATTGAGGGTTTTGTGGAATCTTCTCGGTGAGCTGAAACTTCTAGAATCCTTAAATCGGTGAATCTGTACTTCAACTCCTTAAATCTCATCAATTGATCGTGAAATCGCCTAAAATTCTCAATTGCAGATATCGAGAAACATCATTTTGTCAGATCCGAATATTACGACAGCCTCTTCAATTTCTCTGGTTTCAGTGAAATCACTTACCTTTATATTACCTGCAAAACTCCCCCAACCAAACAATGTGTTAGGCCAGCGACAAATGTTCAGTAAAATCTTATTTGTGAATATCAATTAATATCTTTTATTAATTTTAATCAAATTCAATTTTGTTGATAATTATTACTAGCTAGTGTTTAGTAGACCTGGCCATGGG
This sequence comes from Euphorbia lathyris, assembly GCF_963576675.1. Taxonomy (NCBI): domain Eukaryota; kingdom Viridiplantae; phylum Streptophyta; class Magnoliopsida; order Malpighiales; family Euphorbiaceae; genus Euphorbia; species Euphorbia lathyris. Next base: position 92,547,542 of record NC_088912.1, on the reverse strand, counting down.
TCGGGTTCGGGCCGGACCAGACGAACTTTTCTATAAAAAATACACAGCTCAAGCCTAGCTCAGCCTACTAGTAATTTAGAGGGGCTGGACTCGGGTTTAAAAATCAAATCTCAAGCACATCCTATATAAACCCCACCTAAACATATATATATAATTTTTTAATTATAAAAAATAAAAGTTAATACTTAAAAATAAGTATTTAATATATAAATATATAAATATATAAAATTTATTAATTAATATTAATAGGCAGACCGGGCCGGACTGAACCGGTCCTAGTTGGAAATACGGTGTCGTATCATGGGTCCATGTCGAGATCCGCCCTTTGAGAAGAATATGAGATTCGCCTTACATGGCGATCCGTCCTTATGGAAAACTGAGCAGGTATACGGCGAAACTCGCTATCATTAAGCTAGCATTGATGATATCTTAAAGACCGTAAAAGCTCGGAGGTTAAAGGTCAGAGTTAAGCTATATTAAAATAGCATTACACTTCACTAAAAGGGAATTAAGAGGGAGTTATTACGGTTATCACTCAAACCTATATAAATACCCTTGTAACATGATAACCAAGGTACACTTACACACTATTCAAAACTCTACTTTGTCATTACAGTTTATTCTCTTAAGAACATTATTGACTTAGGCATCGGAGTGTCCCTGGCCGATCCCAACGGTGCCTCACAGGGACGCTTTACGGTGTTGATAAATCTACTAAATATCATTTATATATAACTATCTATATTAATGTATATGCTTGGAGCGAATTCTCCTTATAAAAGAGTGTGGCTAGGGTTTATCCCTATGGTTGATATCTTCTGATTACAATCTCGCTTTTTCTCTTCTTAACCTAAATATGGAAGAACAATTAAGCAATCTTGTTATTATAGACGACGACTTTGGATTTCAAGACATGGGGAACAATAACGAGAATGAGAACTATGAGCTATGAGCTATGCATGGTCGACACTCTAGTAACTGATAGGCTGTACAATTTTCACATATTCAAGCATCGCATGGCGAGCATATGGAGACTAGGAGAGGCTTGTCGATTTCGGAATTGGGAGAGAGCCTGATGCTATTCCGGATTTATCACACCTAGGATATGCGCTGGGTAATGGACGGTGGGCCATGGACGTTCGACAACCATCTGTTAGTTTTGCACGAGCTGAAGGAAGGAGAGGATCCGATTATGGTTCCACTAGTTTTGCGAGATTTTGTGTTCAGTTTTACAGACTCCCTCTAGGGTTTTTCTAAAAAACGGTAGCTACTGCCCTAGCTAACCATATTGGCACTTTTATCGCATATGACCCGAAGAACCGATGGACGGTGGCCAAACAATACATGAGGGTTCAAGTGGGGGTGAACATCCGACAACCTCTAAAGAAGGAGAAGAAAGTGAGGAAGGCAGGAGGGACTGGATCGTTTGCTCATTTAAATACGAAAATTGCCATCATTCTGCTTTATCTGTGGCCTGATAGGACATATTGACAGACAATGTGAGATTTATTTCCAGTCGGAAATTGATGCAGTAACACGTGAATGGGATATGACACTGCGGGCTCCTATACGATGACCAATTAGCATGGATAAGGAGAGGTGGCTGAAGGAGGAAGGATGTGGGAATCAAGCAAAGGAAATAACGAACAATGGCCGACAAAAGAGACTACTATATTGACAGCTATAGAAAATAGACCTCAACATCTATTTTTGAAAAGGAAAAGCAGGTGAAAGCATTAACTAGTGTGAAGGATAAGGAGGATGGAGGCCTTAACCTTCACGAGGAAAAGAAACGAATGCGAGAGTAGATTAATAAGGGGAAGCTTATATAGGGAATGAATCAGTCGGATGGAGAAAATGCAATGGAAATTGAACAGATAGAGCAGAATCAGTCATATGCTAAATCTGATGATAATGTTAAAGCAGGAGTGCAATTTGCGAAAGGGACAACAAAGAGTGGAGTTTTGATTCAATCTGCAAACAACCAGCACGCCAACAGCCAAACAATCATGGAGTATGGTCTAAAAAACGGAGATTAGACATGCCCAGAGAGTCAGGTCTACCCATCAAGATGAGAATTCTCAGCTGGAACTGCCGAGGGCTAGGGAATGTCAAGGCAGTTCTGATATTCTGTGAGCTTGTCAAAACTCTCACCGTCCAGATGTTATCTTTTTATTTGAAACTTTAGTATGTAATTTTGGCATTATTGAAATCAGAAATAAAAATATGTTTTGATGGTTGTTATTCTGTGGATTGTATTGGGCGTAGTGGAGGAATGTGTATTCCGGAAAGTAGTTGATTGGTGTTCTCTATTATCATTCTAGAATAATCGTATCGATATGGAAATTAAAGACCCTATAAAGGGCAATTGGAGACTAACAGACTTCTACGGGTGTCCTGAGAGGGATAGAAGGAGGGTGTCATGGAATATTATTAAATTAATACCTGGAGCATCAGATTTACCTTGGGCAATAATTGGTGACTTTAACAACATGCTCTCCTAAAATGACGAAAAAGGAATACATGATCACCCCGAACATATTGGGTGCAGAATGGGGAATGCATCCCCACTCCCGTCCCAAACTGTTGCCACCCCTAGGGGGAACCTTGGCTTAATACAAAAAGCTTGATTGTACTCATAAACTTTCAAATTTTTCCGACAACCCCTTAATTTGCGTAAAATATTTAGTTAGTCTCTAACTTACATAATCCGTTGTCAATTAACTACTCGGTTATAAAAAATATAAGTTAAATGTGAAAGATATATTGCACGTGTCTTAGAATGTTATTACATAATTCACCCCGATTTTCATCGTTTTACTTTTTCTAAAACACATTTAATACATCTTATGTATTTAACTTACATTTATGCATTCGAGTGGTCAATTGATTATATTTAACGCAAATTTAAAGAGTTAACTGAATATTTTTTTTTTGCAAGTTGAGGGATAGTTTGAAAGTTGAATGAGTGAATCAAACTTGTTGGTAAAGTCCAGGGCAAATGATGTATTAAGTCAGGAAATCTTATTGGAATATATTTAAAATAATATTAAATTATAAATTTAGCCCTTAGTATTTTAGTCCACGTATGAAATAGGCAGAACAAGAAAATACAAATGAAAAAGAAAAAATAGTTAGCTTTTGCTATTCAAACTTAAAATTGCACCGTATAACTTTTTTTGGTACACATTGTATTTTATTATTATTATTAGCGGAAGAAAAAGGTTAAAGCTTTAACTCAAAATTTCAATATTTCATGTTGAAATGAATAGTCGGGTTAGAATTAGTATCCATGTATAACTGAAATTAGGGATGATAATGGATATTGTATCCGCGGATATTCGATACTATCCGATTTTAATATGACTATTCGTACTCTGTATAAAAAGATATATGAAAAGTACGAGATTAATACCATTACCCATGACGGGTATAGGACGGTAGGGCCAATCCTGATTATGCACGGGCTCTAGACGGATTAATTGAAAAGGGTGCTCTTTCTTGAGGACTTTGTAGAAAGGTAGGCACTTTTGCGCTGAGCATGATATGAACCTTGGTAAAGCGACGAGTCTTCATTGAGCCATTGTACCTCATGTAATGTTCTTGCTGTGGTCATTGCCAGGATAGCGGCTACCTTGTCCGGGTTGGGCTCAATGCCTCACTTGGAGACTATGTAGCTCAAGAACTTGTCGGACCAAATATCGAAGAATCATTTCTCGGGGTTGAGTTTGAGGTTGTATTGTCGAAAGATCTCAAAGACATCTATAAGGTCTTGTGGGTGGTTTGCTTCGTTCGCACTAAGAACAATATGTCGTCAATATAAACTTGCATATTTTTTCCTATGAAGTTGGTGAACATTTTGTCGATCAGACGTTGATCTGTGGCTCTGGCATTCTTTAAACCGAAGGATATTACATTATAGTAGTAAATGTCTTCGTGTGTGACAAAATATGTTCTCTTTGCGTCAGTCGGTCAATCCGGATTTGTTGAAATCTGACGATAGCGTCAAATTGAAACAAGATTTTTCAACCAGCTGTCTGATCGACAAGCTGATCAAAGTTAGGCAGGGGATAACAATCTTTGCTTAATGTGTTCCCTCATATGATTGTTTGTGATGTATTTTCTTCTTGCCTCTTCACATTGCTATAAAAAGTCGAAAAGTTTAGATGTTCTCCTGCTTGCATTCTTTTGACTTGCATTTATTTGAGATGTCTTCGAGAGATATCATTGAGTCTGCAAAGATGCTCAAGGTGCAAAAGGCGATCTTTGAGATGCCATATCCATATGTTTATCGGGTGCCAGACTCACTTAAAACAGTGAAAACAAGAGAAGAAAGTCGTGCTTCTCTTGCTTGTTTTCGTGGTTCGAATGACCCGTGGAACCAAACTCCGAGGATAAGTCTGACAGTGCACGTTGTGGATTCAATAGCTGATTCATGCGATGCGGTGGCCAATGTGTGGTATTCGACTGAAAAAGACTCTAGATCGTCCAACTCATTGCCTGTAGTTTCCGCTGAGCTGGGATCGAGACCTGGAGGCATTCTGCAACATCATCCTTTCATGGGTGAAAAAATTGCTTCTTGACGAGGAGTCTCTGGTTGTCCACTTACCCCTGAGTGTTGCATTGCGGCGTCGTGGCCGCCATGCCTCACCTACAAGCCCAAAAGGACCTTCATATGTGGATCCACAGAGACCACAAAGTGTGGTTTTTAGGTAGTTCTATCAGCGGGGGCTAATTGGGTGTTAACCATTAGGTGACACACGAGGGGAAAGCGTGCTTATATCATAAGAAAAATGGCCATGACACAGACGAATGTCGTAGTTGAAGAGAGATGCATCAATTCTTGATGGATGATGGTGTAATTCCAAACCTAGATGTCGTACCATAGGTAGTATGTTGGTGGGTTCAACATCTATTTTGGTCTTTATTTTGTGCCTTCTATGCAAGGTTTATGTACACTCTATTTTTCTATCTCTTCGTGATTTTGCAGGGTTGATGTGACATTCTATTTTTCTATCTCTTCGTGCTTGTATCAAAGCCTTTTGCTCTATTAATGAGATCTGAAAGCTATGACCAAATGAGGTCGCTCGATTAAAGCAACAATATGAGTTTGTTTGCTTTGATTGGATAGACGTACGATTGTTTGGTGAGAGTAATACTAGTTGTTAGATTAACCCATAAGTATGAGAGTGTTTGTTTGAGCCATGTAGAACTAAAAGTAATAATATAAGATTGTGCAATTAAAAGTAATACATCCATTTTCAAGAATCAAAATAAATAAATAATTAGGGTAATGCTATTTACCGTAATATTTTTTCCACCTACCGCACTCTTTTTGACATTTATGCCCTTTTCATAATTTTTTCTTAAAAACCAAAACTTTTTTTTTCTCTCTTTTTTATTTTTTTTAAAATGGATTTGGCCTAAACGGGCAGCGCGCACCGTTCCACCGTACGGTGCTCCCGTTCCACCGTACGGTGGAACGAGCATGCCGTTCGTTCCACCGTACGGTGGAACGAACGGCGCGTGCCATTTCCACCACGGGTGGAATGGGCAGTTCGTCCATTCCACCCGTGGTGGAAACGGCACGTCCCATCCATTTAGGCTAATTTCATACGGATTCCGCCTCCGTTTCGGAGACGGAACCCGTGATTTCGGAGTAATTTTTTTTAAAAAACCTTACGGGAGCATTCATGAAGCCTTTACCCGCTCATGCCTTTGGTGGCATGTCGTTTTAGGTCAGATTTTTTGAAAATCCAAAAAGCTAGAGAGGATTTAAGAGTTTTGATTTTTTGAGTTTAAATTATGAGAAGGGTAAAATTGTCAAAAAAGTGCGGTAGGTGGAAAAAATATTGCGGTAAATAGCAGCTCACACCAAGCATTAAAAATCTATACAATTTATTAATACGAATGAGGGTGGAAATCGTCGTAGGGGGAGAGCGGGTTTTGTCTTATTTTCAGGGAATTTTTCTTCTCCAACCGCATTCGATGAAATATCTAAATGCACATTTATCGTTTTAGTTTGAACAAATTCCTGTAAGGAACGTTTAATTGTAATCCTAACCAACTTATTTTTCTTCTTATTCTTTTTTATATATAAATAGACATCATATATTATGAAACAAACGTAACAAAATCATTCTGAACACAAGAAGAAATACAAAGAGGGAAATCTTTGATAAAAATTTCCATATTTGAAAGAGATCGTGCCCATGCAGCTAAAGAATGTGTAACAGTGTTTGCTTGACGTCACTCAAACACGAACTCGATGTATTCAAAAACTCCGACCACCTCAAATATATCACTTAAAATAACACACAACCAATTTGATAAAATTTGATCACCTTTTAGCAATAAAATGGCTGAGGCAGAGTCAGATGCCACGATAACAACAAGATAACCATAATCACAAACCACTCGAATTGAATGTAGAATCACTAATAATTCAACATGTAATGCATATAAAGTTGTGACAATTGGTCCACCAGCAGACATTGAAACTAGACCATGGCAATATCTGGCCACCATCCTAAAAGTAATAGCCTTTGAAAGATTTGAAAAAGCTGCATCATAATTAACTTTATAAAAGTTAGTCATCGGAGGTACCCAGCAACAATTTAAATTGGAGCCACCAAGACCTACAGCACTGCCTGAACCAGCAACACCTTGCAAAACATTAAAAGAATCGTTAATGTGTCTATTATCTGCATCTGCTGCTCCCCTCGTACCAACTCCGAGTCCCGCACCACCAAAATTAATTCCCACGCCAACCATATCCCAACTTTGCAGGAACCCATTTTATTCATCTGCCTCAAATGCCCATCACCAAGCACTAAACCATCAAACCCACCTTCTCCAACATGCTCCATCCAAATGAAATTACATAAATTATCATCCCCATATAAGTTTATAGATTCATTAATTTGAGTAATTCCAAAAAATCGACCAGCACCCCCACTATCTCCATTTGCAAATCCATCCACTAAATCTCTTGAATTTATATTTGTTGTCGACCCATATCAGCAGACATATGAAAACCATTTATTATTGAACCCAAATCTGCCGAAACTCTCACAAATCTATTAATCGAACCCTAAATTGCACTCACAACTTTAAACTCCCCAAGTCGCATTTTGTCATGAACTATTTGATTTTAGGGAAAGTATAAAAATAAATCTTATGGTTACACCTGTGTTCGATCGACACTTTTGTGGTTTAAAAATTTACAAACTGGTATTTTGAGGTTTATTCCGTTAGCAAATACATGCCAAATTGACTAACGGTGTTAAAAAAAAAAAAATCAAAAGTCGAACGAAAAATAGTTAATTTTATCCTTATATTTATTTATTTTATGAATTAACCTTCTTATTATCTAATTATCAAAAACAAACCCCACAATAAAAAATAAAAATCAATTACATTATCTTCTCCATCCAATATCAAATTCTCAATTTTCGTTTTTACATTTGTAGGGCCAAATCAACCTCCTGCTTTCCGATATTGGTGGTGCTGATGAATTTGTTGGTAACAAGAACATGGTAAAACTTTGAGAGTGCTTTGAGGCATTTGTCCTCTGAACCATCGATATCTGCTGTCTTTATGGCAAGATCAACCAAATCGAAAACAAGTTTCTCCATAGTAAAAGATCGCACAACAAAATTCAACTGGGATAGATTGAGATTTGAAGAGATTTCCTAAGCTGTGAATGAGTTTCATTTCTGTAAAATAATTGCTTAAATATTATGTAAGTTTCCTTTTCCTTCTAGGATTCTGTAGTGTTTTAATTTTCTATCACTTAGCGTAATTATATATATCGACTTTCTTTCTTTTTCTGTTTGTTTGTTCTTTGTTTTGGTAGGATAAAGTTTAGGTAAGTGTGTAGACAGGATAAAGTTTAGATAAGGGTAGGTCTACACACTCTCTCAAAGTCAGGGCAAACTACGGATCTCGATGAAGGTTTACAGTGAAATTTACAAATCACCTATCAATGGAGGTTAAATTTTAACGGAGTGGGGAAATCTGTTTGTTTGTTTCTTTTATTTAAAAGGTTTGATTTAGGATAATGAAAATATTGTTGCTTTGGGTCCCAACCCCCTCCCCCTCTCCCTATCGATTTCACTAAACAGAAACCCCAAATTGCAGACTGTCGTTCCTCGCTACTTCCGGTATCCAGCCTCTGCCGTCGCGGCTCCTCCTCACCTTCGACCGAGGCAAGGCGTGGATTCTAAATTCTACAGGTGATGGTAACATCAATTCTACTGTTTGATTGGATCTGATTCTGAATATTATATTGAATATGTTCTCTATTTATATTACATTAAATATATCCTCTATTTGACTGATATTTTTTTTTTTTTTTATAGAAGTTAGAAGGAGAGCGATTGAGAATTTGATATTGGATGCAGAAGGGCAGAAGGTTGAAGATGTCTTTTGGCCCTACAAATATCAAAAGGAAAATTAAGAATTTGATATTCGACGGAGAAGATGATGTAATTGATTTTTATTTTTTATTTTTGGATTTGTTTGTGATTGGAGCGTTAATTTATAAAATAAATAAATATAAAGATAAAATTAACTTTTTTCCCTTTGACTTTTTTTTTAACGCCGTTAGTTAATTTGTTATGTGTTTGCTAACAGAATGAACCTAAAGTTACCAATTTTTTAATTTTTAAACCATAAGGATGTCGATCGAAAACAGGTGTAACCATAAGGTTTATTTTTGTACTTTCCATTTATTTTAGGCAAAAAGCATCATGAGCCCCCTGATCTTTCATTGTTTGGTGCATTAGGCTCTTGATCTTTCATTTAGATATATTGAGCTCCTGATCTTTCGTTGTTTGGTGTATTAAGCCCTCGATCTTTCATTTAGACACATTGATCTCTTGATCTTTCATATATGGGTGCATTAGGGTCTTCCGTAAATCTATTCATATATGAGTGTATTAAGCCCTTTTATAACACGCACGTTAGTCATATTTTTTACTTCGTCAACCACTTTTTGGGGTAAATTTCACCTATGGCGTACAACCTTTACCTTATTTCACACTTTGGTGTACAACCTTCAATTTGTCTCGCTAATATGTACGAACTTAGGGATGACCTCCCACTGTGGTGTATAACCGGTGAAAATGACCGGTCAACGCCAGTCAACGCGCCACCTCACCATTTTTCAACTTTAATTAAACAAACTCCATATGTAATTACCAAAATATCCTTTATCCCAAAAAAAAAAATACACTCTCTTTCGTCCCACTCTCTCAGTTTCCTATGGCTCCTTTCTCTTTCTAACCTTCTCCATTTCTAACTCCTTTCTCTCTCTAACTCTTTCTCTCTCTAATTCAATAGACATTTTCACCATTATTTTCATAAAAATCTCTTTCTTTAATTAATACCTACAAGTCTTTAAATATGTAAATTCACTTTTAAAATTCCCAAAATCAAAACCTAAAAATCAAATTATCCAAAAATTCTTAGGCTCTGGTTTTTTATTTGTTCAACAAATAAGCATTACTAGTTTTACCTTTTGATTCCAAGGTTAGAATTAGTGCTGCTTAATACTTATGTTGCTGTCCTTGCAAGCACTTTATATGCATGCCTATGGAGTTGATGAACCACGCAAAATAACTTCTTTTGTTATCTAAACCAATTTTTCTAATCATTATCTTCTGAGATGTTCAATATGGTTGGATAGTCCTTGGCTTCACTCAAGTATCTAAACCAATTTTCCTAATCATTATCTTCTCAGATATTAGTCCTTGGCTACACTCAAATCTACTGCCAGATGATGGGGTATATGAAAGTTCAGACAGATTTGTTGTAGACGAGAGATGCCTCGAGTTTTGCAGTCTGAAAGCGGAAGAATAATGGATACAAAGTTATTTGTTGGGTCGATTAAATACATTGGGAAAAAATTATCCAGAAATTGCCATGCTCTAAAATCTGCAATTTCAACATTCACCGTTCAATTCCCAAAATCAAAACCTAAAATCAAATTGCCCAGAAATTTTCATGCTCCGGTTTTTGATTTGGTCGACAAATAAGCATTAGTGGAGGTTTTAATTGGGAAAAAAATTACCCAGAAATTCCAGAAATTCCCGTGCTCTGCTTTTTTTTTATTTTCTTTGATTTTTTCATGTTTAAAACTTGGGAAAGCTTCAGATATGGTGGAAGAAATTCCCCTGCTCTGGTTTTCGATTTTCCCATGCTTAAAACTTGGGAAAGCTTTAGGATGGGCAGGGAGTGCTTGAATCTCCTTAAGCTTCGAACTTCTTCCGATTCCATTAGATCCGTCTAATTTCTAAATTATCATATTCAACAAGCTTCATTCTTAATGTAGAAAACACTCCATTGGTCATCTCTTGGAATGCTAGTAGTTGTAAGATCAGGATTGTAAGATTTAATAAAGTAAAAGGGAAATGGAAAAGAGGCAATGGAGAAAGAGAGTTAGAGAGAGAGAGGGCAATGAATCTGCAACTGCAACTACAAAAGGTGGAGGAAGATAGTTATGGAGAGAGCAATGGAAATGGAAAAGAAGAAGAAATGGTATAAATGTAATTTTAAGTTAAGTGGTCAAATATTGACTTTTTGACCGGTCAAAGGCGTGTTGACTTTTGTGTTGACCGGTCATTTTCACCGGCTATACACCATAGTGGGAAGTCACCCCTAAGTTTGTACATATTAGTGAGACAAATTGAAGGTTGTACACCAAAGTGTGAAATAGGGCAAAGGTTGTACACCATAGGTGAAATTTACCCCCACTTTTTGAGTGATGTGTATAAGAAAAACCTATCCATTTTAGAGGTCTCATGGAAAAAGAAGAATGAATAAAATACATGATAAGTTCTTCCTGCCCCTTTTCATTTCACGACTAGGAAGAAGAAAAAACTTAGAATTGTATTATGCTCAACCTTCGAGATTGATGGCGGACTTTTTTGGAGATGGAGTACAAGATCAAATATAAGTGAGATACACTACTATGATTTCACTTATAGAAAGACCTAATACATCTATATATGAAAGATCAATAGCTTAATATGTCTAAATGAAAGATCGATGGTTTAATACACCAAACATGAAAGATCAGAGACTCAATATGTCTAAATAAAAGACAAAAAACCTAATACACCAAATAATAAAAGATCAAAGCTTTAGGATACGTTTTGCATTGATTTTATTAGCTTGTATTTAAATTTTATTATTGACATCCACGTTAATATTGATAGTTGTTAACCATTTTTTTTGTTAAAATAAAAAATAATTTAAATATACTAAAATCATTTTTTTTTATCAAAAACTAAAATCATATTTTATACTTTTAATAGTTAAGATAATAGTATTATGAGGAATGTACAAAAATAAGTTATGTGGTTGGATTAATTTTTAAATAGACTCTCAAGTTTAAATTGCGACAGTCTGATATATTGTGTTTATATTCGTTAGCAAACAGAGTCCAAATTAACACGTTAAATCTAGTGACATGAATGAAAATGGGACATGTCGTTTTTCACTAGGTTAGGTCATCAGATGTAACGTCATCTTCACATTTGAATTGTGTTTGTTAATGCATATAAGCACGAAGTACCAATTTGTCACGTTTTGAATATGATACTATTTGAAAATAATTGAAACCACATGATTTATTTTTATACTTTCAATTAGTATTTTAAGTATAAAATTAAAGTTCATGAGCTAAAATGTAAATATGTACCTTAGATGTAATTTATCTCTAAGAAGTGAAGGTAAATTTGTTTTTTTTAAATGAATTAAGACTAAACCGTTGATTAAAACAAAATTTAATAGGTCAAGGTGCAAAAATATCTTTAACGTTTTAGGTCAGGAGCAATTTTACCTCTAACGTCTAAAATGATGCAATTTTACTCATAATATTGATAATTGGATCAATTTTAGACATTATTATAAAACACAAATATTTTTGTTCATTATTTTATACCAATTGCATATCAATTAGTTCTAAAAAAAATAATTTCATGTTTTTTATAATTTAATAATAGAATTTGAGATTAAGATTTCTAAATTTAGTGAATTTAATAATAATTTCATGTCTGTGATTTATTACTGATAAAATGATGTACGTCTGAAGTATAGATGACAAGATTCATGATCGAGAAAACAATTTGATGAATTATTTCTCACATTGACTCAATTTATAAACGTTATGGATAAAATTGCTATTCGCTTCTAATGTTAAGGGTAAAATTTTCACAATTTTAGACGTTAAAAGTAAAATTACTCCTTACCCAAAATGTTAGGGGTATTTTTGCGTTTTAACCCAAATTTAATAACCTAGTAATATATGATTGTAAATCCCAGGATCAAACAACATGTTTGTTAAATTGGAGGACTAAAACATCGGAGGATCAAACCTAAATTTAAAGCTGCTTCCGTTCGGCCTTTCCTCTGTCTGTCTGTGCAGACTCCATTATTATCCATTTTGAAAGCTTTGAATTCTCTACTTCTCATACTCCTTTCATATGGCTTCCAATTTAATCAGAAATGTGTTTTCTCAAATCCATAAACGTTTTCTTCAATCTTCTGCAACCCTTTCCTCCACTCTTCCTGTACCCGACATCAGAACTTCATCTCCATCTTCATTTACAGTTCAATTCCTCGTCGATTCATGCGGGCTTCCTCTAAAATCTGCTCTTTCTGTCTCCGAAAAGTTTCAGCTTGACGAAACAAACCCACAAACCCCTCAATCTGTGATTCAACTCCTTAAATCGCATCATTTCAGCGATACTCAGGTGGCTAAATTGATCGTCAAATACCCTCAAATTCTCCGCCTCAAAGTCAAAAACAATCTTCAGCCCAAACTTGAGTACTTCGTACAAAATGGCTTGGCAGGTGAGCTTCTTACACAGTTCATTGCTTCAAATCCCTCTGCTATCGGTAGGTCTTTAGATTCTCAAATTAAACCATGTTTTGAGTTCTTAAGGTCATTCCTTAATAGTAATGAGAAAATGGCAACTGCTATTATCCGTTCTCCATGGTTCCTTCAAGTTAATTTGAATGGAATAATGCGGCCCAATGTTGATTTTTTGATGAAAGAGGGAGTGCCTTCTCATGGTATAGAAAAAATTATATTGTTCCGTAGAGTGTTAACTCAAAACCATAAAACCATGATTTACGCAGTGAATGCTGTTAAGAATCTGGGTCTTGAACCAAATGCCCCTATGTTCGTACATGCTCTTAGAGTGATGATATCAATGCCCACATCAACCTTGGAAAAGAAAATTGAGATTATGAAGAGTATGGGATGGAAAGAAGAGGAAATTTTGAAAGCTTTCACTCGCTTTCCCTATTGTTTAGCTTTTTCAGAGGCGAAAATCAGTAATGCATTGCATTTCTACTTGAATACTATGAAGTTGGAGCCTAAAACTGTAGTTGCAAACCCCATATTACTTGGGTATTCTATTGAAAAACGGATTCGCCCTAGGTATAATGTTTTGAACGTATTGGAGTCAAAGAAGCTGATAAAAAGTAACATAAACACCTTGTTGATAAGTGAGAAGGATTTCAAGAAGAAGTATGTTGATCAATACATACCTAAAGTCCAAGGTTTATTGGAGATGTATCTTGGTAGCAAGGAATCCAAAAACATCCACACATGATACAAGAAAAGTAAGTTAATGTTGCTTCTAATTTAGCAAATCAGAAGTTATTTGCAGTTTATGCTTTACTTTACTGGCTTAGTTTGAAATATAAATACAGTGAATTTAGTTCAATGTATATTACTTTTTATATTAGTTTAGGAACTCAGCTTTGGTGAGTCATTTGTGATCTTTGCATTCTTTTATTCTTGATTATTCATTTAGTTTTTCACCTTTTCCTTTGTTGTGCTATTTGCTGAAAGCATTGATATTTGAACTTTAGCCTAAGCATTACTGGAAGTTCAAGAATGTTGCCCTGAACTTATCCAAAAAGCTTGATTAGTCCCAACTTGCATAAAATATTCAGTTAGCCCCTTGTGTAAAATGTAATCAATCTTTTTAGAAAAGTAGGGGGCAAATGATGTATTAAGCCATTTTGCTAAGAAGAAACTTTTGTTGTTTCGTTGCTCTGTTTACCTTCCGGTTTCATATCTAAATTCTAGGATCTCTAATGACTAAGAATATTAGAAAAAAGAAGAGTCGCGAGAATTGGAAGATAACTAACATTGGAGAAGTCCCCATACTTGTGAATTCACGGTAGAGAATGAAAGGATTTCCATGTCAAGAAAAGTTCGGGTTTAGAGTGCTATGATGTGTTATGCTTCTTGATGTTCAAATAAATCCTTCAAGGCTTTAGATATGTGGAGAAGAGCAGCTCTTGAATCCTATGATACCTCTAAAATTAGGTACATATGAATATGCTCTTTCAGTCTCCAACAAATTTCAGCTTGAGGAGAATCTATAAAAAAAGCCTCATCTGTGCTTCAAACTCCTTATCATGACGTGCCCTAAAACTCTCCACTTCAAAGTTCAAAACAATCTCTGAACTCAAATTGGAAAATTGGTTTTGTGGGCGGTCTTCTTCCTTAGCTTATAGTTTCAAATCCCTTTGCCATACTTAAATTGTAAAACTCCTTACCATTTCTTATGGTCACTTCTTCATATGAGGAAAGTGTAATGCATTATCCATGGTTCTTTAACATTCAATTGAGGGTAAAATGCAATCAAACGTCGATTTTTTAATGAAAGAGGGAGTTTTGAGCACGGATTTACCAGACCTTGACAATGAATTTCTTGCAATAGAGCAATTCGGTAGATTCTTGCATTTCGGTAATCGACAAGGTCTTGGAAACAATGTGCAAACAAAACTCTCTTTCCTAGTTCCTGAAGCCGATCGGCTATTATAGTCCCAACAAGGCCATCCGACATTCCTCAAACAGCCAAGCGAGTCCTTTTTAACTTGCACTTTCTTCCAATATTTAACCATAACAGGTGAGTCAAACAGGAAATAGCCAATTGGGTATCTCTTACAAAGGTCGATTGGGTTTTTCTATCTTTTTTTAATCTGCCACATAGGATTTTGATCCGTTTTGTAGCTGAATACTATGGAGTGGGAGCTGAGAGAGTCTCAGATTGTAAGTGCAGACCCAGATTTTTAATGTACACAATTGGAAAAGCAGGTTCCAATTGATAGAAGCTGAAATTGATATATTAGTAAGAAAAATGTAAATAAGAAGACTGCAAAAGATACCTGGGCTGGGTACATAAATGGACAAGTTTCTATTAATGTGTTCTTCTCGTCTTCTCTTGTTTTATGGTAGAAATTATGATTATACTACTTTAGTTGTTGTTTTGCAGGGAGCATTGAATGTTAATTATAATTCAACCAAACTTGGGCTTGAATAACTTCTTCTGTTCTATAGGACACATAGCAGATTTCAGAAAAAAGGTCCTAATTAAGCCTATGTTTCACAGCAGAGAAACCCCTGAAACAAGTATTTCCAATTCCATACCACATCAATGCTCGAGTGTCTTTCTACAGTAATCAGGGCTTTTACAGACCGGATAACTTCTCATCCGCTCAGATGAGCAATTCTGGGTGGCATGTGAAAAATCTAAAGTGGGATAAACATGATACAGTTAACAGTGTTTTGCAAGGATTATGCTAAGTCGGTTATCGTGAGGGCAATAGTTGGGTGTTAAAGATTGTTTTGTCTGATCAACAACACCATTACTGGCTCAGAAATGCAAGATATTGGCCAAGATTCCTACACTCTGGTGGTCATAAACTCGGGGATTCCAAAGTTGGAGTATCTTGATTCATACTTAAACTTGTGTCAGCAAACAAGATTAGTTCTCTGCTGTTGCACTTTATTTTAGAAATTCGTATGTACTCATGTTCTCTGAAAATCAATGACCACTTGAAGTAATTAGGTGGTTTCTTTTTATTCTGGTGTGTTTCTTCAATCATGATTCAAAAAGAGTGTCGAAACGAGTTATCATATCATAATCGTATTATTTGATCTATATATTCCATACGATAGCTTTTGAGGACTGCTAACTAGCTACTATTTCTTTCTTCACAAGGTATGAAACAATTCACCTGGCAAGATCAATCACCTGCCTTTTGTTTATTTGTTTGATTTTGACAAATGAGAGAGGTTGCCTTTAACAATAGAAACTTCTAAAAGGTGTTTTGGGTTATCTTTCATAATTTGGATTTCGAGTTAGCAACTTCAATTCTTTTCCCTTCCTTTCTTTTTCACTTCAGATCGGAAAATAGAAGAGTTGAATGAATAAAAAATCCCAAAATCCCAATGATGTTTATGGCCAAGGGGAAAGAGATTCGAGTAAGGAATATTTTAAAATGTATCTCGAAAGAGTGTTAATAAGAAATCAACAGGTATTTTGAGATATATTACTCAAAAGAAACGACACAATACACCTAGTTGATTGGAATTGAAAAAATTCTGTCCCTATTGTTACAAACGTACAATTCACGGGAAGATAAAGAAATAGTTGGAACCAGTATCAAAATCAAGTTATTTTATCTATTTGTTATATATGATTATACATGAGATAAATTTAATAAAATAATAATCGCATTAGTCAACTTATCTCTATAAATTATATTATTGTGTCAGAAATTCTTATCATGCGATTAGAAATCCCCAATCTTTATGTATGACATGTATTTCGCTTATATTAACTGGAAAACTGGAAGTCAACTTTAACGAAAGGACTTTATAGTACATTTGGAGTCAAATTGCCATTTTGAATGAATAAAAAGATCAAATTATAAAACCAATAATCAAGGAGTAATTGATATTTACAAGGCAAAAAATTTGCCCACAAATGTTTTTTCAATCTTGGTTTTCCCATTTCAGTGTGTGTGAGCTTCAACTGTTGCCCCGTCATGCCATAGATCGATTGGGCAGTCTCGTTACCACACGATTATGTTCATATACTCTCTTAAATTCCAATACCTCTTCTATTATCGTCAAGCAATCAAGAATTTCTTCTTGCTTTAGAGTCTTATAAAATTCAAAAATATCAATTCTCAAACTTGATTTCCATCTACGATTATTTTCCTCATATCTCCACATCTCCTTCGGGAAACTCTCAAATTTGTATTACTTCTAAGGTTAGTTAAAGATTCCTCCATCTGTTCATCAAACTGTTCTTCCATTTGATCCATTCTCTCAATCAATTGAGCATTATTAACATAAATATATTGTCTTAGTGGCATGACAATCTAGCAAAACCTATATAATAAATAATCTTAATTTTGATACCAACTAATGTATGTTAGGAATAATTGAAATTACGATAAACGAAAAAATAAGCAAACACACAAAAATTGTTAACCCAGTTCGCCACTCGATTAGAATGACTACGTCTGGAGGCACTACCAAGTCAGGATATTTCACTATAATGAATGAGATGCGGATTACAGAGAAAGAGGTTACATTTATACACCTGAAACCCTAATCGCTGCAGTTGGGCCCATCGCTTCAGTTGGGCCTATATAAAATTAGTCTCCATAAGCCCAACAATCTCCCACCTGGAGACTAAATCCTTCATCTGATGATAGTGCCATGCCTTTAACTTAATTACCAAGGCCAGCTGAAGCCATACATAGCTTCAGCTTCTCTAAGGTTACAACCTTAGTCAACATGTCTGCAGGATTCTCAGTGCCTGGAATCTTCATCAACTGCAATATCTTCATGTCCAAGAGATGCCGTATGTAGTAATACTTCAACTCTATGTGCTTTGTTCTTGAGTGAAAGGCGGGATTCTTTGCCAAATGAATGGCACTCTGACTGTCGCTGTATAGAATAGGATCCTTCTGCTCCTTTCCCAACTCACGCAAGAAATTCTGCAACCATACCATCTCCTTACTAGCCTCAGTCACTGCAACATACTCAGCTTCTGCAGTAGACAAAGCCACCACCTTCTGTAGCTTTGAAGCCCAAGAGACAACAGTACCACCCAATGTGAAAACATATCTGGTTGTACTTCTTCTCTTGTCAAGGTCACTAGATGCCAAATCTGCATCCACATATCCTGCCAACATAACTTTCTTGCCCTCAAAACATAGGGCTTGTTCAGTGGTTCCCTTCAGGTATCTCAAAATCCACTTTACTGCTTCCCAATGCTTCTTACCAGGGTCTCCCATGAAACGACTAACAACTCCCACAGCATGTGCAATATCTGGCCTTGTGCACACCATTGCATACATCAAGCTGCCAATTGCTGAGGCATACGGAGTTCTCTCCATCTGGACTCGCTCTTCTCTGCTCTTGGGTGAGTCATGTTTAGATAGCTTGAAATGGCTACCCAAAGGAACTGTTGCTGGCTTGGCATCTTGAAATGCCTAGAATCTGCTTAGCTTCTCCGAGATCCTTCATAGCAAACCGCTCAGATAACTGCTTCTTCAGTTTTCTCACTTCTCGAGCACTTGACCTTGCAATCAGCATATCATCAACATATAACAGTAAAATTATATAGCCTTCATTCAATTTCCTGAAGTAACAACAATGATCAGCTTCACTCCTCACGAACTCAATTTCGTGCATGAATCCGTCAAATTTCTTGTACCACTGTCTTGGAGCTTGTTTCAGACCATACAAGCTCTTGTTCAACTTGCACACAAGCTCAGTGTTATCAGACTCATAGCCCTGAGGTTACTTCATATAGATGTCTTCATCTAAGTCCCCATGAAGAAATGCCGTTTTTACATCCATTTGCTGCAGCTCCAAATCTTCTGTAGCTACCATACTCAACACTAAACGAATAGTAGTTAGCTTCACCACTGGAGAAAAAACGTCAGTATAATCTATGCCGTACCGCTGTTGAAAGCCTTTCACGACCAGCCTTGCCTTGTAGCGTTTGCTTCCATCAGCCTCTTCTTTGATTCTGAAAATCCACCTGTTTTGTAGAGCCTTCTTACCATTTGGAAGCTCAACAAGTTCTCAGGTTCCATTGGTCATCAAAGAATCCATCTCATCATCTATTGCAAGCCTCCACGAGATGCCTCCAAGTAGCTTTCTGGTTCACCACTATCTGTCAGCAGCATGTAGTTGCTTGTAGGCGTGTACCTGTCAGGTGCTCTACGCTCTCTGGTGGATCTGCGTAGTGTAACTGGTGGAGTTTGGGGTTCACCTACCTCCTCCACAACTACCTCCTCCACAACTGCCTCCTCCACAACTGCCTCCTCCACAACTGCCTCCTCCACAACTACCTCTTTGCTCCCACCAGAATTCGTGATGTCTAGGTCCACAACCTCTGGTTCTGAATTAACAGTATCAGATGCTCCCAGACTATCCTTGTACATCATTTGCTCATTGAAAACAACATCCCGACTGCGGATAATCTTCCTGTTCTGACTATCCCAGAACCGATATCCAAAATCATCACCACCGTATCCAATGAACGTACATTTAACAGACTTCGCATCTAACTTACTTCTCTCAAGGGTAGCAATATGAACATATGAATCACATCCAAATACTCGTAGAAAGGATAGATTTATCTGTTTGCCACTCCAAGCCTCTTCAGGAATGCCACTCTCCAAGGGACTCGATGGCCCTCTGTTGATCAAGAATGATGCAGTGTTAACTGCTTCTGCCCAGAACATCTTCGGAAGTCCGCACTTCAGCCTCATGCTTCTAGCACGCTCACACAGAGTTCTGTTCATTCGTTCTGCAACTCTGTTCTCCTGAGGAGTTCCTTTCAGAGTCTTCTCCATGCGAATTCCATTCTCAGCACAGAATTCCTTGAATTCCCTAAGCTCATACTCTCCACCATTGTCAGACCTCAAACACTTTACCTTCAAACCTGTCTCATTCTCAACCAGGGCCTTCCATTTTCGAAAGGAATCAAAAGCATCAGATTTCTTTCTCAGAAAATAGATCCACACTTTCCTAGTGGAGTCGTCAATGAGGGTCATGTAATACAAAGCTCCACCAAGAGATTTCACAGGTGCAGGACCCCACAAATCGCTGTGAACTAGCTCCAACTTCTCTTTCTTCAAACTTCTACCACCCTTAGAGAAACTGACCCTTTTCTGCTTCCCAAAGATGCAATCCTCACATAGCCCAAGATCAGCAGATTTCAGACCCTGCAACATACCTTTTGAATACAACACTTTCATCCCCTTTTCACTCATGTGACCAAGACGACAGTGCCACAAATCTGCATTGACATTCTCTCTCACGACATCAATGCTATTGAAAACGTTGTCTGTTAAGTACAACGATCCAACCTTCTCACCACGGGCAACCACCATGGCTCCTTTGGTCATTTTCCAAGCACCACCTGCAAAGATTACACAATAACCTTCATCATCCATTTGCCCAATTGACAACAAATTTCTCTTTAGGCCAGGAACATGCTTTACTCCAGACAGCTTTATCACAGATCCATTCGGAGATTTGATCGAAACATCTCCCTTCCCTACAATCTCCAAAGGCTCATCGTCAGCAAGATAAACCTTTCCGAATTTCCCAGGGGTATAGTTTTCCATCAAATCTGCACTACTACATGAATGAAACGAAGCTCCTGAGTCTAATACCCAAGACTCCAGAGGACTTCTTACACTCAATACCAGGGCTTCTGCTGCTGTTTCTGCAGTTGAATTACTCAGAATCAACGCATCACCAAAATCCTCGCTGGCTGAATTCACTGACTTCTCCCTCTGCGGTGCCTTACATTCACTCTTGTAATGACCATTCTCATTACAATTCCAACACTTGATGTGGCTCTTGTCCTTCACAGGTTTCCCTCCCCCTTTGGACTTAGACACGATTCTACTTTGACCTGCGATCTGACCTGCCCCGATTCTCTGTATTCAAGGCTGATCCAGATGTGGAACCTGACTTTTTCCTGCGAATCTCCTCGCTTATAATCAAGTCTCTGGCATCATCAAATCTAAGTTTTTCTTTCCCTGCTGAAGCACTTAAGGCAGTAACTTGCCGCTCCAACTCTCTGGTAAAGAAGATAACAGAATTAGGGCTAATACCTCTTCGTCGAAATCAATATCTACAGAACTTAATTGAGTGATTGTCATATTAAAATCATTCAGGTGCGTCGCCACTGCTATATTCTCCGTCATCTGCAGATTAAACAGTCGCCGCATTGGATGAACTTTGTTAGCCGCGGAAGGCTTCTCGTACAACGAACTCAACATCTCCAACATCTCCTTCGTGGTCTTTGCTCTGATACTAGTTGTTAGGAATAATTAAAATTACGATAAACGAAAAAATAAGCAAACACATAAGAATTATAAACCTATTGATTCTACGAATATAGGAAGAAAAGAGAGATTTCTCTTTGAATTGTTATTCAATCTCAAAATAAGACAAAATTACCTTACAAAAGATGTTTAAACCATGTTTATAGTTAAAGTAACAAAAGAAATAAACAAAAGACATTATTAATCTTAGTTAAATTTACAAAAGATGTTTAACCCTATTCCTAGCACAAGTAACAAAAGACATTATTAACCTTACTAATAGCAAAACGTTAATTTTACTTCAAACCCTATACATAATTATAAACAAAGCACCAAGAAAATTTAAGATGAAAAAGTGCAGCTACCACAAAATACGTAGAAGGGTCTCTTCTTCAAGGCATGTTCATGCCTCTTCTCAATTTTGTTAGAGAACTCATTTCCTTGTGACTTCAACTCTCATTTCTTCATAGAGTTTTCAGCTATTTCGTCAACTGTATCATCGAGTTTGGGGATGTTTGAGTCTTAATGCTTTACTTGATCATCATATTCTATTACTGTTCTATTTTTCAATCACATTGTTAGTAATTTCATTTACAGGACATACTTAGTAAATGCTAACATGAAGAACTATATTGACAGAGACTGTTCTAACAAGGCCTAATACATTCCTAACTCTACATATTTATTTAGAAAAGTCAATTGCTACCTCATACTCTGAAAACTTTCTCCCCCCCTAAACTTGCTTTAATTGACCAATTTGACTTCATGAACTTTCTTTAAATTGACTTACTAGTCCGCTGAACTTGTTTACTTTAATCTATTCACCGGTTGCACTTGTTTAAAGTGATACATACTTCGACTTATCCAAAATATCCCCTTGCTTTTCCATGTCGACTACGGGAGAGAATGTATCACTTTAAGCAAGTTAAAGGGGTAAATAAGATGATTCCGAAGTACAAGGACATAGCTGATTTTTCTAGACAAACATTGGAAGATAGCGATGTATTAGCCTTAATAACATTCAACTGAGAAGTGGATTGAATAGCTTGTTTCCATTGACAAGAGGAGAAATGCACATTTATTCACAATAAAGGAAAGATAAAAGTTCCTTTCATCTGTTCGGATGCAATAAGTACCCTACATATGAAGATGAAGGAATGAGTAGGGTAGAACAACCCTTATAGGGATGCCACTTCAGATGAGGTTAATCTATAGATTTAAGCAAATTTAGGAAGGCAATAAGTGAATTTAAACAAGCTCATAAAGGCTAAACCAGATATCCTTAAAGTTCAGGAGGTCAATCGACTTTTCTGATGAAATTTAGAAGCTTATGATGTATTCAGCCTATATTAAATAGAAGAGTGAATACAAACATTCACTATTGAATATTGATGGCATGAATCATATAAACATGATCTACCACATTCAAGTGAAATTGAATATTGGTGTTCAAATCTAATTCTGGTTATTGAAAGAAGCAAATTCTTGAACTTTGGATTCCATTGATAAGAGGGGATTATCTCCTTTCCTCTCTAATATCTCCACTAACCCCTTAACTAATGCCATTTACTCACTATAAAAGAACAGTAACATAAAACAAACCATAATCAAGGTAATTTGTGTTGAATAAGGATGACAATATATTTGAAAGACAAAACCATAATTAGTAAGCTAACAACTATTAATCTATTTTCGTTGCAAAGGAAAACTTACTTCTCCATCGAGCTCAGAGCTTTTGGCTTCCTTGATAAAAAAAAAAAAAAAGGGCGGTCCGGTCGCATTACGCGTCCCCGCTGAGCGAGGGTCCGGGGAGGGGTCCCACCACAAGGGTGTATTGGGGACAAGCCTTCCCTTGCCAATTTAATTGGCAAGAGGCCGCTCCTAAGACTCGAACCCGTGACCTCTGGCTTTTGGCTTCCTTGATACCAAGATAAAAATCCAACAAACCAGGGACTTCATCTATGAATTGATCAATATATTTCTCCCGAAATTTCTTCTCACTTATCACTAAGATCTCTAACTTCTTAGACCCTTTTATCAGCTTCTTTGACTCCAAACCCATCAAAACATGATACCTCGGACGAGCTCGTTTTTCAATTGAATACCCAAGTAGAGCGGGATTTACAATTATAGTTTGAGGCTCCAACTTCATAGTATTAAAGTAGAAATACAATGTCTTCCTAATGTTTTCCTCAGAGTAAGATAAACATTGTGGAAATCGCTTGAAAGCTTTTAGAATATCGTCCTCACTAAATCCCAAACTATTCATCACCTCAATTTTCTTCTTCCAAGTTGACTCACTCATTTGTACTATCACTCTAAAAGCTTGTGCGAACATTCTATCAGTAATTTCAAAACCTAGATTCTTAACAGAATTCACAACACTAATCAACTTATCAGGATTTTGGAATAAAAATCTTGGCTGCAAAGTTAGCAACCTCTCCACAACATGAGTAGGCAGTCCTCCCTCTTTCATTAAAACATCAACATTTTGTTGCAATCGAATCTTCGAATTGTTCCCCAATA
The DNA here is from genome assembly GCF_963576675.1 of Euphorbia lathyris. Classification (NCBI taxonomy): domain Eukaryota; kingdom Viridiplantae; phylum Streptophyta; class Magnoliopsida; order Malpighiales; family Euphorbiaceae; genus Euphorbia; species Euphorbia lathyris. Next base: position 92,523,833 of record NC_088912.1, on the reverse strand, counting down.
ACCATGGTGTGCGCTTAACAGCCGCTAGAAGTTTCTCATCACTATCTAAAAACAACCTCAAGAACTGGATACACGGTTGGATTTTAGAAGCTAAAGAGTCTCGGGTAATAGACGGATTTGACAAAATGATATGGGGAAGCATCTCACCTTCAAAGCCAATTTTGACGAGGTAGTCAAATTTGGGTTTGAGATTGTTGTGAATTTTGCAATTGAGAACTTGAGGGCGTTTCACGATCAATTGGGCGACATGGATGTCGCTGAAATGATGAGATTTAAGGAACTGAAGTAGAGCTTGAGGCTTCTGTGGAGTTTTGTCGTTGAGCTGAAACTTGTTGGAGATAGAAAGAGCTGATTTTAATGAAAGCCCACATGAATTGACGAGAAATTCGACAGTAAACGATGAGGAAGAAGTTTCAATGGTGGGTAATGGAGGAGGAACGGAAGAAATAGTTGCAGAAGAATGAAGAAAACGTAATCGAATGTGAGGAGGGAACATGATATTTCTAATGAAATTAGTAGCCATTGTTGGAAGTTAATGAGAATTCAGAAGTGGATCGAAAGGGGAGAACTTAGACTGAATGAGAATCTTATGGAGTCCATAAAAAATTAGGTCTCATTCTATTCAATTTCGGAAAGGGGGGAAATCTAATCTGAATCTTAGAAATAACTGAATATAAAATTGGAAAGAAAAAAAAAATATAAAAATAAACTTTGTGGTTTGGCTCATTTTCGAACTGGCACCCCGTGGTTTAAAAGTTTGCAAATTGGTACCATGAACTTCATTCCGTTAGCAAAGAGGGGTATTTCTGGGACACGCCGTTAGAAGTGATGAGCTGGCAAAAAAAGTCACATGACTACTGGGGGCATTTTCGGAAGACAAAAGATGGAGTGGTAATTGAAAAGTCTTTAATTCCTCTTACCTTTTTCATTTTAACTGTCATCCCTAACCTTTTCGTAAGCTGAAACCTTTCATCTTCAAGCTTCCATCACATTTAAAGGATCAAACGAATTTGAACAGTGTAATTCTTTCAACCTCCACATCACATACAAACCATTTTTACGAAGAAGAACATGGTGGAAGTGTAAGAAAAGCGGGGATTGTTTTACAAGGTTCAGCTTACTCTGTTTTACAAGGTTCGAACGCATACTCTGTTTATTTTTTTAGTCTTTCTACTTGTAGTGATTGTTTTGCATGTTCGGTGTTATAGATAGAAATGGGTTTCAAAAGGGGGGAAATGGGTTTTGCAGGGTGATAAAATGGGTTTTGAACAGTGATTAAGTGGGTTACGCAATGTAAATTTATTGTCATTTGAACTCCTTTTGCTAAATGTTGTTTTTAACTATCGATTGAACATGTGTTTACCGTTTCAATCCATTAATCGATGTTGTTTTGTTTATCGTTTCAATCGCGATGTTGTTTTGTTTATCGTTTACCACGTTTATCGTTTCTATACTTTTGCTTAATCGATTGAACCTGTGTTTATCATTTCAATACGTTTGATTATCGTTTCAATACTTTTGTTTATCGTTTAGCATGTTTATCGTTTACCGTGTTTAATGTCTTGTTGGATAAGTGCTTCTTTGTTTCAAGCCAATGGTCACTCTGTTTTGGACAATTGATGTTTAATGTTAGTTTATGTTTGTATAGTTGATGATGTTCTGTTTGGATATGTGATTATTTGTTTATGTTTACTGCTTGTTTGCCTATTGCTGAGTAATGTTTACTCATATTGGACAATTGCTTATTGTTGAGTATGGACAATTGCTTGTTTGCCTGTTGTTGAGTAATGTTTACTCTTTTTGGACGATTGCTTATTGCTGAGTATGGACAATTGCTTATGTTTACTCTGTTTATTGGATAAGTGTTGCTTTGTTAGTCTTGGTTAATGTTCATCTTGGTTAATGTCTTTATGGATAATTGCAATTGTGGTTTAAAAATCATGTTTATTTCGTATAGGTGGTGATAATGGCTGACTATGTCAAGTTAGTCATACATCATGGAGGCAAATGGGACATTACAGAGGATGATATGGTCTATAATGGCGGTAGTACAAAGATAATAGAGACGACAGACGTGGACTTGTCATTATTTGCACTATAAGATATTGGGTTTGAGCTGGGTTATGCAAATTGCTGTCAAATATGGTTTAAGATATGGGGACTGCGAGGTGAGATAGCGTATGAGGAAATAACATCGGAGAAAGACATATTCAACATGTTTGATTACAATAAGCCGCTTAAGACGTATGATCTGTTCTACCAAGAAGTAGTGCATGTTGCAGTTGTAAATGAAAACCAACCAGCCCCACATCCAAACCATCCAGAGCCACAAACACCAATTCATCCAGAGCCACAACACCAAGAAGCACAATCACCACCACCTATGCAAACTGAACCACAGTCATGTATGCAAACTGAACCACAATCACCATTTCATCAACAGACACAACATGGAGAGCCACAAACACCAACTCAGACTCAAGCTGAACCACAATCACCAATTGGGACTCAGCAATCACCACCACCTTTTGATGATCCACATGAAGATCCATCTGAGCAATCAAACAATGATGCTAGCACTGAGGAAGATGATTCCGATGATGACGACTATGGCTATACGAGGGATGAGGTTGACAGTGACAACACTAATGTTGAATTGGACTTGAGTGAAGAGTTTGTGGATCTGGAGGGGAGTGATGATGACATATTCTAAAACTACACAAGAAATGTTGATGAAGTAGAGGGAGATCGACAAGAAGGTGAAACTCAAACTGGAGCTGAACTTGCCCTAAATGAAGAAGACTTCCAAGAATTCAATGAGAGCCCGTGTGATGAAGATGACTTGCACAGCTTGAGTGACTCTTCTGATGATGGTAATCCTAAATTTGAAGAATTTAATGAAGTCACATGGATGGCAGATCCTAAGTTGTCTTTGGGTATGAGGTTCTCGAATGTTTATGTGTATAGGAAGGCACTGAAGGAGTGGCAGTGAAGCAAGGATTTGATTATAAGTTGAGCAGGAATACTAAAACATCTGTGACTGCCATATGCAAACAGAAATGTGGTTTTAAGGTACATGCATCTGCAATGAGAAGGACAAGGACATTCCAGATAAAAACTTTCAAGCCAAAACACAAGTGTCCAAGGGATAATGTCAATCAATTGGTTGGGTCAGCTTACATTGCTGAAAAGTATATGTCAGATTTGCGGGAAAATAAAGACTAGAGCGTGGAGGCAATGCAGATGAAGATCCAAAGGGAGTTAGGAACTGAAGTTAGACCTTGTAAATGCTATAGGGCAAAGAGAAGGGCCGCAAAACACTTTGAAGGCGACCTTACATTGCAGTATAAGCGGTTGTATGATTACGCGGAAATGATCAAGGTATCAAATCCTGGAAGCTTGATCAAAATTCAAACAGAGCTGCAGTTTTTGGAACAAACAGGCAAAGCAAGTTCATCAAATGCTATACCTAGGGAGATTGTTGTTTTTCAGCACATGTATGTGCGGTTTAAAGCTAAAAAATAAGGGTATTTTGCTGAAATGAGGCCATTAATTGGTCTGGATGGATGCTTTCTCAAATCACTAATGGGTGGCCAACGGTTGTGTGCTGTTGCTAGAGATGGTAATGAGAACATGTTCCCAATAGCTATTGGATTTGTGGACATAGAGCGCAAAGCCTCTTGGCAATGGTTTTTGGAATTATTGGTTTCTGATTTTGGTACACCATAGGAGACCAAATGGGTCTTCATGTCAGACCAGCAAAAGGTACGTCCTTTAATTTGATTCAGTGTTGTAATTAATTAGATATGAGTGTTTAATGATCTTCATTGAATCTGATTACTTTTGTTTGTTTATTGTGTGGTCAATATTAGGGGTTAGTAGAGGCAATGAACACAATCATGCCAGGTGTAGAGCACAGGTTTTGTGTAAGGCATATGTGGGAGAACATGAAGTTGCAATTCAAAGGGACAGAATACAAGAATCTATTGTGGAGGGCAGCAGGAGCTGGTATTGAATGTTCATGGGAATTCCATATGCAAGTAATTAAAAACCTTGACGAGTCTGCTTACAATTGGGTTATGAAGCATGATCTAAAGACATGGGCACGATGTCATTTCTCTACTCACACGAAATCGGATGCGTTGCAGAATAACATATGTGAGTCATTTAATGCCTATATCAAGTTAGCTAGGAACTTGCCTGTTCTTGCTATGTTTGAGTGGATAAGGAAAATGATTATGAAGAGATACCATGTTAAGTTAGAAGGGATGAAAAGGTACAAGGGGGATATTTGCCCTACATATCAATAGCAGTTGGAAAAGCTGAAGATTCAGGATATGAACTGTTTCTGTACTGCAGCGGGTCAAGATAAATACTCTGTTGATTGTTATGACACCACATCTATTGTGGATTTGGGAGATAAGACGTGCAGTTGTCGATTGTGGCAATTGTCAAGAGTGCCTTGCAAACATGTTATATCTGCCATATACACTAACAGAGAGAAGACTGAAGCTTATGTTGATAGATACTTCTCCAAGGATGTGTACTTAAGAGTGTATAGTCCTGTAATTAATAAGGACTGAATTACCAGAATACATCCATGGGTTGTTAAGAAACCATCAGGGCGACCCAAGAAGAAGAGGAACAGGCAAACAGATGAGCCACGCAACCCATTCAAAGTTACAAGGGCTGGTGGTAAAATTCTATGTGGTAGATGCAAGATGGAAGGGCATAATTCTAGGGGATGTAAAATAGCCATTATCGGAGAGACAGCTTGGCAGAGAAGACTCCGAAAAGAGAGAAATAAACGTTTGGGTAATACTGGAGAGGTACGTGCATATAAATGTGTTGATTGCTTATGTGGTTTAAATGGTGAATTTATGAGTTGATTGCTTATGTGGTTTAAATGGTGAATTTATGAGTTGATTGCTTATGTGGTTTACATGGTGAATTTACAAGGGATCCCCATTAAGGAGCAGAGGCAGACCTAGGAGGAACCCAACTGCAACTGGCCAATCTTCACATGCAGTTCCTACTACAGGGCAATCATCACAGCCAGCTCCAACTGCAACAGACCAAGCTTCACAGCTAGCTCCAACTGCAACAGGCCAAGCTTCACAGGTAACTCCAACTGCAACAGGCCAAGCTTCGCAGCCAGCTCCAAACGCAAGGCATTTTTCACATCCAACACGTACCACAAGGCATTCCTCACAGCAAACTCCTACCACAAGGCATTCCTCGCAGCCAACGACAAGTGTGTTTAGAAACTTCAGAAGGGCAAGTGAATTACTAGGCATTGCCAATGCTAGCGGACAGAAGAAACAGAAGACCAAGAAAAATTAGAACGTTACAGGATATGCTGTTTTGTTCGATTTTGTAGCTAGTTTCTAGCTATTTTGGTTCCAATGTGGACAATTTTTTGTTTTGTAACCCAACTGCATACTTTGTTATGTTTGGCATGCTTGAATTGTGGACAAAGTCGCATGTATTGCGTAGTACCCGTTTTTGTTATGTTGAACAATTGTGTTGGAGTAATGCAAATGGTCATTTCGTATCTTAATTGTGATGGATATTTGCTCTGTTTTTGGACGAAGCTAAATTGCACAAAGCTATGAACAAAGCTACTTGTCCGAATTGTAATTGCACAAAAATAAACCTATGCACAAAGCAGCTAAATTGCACAACAATAATCCTGCGCAGAAGTTGGACATTAACACACCGCTTGCACAAAAATAAAGCTATGCACAAAGCTACTTGTCCGAATTGTAATTGCACAAAAATAAACCTATGCACAAAGTAGCTAAATTGCACAACAATAATCCTGCGCAGAAGCTGGACATTAACACACCGTTTGCACAAAAATAAACCTATGCATAAAGCCATTAGTCACAAATATAATTGCAAAAAAAACCATATACCATGACCACAAACTGGACATTAACCATTACCACAAAAGCCAATAGTCACAAATGTATTGCATAAAGCTGAATCATAACCATTATAAAAATTCAGATTCAAAACACATTCATCTTGTTTAAAACCCTAAACTTTTAGCCTGGCAACTTCTTCATCACCTCTACCCTTTCAATATTAACACCTAACACAATTGCTGTTACAAAAATTGCTAAAATGAAATATCCACTAAACTTCAAGCTGTTGACTACATCAATTTTTCTTTTCCTGGTAAACTCCAACTTCAGTGCCTCTGTTTCCTCAATCTTCGTCTGCAACTCTTTCTCCATTTTATGATTTAGAACCTTACACCTATTGAGTTCCACCTCCATCTCCACCACCCTTGCATAAGCTTCTTCCATTTGTTCCTCACATTCCTTCATTTTTTGCTTCAGCTTCTGAATAACCTCCCTCCCTCTGTCACATATTGGATGATCTAACCATACGAAAAAATCACATTTCGCTTGTTCTCTGTATCTGCCACAACCAACAAAACTTCGACCAAAATTAGCATTAGTTGAAGCTATTCGAACCGGGGATATCAAGCCACATCGACATTTCATTAAATTCTCAGTGTCTGTTCTGCTACCCGAAGACGAGTCAACACTTGAAGCCATTGCAGACTATCGATTACACGCACCAATTCAAAGAACATATCAATCGTAACCCAGAAGAAGTTGAGAAGAAATCACCAAGCAGTTAAATTAGGGTTGAGAAGAAATCACCAAACAATTAAATTAGGGTTTAGCAAACATACCAGTTCGTCCCACCTTCTCCAGATGATTTCAGCAGTACAATCAACTCCCTTGTTTCGTGATTTCTTGCTTTTCAATTTAGGGCTTTCATAGACTTCGATTTAGGGATTTGATTTTCATAAAATGGGGGTTTATTATTTGTAATCTCGTGTATTTATAAGAGTTGCCCATATTTTGTCTTCCGAAAATGTCACATGCCTTTTTTTGCCAGCTCATCACTTCTAACGGCGTTTTCCTGAAATACCCCTCTTTGCTAACAGAATGAAGTTCATGGTACCAACTTGCAAACTTTTAAACAACAGGGGTGCAGTTCGAAAATGGGCCAAACCACAAGGTTTATTTTTGTACTTTTTCCAATAGATTGACTTTGTTTGACATTTCTCTTTCTTTACCTCTAGGGCTATAAATAAGCGGCTCGGCGTTCGACTCGAGCGGCTCTGCATTCAATTCGATAAAAGCTCGGTTTGGTTCGGTTCGTCTCAGCTTGATTTTTTAATGAGCCGTTCGTGAGCATGATTTTCAAGCTCAATTTATAAACGAGCTGAGCTTGAACAGACCAAAGCTCGGCTCGAAAGCTCGTGAGCAAGTTCGATTAGAGGATAATTTCATAAACAAGCTCGATAAAAGCTCGTGAGCTAACTTTACAATATTTATATATTTTAAAAAAATAAAGTTTAATAATGTGTATAAATTTATACTACAAGTATATCCAACTAAAGGATGTTTTATATGTATACAATTAATATTATTTAATGTACCGAATTTGATATCATTTTGTTCGTGAACACCATAAACGAGCTCATTCGTGAGCAAAACAAACGACTTGCTTGTGATCAAAGCTCATGAGCACAAAAAATGAGCTTTTCGTAGAAAAATAAACGAGCTGCTACGAGAAGCTCGCGAGTACACGAATGAGCTGCTCACGAACAAATAAAACGAGTTGTTCGTGAGTAAGCTTGTGAGCTCGATAAACGAGCTCGACTCGTGAACAATAGAGCTGCTAAATGAGCCTAGCTCGAACAGCAAATTAAGCTCGAACCAAGCTCGAAGCTTGGTTCGAGCTTGATAAGAAACTGTCGAGTCGAACTCGAGCAGGCCAAAGCTTGACTCGGCTCGTTTACAGCCCTATTTACCTCCTCCAACTCTCATGTCTATTAACATTTCAATTCATTGTTAGTATTCACAATCGTTGTGCTGTAAACACGACAAAATATTACCATTTCTAATATGAATGACAAATTTGGAGTTTATCTCTTTAGTTATATAGAGATTTTAGCAAACAATGGAAGCCGAGGAAAGAGGAATCTGAACATCTCAACTAGGTTGATACTCCCATAAATCCTCTAACACTAGGACCAAATATTATAAAATAGAATAAAAAAAATAAAAAGTTAAAAAAACCAACCCGGATAAAGGCAAGAAATTAGCAAAATTGAAATTGGCCTACACTACCAATATTATCATTAACCAATGAAAAAAATCCAACATTGAGCTCCACAATAACTTATCTGAAGTTGAAGCACTGTGTTTAGCTAGAGCATCTTTCACCCAATTCTCTTTTCTATGCATCTTTGAACTAAAGACAGACAAAAGTGATGACATCCCCGATCTCTAGCCCTGCTTATTGCAAAAATAACCCCTTTCTGTTATATAAGCGAAGGAACATTGAATAAGAAATAGGGATAGAAAATTTTCTATGAGAAAAAGCGCCTAGCATTCCAAAAAATACCACCAAAATGTGTCACGAGCTCCTAAAGCTCAACCGTCTTTATTGCTTCATCCACCCTACAAGAGGGGGCCAACACACTTTCTCTATCCGGGGAGCAGCCGAAACTATACACGTCACATCCAAATTTCTTAGAATACGATGATCCTTTAAAGAGTTAAACATGCAACATTTACTAATTAAATTTGATCCCCTCGTCAAGCGTTGCAACAAAGAAAAAATATTAGAAAACTTCATTCTATGCTCGCCATAAAAGCCAAATAACAATCACAATAGCTGAAATCCAAAGCACCCCAGTTTAAGGACTGAATGAGCAATACATTGCACTAAATAAAAAGAAATTGAAAACATTGTGTCAGTACAAATAACCTTACCACAAGTATTGTTTGGTCGAAAAAATTGACTCATATATTTACGAACTTTTAAACACAAGGACTGTCTTTACAAATCGGCCAAAGCACAATATTTATTTTTATACTTTTCCCTTATTTTTACATATCACATTCTTACTATAATATCATTTACAAGACCTATATAGAATATAGAAAATGCTAACACGTAGAAGTAATTTGGAGAGATTTCGATAGGAATTATTAGGTTCTGGTAATGTGAATTTTTTTACTAAAATAACTTAAGGTCTAAGAAAAAGTATCAATTTAACTTCAACATACAAAATAACATCACTTTAACCTCAACAACGTTTGTGAAATGATATAATTATAGTCTAGATAACCGAACTTGTGAAATGATATCAATCTAGCCTCAAATTCCGTTACCCAAAACTATAATCGCACTATTTCACAAACATTGATACTAGGATAAATTACATAAGTGGTGTACTAACATTTGCCCACTTTCACGTTTGGGGGTACAACGTTCAATTTTACACGCAAAACTGTACAACTTTTTGAACGAGTTTAAACCCATTAGAGCATAGTGTAACTTGCCCAATATCTACAAAACGGAAAAAAAAATATGTTGTCCCACCCTATATGTCCCCCTATTAATTTTTGACATGTGTCATTTTTATCTATTAACCATTTAATAATTTAAAACATCCTTAACTCTAGTTAACTACTTAAATAACCGTATTTTCTATTGTTAACAACCCAACTTTAAAAGCTCTACCTAATAGATTAGAACTCTCCTCCTATCTCTTTTCTCGAAATTTTCTCCTGGAATATCTATATCACATCAACAAAAACCATATCTTACTTCACTTTTATTATTTAAACCATCATCATCCATATTCATAGGGATTTGATTACCAATATTTTTTCAATTTTCCATTAAATAGTACATAATTTTGATTTAATGGAACTTATTATTTCTACTTTCTTTACATTGGTGATACATTTTTATTTCTCAATTTTCTCATCAATCAAATTTTCTTACTCCGATTATCGTTAACGTTTCTCTTTCAATCAAAATTTCATCTTCCGATTCGAATCGTTGTCGTTTTCTTCCAACTTCCGACTTCTAATTTCTTTCTCTTTGCAATTTCAGTCCCTACTATTTCCATCTCCACGTAGTCGAAACCAATCCGACTTTAACCGATATTAGCGCAAAGGTGTGATAGACAGAACTTAGCATTCATGGAAGATGGAAATTATGTGTCATTAAACTCGAGCAACGGGGCAGAATCAATAGAGGTATTTAGAAGACGTCATTTATATATTTTACATTATAATTGATCAAGGTTTCAATGTGTCAAATTGAAATATCGATGGTTTAATGCATCAAAAGTATCAAGAGTTTCATAAATTTTTTTTGTTTATTCTTATACTATTCTAAAATTATAGAATTGGATATAAAAAATTCCAATGGAATCTAATTAATAGAGTAACATGGAAACAACCTAAATTAAATTATTGGTATTAGTCCGATTGTTTTCTATCTTTGTTTGATCATAATATAGAAGCAGCCTACACTAAATTATTATTTATGTTTTGCAATATGCAAAAATAGTTTTGGATTATTTTATTATTGTGTGTTTATATCCATGTCTAAGTAAGATAGAGTATTGTGTATATAATATTAGAATTTCTTTAATTTGCATACTATTATGAAGTGCTCGTGTCATTAATATTAATATGACTGATATTTAATATGATTAATAGGGAAAAAAAATCTGCTTGGTGATTCTGACGCTATGTTTTCATGAAAACCAACCAAAAACTCAAAAAAAGTGTATGAATATAAAAAATCAGCTTGTATAGAATAGAACAAAGGTTTTTGGGTTTTAACGGCTAGATTGTAATTCCATAATTGTAAAATTCTAACTCTGGAACTTTTTGTGAGGCTGTAACTTTTTTCATAATTATAAATTGTAATTCAATAACTACAATTCCACAAAAAAATAATAATAATTATAATTTCACAATAAAAGATTAATTATAAATCCAAACCACAATAATAGTCTAATATTTAGTTGGAACTTTGGAAAGTTTCTCTAACTTTTTACCTTTAAGTTCTTATTGTTTTTAACAGAGCAAATATAATACATAAATATAACAAGTTAGTGTTGATTTTGTGTGGGTGAGTTTGTTTCTTTTTATTTTTAGTTCAGTACATTCAAATACATGGGTGGGCTTAGTGTTAAATTTTAATTTTAGATTTTTGGGGTTAGCCGATTTCTAAAACCTCTAAAATAAAATAGACTAATTCAGTTTTTGGTTTTTTCGGTTTATACCCAAACTGAACCGAACCGAACCAATTAAAAAGTCAAAAATATTAAAAGATCAGAACCGAATCAAATCGAATTCAATTTTGGTTTGATTTGGTTCGGTTTTTTCGGTTTGGTTTTTTTTATTTTCGGTTTTTTGTTCGGTTTTGCTCACTCCTACTTTTGAGTGCCTAACACATTGATTTTATATTTTTGAAGGAGGTTGAAAGTACAGATATTAATGACAATGTAATATCTAGCAAACTGAATTATGAATGTAGTGAAGAAGAATCAAATAAAGGCAGTGGATTGGAAGATAGTGATTCTATTCATTCAAGAATGCATCAAGAATTTATCCCTGTTATTGGTATGGAGTTTGAAACAGAAAAAAATGCACATGATTTTTATAATCGATATGCATATAAATACGGAACAGAAGATTATAGGAACTATTTACGTTCAAAGAGAACAATAGAGATGAAGTCAGGGGATACAGGTGGTGTATTAGAATATCTACAAAAAATGCAATCAAATGATCCTAGTTTTACCTATGCTATACAAGTTGATGCAGATGATTTGATAACTAATATTTTCTGGGCTGATGCAAAGAGGAAGGTAGATTATGATTACTTTGGTGTTGTAGTATGTTTTGACACCACTTACAGGAAAAATAAAGAAGGAAGATCATTTGCAATGTTTGTTGGTGTTAATAATCACAAGCAAACACTTATTTTTGCAGCTGCATTGTTATATGACGAGACTGCTGAAACTTTTATGTGGTTGTTTGACACTTTTGTGAATACAATGTCAGGGAAAAAACCAAAAAGCATATTGACCGACCAAGATCCTGCAATGGCTAAAACTTTAGCCACTCAATGGCCGGATTCATATCATCGGTTATGCATTTGGCACATATATCAAAACGCTGCTAAGCATCTTAAATATGTCTTTGAGAAGTTTAAGGATTTCGCTAAAGACTTTAGTAGTCTTATATATGATTATGAAGATGTTGAAGACTTCATAATGGCTTGGCAGAAGATGCTTGAAAAATACAAACTCGAAGATAACGCATGGTTGAGCCGATTATTTTCTGTGAAGGAGAAATGGGTTTTAGTCTATGGGCGTGAAACATTCAGTGCAGACATTACAACTACCCAGCGTAGCGAAAGCATGAATAATTCTATCAAAATGTATGTGAGCTACAAGTATGATTTGTTGCGATTTTTTCATCATTTTGAGCGATTAGTTGATGATCGTCGTTATAAAGAGTTAGTAGCTGATTTTAAAGCAAGTCACACAACCCCTGCATTATCATTCCCATGTCAGATGTTAAAGGATGTAGTAAAGATATACACACCGGCAGTATTTAAATGGTTCCAAAATGAGTTATGTAAAGCTCATGATTGCACCTCTAATTTGTTTAGTGACATTGGAACTATGAGGATATATGAAGTGACTAATCATGGAAAATGTTTCCATCATATTGTGACATTTGATTCAGTTGATAATACTATCACATGCAGTTGCAAGAAATTCGAATTTGCTGGAATTTTGTGTTCACATACTTTAAAGGTTCTTTCAGTTAATGTTGTGAAGACTATTTCTAGCCAATACATTTCAAAGAGATGGAGAAAAGATATTAGAGATCAAGTACCGAAGGTGTCTTATCCAAATTCAAATGATTATGATGATCGAAAGGGAAAAATAGCAAGGCGTTATAGAGACTTGGCTCGGTTACACACTGAATTGGCAACTATTGCTGCCGAATCGGATGAGGCTTATGAAATTGCTTCAAATGATCTTTACAAGACATTAGCTAATGTAAAGACATGTTTAAGGACCCGTCAACATCCTCCGGAAGACATCTCAGTGATTAATAATACTACATATGAGGTTGTGATTGATGAGTTTAGTGAGCATATAGTGAAAGGAATCAAGACTAAAGAAAAAATTATTCATAAGGAGGATTCTATGAGACCAAAGAATGCTCTAGAGAAACTTACTAGGAGCAAAAGATCAAAGAAAGATCTAGATACTTCAGCAAAACACCAAAGGGAACCACAAACAAATAGTCTTAAGGTGACATCTCAAAGTAATGATTGTAGAAGAATTTTTGCTCCACAGAATCAAATGAATGAACAAGTATAATATTTTAAAACTTATATGTTCTTGTTTAATGATTTTTATTTCGCTAACCCAATGTTGAAATTTTATACCAGATACCTCGATATAACTTGCAACATGAAATTCAAATGCCATATGATTTATCTTTTAACCCGCAATTCAATCATATTGTTATTCCTCCAGGAATGCAATTTACACCACCTATTTTGCATCCAAACATACAGTTCACATCACCATTTCAACATGCTCAGGTTCTTTCAATTGTTTGTTATTTGATAAGTTCATAGTATGTTTCTTTAATGACTATTACTTATTTGGCTATATATCTTTTCTTGTGTGATGTTATATAAAATTTAGGAGGCTCCAATGTTGGTGTGTCTTACCAGCAAGGCTCTATGAACAGTTATCAGCAACCTCTTACAGGAAATTGGAACAGAGTTTCATCTATAAGTATGTCTTGTTTACTTTCTCTCTATCATTTTTCCGCAAGTACCGAAAATTTATAATTACATGTCTCAACGTCATATGACATAATAAAACAAATAACCACAACTTAATCTAGTGACATATTGATTGTCAATTAAAATGTGTAGTTACATTTTTTTAATATATCAGGCGGCGCTAAAATGACGTTGAGATGTCACGTCAATAATTTTGGTGAAAAAATGTCTGAAAAACGTTCGAAGTGACTTATTTGAGACAAAATCTAACTCAAGTGATTTTATTGAGACAAATTGAAATTTTGTGACCTTTTAAGTATATTGTCCAAACTTTAGTGACCGGCGATAATAATTACCCGCTAAATAAGTAATATTAAATATCTAACACATAAATTGCAACATAAATATCATAAAACAAAATTCACAGAAAACTTTAAATGGACGTTCTCTTGAGTATCTCTTCCTTCTTTTCCTCACAATTCATCCTCGGTTCTGCTCATAAAGTCATGCTCTTCCGTAGAAATCGTGTATGCACTTACAAAATTAGATTTTCATGAAATTTTGTGGAATCAATATTTATAACATCGTAGCTATTTATATATGATAAATACACAAACAAGACATACTTATAGATGAAACTCTGTTCCAATTTCCTATAAGAGGTTGCTGATAACTGTTCATAGAGCCTTGCTGGTAAGACACACCAACATTGGAGCCTCCTAAATTATATATAACATCGCACAAGAAAAGGCATATAGCCAAATAAGTAATAGTCATTAAAGAAACATACTATGAACTTATCAAATAACAAACAATTGAAAGAACATGAGCATGTTGAAATGGTGATGTGAACTGTATGTTTGGATGCAAAATAGGTGGTGTAAATTGCATTCCTGGAGGAATAACAATATGATTGAATTGCGGGTGAAAAGATAAATCATATGGCATTTGAATTTCATTTTGCAAGGTATATCGAGGTATCTGTTATAAAATTTCAACATTGGGTTAGCGAAATAAAAATCATTAAACAAGAACATATAAGTTTTAAAATATTATACCTGTTCATTCATTTGATTCTGTGGAGCAAAAATTCTTCTACAATCATCACTTTGAGATGTCACCTTAAGACTATCTGTTTGTGGTTCCCTTTGGTGTTTTGCTGAAGTATCTACATCTTTCTTTGTTCTTTTGCTCCTAGTAAGTTTCTCTAGAGCATTCTTTGGTCTCATAGAATCCTCCTTATGAATAATTCTTTCTTTAGTCTTGATTCCTTTCACTATATGCTCACCAAACTCATCAATCACAACCTCATGTGTAGTATTATTAATCACTGAGATGTCTTCCGGAGGATGTTGACGGGTCCTTAAACATGTCTTTACATCAGCTAATGTCTTGTAAAGAGCATTTGAAGCAATTTCATAAGCCTCATTCGATTCGGCAGCAATAGTTGCCAATTCAGTGTGTAACCGAGCCAAGTCTCTGTAACGCCTTGCTATTTTTCCCTTTCGATCATCATCATCATTTGAATTTGGATAAGACACCTTCGGTACTTGATCTCTAATATCTTTTCTCCATCTCTTTGAAATGTATTGGCTAGGAATAGTCTTCACATCATTAGCTAAAAGAACCTTTAAAGTATGTGCACACAAAATTCCAGCAAATTCGAATTTCTTGCAACTGCATGTGATAGTATTATCAACTGAATCAAATGTCACAATATGATGGAAACATTTTCCATGATTAGTCACTTCATATATCCTCATAGTTCCAATGTCACTAAACAAATTAGAGGTGCAATCATGAGCTTTACATAACTCATTTTGGAACCATTTAAATACTGCCGGTGTGTATATATTTACTACATCCTTTAACATCTGACATGGGAATGATAATGCATGGGTTGTGTGACTTGCTTTAAAATCAGCTACTAACTCTTTATAACGACGATCATCAACTAATCGCTCAAAATGATGAAAAAATCGCAACAAATCATACTTGTAGCTCACATACATTTTGATAGAATTATTCATGCTTTCCCTACGCTGGTTAGTTGTAATGTCTGCACTGAATGTTTCACGCCCATAGACTAAAACCCATTTCTCCTTCATAGAAAAGAATCGGCTCAACCATGCGTTATCTTCGAGTTTGTATTTTTAAGCATCTTCTGCCAAGCCATTATGAAGTCTTCAACATCTTCATAATCATATATAAGACTACTAAAGTCTTTAGTGAAATCCTTAAACTTCTCAAAGACACATTTAAGATGCTTAGCAGAGTTTTGATATATGTGCCAGATGCATAACCGATGATGTGAATCCGGCCATTGAGTGGCTAAAGCTTTAGCCATTGTAGGATCTTGGTCGGTCAATATGCTTTTTGGTTTTTTCCCTGACATTGTATTCACAAAAGTGTCAAACAACCACATAAAAGTTTCAGCAGTCTCGTCATATAACAATGCAGCTGCAAAAATAAGTGTTTGCTTGTGATTATTAACACCAACAAACATTGCAAATGGTCTTCCTTCTTTATTCTTCCTGTAAGTGGTGTCAAAACATACTACATCATCATAATCTACCTTCATCTTTGCATCAGCCCAAAAAATATTAGTTATCAAATCATCTGCATCAACTTGTATAGCATAGGTAAAACTAGGATCATTTGATTGCATTTTTTTATAGATATTCTAATACACCACTTGTATCCCCTGACTTCATCTCTATTGTTCTCTTTGAACGTAAATAGTTCCTATAATCTTCAGTTCCGTATTTATATGCATATCGATTATAAAAATCATGTGCATTTTTTTCTGTTTCAAACTCCATACCAACAACATGGATAAATTCTTGATGCATTCTTGAATGAATAGAATCACTATCTTCCAATCCACTGCCTTTATTTGATTCTTCTTCACTACATTCATAATTCAGTTTGCTAGATATTACATCATCATTAATATCTGTACTTTCAACCTCCTTCAAAAATATAAAATCCATGTGTTAGGCACTCAAAAGTAGGAGTGAGCAAAACCGAACCAAAAACCGAAAATAAAAAAAACCAAACCGAAAAAACCGAACCAAATCAAACCAAAATTGAATTCGATTTGATTCGGTTATGATCTTTTAATATTTTCGATTTTTGATTTGGTTCGGTTCGGTTCAGTTTGGGTATAAACCGAAAAAACCAAAAACTGAATTAATCTATTTTATTTTAGAGTTTTTAGAAATCGGCTAATTAGGTAAGTGAACTCCGTGATCTGGATCTCCGGAAAGAGGCTTTTGCTTCCCGATGGATCGTCCCTGCGCCGGGAATGGTCCCTGTAGATACTCCGACGAGCAAGACAGTCAGAGGTTCAAGAAACTATTCAAAGTAAAGTGTCCAAAATGGTTTCAAGTGATTACCCCTCTCCATCTTGAATGTGAGGTGTGTTTTTATAGAGGTTGCTTGGGCCTAAAGCCCGCCTGCCCGACTGGGCCTATCTGCCCGAACGGGCCTGATTGGGCCTTCTTCATATCCCGAATCAAGTAGTCCCCCCCATCGAGGAGCCCTGTCGAGTATTTAATGCGAGGATATATGAGGCGTTGCTCGCTCGGCAAGCGACAACATCCGTTCGTTTGAAATGCCAAAACGACTCTTTCTCTTCATGCGTGTCTCTCTTTTTTAGTGCCACCATTTATGTTCTTTAACTTGCACGCGTGCCGCCGGTATAAAATGTGAATTGACAACTGTGCCGGCGTAATGATTTTGCCCCCAACTATAAATATTTTGAGGGGGAAAAGGAAATCTCTTTTTTTCCAACTCTTCTGAAAAATCTTGTGTTGTCTTGTTCCGGCTCTCTGCAACCGTATCTTCCCTATCTATTTGTTCGCGCGTGCAAGGATCCGTTTGCTCACTTGTCGTCCATTTTTCGTTGTCGGGATCTCTTTCCCTGCTGCAGAACTCGTCGTGGCCTTCGTGAGGTTAGTCGTATTACTCTTTCTCTGATTTCTGCGTTTTTCTCGCTTTATTTCGACTTCGGGGTAGGGGTATTATGTCAGAGGAGTCTTCTCGGGGAGCCCTAAGCAGACTGCCGCCGGTCGCCCCAAGTGACTTCACGCTCCGAGAGTCTGCGCGAATCCGGTCAGTTGTGCGAAAGAGGCGAGCTGAAAAGGTGGGTGAAAATAGCGAGACGGGTGAGGTTCTGAAGAAAAGGAAAATACCCGTTGCTCGCCCGCTACCCACCGTTGATCGTCCGGCCGGGGGCGTAGCCGCCGGTGTACTAGAGGTGGTAGTGACGGTTCCGGAGGGGTTAATTACTGCCGATCATCCTCTTGCCGCAATTTACGAGGAAATGCGTGAAAAGGTGTAGTCACGAGCACCTGGTCCTGCTGGAAGCGAGGGTAAGCATTTCGAAAAAGCTGAGCGCCCTAGGAGGCCAGAGTCCCTCATCGTTGAAGATGCGCATAGCATAATAGTTGCGGCTGATCTTCCGGCGATCTCTGCGGTGTACCGGCTCGGGGAGCCCTATGAATTAGCGGCGTTGAACGAGGAGACCAGAGCTCACCACGCGGGTAGTGCCAATGAACTCATTGTCTATGAAGAGCAGTTGGAGTCGGGGATGCGGCTGCCTCTCCTGCCCTTTTTTGTGGAAGTACTGAAAGAATATGACTTATGCCCTGGCCAAATACATCAGAATGGCTGGAGAATGATGGTCGCCTTCTACTCCTTGTGTCGTTCCGCCGGATATCGAGCCACATGCTTAGTGTTTCATGAATTCTTCAAGCCGAGCAAAGGACAAAGATCGCAGCATGTTACATTTTCTCATCAGAAATTCAGAGTGATGGGTGGTCTGAAGGATAAACTATCGGAGTATCGTCACCGCTTCTTTTTGGTGAGAAAGCGTGACGGCGACTTTCCCTTTCGGGTTGTTTGGAACGACGATCCTATGGATTCCAGTCGGTGGCTGAAGACCCGACCAATGCTTCCTTTCGAGGAAAAATTGATTCCGCATTTAAAAGGTCTCCCGATAGACAAAGAGCATAAGCAGGATGTTGACGAGCTGGTCCGCCACTTCCTTTCTGCTGGTTATTACATCTGGAATAAATGGTGAATGGCGGATGTCAAGGGGTGGTCGGCGGACGACTTTGAGAAATGGAAAAAGGGGTATAAATTCAAGGCTGGTGAGCTGGCAGAATTGGAGGCAATCTCCGTGAATATTGCCGTAGTAGGTGAGGGGCTGGGATCATTTTTCTGCTTTGTCAATTATGCAGTGTGTTTATTAATTCGAAGTCTGGCGTTTCCTTTCCTTTGTTTTGGTTCGTGCAGGTCCAGGAGATCCCCGCGTCAGTATGGATTTCGATCCGAATGAATTCAGTGTTGGTCTGGCGACCGCCGACGAGGCGTTCGGAGGAGCCTCAGGGTCGCTAGTATCGTATTCCTCTCTTGAGGATGCGAACCAAGTGGTACAAAGCATGGGGGGTGTTCTTGCTGCCCGGGAAGGTGCTGACGGGGAGGTTGATGTTCCACAGGGGAAACCTGTAACTGTTCCGAATGTCGAGGAGCCTTCGGGAGGGGTGGAGATGATTGAGCTGGGAGAAAAGGTATCTGGTAGTCCCAATCGTGGGATGGTTGCTCGAAAAAGGAAAAGGGACGCTGGGAAGACCGTTGTTGAAGATGTGGGCGGAGAGAGAGATGCCGAGGAAGTAATCGCTGGTGCTGGCGAATGTGGGGAGAAACCTTCCTCTGATGGTGCCA
Source organism: Euphorbia lathyris (assembly GCF_963576675.1). Taxonomy (NCBI): domain Eukaryota; kingdom Viridiplantae; phylum Streptophyta; class Magnoliopsida; order Malpighiales; family Euphorbiaceae; genus Euphorbia; species Euphorbia lathyris. The sequence goes on along the minus strand of NC_088912.1, from coordinate 92,504,441 downwards.
ATCAAATGTCTGCTGATGTAACGGATCGGATACGGGACCATCCGGAAATGGTGAAGAGAATGGAGATGAAAATTGCTAAGTTCAAGGAGTATGTGATGGATTTGTCAGTCCATTCTGACATGATGACCTCCGACCTGGCTCGTGCGATGGCCCGCGTGGCCCGGGTTCCTGGTGAGCAACAGCGGATGGATGGTGTGTCGAAAATGAACTTGGGTTTAGAGACCCTATCGGCCCTTGGCGTGGTGAGTTTTTTGTGTTTGTTTTCGCTGTAGCGAGTGCTTCGATTTTTGTTGTGTCTTATCTTTACTTTCATTCTTACTTGTAGTCTATTCAAAATGCAACCCGAGTGTTCGATATGTGCATTAATGATGAAAACTCTTTTCGCGATATGGAAGCGGGTCTGCGAAGATCTGTCCAGGATCTTGAGGAGGCGAACCAAAAGCTGGTAACTGCGCGGGAAATTTTAGATCATCGCGAAGCTGAGATAGTGGTCTTGTCGGAGAAGCTGAAGGTAGAAACTGCCGGTCGGGTGGAACTGTCGCAGCGTTTGAAGAAGGATGTTGAGGAGATCTGCGTATATCGGGTATTGCTGAAGATGGCGGTCGGGTGGACCCGTCATGTGGCAGGTATTATGAAGGAGAAGACGAGACGCTCGGCGGAGCTGGCCGAGGAGAATGAGTCTCTAAAGCGACAACTAGAGGCTGCACGCAAAGAGGCTGCCGATCTCCATGCCTTGGCAGGACAACACGAGGAGAAATTAGTGAAACTGGATCGTATGATGCTGATTACCGCAGCTCACTCTGCGGGTTACAATGTTCCTTCGGAGGTGATCTTTTCTCCGAATATCTACGACAAATCTGCCCAAGCGAAAGCTGTTGAGTTTTGCAATCGTTTCAAGAAGTAATAGGGAGTTTGCTTTTCTATTTCGTAGATGTAATGATGGCTCCGTACAATTTGGATCTTTATTGGGATATCTTTTTTGCATTCAATGATGTTTTATTTGCTTGATGTGATTGTTTCTGCATTGTGCCGTCTTTCATGTCTTTTCCCCGATCTGCTATAAAAGGGGTTGGATTGTTGTGGTATGAACTAGCAATTTGTGTCTCTCTTTGCTCTCTCTACTTGTTTAACTAAATTTCTTAGAAAATGTCGCTTCGGGATGTCGTTGATCCTGCTCGGGTGCTCGAAGTCCAGAAAGCCATATCGGCGATGCCGCATCCTTATGTTTACTGTCCTCCGTCTGAGGAGATCGATGCGGAGAGAAAAGTTAGGTACTCGTCCTCTATCTGGCTTAACCTTGATTTGGATCCACCGAAGAGAAGAGTGGAGAGTGAGAATTCCATACCGTATACCGGGTCCGTTACTGATTCTTGCGAGGTTGCTGTAAGTGCACATTCATCCACGAAAAAGAAAAGCTGGTCTCATGAAGGCATCAGATACCTTCTTCCTGACGAGACTGTCGCCCCGGTACTCAACCCGCATCCTTCTTGGATAAAAAAGGCTTTTAGCGGATGAGATGGAAAGGGTGCTGAATCTGCCCCATGAGGTGGAGTATCGTCGGGTAGGGCGCCATGCTTCCCCCTCACGTCCCTATGGGCCGACCTTTGTCGACCCGCTCAAATCGCGGAGCGTAGTCTTCCTAGAATTCAAGAGGAAAGGGAGCCTCGGTCCCGTTCCGGCTAATCCTAACCACCGTGTGACTCATGTGGGCAAAGCCTGTCTGTATCATAGGCAAAATGGTCATAACACTGATGAGTGTGTGGATTGGAGAGCGATGTATCAGGATCTGATGGACGAGGAGGAAATACCGGACCCCGACCGTCCGAAACCTATCTGAGCAGCTTGCGTGACTACTGTGTTTGTGTGGCCTTTGTTGGCCTTTGTAGTGTCTTCTATGTACTCCTTGCTTTTAGATGAAAGAATGTTGTCGTTATTTAAAAAACTTTTCTTATTTGCATTTTTGCTCGGTGCTCTTTACTTCAGAATTGCTTGATTTGTCGGAAAATGAGATGTTCTGAACACCCAGAATTTAGATGACGAGCTTGTCCGATGAGCATTCTGAATGCTTGATTGGCGGAGAACACGTAAGGGGTCTTAGCGCCTAGAATCATTAACTAAACGAGTTAGACGATGAGGGAGGCGTTCGATTGGATCGAAAAGCCTGTCCGATGAGCATTCCGAATGCTTGATTGGCGGAGAACGCGTTCGGGTTCTGAGCGCCTAGACTCGTTAACTAAGTGAGTTAGACGATGAGTGAGGCGTTCGATTTAATCGAAAAGCCTGTCCGATGAGCATTCCGAACGCTTGATTAGCGGAGAACACGTTAGGGTTCTGAGCGCCTAGAATCGTTAACTAAGTGAGTTAGACGATGAGGGAGGCGTTCGATTTGATCGAAGAGCCTGTCCGATGAGCATTCCGAATGCTTAATTGGCGAAGAACACGTTAGGGTTCTGAGCGCCTAGAGTCGTTAACTAAGTGAGTTAGACGATGAGGGAGGCGTTCGATTTGATCGAAGAGCCTGTCCGATGAGCATTCTGAATGCTTGATTGGCGGAGAACACGTTAGGGTTCTGAGCGCCTAGAATCGTTAACTAAGTGAGTTAGACGATGAGGGAGGCATTCGATTTGATCGAAGAGCCTGTCCGATGAGCATTCCGAATGCTTAATTGGCGGAGAACACGTTAGGGTTCTGAGCGCCTAGAGTCGTTAACTAAGTGAGTTAGACAATGAGGGAGGCGTTCGATTTGACCGAAGAGCCTGTCCGATGAGCATTCCGAATGCTTAATTAGCGGAGAACACGTTAGGGTTCTGAGCGCCTAGAGTCGTTAACTAAGTGAGTTAGATGATGAGGGAGGCGTTCGATTTGACCGAAGAGCCTGTCGGATGAGCATTCCGAATGCTTAATTGGCGGAGAACACGTTAGGGTTCTGAGCGCCTAGGGTCGTTAACTAAGTGAGTTAGACGATGAGGGAGGCGTTCGATTTGATCGAAGAGCCTGTCCGATGAGCATTCCGAATGCTTAATTGGCGGAGAACACGTTAGGGTTCTGAGCGCCTAGAATCGTTAACTAAGTGAGTTAGTTGTATCCTTTGCCTTATAAAACGTATTTCGCATATTATTGATAATATCTTTTCAACGTTTGAACATTCCAGCTATTGTCAAAAACTACCCCCTCGAGAGAGGCAATTCTATAAGCTCCATTATGGAGAACAGTGTCGATCTTGTATGGACCCTCCCACGATTGGCCGAGCTTTCCCTGTGCCAAAGGAGACTGTGCAGCTGCAGCGTCTCGGAGCACCAGGTCGCCGACCTGAAACATGCGTGGGCGAACCCTTCGATCATGATATCGCGCCATATTCTGCTTATGGCTCGTAATGTGCAACAGGGCGTTAAGGCGCTCTTCTTCAAGTCTGTCACTAGCTTCCTGCAGCTCTGTATTATTGTCGCGCTCTTCGTAATCTACCTGTCGAGGGGAGCGGAGAATGACTTCCGATGGTGCCATTGCCTCTGACCCATAAGTGAGAAAAAAGGGGGTGTGCCCAGTCTCAGTGTGCGGGGTGGTTCGGTATGACCATAAGATTGCCGCAATATGATCGGGCCATCCCCTGCCCTGATCGGTTAATCGCGCTTTGATCCCTCGAAGGAGCGTGCGGTTGCTTACTTCTGTTAGGTCGTTGCTCTGAGGGTGAGCTGCCGATGTGTATCGGGCCTTGATTCCCCAGTCTGCGCAAAAATCACGAAACTGGCCGCAGTCGAACTATTTCCCGTTATCGGTGATGAACGAATGGGGGACCCCAAAATGGTATATGATAGCGCGCTTGAGGAAGTTGATGACGTTGCTAGCAGTTATCTTGGCTAGTGCTTCAGCCTCAATCCATTTGGTAAAATGATCGACCGCCACGATCACGAAACGTTTTTGCGCTGAAGCCATTGGGAAAGGGCCGAGCAGGTCAATGCCCCATACTGCGAAAGGCCATGGAGTGATGATACCATTAAATGGTGCCGCTAGGGTGCGATGAATATTGGCGTGTAGTTGACAAGCCTGACAACTGCGGACCAAACGTGTTGCATCGGAGTCCATTGTCTGCCAGTAAAACCCCTGGAGCCGGGCCTTCCTTGCAATTGTTCGGGCTCCTTGATGCGAGCCGCAGACACCTTGGTGAATTTCCTTCAGGCAGTGATCTCCTTCTGTCTCAGATATACAACGCAACCAGGGGTGTGTTGCCGATTTTCGGTAGAGCAAGCCATTCTGTAATGCATAACGCCAAGAACGTCGGACGATTAGTGACGCCGCCGCCCGATCTGTCGAAAGAGTCCCGTCCTGAAGGTACTCGATAATCGGGCCTCTCCATCCTCCTTGCGTGGCCTCCGCGGAGTCAATCGGTAACAGAGTCTAAGTGTGAAAAGTCGGGGCGCTTGCACTCTCAATCCAGGTGAGCGGGTCGTTAGATTGTTCCCCTACTGCAAGAGCAGCGATAGCGTCAGCCTCCTCGTTTTCTTCTCGCGGAACCAACACTAGGTCCAGAGTTACACCTTTGCTTTTCACATCATTGAGCAGAGATGTGGCGAGGGTCAAGTATTGACTCATTACGGGGTCCTTTGCTTGATAAGCTCCGCTGACATGGCTGACTACCAACTTCGAGTCAGAGCATATTGTCACAGTTCCCGTGACCATTGCCTTTGATAGCCGGAGGGCTGCAATGAGGGCCTCATATTCGGCTCGATTGTTGGTAGTCGGGAAATTTAGTCGAACGGCATATCGCAAATGAAGGTTACCGGCCCTTGAATTGCTACCCCGGCCCCTGCCCGCCCCGGGGCACATGACCCGTCAACGCTCATAGTCCAGACATCGTTCGAATGAGACGGTGTTGTTGTAAGCTTGGTGTTTGCGCGGCCGGAGAATTCGATTATGAAATCGGATAGGGCCTGAGCTTTGATTGTCGTTCTTGGCTCAAAACGGATGTCGAACTAGGAGAGACAAACGGACCAATTTGTGATGCGTCCGAAAACCTCTGGCCTCTGCACGGCCCTTCTCAGTGGATAATTCGTCTTGACAATGACTGTGTGTGCTTGAAAATATGGTCTCAGGCGCTCTGAGGCTTGAGTGATGGCGAATAAAGCTTTTTCCACCTCGGAGTACCTGATTTCAGCTCCCTTCAGCACTCTGCTCAGGAAATATATCGGGAAGAGCTCCGCCCCTTCCTCTTGAGTTAAAACGACGGCTACTGTTTCGTCTGAAATAGTGAAATACAAGTGAATATCCCGCTCAGGTTTTGGCGCCGAGAGTAGGGGGGAGCTGCGAGGAAAGTTTTTATGGCGCTGAATGCGGCCTGGCAGTCAGTCGACCACCTAAAGGGCTGCTCCTTCTTCATCGCTTTATAGAACGGGAGACATCGCTGAGCCGAGCAGGAGATGAAACGTCCCAAAGCGATGATCCTTCCATTGAGCCTCTGCACGCCTTGCAGGTCGCGTGGCGGCTCCATTGCTAAAATGGCTTCTATTTTTACGGGGTTAGGCTCGATGCCCTTTTCCGATACTACACATCCCAAGAACTTTCCGCTACGAATTCCGAAAAAACACTTCTCTGGGTTGAGCTTGAGGTTATAGGCTCTGAAGATCTTGAGTACTTCCGCTAAATCTCGCGAATGGTCGGCCTCTTCAGAGCTTAGGACCACCATGTCGTCAATATAGACTTGTACGGTTTTCCCGATGAGGTGAGCGAACATCTTATCCACCAATCGCTGGTATGTGGCCCCCGCGTTTTTTAAACCGAAAGGCATGACATTATAGCAATATGTTCCTTCGTGTGTGATGAAGGAGGTCTTTTCGGCGGCGTCGGGGTCCAAAGGGATCTGCTGGAAACCTGCGATGGCATCAAATTATGACAAAATCTTTCGACCAGCCGTTAGATCAAGGAGTTGATCTATGTTAGGCAGCGGATAAGAATCTTTGGGGCAGGCTTTATTGACATTGGTGAAATCTACACACATACGGTACTTTCCGCTGGCTTTCTTTACAAGTACAACATTAGAAAGCCAGTCCGGATAGTTCACCTCACGGATAAATTTTACAGCTAGGAGTTTGTCGATCTCTTGCTTGACTGCCGCCTGCTTATCTTTCGCTTGCACTCTCATCTTTTGCTTGATGGGCTCGACGGCTGGGTCGATATTCAGCTTGTGCATTGCACTTTCAGGTGCGACCCCCATGATGTCCTCGGTGCGCCAGGCGAACACATCTGAATGTTCTTCCAAAACGGCCTTGATCTCCTCGGCTATCGGGGAAGTGAGCTTCGTTCCCATCTTTACTATCATGCCGTCTCCGAGGATACAATCCCCGACAGGCTCAATAGGTACGGGATTGTATCCCCTTACGTCCATCAGCCCGTCCTCCAGGTAGAGCGTTGCTCGAGGTTGAGTCGCCTCCCACTGCAGCTTTTTGGCCAATAATCGGTCCCCTTGGATGGTGATCTTTCCACGAGGGGAGGGAATCGGCAGGCATAACTCGGAGATATCCACCGTGGCCCTCAGGGCGACGAGGAGCGGCCTCCCGATAATGGCATTGTAAGCCAGGGGGATGTCGACCACAACCCATTCCACGGCTTGCTCGGTCCTCTCAACGTCTTCGGCCAAACTTGTTGGTAGTGAAATGACTCCTTTTACTGGCACCTCGATCTCTGACAGCCCGACCAGAGGGAAAGTCCCCGCCCGGAGGGCAGTGTGAGTATTTTTCATAGCGCGGAGGGCCGACCACGTGAGCAGATTCACCGAACTCCCGGTGTCAATCAGTACCCGATGAGTTTTGAAACCTGCTATGCTCACGGTGACCACAAGTGCTTCCGAGTGACTAGTCCGGAGTGGGGGTTGTAGTGTTAATGTCTGCCCGCTCGCCTTTCTCTTTCAGGAGCCGTCGGGCCGTGCGGGGAGTGCCGGCGCTCCCTCCCTGATCACGTGTATCTCTCCTTGGTATCTTGGTTTCTCTGCCCGCCCCGTCTCTCGCTGCTTCGGGCTTTGCTCCCTTTGTCTGCTCGACCTGGGCGGCGCCCCCTGCTCCGTGATTCGCTCGACTTCTTTCTGTAGCTGAAAACAGTTGTCTGTAGAATGTCCGGAGGACCTGTGATACTTGCAGTACTCCTTCTCTGCTCGGGTCTTACCCTTCTCACCGACCGGGACCTGCTGCGCATATCGGCGTGGCTGATGTTGAGTGGTGTAATGGACCTCCTTGCCCCTGGACCGATCCCCTCTCCGCTCTGGGTGGCTGCGCTCTGCCCGGGTGGGATAGGGCATTGGAGCCTCCCTGCGGACCCGGACGTCCTCACGCGACTCCGGGACTGCTCGGCTCCTTTCTTGCTTTTGTGAGTCGCCCTTGGCCTTATCCTTCACCGTTTCCTCATAACCGGCCGGCCGGTCATAGTCATCGTACCGGACAAAGGTCTGTGCCATAGTCATCAGCTCTTCGAAAGACCTGGGCATTTTTTGGAAACACTTCTGCTTGAGAGGCTCGCAGGTGGTCCCTTTTGCTAAGGCATCGTGGGCCACCTCCAGATTAAGACCTTTGACTTACGATGCCATGTGATGGAACCTTGATAGGAAGTTGCGCAGAGGCTCAGTTGCTCGCTGCTTAAGGCCATTGAGGTCCGAACTGATTTTTCTAACCTTTGCCGCCGCGGCAAACCGAGAGAGGAAAAGGTCTTTCAGGAGATCAAATGAGTCGATAGATTCCGGGGCAAGTCCCCGATACCACTCCTGCGCGCTGGAGGAGAGAGTGGTGGGGAAGACCTTGCACATGATGTCCTCATCTTTCGAGTACAAATTTATGGTACTCATAAAGGACGCCACATGATCATTGGGGTCCTCGGTTCCTGAGTATTAGGCCAGTCGAGGAGCTTTCCAGTCACGCGGAAATCTCTTTTCAATAATCCTTTGTACCAACGACGTTTTACTGGATGTAACGCTGCCTCCCATCACGCCCCCGAGCGCCCTCTTGTCCAGGAAACGCTGGATTTCCAGCTCCAACAAATCTTCGCCGCTTGCTGCTGTGGCTCCAGCTCCTCGACCTTCGCCTTCGCCGGCGACTGCGGTTGCAGCTCCTCTCCCTGCGATGATCACTTCTTCTGGGCAGTTCCTTCCCTCTGTAGTTCCGCTGCTTCCTTCAGGTACTGCCAAATCTTAGCGTTTTCCTCCTGCAGGCTTCTCTGCTGGTCGATGATCTTCATTTGAGCCGCCGTGTGTACGGCCTGTGCCGTCTGAAAACCTTACACTGCGCTGAGGAGTTGAGCAGCGTTAAAGGTCGCCTCTTCTTTCGGGCCTACCTCTTCCAATAACGGCCCAAGGTTTCTGGGGGATATCGGAACGTTCAGGACCACACCACCGGCGTGCGTGATGGAGCTGGTCGCTCCAGCTTCTCGCAGCGTCGTTGGCGTCGGGTCATTAGGGGTTTCCATCTTGGCTGAAGATCCGGGGTCACTCGTAGTCCACGTTCACCGCACCAAATAATTAGGTAAGTGAACTCCGTGATCTGGATCTCCGGAAAGAGGCTTTTGCTTCCCGATGGATCGTCCCTGCGCCGGGAATGGTCCCTATGGATACTTCGACGAGCAAGACAGTCAGAGGTTCAAGAAACTATTCAAAGTAAAGTGTCCAAAGTGGTTTCAAGTGATTACCCCTCTCCTTCTTGAATGTGAGGTGTATTTTTATAGAGGTTGCTTGGGCCTAAAGCCCGCCTGCCCGACTGGGCCTATCGGCCCGAACGGGCCTGATTGGGCCTTCTTCATATCCCGAATCATCGGCTAACCCCAAAAATCTAAAATTAAAATTTAACACTAGTCCCACCCATGTATTTGAATGTACTGAACTAAAAATAAAAAGAAACAAACTCACCCACACAAAATCAACACTAACTTGTTATATTTATGTATTATATTGCTCTGTTAAAAACAATAAGAACTTAACGGTAAAAAATTAAAGAAACTTTCCAAAGTTCCAACTAAATATTAGACTATTATTGTGGTTTGGATTTATAATTAATCTTTTATTGTGGAATTATAATTATTATTTTTTTTTTGTGGAATTATAGTTATTGAATTACAATTTATAATTATGAAAAAAGTTACAGCCTCACAAAAAGTTCCAGAGTTAGAATTTTACAATTATGGAATTACAATCTAGCCGTTAAAACCCAAAAACCTTTGTTCTATTCTATACAAGCTGATTTTTTTATATTCATACACCTTTTTTGAGTTTTTGGTTGGTTTTCATGAAAACATAGCGTCAGAATCACCAAGTCAGATTTTTTTTTCTATTAATCATATTAAATATCAGTCATATTAATATTAAGGGAAAAGTACAAAAATAAATCTTGTGGTTACACCAATTTTCGATTGCAGCTCTGTGGTTTAAAATTTTGCAAAATGGTACATTGAGGTTCATTCCGTTAGCAAACACATACCAAATTGACTAACGGTGTTAAAAGTCAAAGGGAAAAGAGTTAATTTGGTTCTTATATTTATTTATTTTATAAATTAAACCCCCTTACTATATAATTATCACAAAAAAAACCCCAAATAAAAAATAAAAATCAATTACACTCTCCCTCTCAAAATTCAAATCCCTCCACTCTCTCTTTCTCTCAGCTCTCCCTCTCATCTAGGTTCAAAAATCCGATGACCTCCCTTTCGGCTCCAGTCTGTTCCTCGGATGCTTCTCTACCTTTCTTCATCTCTTCCACTCACCTGCCCCTCGGTTCCCTTCGTTTGCAGCAGCTCTCCCTCTCCGTTCCATCCATTTGCAGTTCTCATCCTAAGATTTTTACGCTCGTCGTTATCCCAGTTCTTTGCATCTTCTTTCTATTATGTAATCTTCTAGTTTCTACTTTTACTTAGCTGCCATGTCTTTCAGGGGACTAAGCCTGGTACATTTTCAGTTCTTTTAGCTTGTTTTGTGTTTAAAGTTCTCATATTTTCATTTTTTACGCTCGCCGAAGCTTGACTCCTCTTCCGTCTCCGATGATTCCGTCGTCAATAAGAAACGCTTGACTGATAATCAAGATTGTAATGCCAAGAAAGTAAGTCCGATGATTCTGATCTCGATTTTTGAATCATTTTTTTCTTCTGTTAAATTCTAGTCTGACTTTAATTTCGATCCAGATGGTTTCAAAATGGATTCTAGGTATTCGTCGATATGGCTAGCGAAAAGTACCTCTGGAGGAATTTCAAGGAGATGAGGAAGGAAGAGAAAGTCAAGTCCTTAAACACTACCAATGATTTTGTAGAGAAATTATCATAGAGGAGAGAGAGAGAAGAGAAAAGAGAGAGAAAGAAGAAAAAAAATAAAAAATTAAAGAGAAATGGAGAAGATGGTGTAATTGATTTTTATTTTTTATTTTGTGATTTTTCTGTGATAATTAGATAGTAAGGGGGTTTAATTTATAAAATAAATAAATATAAGGACCAAATTAACTCTTTTCCCTTTAACTTTTAACACCGTTAGTCAATTTGGTATGTGTTTGCTAACGGAATGAACCTCAAGATACCATTTTGCAAACTTTTAAACCACGGGGCTGCAATCGAAAATGGGTGTAATCACAAGGTTTATTTTTGTACTTTTCCCTAATATTAATGACACGAGCACTTCATAATAGTATACAAATTAAAGAAATTCTAATATTATATACACAATACTCTATCTTACTTAGACATGGATATAAACACACAATAATAACATAATCCAAAACTATTTTTGCATATTGCAAAACATAAACAATAATTTAGTGTAGGTTGCTTCTATATTATGATCAAACAAAGATAAAAAAAACAAATCGGACTAAAACCAATAATTTAATTTAGGTTGTTTCCATGTTACTCTATTAATTAGATTCCATTGGAATTTTTTATATCCAATTCTATAATTTTAGAATAGTATAAGAATAAACAAAAAAAATTTATGAAACTCTTGATACTTTTGATGCATTAAACCATCGATATTTCAATTTGACACATTGAAACCTTGATCAATTATAATGTAAAATATATAAATGGCGTCTTCTAAATACCTCTATTGATTCTGCCCCGTTGCTCGAGTTTAATGACACATAATTTCCATCTTCCATGAATGTTAAGTTCTATCTATCACACCTTTGCGCTAATATCGGTTAAAGTCGGATTGGTTTCGACTACGTGGAGATGGAAATAGTAGGGACTGAAATTGCAAAGAGAAAGAAATTAGAAGTCGGAAGTCGGAAGAAAACGACAACGATCCGAATCGGAAGATGAAATTTTGATTGAAAGAGAAACGTTAACAATAATCGGAGTAAGAAAATTTGATTGATGAGAAAATTGAGAAATAAAAATGTATCACCAACGTAAAGAAAGTAGAAATAATAAGTTCCATTAAATCAAAATTATGTACTATTTAATGGAAAATTGAAAAAATATTGGTAATCAAATCCCTATGAATATGGATGATGATGATTTAAATAATAAAAGTGAAGTAAGATATGGTTTTTGTTGATGTGATATAGAGATTTCAGAAGAAAATTTTGAGAAAAAAGATAAGAGGAGAGTTCTAATCTATTAGGTAGAGCTTTTAAAGTTGGGTTGTTAACAACAGGAAATACGGTTATTTAAGTAGTTAACTAGAGTTAAGGATGTTTTAATTATTAAATGGTTAATAGATAAAAATGACACCTGTAAAAAATGAATAGGGGGACATATAGGGTGGTATAGCATATTTTTTTCCATCATTTCTATCACATTTCTTTCATCGGTTTCTCTACCATAAAAAAAATAATAAGCTTAAGACCTTTTCTTTCTTTCTGAAATCACTAACCTGGAAGTAAGCAGCCTACAAAAGCTTCAGTTTCATTAAATAATCACTAATGCTATCTGTTCCTGGACTCTGATTCTAGAGATTCCAACAATCAAGAACAAAGCTTGAGTCAGTTTAACCAGAATAAATGAAGTGGAAGAGAAGTCTTATGAATAATGCTTCAATCAGTGAAGATCCTAAACAACTAAGAAATTGCTAAATGCAGTATTACCTTGATAGATGCTCAACACTTAGAAATCCCAAGTTCCTGCACTCAGAGAAACTATTTAATGCATGTGTAACTTCATCAAAATTAAATTCCATGGGTTGGATAAGCTCCCATTTCTTAACACATTCGCAGACATATAAAGCTCAATTGAAGTATGAATGCTCCCAAAGAGCATCTACCTCCATTTTTATCAAATTCAAAACGAAACTAATGACAAGTCAACATATAAATAAGTCTCAGGTTCTTCACAATAAATGTAACATGAACTTTTGTAGTTGTAGCAGAGATCGTAAGCTTATCTTCTCTTAGATTGTTACAGACATTGCTTAAATTTGTTATTTTACCTAATCTCATCTCTTAGATTGTTAGTTAGCATATTCATCAGTTAAACAATTTGAATTCAGTGTTGAAGTGAACTTCTGTCCATCATTTGCATACATAAATTAACATAAGCAAGAAAGGTATGGCAACACAAAAATGACTCAACAAGTTTTCTGATATCAAAATTCAATATTCCTAATACATAATCTGGGTCAAGCAACAACCTTTTTAGCTTCCTTAGTATGAAGATACATCTCCAATAGACTTGGGACTTCATTGCTATACTTATCAACATATTTCTTCAACAAATCCGTCTCATTCACTAGTAAAAACGACACAGGTTTGTTGGTTCATTCTACCAGCCTCTTTGAATCCAAAACCTTAAAAAACGTTATACCTGAGTCGAACCCTTTTTTCAATTGAAAGGTTAAATAATACGGGATTTGCAAGTAGATATTGATGCCCCATTTTCATAGTACGCAAGTAGAAATCTACACTATTCATGATGTTCTCATCTGAACAAGCTACGCAATTTGGAGCTCGCTTGAAAGCTTTTAGGAAAAATATCAATTTAGCTCCAAGTTACAAAATAACACCATTTTAGCCTCAACGTTTATGAAATGGTGCAATTATAGCCCTAGATAAACCGAACTTGACACCTCAATGTTTGTGAAACGGTACCAATTTATCCCAAGTTTTGTTACCCTACCACTTCACAAATATTGATGCTACAATGGTGCTATTTTGTAAATTGACACTCCCCAAACAACTTGAAGCTATTTTGATACCTAAGAAAAATCACTAGTCTGTTCATTGACCCGAGTATTTCTTTCGGTTGTTCCAAATGTGTTTAGAAGCCTGAGAATTTAGATGAAAGGTAGAGAGTAATAACTATCAACAATTATCAAATCATTAGTCATGGCAACCCTATTATCTATGACATTCAACTGAAATTGAAAAGGAAAAAGAAAAAAAAAAACATTGTATTTGGTATTCAAATCTGATTCTGGTTATTCAACCCACATATATTCTGGAATTTGAACAGTTGGCTTCCAGTGATAAGAAGAGGAGATTATCTTGTTTCCAATGCTCAAGGCAGGAAAAAGCCATTTGCTAACAATAAAAAAAAGAAAAGCCAAAGCAACAGGAAATACAAAACAGGTATAAGGATGCAAATTTCTTACATGACAACACAATTTACAAGGACAATCCAACTAACATGACACCGTCGATACGATTATGAGAAAAATTTATATCATAATCGACTCCATTACTCCATACTAGATTTTGTGAGTAGTACATATACCAAAATTGTAATAATCATTTGAAGAGAAAGATACAGAATGAGAAAGACATAGAGTACTAAAACCAAGACATAACAATTCTAATATCTAATATAGAAAGAGCTGTTATAGAACCATTCTGCACTTTGCCAAATTTCACCGTCAATGAAACTGGAACACTTAACACCCAAAAACAATGAAACAACTAATATCTAAAAACTAATGAAAATTTGGTCATATCATTCCATAAAATTTCAGTAAGTATTATATAACAGTAAACAACAACAGCAACAACAAGAGCAAATCATTATTTCATATTAACTTCAAACTTATGTGCCTCCACATGCTGTTTTCTTTTGAGACGTTGGATGATTTATCAAGATTATTCATTCTTCTCATTCTATCAAGATTTCAGCTTTCTTTTATACACATCCTTATAATCTCAAATTCAAACTATCGCTTTCTCTAGGGATAATGGTAGAATTTCCTTGTAAGGTTATTGCGGAAGTTCAATTTTACTCTCATATTACAAAAAAGCCAAAACAAGGATTTGTGGAGTCTTGTCGTTGAGCTGGAACTTCTTGGAGACAGAAAGAGCAGATTTTAGTGAAAGCCCACATGAATTGACGAGAAATTCGACAGTAAACGATGAGGAAGAAGTTGCAGTGGTGGTAGGTAATGGAGGAGGAACGGAAGAAATAGTTGCAGAAGAATGAAGAAAACGTAATCGAATGCGAGGAGGGAACATATTTCTAATGAAATTAGTAGCCATTGTTGGAAATTAATGAGAACTCAGAAGTGGGTCGAAAGGGGAGAACAGAGACTGAATGAGAATCGTATGGAATCCATAAATGTTTGATTCAAGAAAATATAGGATTAAAGACCCATTCAACCATCCAAAATTTTATCGTTTGTAATTTGCTAATCATATAACACAAATTTTAACATGTGATATATATATAAGTGCTACTTATTTTAATTAATTTTTTTTTTACGAGAAACTAGGGAATCAAATAGATGACGGACTCGCGTCCGTTTCAATAATGTTTACAAGCCATTCCAGCACAACAGTTGAAAAGAAATCGTTAGCATTGGAACAAGCAAGCCTAGCTACCAAATGAGCTGCATTGTTCGCTAAACGAGGAATAAAAGCTAATTTAAAAAGTGGGTTGGATCCTAACAACACTCGACAATCCTGTATAATCATTCCGAATTCGGATATATCCTGTTTATCCGCTAGAATGGCATCGACCACAAGTTTGGCATCAGACTCGAACTCAATAGATGTATAACCCAAATTACAGCATACTCGTTCGAATATCAAGAGCTTCAATAATGTTAGGTTCTTTAATACCTGTGATGAGACTGCTGCCGCATAGTAAGAAAGTACCATTTTCATCTCTGATTACCGCGCTCATGTCGCTGCTTTTTAATTCTTTGAAAATTGCACCATCGATGTTACATTTAACAGAGCCTGGGTTGGGAAGCTTCCATTTCTACACCGGAACCGATTGCCTCATGGATCTGATGGTGCGTTGCTGATCAGGAACGAGACCGAGTGCTGACGGTTGTACGCTGTGGAGGCCGTGTTGCCGCTGCCCCTCCATGCTTTGCTGAGGTTCCGCTACTGGTTGTCTGGGTGGGTCTCGTTGTTGGTATGCTCTCCAATCATGAACCGCCTCCAAGCTGGTATGCCAGCTAGTATCTGTCGGCCACCACCTCATATGCCAAAGAAATCTGTTTCTGTGGTCCCATATTGCTTTCAAAGCACAACATGTTCTGACAATTATTTCCTGGTTTGAACCGCCTAATGCTTGCAATAGCCACTCTGCCACATTCGAATTGCCCACAATCGGACAAGGAACACCTGTGATCCTCCAAATGTCACCTGCAAAACAACACTCAGTGAATAAATGGTTATCAGTCTCCTCCTCCTCCACACAAACAGGGCATTCGATTGTAATCGGGACTCTTCTCTGGGCCAAACGAGCTCTAGTTGGTATACATTTCGAACAAATTCGCCAGATGAACTGTTTCAGCTTAGAGGGTATCATCAACCTCCATAATTTCTTCCAACCTTCCTGAGCCCTATTAACGTCACCCAAACCCATACCAGCCAGATAGCCTGACTGTACATTATAGTGCCCATCCTTAGACCAATGCCAGATTCTCACATCTTCCCCCACATTGTATGGCAAAATAATATCACTGATGGCTTGCACTTCTATTTCACTGAGGCAACCACTCAATCTCTCCTTGTCCCACCCTCTCCCATTCTCCAATAACAAATCATTAACTGTCAAGTTTTCCAATCCAGGGACTAAAAAGAAATTTATGCGAAAGCCCTCTAAATTAGGTACCCAAGCATCCTCCCAAACTCTAATAGTTCTCCCATTCTCCACCCTCCATCTAATCCCTTTTCTCAGTATGCTAAGTCCCTTCCATATATTTCTCCAAACCATACTAGGATTATTGCCTAATTTAGAGGACAGTAAGTCATTCCTAGGAAAATATTTAGCTTTGAACATTCTGCTTACTATAGTATTTGGGAACTTTAGCAATTTCCAACTCTGTTTACCTAACATTGCCAAATTAAACACATGCAAATCCTTAAAACCCATCCCACCTGAATCTTTTGGCATACATAGTTTACCCCAATCAAACCAATGAATGTTTTTCCTCCCCTCAGGCTTCAAGCCCCACCAAAAGGAATTCATTAATTTTTGCAATTCATCACAGATAGATAAGGGTAATAGAAACGTACTCATATAGAAGGTTGGCAATGCCTGAGCCACTGACTTTAGTAATACCTCTTTCCCCGCCTGGGAAAGGAATTTAAGGCCCCACGCACCAAACTTCTTTCGCAACCTGTCAACCAGAAAGGTGAAGATCCGACGTTTGGACCGACCAATAAGAGAAGGCAACCCCAGATAACGTCCCGTGTCTAGAGGACTGCACACCCCCAAAATCGTTTTGATCTCGTTTCTCACTCCCTCTGGCGCATTTGGGCTGAAGAAAATACCTGATTTGTTCAGATTCACAGCCTGCCCTGACGCCACTTCATACTCTGACGAGATATCCATCACCTTTCTAGCCTCAGTTGCCGAAGCCCCAAAGAATAAGAAGCTGTCATCTGTAAAGAAGAGGTGTGTAATTTCCGGTGCCCTACTGCAAATCCGACAACCTGAGAAAAGCCCTTCACCCTCGGCTTTCCTTAATAGTTTAGATAAGACTTCAGCACACAGGATAAACAGGTAAGGTGACAATGGATCTCCTTGTCTTAACCCCCTTCCTGGGGTGATCTGATCAGAACAATCCCCATTCACTGCAACTTTATACTTCACTGTTGTGATGCATAACATCATCCAACGGATCCAGATTTCATGGAAGCCCATCCGAGTCATCACCTCTTTCAGAAATTCCCAATCAACCCTATCATAAGCCTTGCTAATATCAATCTTTAGGGCAGCCTGTGCATTCTTCCCTCTATTCAATCTTTTCATGAAATGTATACTCTCAAAGGCCACTTGGACATTGTCAATTATGGATCTGCCTGGGACAAAAAGCAGATTGAGTATCTCTAATAATTTGAGGAAGAATCTTTCTCAGGCGGTTAGCTAAGGCTTTGGCAATTATCTTGTAAGTGACATTGCACAGAGAAATAGGGCGAAAATCCTTAAGCATTTGAGGGTTGTCAATCTTTGGTATAAGGACAATTGTGGTATCATTAATCCCATTTGGAAATTCTCCATCCAGGAGCCATTTTCCACAAGCAGCACCCAATTCCACTCCCAATGTATCCCAAAATGCTTGAAAGAAGCCAGGGTTTAGCCCATCAGGACCAGGGGATTTGTTAGGGCTCATTGAAAAGAGGGCTTGTTTGAATTCCTCCAATTCAAAGGGAGCCGTAAGAAGATCGTTAGTTGGAGCATCAATGAGTGTGTCAACTACCTGAACCATTCCACCTCTGACCAGATTTGAAGCCGAGAAGATGGTCTGAAAATAATTCTACGTAAGACCCAACATCGCAGCCTGCCCCTCGGCTACTCCCCCCAACTCATCAATCAATGATGCAATAGAATTCTGTTGTCTTCTTGCTTTAACACTGGCGTGAAAGAATTGTGTGTTTCTATCTCCATCTGTCAGCCAGAAAGCCTTAGCCCTCTGTCTCCAGTATCTTTCTTCAGCTTCCAGGGTGTCATTAAGTTTTCTCTTGGCAAGGAAGTATAAAGCAATAGAATCCCTGTCACTTCTACCATGTAAATTCTCCATTTGGGTCCTCCATTTTCTGATCTGACTTTTGAACCTCGTATTAAAACCCTTACCCCATTCTGCCATTTTCTGTACACAGCCCTTCAGTTTCTCTTGCATCGGTTTATTACCCTGCCCTCTCCAATGTCTTGAAACCAATACCTTAAACTCCTGCTCCTTAAGCCACGATTCCTCAAAGAAGAATCTGTTGACTTTACTTCTGCTTATCTCCCTTTCCAAGTTGAGTGTAAGCGGAAGATGATCCGAATAACCCGACATACAAGATTTGAGGCGATAATTTTCGAATCGATTCAGCCACTCTGCCGAAGCGAATGCCCTGTCAAGTTTTTCTCTCACCCACATCTCAGATCCCCTACCTCTTTCCCAAGTAAACGAATTACCATTCAGCTCCAGCTCACATAAACCACACTCCTCAACTGCTTTGGCAAAATCCTGCATTAAATAGGTAGGGTAAATAGCTCCCCCTACCTTTTCAGAGGTGTTTAAAATACAGTTGAAATCTCCTATCACCACCCACGGTATTGAGGATTCCCTTGCCAGTCTCCCCAATAATTCCCAAGACTCTCCATGCCTTCTACGATCGGCCAACCCATAGAAGCCTATAAGTCTCCAATCTCCCCGGGCCGTATCAGTAATACTAGCCTCAATGTGATGTTCAGAAAAGCTTTTGACCACCACCTGGACACCTGCTTTCCATAACAATGCTAACCCTCCACTTCTGCCTCTTTTGCAAACATGGAATGCTCCCTCAAACTTCAACTGCTGTTTTATTAAATTTAAACGCTGATCTTCTACAAGTGTTTCCATTAAAAATACAATAGCGGGTTTTTGTGAAGAAACTAACTCCTTCAAGGAACGAACTGCCCGATGGTTTCCCAGGCCACGACAGTTCCAACTTAAACAACTCATTTCCCCCGGCGGCGCTGTGCACTAGGGCTCACCGATTCATTTACTGTAGAGATCCCCTTATCCTTTCCCGGAACAGAGACTCCCTCCCCCTGCATACTCTCCCCGCCCTTCTCCCCCTCATGGCCATGTTCCTCCCTTCTCCTCTTTCTAATGTCATTTATCTCCATCTCAGTGTCCTCAGAAACACCTGTTTTTCTCCCTCCCTCACCCCCTATCCCCCTTCCATCAGTTTCTATTGGTAACATTAGATATGGCCCTGAAACTGGGAAAATCAAAACCTCCCTCTCCCCTACCCCAACTTGTTTATTTGGCCCCCTCTCCCCTCTTCCTCTCCCCATATTAGTTATATCCCTCAAAGCTCCCATCCCTCTTCCCCTTCCTCCTCCCATCCCCCTCGGGCTCCCTCCAATCATACTACTCCCAGTGTTATCCCTTAGCCATTTTGCCCCACTTTGATCACCTCCTCTCCTTATTGGAGCCTTTAGCCACTCCCACCACTCTCTCTGAATCTCCACCCCCTGCAGGTTGAACACTTTTTCACAGAAGCGTTCCGTGTGGCCTAGGCAGCCACAAACATAACAGAAAATTCCCAAACGTTCATATTTGAAAGTTGTTAGAGCCCAAACATTTCCTGTACTCTTTAGTTTTTTAAACCTTTTCAGCGGCCTTTCGCTATCTAAGCTGACTCTGATACGCATAAATTGCTTATGAATACCGATGTTATTGTTTTCATCATACTCCTCAAAAACTCCAAGAAAATTCCCTAGTTGTTTACCAACTAATTCAGACATTGTCCCCACAGTTAAACCATAAATTTGGACCCATATAGAATAATTCAATAAAGGCACATCATCCACATGGACTCCAAATTTCCAGGTATTCATAATCAAAACATAATTGTCAAAGCTCCAGGGACCCCCGGCAATCACTCTGTCCCTATCAATCGGGTGAAAAAACTCAAACGAATATAGATTAGGGCTTACCTCTTGAATTTCAACGTCTCTAACCAGTCTCCATAATACTGCCAAACGGTTTCTCATGCTCAAGAAGTTGAGTGGTCTATCCGCTGCAAACCGGCCCAAGAAGCGAAGACCCGAGTCCACCACTACCTCTACTATTGGCGGCGCTACCAGCTCAAGGTGCCCCCCTTCTTCTCCTTCAATCCTCAGGCCCTCCATTTCCCTCTCCATCTCAATACGAACCAGATACCTTCCCTCAATTGGATAAAGGCCCTCAAATTACAGAACTGCACAACCGCCCTTCTAGGCCAAATCAAGAACGCAAAAACCACAACTCACCCACTTGGAATAAACAAAGCCACTTACTCCGCCTCACCACCCACTCAATTACACTACCGCCCCTCAACAGGAGCAACCAGAACGCAACCAGAAACGCAACCAGACTTTCAAAACCGAAAAACACAAACCACAGCAACCAACCACACCCAAATCACAAGGTCGAGAATCACAATCAAAACAGCAACAAGAAATCAAGCAGATAACAGCTACAAGGCATCAAGAACTCGAAAGAAAACTAAAGATAATCCGCATCGAACAAGAACTCACGACAAAAATCACAAACTACACTCAAATAGGGTTGAGACTACCTTCACCATCGGAGGGACAACTCTCACCGGCGGAGACGTGCGGTCGGCGGCGGCGCAGGTCCAGGCAGTCGGCGACGGTAGCAGTGGCTTAGTTCCTGGATCTGTTGCGGCGGCGCTTCTGCAGTTCCTGGTCGAGAGAGACGAACGCTTTGTTTTTTTTTCAGTAATTATTTTTTGTAAAAAATTAATTATCTTTTTTCATATAAATTTAATATGTAGATAAATAAGAAATTAATTTCTTCTTATTTATTTATTCATGTATAAAAGTTTATATAGAAAAAAAATAATTAAAACAAATATCATGTGTACATATCACATGTCAAAAATTGTGTAATATAAGAAGAATTAACAAATTGGTTAAATTTTCATCTAAAATTGACTAAATTTCACACATGAGAATACCACATAGGAAAATGTTAACACATGATACCACATGGGCCGAATAATTCTTTATACCAAAAATATATTACATAAACTCTCAAACAACGTTAATTTTTAATCTCCATTAGTAATACGAGATCACAGTTTGATTTCTTCCGTTGCAAAACACGTGAAACTAAAACATACAAGGTTCATAGACCCTTGAAACTTTAGGAAGTATAATTCATATTACATTACAGCAAACAAACAACAGCATCAAATCACTCTTTGTATTTGGTGTTCAATCTAATTCTGGTTATTCAACACAAATATTTATATTGGAAGAAGCACATTCTTGATATTGTTCTACTCTGGAATTTGAATAGTTGGCTTCCATTGATAAGAGGAGATTATCTCCTCTCTTCTGTCGCATGTTTAAGCTGTTTCGCTCGAAGCCAAGAATACAACGTGTCCAAGACGACCAAACTAATCTGCTCCGGAGACGTAACCACATTCTGCAAGAATTTTACATTCCTAAAGCCCCAAAGACTCCAAAGAGACATGAGGACTTTCCCCCAAGTATTCTGTGACAAGCTCACAACACAGGTAAGACAAAGTTGGCAAAGTTGTCCGGCGTGGAAGAAGCAGAAATAATTAAACTCAGCAGCCCCGTTGTCTGCCACACATATTTAGCAACCCGACATTCAAAAAACAAATGCCATGAGTCTTCAATGTCCCTACTGCAATAAATAAACACAAATTCTATCAACCTCCATTCCTCAATTAAATTGAACCTGGTAGGAATACAATTCTGAACAAGGGACTTCTGCTCTCCAAATCTCCGCCCGTCCCTGGAACATGAAATTGTTCTGTTGACTCCATTAACATAGCAAGGTTATACGCACCAGGTTGCTTTTTGGCCATCCATCTCCTGTTCTGCTGCTAATAAACCTTCACCTCCTGCCTACTGATTTCAGGTTGGTTCCATCTCCTGTTTGTTGGTAACAAGACGTGCAGATCAGAACATAAAGTAATTTGTGATAGCAACTCTCCTTTAGTTGTCTAAATGCACTTAGTGGTTATTTTAGGTAATTTACAGGTTTAGTTGATTAGAAACATGGTTTTGTTTAAGTAATTTGTAATTAGAAACATGAATGCCAATACCTGAGATTAAAGTCTGAATGAAATATATCAGGAAATTTGATAGATATGATTTTGTTTAACATCTAAACATAGAATCTACTTAAACATCTAATCTTTTGTGCACAAACTATCAAATAATTGACAGTTTGTACCTCCAGTTTTCTACAAAAATTACCATCCAATCAGCAGTATGTTTTCCTTTAATCTTGCTGAAGGTATAACTATGGAAGGGAGAGTTTTAAATCAGTCCCCAAAATATATCCATTCAATTCAATATTGATAGTATTTGAAAGACAAAACCATAATTAGTAAAGTTAAGAACTATTAATCTATTTTCATTGCAAAGGAAAACTTACTTTTTCTCCATCGAGCACAGAGCTTTTGGCTTCCTTGCTACCAGGATAAAAATCCAACAAACCAGGGACTTCATCTAAGAATTGATCAATATATTTCTCCAGAAATTTCTTCTCACTTATCACTAAGATCTCTAACTTCTTAGACCCTTTTATCAGCTTCTTTGACTCCAAAACCTTCAAAACATGATACCTTGGACGAACTCTTCTTTCAATCGAATACCCAAGTAGATTGGGATTTACAATTATAGTTTGAGGCTCCAACTTCATAGTATTAAAGTAGAAACCCAAAGTCTTCCTAGTGTTCTCCTCAGATAAAGCTAAACATTGTGGATGTCGCTTGAAAGCTTTTAGAACATCCTCCTCACTAAATCCCAGACTCTTCATCACCTCAATTTTCTTATTCCAAGTTGACTCACTCATTTGTAACATCACTCTAAAAGCTTGTATGAACATTTTATCAGTAGTTTCAAAACCCAGATTTTTAACAGAATTCACAACATTAATCAACCTTTCAGGATAATGGAGTATAAATCTTGGATGCAGAAGTAGTAACCTCTCCACAACATGAGCAGGCACTCCTCCCTCTTTCACTAAAACATCAACATTTGGTTGCAATAGAATCTTCATATTGTGAGTCAATAACCATGATCCACGCTTAACAACAGTTAGAAATTTCTCATCACTATCTAAAAACAACCTCAAACACTCGACAGACGGTTTGATTTGAGAAACTAAAGAGGCTCTGGTAATATTCGGATTCGACAAAATGAGATGAGGAAGCGTCTCACCTTCAAAGCCAATTTTGACGAGGTACTCAAATTTGGGTTTGAGATTGTCATGAATTCTGCAATTGAGAACTTGAGGGCGTTTAACGATCAATTGGGCGACATGGGTGTCGCTGAAATGATGAGATTTAAAGAGTTGGAGTACAGCTTGACGGATTTGTGGAGTCTTGTCGTTGAGCTGAAACTTCTTGGAGACAGATAGAGCCGATTTTAATGAAAGCCCACATGAATTGACGAGGAATTCGACAGTAAACGATGACGAAGAAGTTTCAATGGTGGGTAATGGTGGAACGGAAGCATGAAGAAAACGTAATCGAATGTGAGGAGGGAAGATGATATTTCTAATGAAATTGGTAGCCATTTTTGGAAGTTAATATGCGAATTCAGAAGGGGGAGAACTGAGACTGAATGAGAATCCGTAAATTAGGTCTCATATTGTATTCGATCTCAGAAAGGGGGAAATTGTACTTGAATTCTATTGTTAACAAAATATGAAATCTTTTTGTTTTTACTTATGCGAACAGTGCAGAATAAGAAATAAAATATTTATGTTTTATAATAATATCTGAAATTTGGTAATTTATTAGAAACATTCGGTTTTCCATATCAAATGGAGGACCTTCTATATATATTTTGACACGTGTAACATGGATACACATATATTATAAGAGGCTACACTATTTTAATTATTACGTGGGGTCACAATACACGTGTCCAAATGTGAATTGGAAGTCCTTTCCGAGTGACATGGAAGATCGAATGCTTAATATAAGAACTCCTGAAATTGATCCAACTTAACAACGTTAGAGGTAAAATTGCTCTTGACTGCTAATGTTATGGGTAAAATTGCACCATTTTAGATGTTAGGAATAAAATTGCTCCTAGCCGTAAAGGTTATGGGTATTTTTACACATTATCCTATTTTATTTTATAAAAAAGTGTTTGGGAGGAGTTTAATTTTCTAAGAACATCTATAAGAGAAAATTATAAGGAGCAACGGGTTCTCCATGTCAAATGTAAGATCTCTCGCATATATTTTGTCATGTGTAATATGGACTCACGCATATTATAAGAATGTCTATTGTTTTAAAACTTAAATGAGACCACAATACACGTATCCAAATGTGAATTGAGGGTCCTCCAAGTGACGTGGAAGATCCAATAATTAATACAAGAGGTCCTCCAACTATTGATAATTGTTCTTAATAATTTGAGAAGTAACTTAGACATTGCATCTCCAACTATTCTGATCATATTCACTCCTTATTTATTGTTTTATTATTAAAATTATTAATTATTTTTATATTTACCAATAGTCGAGTAAAGGTAAAGACTCTTCAATGATAAAATATTAATAAAAAAATGAAATAAAGAGATATGCTCTTTATGGCTGAAAAAAACTGAACTAAATGTTATTGAACTGAATTTAATTGAATGCTGCTGAATATTGAACTGAATTGAATTTAACTGAATACTCAACTTAATTGAATGGTACTGAACTTAACAATAATGATGATATTAGACTTTAAAATAATTTTAATGATAATATTATACATTAATAAGCTAATAATAATAATAATAATAATAATAATAATAATAATGGTTCTAATAATAATAGTAATAATAATAAATAAATATATTATTAAAAATAAAACTAATTTGAATATCAAATAAAAGCTCGGCACGATAGAAGCCTATGAAATTAAATAAAAATGGGTCTAATTTTAATTAAAAATACAAATTACATACAAACACAAATTTACATAAAGGGATAAGATACCAAAATAGGCCTAAGGTTTTTGAAAAAATATCAATTTAAGCTCCACGTACAAAATAGTGCAATCTTATCCCTAACATTTAAAAAATGGTACCAATTTAGGTCTTGAGAACGGATTAGACACGTCATTGATATTACTCCGTTAAGTTCTGATTTCTCCCTCCACGTACAATTGACAGAACATAACAGAGTAATATCAATAACGTGTCTCCACTAGTGCAAAAAGGGTCATTTGCATTGCTGCATTTGCATCGGCCCTTTTTAACACGCGATGCAAATAATGCATTTGCATTGGTCCTTTACTAGGGGCCGATGCAATTGTCGTTAGGTATAGTATTTGTGTCGGCCCCTAAGTAGGGACCGACGCAAATACATTTGTTATTTACATCGGCCCCTTATTACGGACCGATGCAAAAGCCCGTTTATCTATTTGCGTCGGCCTCTTAATAGAGGCCGATGCAAATACTTATGTTATTTGCATCAGCCTTTTGCTAAGGGGCGATGCAAAAGACCATTAATGTATTTGCATCGTCCCTCTTTATAGGACCGACGTAAATAGGGTTATCATTTGTATCAGCTGTTTTTTTAGGGCCGATGCAAATGAAAAATTACCTTTTTTAGAATTTGCTTAGTATTGATTTCACAAGGTCTTCTATCTAGTCTTCTTCTCGTCAAGGAGGAATTGTTGACAGCGCTTTCTAGACCCATTTACACTCCGACTTCGTTGGTGTTCTCTCCACCACACCCATTAATTTCTCATCAAGGTCTTGAATCTTCCTGCGACTCTTCTCTTCAGCACGCCTTGAATTTTCTGCAATCGATCACCTTTTTGTTTTGCGTTCAGTGCGTATCGTTTTCGATTTCAGAAGATTTTTTGGTTGCCTTCAGTCCTTCACCTAGGTTAGCTTTGTGGTTTTCGATTTCTGGCATTTAGATCGTTAATTTGACCCCAATCCTTCTTTCTAATTGCTTCAGCTGGTGCTTTCAGTGATGCGATCATGTACTGTTCAAAATATAATTTTAGTTAGGAACTAACCCTAGCAAACCAGAATAGGTTAATTTTTCTTTCATTTTGTTTTAATTATGTAATTTTCCATGGTCACTAGCAAACTTTACCTTGTCGTAGCATTGGAATTCTCCAATTCCTGAAAAGCTCCATGTTCCATTGCTTTCTGAATAAGCTGGGTATCTTAACTCTCCACAATGACCCATTCCCACTTGGATTCCCTGCAATCGAGTTGAGTTAGTTTCTTAAACTAAAAGACATAACATCTAGGCATATAAAAGAAAGAACCAGGGCTAATGCCAGCATGAGAGCCTTCTCCTGTGTGAGAAGCAGATGCCAGCATACCTTTCTCATGGTTGGAAATACGACTAGAATGTTGATTTTGTCACAATTTGAGTTGGAATAAGAGAAAGCGTAAGTATTTTTTATATTTAGTTGGATCAATTTGGCTAAGGTGGATATTTATGGATTTATGCATCCTATCCTCCAAGGCTCGCTATGAATCCCTTTAATCCTTCCAAAGTTGGCTATGCTCTATGATAGGAGAGTTGATCAACTTCTATTGAGCAATTTGGAAATCCTTGATTTGAGTCTGCATTTTCTCTAAGTACTCTGCAGTTGCCTCTCCTCTATCGTAAAACTGGCTAAAGCTTCCATATCGGCTTGAGCTTTCTTAGGTACGGTGTATGAAATTGCATTCGATGAATAATTAATTAAATTAGTACGTCAATTTATTATTTAGTGTTATTTATTTAATTGAGATAATTAAATTTAATCTAATCATAATTAATTGCATAGAATAAATATTATTGGTATTTATTTATGTAATTAGATTAGGATTGGATTAGTTTTATAATTAATCAATTAACCCTAAACTAATTAGGTTTAGAAATACACTATATATATAAATTAAAACACTAAAACCCTAATTCAACTAATACATCATATTCGGCCACCACAACACAATAGACAAATATTGTATTTCGGCCACCACTTTGAAGATAGTGGAATAGTTGGCAAATTTCATTATCTCTCCAGTTCTTCGGTTAGCACCGGTTCTAGCTCGATAGTTGTTCGTGCACCTGACTACGGAGATCTTACTACCTTGTGGATTCTTCAGCCGTCTCTAGAAGAGACAGTCCGGGTATGATCAAACTAAAGGGATTAAAATAAATTTTAAACCGCAATTCCGTTACGCTACAGTTGATTAACTGGCAATAATCCCTAACAAAAAATTCTTCTCACTTATCACTAAGATCTCTAACTTCTTAGATCCTTTTATCAGCTTCTTTGACTCCAAACCCATCTATGAATCTATGACTATGGAATTTTTTTGCAATAAAATGATCACTATGGTTTTCTATATTAGCAAAGCAAATGATTTTTAGAATTACTATTGAGTTAATCACGTGACATAAAAGATTTTCTTTTTCTATTAGTATTCTCTTATTGTCCTTCAAACAAAATATTCTCTTATTGCAATTTATTTATAAATAAAAGAAAAAATAGTGTACAAAAAGAGAAAATTCAAAAGATTAATAAAGATAAAACTCGTTGTTGGTTCTCGATCAATAAATGTTAGTAAAATTGACGAGTTAAAGTGATCTGGATTATATACTGAAATAGTGAA
This sequence comes from Euphorbia lathyris, assembly GCF_963576675.1. Taxonomy (NCBI): domain Eukaryota; kingdom Viridiplantae; phylum Streptophyta; class Magnoliopsida; order Malpighiales; family Euphorbiaceae; genus Euphorbia; species Euphorbia lathyris. Next base: position 92,476,964 of record NC_088912.1, on the reverse strand, counting down.
ATAGCATACTTAGACACACAAAAAAGTGATTGAAGAATATCATCACATTTTAACAATATTACTAAACAATTACAGACATGTTTCCAACTTTTTGAAAACACCATGAGAATCTTCTCGATGTCGAACTTCATCCTACTTTTTTAATTCTGTCAAAAGCTTGGCAAATTTTTCATAGCTCTCGATGAACTTTTGGTAGTACCCTATCATATTCGGAAAAGAAAACAAAGACTTAGACAAATGCATTACTCATATAATAAGAATAAGGTCTAAATTTACCTCTAACATTTTTGGAAAGTGCATATATACCTCTAACATAATTGTAATAGGCCATGGAAATAGAGAGAAATCCATGAGATACCATATAGATTAAGAGCCTACATAAATATATTTTACTTGAGAACAATACACATATATATATACAAGTAGTAGCTCCTGATATTACTCTACAGTCAAGGAGACATACTGACCCTACCAGCAGCCTAAGCATGCCCTAACAACCCTTCAGCAGCCTTAGACATGTTATTCATTAATTACATTGACTTATACTCTAACAATTACATTGACTTATACTCTAACACTCCCCCTCAAGCTGAAACATGGATTTTAATCATGCCCAGCTTGCTATAGATACTTATAATATAATCTTAAGACAATACAACTCAAAACAATAAACTCAAGATACTTTGGAATATAAAAACATAATTCAGGAGATGCAACCTAGAAGAACACATCGAACAGGAGAGACACCAGAGGAACATCACACTTCGTAGGAAACAGACAAGCAAAACTCAGTCGAAGCAACACGTAAGAGGCTGCCAGCAATGTAATTGCATAAAAGGAGATTCACCGACAAACTAACCGGACAGACAGGTCGGAAACAGAGAGGTGATGACAGCAGAAGAGGAACAACGACAATCCATTGAGGTGAAATCAGACTCTGCTCACAAGGCAGACAGGAATGCTGAAAGAAACAGCCCAAAATTACAAACCCACAAATTATAATCACAAGGCAGAAAACAAATTCTGGAATCTTAATCCAAAAACCTAAGAGAGAAGCCGAAACAAGGCTCTGACCCCATGTAAGGAGGACTTTTTTTACAGCGACGACGACACATGATGGCCGGAATGTGAGGAAACGCCGATCGGAAGCGGAGAGGATGAACCAGAGGGGTGGTGAGATAGAAAGAGACCCAAGCTCTTGACAGAAATGGAACCCTGGGAAATACTAGCTAGAAAATATTAAACCCTGGGAAATACTACCCAGAAAATATTGAACCCTTGCAGAAACATAACTTTAGAAATACTTCACAACTCTGGAAATACTACCCAGAAAAAAGAATTCAGAAACCTTAGACCTTAAGCTCTGATACCATGTAGTAGACCATGTAATATACTAGAATACATGGGATACCATGTAGATTAAGAGCCTACATGAATATATTTTACTTGGGAACAATACAGAGATATATATACAAGTAGTAGCTCCTGATATTACTCCTACAGTCAAGGAGACATACTGACCCTACCAGCAGCCTAAGCATGCCCCAACAGCCTTAGGCATGTTATTCATTAATTACATTGGCTTATACTCTAACAATTACATTGACTTATACTCTAACAATAATAAATGGTAGAATTGTCCTCAACGTTTATAGTATGAGGTAATTTTGGACAGAGTCAGCCTTTGATTATTTGGAGTTAATAAATTCAACATATATGGATTAGGCTTAAAAAAATTGATGGTCTACTCAGGTTAAAACGACACCGTTTTGGCCTTAACTAAAACCTCAAAAAAAAATATATAGCGCTTTATTTGTTGATGATGCAATCAACTCCCCATGTATGAAAATACAAAGGTGAGATACAATCACTTATGTATAATTAGCCAATGGACAACTAACACCTAATCCCTAGACAAGATAATTACTTCCTCAAGAACTTATTAGTAGCTAAGGGCGGATTCATTCCATAACTAACGCATAGAAGGACTAATTGGAAGTAATTATCGGGGCGGATACATTCCACAACTAACACCTAGAAGGACTAATTGTTGAAAATCGAGACGGATTCTCGATTTCGGGTGTCTAGACTGTCCAGTCAGTTTTGTTTTGGGATAAATATAAATAACTGTAATCCTTAATATTTCCAATTTAAAACAATATGGCCCTAGATAACAATACATACAGCAATTTTAGACCTAGGAAATAGAATCCAAAAAATGACTTTTACCTGAACCAAAAGGCAAAAGTAAGAGGACACGGGGATGCCAACTCACGCTTGACCATCGAAAACCGCCCCTTATAAGAGTGATTAAGCGTGATTTCCTACCGTAATCTTAACTGTTGATCTAAATTAAAATATTAAGACAGATAATTAAATATAGAAAGACTAGAGAGGGATTAAGAGCAGTAACGTAAAGAAGAGTCTCTATGAAGTATGAACTTAACTTAGTGTTTTTGACATTTATGATTTAATATTATGTTTTTATGTGGTTTTGTTTTCTTTTTGTGGTTATAAATGTGTTTTTTTGGTTTATGCACTTTAACTAGTAAAAGATTATATTTCTCGAACCCTCAACCGTTTGGTCCAACAAGCTCTCATACCATGTCATGGAACCAATTGAACTAAAAGCTCAAGCTTATAGTTAAAGTCCAATTGTAGATCTTATATTAATCTCTGACACCTTCAACAACTACGGATGGGAAGCACTTCCATCCGTGGTAAACATAATTTGACCTGCAATATAGGTACAATCTGCAATTTTCATTATTGCTTCCGGGTTTTTCTCATTGGGAAGTGTTGGAGAATGTCAGAAGGAATGAAAAAGAGTGGCTATTTAAATGCCCGTTTGTTTCCATTTTCCGGAACTGCTTTTTGTCTTTCAATATTAAACAGGAGATAGAAAGTGTTTGGTAAAGTTCTGAAACAACTGCTTTTTGCAGAAAAAACAGCAAAAGCAGATAGGAACAGCTGAAACAAATGAGCCCAAACAAATGAGCCCTAAATTGTCCTAGGACATTTTAACCAAAAAGACTTCATAGCAATCACTCCTATGTTCTTTTATTGTTTATTGAAATGTGGATCATATATAAAAAGTGTTCGAATGTCACATTGGAGTGTATTTTCTATAGCCATCATTGAGTTCCACTCTATTACTACCTGCTTTTAGGAGTGACAATTTTTGACACGAAAACACGATTTACAAAGACAACTCGACTGACACGACAATATTGACACGAAATCATTTTTCTAGCATTTATAACATATAAAACCATATTGAACATATATATGAGATAACATGATTTTGACACGAAACACGAAATTACCACCTCTACATGCTTTTCTCTCTACTCTTAGATTAATAATAAAACTTTATATGCGTAACCGTTGATAGAGAATGATGAACTTTTCCGCCTCAAATGCAAGAAAAGATAAAGGAAAATCCATGCTTATCACTAATTTACCTGTGCTTATTACAGCAGTAGCTGATGCTGTCACAAACTTAGGGGAATACTTGAAGGATGAAGTATTGCTTCAACTTTTCAGCTCTTCTATTTGAAGGCTTTGGAAGTAATGCAAATTCAACTCCTCTCCTGCTTTGTCCGGTATCATTCAGGTCAGTGTAATAGCTTGTTGATTTACGCATTCTCTTCTGAATGTTGAGTTATTCAACACACATATTTCTGGTTACTCCCTTCCTTTCTGTTTCTCTGTTTCTCTGCTGTAACTTTTTATATATATATATAGCAACAATTGGTGTTCAAATCTAATTCTCGTTATTCAAATTCCCACATTTTTTAACTTGTTCTACACTAGAATTTGAATAGTTGGCTTCCATTGATAAGAGGATATTATCTCCTTTCCTCTCTAATATATCCACTAACTCCTTAACTAATGCCATTTATTCACTATAAAACACAAGTAATTTCTGACACCACAACAGGATAATTCAACTAACACAATATGGTTGATACAATTATCATTTTTCTTGTATTTATATCATATAACCCGAAATTGTCACCCCCTAGTCTCAACCCCATTACTTCGTACTAGATTCTTTGAGTAGTGCATATACCAAAATTTGTAATACTTATTTAAAGAGAAAGATACAGAATGAGTTATTTAAAGGGAAGACATTGTAATTCCATCATTGCCAGATTTCACAGTTAATGAAACTGGCATATACCAAAATTGTAATTCCATCATTTAAATTGAAAGATACAGAATGAGTTGTCTTCCTTTTCTAACAAACAGAGCAAATGAGAGAGACTTTTAGAGTACCTAAAACGAAGACATAGCAATTCTAATATCTAATATGGAAAGAGGTGTTCATACCATCATTCTGCACTTTGTCAGATTTCCCAGACAATACACTCACGTGATGAAATTTATCATACAATCAGCAGCATGTTTATAAGTAAGCAACTGAGAGTTTCAAACAGTTCCCAAAATAATATCCATTGAATTCAATACTAGTATCATGTGAAAGACAAATTAGCCCACCAAAACCATAATTAGTAAAGTTAAGACTATCCAAAGAACTATTTACCTATTTTAATTGCAGCGGAAAACTTACTTCTTCTCCATCGAGCATCAAGCTTTTGCCTTCCTTGATACCAAGATAGAACTCCAACAAACCAGGGACTTCATCTTTGAATTGATCAATATATTTGTCACAGAAATTCTTCTCACCTATCACTAAGATCCACATCTTGATCCCTTTTATCAGCTTCTTTGACTCCAAAACCTTCAAAACATGATACCTTGGACGAACTCTTTTTTCAATTGAATACCCAAGTAGTGCGGGATTTACAATTATAGTTTGAGGCTCCAACTTCATAGTATTAAAGTAGAAATGCAAAGTCTTCCTAATGTTGTCCTCAGAGCAAGCTAAACATTGTGGAAATCGCTTGAAAGCTTTTAGAATATCGTCCTCACTAAATCCCATACTCTTCATCACCTCAATTTTCTTCTTCCAAGTTGACTCACTCATTTGTAACATCACTCTAAAAGCTTGTATGAACATTGTATCAGTAGTTTCCAAGCCCAGATTTTTAACAGAATTCACAGCATTAATCAACCTTTCAGGATTTTGGAGTATAAATGTTGGATGCAAAAGTAGTAACCTCTCCACAACATGAGCAGGCACTCCTCCCTCTTTCACTAAAACATCAACATTTGGTTGCAATAGAATCTTCATATTGTGAGTCAATAACCATGATCCACGCTTAACAAAAGTTAGAAATTTCTCATCACTATCTAAAAACAACCTCAAGCACTCGACAGACGGTTTGATTTGAGAAGTTAAAGAGACCCTGGTAATATCCGTATTTGACAAAATGAGATGGGGAAGTAGCTCACCTTCAAAGCCAATTTTGACGAGGTACTCAAATTTGGGTTTGAGATTGTCATGAATTCTGCAATTGAGAACTTGAGGGCGTTTAACGATCAATTGGGCGACATGGGTGTCGCTGAAATGATGAGATTTAAAGAGTTCAAGTACAGCTTGAGGGATTTGTGGAGTCTTGTCGTTGAGCTGAAACTTCTTGGATACAGAAAGAGCAGATTTTAATGAAAGCCCACATGAATTGACGAGAAATTCGACAGTAAACGATGAGGAAGAAGTTTCAATGGTGGGTAATGGAGGAGGAACGGAAGAAATAGTTGCAGAAGAATGAAGAAAACGTAATCGAATGCGAGGAGGGAACATGACATTTCTAATGAAATTAGTAGCCATTGTTGCAAGGTAATGAGAATTCAGAAGTGGATCGAAAGGGGAGAACAGAGACTGAATGAGAATCGTATGGAATCCATAAATTAGGTCTCAGCCACTCTCCTACATGGGCTAATTACAAATCTAGCCCAATTAAGAACGGTCATTTACATATCTAACACATTTTGCTTCTATCTTATTAAATTAGACCATTTCATCCATTTTGGACAAAATTACCCTTGGTTCTATTGATCGATGGATCTTCTTCTTCTTCTTCTTCAGTTCTTCTTCTTCGATTTTTGATATTAATCGTTAGCGATTTTTGAAGTATTATGTTCAATTTCCCGTAAAAATTGTATGTTTTTAGCTTATACGCATGCTTTTCTCGCTGGTCTTGCCTCTTTCTTCATATGTAATGGTATTGTTTCAATTTTCTATATTTTCCACCATTTTCTTCCATTTTTCTCCATTGTTGTCGCATTTGTGACGATTTTTATCGCATTTCGTCATAAATGCGACAACAGTTGTCGTATTTCGTCGCAAATGCGACAACACTTGTCGCATGCGACAACTCTTATCGCATTTGCGACGAAATGCGACAACAATGGAGAAAAATTGTAGAAAATTAAACTATACCATTATAGATGAAGAAAGATACAAGACCAGCGAGAAAAGGAGACGTATATGCTAAAAACATACCATTTTTAAGAAAATTGAACATAATACTTAAAAAGTCTCAAAAATCGCTAACGATTGATATCAGAAATCAATCCATCGTTCAATAGAACTAAGTGTAATTTTGTCCAAAGTGGATGAAATGGTCTAATTTGGTAAAATGGAAGTAAAGTGGGTTAGATATGTAAATGACCCCTCTTAGTTGGGCTAGATTTGTAATTACCCCCTCCTACAAAGGGGCAAATCTTATTTGAATCAAGTTAAGGGAAAATTATAAAGGGAAAATTACAAAATTGGATTAAATGTGAGACCCATTTATATATTTAATCCTTTATGTTTCTGTGACTTTCCCAAAATATCATTAACCTTTCATCTTCCCCTTTCCGTTCCTACGCGAATGGTTTCTCTTCCCCAGATGATTTCGAGACCTTTGATCCTCCTATTTTCCTTTATACTTCGCGAAATCTACACATTTTCTCTTCATCACCATGTCTTTCTCTTCTTCCTCTCTTCATCTTTTGATTCTTCTGCTAGAAAACGAAGTCATGGTTCTTTCATCTTCATGCTTCTCTCGTGTTTTGGTTTTTTTCTTCTTGTGCGGATCGAAAAAATCGTTATTCTACGTTATTTTCATCGTTTTTCCCAGTTTATCATATGATTATTGACGATTTTAATAGTGAAAGGCAGGAAAAATGTAAGTATCTACTGTTTTCTCTTTGTTTTTTTCTCTCCAGAAAATCACTTCGCGTAATCTGGCTTCGCGAAGGTCTGCAAGGAGAAAGAGCCTGAAATGTGACGATTTGACTTTGCGAAAACGGATTACGTGAAGTATGCGAAGAGAAAAGTTCATGATTTTTCCCTTCGCAGACTTCGCGTAATCCGTTTTCGCGAAGTCAAATCGTCACATTTATCCTTGCAGACTTCGCGAAAACTTCTTTTCGTGAAGTAAAATCATCATCTTCCTTTCACATTTCTATTCGCATACTTCGCGAAGCCAAATAGTCTTTTTTTCTGCCTAACACGATTAAATTTTTCTGAAGGTGGTTGAATACATAACATCCGTTTCAGGAAGACGGTGTACCGAGATACAGAGGAGATGACTTTCCTTTTGATACAGGGAGAATTTTCCATGAAGATTGGTCACATTGACTTTGAAGTGAATGGTTAGGAGTTTATTGTGGCAATTTTGTTGTAGAGGAGTTGAGGTAAAACCTATGAAACATCCATCCCAAAAGGCCTTGACTTCCATTTCTCGTCCCAAAAGGTCTGAACTTCCAATACAGGGAGAAATTTCCATCAAGATTGGTCACATTGACTTTAAAATGATTTGTTAGGAGTTTATTGTGGCAATCTTGTTATAAATTTTGATAATATTATGGTTTTAATGTTGTTATTGTGGCAATCTTGTTGTAAATTTTGATATTAATGTTATGATTTTAATATTAGAATCTCTTGTTGTTATGCATTTTTTTTATTATATACCACTTCGCAAACTTTGTTAAAAACACGTCTTTTATCTTCGTAGACTTCGCATATTGCGAAATGTATGAATTAAAATCATGTAATGAACCAAACATTATCATCGCAGACTTCGCATATTGCGAAATCTGCGAATTAAAACGGGAGGAAGACAGACGAGACGTAAAATTACAAACATATTAAGGGTATTTTGGGAAAGTCACAGAAACATAGTCTAGATATGTAATATGTTGAGCAAATTGGTTAAATATGTAAATGGGTCTCCCATTTGATCAAATTTTGTAATTTTCCCAATTATAAATAAACAAGGGCTTAGTCAAATTTTAGTAGTCCCACTTGTTATAAAATAGGCAAAAAGCGCCTTTAATTTTTCATTTTTTTCGTTACTTCGTCTTTTATTTAGATACATTGAGTTTCTGATCTTTTATTTTCTGTCACATTAAACCCCTGAAGACAAATAAAAAAAATCAATTTGAACATAAAACTCGATTAACATAGTGTTATTCATTTCACGTGCATTCGAAATTTGTATTTTTTTTTACCGTTTAAAGTAGTGTTGGATGTGTAATGTAGCTATAGAAAAACTGTAAAAACCTTAATTTGAATTGTAAAATACATTTGTTTTTATAATTGTTCTGTATAGAACAGAGGTACTGTGATCGGCTTATTAGAGAGGTGTTGGTTGGGTCGGTTCCCCCGGATGCAGGATGAGTTAAATTTAATAGTGATGGTGCAAGCAAGGGGAACCCGGGGCTCGCTTCGGCTGGAGGGATCCCACGTGATCAGCATGGTCAATGGTTAGGAGGTGTGGCGGTGAATCTTGGTTTTTGCACTGCAGTACTGGTAGAACTATGAGGTTTGTATTTTGGCCTCAAGTACACATGGGCTAGGCATTACCGCAAGGTAGTATTCGAAATAAACTCTTTGGTAGTAATTCGGCTTGTTAGTCATGAGGGTTCAACGACATCGTTTTTTCTTAGCTTATTATGGCGTGTCGTGATCTATATGATAGAGATTGGGAGGTGCGGCTCGTTCATATCCTACGGGAAGGGGACAGGGCAACTGATTGGATGGAAAACTACGTAGGGAGTTTGAGTTTAGGTCTACACGAGTGTGATGCGCCTCTTGCAGGCATCCAGAACATTCTTTTTTCTGATTTTTGTGGGTCTGGGCTTCCCAGAATGACCCGTCTTTAAAGGTGGTCTGTTTTTGGTGTTTTCTTGGGGTTAGCCCCTCCACTGTAACAAAAAAAAACACATTTTTAACAGAATTAGATGTTCACAACTTACTAATTTAGTAAGCAATGACCTAATGATATAAAAAATAAATGATCAGATGCTTAATGTATCCAAATAAAAAATTAATTACTTTTTACCTCTAAAATACTATACATACATTCGCTTAACATACAATTAATAATTTTTTATCTAACAAACTAATTAATTTAATATTTATTATTAATTCCATAAAAAATATTTATTCAACAAAATAATGAATTGGTTTTATAATAGACCTTTCAGAAATCGGCGTATTTAGGAGTGAGTAATGGAGTTAAACAAACATCAAAAACAATTCTGATGCCCATTTATCATTTCTACAAAAACATAATTTTGATGTTACCATCTCTTTGAAGTGAACAATTACCAAATAATAGAAAGCATCACGAATTGAATAATCTTTCCTAAATGAAAATTCAAAATTTGCACACTTTGGAGTGAACTGATATTTTGAGTTCAGAACCAATAAGTTTTCCTTTATCAAAACTAAAACCACGCCTTTTGACTTGGACTGGATAAAAAAAATGTATAACCTTCCATCTGTTCGGGTGCAATAAGCACCCACCTATAAAGATGAGAAGTGAGCAGGAGCCAAATAACCCTTATGGGGAAGGTAGGCCGGCCCTGGGTATAGATCCGGGGTGCGGCTACCCAGGGCCCAAGGCTAAAAGGGGTCCAAAATTTTTAATTTTATTGAATATATACTATTTTTTTTTTGTTATAAATTTAGTTATATTATCCATTAGCTCTAAACGTTGATCAAATAATATGATATTTTAGGTTTAAAATGGACCCGAATTTATATTTTTAGACTTTTAAGTACAATTTTTTTTTTATTAAATGCCTATTATCTCTTATTTCGCCCGGGGCCCTTAAAATGTGAGGACCGACCCTAAGTAGCGTCATATGATTGAGGTTCTGCCGTCCTTCCTCATCTCAGTCATGATTTGGACCTATACGTCCGGAAGAGGAATAAGTTGCTGAATGGGATCGACATCATCGTCTAGGTGTCTACTCTCGTCTCAGCTGCCTCTTTTTATTTGCCTTCTTTTATTTCTCTATTTTCACTGTTTGGCTTCTTTGCTTTTACAGATCTAGGCTTTTGAGTACCACATCTTCCGCCCTTCTTATTTGATAGATCGAGTGGTGGAGTTCCCGCATATGAGAACAACATTACTGGGTACAAGCTTGTTACATAAACAAGCTTGTAAACCCAACCATTACACCTATTGTAATTTGGGTGTTACCAGACAAGGTAAGTTCCTTGCAGTTGTAACATACAATTTGGAAAAACCAAATTTAAAATAAAATGGAGCAATGGAGAGTCTCAACTTCACGCAAGGTTTTGACTTGCAAAAATCAGCAAGTGTATTACACACTCCGTATATGGAAGGTTAATTTCCTTTATAAAAATAGTAAGTGGCAGACAATCTCTTAAATTGCTGCAGGTTTTTAATTGTTTAATAGGTAACCTTTTATTATTTAAAGTCTTTTTAATTCTTAACTTTTATAAGTAACAAAGGGTTTAGTGGGTGTTTTTTTATGGATATTGTTTGTATGCTGATGTGTAACTATTTATAAATTTTTGTGTTACAACCAATAAGGTTGCTTTGAGGCGATGGTATAGCAGTTGATCTAACTTGGCCCATTCCCACACTGATGGCTGGAGGAATGCACTTTGTCGACTAACTTGAGACGATGTAACTACAAAAACCCACACTTGCATTTGTTGTTTTATTAATTTTTTTTTTTTATATATAATTTTACCTAACAGCGTCATCTTATCTTCCATCGACTGACTAGTGGATGATCAAGTTCCCTCCCGCCCCCTAAATCTATCCCTACTTTGGGGATGAACAATACAAAATTATTCAAAATTATTTTATTGAATCTTCATTTGTTTTTGGGACCAATCGCAACATAACAATATTCTAAATCCTTTAGCAAGTTGTTTATATTTAATACATGTAAATTATACAAGATATATATTAACACAAGAATAGGAGCTAGCTTCCATCCTAACTTATTTCCAACTTCTTGAAAGCACCTTGAGAATCTTCTCATCGTCTCATACTCAAATTTGTCGTAAATTTGCCTAACATTTTTAGAAAGTATATATATATACCCCTAACATAAGAAACGGTAGAATATCTTCAATGTTTACAACGTGGAGTAATTTTGGACCTATATGGGCTAGGCTTAAGAAATTTGATGACCTAACCAAGTTAAAACAACACCATTTTGACCTTAGACTATGACTTCAAAAAATACGTAGCACCTTGACACTCTCGGCCGCCAAAAACCAGGGTAACAGGGTGGTTTTGGCCTCCCCTGGGGGGGGGGGGGGGGGGGGGGGGGGGGGGGGGTGTGTTTACACCTCCAAAGCAATCTATTGAGGCAGCTCAGCCTTGGATGAGCTGCCTCAAAAAGTTTGGCCCAATAAGGACCAAAACGACATCCTTTTGTCCTTTGATGGGAAAACGGACGTCGTTTTGATCCTTAGTAGGCTAAGATAAAGCACGAGTTCCTATCCCCTTATTTCCCCCTCCAATTTCTTCTTCTTCTGCGCAAGAAACACCTCCTCTTGCCCCCTTCCATCCTTCCTCATCTAACCTTCAGTGCATCGCTATCCACAGCGCTAGCTGCAGTTCTCTGTTACACCAACGATTCTTCCAACCAACTATCTTCCAGTTAGTGTTTTTTTCATAGATATATATGCAGTTGTAAAATTAATACCCTGTATTTCGACCGTGTGCCAGTAGCTATTATGTTTTACTTGCATATTCAGGCAATAGGAATTCCATAAATGAAAGTGCAAGAAAAGGAAAAAGAAGTTATTTTCTTAATGTAGTAAATGTTGTAACTATTTGACTCTTAACGGGATAAAGTTCAAATTTACCCCCTATTTGTAAAATTTGTTCCTTAGTAGATAACAATACATATAGCAATTTTAGGCTTAAGTAGTCAAATCCAAAAACGAAACTCTTACACCTTGACCATCGGAAACTGCCCCCTATAAGGGTGATTAAGCGTGGTTCCGCTCCTGCCCACTCCATCCTCATCTGCGGCAGATGAAGGACTGTGTATCTACCCCGTTATGACATTGGCACATGTAATGAGCTTTGACTTCTTTTGATTCCATAAAAACACCAAAACACACAAGGTTCAAAAAGTAAAAGAAAAAATAAATTAACATTAAACAGAACCAAACAAGAGCACATAACTCTTTCATATTCACTTTAAACTTACCTGCCTCCACATGAAGAGCACATAACTCTTTAGAAGCCTAATGAGAATTACCAAATAATTATAGTCATGGCAACACAACAATAGAAAGCATCATGAGAATTGGATATAAAAGAGTACAACACCAATGGTCATATATTAAATAAAAGAGTAAATGCAAGCATGCACTAAATCTAACGGTGACGGACCAAATTCAAAACTGTAGCTAGGGATATCAAAACTATAGCCAATTCTGTTAATTTGGAATGATGATTCTGTATAGAGGTGGCAAAATTTCACACGACCCTGTTACACAATACGACATCGACACAAAATTTAGTGTTTGGATTTAGGTTTGTAGCTAATGCGTCATTTTAGTAAAACAAGAACAGGAGCATCCATCATAACCTGTTTTCAGCTTCTTGAGAATCCATCCTGCTTACTTAATTCTGTCAGAGGCATGACAATGCTTCCGTAGTCCCTGATGAACTTCTGTCCAACAAATGCATTACTTGTATAATTAGCCAATAGACAGCAAGACACAATGTTTTATTTCCTCAAAAACAAAAACCCAGTAGCTACCAGAGATCACAATGTTTTACTTGCAGATTCAGGCAATAGGGATTTTGTGAAAGACAAAGCAAAAAGAAAACCAACACACACAAATTAGGAAGTTTTATTCATATTACATAACACTAAACAGAAAATGTTTAGGTAAATGTAAAATGTGTTACTGAGTGGTGGTGGATGAATGAGAAATTGCTAAATGCAGGAATACCTTGATGGATGCTCAACCAACAAGCTTACATTGATTCGGATTGGACTAGAAGCAAAACAACTCGAAAGTCTGTAACATATTAATGGATTCTCTTAGGCAACAACTTGGTGTCTTGGAAATCGAAGAAGCAGTCCACAGCAAGCAGATCCTAAGCTGAAGCTTACTCTACAGCAATGGCAACAACGAGTTGCAAGTTGAAGTGGTTGTCTTATCTACTAAAAGAGTTTCAGATTGATATATAGCTCCCTATTTCCATATACTGCAATAATCAGTCGGCTACACACATTGTTGCTAATTCTATGTTTCACGGGAAAACGAAACACTATGGATACGTAGGTTAACTGATTGGCTAACCAAAGCTCTTTCCAGATCTCAATGCGACTTATTTGCCAAGATGAATTTACTTTCTACCAGACATTCATCTTGAGGAGAGGGTGTTAAACAAAAGGTTTATTAGCTCATCGCTGAGCTGGCATAACTAACGAATTAGTTTGTTACACACACTCTCTTCCTTTCTGTTCTCTGTTTCTCTGCTGTAACTTGCTGTATATATAGCAGCAACTGTAACAAGATTATTCATTCTGATTCTATCAAGATTTAAGCTTTTCTTTTATATCCTTTATAATCTCAAATTCAACCAATCACTTTCTCTAGGGATAAGGTTATTGTGGAAGTTCAATTTTACTCTCATAATACAAAATACTTGAATTGAACAAAGAATAGAAAGCAAATCACAAGCCCCTTAACCAATGCCATTTACTCACAATAAACAACTAATAACCGGATGTGTACAAGAGACACACCACACTAAACTCGTGGTGACCCAAAGAAAGATTTCATGCGAAATTTGTTATAAAAATCAACAGCATGTGTTCCATTGAATTCAAAACTTACTAAAGGTATAAGTATGCAAGGGAGAGTTTTAAATCAGTCCCCAAAATATATCCATTGAATTCAATACTTACTAATTGTATTTGAAAGACATTAGCAGACCAAAACCATAATTACTGATGTTAAGACTACTTCTGATTATCCATAGAACTATTAACCTATTTTAATTGCAAAGGAAAACTTACTTCTTCTTAATCGAGCACCAAGCTTTTGGCTTCCTTGATACCAAGATAAAACTCCAACAAACCACGGACCTCATCTATGAACTGATCAATAGATTTGTCCCTAAAACTCTTCTCACCCATATTTATGAACCCTCACTCCTTGATACCTTTTATCTCAAAACACGATACCTTGGACCAACTCTTTTTTCAATCGAATACCCAAGTAGATTGGGACATACAACTATAGTTTGAGGCTCCAACTTCATAGTATTAAAGTAGAAGTTCAATTTCTTCCTAATGTTCTCCTCTGTGTAAGCTAAACATTGTGGAAATCGCTTGAAAGCTTTTAGAATATCTTCCTCACCAAATCCCATACTCTCCATCACCTCAATTTCCTCCTTCCAAGTTGACTCACTCATTTGTACCATCACTCTAAAAGCATGTATAAACATTGTATCAATAGTTTCAAACCAGATTTTTAACAGAATATAGATCTTGGCTGCAAAGTTAGGAACCTCTTTTCAGGGTTTTGGAATATAGATCTTGGCTGCAAAGTTAGGAACCTCTCAGCAACATGAGCAGGCAGTCCTCCCTCTTTCATTAAAACATCAACATTTTGTTCCAATCGAATCTTCGAATTGTATCCCAATAACCATGGTGCGCACATAACAGCCACAAGAAATTTCTCATCACTATCTAAAAACAACCTCAAGAACTGGATAGACGGTTTGATTGAATGATTGAAGAAGCTAAAGAGTCCTGGGCTATAGACGGATTAGATAAAATGATATGGGGAAGTAGCTCACCTTCAAAGCAAAATTCATAATTTTATGGATTCTCACATTAGAGGTATACCTACATTTTCCCAAAAACGTAGGAATAAGTTTAGACTAAGTTGCACAATTGCTTTTGAAAAGTGCAAAATCATAATTGATTCACAAAATGGTAGATGTAGTGAACATTGTCTTCTTTTCATTCACAATATAAGAAGCTAATTTGTGTTGAATAGGTATGGTAATTTCTGACACTGACAAAAAAAATTATAAGGATAATTCAACTAACATGGTAGGGTTGATACGATTATCATTTTTCTTCTATTTATATTATATATAACAATATGGAACATATATATATATAAAAATATTGTCACCCCCTAGTCTCAACTCCATTATACTCCATACTAGATTTTGTGAGTAGTGCATATACCAGAATTGTAATAGTTATTTTAAAGAGAAAGATACAAAATGAGTTGCCTTTTCTGACAAGCAGGGCAAGTGAAAGAGACTTTTAGAGTACCTAAAACGAAGACATAGCAATTCTAATATCTAATACGGAAAGAGGTGTTCATACCATCATTCTGCACTTTGCCAGATTTCACAGTCAATGACCTCAAATAGGGTTTTAATTTGGTTAGAAAATACAAAATCAACAATCAGTTCCCAAAAATAACATCCATTGAATTTATCATACAATCAGCAGCATGTTTTCCTTCAATTTTAGTAAGGGTATAAGTACGCAAGGCAGAGTTTCAAATCAGTTCCCAGAATAACATCCATTGAATTCAATACTAATATCATGTGAAAGACAAATTAGCCCACAAAACCATAATTAGTGAAGTTAAGAGTATCCAAAGAACTATTTAGCTATTTTAATTGCAAAGGAAAACTTACTTCTTCTCCATCGAGCACCCAGCTTTTGCCTTCCTTTATACCAAGATAGAACTCCAACAAACCAGGGACTTCATCAATGAACTGATAAATGATGAGATTTAAGGAGTTGAAGTACAGATTGAGGGTTTTGTGGAGTCTAGTCGGTGAGCTGAAACTTGTTGGAGATAGATCCGATTTTAATGAAAGCGGAATTCAATAGTAAACGATGATGAAGAAGTTGCAGTGGTGGGTAGAGGAACGTAATCGTCAATCTGTACTTCAGTTCCTTAAATCCCATCATTTCAGCGACAATCTCAAACCCAAATTTGAGTGCCCTTATACTTGAATGTATCGTCAAAATTGGCTTTGAAGCTGAGATACTTGCCCTTATCTTTTTGTCAAATCCGAATATTACGAGAGCCTCTTTGCTTTTATAGATAGGCTGAATATATCATTTTCTATGAATGGTTCTCCCAATTGGTATAAAATGTTGATTTAGTTTTTTAAATTTACATAAAATGTAATCTTAGTTTTTTAAATTTACATAAAATATAATCAATTAATAATTTAGTTGTAAAAAAGTAAGTTAAATACGAAAGATGTATCTCTGCATTTAAAACAAAGTAAAATGACCAAGATCGAGTATGTAGTTCCAATATTAGAGAAGACAAGTTTCATAATTGAACAATTTTTAATCTATTTTTGAATTATGTAATAACATTTTAAGATGCGTGGAATACATCTTTTACAATTAACATATTTTTTTTCGACCAAATGTAAATTGATTACATTTTACGCAAATTCAGATGGTCAAATGAACATTTTATTCAAGTTGAGGGAGCTATCGAATTGGAGTGTAAATAAAATCACTCAAATCATACAAGCACTTAAGTCCTGTTCTTTTTAACTTAATTTTAGTTAAGTAAGTTCAGTTCAGTAGCATTAAATTAAGTTAAGTTCAGTTAGCTTTCATAGAGAGATTCCCCATGGAAGGTTGCAGATCTAAAGGTATGTCTCTCGAAGATTTGGGGACTTGATGTGCAATGGAGACTTATTGCAATTGGTAGAGGTTATTTTCAGGTTGTTTTGCCAACAAAGGAAGCGCATGATTTGGTGGTTGATCGAGGGGTTATTAATGTTCAGCCGGGCACATTCCGATTGCAACCGTGGGTTCCAGACTTTGATCCGTTTGCGATGAAATCAACCAATGCTCAGGTTTGGGTTCGTCTTTACTCACTCCCGTGGGAATATTGGGATTCACAAATTCTTGCGGATATTGCTAAAGGAATTGGAGGGCTTATCAGATTTGATAGGGCTACCTTGGAAGGGGATTTTGGCCACTTTGCAAGAATGCTTTTGGATGTGGATATGGCCGGGGACTTGCCGACTCAATTGGGGATTGAGAGGGCGGGTAAGAATTTTTGGATTGATGTGGTGTATGAAAAATTGCCAAGTTTTTGTAAGGTTTGCTCCAATATCGGGCATATGGCATATGAGTGTAAAAAGAACAAAAAACCAGTGGAGCATCGGCCTGTTGTGCACTCTCGAAGGAACTCTCCTCCGCCTGTGAAGGATGGGAATCAAGGAAATTGTGAGCTAGCTCCAGTTTCTAATGCAATTGCCACAATTGTTAATACTTTGAGTTCCTCTGAAGTTGTTGAAGCTGTTGTTCCTGGTTTGGTGGATCAAGGAAATAGTTTATTTTCAGGAAGTCCTACGGGTGTTATTGATTCACCTGAGGTGATTGAGCGGGCTGATTCCCCAGGTAATGCGAATATTCTGCCATCTAAATCTCTGTTATGGGCAGACTTAGTGGAATTGGATGGGGAACCATGGCATACTGTTGGTGCCCCTCGGCCTGGTAAGGAGGTGTGTACGGTTACGGAGACTTTTTCCACTCGTTCTAAACGGGTCAGCAAGCCACCTGCTCGGTTTAAATGAAGGTGATTTATTGGAATTGTAGGGGCCTCCTCGACCCTAATACTCAGAGGTATGTTAGGGATTTATGTAATTGTCATAAGCCTGATTTTTTGTGCTTAGCTGAACCTATGGTGGATTTTGATTCTATTAGTCCAAGGTTTTGGACCAGTATTGGTATGGTTTTGGTTTCTACTAACCTTCGGGATAAGCCTTCCTTATGGATTTTTCGGAGTGTCAGTTTATCTTTTTCGGTTTCTGTTCTTCGCCAACATGAGCAATTTGTGGTTGTGAGTTTGGATTTTCAAGGTACTCAGCAATGCATTTGCTTTGTTTATGACAGTATTTGGGCTAATCGTCGTGCTGGGGTTTTTTCGACTCTTAATGCTTTAAAGTCTGAGGTTGGGGCCAATGGATTTCGATTGGGGATTTTAATGCTGTGCTTGGGGCTCATGAAAAGACTGGTAGGCCTCCGAATCTGAGGCCGTGTCGTGAATTTAGAAGTTTTTTGGATGTGGGAGATTGGTTGGATGTTCCGACCTCTGGTTGTTTTTACACTTGGTGCAATGGGAGGCAAGGTGTTGCGCGGGTGAGTAGTCGCTTGGACATGGCGATTATTTCTTCGGATTTTGTGGAGGCATGGGATTATAGTTGTGTGGGTCTTATGAAATATCATTCTGATCATCATCCATTATTGTTTTCTTATGTGATCGCAACACTGGTTAATATCACAGGGTTGTTTCTATTCGCAAAGCTAATGCTGGGATTTCTGCTTTGAATATTGATGGTGGGATTACGGGTAAATTACATATGTGGTGTACAACCTTTACCCCAAATCACACTTTGGTGTACAACCAAAATTTTGTCACACTAAACTGTACGAACTTCAGGTGACCTCTCATTAAAGTGTACAGCCGGTTTTTGTGACCGGTCAACGCCGGTCAACTATGCCATGTCAGCATTTTTCATTGTAGAATTAAAAAAGTGGGACACACTCTTTATGGAATGACTAATATAACCTTATTCTTTGTAAATTTACTAAAATACCCCCATCTTCTTCCTTCAACCCTCCTCTCTCTCTCCATCTTCTTTCTCACTCCTCTCTCTACCATTTATCTCTCAACCTCTTCAACCATCTCTCTACCATTAAGAATTAGAATAAAAAAATCAGATTTCTCTCTCTTTCTTTCTCTGTCATAGATAGAAATTATAGATACTCCTATACACAAGACACAAATCTCAGTTTTTGGAATAATATTAAATCCTAATTGGTAAAGTGGGGATTTAGGAAAAAAAGTTAAAATTCCTCCCAGATTCAATGAGGAAGAATATTATTATAAATATTTACTCCTATTATTCCATATTTTGCAGTACATCCAGCAGACACTTCAACACTCCGACCGTCCCTTGAACAGTACAGCTTCAGTTGCCATATATTCCTCCAATCGGGTAATAATGGAGACATACAACTATCAAAATATTCCTAGGTTTAACTTCAGTTGCCATATATTCCTCCAATCGGGTAATAATGGAGACATATAACTATCAAAATATTCCTAGGTTTTCACAAATCTAGTTGATTTCAGGCATAATTTAGATTATTTCATTGTCTTTTCTTCCTGCTAAATCATCACTTGCTTAATCCCTACTACATATCGTCTCTTTTTTTAATTACTAGAGAGAGAAAAAGAGAGAGCAATATGATTTTTTTTTTCTAATTCTTAATGGTAGAGAGAGGGTTGAAGAGGTTGAGAGAGAAATGGTAGAGAGAGGAGTGAGAGACAAGATGTAGAGAGAGAAATGGGAGAGAGGGGTCCAAGGAAGAAGATGAGGGTATTTTAGTAAATTTATAAAGAATAAGGTTATATTAGTCATCCATAAAAAAGTGGGTCCCACTTTTTTTAATTATACAATGAAAAATGCTGATGTGGCATAGTTGACCAGCGTTGACCGGTCACAAAAACCGGATGTACACTTTAATGGGAGGTCACTTGAAGTTCGTACGGTTTAGTGTGACAAAATTTTGGTTGTACACCAAAGTGTGATTTGGGGTAAAGGTTGTACATCATGTATGTAATTTACCCGCGGGATTACCACAGATCCTATGATAATTTCTAATCATGTTACTGAGTATTTTGCCTCTTTGTTTGCTGCTTCGTCTCAAGCTCCCGTGGACTTATCATTAGTTTCTGAGGTGGTTCCAAGGATGGTATCAGATTTGGAGAATGATTCATTAACTGCTTGTCCGGAGGATTCCCTGACTAGACATACTGTGTTTAGTATGGATCCTTCAAGTTCCCCTGGTCCGGATGGTTTTACTAGTCAGTTTTTTCAGTCATTTTGGGATATTGTGGGTAAGGATGTGTGCAACATGGTTCGGTGGTTTTTTCAAAATGGGGTAATTACAACTGGAATTAACTCCAGTCTGATGGCACTCATTCCAAAAGGGGCTGAGGCTTCTTCAGTGGAACAGTATAGGCCAATTGTTATGAGTAATTTTGTTTTTAAGATTATTTCCAAAATTTTAGCTGACAGGTTGGCTGTGATTGCTGGGAGAATTGTTTCGGATAATCAGTTCGGTTTTATTCAAGGTCGGCAAATTCACCAATGTATTGCTTTGGCTTTTGAGGGTGTTAATTCGCTTAATAAGAGGTGTTTTGGTGGGAATATGAGTTTGAAAGTGGATATTAGGAAAGCATTTGATACTTTGGATTGTAATTTCTTATTGGAGGTTCTTCAGGCTTTTGGGTTTTCTCTGGCATTTCGAGACTGGATTCTTAATATTCTCTCATCAGCTCGTATTTCAATTCTGTCTGCTTCAGGCGGTAACGGGTATTTTGCTTGTTCTAGGGGTGTGCGCCAAGGAGATCCGCTTTCGCCCATTCCTTTTGGTTTGGCAGAAGATTTTTTGAGTGGGCTAATTTTGAGTAGAGTTTCTGATGGTTCCTTATCCTCAATGCGTTATTCGGTTTCTTCATTGTTGCCATCTCATTTATTATATGCGGATGATATTCTAATTTTTTGTCGTGCTAGCATGGCTAATGTGAGGGTTTTAAATCATATTTTTTCTACTTATGGGACTCTTTCGAGGCAGGTGGTTAGTTGGCAAAAGTCGGAGGTGTTTTTTAGAGATTCGGTTACCAACAGTCATCGTTTGCGACTCGCTGGTTTGATTGGTGTTAAAATTGGTTATCTTCCTTTTAAATATCTTGGTGTTCCTATTTTCCGTGGTGCTCCGCGTGCTCGGTACTTGGCAGGAATGGCGGATAAGGTTATGAATTGTTTTTCTCGTTGGGCTGGTAAATCTCTTTCCATGGCGGGGAGGCTTGCTTTGGTTAATTCTGTTGTTACGGGTTCTATGGTGCATTCGATGATTGCTTACAAGTGGCCTGTTAGTTTGTTGTTGAGGATTAGTAGGGGTATGCGGAATTTTATTTGAACTGGGCCTTCTTAGGTCACATTTTTTGGGAGGCTCTGGCTTGCTTCGTTCTCGGGTTCTTCCGTCCACGGTTTGGGCTTCTATTAGGTCTATGTATATGGTCCTTTGTGATCATTCTTTTTGGATTCCGGGTAATTCGTCTGATTTGTTCTTTTGGACTTCGGAATGGATTCTTCCTCCGCTTGTGGATCGTTTGGGCATCTCTCTGCCATCGAACCTTTCAGCTAAAGTTTCTAATTTCTTTTCTAATGAGGTTTGGCATGACCTTTCTGACCTCCCGGATGCTTTGGCTCAACAAATTAATAATGTTCGAGGCAGCGGACAGTCTGATGATATTTGTTTCTGGCGGCCTGCTAGCAGTGGCGTGTTTTTTGTTAGGCTATTTTATCTTTGGCTTCGTCTGTTGGTCCCTTGTTTAGTTACAAGTATAGTTCCAAGGGGGGGGGTTAGGAACTATTTAAACTTTTTATGCAATTAGGGCAGACTTCTTTTTTTTAAGGAAAAAGGTTTGAACAGCGGCGCTGAGTAAACTGCAAGATGCTGGCTTAGTCAACTAGTGACTAGGTCAGTTTCTTAGCTTGAGTCAGGAGATAGCACTTAGAGTCTATTCCTGAGCTCAGACGTTCAACGCACACAACTCAACTTGACCTCTTTACTTGGTCATTTTTGATTATTTAAAGCAAGCAATATAAATAAGGAGTTAAGGTAAGAAATACTTCACTCAGCAGATTTATCCAGGTTCGGCTTCTTCTAAGCCTACGTCCTGTCCCCGGAACACGTTCCGAGATTTCAAATACTCTACTGAGCTCTTTAAAGGTAGAGCCTCAAACCTTTTACAATATCAGCAATTGAGTATGACAAGAGTACCTTCCTCTATACTTCTACTCAATCCTAATCTCTCGTTGAGTACTTAAAACCGAGTACTCAGCCTCTCCTTTCTAACTCTAGAAATGGTAAGTGTTTTGTCCTAATACAAAGATGTGCTAAGACACTTTAGACGATTTACAATCACTCTAGACTTTTACACAGATATGAGAATTGTAGTGTAAGAAATTGTTTTGCTTCTTGCTTGCAGAACTTGTGTGGAAATTTGGTCAGCGTAACTGCTTGATCAAGTTCTGTGTATTGTGAAGCTTGTGATGCCACTATTTATAGAGACGTCTGGGCATCGGTCATTTCGAATTTCGAAATAACCGTTGGAGGGAAACGGCTATATGTCGTTGTCATCCTGACTTGCTCAGAGCTCTCGGCCAATCACAATCGTGTATCTTCTGTCCTCGGTCAGCTCAGCAGATGGTCTCTCCTTTTATGGTAAGGTCAACTGGACAGCATACTGTGTCGTCTGAACTTTGCCAAAAGAGGAAACACTTTGTCTGGAAGTTTTCCTTTGCCAGCTGCTGTCTTGTACGCTTTGTCGAGACTACTCAGCAGCTTCATCTTGAAGTTGTTCCCGAAGGTCTTCTAGATCCTTCCGTTTGCTGAGTTGCGTTTTGTTTTAAAACGGTAACGTCTTGACATACGCGGGCCGAGTGTACTGAGTTGTTTGACTTGGGCCTTGGCTTCCGTATTGGGCTTGGGCCTTCCAATCCTTATGACTTATAATATTTATAACTCAACATTGAACAAACACATTAGTAGAATAAATCAAAGCATTTAAACTTAGTGTGTTATGAATATGTATTTTAAATTATACTTAAACAATTTTGTCAAATCAAAATTATGTGGAAAGGTGTTTCAACATCGTCCTCCTGTTGCAGTGAATTCGATTTTTTCAGGGATTTGGCGGCCTTTTACCCAACCTTCTCATTCAATGGTATGTTGGCGTTCACTTTTGGGTTATCTTCCAACGCAAGATGCTCTCCGGGCTAGGGGTTTGCAAATTATCTCTCGTTGTCCGCTGTGCTGTTGTAATTGTGAGACTTTGGATCATTTATTGGTTCATTGTTCGTTTGCTATGCAGGTTTGGGCCAGCATTTCTTTACTTTTTGGTCGTCGGCTGGATCTAACGCTTTCTTTGTCAGACTTTATTCAACATGCTTTTGCTCATCGCTTTAGCTCTCAAATAAGATGTTTGTGGTATTGTGCAATTGTAAATGCAGTTTGGGTGATTTGGAAAACCAGAAATGATTGTATTTTTCGTGAGCAGTTTCCTAATATTCATTTGTGTTTGCGCTCACTTTGGGCGGCTATTAGAGGTGCGGATTCTCTTGGTTTTGGCACTATTTGGAATTCGGTGGTGGAGAGGAATATTTTGTTGAATTTGGGTCTGCAGCCTCGGTATAGTCGTGCTCTTGGGATTATTGCGGTTCATTGGTAACCGCCGCCGCTTTTGTGGGTTAAGGCAAATACTGATGCTTCCATTGTAGCTGGCTTGGCGGGTTGTGGTGGGGTTTTTAGGGATCACTTGGGTGGTGCTTTGGGGTCTTATGCTTTTCCGCTGGATTGTGCGTTAGTGCACATGGCTGAACTTCAGGCGGTTTTATTTGCAATTTCTTATGCTTTTTCGCGTGGGTGGCGCAAACTGTGGGTTGAGAGTGATTCTTCTTATGTTGTGCATCTGTTTCATTCTCGATTGATGGTTCCGTGGACTATGAGGATGGATTGGCAGAACTGTTTGGATCATATGTTACAGATGGAAGTAGTTTTTTCTCATGTGTTCAGGGAATGTAATCAAGTTGCGGATAAGCTAGCTAATTTTGGTAGAGTTAGTTCGGATTTTTGTTGGTGAGATGGAATTCCGGAATTTTGTTATTTTCTCCATCACGATAATGTTTTAGGTAGGGATTCTTTCCGTTTTGTTTAGTTGTTGTTTTCTGGATGCTCCGTTGTTAATGTTTTGCTTTTGCTTTTAATAATATTGGGTATCACCCAGCCTTTATTCAAAAAAAGTTCAGTTAGTTTAATTTCAGTAATTTATCATTATTTATTATAATTATAATTATTTATATATAATTTATAATCATTATCATTATTATTATTTATCTATAATTTATTATTATTATCATTTATTTATAGTTTATTATTATCTATAAATTAGATAAAAGTCAAGAAATGATAGTTTATTAAAGTATATATCATTTAATAAAAAATAAAATTAAAGTTTGCATCCATATTTGAAAATTAGGAATTGCATAATATGAATTATTTCTTAAATTTATCAATGTTAGAGATAAAATTGCACAATTTTAGACGTTATGGATAAAATTACTCATGACCCAAACATTAGGGGTATTTTTGCACCTTAACCCTTAATTGTAATAAAAACTTAAGAGTTTGTATTCATATGAAAATTTGTATTTAATTTCATAGGCTTTAAATTATATGTAAATTTGTGTTTGTTTGTAATTTGTATTTTTAATTTAAATTAGACTCATTTTTATTTAATTTCATAGGATTTTATCGAGCCAAGATTTTATCAAGCCGAGCTTTTATTTGTTATTCAATTTAGTTTTATCTTTAATAATATATTTATTTATTATTGATATTATTATTATTATTAGAACCATTAATATTGTTATTATAAGCTTATTAATGTCCAATATTATCAATAAAATTATTTTAAAGTCTAATATCATCATTATTGTTAAGTTCAGTTAAGTTCTGTAACATTCAGTTAAATTCAATTCAGTATTCAGTAGCATTCAGTTCAGTTTAATTCAGTTCAGTTTTTTTCAAGGATAAAGAACAGAGTCTTAAACAATCAACTGACAGACTGACATTTGTTTTGGTACAAGGAGAAGTAATAAGAGAGTTCTCTCTTTACATAATTTGTTTTAATTATATACTGTTTTTTCTCCACTAAAGAAAAGAGATGGATGAAAGTAAGTGTTGAATCGAGTGGAAGTATGAGAAAGAGAGAAAACGAAAACATGAGTCAATCATTGCTATTTTAGGATTCAAAATGAATTTTTTCCGATCGAATAAGCATATGATTTTCATAAGTTGTTGCAGTTAAAAGCAATTCATTAATGAAATTCGAAGAATGACAAAGAAAATTGAAGAGAGAAAATATCAGATAGATAGAGAGGGGAAGAAAATTGAAGAGAGATAATCGAAAGGAAAGAGACATTTTGATCAGTTTTTAATAAAATTTTGGTCAACTCTTGGGTTGTCAATCACTGACCGGTTAAATATACTAAATTGTCTAGTCATCCTTGCTTGATGTATATTTTTAAACAAAATAAAATTCAGATAACAAAGTGTGAACTAGAATAAAGTTCAGGTACAATCAATGCAATTTACTCATGAAGTATAGTAATGATCTATAAAAATATCTTTTTGTATTTGGAAACAATGTGAGATAAGTGGTGATTTAATAATGTTAGTTGTATTTGATTTGTGAGTAAAAGTAAGATAAAGTTATATATAAATTACTTTTATATCCTTAAATAAAATAAAAAATTGAGGGTAATGTAAGAAAAGTAAAGTTTCTAACCATGTCTACCCCTCAAAATGGGATGTAAAATTACTCAAATCATACATTCGCTTACTATCACTTGCCCTTTTTCATTACTTGTACCTTAAAACAAAGAAAGACATCTTGGATAAATTACATACGTGATGTACAACTTTTATCATCTTTACATTTTGGTACACAACCTTCAATTTTACACACAAAAGTGTACAACCTTTTAGTGACCTCCTATTAAAGTGTATAACAGGTAATTATGACCAGTCAACCCGAAGTCAACGTGCCACTTCGGCAATTTGACTTTTCTAGAAGTAAAAAATTAACCCATTTAATATGAAATTACTATTATATCCTTTATCACATCATCTTCTTCAACATCCATCTTTATTTTCTCTCTCCTCCATTGTTAAACATCATTTCTCTCTCTAACTCTCATCTCTCCTCCATTATTAAATATCATTTTACTATAATTAATCGTTATCTGAACTGTATCATAAAGAATACCACATCATCTTCACCTCCTGACCTTGTTCATGAAATCATTTAACAGCTTCAATCATATCATCAAGAACATTAACTGGAATTCCATGATTTATCATTTGAAAAAAACCCCAATTTTTCGATGCATTTCTTATCTCCTTCACTATCTCTGGTCTTCTTGATACCCACATATGAAAGATAATTTGTATACTTGTTGGTAATTTGTTTTTGGGACCAATCGTTTTTGGAACCAATCGCAACATAACAATATTCTAAATCCTTTAACAAGTTGTTTATATTTAATACATGTAAATTCTATATGTATACTGGTTGGTAAAGTTTACAAAAAAAACCAGACAAATGCATTACTTGCATAATAAGTATAAGATCTAAATTTGTGTCTAACATTTTTGGAAAGTACAAACATACCTCTAACATAAGAAATTGTAAGATTGTCCGCAACATTTAGAGCGTGGAGTAATTTTGGACCAAGTTAGCCTTTGATTTTCACCTATACGGGCTAGGCTTAAAAAAAAATTGATGCTCTACTCAAGTTAATACGATACCATTTTGACCTTAAACTAAGACTTCAAAAATATAGCTGTTTATTTGCTTATGGTGCCCACATATGAAAGATAGAGTGCTGAAAATAGAGAGCCTGGAATCACTCATATATAATTAGCCAAATAGACAACTAACACCTAATCCCTAGACAACAAAATTATTTCCTCAAGAACTTAGTAGCTAAGCGCATAGACAAGGAGGCTTGGGGATGCCCGGACACTCGTTGAAACCATCAAGCAAAGACGGGGTGCATCCTCAAAACAATCTATCAAGGCAACCTAGCCTGGGATGGACTGCCTTAGTCGGTCTCCCCTCCCTCTTTCCATGGAAACAGCAAAAATCTCCTTCCAATCACACCTTTAATATTCAGCATTGTCAAAGATGAATGCTCAACGAACAATTATAATCAAACATCATCATCAAATATTATAACTGGCTTTGGATATAGGAAATGTTACCAGGAAGAACTAAATTGATTTTCTCCTCTCTTCAAACAACTGATACTTGTAGGTTCTTGGAATTAGAGATCACCTTCAAGCCATGGCGATTCTCTTCTCTTCTCTTCTCTTAGGACAGAAAGCATACCTTTAAGAATCGCAAGTTCCTGTACAGACAAGAGTTTGCTGACACAAGCTTATGCATAGAATCTCGTAACACAAAAACTTTACCTTTGTCCATTGGAACATTTAGCTTGTTGATTCTGGTATGCACGCTCATGTGCCTATCTATGGCAATTCAAAACACAGAACAGAATGATGTATTTCTCACTTCTACCACTAATCCATAAATCCATAAATCAAAACAACAACAACAACATCAAAGTGTTAGTCCCGAAATGATTCGGGGTCGGCTAACATGAACCATCATATAAAACCGTGAAATCAAATCGTGTCAGCGACACAAATTCGCTCCCTCCACTCCGTCCTATCCACTACCATATTTTCCTCAATTCCCAGTAAACTCATATCACTCTCAATCACCCTCCTCCAAGTTTGCTTAGGTCTTCCCCTACCCCTCACCACTAAATCCCATCAAAACCTTAAAAAAAATAAATATAAAAATATAATATACAAGTAACCAAACCTCTTTCCAGTTCTCAAATGTAACCTATATTTCCACTCTCTTCCTTTCTGTTTGTCTGCTGTAACTTGTTGTACATATAGCAGCCATTGTAACAAGATTATTCATTCTGATTCTATCAAGATTTAAGCTTTTCTTTTATACATGCAAACTTTTTAGAATCTCAAGATTTAAGGTTGAATTTTCCTATAAAGTTATTGTGGTTTTGGAAGTTCAATTTTACTCTCATAATACAAAATACTCTAATTTCACTCCCCAAGGTAGAAGCTTGGGTCATAAACCGAATCAAATAAAACCGAACTGAACAAAGAGGTATTTGAAACCAAAACTTTTGTATCAGACTATCACAGATTCACAGGGTATTGAGCAACCCATAGAATAGAAACAAATCACTAACCCGGTCACTGTTCTGAATATTTCTTTCAGTTTATCCAAATATCAATAGAGGCCTATTGAGTATTTAGATGAAAGGTAGGGAGTAATAACAATTACTAAATTATTGTAGTCATGGAAACAGAGAAATAGAAAGCATCATGAGAATTCGATAAGTTTTTCCTAAATAAAAATCCAAAATTTGCATACCAATTATCATATATTAAATAAAAGAGCAAATATAAGCATGCGCTATTGAATATTGATGGCATGTACATATCATATAAACATGATCTATGAGTAGCTTCTATTGATAAGAATGCTTCTGATTACCATAGATAGAACTATTAATCTATTTTCACTGCAAAGGAAAACTTACTTCTTCTAAATCAACCACCAAGCTTTTGCCTTCCTTCATACCAAGGTAAAACTCCAATAAACTGGGGACTCCATCTATGAACTGATCAATATACTTCTCCAAAAAATTCTTCTCACCTATCATTAACATATCTAACTTGATCCCTTTTATCAGCTTCTTTGACTCCAAAACCTTCAAAACATGATACCTTGGACGAACTCTTTTTTCAATTGAATACCCAAGTAGATTGGGATATACAATTATAGTTTGAGGCTCCAACTTCATAGTATCAAAGTAGAAATTCAACGTCTTTCTAATGTTCTCCTCAGATAAAGCTAAACAATGTGGAGATCGCTTGAAAGCTTTTAGAATATCCTCCTCACTAAATCCCATACTCTTCATCACCTCAATTTTCTTCTTCCAAGTTGACTCACTCATTTGTACCATCACTCTAAAAGCTTGTACAAACATTCTATCGGTAGTTTCAATGCCCAGATTTTTAACAGAATTTACAACACTAATCAACTTTTCAGGATTTATGAGTATAGATCTTGGCTGCAAAATTAGGAACCTCTCCACAACATGAGCAGGCACTCCCTCTTTCATTAAAGCATCAACATTTGGTTGCAATTTAATCTTGAAATTTTTACCCAATAACCATGGTGCGCGCTTAACAACCACTAGAACTTTCTCATCACTCTCTAAAAACAACCTCAAGAACTGAACAGACGGTTTGATTACAGAAGCTAAAGAGGATCCGGTAATAGACGGATTAGACAAAATAATATCGGGAAGTAGCTCACCTTCAAAGTGTCTTGATAGCTCATTGAATTTGCATAAAATGTTTAGTTAGCCTCCTGAACTTGCGTAAAACGTAATCAATTTATCACTCAGTTGTAAAAAAGTAAGTTAAATGCGGAAGATATATTCCACGTGTCTTAGAATGTTATTACATAATTTAAAAACAGAGTAAAAATGAAGTTATTGCTTGCTTAACTACAAACCTTGTATTGTCTAATATTACAACCCCAATACCCCGATCTTGATTGTTTTACTTTTTTAAGACGCGTGCAATACATTTTCTGAATTTAACTTACTTTTTTGCAACCGGGTGATCAATTGATTACGTTTTACGCAAGTTCAGAGGGCTAACTGGACATTTTATGTAAGTTCAGGGAGCTATCGAGATACTTTGAAAGTTCAGGGCCAATCAACCATTTTGGATAAGTTCAGGGAGCAAATGATGCATTAAGCCAAATCCATTTAACCCATTTGAAACTTCATGAAAATTAAATTCCATGGTTGGATGAGCTTAATTTAGATGGATTAGTATAACCTCCCATTTCTTAACACCTTCTTCGCAGAAATATAAATATAATTTCGTGTTCTTATGTTCTTAAACAAATCTACACTATTCGTGATGTTCTCGTCTCAATAAGCTAAACAATTTGGACATTGCTTGAAAGCTTTTAGGAAAAGTATCAATTTAGATTCAATGTACAAAATAATATGATTTTAGCTTGTTAAATGGTGCAATTATAATCATGGATAACGGAACATGACACCTCAATGTTTGTGAAATTGTATCAATTTAGCTCCAAGTTTCATTACCCAAGACTATAATTGCACCATTTTACAAAAGTTGATTCTATAATGGTTAAAACGTATATCACTTTAAGCAAGTATAATTAATAGATCATTCTAATCTCTACGGGATGTTAATATATCAATTCAAGCAATTTCAATGGGCTAATAATAGATCGTTCTAACCACTTCGGGAGGTTAATATATAAATTTAAACAAGTTTCGGAGAGGAATAAGTCATTTTAAATAAGTTCAGGATGCTAACCGGTGACATTCAACTGAAATTGAAAAGAAATTGAAAAGGAAAAAGAAAAAAAAAATTAAAAACATTGTATTTAGTGTTCAAATCTGATTCTGGTTGTTCAATCCACATATTTATATTGGAAGAAGCAAAGTCTTGACCTTGTTCTATTATGGAATTTGAATAGTTGGCTTCGAGTGAGGTTCGATCAATGAAACTGGAATACACCTCAAATAGAAAAGCAAAACACTCCAACGATCAAGTCACTGATGTGACGACCGATGTCGAATGGAATAAAGGAGAGTTAGAGTGAGAGACTATGAGTAAGCATACCATCCTTGTATTGGTACCCATGTTTATATAGACTTGGGGATTGTGTGAATGAGCCTTAGTGGGCCAGTGTTTGCTTGAGTTAGATGGAGCAAACTCATTGTCTTTTAGGTCGGTTTGGGCTTTGCCAATATTCCTTATCAAGTAGTCCCCCAAAACAAGGTGGAGTGGCGTACCATAGGGGTGTACAATGAAATAATTTTTTGGTATTTGGAACCCAATCCAACTCAACCTACTAAAACAAATAGTTCATGATTGGTTGTTAAAACCAACCCAACCCATCAAATATTCAAATTAAAAGAGTTGGGTTGGGTTGGATTTGGTTGTGTTGAATGTTATTTCAAATAATTCAAAATGACAACTATAAAGGGCGGCCCGGTCGCACTACGCGTCCCCGCTGAGCGAGGGTCTGGGGAGGGGTCCCACCATAAGGGTGTACTGGGGGCAAGCCTTCCCCTGCCAATTTATTTGGCAAGAGGCCGCTCCTAAGACTCGAATCCGTGACCTCTTGGTCACACGACAACAACGTTTACCGTTGCGCCAAGGCTCGCCCTCTCAAAATGACAACTATATATAAAAAAAAAAACCTATAACTTTGAGAACATTAATTATTATATCAACTAAAACAATAGCTGTAACTAAAAAAAATATTAAAAAACTATTTTAATTCTTAATAAACTTAACTAGAATATCAATTAAAATAATAACTCCATTTTTTTTTTAAATCTAGAAATTTATTCACTTGAATTTCAATTAACATACATATAAAAACTATTAGTCCAAATAATGTAATCTTCTATCAAATTAAAATATTACAATATTATATTAAGGTAACGTTCAATCAAATTAAAAAAAATTCGATAGAACATCATCAAACAACAATGTAGTAATCATCCAAATCATCAATAATTTCCAAAATTACAGAATTTCTAAAATTTCTAAATATTTGGAATTTCTAAATTTCAGAAATTTCAGAATATCTGAAATTTCAAAATTTTCAAAATTTTAGAATTTCTGAAATTCCAGAATTTTTGAAATTCTAGAATTTCCAAATTCTAGAATTCTTCAGATTTTTGAATTCTAGAATCTCTGAAAGTTTAGAATATCTGGAATTTTTAAATTTCAGAATTTTTGAAATTCGAGATTCTGGAAGTTCAGAATTTTCAAATTCTAGAATTCTTCAGATTTTAGAATTCTAGAATTTCCGAAATTTCAAAATATCTGGAATTTCAAAATTTTTTAAATTCCAAAATTTTCAGATTCTGGAATTTTAGAATTTTCAAAACTCTAGAATTTTTAAAATTTTAGAATTTCCAAATTCTGAAATTCCAGAATTTTCATATTCTGGAATTTCAGAATTTTTAAAATCCTAGAATTTTTGGATTTTGGAATTCTTCAGATTTGGAATTCCAGAATTTTCAAAATTCCAGAATATCTGGAATTTCATAATTTTTAAAATTTCAGAAGTCCATAATTTTTGAAATTCTAGAATTTCCAAAATGTCATAATTTCTGAATTTCAAGCTTCAAATTTCCAAAATTTAATAATTTTTTAAATTCGAGAATTTTTGAAATTTTAGAAATCTGAAATTTCAAAAAGTCAAGAGCTCTGAATTTCAAAAATTCTAGAATTTAGGAATTTTAAATTCTAGAAAATTATGAAATTTTAGAATTTCTGATCTATGAAAACATGAAACTATGTGTTTTTTTAAATTAACCTTTAATTTTATAAGTTTTCTTTTGAAAATATATAATTTAATATTTCGTGGAATTAGAGAATATTATTTTTTGTTTTAGACGTTTTATATTAGAAATAAAAATATATATTTGTTAATATAAAATAAATGGATGTTTTGACGAAATTATTTATTGGGTTATCGTCACAACCTCACATCCTCACATTTTATAAATATATATATATATATTATTTCAAAGGAAACTATATATAATGAGTTGAAAAATCTACTAATATTAAAGAATAAGTATGAAAAGAATAATATGAATAGAATAATTCTGATTTAGTAGATGAATAATTCAAATTTCATTCTATATTTCTTAATCAAACACAATCCAACCCAACAAATAAATTAGATAATATAGAATACGTTGGATGGGGTTGAATTGGTGGGTTGGATATATTTTGTACAGTGTACCATTATATGTGAGGCTCGCAGGTATTTCGTTGTTGCTCGCATGTGAGGCTTCGATCTATTTGGTTGGTCGAAGGAGATGGGCTATTGTGCTTAGTTTCTTGGCACGCGAAGTGTATTCTTTTTGGAAAATTTCATGGAAAAGACCTTTAGGTTCCTCCACGTGTGGTTTTATTTCTGAGAAAAAGTAATTATGAGTAAATATTTAGGCGGCGCGTACGCGCTAGTTGTCTCATTTATTGCTCATTTGTTGGTTTTCATTTGACAATGCTAATAAAATGTGGTTTTGGACACCTTGTTTTATAACAAACCTAGATCTTTTATATAAAAGAAAAAACAAAGCACAGATTTTAATAGGGAAGAGTACAAAAATAAACCTTGTGGTAACAGCTGTTTTCGAACAACACCTATGTGGTTTAAAAACTTGCAAAGTGGTACATTGAGGTTCATTCCGTTAGCAAACACATACCAAATTGACTAACAGTGTTAAAAGTCAAAGGAAAAAGAGTGAATTTAGTCCTTATATTTATTTATTTTGTAAATTAACCTCATTTATTATCTAATTATCACACACAAACCCCAAAATAAAAAAATAAAAATCAATTACACCATCTTCTCAATCTCTTTTTTTATTTTTCTTCTCCTTTCTCTCTCCTCTTTTCTCTCTCTTGTCTCTCTCCTCTTTCTTAATTTCTTTCTAAAATCAATTGAATTTTTCTAATCCATCAATCCCATTCTTAGAAACATGTATGCATCCCACCTTAATTCCTGACAATAATAACCTCATTCATATAACTAACTACAGAGGTTACTGCCAGTTATGATCAAAAACTCCGATGATGTTCTCGATATTTGGTGGGACTCTTCTGAGCCGGCCTGCTATAAATGTCATCAAAATGTAGATTTGCATTCCCTCCCGTTTCAACATCTTCCTCCATATAAGTTGTTCGTGATAAACTCCTCCAATCCAGAAGCTGTTGCTCTTGCTCCTCCAAGCTTCTGTCTGACAAATTATCATAAGTATCTGAAGTGAACCGGTTGAAATTAGGAGGCTCAAGAAAACTATCTTGGGTCTGTGCACCTGGTGGACCACTTCTAGCCCACCAATCTGGTTTATAAGAATGTACATAGTCGATGGTATCGTGTTGCCTAACTACACTCTCCCGGAAGAAAGGAATTAATGTTGATGCTCCCGAATAAGACTTCGTTTGATCTTCATAGTTCTGATTCCAAAATTCATCATTCTGAAAAAAAATAGTCTAGGCTACATATGTGCTTGAACCAGAACAACCTTTGTTGAATGAAGCAGAACCTGGTGAAAGAAAATGAAGATAATGAATTGCTTTTGATGAAATTCATATTCAACAGTTTCTACTCTTCCCCTCAATTCATTATCTGAGACTTTTTCTTCTTTATTTTTTTTGTTGAATTAGCAAAATTCAATTGATTTTAAAAAGAAATTAAGAAAGCGGAAAGAGAAAAAGAGGAGAGAGAAAGGAGAAGAAAAATAAAAAATAAAAAAGAGATAGAGAAGATGGTGTAATTAATTTTTATTTTTTATTTTGAGGTTTTTTGTGATAATTAAATAATAAATGGGTTAATTTATAAAATAAATAAATATAAGGACTAAATTCACTCTTTTCCTTTTGACTTTTAACACCGTTAGTCAATTTGGTATGTGTTTGCTAACGGAATGAACCTCAATGTAACCACTTTGCAAACTTTTAAACCACATAGGTGTTGTTCGAAAATAGGTGTAACCACAAGGTTTATTTTTGTACTTTTCCCATTTTAATATTAAACATAATAAAAGTTAATACTAATAAAAAAATTATATTATAGATAAATATATTATTATTTATTATGTTATTCGGTTCAACCAATCTCAATTAACCGATTGAACCTATTGATCTCTAATATAGTTGTCAATCCGGTTCGACTTCTGATCCGGTTTTTAAACATTGTTCAAAACACTAACATGGAAGTAAACAACCTACAAAAGCTTCAGTTTCATTAAATAATCATTGATGCTATCAGTTTCCTAGATTGTGATGCTATCAATTAAATAACAATCAAACCAATCTTACTTGAAAATGTTAAAGTTATTTGCATCATTTCATACGTTTATACTTCACTTAAAACGTTAAGGTTAAATTGAAACGTTAAAATTTGATCCTTATACATTGTTTATTATTATCAATTGAATATTATGTTATTGATTTAATTAGATTTAAATGATTTAAATTTAAATTTATAAAAAGTTCATTGGGAGGAGTGCAGATTTAACTTATGAAATCATAAAATTTTACCTACTAGGATTCACTTGAGGAAGTTTTCAATTCTTATTTAATTAGAAAAGAAAACAAAATAGGATTGTAGACATAAGAGCACTTCTGGCGCATCCGACTTGATTGTTACTTTTCACTAATTAGTAACAACCAAGCACTAGAGGGATTGTAACTAAAATTGGTTTGTTACCAATTTTAGTTACAACCAAAAACTTATTCCATAAATTCAAAACTTTAAAGGTCTGTTTGGTATGCCGTAATGCAATGTAATGTAATTAATGTCGTAATGTAATCAAAGTTGTAATGGAATGGAATAGTCATTCTATTGTCATGTTTGGTTGACAATTATGATGTAATGCAATAACCATTACAATACTTATATGTTCCTAATTAAATGCAATCATAAAATTTTATTTACATAATTAAAATCAACGAAAAACATAAAAAATGTGAAAAATCGAATCGAAATCAAATACAAAATTAGATTAACCGAAATCAATAAATTAGTATGTAGTTTTTCGCTTTATCATTTTTTTTACATTTTTCCCGTTTCTTTTAATTTCAATTTTCAACATTTTTCACCGTTTTTCTATTTTCTCATTTTTCACATTTTTCCGGTTTGTCGTTTTTTTTTTTCGTTTTTTTCATTTTTCTCGTTTTCAATTTTCATGTTTTTCTACTTTCTGC
Organism: Euphorbia lathyris; assembly: GCF_963576675.1. Classification (NCBI taxonomy): domain Eukaryota; kingdom Viridiplantae; phylum Streptophyta; class Magnoliopsida; order Malpighiales; family Euphorbiaceae; genus Euphorbia; species Euphorbia lathyris. Next base: position 92,441,213 of record NC_088912.1, on the reverse strand, counting down.
GTTTTTGATAAAAATGAGAGGTAAGATTTGAGAAATAAGAGGTTAGATGACAATGTAATGAGAATTCAAGACATTTTTCTATGTAATGAGGATTACAAGATTTCTTTAACAAAATTTAATTCAATGTTTTCTCATTCCATTACAATGAAATTGTAACATGCAACCAAACATGGTAATGAACCTTCAATGTAATGGTCATTCCATTACGAAGGTCATTACATCTTACCAAACGGCACCTAAGTAGTTTAAAGCCACAGAGGGCATAGAAGCGTCTGGATCCGACGCTCTGCACCCTCCGTGGCTTTATAGATATGCTTTTTGTAATAGGACAAATTACGATTTTCGTCCTGATAAATTATGATGTTGGTCCTGCATAATTACAATTTCGACATCTATTATTAATTAATATTTTTTACCCTATAAAATTTTGAAAATGAAAACCCTTCGAGTGGATTTTTACTACACTTTGTCACTACACTCCCAAAAATCACAACCTTTGTGTGGATGCTCTAAGTCTTGAATTCTATTGAAACTAAAACTTCTCTCCATCTTGACTTGATTCTAGAGCTTCATAGAACTACGAAGCTCTTGTATTGCCACTGAACTAATTTCTCAATATCGAACTGCCGAAACAAAACATTTATTGACGAATATAATCAATACACCAAATCTAGGCTCTAATATACCACTCGTTAAGAATTAGAGAGATTATTGATTATAATAAGCAGGCTATGCGAAATGAGAAATTAGACATTCAATCACAAGAACAAGAGATTTATGTGGTTCGACTAATTTTGCCTAAATTCACGGGCGAGGAGGAGCACATAATTCATTTCTAATAAGCAAGTCTCTAACTCTCAAATCTCATCATTTACCCAAGTCTCTTAACTCTCAAATCCTACGAGACACGATTGCACCCAACGCTCACATATCTCAAAAACACAAGCTTCAAAACTCTAAACGCAAAGAAATCATTCACAAATTGGCACACGTAATGAACCTTGTCTTCTTTTCATTCCATGAGAAAACCAAAACACACAAATTTCTTAGACCCTTGAAATTTCAATAAGTATTATTGTTGTTGCTGTTTACATAACAGTAAACAGCAACAACAAAGAGCAAATCACTCTTTCATCTTAAACACGAAGTTTTCTTTCGAGCCATTGGATGATTTCATTAACACAAATCCCATTAAAACATTAAAAACAATATGAAAAATATAATAGACAAGTAACAACCAGCAAATGTAAAGGTAAATGCAGAATGTCCTATTGAGTGGTTGATCAATGTGAAATTGCTAAATGCAGGGTTACCTACCTTGATGGATCCTCAACCAACAAAACAACTATAATCAAACATCATCATCATCAAATCTACTTAAAAATAGGAAGAGCTAAAATGATTTTCTCATCTCTTAATGCACAAAGCATACCTTTTAGAATCCTAATTAAGTTCCTGATAACTCATCTTGTTTGCTGACACAAGTTTATGCATACAATTCTTGAGGTCTGCTCACGTGCCTATGGCAATTCAAAACACAGAACAAACCTCTTGAATCACTCTTCTTCACATTCTCTGTTCCCTGTTTCTTTGCTGTAACTTGCTGTACATATAGCAGAAAATGTAACAAGGTTATTCATTCTGATTCATCAATTAAGATTTAAGCTTTTCTTTTATACATTATCCTTTAGAATCTCAAATTCAATAAATCACTTTCTCTACGGATAATGGTTGAATTTGCCTGCAAGGTTGAAAGTTCGATTTTACTCTAAAAAGGGCGGCCCGGTGCATTACGGGTCCCCGCTAAGCGAGGGTCCGGGGAGGGGTCCCACCACAAGGGTGTACTGGGGGCAAGCCTTCCCTTGCCTTTTTTTTTGGCAAGAGGCCGCTCCTAAGACTCGAACCCGTGACCTTCGGTCACACGACAACAACGTTTTACCGTTGCGCCAAGGCTCGCCCTCTTCGATTTTACTCTCATAACACAAAATAGTCTAATTTTACCCCCAAGATAGAAAATTTAGCTAGAACAAAAAGGCATTTTGGAAACCTAAACTTTTCCAAATATCTTTAGAAGCTTGAGAATTTAGATGAAAGGGAGGGAGTAAAACCAATAGATTATAGTCATGGCAACACAACAATAGAAAGCATCATGAGAATTGGATAAGTTTACCTAAATCAAAATTCAGAATTTGCACATTTTGACAAGTGATGATAACTGATACTTCAGTTCACCACCAATTATCATATTAACTTATCCAAAATATCCCCTTGCTTTTCCTGTTTTCCATGTGGACTAAAGGGATCAGTATACCACTTTAAGCAAATTCAGGAGGTAACTAGTATGTTTCCAAAGTAGTTAATTTTCCTAGACAAATACATGAATCCAAAGATGTCTTAGGACTAATAACAATTACCAAATAATAGAAAGCATCACGAATTGGACAAGCTTTTCTAAATGAAATTTCAAATTTTGCACGCTTGAAGTGAATTGATATTTTGAGTTCAGCACCAATAAGTTTTCCTTTATCGAAGCCAAAAAACGCCTCCTTTTACCTTAGGCATAGGCAATAGAATCGAAAAAACAAGACCTTTACCTGAACCAAAAGGCAAAAGCAAGGAGACACGGGGATGCGAGGGCACCCCTGACCATCAGAAACTGCCCCTTATAAGGGTGATTAAGCGTGATTCCACACCTTACATCCTTGAAATTTCAAGAAGTTCTATTTATGACGAGTATGAAACGGAAATGGGAAAACTAGAGATATATAGGAAGCCAATTTCAACAAAAACAGGAAAGTATAAGTGAACAACTGAGTTTGCTGAACAAAAACAGAAAACTAGAGATATATTAAGCCTACTAACCCTTAATATTCAGCATTGTCAAACAGTAAATTTGACATTCTCTGGAAATTAAATAAACTCATCAAGTTGCACAATTGGTTGTCTTTCAGTATTATCTAAGGAGTGCAGAAGAGAGTTCGAAAGAGAGCAAAATCAAAATTCATTCACAAATTGTAACAAGCAAGTAACCAAACCTCTTTCTAGTTTTCAAATGGCAACATGAATTTAACTTCAACCTATATTTAGTTTGTTACACACACTCTGTTTCTCTGTTGTAACTTGTATATATAGCAGCAATTGTATTCTGATTATTCAACACACATATTTATATTGGAAGAAGCAAATTCTTGAACTTGTTCTACTCTGGAATTTGAATAGTTGGATTCCATTGGTAAGAGGAGGAGATTGTCTCCTTTCCTCTCTAATATCTCCACTAACTCCATAACCAATGCCATTTATTCACAATAAAACAACATGAACATATAAGAAGGTAATTTGTGTTGAATAGGGATGGTAATTTCAAGAGGGCGAGCCTTGGCGCAACGGTAAACGTTGTTGTCGTGTGACCAAGAGGTCACGGGTTCGAGTCTTAGGAGCGGCCTCTTGCCAAATAAATTGGCAGGGGAAGGCTTTGCTCCCAGTACACCCTTGTGGTGGGACCCCTCCCCGGACCCTCGCTCAGCGGGGACGCGTAGTGCGACCGGGCCGCCCTTTTTTTTTAGGGATGGTAATTTCAGAGACCACAACAACATTTGTATAAGGATAATTCAACTAACACGATATGGTTGATATGATTATCATTTTTCTTGGATTTATATCATATATAATCATCATATGGAACAAGAATATAACATAACAGGAGTTTGACACAAACCCTGAAATTCTCACCCCCTATTCTCAACTCCATTACTCCATACTAGATTTTGTGAGTAGTGCATATACCAAAAATGTAATAGTTCTTTAAAGAGAAAGATACAGAATGAGTTGCCTTTTCTAACAAGCAAGGCAAATGAGAGAAAGACTTTAAAACGAAGACATAGCAATTCCATCATTGCCAGATTTCAGAGTCAATTAAACTGACACACACTTGACTTGAGACATAGCAATTCTAATATCTAATATGGAAAGAGGTGTTCATACCATCATTCTGCACTTTGCCAGATTTCATAGTCAATGAATATGACACACACCTCAAATAGGTTTTTCTTTTGGTTAGAAAATCATAAATCAACTAATATCTAATAACCACATTACAATCTGGTGATGAAATTTATCATGCAAACAGCAGCATGCTTATAAGTACGCAAAGGAGAGTTTCAAATTAGTTCCCAAAATAATATGCATTCAATTCAATATTAATAGTATTTGAAAGACAAATTAGCCCACCAAAACCATAATTAGTAAAGTTAAGACTATCCAAAGAACTATTTACCTATTTTAATTGCAAAGGAAAACTTACTTCTTCTCCATCGAGCATCGAGCTTTTGCCTTCCTTGATACCAAGATAGAACTCCAACAAACCAGGGACTTCATCTTTGAATTGATCAATATATTTGTCACGGAAATTCTTCTCACCTATCACTAAGATCCGAATCTTGATCCCTTTTATCAGCTTCTTTGACTCCAAAACCTTCAAAACATGATACCTTGGACAAACTCTTTTTTCAATTGAATACCCAAGTAGATTGGGATTTACAATTATAGTTTGAGGCTCCAACTTCATAGTATTAAAGTAGAAATTCAATGTCTCCATAATGTTCTCCTCAGATAAAGCTAAACAAGGTGGAAATCGCTTGAAAGCTTTTAGAATATCCTCCTCACTAAATCCCATACTCTTCATCACCTCAATTTTCTTCTTCCAAGTTGACTCACTCATTTGTATCATCACTCTAAAAGCTTGTAGGAACATTCTATCAGTAGTTTCAAAGCCCAGATTTTTAACAGAACTCACAGCACTAATCAACTTTCCAGAACTTTGGAATATAGATTTTGGCTGCAAAGTAAGGAACCTCTGCACAACATGAGTAGGCAGTCCTCCCTCTTTCATTAAAACATCAACATTTTGTTGCAATCGAATCTTCGAATAGTTCCCCTATAACCATGGTGCGCGCTTAGCAGCCATAAGAAATTTCTCATCACTATCTAAAAACAACCTCAAGAACTGGACAGACGGTTTGATTTGAGAAACTAAAGACCTTTCAACAATTGCCGAATATGACAAAATGATATGGGGAAGTAGCTCACCTTCAAAGCCAATTTTGACGAGGTAGTCAAATTTGGGTTTGAGATTGTTGTGAATTCTGCAATTGAGAAATTGAGGGCGTTTGACGATCAATTGGGCCACATGGGTGTCGCTGAAATGATGAGATTTAAGGAATCGAAGTACAGATTGAGGATGTTGTGGAGTCTTGTCGTTGAGCTGAAACTTCTTGGAGACAGAAAGAGCAGATTTTAATGAAAGCCCACATGAATTAACGAGGAATTCAACAGTAAATGATGATGAAGAAGCCGCAGTGGTGGGTAATGGAGGAACAGAAGAAATCGTTGAAGAAGAATGAAGAAAACGTAATCGAATGTGAGAATGGAACATATTTCTAATGAAATTATTAGCCATTTACGCAAATTCAGAAGTGGAGAACTGAGAATGTGTCGAATGCATAAACTAGGGCTCAGCTCAGCTAGTCTCTGATTCAATTTCAGGAAGGGGGAAATCTTATTCATTTCTTTGTTTATTGGGAAATTACACCAATGGCCATTGAACTTTTACCCATTACAATATTTTTTGATTTTTTTTTTTTGAAACAACGTGAAATTCATTCCTTAAACCAAATCAGCAGCAATAGTCTCCTGCAACCAAACTGGAGCAAAAAACGATACAAACTCATTAGCATTGGACAGGGCATGACGTGCAACGCCATGAGCACCCCTGTTCGCTAGACGTGGAGAGAAAGACACTTTATAATCGTGTCGACTACTTAATAAAACCTTACAGTCCTGAATAATTGACCCATAAACAGACAAGTCTGGATCAAACGAATTGACGCTATTAACCACTATCAACGAGTCACTTTCAAACAAGACATTAATACAATTAAGATAAACACACCAATGTAATGCCTCACGTAGAGCTAAAGCTTCAGCTACTCTGATATCATCGATTAAGGGGATTAGACGGCTACGATAGGCCATAAAGGAACCGTCAGATGATCTAAGTAAAGCTCCCACCCCACTCCGGGCCTCGGCTTTGAAAGTAGCCGCGTCACAATTGCATTTGACAAAGCCAAAAGGGGGGCGAGACCAACTAAAATGTCGTACCTGTGACACTGTCACTCGCGTCGTGTGCTCGTGATCAAGGGCAGCAATACCAGCAGTTTCATACGCGTCGACGGTGATGGTAGTGGGCGGCCGGCGCTGCTCAGCATGACGGGCAAGAGCCGCGACATCCCCCTGAGGTACATGGCTCGTGCGATTGAGTGCAGTGACGGCATCTGTGTGAACTTCTGGGGCCGTGGAAAGGTGACGGGCAGCAACAGGAAGGTTCTTCAGCTGGGACTGGCGCCAAGCAGCAAGGTAGTTATCCGCAAGAGAGATTGCCGTTTCTGGTAATTGGACTTTGCTCTCCCAGACTATCTGATTCCTCTGATTCCAAATTACCCAAAGCGTCATCGCCACCTTGGTTATGGTGTCTTGGTTATTGGACAAGAGTACCTGCAAAATAGAACCCGTTAGATAATCAGGTTGGAATACATCCGTATTGATCCCGGATAGGTTCCAACATTCTTGGGCGTATACACAATCCACAAAGAGGTGATGGTCATGCTCAGAATCAAAATGACAGAAGGGACACTGCATTGGGATTGACAGTCCCCTCCCTGCCAATCTATGTCTAGTAGCCACACAACCCGAGGCCAGCTTCCAAACAAACATTTTAACTTTTGGAGGAACGTGCATCTTCCAAATTCTACTCCACCCATCATCCTGATTCTCACTCCCATAGCCATCACAAAGCGCTCTATACCCTGATTTACTTGTGTACATGCCATTTTTGGTAAAATTCCACATTGGTCCATCTTCTACTTCTCTAATTGGCAACACCATCCTACACACAATTCTGGCATCCGCCTCAGTTAACAAATCCTCCACTTTTCCTCTATCCCAGATTTTCCTACCTTGGATAAACAGGTCAGCCACTTTTGTATCATCCTGCTGCATAACAGCATCCCCCTAGGCCATGAAAGGGGCCGTAGTGTTTACCCATGGATCTTTCCACATATATATTGACTTACCATTCCCAATTCTCCATCGAACTCCCAGCCTCAACACCTCAATGGCTCTCCAAACACTCCCCCAAACAAAACTAGGATTATTACCCAATTTGGAGGAAAGAAATGGGTCTCTAGGGAAATATTTAGCTTTGAACATTCGACCCACTAAAGAATTTGGAGTAACCATCAACTTCTAAGCCTGTTTGCCTAATAAAGCAAGATTGAATTTTTGGAGGCTCCTGAAACCCAAACCTACCTCTCTCTTATCCCTACAGAGCCTATCCCAACTCTGCCAATGAATCGACCTCCTACCCCCTGGTTTCATACCCCACCAAAAAGAATTCATTATCTTCTCCAAATCTAGACAAAGGGATTTAGGCAATTTAAATACACTCATACAAAAAGTTGGCAGAGCCTGAGCTACCGCCTTAATTAGCACTTCCTTACCCGCAGCAGAAAGAAATCTAAACGACCATGCACTTAACCTCTTCCTGAGTCTATCTTTGAGGAAACTAAAAATCGCCACTTTGGATTTCCCAATTAGTGAAGGAAGGCCCAAGTAGCGACCAGTATCCAGAGGATGAAATACCTGAAGAGAGTTACATATCTCATTACGCAGATCCATGCCAACATTCGGACTAAATAAAATCCCAGATTTTTGCAGGTTGATAGCCTGACCAGATGCTGCCTCATACTCAGATAAAATCATCCCCACTTTGTTACATTCATCCATAGACGCCCTGAAAAACAGGAAGCTATCATCTGCAAAAAAAACAAGTGTGTAATGGTTGGCGCACCCCTAGCGATGAGGCACCCATGGAGGGAACCCTCATCCTCTGCCCTTGTAATCAGTTTAGATAAGACTTCAGCACACAATATAAATAAATAAGGCGACAGAGGATCGCCTTGTCTCAGACCCCTACCAGGAGTAATTGGACCCACAAACGTACCATTCAGCGACACAGAGTACTCCACAGTAGAAATGCACAACATGATCCATTCAATCCACAACCCAGGAAAGCCTAATTTTTGCATAAGAAGTCTCGGGAAGGTCCAATCTACCCTATCATAGGCCTTGCTCATGTCTAATTTTAAAGCCACCTCACCAATTCTACCCCTGTTCTTTCTCTGCATAAAGTGTAATGACTCAAAGGCTACCATAATACTGTCAGAGATAGACCTGCCAGGGACAAAAGCAGATTGAGACTCAGAGACCAAGAAAGGTAACACAAGCTTGAGCCTATTAGCTAGGACTTTGGCAATCAATTTGTAAAGCACATTGCACAGGGAGATAGAGCGAAAATCCTTCATACACTCAGGCCTATCAATTTTGGGAATAAGGACAATTATTGTGTCATTTAAGTGCGGTGGGAATTCCTTACGGGCTAGATAACCCTTACATGCATTAACAATCTCGGGTCCAATGAGGTCCCAAAAGTGTTGGAAGAAACCCGAATTTAACCCATCAGGACCAGGGGATTTGTCAGGATGCATTTGAAACATTGCAGTTTTGAATTCATCAAATGTAAAAGGGGAGCATAGGTCAGCCTGCATTTCAGGCGTAACAAGAGGGGCAAGGGTATTCACAACATCATAACAAGGGCTATTTGGACCAGCAAACAAATCAGAGAAATAAGCTTTGGCAATAGTCCCCATATCATATACTCCATCTACTATCAGACCGTTCACATCCCTAAGGTGGCGAATGGTGTTCCTCTGCTTTCTTGCTTTGACACAGGCATGGAAAAACTTAGTATTTTGGTCCCCCTCAAGTAACCAGAAATTCTTAGCCCTTTGTTGCCAATGTATGGCTTCAGAATCAAGAAGGGAATTCAATTCGCTTTTGTCCTGAAGGAATCTGACCACATCAGCCGGTGCACTGCTATCCACAAGCCTATCCAACTTCCTCTTACAAACCTCAATTTGCTTTCTAAACCTCAGCCGATACTTCTTCCCCCATTGCTCCATACTGCTGGCACAGGCTGCCAGCTTTGTAGTAAGGTTATGACAGCTACTACTTAGCCAACAAGTCCTCACCAGCACCTTGAAATCAGGGTCAGACAACCACTCTTGTTCAAAACGAAAGTGACTACGCCTCACACTGCTAACCGGGTTATCAAACTCAAGAAAAATAGGTGCATGATCAGAGTAAGCTGAGATCAGAGTCCGAAGCCGATGAGTTGGGAATCTGTCTGCCCAAGCACTAGTGACCATAGCTCTATCCAACCTCTCCCTGACCCATAGCCTAGTCCCCCGACTCCTCTCCCATGTGAATTGACTGCCCTGTGTAGGGAGATCAATTAGCAGATTCTCTTCCACCGCCTCCTGAAAACGGCGCATCAACCCTTGAGGGTAGCCTGGGCCCCCAAGCTTCTCCGAATCAGAAAGAATACAATTAAAGTCCCCGATCACTAGTAAAGGGAGGATCGAACAGGAACACAATTGAGTCAAGAGACTCCAAGACCACACATCATTGGCTCGGTTAGAATGACCATAGAAGCCAACTAGCCTCCAATCCCCCTTCTCAGCATCATGTATCTGAACTTCAATATGGTGGTCAGAGAAAGTAACTACCGAAGCCATATCCGATTTCCTCCAAAGTAGGGCAATGCCCCCACTCCTACCTCTACAATCCACAACGAAAGAGCCTTCAAATCCGAACTTCCTCTTCAAACCGTCAATACAGGAATTAGTAACCAAAGTTTCAATCAGAAAGACCAAATCCGGCTTGCTTGTCTTAACAAGCTCACCGAGAGACCGAACTGCACGAGCATTCCCCAACCCCCGGCAGTTCCAGCTTAGGCAATTCATAATCCTCGGCGGGCCTGCTCTGCAGACCGCACCGTATCTGTGTCATTAGAAAGGGAAGAATCTACTTGGCTCGTAGACTGTCCCCTTCGGATTGTTTAGGATCTGATCAGACCCGTTTCCCTGCAGCTTATTCACAATAGCCTGAACTGAGACCGAATCCGGTCTTGCGCGCCTACGCTTTCGATCATCTGCCAATTCAAGACCCTCATCATCACTATCCACAGCCATACTCACTATCTCCCCCTCCTGCACTGGCTGTAAAATTGGATTCCCTTTACCTGCAACCATCTTACCCTTCAACGTTGCCCCCTCATGTCCCACAGGGATATTCTCCTTCCCGGCTTCCTTACCCCCACTCGACTGCCCTACCTTTATAGCTTTAACAGTGTTCTCCACAGATTGCCCACTACCAGAATTGACGGTCATAGCCTAACTGCCCCGCTCTCTTAGCCACTTCACACTCAACACATCCCCGCCCCTGCGTACAGGGGCCTTCAACCAGTCCCCCCACTCCTTAGTGATCTCCTCAGGTTTCAAAGTAAAGATTTTATCACAAAATCTGTCAGTATGCCCTAACAGCCCACATATATAGCAGAACAATCCCAATCTCTCATATTTGAACGATATATAAGCCCATTCCTCCTTTCCCTTTCAGATCTTCTTCATCCTTTTCAGCGGCTTCCTCACATCAATAGAGACTCTCAGCCTCATAAATTGTCTTCGTAATCCGGTATTATTATTGATATCATAAGCCTGAAATTTTCCAATAAAGTCTCCAATCTGTCTGCCTACCCCCTCCGACATAGACCCAATGGGCAAGTCATAAACCTGAACCCAAAAGTCAGCAATGTATAGGTCAACCAAGTCAGGTGACGGTTCATCTTTCCAGAGAGAAACCACAAGCAAGTGGTTATCAAAAGACTAAGGGCCCCCTTCCACTACACGGGCCAAATCAATAGCATGGAAAAATTCAAAGACATATTTATTGTGTGAAAGCTCTGAAATAGCCACACCCCTGCCTGGTCTCCATATTGTGGCCATTCTAGCCTTCATGGCTACAGTGTTAATAGAGCGCTCTGTGAGAAACCGACCAATCAAGGTAAGCCCTCCATTCTTAGCAATAGGGTTGGATGATGGTCCACTGAGATCTAAGGCTTCCTCCTCTCCATCCGACAACGATAGGTTGCCAACGGCCCTCTCCATACCAGCCATAATTAAACAATAGGCTAGGGAAACAACTATGGAAAAACAGCAGAAACAGAAACACAACCTGCACAAACCAATACACCCACAACCACAAATCCACCCACAAGGCCAATCCACCAGACACAAGGAGCAAATAGAACTGAAGAACCTATCACAGACCTCTCAAAGGATACAGCCAACAATCCAGAGCAAAATTACCAAACAGACAAGCAATGCCAGCAGCACAAACCACTAAACAAGACACAGCCAACAGTCCAGAGCAAGATTGCCAACCAAGACAAGCAATACAAGCAGATACAGCCAATAACCAGACACAGGGAAACAAGAATGAGCAGAAAGAACTAACCCGACAACCGACTCGGGAGTGAAATGAAGCCGGAGCAGATCCGAGTCTTGAAACCCGCGGGAATCCCCAATCCGTGGAGCTACGGTAAACCGGCGGCCGAAAAACCAGGGAAATGGCAGACCAAACGGAGCAGGCGCGCCTCAGACCAGCAAAGCAGAAACAATCGCGCCTCAAAAATAGAGAACCGCGACCAAACACGCGCACCAAGAGGATGCGAAAAACGAACCGCTCACAACACTATCACAGCGCCGGAGGGACAGCCAACCTCCCACGGCCGACGGCGGCGGAGAGAAAGGTAAAAGAAAACGGCGCCGGAGCTCAAGAGGTTTCGTCGGCGGAAGCGCAGTTGGCGAAGGGAACAGGGTAATCGCAGAACGCCAAAGGGGTGGGGGCGGTTTTTAGCATTTTGCCTTTTCGCGATTTTTTAATTCGATGATAAATTATAGTTAATTACATGTCACCAACTGATACAGAACCACAATATTTTTTAATTTTAAGCTAAACATTATCAACTAATATTATTTTAAAAATTAAATCATTTAATATTTTTAGCACTTATAATATTCAGCACTTAAAATTCAGTACTTATTTTTTCAGCACTTAATTTTCAGTTTTATCAAACAGCTCCTTAGACATTGCAAGTGTCACACCAACTCCCAAAACTTGCATATTCTATAACAACTAAATACAAAGGCCCTGTTTGGTAAAGAGCATTTTGGGATAAAAAGAGCGGTTTGACCAACTTTAGAGGTTTGACCACTGAAATCGCTGATTGGAGTGTTTGGTGGAGAGAGGTTTGGGAGAAAGTTTTGGGATGAAAACGCTAATTTACAAAAAGCTCTTAAAAGGAGCTTTTTCAATTAGCGTTTTGCAATATTAAAATTAATGGACTTCTTTAACCCTAATAGATAGACTCCCTCTTCTCCTGAGCCAAAATTAATGCCCTTATTCGTCTTTTTGCACAAACCGCTATTATCAATCAGCTAATTTTTACCAAACATGTCTACACAAACAGCTAGTCAAATCAGCTAGTCAAATCAGCTAACACCTAATTCCCAAACAAGGCCAAAAACTCATTAAACCAAAATTCTGAAAATACGTCTTTATCTATTCAAGAGGTAATTTTTTCGCTTCTCCTACCTTTCAACCTATTATAAGAGTTAGCATTGCATGTTTGAGAGATTGATTAGATGAGGATCGAGAGTTAGCATTATGGTTTTTGTATTTAATTGTTAACAAGTCTCGTTAGTTGGTGAGACACACTTGCAAAGTTCATGGAGCTAATATACTTTTATGGACAAGTTTAGGGAGATGGTAATACGAAATAAGCAAGTTTAGGGAGCTGGTGAGACACTTGTAAGATCAGGGAGTCAATGTACTATTTTAGACAAGTACAGGGAGCTGGTGATGTATTGTGTCTTTTTAAAAAACTACCAATTGTATTTTTTTTTTTGGCCTAATACACAAATAACCCCCTGAACTTGTCCAAATATTGCAACTGCCCCCTCCAACTTTCAACTGTAACAACTTACCCTTTAAACTTGTTCAATTGTAATACATAACCCCTCAAACTTGTCTAATTGTAAAATATAACTCCAAATCACTGACATGGACTGCAATTGAAGAAATATGTGAAATACAAAAGTTGTAACGCTCGTGGAGTGTGATAATCATATCTTTGGCGTGATATGAATCCGAAGAAACGTTTTTAGGGTTGCTTTAAATACGGGGTAAAAAAATTCCCAATTTGGGGTTATGTTTTACAATTGGATAAATTTAAGGGGTAAGTTGTTACAATTGAAAGTTGAGGGGGGCAGTTGCAACATTTAGAGAATTTCAAGGGTTATTTGTGTATTAGGCGTTTTTTTTTGTTTAAAGTAACTTTCTGAGCTTTTCTAATTTTTATAGAAAATTGTCTTAGTATTTAACAAACATTGCTTTTAGGAAACATGACTATACTTAAACTATGGGAGAATGTGTAATAATACCCCTAACGTTAACAGCCAGAAGTAATTTTACTTCTAACATTTGAAATGGTGCAATTTTACTCCTAATGTTTGTAACAAAGAGCAAATTTACTTTTAAGATTGGCAAGTTGGTTCAAAATTTGTGAAATAATTCATTAAACTATATTCAGTCATAAATCTTATCATCTATATTTCACATTTGCATCATTTTATCACTCAGTAACATATCACAACAATATAAATATATGTGATTTTTTTTAATAAAAAAAAGACTTAATACATATTTACACCATTAAACTTGGCAAGTTTTGTCTATTGGCACCCTGAACTTTTTTAAATAACTCATCACGCACTTATAGTTGATATTAAATACCTATCACACACCTATAGTTGGTTTTAACAACCTATCACACACCTAAAGTTGGCTCATTCAAATCTCTTGCACACAAAATCGTTCATCTATCATCTTTGACAGACAAGGTCGTTGTGCGTGCTACAGAAAAAAGAAAAGTGTATTATTCGTTCTGTATGTCACCTCATATGTCAAAGATGACAGGTCAATAATTTTGTGTGCAGGAGGTCCGAATGAGCCAACTTTAAGTGTGTGTGATAGGTTTTTAATGTCAACTATAGATGTGTGATAAGTTTTTATGCCAACTCTAAGTGTGTGATAGGTTATTTAAAAAGTTCAGGATGCCAATAGACAAAACTTGCCAAGTTTAAGGGTGTGAATATACATTAAACCAAAAAAATATAAATGTTTCATTGAATTAAAAAAATATTAATCTCAATTTCTTCTATTAAATCATAAAAAATGTGAATTTCTTTATCTTGGAACGAGTTGGTATGCAGCTGTTGCAAAATAAGAAACAAACTGTCTTTTAAAAATTCTTTTATAATAATTTTTGAAATTGATCAAACTTGTCAACGTTAGGGATAAATTTATTCTTAGTTACCAACGTTAAGGGTAAAATTGCATCATTTTAAACGTTAATGATAAAATTGCTCATGACAGTCAATGTTAAGAGTATTTTTACACCTTATCCCTGTAACTATTCTGAAAAAATAATGGGAGAAAGAATACAATGAATTAATGGAAGGAAATGAGGGGCAACAATATGCGATTAGACAGTATAGTTTCCCTTTTCTGTAGTAAACTTTTTTTCTTTTGATAAAATTGTCATATATCATTTCATCGGATTAAGAATACAGATACAACATGGAAATTAAGAAAATAAGACCTCCCACAAGATTCATAAAGCGAAGAAAATAAACTACAAAAAAACAATAAAATGACTACAAATAATAATAAAAACAAGAAAAAGTATAAATACAACAAACATAGAAATCATATCCGTCTCGTAAGTCGAATTCCATTGAAAAGACGTTGTAGTCCATTCTTCTTCATTTAGGCTTTTCCGCATGTTCGGATCTAAGTCTCTTCTTTTCTTGCAACCGCGCAGATCTCTACGGATAAGATGAACCTTTTCCGTTCTTGCTAAAACCGAAAAAAAAGAATATAGCTAATAAGTATAGATTTGACAAAAAAAAGAAATAAAGTTCGACAAGAACATAGACTTTAAACTAACGAAAAAAATAAATTTGAAACTGAAAACTATGGCCCTGTTTAGCTGATTACATTAGCTGATTTGACTAGCTTTTGTTTGGTAAAATTTAGCTGATTGATAATAGCGGTTTGTGCAAAAAGACGAATAAGGGTATT
Source organism: Euphorbia lathyris (assembly GCF_963576675.1). Lineage (NCBI taxonomy): Eukaryota > Viridiplantae > Streptophyta > Magnoliopsida > Malpighiales > Euphorbiaceae > Euphorbia > Euphorbia lathyris. Next base: position 92,426,054 of record NC_088912.1, on the reverse strand, counting down.
AATTTTGGCGCAGGAGAAGAGGGAGTCTATCTATTAGGGTTAAAGACGTCCATTAATTTTAATATTCCAAAAAGCTAATTGAAAAAGCTCATTTTAAGAGCTTTTTCTAAATTAGCGTTTTCATCCCAAACCTCTCTCCACCAAACACTCCAATCAGCGGTTTTAGTGGTCAAACCTCTAAAATTGGTCAAAACCGCTCTTTTTATCCCAAAACGCTCTTTACCAAACAGGGCCTAAATCTAAACCTAAATGGGAAGAGGAACAACTACACGAGGAAAAAACTAGAAAGTAAGTTGAGCGGCGAGGAGAGCTGAAGATACCTAAAAAGAGAAAAAGAGACAAAGCATTGCAACTTCTCTCACTAGCCTCCTTGCACCTTTTTTGTAGCAAACTTAAATGGCGACCAAGTTCAATGTACCTTAACCCTTTTTAAACCAATAATAAAACTTCCATTCTATTCACATATTCCTCTCCTTCCACCATCTTTCCTTTCCTTTCCTTGGGATCAGATTCAGAGGTACCTTAATTCATAATGACACAAGTTCCTCAAATGCTTTTTTTAGCCTTAATTTCAGGTATTTTCTTTCATACTCTTAAATACTTGAGTTCACTGTCAGTCCATAAATTATAAAAATAAAACAGTATGAAGCATTACTTGTAATTTTCAGGGCAGAAACAGCTGCAGATTGATACAAAGATTTTTCATTTCCTGCATATCTTCTTCTTCTGATACAGAAAAAAAGAGTTCCCCTGCAAAACTTCAATTCCAGTTTTCTCATATCTATGGATAGTATTAATTAATTTCTATGTTTTCTACTATATATAGATTCATGCTCTATGTCATTTTTTTAGTTTGTTACACACTCTCTTCCTTTCTGTTCTCTGTTTCTCTGCTGTAACTTATTGTAACAAGATTATCCATTCTGATTCTATCAAGATTTAAGCTTTTTTTTTATACGTATTCTTTATAATCTCAAATTCAACCAATCACTTTCTCTAGGGGATAAGGTTATTGTGGAAGTTCAATTTTACTCTCATAATACAAAATACTCTAATTGAACAAAGAGGCGTTTTGGAAACCAAAACTTTTGTATCAAACAATCACAGGGTATTGAGCAAACCATAGAATAGAAAGCAAATCACAAGCCCCTCAACCAATGCCATTTACTCACAATAAACAACTAATAATCGGATGTGTACAAGAGACACGCCACACTAAACTCATGGTGACCCAAAGAAAGATTTCATGCGAAATTTGTAATAAAAATCAACAGCATGTGTTCCATTGAATTCAATACTCACTAAAGGTATAAGTATGCAAGGGAGAGTTTTAAATCAGTCCCCAAAATATATCCATTGAAATCAATACTTACTAATTGTATTTGAAAGACAAATTAGCCGACCAAAACCATAATTACTGAAGTTAAGACTACTTCTGATTATCCATACAACTATTAACCTATTTTCATTTGTATTTGAAAGACAAATTAGCCGACCAAAACCATAATTACTGAAGTTAAGACTACTTCTGATTATCCATACAACTTTTAACCTATTTTCATTGCAAAGAAAAACTTAGTTCTTCTGAATCGAGCACCAAGCTTTTGGCTTCCTTGATGCCTCCAACAAACCACGGACCTCATCTATGAACTGATCAATAGATTTGTCCCTAAAATTCTTCTCACCCATCTTTATGAACCCCCACCCCTTGATACCATTTCTCTCAAAACACGATACCTCAGACCAACTCTTTTTTCAATCGAATACCCAAGCAGATTGGGATTTACAATTATAGTTTGAGGATCCAACTTCATAGTATTAAAGTAGAAGTTCAATTTCTTCTTAATTTTATCCTCTGAGTAAGCTAAACATTGTGGAAATTGCTTGAAAGCTTTTAGAATATCTTCCTCACCAAATCCCATACTCTCAATTTTCTCCAAGTTGACTCACTCATTTGTACCATCACTCTAGAAGCATGTATAAACATTGTATCACTAGTTTCAAAGCCCAGATTTTTAACAGCGTTCACAGCACCAATCAACTTTTCAGGGTTTTGGAATATAGATCTTGGCTGCAAAGTTAGGAACATCTCTACAACATGAGCAGGCAGTCCACCCTCTTTCATTAAAACATCAATATTTTGTTGCAATCGAATCTTCGAATTGTATCCCAATAACCATGGTGCGCGCATAACAGCCACAAGAAATTTCTCATCACTATTTAAAAACAACCTCAAGAACTGGATAGACGGTTTGATTGAAGAAGCTAAAGAGTCCCGGGTAATAGACGTATTAGATAAAATGATATGGGGAAGTAGCTCACCTTCAAAGCCAAATTTATTTTGAGAACATAATTTTATGGATTCACACTAGAGGTATACCTACATGTAAAATCATAAGTTTAGACTAAGTTGCACAATTGCCTTTGAAAAGTGCAAAACCATGATTGGTTCACAAAATGGTACATGTAATGAACATTGTCTTCTTTTCATTCCATAAGAAAACCAAAACACCTTACATCCTTGAAATTTCAGGAAGTTCTATTTATGACGAGTTTGGAATGGGAAAACTAGAGATATATTAAGCCAATTTCAACAAAAACAGGAAAGTATAAGTGAACAACTGACTTTTCTGAACAAAAACAGAAAACTAGAGATATATTAAGCCTTCTAACCTTTTATGTACTAATCCTCCAAAACTCCCCTTCCAATCAACCCTTAATATTCAGCATTCTCAAACACCTAATCCCAGAATTACTTAGTCAAGAACCAAGTATCACGTTCAACAGTGAATTTGAAGTGCAAGAAAAAGCAAAAGGAGTTCAACAGTAGATTTGACACTCTCTGGAAACTAAAAAAACTCATTAAGTTGCACAATTTTCAGTATTATCTAAGGAGTGCAGAAGAGAGTTTGAAAGAGAGCAAAATCAAAATTCATTCACAAATTGTAACAAGTAACCAAACCTCTTTCTAGTTCTCAAATGGCAACATGAATTTAACTTCAACCTATATTTAGTTTGTTACACACACTCTGTTTCTCTACTGTAAGCAGCAATTGTAAGCTTCTCTTTTATTATCAAAATCATTGTATTTCTGGTTATTCAAATTCCCACATTTTTATATTGGAAGAAGCAAATTCTTGAACTTGTTCTACTCTGGAATTTGAATAGTTGCCATTTATTCACAATATACGAAGGTAATTTCTGACACTGACAACAAAATTTATAAGGATAATTCAACTAACAAGATATGGTTGACACAATTACCATTTTTCTTGTACCTGCGAAATTTATAAGGACAATTCAACTAACACGATATGGTTGATACGATTATCATTTTTCTTGTAAAAGCGAAATTTATAAGGATAATTCAACTAACACGATAGGGTTGATAATTCAGAATGAGTTGCCTTTTCTAACAAGCAGGGCAAGTGAGAGAGAGAGTACCTAAAACGAAGACATAGCAATTGTAATATCTATTATGGAAAGAGGTGTTCATACCATCATTCTGCAATTTGCCAGATTTCACAGTCAATGAACTGACACACACCTCAAATAAGTTTTTCTTTTAGTTAGAAAATCAAAAATCAACACCTAAGAATACAGAGAGAAATTGACGAAAGGATAAAGCAATTGATTGTAGAAAGATACAGAATGAGTTGCCTTTTCTAACAAGCAGGGCAAGTGAGAGAAACTTTTAGGGTTCATTTGGTTCCGGTTTTGCTGTTAGCTATTGCTTTAAAGTGCAAGATATTAGCTGATTTTCCAAAATAACTATCACCAGTCATTTCTCAATCCTATCCAGATACCTTATATCTAATATGGAAAGAGGTGTTATCTAATACGAAACTGGAACAATGAAACCCTAAGTAACAACATTTGAAACGGTCATCCTAGCAGGGAGACCTTTCTCTCCATAAGAAGTAAATCTTGGATGCATACACTACACTCCTGATGACTCAAATAAGGTACAAGTATGCAAGGAAAACTTACTTCTTCTGAATCGAGGGACTTCATCTATGAACTGATCAATGATGAGATTTAAGAAGTTGAAGTACAGATTGAGGGTTTTGTGGAGTCTTCTCGGTGAGCTGAAACTTCTTGGAGACAGATAGATCCGATTTTAATGAAAGCGGAATTCAAGAGTAATCGTCAATCTGTACTTCAACTCCTTAAAGCTCATCATTTCAGCGACAGCCACATGGCCCAATTGATCGTGAAACGCCGTCAAGTTCTCAATTGCAGAATTCACCAGAATCTCAAACAGTATGTTCAGTTCTAAGATACTGATGAGATATTTCTAATGGTTGTCAAGCGTGCACACCTATTCCGGGTTGAACATGAAAATTCTTTGTCTTGGCCCAACCCAGCCCATACCTTCTAAAGCCCAATCACAAAACCAAAATCCCAGATTCAACCCAGCCCCTCCAAACATTTTCGTGATTTATATAATAATTTTCATTAATTATAATTTAGGTCGGGTCGGGCTAGGCATGTGTCCGAACTTATACAAGATTGGACCGGATTGGACCAACTATTCAGAATGTATGTCCAAACTCAATACTTAAATAGCAGGTTTAGAGGGGTGGGCGGATCAATAGGCTAATGAACAGGTTTTCGTGTACCATGGTTACTAATGATACCTAAACTTTATTTTGTTCACACTTTGTTATCTGAATTTCACAAAGTAAGATATACCCGAAGTAAGGATAATTGGACAATTTAGAACAATACTCCTGTAAGTGATAAACAATTTGTACAAAATAAAATAAAAAAACCTAAAAAAACTACATTACACTTTAAAGAATATATTTACATCTTTTACACTATTTCTTCTTTTTATTTATATACTCTCTTCCATTTTGGTTCTCTCATTCCCATTTATATCTCTTTTCGAATCTGTTTTTCTCTTTCTCTTTTTCTCTCACTCTCAAAACTTGGAGATAAATTGAAGAGAGAATCAGAGAGACATTTTGGTCAATGTTTAATAAATATTGGTCAACTTTTATGTTGGTCGATCACTAACGGATTAAATATATTAAATTGTCTTATCATATTTACTTGATGTATATTTTTTAAACAAAACGAAATTCAAGTACCAAATTGTGAACTGAGATGAAGTTAATGAACAATCGGTGCAATTTACTCATGAAGTATGCAATGATATACAAAATAGGCATAATATATTACCAGCTCACTAAACTTGTCCAAAATAGTAGATTGACTCCCTGAACTTTGCAAGTGTCTCACCAACTCCCTAAACTTGCTTATTTCATATCACCAGCTCTCTAAACTTGTTCATAAAAGTAGATTAGCTCCCTGAACTTTGCAAGTGTCTCACAAACTCCCTAAACTTGCTTATTCTGTAACAACTAAATGCAAAAACTTATTAAACCTAAATTTTAAAAATACGTCTTCATCTATTCGAGAGGTAATTTTTTTCCCTTCTCCTACCTTTCAACCTATTATAAGAGTTAATGTTGCAGGTTTGAGAGATTGAATGGAGGAGGATCGATAGTTAGTATTATGGTTTTTGTATTTAGTTGTTACAGAATAAGCAAGTTTAGAGAGTTGGTGAGACACTTGCAAAGTTTTGAGAGCTAATATACTTTTATGGACAAGTTTAGAGAACTGCTGATGTGAAATAAGCAAGTTTAGGGAGCTGGTGAGATACTTGCAAAGTTCAGGAAGCCAATCTACTATTTTGGATAAGTTCAAGGAGCTGATAGTGTATTAGACCTACAAAATAGTAAATACATTGTTTTTGGAAACAAGGCAAGCTAAGTGATTGTTGAATAATGTTAGTTGTAGTTGATTGCAGGGTAAAGTAAGGTAATATTGTATATAAATTAATTTTATATCCTTATAATAAAGTAAATAAAATAGAAAGTTAGGGTTGAGGGTTGAAAGTAAAGTTTCTAACCATGTCTACTCCTCAAATTAGGAAGCAGAGTAAAATCACTCAAATCATACAATAGCTTTTAAAATAGGGAAAATTATAAAACTAGGTCAAATGGGAAGCCCATTTACATATTTAACCCATTTACTCAACCTACTATATATCTATACTATTTTTGCGTGACTTTCCCATAATACTCTCAATATTTATGCGCGTCTCGCCCCCTTCCGTCTGACTTCGCAGATTCCATATTATGCGAAGCCTGCGAAGCTAATGTTTGGGTTTATATGCGAAGCATGCGAAGCTAAAGTTTGATTTACTTGATGAATTTAGTTCGCATATGCGAAGCCTGTGAAGCTAAAGTTTGGTTTACTTGATGAATTTAGTTCGCATATGCGAAGCCTGTATATGTTTTGTAGCTAATTCGCGAAGTAGAATATAACAAAAAATGGCAAACAACAACAGATTCTAACATTAAAATCATAATATTATCAATATTTACAACAAGATTGCCACAATAACAACATTAAAATCATAACATTATCAAAATTTACAACAAGATTGCCACAATAAACTCCTAACAAAGCACTTCAAAGTGAACCTAACTAATCCGGTACCAATTTTGAATCGGATGAGTAATCTTGGTGTGCAACGTAGGACATGTCCAGACCTTTTGGAATGGATGTGTTTCACGGTGCACACAAAGATTACTCATCCGATTCAAAATTGGTACCAGATTAGTTAGGTTCACTTTGAAGATTGGCACCATGGGATGGACGTGTCCCATGGTGCACACCAAGATTGGCACAATCTCTCCTAACTAATCATTTCAGGAGTGAATGTGTCAATCTTGAGGGAAGTTAATCCCTATACAGGAAGGAAAGTTATCTCCCATGCAGCCCAGTACGCCGCCTTCCAGAAAGGGATGTTATGTATTCAACCACCTTCAGAAAAAATTAATCGTGTTAGGCAGGGAAAAAGACGATTTTGGCTTCGCGAAATGAGGATTAGCGAAGCATATGAATGTAAATGTGCAGGGAAAGATGTGATTTTACTTCGCTAATCGATGTTTTCGCGAGGTATGCGAGGTCTGAAACGTGACGATCTACGTCGCATATCGATGCTTTCGCGAAGTCTGCGAGTCAAATCATGAACTTTTTTATTCGCAGACCTCGCGAACTAATCGATTCGCGAAGTAGATCCACACGTTTCAGACTCTTTCTCTTCGCAGATCTTCGTGAATCATCGATTCACGAAGTAGATCGTCACGTTTCAATCTCTTTCTCTTCGCACATCTTCGCGAAATCATCGATTCACGAAGTGTATTCATGAAAAAACGCAGAAAAAACATATACTTACATTTTTCGCACCTTTCACCCTTAAAAGCGACATTAACAATATGATAAACTGGGAAGAATGAAGGAAATAACGTAGAATAATCATTTCTTTCATGGTAACAAGAATAACGAAACCAAGTAACGAACAGCAAGATGAAGAACCATGATTTCGTTTTCTAGGGTTATGAAGTTGCAGAATCAAGAGATGAAAAGAGGAAAAGGAGAAATTCATTGTGATTTGGCGAAATGGTGCAGATTTCGTGCAATTTAAAGGAAGAAAGGAAGATCAAAAGTCTTGAAATCATTAATGGAGGAGCCAACTTTTTGCGTAACCAATGACATAGGGGGAGCGGCCATTCGCGATGTGGTGGGAGTGGGAAGGTTAGGGGTATTATGGGAAAGTCACACAAAAACAGTCTAGATATGTAGTAGGTTGAGTAAATGGGTTAAATATATAAATAGACCTCCCATTTGACCTAGTTTTGTAATTTTCCCTTTAAAATAAACAAGTACATCCACATCCACTTACATTCTCTTACCTTCAAAAACTCCCAACCAAACAATGTGACGGTGAGCCAACAAATGTTTAGTAAAACTCAAAACTATGTCGTTTTGAGTATGAAAAGTTAAAAAAAACGTTGCTGCTCCTAAAGGTTTGAACCTTGGACTCTTCATCTACACTCCACATTGGTTACCACCAAGCCAATTGCTTTTCTTATGTATTATGTTGCGCGCCGCTTAATATACTACTGCCCTTTTAGCTTCTATTGTTTAATATTTGATGCATGCACTTATTAATATCGATTAAATGTGCATAATAATGAATTATTAATAAGAAAAAAAGAAATGTGCATAATAATCAATTATTAATAGAAAAAAAATCCAAGAACATGCTCTAATTTCTTATTTATTTAATTCTTATATATTTTTATAATTTATGTTTTAAAATGTTAAGGACGATTTTCTAAATATTGTTACATATGTTCTAAACTTTATAATTTGTGCTCTAAAAATTAGGTATCATGTTTTTAAAAAATAGTAAATATATGAATCATTTTTGCATTTGTTCTATAATATAATTTATAACTCATATTCTAAATAACATAACGTATGTTCTAAAAAAACATAACGTATTACGTATGTTTAAAAGTTTATATTTTGTGTTCCAAAAATTAAGTATAACGTTCTAAAAAAATCAGTAGATATCTGTATCGTTTTTTCATTTGTTCTATAATATAATTTAGGGAAAAGTACAAAAATAAACCTTGTGGTTTGGCCCATTTTTGAACTGCACCCTTGTGGTTTAAAAGTTTGCAAAATGGTACCATGTGGTACGTTCCGTTAGCAAATATAAGCATTTCTGTCTAACAGTGTTAAAAATGTTGAGATGGCAGTCAAAGTCAAAAGGTTTAAAGGCTAATTTGTCCTTTCATATATGCTATATTTTCTAATTTATTATATGTTTAAAATTGTAAATCTTATCCAATAAACAAGTGACACCTCATCTTTCCCCTCTCTAATCTCTCCTCTTTTCTCACCTCACCATCGACGTTCATCTCCATCGTCAAGAGATCCTGGAATTCTCAATCACCGGCCACATAATCTCAAGCCCACCTTTCCAATAAATTCCCACTTTAGCAGCCAAAAAATTCTAAAGTTGTTCCCACTTTTCTATTATTCTATCAACAGCAACATAAATCAATCCCCTTTTTCCCAGTAAATTCCGCCTCAACAGCACTGGGCAAGACTTGAATTCTTTGATCAACAAAACATAGACAAAAGGCTTCACAAATCTCTGCCATTGGTATACTAATCTTCTCAAAAAATCCCCAACTGGTTCCATCCAAATTAGACGAATCATCTGATAAAAATCACAATATTTGCTACTTCTTTCGGCTTGAATTTCACAGAAAAAACCTTCATTTCCTGCTTCTTTTCCCCTGTTTTTTCTGCTGTTTCATGAGCCGCCATTGATTTCATTTTTTGAACATGAGAACACGAAATTTCGGAGCTGATTTCAGAAGTGAAATTGGGAATTGAGGTTTGGAGGTGGAATTAGGTTCAATTGGAAGGATCTTCCTCTTAGATAGAGAATCAGAATTAGACAAAGAAACATAAGGTGTTTCAATTGGGAATTTTGCTTTTTATTGTCAAATCTGTTGTTATCAGTGTCTAGTGGGCTGTTATTGGTGTCAAAATCAGGAACAGCAAGTTCCAATTCGAAAGAATCATCTTCTTCTTCGTTGAACTCATAATTTGTGTCACTAAATGGTCTATGGTGGTCTCTAGAGGATCTCCAGAATTTGAGAAAGTACAGAGCTTCCATGGCGAAAATTGGAAAAAGAAGAAGAAGAAGAGGGGAAGTTTGTTTAGGAAATTGGAAAAAAGAAATCGACAGATAATAGGAAATATCAATAGAGGGGAGTAGCCGGGGTACGCTGCGAATTCGTTTATTTTTTCGTTAACTGGAGATATGAATGATAGCAAACAGACCATAGTCATCATCAACGTTTCAAAAGAGAGGGAAGAGAACAACGAAGAAGATAAGAGAAAATGTCAAAAATGCCCCTCTGACTTTTTGACCAAGGTTGTCACATCATCAATTTTTTTAACGGTGTTACAATTTCGACTGCTTTTGCTAACGGAACGTACCACATGGTATCATTTTGCAAACTTTTAAACCATAAGGGTGCAGTTCGAAAATGGGCCAAACCACAAGGTTTATTTTTGTACTTTCATTTATAACCCATGTTCAAAAAAAAAATAACACATGTTCTAAAAAAGATAAGGTATGTTCTAAAAAATATGTCGTACGTTCAAACTTCATAGTTCGTGTTTTAAAAGTTAAAATATATGTTCGAACGTATGTTTTAAAAAATATATAGTTTATGTTCCAAAAATTAAGTATAATGTTCTAAAAAAATCATACTGGATCGTTTTTTCATTTTTTCTATAATATAATTGAGTAAATTACATCAAAGGTACCTGAACTATAACTCGATTCACACTTTGGTACCTGAATTACATTTTGTCTCAAAAATATACTCTAATTATAGATGACTGGACATTTAAGTGTGTTTATCCGGTAAATGACTGGTCAATAACTGTTTGACCACTTTTACCCAAATAATTGGGACCCATTATACACTTATTAATCTAAAAAACTAGGGTAATTAATTTATTAGTCCCTATATTTTAACAAAACACACTGTTTAGTCCCTATATTTTCAAAAATACACGGTAAAGTCCCTAACGTTTTTCTCGGTGAACTGTTTAGTCTCTAACGTTTTTCTCGATGAACTGTTTAGTCCTTTCCGATAGACTCTCATGAAGATTCTGTTAGTCAATTTGGATTTGCGTTCTTCTTTTCCTTTATTTTTCTTTCCTTTAAACTCTAATACATCTGAAATCAACTTTGAGTGTTTTTCTTCTTGATTTTCTTCTTAATCGTTCAAATTCGTAAGCATTGAGTCTGTTCTTTTTCTTGTTCTCCATACAAATAGCTTCTTCTTCTAAATTGGATTTCCTCTTCTGAAGTTTGAAGATAAATAGTAAAGGGTAATTTCATCAGTTTTGAAGTTATAAACGGTAAAAAAATCTAACAAACAGATGGAAGGACTAAACAGTTCACTGAGAAAAAGGTTAGAAACCTTACCATGTGTTTTTAAAAATACATGGACTAAACAGTATGTTTTGTCAAAATATAGGGACTAATAAATTAATTACCCAAAAAACTATAACACCCTTAAATGAATTAAAAAAAAATTATTCTATTTATCTATTTTGAATCGGCCTCTCTCTCTCTCTCTCTTCTTATCTCTTTTTCTGTGTCTCCTTAATCTATTTCTCTCTCTCATCCATGACTACCATATAAAAACGATTCTATATGATTTCCAGACCTAGACAGTACAAGCACTATGGGAACTGAAGTCGTAAACCTCTTGAACCAATTCTCGGCTACTGATTTCATCATCAATGGTCGTCGGAGGAGCGTTTCCGTCAACTCTCGTTGGAAACAGAAACAGTACATGGTCGCCAGAGGAGTGTTTCCATCATCATCAATAATCCCATGCCTTGTAGAAATCGTTTACACCGTTCATTAATAGACTTTAGAGTTGCCATTCAAATGTCATATTCTGGCTTCATCGCAACAGCTATTGAAGCAGCGATATTAAAATTCCAAGAAGAAAAAGAGGAAGTGAAAGATATGTGCTCCAATTCATGGTGATATTAAAATTCTGGGAAGAAAAAGAGGATGTGAAATCAAAGCAAAGGAAGAAAATTGGAAATGATTTTGGAGGAAAGAGGAAAAATGGAATGGATGAGAGGAAAAGAAGGGGAAGAGAAAGAGAGAGACGAGAAGAGAGAGAGGGACAGTAAGAGAGGGAAAGGAAAGAGAAATGGTCATAACACTTTTTTCAATTCATTAACTATATATTATAGTTTTTTTAATTAATAAGTGTATAGTGAGTTCTAATCATTAGAATAAGGGCCGTTTGTTTTACCTGCTGTTTGTTGTTACTGTTTGCTGTTTCCTGTTACGGTTTGCTGTTTGCTGTTTGAAAAGGCTGCTGTTCCAAAAAGCAGGGATTCTCTGCTTTTATAAAAAGCTACTTTTCGGCTACAAAAGGCAAATAGGAGGTGTCTAACCAAACACCTTAAACTCTCCTTTTCAAAATGAAAATACAAACAGGAGGTCGAAAAGCAGCTACCAAACACCCCCTAAAAGTGGTCAAATTTGAATTGACCGGTATTTACAGGATAAAAATATTTAAATGTCCAGGGTATATTGTTGAGACAAAATGTAATTTATGTATCAAAGTGTGAATTGCAGTATAGTTCAGGTATCTTTGGTGTAATTTACTCTAATATAATTTATAACTTATGTTCGAAAAAACATAACACATGTTCTAAAAAAACATAATGTATGTTCTAAAAAATATATTGTACGTTCTAAACTTCATAGTTCGTATTTTAAAAGTTAAAATATATGTTTTAACGTATGTTTTAAAAAATATATTTTCTTATATAACATAAATTACAAAAATATAAAGGAATTAAATAAATAAGAAATTAAAGCATGTTCTTGGATTGTTTTTCTATTAATAATTCATTATTATGTAAATTTGTTTTTTTTCTATTAATAATTCATTATTATGCATATTTAATTGATATTAATAAGTGCATGCGTCAAATATTAAACAATAGAAGTTACTAGTACAATGGTATATTAAGCAGCGCACGTGATATAATGCACAAGAGAAACAATTGTCTCAGTAGTAAGTAGGGTGAAGTGTAGATGGAAGTGCCCAAGTTTGACTCCACTAGCAGCATTTAATTGTTTTTTTATTGATTTTTATACTCAAAACGGCGTAGTGTTGAGTGTTCTCACCATAAGGAATTGTCCTCACCTAAGAGGAGGTTCTCACTTGATCTCACCCCTATATATATATATAATCAATAAATAAACTATAAAAGTTAATTCAATATAAAAATTAATAAAAATAATTTAAATAACTAAATAAAAATTAAAAATAAAAAGTTATCAAACTGAGTAAAATTTTATTCTTTTGTCGAAGGACTTAAAACAATCGAAATAATGTTAAAGAAAAAATGTATTTTTAAGTTTTGTATTAGGGACGCTTTAGTTCATTCATGTCTTTTTTTTTCTTCCTTATACACTTTGCACTTTGAAATGACAATTATGGTTTTTTATGTTAGCAAAGCAAAGGATTTTTTTAGAGTTACTATTAAGAGGGCGAGTCTTGGCACAACGGTAAACGTTCAAGTTTTAGGAGCGGCCTCTTGCCTTGTAAATAAAGAAAAAAAATAAGGAACAAGAAGAGAAAATTCAAAATTGAAATAATTATATTAGATATTTTTAAATAGCAACAATTAAAATAAATAAGCTTATAATGATTTTTAGCTAGGTCAGGGATCTGATTGAGCCAAATGGGTGTAATGCCATAATAATAATAATAACAAACGAACAATTGACTTTTCTGAACAAAAACAGAAAACTATAGATATATTAAGCCTTGTAACCTTTTATGTACTAACCCTTAATGTTCAGCATTGTCAAACACCTAATCCCAGAATTACTTCGTCAAGAACCAAGTATCACGTTCCAACGACAGCAAAATCAAAATTCATTCACAAATTGTAACAAGTAACCAAACCTCTTTCTAGTTCTCAAATGCTAGCATGAATTTAACTTCAACCTATATTTAGTTTGTTACACACACTCTTTCTATTGTAACAAGATTATTCAACACACATTATACAGGAGGAAGAAGCAAATTCTTGAATTTGTTCTACTCTGGAATTTGAATAGTTGGTTTCCATTGGGAAGAGGAGGAGATTATCTCCTTTCCTCTCTAATATCTCCACTAACTCCTTAACCAATGGCATTTATTCATAATAAAACAACATGAACATATAAGAAGGTAATTTGTGTTGAATAGGGATGGTAATTTCTGACACGACAACAAAATTTATAAGGATAATTCAACTAACACGATATGGTTGATACGATTATCATTTTTCTTGTACTTATATCATATATAATCATATGGAACATATATATAACATAACATGATTTTCACACAAAACCTGAAATTGTCACCCCCTAGTCTCAACTCCATTACTCCAAAATTGTAATAGTTATTTAAAGAGAAAGATACACAATGAGTTGCCTTTTCTAACAAGCAGGGAAAGTGAGAGAAAGACTTTAAAACAAAGACATAGCAATTCCATCATTGCCAGATTTCACAGTCAATGAAACTGACACACAAGCAATTCTAATATCTAATATGGAAAGAGGTGTTCATACCATCATTCTGCACTTTGCCACATTTCACAGTCAATGACCTCAAATAGGTTTTTCATTCTGTACTTTGCCAGATTTCATACTCAATGAAACTGACACACACCTCAAATAGGTTTTTCTTTTGGTTAGAAAATCATAAATCAACTAATAACCACATTACACTAAGCAAGGGAGAGTTTCAAATCAGTTCCCAAAATAATATCCATTGAATTCAATACTAATACAATTATAGTTTGAGGCTCCAACTTCATAGTATTGAAGTAGAAATCCAATTTCTTCCTAATGTTCTCCTCAGATAAAGCTAAACAATGTGGATGCCGCTTGAAGGCTTTTAGAACATCGTCCTCACTAAATCCCATACTCTTCATAACCTCAATTTTCTTCTTCCAAGTTGACTCACTCATTTGTACCGTCACGATCAATTGTGCCACATGGGCGTCGCTGAAATGATGAGATTTAAGGAATTGAAGAAGAGATTGAGGTTTTTCTGGAGTCTTGTCGTTGAGCTGAAACTTGTTGGAGACAGAAAGAGCAGATTTAATGAAAGCCCACATGAATTAACGAGGAATTCAACAGTAAATGATGAAGAAGAAGTCGCAGTGGTGGGTAATGGAGGAACAGGAGAATAAAGAAAACGTAATCGAATGTGAGGTAACATGATATTTTTAATGAAATGATTAGCCATTTATGCGAATTCAGAAGTGGAGAACTGAGAATGGATAGAATGCATAAACTAGGGCTCAGCTCAGCCAGTCTCTGATTCAATTTCAGGAAGGGGAAATCTTATTTTCTTTGTTTATTGGGTAATTACACCTATGGCCATTGAAATTTACTCATTACAACGTTGTGGCTACTGAATTTCAATTCTTAACAATATAACCACTGAATTTTATATTTTTTAACCACTCAACTTTAACTAACTCCTCAAAATGAAAATATTCAACAATCAAAGTTGTTCAAAACGACATTTATCATGAAACCATTTTTTTATTTTCCAAAATCGCCTTTATTGGAGCTCTATCTCTCTAAAAATCCAGTATCTCTCTCCTAACCAACACCCAAATGACCTCCAAACGAAAATTTTCAAGAATTAAAGTTTCTTAGAATATCATTAACTCTTCGATTTTTTTATTTTGAGGGAGTCAACAGTCGGTTTGAGGTGTTGAGTTGCCACCGGTATTAAAAAGTGTAAGTTCAGTAGCCACAATGTTAAAATGAGTAAAGTTCAATGACCATGAGTGTAAACTACCCTTTGTTTATTAGTATCAATTGAAAATTAAAATATAGTACAGAAAGCTTAATAATTTTATTAAACAAAAGGGGTAGAGTATAAAATTATGTTTAACATTGGTATGGTTAATAAATTTTTAGCTCCAATTGTTAAAATTTTAGTTTCTAATATTTATCTTGCATTTAAAATTAGACTAAATTTCAATTCTTATTAACTAAGCACATTCTATCGTTATGAACAGGATTATTTTCGTTCTACTTTTCATCAAATGTTATCATTCATTACTAACATATTAAGAATACGAACACATGTATGAAAGAAAATTTAAAATTTATAAGGTGGAGTGAAGATCGTGATGGATAAATTACACTCATCATGACCACTAAACCGATTTTTACAGTATGATCATTAAACTTCAAAATATAACATAAAAGCTACTAAACTTTATATTTTGTTACACTCATGATCTCAATTCCTCAAAATGACTATTGCCAGTCTCAAAATAAAGAATTTTAAGAATTAATGATATTTTAAGCAATTTCAATTCTTAAACAATTTCGTTTTAGATTATTTAGGTTTTGTTTGATTAGGAGAAAAAAAAAACTTCACAAAATAGCGATTTTAGGAAATAAAAAATATTATTTCAAGGTAAATATCATTTTGAACAAGTTTTATTTTGAGATAGCTAAGAGTCACTTTGAGGAGGTAGTCAAAGTTTAATGGTCATGTGTGTAACAAAGTGATTGTCATTGATTCTGGCACGACTCACTATCTAACTGTCGATTCATTGAACGTTTAATTGATTTTAAAGTCACAAATCTAATTCTATTTGAATAGCTTAACACACTCAATATCTCCAATTATTGAATCTTATTGAGATTGAAATCGATTCATTGTAGCTCCTTGTTTATTTTGTAGAAATTCCGATTTCTTCTTCATTGAATCTGGTTCTTCTTCATCATGAAACTCTGGTTTCTTCTTCTTCTTTGAGTCCGGATTCTTCATTCTTTTCTTCTTTCTCGGGTGGGAGGGTGGGTGTGGTAGATGATTTATGCTACATTATGTTGTTGAGGAATTTTAGTCTTCATTTGTTTATATTTTTAATATTTACACATTTCTCACGTTTCCGTTTCCTACGTTTTTTAAAAATTTTGTTTCCCCGTTTCCGTTTAAATTTCTGTTTCCGTGCATCATAGGCGACAGATGAAGGATTGTGACAGGTATAAGCAAAAAAAAAAAAAAAAAAAACCTACCCCATATGAATTGAGTTTACTTTTTGCATTTCAAACAGTAAAAACCGACTCTGCTACTACCTGTGCCAAAAATTACTCTACATTAGAAACTTTGACAACATAATTTTATCAATTATTACATTAGGAATGCATAAATTTAGAACTTACCCCTTAAATAAGTGACTAGGCTGCACAATTGCTTTTGAATATATAGCGCATTATGTTATATGAGACAGAATTTGTCCATACAAATATATTGGCTCCGTGAATTTTGTCAGTGTCTCACCAGCTTTATGAACTTGCTTATTTCATATCACCAGTTTTCTAAACTTGTCCATAAAAGTAGATTAGCTCCATGCACTTTGCAAATGTTCCACTAACTTATTCTGTAACAACTAAATATAAAAACCATAATACTAACTCTCGATCTTTATCCATTCAATATCTCAAACCTGCAACACTAACCCTAATAATAGATTGAAAGGTAGGAGAAGAAAAAAAAGTACATCTTGAATAGATGAAGATGTATTTTTAGAATTTATGTTTAATAAGTTTTTGTATTTAGTTATTACGGAATAAGCAAGTTTAGAGAGTTGGTGAGACACTAACAAAATTCAGGGAGACAATCTACTTTTATGGACAAGTCCAGGGAGCTAGTGATGTATTAGGCCTTGATTCAACAAATGATACACGTAATGACACGAATATATTTGGATTGAGTTAGAGTTGACTCATTAACTTGATAATAGACTCAACATGTAATAATTTAGGAAGTATATAGCAACAAACAAGAGCAAATCACTCTTTCATATTAACTTCAAACTTACCTGCCTTCACATCAAGTTTTCTTTCACTAAGTTTTCATTAACACATAAATCTCATTAAGAAACAAGTAACCAAACCTCTGCTGTAACTTCTTGTATGTATATCAGCAATTGTAACAAGATGATTCATTCTAATTCTATCAAGATTTAAGCTTTTCTTTTATAATCTCAAATTCAACTAATGACTTTCTCTACGGATAAGGTCATTGTGGAAGTTCAATTTTACTCTCATAATACAAAATACTCTAATTTTACCCCCCGAGGTTGAAACTTTAGCTAGAAATGGACCGGTTCGGTTAATGAAACGAATCAAATAAAACCAAACTGAACAAAGAGGCACTTTGGAAATCATTGTAAGAATTGGATAAACTTTCCTAAATGAAAATTAAAAATGTGCACATTTTGAAAAGTGTTGAACTGATACTTGAGTTCAACACCGATGATCATATATTAAATAAAAGAGTGAATACAAGAATGCACAACTGAAAATTGATGGCATGGATCATATAAACATGATCTATGACAATTCAACTGAAATTGAAGAAAAGAAAATCAAAATCATTGTATTTGTTTTTCAAATCTAATTCTGGTTATTCAACCCACATATGATTTATATTGGAAGAAGCAAATTCTTGACCTTGTTATACTATGGAATTTGAATAGTTGGCTTCCATAGATAAGAGGAGATGATCTCCTTTCCTCTCTAATATCTCCACCAGCTCCTTACCAATGTCATTTACGCACAATATAAAAATGCCAAAACAACAGGAAATACAACAGGTAAAAGAAGGTAATTTGTCTCGAATAAGGATGATAGCTTCTGACAAGGATGATCAGACTAAAACAACACGACTGACATGATTATCATTTTATATATATCATATATAACCATGTGAAACATATATATAACATAACATAATTTTGACACAAAACTCGAAATTGTCACCCCCTAATCTCGACTCCATTACTCCATACTAGATTTTGTGCGTACTACATAAACCAAAATTGCAATAATCATTTAAATAGAAAGATACAGAATGAGTCATCTTTTCTAACAAGCACAACAAGTGAGAGAGACTTTTAGAGTGCCTAAAACAGAGACATAAGCAATTCTAATATCTAATCAGGAAAGAGGTGTAAAACCACCATTCCGCACTTTGCAATATTTCAAGATTAACGAAACTAACACACACCTCAAGTCAAGGTTCCAGGATTCCCTGATAGGGGGTGCTCCAATACCTATGAGTGCTTATATATATATTATGTATCTTTACCCTCAATAGAGTTCTTGGACAACCAGTGGATGATCAATCCCCCTCCTGGCACCCTAGATCCTTCCTGCCTCAAACAGGCTTTTTTTAGACATAAAATACAAAAGTATTTGATCATCCTAGATAGAAAAATCCCACACTATACTCATATCTAGTGATGCTTAAAGACAGCTTTTCTGCGAAATTATCACCATCCAATCAGGAAACGTTTTATTGAAGGTATAACTGTATAGGTATACAAGGGAGAGTTTTAAACCAGTCCCCAAAATATATCCATTGAATTCAATACTAATAGTATTTGAAACACAAATTAGCCCAACAAAACCGTAATTAGCGAAGTTAAGACTACTTCTGATTATCCATACAACTATTAATCTATTTTAATTGCAAAGGAAAACTTACTTATTCTGAATTGAGCACCGAGCTTTTGCCTTCCTTCATACCAAGATAAAACTCCAACAAACCAGGGACTTCATCTATGAACTCATCAATAAATTTGACACGAAAATTCTTCTCAGCTATCTTTATGAACTCTAACTTCTCAATCCCTTTTATCAGCTTCTTTGACTCCAAAAGCTTCAAAGCATGATACCTAGGAAGAACTCTTTTTTCAATCGAATACCCAAGTAGAGCAGGACATACAATTATAGCTTGACGCTTCAACTTTATAGTATTAAAGTAGAAATGCAATGTCTTCCTAATGTTCTCCTCAGAGTAAGCTAAACATTGTGGAAATCGCTTGAAAGCTTTTAGAATATCTTTCTCACTAAACCCCATACTCTTCATCAACAGAATTTTCTTCTCCAAAGTTGAATCCCTCATTTGTATCATCACTCTAAAAACATGTATGAACATTGTACCACCAGGTTCAAAGCCTAGATTTTTAACAGAATTCACAGCACTAATCAATTTTTCAGAACTTTGGAATATAGATTTTGGCTGCAAAGTAAGGAACCTCTGCACAACATGAGTAGGCAGTCCTCCCTCTTTCATTAAAACATCAATATTTTGTTGCAATAGAATCTTCGAATTGTTCCCCAATAACCATGGTCCGCGCTTAACAGCCAGAAGAAATTTCTCATCACTATCTAAAAATAACCTCAAGAACTCGACAGACGGTTTGATACTAGAAGCTAAAGAGTCTCCGACAATAAACGGATTAGACAAAATGGTACGGGGAAGTAGCTCACCTTCAAAGCCAATTTTGACGAGGTAGTCAAATTTGGGTTTGAGATTGCTGTGAATTCTGCAATTGAGAACTTGAGGGTGTTTGACGATCAATTGGGCCACATGGGTGTCGCTGAAATGATGAGATTTGAGGAGTTGAAGTACAGATTGAGGGTTTTGTGGAGTCTTGTGGTTGAGCTGAAACTTGTTGGAGACAGAAAGAGCAGATTTTAACGAAAGCCCACATGAATTGACGAGGAATTCAACAGTGTAGGATGATGAAGAAGTTGCAGCGATGGGTAATGGAGGAACGGAAGAAAGCGTTGCAGAAGAATGAAGAAGACGTATCCGAATGTGAGGGAGCATATCTCTAATGAAATGATTAGCCATTTCTGGAAGTTAATATGCGAATTCAGAAGTGGAGCAAAAGGGGTAGGAAGCAGGAACTGAGAGTGATGATGATGAGAATCGAATGCAGAAACTAGGGCTCAGCCACCCTCCTATTCAATATCATTTATTGGTGTCTTTTGAATCAAATTTAAATAATCGAAAATAATTAAATATGCATTTATTTTAAAATGAAAAAGAAGTAAATAAGCAAAAATTCCATTTAACATAGAGGTTCTAGAAAGTATAAACTTAGGACTGTAATCGAGCCGAACTGATCCGAGGTTTGGCCTGTTTAAGTTTGGCTCGCTGTAAAGTTAATGAGCTCGAACCTGAGCCGAGCTTTGGCTTGCTTAAGCTCGGCTCAACTTATTAAAAAATAAACGAGATCGAACCGAGCTTCGAGCTTGTTTCGAGCCAAAATCCTTTTTGAACTTGGTTCATTAAGAAAATTATGTTTGTGAATAAATAAACAAGATTCTTACAAAATAGTTCGTCTATTACTCATTTATTATGTTCGTGAACGAACTCATCTAATAGCAAATGAAATAATATTAAGTTTAGATATTTGTGAACTAACACAAAACTATATAGTTTTCTACAAAACTAAAATTTGTTCATAAATTTTCTAAGCGAGTTTTCAAGCTAAGCTTTGGCCTGCTCAAATTCAGCTCGTTTACAAACTAAGCCAATAAATTGTGTTTATGAGCGGCTTGTTTATAAATCGAGCCGAGTCGAGTCGGGCTATTATCAAGCCGACCACCGAACCGCTCATGAACAGCTGGGCTCATTTACAGCATTAGATAGTATATAATGTCAGTTGTAAGAAGCAATTCTAATACTAACATAAATGTTTTAATTTTATGTCTATTTGTTAGTCATCTATAACATTGTTAAGTTATCAATTTTAGAGCATCCACAATGGTTTATACTCACAAACACTCAATGTACATGTCACATCATCAATTTAATAAATTTCATTTTATTAAACTATGTAACTCCAATGGTTAGATTCTATAACCACTCAATCATAATGGACTCACCAATTACAAAGGCTCCACCAATTAATTAAACCAATCATGAAAAAAAAGGCTAATATATTCCTAGGCGTCTGTACTTATCTAGAAAGTCCATTATTCTTTTATACTCTCAAAACATAAAGTCTCTCCCTTTGGAGTGTATCACGTCTGCTCCCCTGAGCAGTTTCGACCTAACGCAAACTCCCATCCCAGGCCGCCTTCGCCATTCATCCTCAACCCTACGGTGCTGTTCCCTCGTCGATCTCCACCATGAACAAAGGCAAAGGTCTGGCAGAGGCCTATGCGCATCTCTGTTTAACAGAAGATGACTCCGATGGACTAATCCTGGGCGACTCCTCCATCCAACCAGCAGAACATCACCAATACTTTGTCATCGGCCAGTCCTATCCGCAAAATCTACCCACTTCGAATCCATAAAAAACACTCTGGCTGCAATATGGCGCCCTGTCAAGGGGGTCACGATCACCGAAACTGAGATAGAGGGAAGATACCTATTCCAGTTCTACCACATCCTCGACATGTCGAGAGTCCTCAATGACGGCCCCTGGACCTTTAACCAAAACCTCCTTATAGTTCGTCAACTAGCAGCAAAAGAACAGGTGGCGCTGATTGAGATCACCGATCTCATTATCTGGGTTCAAATATCCGACCTACCGATTGGGTTCCAAACAGAGGCAGTTTGTCAGGCGATAGGTAATCACATCGGAACTTTTATCGAAACTGATCCAAAAAACTTCTTAGGAGCTTGCCGTAGTTACTTGCGTGTGAAGGTAACCATCGACGTCAGGAAACCACTGAGAAAGGGCCAAAAGATAAAACGAAGCAGAGGAGAATGGATTTGGATCCCATTCCGGTACGAAAGACTACCGCAATTCTATTTTTTCTGCGGAATCATAGGACACGCAGACAAGTTCTGCATCCAACTGTTCGACAACCAGGAAGTAACACAAGTCAGGCCATATGACAGCAGCCTACGAGCAGTTAACAGAAGAGCCGGCATCCAGATAGGAAGGGAATGGCTCAGGGAGACCGCGGCTGAAATTCCCCCTCTCAATCTAGACAATATGGAACATAGCGACGCAGAAGACACACAGAACAATCTATTCACAAACACAGACATGGAGGACATTCTTACTTTGGATCCCAAGAGGCAACGAAAACTATCAGAAACTAGTATCTTAGAGAAAAACTGCACCGACCAGTCACAAACCGGAGCTAGCGCGGGACCTAGAAGCCAGGCCCGCCAGGGGCAATGAGCGTCTTAAGCTGGAACTGTCGGGGTTTGGCCAACCCGCGGACAGTGAACGTCCTTAGGGACTTGGTTCGGGCCTATAAACCATTGTTTCTATTCCTAATGGAGACAATGGCTTTGGAAGAGAAGGTTATTGAAATTGGCAGAAAACTAGGCTTCGAGGGACACGAAATCATTGATCGACAGGGTCATGGAGGTGGCCTAGCCTTATTTTGGAAATCTTCGGTCGGTGTAACGGTTCAATCATCAACAACAAACTACATTGATGTCATGGTTCATCTCCACCCACTAACCCCATGGCGGCTAACAGGCTTCTACGGGTATCCTGAACGCAGCAGGCGTAAGGAATCATGGAATTTGCTGCACAGACTACATAACAACCAGAACGAAGCATGGTGTTGTATCGGGGACTTCAACGACATCCTCAGTCACTCAGACAAAAAAGGAGGCAACAGACACCCAAATTGGATTCTCGAGGGCTTTCAACAAACGATCGACATCTGCGAACTCTCAAGCCTACATATGCAAGGCCATCACTTTACCTGGGAAGTCAGCAGAGGTTCTGAGAGATGGATAGAAGAAAGACTAGACTGGGCCTTTGTCAATCACAAATGGAGGGAACAGTTTCAGAATGCTATTCTACGAAATATCACTACTATTCATTCGGATCATTCAGCCCTTTTTCTGGAAGCTAAGGCATGGATTAAAAGTGGTTCGGTCAAACGATTTCGCTTTGAAAACTACTGGTTATCGGAGGACGGTTGTCAACAGGTGGTTCAGCGAGCTTGGGATGAAGGTACTACTGATATTGCTGATAAAATCAACAGATGCTCATCCGCGCTGATCAGTTGGAGCACCAGACTGGATGCGAATTTCAGCCGCACGCTTACAGAAATCAGAACTGAACTTAACAAAATAAGGGATAAAACAGACCACTTTCATATCTCCCTATATCGGCAACTAACTGAGAAGTACAACTCTACCCTTCAAAAGCAAACAGAATTCTGGAATCAACGAGCAAAACTACTATGGTTGCGTGAAGGCGACTCGAACTCTAAATATTTTCACTCACACGCATCAGCGAGAAAGAAGAACAATTTCATCACATCACTGAAAGATGATCAGGGAGAATGGCGAGGATGGGGTGACGGCCTAGAAGACCTCTTATTCAACTATTTTCAGGGAATTTTTTCATCCTCTAGTCCACAAACAAATGACATCATATCCAAAGTCACAGCTAAGGTCTCCAAGGAGGATTGCGCAATGTTGATGCTCCCATTCGACAGTGAAGAAGTCAAATCTGCTTGTTTCTCCATGCACCCAGACAAGAGTCCGGGGCCTGACGGGCTCAATCCTGCCTTCTATCAGCACTTTTGGAGCATTGTGGGTCAATCTGTAACTACAGCCTGCTTATCAATTCTCAACAATTCTGTCATCCCACCTCATGTGAATGACACCTTGATAGTACTCATCCCAAAAAAGAAGCTAACTGAGAAAGTCACTGACCTCCGTCCAATCTCATTGTGTAATGTCCTAATCAAAATAGTATCAAAAATGCTTGTAGAAAGGCTCAAGAAAGTTCTCCCTTCACTAATATCAGACAACCAGAGCGCCTTCCTATCAGGGAGACTAATCACAGACAACATAATTGTGGCCTATGAAGCTATTCACAAGCTGAAAGGTCTAAGGCAAGGCAAGCATGGTATGGCGGCACTAAAACTGGACATGAGCAAAGCATTTGACAGAGTCGAATGGGACTTCTTACGTGACATGTTAAAAGCATTGGGCTTTCCAGATAGATGGGTCGAGTGGTTGATGATGGTTATGACAACGGTTAAATACACAATTACTCACGGAAACAACGAAGTTGTCCCTATTTCTCCAACACGGGGTCTAAGACAGGGAGATCCCCTCTCACCTTTCCTTTTTCTCATCTGTGCTGAAGGTCTGTCAATCTTACTCTCATCTTATGAACATACTGGACAGATCCATGGCTACCGAGTGGCGCGTTCCGCACCATGCATCTCGCACCTCTTCTTTGCAGATGACTGCATGCTATTCTTCCATGCGAATTCTAATGAAGCTTCCCTTATAAAAGATTGCCTGCGAGTGTATGAGTTAGCCTCTGGACAACAAGTAAACTTTCAAAAATCTGCAATTCTATTTAGTGCAAATACCTCTCAGGAAGCCAAGGGTGATGTGATCGAAACGCTCGGAGTTCAGGAAGTAAGCAACCATGGTCTCTACCTAGGGGCACCGATTGAGGTTGGAAGAAGCAAACTACAAACTTTCGGATATCTCAAAGATAGGGTCAGGAATCGGATTACCAACTGGAAATAAAAATTCCTCTCTTGCGCCGGAAAGAAAATATTAATCAAATCCGCAATCCAAGCCATCCCAATGTTCATCATGAGTATTTTTTGGATGCCGGACCAGTTCTGCTCAGAGATAAACAGCTTGGTAAGCCGTTTCTGGTGGAATAACTCAAGTAGCACTAATTGCGGTATCTCCTGGGTAAGTTGGAAACAAATGTGCAAAGCTAAATCACAGGGCGGCTTAGGCTTCCGGGACCTCCGAGGATTCAATTTGGCCCTATTAGCAAAGCAAGGATGGCGAGTCTTGCAGAATCCCCACTCACTGGTTGCACGTGTCCTAAAGGCGAGGTACTTCCCAACTACGCACTTCCTCGAAGCTGAGGCGGGTCATAACCCTTCATACATCTAGAGAAGCTTCCTCCGCGGCCGAGACCTTCTGCTCACTGGTCTAAGAAAGAAAATTGGAAACGGGGCCCTTACAAATTTGTGGACGGATCCATGGATTCCTGATAGCAACAACCCCTATCCTGGCAGTCAACCGGACATGACCATTGGCAATGGTACTGTAAGCTCTTTACTATTGGGTGATGGCAATTGGGACCTGGAACTACTGAGCAATCACTTCTCCTTAAGGGATCAAGGTCTAATCTGTTCCATACCAAGAAGATCGCTCTCAAATCCTGATAGCTGGATGTGGAACGCAGAGCGGAATGGAAATTACTCAGTTCGCAGCGGCTACCGAGTCTTCATCTCCTCCAACACTGATCCCAGTACTTTACCACAAATCGACTGGAGACTTATATGGCGCGTCAACACTGCCCCGAAGATCAGAAACTTCCTATGGCGTCTGTTGTCTCGCAGCCTACCAACCATGGCCAACCTGGAATGGCGACACAGCTCCCTTGCCAACTTCTGCCCAATCTGCAAACAGCCAGGTGAAGACGAAATTCACACATTCCTCAGATGTGAATTGGCAAGGCGAACATGGGAAATCCACTTCGGCGATAGTCGTATATCACAGATCCAATCTTGCCTTGAATGGGTATTGACAGTGCTTAACGGAAATAACAGCGATGAGACATCAAAAGTTGCTAGTATACTTTGGAGCATCTGGCGAAATCGGAATCAAGTGGTTTGGAAAGGGTTTTCAGATACGGCTGCCAGGATAGTCGAAATGGCTAGTGTTGAGGTAAACAATTGGAACTTTGTTCACAGATCCAGATCCAAACAAAGAACAACCATAAGCCCCCTAATTCCGCGATGGCAATTCCCGCAGACCAACACTCTCGCCTGCAACGTCGACGCTGGTATTTTCATCGAACAAGGCTACAGCTCTTATGGATTTCTACTTCGAGACTCCTCTGGTACCTGTACCTTTGCTACTTATGCTGCTATGGCCGGTCTTCACGAACCTATTATTGCCAAAGCAATGGCTGTCAAGGAGGCCCTATCTTGGTTGAAGGAGAACAACTTAAACAACGTGGATATCCGATCCGACTGCCTTTCTGTGGTTCAAGCAATCAACAATTCATCTTTTAGTCTTTCTTACTTATGCGACATTATCTCAGAATGTGTTTCCTTAATGCGAGCATTAAACAATGTCTCAATTTCCTTTGTCAAACGATCAGCGAACTCTGCAGCTCATAGCTTAGCAAAAGCTGTAGAGTCACACTCTGTTCGTAGGGAGTGGGAAGGTCCCCCTCCTTTTTTGTCCGATATTCTTTTGTCTGATTCTCATTAATAAAGTTCTATTCTTTTCAAAAAAAAATTAAACCAATCGTAATTGATCCACCAATTAATTAAACCAATCATATTATTTTAAAATATATATATATATAAGCAAAAGCTCAATAAACATTGAGTGGTTGATAATGATTACTTTTTATCCTACTCTCTCCAATGGGAGAGTATGATACAATGGAGTATATTGAGTGGTTTATTATACCCCATTGGAGATGCTCTTAGGGCAAATTATTACGGTTCTCCATGTCAAATGGAGGAACTCCCATACATATTTTGACATGTATAATATGGAGCCACGTATATTATAAGAAATCTCACTCTTTTAATTATTATGTGAGATCACAATACGCGTATCCAAATATAAATTAGAGATCCTCTGAGTGACATAAAAAATCGGATGTTTAAAAAACTCAAATTTTAAACATTATTAAAAATAAATAAAACTATTTTATTCCTATATTCAACTTCAGTTGCATATTAATAGATTCCAAAAAAAAAAGTTTTAACATTTTTTATTTTAATTTCATAATAGTTTTGGAATCGAAATATTTAGATTTTTTCATTCCATCACATTCGGACTACATTATACTTTTTTATTTTTTTTTATTTCTACATGCATACATTAACTATGATCGGTAATTGATAAATAATCTCTGCTTAATCCCCGATTATTTTTAAAGATCTTGTTCATCTGATTAGTAACTTGTCAATATTAAAAATAAAATTACATCATTTTAATCGTTAGGGATAAAATTACTCGTCGTTATGAATATTTTTACCTTATCCCTATTCAAAAATATCAAACACATAATTTCAAGGATTTAAAACAGCTCTAGTAACTTGCAAGCAGGAGTAAAATTACATGATTTTAATCGTTAGGGATAAAACTACTCCTCGTTATGAATATTTTTTATAGCTTATCCCTTTTCAAGGTTATCAAACACATAATTTCAAGGATTTTAAACACTCTACACTTCAAAAATACTCTATTTACCTCTTTAAATTGACTTATTCACTTTCTTAAACTGATCTATTGACACCATGAACTTATTCAGATTGATTTATTATACCACTGAACTAAAGATGTCAATAAGAATGGGTTTCGAAGGTATCTTAGTACTACCTAAGTTTAACTTTGGAACATTTAGCTGGTCGATTCTGACATGCAAGCTCATGTGCTATCTATGGCAATTGTATGCACAATAAGGCATATGTATTCCACACAAAGTGAAAGAAAAGCCCCAGTAATAGAGCTTGAATTACTGGCGCCCTTATATTTGAACTTATCACACACCTAAACTCTGTCAAATTTTCTAGCACTCTTATTTGATGACATGACATGAAACGTGTTTAGGTGAAAGTTTGAATAGGGGGTTCCATGTTGTCACGATCCATCCCACGGACCGTGACCGGCGCTAGGGAACGGGTAAGCTAAAGCTACCGGAACGCGTAGCAAGCCTTAATATAATATACGATCAACCTTACCAATAGTCTTAACATAATCTAATATTAAATCATTCAATGAAAAAAAACACACAACATACTCCTCAAACTGGTACCGCGGTCTTGAATATAAATTTTAACATAATTCTTAAATCGTCATACATAGTAAGATAGATGTGTTGCCCGAAGAAAGAAATTAGGCTGCAACAGACTTCTAGTCACCTGAAAAATTAAAGGAGTCAAACCTCCTATAGTGAATTAATTATATGCAATGCATGAGCACAATAATAATAATAATAATATATAATATAAGTGACCGCACAATATGTTTTTCATAAAATTGTCTTATAAATAAATAGATAGGTGGTTTAATACGTGTGTTGGACCCTAAACCTCAATACCCAATCTAATAATCCATCAATAATCAGCATTTCACTCATATCCAATAACTGGGGGACCGAGAATAACTCAACCGACCACACGCCCAGTTAGCTGGAGGACCGAGAATAACTCAACCGATTCCATACCCAGCCTCACTTAAATCCAAAATCCACATATCATATAGCTCGAAAATATCTCAACCGAGCTTATCCATATATCACAACATTCACAATATTAGTATCATCAATATCCAATAACCCGATAGTACCTGTGCGCACAAGGTCGTGATGCCGCTTACCAGGAAGCATGTCCATAACACGTATTCATCCACAAATAATTACGTATAAATTATTATAAATAATAATACACCTTTATAAGTGAAAATAATACTTTACTTGAAATATCATGAAATAATTTATTATGAATACAAATGCATAACATATAATTAAATCACAAATTGCTCCTAGCCGACTGTCTTAATTTTCAGGTACTGCTGCTCCTCCTACTAGTTGAGTATCTAAAAGAGATAATATTATTTTTAGAATTTATATATGTTTAGGGAAATATTAAAATTTATTTTGTCTCGTTTTACAGACTGTCTACAGAAAATTTGGCAGAGTCTCCCCTATAAAACGAACATCCTCTTAGTAATAACTAGGGTCAACCCTGCAATAAAATACACTTCTATTTTCAAAAATATCCAAAGTCCGAAGCGATACTCCATAAACTGCAATTATCAACCCGGTTGGACATCAATCATCCGACAATTCTATAAACTTCTAAAATTCCTTATCATCAAACAACATATAAACATATATATTTATAATTCATTTTCATAATATCTATTCCGATCAAATTAACTAATCAATAATATTAAGAGCATAATTAATTAATTATACTTAGTCCAATCTCCCTTCAACCTTTGTTTTTAAAATTATATATTCTGAATTTTTATTTAAATGAGGATCCAAAAATTATTTTTAACCCAACTTAATTATTTTCCTTAATTTCACCCAATTATATACTCTCATAATTTATAGAGACTAAACAGTAAGGAATTTGGCCAAGGTCCAAGAATTAATGTTGCTCCAAATAATGTTTAGAACATTCTGAAGTTAACCAACTATTTTTCTTCACTTATTTCGTATGTCACCAGAAAATATCACCGGTGTTCGGGATCCGCCTATTGGAAAAATTAAAGTTGATTGTTTTGAGAAATTAATTATACCACTTTGTTTCTTATGATTCCAGGAGTCTAGAATCACTCTTAAAACACCCAAAATCAACCGGAAAATTAAACTTTGGTTAGATTTCTTACTTTTTCCGGCGTAGCTCCGATTACACCTCAAAACTCTTTGCATGCATCAAAATCTAGTGTACCCATAGATAAATCGACCCTCTGAGTCCATTTTTAGTGTTAGAATTGCAAAATAATGAACATAGGACTGAGAAATAGAGAGAATGTCAAAAATGACGAATTTTCTCTCTCTAAACGTTTTTTAAAAATTCAAAATCTCACAATAAAACTTACATGCATGCGTAGCTGGAGTTGAGAGTTTCGTTTCGGTATAAAAATCGTGAGAAGTGGTGAAGAAATGAGGAAGAACAAGATTAGAAAGATTGAGGAATGAAAATGGATGTCAAGGAGAGGGCGATAAAGATGATCCGGAGATCATCTGTTATTTCATCAATATTTGGCCAAATTTCACTTTGGTCCTTCCTTTTTTAATATCTTTAAAAGTTTCTCAAAAGTAATTATATTTTAGTTTTAACTCCTTCTAATTAATTCATTTTAGCAATTAGCTTAAATATATATAATTTTGGGTATTACACACGTCAACTTTGAAATCCGCCAAATCGGCAAATAGGGGTGTCGGAGGTCCAAAATTGACAAGTTAGTGCTGTGAACTTGCTTAAAGTTACCTATTGGCCCCTTGAACTTGATTAAAGCGAAATATTGGAACCCTGAACTTAAATAATACGTGCTTCAACTTGTCCAAATTTCGACTTTAGACTGCCACGTAGGACTTCGGGAGTTAATAATATCCCTTTAAGTAAGTTCAGATGTAATAAAACATCTCCAAAGTTCATTAGGCCAATAGTATTATTTAACCAAGTGCAGGAGCCCTAATGTATTAAGCCATAACAGAACTCACAAAAATTGTCAAATTATGCAAATCTATAAAAGAGCAATTGTTCATCAGATGTTTACATATCATGACAAATAAGAACCTCAAAAAACAGCAACTTGTTCTTTCAAATTCACAAGATTATTCTTCCTACCTTAATGAACTTCTGAGCATTCAATCCGGCAACCTTATCTGTAACCTCAAACTCATAGAGATCTGGCTCAGTAGAATTCATGGCATCAACCACCACACTGGCATCCATCTCAATCACAATTTTAGACAAACCTCTATCAATAACGAACTGGAGAGCTCGTTGAAGACAGAGGGCTTCAGCAATCCGATGAGAGAAACAAATTGCCATAGAATCGACAAAAGCACTGCTAAAATAGCGCCTATGATCACGCAACACATCCCCCAATCTGACAAAAATGAAGGCACATGACGGAACAAGTTCTCTGATATGAAAATTCAAGGTTTCTAATACATAAAATTACTTCCTCTGGGTCATATAATAACCTCTTTAGCTTCCTTAGTACGAATATACATCTCCAATAGACATGGGACTTCATTGCTATACTTATCAACATATTTCTTCAAGAAATCCTTCTCATTCACTAGTAAAAACTACACAGTTTTGTTAGTTCGTTCTACCAGCCTCTTTGACTCCAAAACCTTAAAAACGT
The DNA here is from genome assembly GCF_963576675.1 of Euphorbia lathyris. NCBI lineage: Eukaryota > Viridiplantae > Streptophyta > Magnoliopsida > Malpighiales > Euphorbiaceae > Euphorbia > Euphorbia lathyris. The sequence continues at coordinate 92,394,894 of NC_088912.1, read as the reverse complement.
TATACCAGGGTCGAACCCTTTTTTCAATTGAAAGGTCAAATGATACGGGGGTTGCAAGTAGATATTGATGCCCCGTTTTCATAGTATGCAGGTAGAAATCTACACTATTCCTGATGTTCTCGTCTGGACAAGCTAAACAATTTGGAGCTCGCTTGAAAGCTTTCAGAATCTCCTCCTCCTTAAATCACATATCCCTCATCACCTCAATTTTTAAACTTAAAACCCATTTTTGGATCTCAACCTTTTCAAATGGTCAATTAAATCTCCATCGTATGTTAAAATCAGCAGCTAGAACACTGTAACCGTCAAATTTTATATTTTCTTTTAACCAATTTTTGGACCCAAAAGACTTATCCAAGTTGACATAATTGTTTCTCTCGTACTTGTACCGACGACGGAACAAGCAACAGAGCTATTATAACATCTCAAATGCAATGCAAGTAATCTCAAAAGATGTCAACATCTCAAACACCTAATCCCAGGAAAACCAGAATTACTTCCTCAAAAACCAGTATCATGTTCAACAGTAAATTTGAAGTGCAAGAAAAAGGCAAAAAGAGTTTCAAAATTAAATAGTCTTTCACTATTATCTAAGGAGTGCATAAGAGAATTTGAAAGAGAGCAAAATCATAATTCATTCACAAATTGGTACACGTAAGGTTATTGTGGAAGTTCAATTTTACTCTCATAATACATAATACTCTAATTTTACCCCCAAGATATAAGCTTTAGCTAGAACTGAGCATGGACCGGTTCGATTCATAAACCGAACCAAATAACCGAACTAAAAAAAGAGGCATTATGGAAACTAAAACTTTTGTATCAGATCAGACTATCACAATAGAATATAATATTAATTTCAGTTGTTCTTTTTCCAGATATCTTTAGAAGCCTACTGAGAAGTTAGATAAAAGGTTACCAAATTACCGTAGTCATAGCAACACAACAATAGAAAGCATCATGAGAATTGGATAAGTTTTCTAAATGAAAATTCAAAATTTAGCAACAATAGCAATTCTAATATCTATTATGAAAAGAGGTGTTCAAACCATCATTCTGCACTTTGCCAGATTTCACAGTCAATGAAACTGACACACACCTCAAATAGGTTTTGCTTTTGGTTAGAAAATCAAAAATCAATATCTAATGACATCCATTGAATTTATCATACAATCAGCAGCATTTTTCCTTCAATTTTAGTAAGGGTATAAGTATCGCAAGGCAGAGTTTCAAATCAGTTCCCAAAATAATATCCATTGAATTCAATACTAATATCATGTGAAAGACAAATTAGCCCACCAAAACCATAATTAGTAAAGTTAAGACTATCCAAAGAACTATTTACCTATTTTAATTGCAAAGGAAAACTTACTTCATCTCCATCGAGCACCGAGCTTTTGCCTTCCTTGATACCAAGATAGAACTCTAACAAACCAGGGACTTCATCTATAAACTGATCAATATATTTGTCACGGAAATTCTTCTCACCTATTTCTATGCGCTTTGGCTTCTTGATCCCTTTTATCAGCTTCTTTGACTCCAAAACCTTCAAATAACACTATATGGTTCATACAATTATCATTTTTCTTGTATTTATATCATATAACCCGAAATTGTCACCCCCTAGTCTCAACCCCATTACTTCATACTAGATTCTTTGAGTAGTGCATATACCAAAATTTGTAATACTTATTTAAAGAGAAAGATACAGAATGAGTTATTTAAAGGGAAGACATTGTAATTCCATCATTGCCAGATTTCACAGTTAATGAAACTGACATATACCAAAATTGTAATTCCATCATTTAAATTGAAAGATACAGAATGAGTTGTCTTCCTTTTCTAACAAACAGAGCAAATGAGAGAGACTTTTAGAGTACCTAAAACGAAGACATAGCAATTCTAATATCTAATATGGAAAGAGGTGTTCATACCATCATTCTGCACTTTGTCAGATTTCACAGACAATACACTCACGTGATGAAATTTATCATACAATCAGCAGCATGTTTATAAGTAAGCAACGGAGAGTTTCAAACAGTTCCCAAAATAATATCCACTGAATTCAATACTAGTATCATGTGAAAGACAAATTAGCCCACCAAAACCATAATTAGTAAAGTTAAGACTATCCAAAGAACTATTTACCTATTTTAATTGCAGCGGAAAACTTACTTCTTCTCCATCGAGCATCGAGCTTTTGCCTTCCTTGATACCAAGATAGAACTCCAACAAACCAGGGACTTCATCTTTGAATTGATCAATATATTTGTCACAGAAATTCTTCTCACCTATCACTAAGATCCACATCTTGATCCCTTTTATCAGCTTCTTTGACTCCAAAACCTTCAAAACATGATACCTTGGACGAACTCTTTTTTCAATTGAATACCCAAGTAGATTGGGATTTACAATTATAGTTTGAGGCTCCAACTTCATAGTATTTGTTAGCAACTATGCCACATCATATACAACCTAGCTCACACCAGATTATTTCCTTTTCTGTTATGCTGTAACAACTTGTAACAACTTGTAACAACTTTACTTTCCTCTCATTTTTCTGTATAAATAGCTCCTCATGGAGTTATTCTCTGTAATCTTTTCTGTGATAACTAGTTCAAATCAATAAGATCAATTCCACATTTCTACATGGTATCAGAGCTTCACTAGATCTATTGAAAATCGATTGTTACAATGCAACGAAGAAGACGAGCAAATGAAATCAACGCTGGAGATCCGTTTGCAGAGGAAGTCGAGATGACGAACGATAATGTGAATCCTTTCGGGATTCACACAACTCCATCCTTTTCTTCATCAGAGAATCCAGGTCTTGTGCTAATCAACATTCAACTTACCAGTACAAACTATTTGTCATGGAGTAGTGATATGATCCGAGTATTAACTGCCAAAGAAATGCTCAGATTCATCCTCGACGATGAAGAAATACCGACTGCAGGAACTCCAGCATTCCGAAAATGGAAGAAATACGACTGTCTTGTCTCTTCTTGGATCGTAAATACAGTTTCAAAAGAAGTCGCTGAAGGCTTCCTAACTATCGCTTCCGCTAGGGATCTGTGGAAAGAACTAGGGAAAAGATTCGGTGCCAGTAATGGTCCGATGCTGTACAAATTGAAGAGAGAAATCAGCCTATTTCAACAAGGTAACCTCTCAATCATGATCTATTTCAACAAATTGAATCGATATTGGGATGAATTGTCTATGTTGCGTCCAATCCCTAAATGTTATTGTGATGCTATGCACACTTGTACTTGTCAAGCTTTTAAGAGAATGGCTGATATGACAGAGGAAGATCGATTATTACAATTTCTTATGGGCTTAAACGATCAATACGATCATGTTAGAGGCCAGATTTTGTTAATGGATCCTTTACCAGATATTAGTAAAGCTTTTTCTATGATACTCAGAATTGAGAAGCAAAATGAAGTTTCATGTGATCAAAATGTTGAGATTGCCAGTTTTAGCAAGGCTCCACCATTGAAGCAATTTGACAACAAAGATAGGTCTAAAGTTAAAAAGGACAATGAAGATAAATTTTGTGATCATTGTGATTGTTCTGGACACACTAAAGCTACTTGTTTCAAGCTCATAGGTTATCCGGAATGGTGGAAAGATCCAAAGGGAAAAAACAAGAAAGCTTCAGGAAAAGGAGCTAAGGCAAATGCAATTTCCACAGGATATAATCCTAGTGAAAATACTGATTCGGATGATGACTTCAATCCTCGAGATATGAAGAAAATGGTTCATGAAATGTATAAAATGATAAAAGGAAAGAATGCCTCTAGCAGTTTAGAATCTCCTTTACAGGACTTCAACACTTTTGCAGGTTTTTCTGGTTTTTCAGGAAATGTGAAATTGATCACAAATTTTGAAGCTTCTTGTACAGATTACTGGATTGTGGATAGTGGTGCCACCACACACATGTGTTCAGGTGCAAACTGGATTACTGAACTAACTCCTTTGTCACAATGTCAGTCAGTTTCACTTCCTGATGGTTCTTCTCAGATTGTGAAACATACAGGCACAGTACATTTGCATCCTCATTTGACACTTACAAATGTCTTGTACTTACCTGGTTTCAAGTACAATTTATTGTCTGTAGGTCAATTACTCAAACAAACTGGGATTGCGATATCTTTTTCTGCAAATTGCTGCTATTTGCATCTTATTTCTTCTCACCAGTTGATAGTTGTAGCCTGGTTGGTGGATGGTCTGTACTTACTTGACAGGTCCTCATTTTCTCCTTCTGTACTTGCAAGAGTTCAAAAATGCAATCTAACCACCAATAATCCTACTACCACAGCAGATATTTGGCATCTCAGGTTGGGTCATGCCTCCTTTGACGCTCTCAGTCATATAGAGCCTATTGACATTGTTTGTAGCTCAGCAGATTGTGAAACCTGCCCCAGTGCCAAGATGCATCGCTTTTCTTTTCACCATAGTGAGATTAAGACTACAAGCATCTTCCAATTGTTACATGTAGATGTCTGGGGTCCTTATCAGGTGCCTACTCATACTGGTGCTCGTTTTTTTCTCACTTTGGTAGACGATTACAGCAGGGTTACTTGGATTGTTTTGTTGAAATCCAAAACTGAGGTGTTCAAAGCCCTTGAGACTTTCTTCAAAATTGCAGCTACACAGTTTAAAACACCAGTGCAGAAGTTGAGGAGTGACAATGGTGGTGAATTTGTTAATAAGACTTGTGCAGAACTTTTGAGGGCCAATGGCATTTTGCACTAAACCACATGTTCCTATACTCCACAGCAAAATGGCATAGTGGAGCGAAAACATAGGCACTTGTTGGAAATCACTCGGGCTCTTATGTTTCATGCTGCATTACCTGTTACTTTTTGGGGAGAGGCTGTTTTGCTAGCTGCTTCTATTATTAATGTCTTACCAAGCCGCATTCTACACTGTCACGTTTTTGGCTGTTTATGTTATTATAAAGTTTTGCCTATGATAGATAAGTTAGCACCAAAAGCTCTAAAAGGAATTTTCCTTGGTTTTACCCCAAGCAAGAAGGGCTATAAGATCTATGATCTTGATTCAAAACAGATTATTACCTCTCGAGATGTCATTTTTCATGAACATCTCTTCCCTTTCAAACAAACTTCACCTGTACCATCCCTTGCATCTATAGACCCTATCATTTCTTCTCCTTATTCAGACTCAGACCCTGTCATTCTTCTTGATGACCAGCTCTCTACACCCATACTTCCTGATACAGTTTCTACTTCTCTTACTCCGGTTCAGGAACCAGCTCGCAGATCCACTAGAGTGAGCAAAGCTCCCTCTTGGTTCAAAGATTTTGCACTTCATAGTGCTTCACCTTTTCCTATAACCACTTTTTCTCCATCACATAAGGCGTTTGTTTTGCAACTTACAAAACAGAAAGAACCAAAAAATTATCAGGAAGCTACCTCTAATCCTGCTTGGACGGGCTATGAATGAAGAACTAGACGCCCTTGAACAAAATAACACATGGCTCTTAACCCCTTTACCACCAGGAAAGAAGCCATTACCTTCTAAGTGGGTTTTCAGGATCAAATACAAGCAAAATGGTGATGTTGATAGATACAAGGCCAGACTTGTGGCTAAAGGCTTTACTCAGATATACGGAATTGACTTTCATGAATCTTTTAGTCCTGTTGCCCGAACTGTGACTGTTCGATTGTATTTGTGTATTGCAGCTTGCAGGAATTGGGAGATACATCAAATATATGTTAACAACGCCTACCTTCATGGCACAATTGATGAAGAAATCTATTTGTTGCCTCCTCAAGGATATACAAAAGCTTCTCCTGGCATGGTTTGTAAACTTGTCAAGAGCCTTTATGGCCTTAAACATGCTGGCAGAGCTTGGCACAAAGAAATTTCTACAAAATTGCTGCTGTACGGTTTTCATAGATCTGTCAATGACCATTGCCTTTTTATCAAAGCTAGCGAAGATGTTTTCCTGGCTCTTATCATCTATGTTGATGATATTCTAATTACTGGCAATCATCCTTCTAGTATTACAGCAATGAAAGAATATTTGCATGATCTTTTCACCATAAAAGATCTTGGCCAAGTCAAGTATTTTTTAGGCATCGAAATAGCCAGATCTTCTGAAGGTCTTCTTTTATCACAGGTTAAGTACATTGTTGATATGCTCAAAGACACAGGCCTCAATGAAGCTCACCCCGCATCTAGCCCTTTGCCATCCGGTGTCGTTCTTACTGATCCAGGCACTTTGCTTCTTGAACCTGACAAATACAAAAAACTGGTTGGCAAACTTCTCTACTTGGGATTCTCCAGGCCTGATGTCGCCTATTCGGTTCAACAATTAAGTCAATTCATGACTTCCCCTTGTGAGCATCATTTCAATGCAGGCTTACATGTTTTGCGATACTTGAAGGGAACTTTAGACTATGGTCTACTCTATCCATCCAATGCTTCCAATAAAATTTTAGCCTTTTGTGACTCTGACTGGGGCGGTTGTCAGAAAACTCGTAGATCACTCACTGGCTACTGCATTTTCTATGGCTCCTCCATGATTTCCTGGAAGACTAAAAAACAATCTGTTGCAAGCAAATCTTCAGCAGAGGCTGAATATCGCAGCATTGCTGCTACATGTTGTGAATTAAAATGGCTCTCAAATCTTCTAAAGGACTTCCTGGTTGATTTACAGTTTCCTATTACACTCTCATGTGATAGTCAGTCCGCTATCGCCATTGCTCGCAACCCCGCCTTCCATGACAAAGTCAAGCATGTGGAGATTGACTGCCACTTTGCTAGACAATGTGTAGAGGAAGGTTTTATTGATCTTACTCATGTCTCTACTCATGAACAACTCGCGGACATTTTTACAAAACCACTCAGTCACAATCACATGCTTCCTGTTCTGTCCAAGATGGGTCTTGTGCAACTCTCCCAATCTCCATCTTGAGGGGGGGCTGTTAGCAACTATGCCACATCATATACAACCTAGCTCACACCAGATTATTTCCTTTTCTGTTATGCTGTAACAATTTGTAACAACTTTACTTTCCTCTCATTTTTCTGTATAAATATCTCCTCATGGAGTTATTCTCTGTAATCTTTTCTGTGATAACTAGTTCAAATCAATAAGATCAATTCCACATTTCTACAGTATTAATGTAGAAATGCATTGTCTTCCTAATGTTCTCCTCAGAGTAAGATAAACATTGTGGACATCTCTTGAAAGCTTTTAGAATATCGTCCTCACTAAATCCCATACTCTTCATCACCTCAATTTTCTTCTTCCAAGTTGACTCACTCATTTGTAACATCACTTTAAAAGCATGTATGAACATAGTATCAGTAGTTTCAAAGCCCAGATTTTTAACAGAATTCACAGCACTAATCAACTTATCAGGATTTCGGAGTATACATATTGGGTACAAAATAAACAACCTCTCCACAGCATGATCAGGCACTCCCTCTTTAACCAAAACATCAACATTTTGTTTCAATAGAATCTTCACATTCTGACTCAATAACCATGGTGCACGCTTAATAGCCATTAGCAATTTCTCATCACTATCTAAAAACAACCTCAAGCACTGGACAGACGGTTTGATTTGAGAAGCTAAAGAGACTCTGGTAATATCCGTATTTGACAAAATGATATGGGGAAGTAGCTCACCTTCAAAGCCCATTTTGACGAGGTACTCAAATTTGGGTTTGAGATTGTTGTGAATTCTGCAATTGAGAACTTGAGGCCATTTCACGATCAATTGGGCCACATGGGTATCGCTGAAATGATGAGATTTAAGGAACTGAAGTACAGATTGAGGCTTTTGTGGAGTCTTCTCGTTGAACTGAAACTTCTTGGAGACAGAAAGAGCAGAGTTCAAAGAAAGCCCACATGAATTGACGAGGAATTCAACAGTATACGATGAAGGAGTTGCAGTAGTGGGTGATGGAGGAACGGAAGAAAGAGTTGCAGAGGATTGAAGAAAACGTTTTTGTATGCAAAATAACATGTTACTGATCAAATAATTCGCCATTTCGGAAGCTCAAACAATGCGAATTCAGAAATGGGAGGATAGGATAGGAAGAGAAATGAGAGTGAAGTGCATAAACTAGGGTTTCGTTCGGCCACCCTCCTATTCAATTTCAGAAACAAACGGGACTCATGAAAATAGTCCCTAAATTACGCATATGGTCCTGAATCTTATACTAACTTTCATTATGATTCATGACGATCAATTAATACTCGATAAATTAATAATCTTTTTAAAATAATAATTTTCTCCGATCCCGATTTGGATCAGATCACTAATTTTATACTCGATAAATTAATAACCTCTATAAATTAATAAAATTTCATGATCTCAATACAGTAAAACCTCTATAAATTAATAAACTCTTTAAAATAATAATTTTTTCTGGTCTCGATTTATGCTAGTTCAAAAAATGATCAATTTTAATAAATTAATAAGATAATAATTTTCTGGAACAACCTTTTATAAATACATTGTATTATTACCTCTATAAATTAATAATTTCTTAAATAAATATGCGAAATACATATAGATATACATACTTAAGATAATTTAACAAAATATGAATCTATAGTATTTTGATTTTTCTTGAAATTTAAATCTAGTTGAATTTCATCTCTAACTATTTTCAGTACATTCAAAAGTGTTCTGGTGTATCCTTATCAAATTGTAGCAAAAAATTGTAAAGTGTGGATGATGCTATAATTGTTTCCTTTCTTGTGACTGGTTTCAAAAGTATCGAATCATCCCCAACTTCATCCTCAATTGAATTTTGAATAACGCTCGACAAAATTTCTTCTAAACTTTGGACTTGTGAACATTCATTGTTTTCACCTGGATAATCCAATATTTGATTGACATCCATTAGATTGCGGTAACCAAACTGCCCAATTATTCCCTCAAATTTATGAATGTCTTCAGTGGTTGCTTCCTCTAACTTCGTTGTGACAGATTTATGAGAAGTCTATTTTTGGTATGATTTGAAACAACATTCCACATAAATTTATATAGTAATTCATTAGCTATGATACATTGAATATTTTTAACATAAATACAATGAACTTCCAAGTTCAATTAACTTATATAATGCACATTTAATTTTATTTGTTCATTGATTTTAGATAAAAACTTTATTTAAATTAGTAATTTAAAATTTATTTAAAAAAAATTTAAAATCACTCTATAAATTAATAATTATTAATTTATCGATTAATTAATAACTCTTTAATAAAATTCAATGGTCCCAACATTATTTAATTTATAGAGGTTTTACTGTATTATTAATTTATCAGTCTTGATCACATGCACCTTAATGAGCACGTAGAATTTGCTCATTCACCGTTAGATTTAGGCTTATTAGAATCCTAAGGTGGAGATTCAAATGATCATGAGGCTCAGATTTAATAAGCCTATTAAGATGTATGTGAAAATTCCTGATTAATTTATAGAGATTTTACTATATAATGACTTTTTTTTTTGTAGTGTTGTCAAGTCAAAATGACTAGTAATCTCAAATTTTGAAAAAAATCAATAATTAAAATAGTTTAAAATCACATTTTCTATAAAATTACAATTTTTTTCTCAGAGCATTGTTTTCAATCTCAGAACATTATTTTTTTTTAAGCCTTGGACTTCCCCTTTCATGAAGGTAAAAAATATCATTCCTATGCGATTCACAGGGTAAATAATTTATTATTTCCTTCATTTTTATCTTACACATTGTTTAGTTCCATTATTTTGAAAAATATATAATAATGTCATTATCTTTCGTCATTGTTAACTCTTTGATCATTATATCTATTTTTTAAGGTGTTCGCTATGGTTACTTTGTTTTTTACAAAGTACTATTACTTGGTGTGGTTTTCACCATTGGATTAATTTTATGCTCTATCATCCAATGGTGAAAACCACACCAAGTAACGGTACTTTGTAAAAAACAAAGTAACCATATCGGGCACCATTTTTTAAGATTTTTAAATGTTATATTTGGCATAAACAGACTAACATTGTCACTTTGTATCATACTATGACTGTCTCAAAAGTTAAGATATATTCAGTTAAAAATTAAAAAAATAGATAAAATGACTAAAGTGTTAATAGTTATAAAAATAGAAACCTTATAATTTGTTTTTCAAAATAAAAAAAAATTAAACAATTTATTATGTAAAAAGTTGAGAACTAATAAATTATTGAAGAGCGTTGCTTAGAAGAAAAACAGAAAAAAGCAAAAACATTACTTCCATTTATCATTTTAGTTTTTATTATTTTATTATTTGACATATACATCAAGTTATTAATAACTTAATATTGTTGCAAGTTATTTCATATTTAGGGGGTGTTTTTCTTCATTTCCACCTTTTGTTCGTCTTTCCATATTGAAAAATGACTTTTTTTTTTTTATTTCTTAAAAAAAAAGTAGTTTTTTATTATTTTTTTAACAGAAAAAAGTAGCTTTTTATAAAAGCATATAATTTCTGCTTTTCCAACAGAAACAACAAACCTTAACTGCAAACAACAGTTAAACCAAATTGACCCTTCATATATTCAAATTATATATATTTAGTAATTCTTTTAATATTTTAAATAATGTTATATACACAACTGAATTTGATCGGATCACAATTTTTAAATTAATAAGTTTTATCCATAAATTTAACATTTACATTTTACTAAAACAAGTTAGTAATTTTTTTATTTCACTATAAGATTTATAATGTATTTTAAATTCCGTGACTAGCGGTCACGCTAATTTAAAATGAAAATTAAAGGAAGAAAAAAAGGTAAACAAGCTTAATAATTTTATATTAATAGAAAATTCAATTTATTTCATAGAGTTCTTTTAGCAAAATAACAAAAACAACTTTTGAAAGAAATAAAATATTATTCGTTAAAAGTAATTTTGCTCGTAATGTTATCTCTATCTTTAGAACTTTCAGTGTTCCACCTCAATTGAGGATCTCCCACTTATATTTTGACTGGTGACACCTCCACTTTTTCAAATCATCAAATTAAAAATTGCGGAAAATGGTTTTGACTTATTGTAAGAGATTGTGAGAAAATGGCTTTGATATATGTGGATATATTTGTAAATTGTAATTTGCTTTTAGAAGGCTCTTTTTCTATCATACATTACAAACTTATCAAAGTTTCCAAGGGTATATAAAGAGTTGGGCTTTATAAGCTTTTAAATTGTATTTATTGGGTTTTAGCAAATATACCACACGCGCTCGGTCGTTTGCGCGCGACGCCCACCCGATCCGACTAGGCTCGAATTTTAATTTTATTTTTTAATTTTCTTCACAATATCTGTTTCACTCCTTTGAAGTTTTCTTCAACAATTTATTTAGTAAAAAACAGATCCTGATTTTTCTCCTGTTCTGCCTCCACGTTCTAACGTTCATATACACGTTCTAATGTTCTTATTTTTCAAGCTTATAAATACAAGTTTTCAGCTTTGAAGAAATACAGTTTTAATCTTTCTGGGCAATTAAACACTCTTGTTGTTCCATTATCTTCGAATTTGAGTGCACAAGTTCGAATGTCTCTATGTTAACCTTGGAGAGCGACCGGATTTCAGATTGCACCTCGGTCTGCTGAAATCGCTTTCAAGGCAGTGGCTTCCGCCACGGCACAGTTTGTTTCCTGTTTCAATTTGCTATTGTTTTTTCTGTAACTTTGTTCGTTTTCTAACAAAAATAACCTGTTATTGTTTTACTAAATCTCTAAGTGCATAGGCGATGGGGAAGTTATCATCGATTACTAGTCATTTTCTTCGTTCTTCTGCTTAGCTGTAGAGACAAGATGAGATTTATCAGTAATCTTCCTTTTCCAAAATGGAATTTATCAATGATCTTCTTCCTTTTTTCTCTCATCCTTGTTCTTCATTCAAGCGTGCTGGAGCCAACTGGAATTTCAGTTATTGTTGAAACACCTTTCCACAAGATTTTGATTTGACAAAATCATCCATGATTAAGAGACAATTAAATTTAAGTGTTTTATTTTAATTGTACTAATCCGTTTGTTCAATGTTGAGTGTAAATATAAATAAAGATAAATATAAGAAGTAAGACAGGAAGAGGTCAGCATAGAAGCCTAAAGTATCAAGCTGAGTGGAATCAAACTTAGCATCAAAAGACAAAGACATACACGCCCACAACAACTGTCTCACGAAGCTGAGCTGACTAAACTTACACTCAGATTGGAAACTGCAAATGACAAGGTTTTACGAAGTAGAAGCTGAGTGATTCTTCAGGACAGCATGAAAAAGTCGTTAGCTAAAAGACAATGATTACCGCCCCCCTGTACCAATAATTGAATCCTTGGAAATACGCAGCAAACACATTCCGAGATGTATGGGTCAATGGATTATTGGTAAAGGACAACTGACACAAAAAGACAAGCCAGACGTAAGAAGACAAACCTGACGTCTGAAGGAATGCAGAGGAAGGGAATGGCCGGAACAGTCTGAAGCTGACCAGAATCTGTCCCCTAAAAGAGCCGTTTCAACCTTAACGGCTGCATCATTTCAAAATGATCCAATTCCAGATTTTCTCCTATATAAGGACAATCAAAATCCTTGGATCATTGCCGGACTACAAAGAGAAAAATACAAGAGAGAAAAGATACAAAAGCACTTAGTTACAAAAATAGATCTTACACTCATCTTTCATTCTTTGTGTAAATGCTAGAGTGATTACTTGTAATCTTCTAAAGTGTTCTTTACTTGAAAAGAACAAGTGTTTATCAATTGTAAAATTGAAAGTGCTGTGTTGAGTGTTTGGTTGTAAACATTCAGTGGTAGAGAAATCTAGGTGCTGGGTTGTAGCACTTAGTAGGAGTTGAGTAGACGAATAGAGGAAGGTACTCTTGCATATTCAACTGCCTTGTAATTGGTTTGTGCTCTACCTTTAAAGAGCTCAGTATTGGATTCTAAAAGCCCGGAGGACTCTGGGGACTGGACGTAGGCGGAGAGGCCGAACCAGGATAAGTGATACTGAGTAATTTCTAAACTCTCTCTCAATTTATATATGTGCATGTGTTGTATGTGAAATTTACTCAGCATATAAAATTGTTTAAAGTTAACTCTGAGTAATTTCAAGTGATGAGTTAGAAGCTGACCTCCAAGAGTGTCAATATCTAACTTATAAATAAAACAGCTTTAGTCAATATCCGTCCAAAACTGTCTTATAGCATAACTGGCCAAACTGACCAAAAGCTGAGTTGACCAACTTGCAAAATAACTAAGTCAGCATACAATTAAACGAATATATTAGTTCCTAACCCCCCCCCCTTGGAACTAATCACACGGGACCAACAAGTGGTATCAGAGCCTAAGCTCACTACTCAAAGATATAACTATCTTGAGCTGATCCCATAAATGGGTGAGAACAGCACTCGTTTCCTTCCAGGGAACCAAACAATACAGATACTCCCTGAGGGATTATCAATCACTAGACCTCCCCTATTCTTTGGATCTAATTATACATTCTGGAAGAATAGGATGAAAAACTTTATTCAAGCCACAAACATGAGTGCATGGCTTGCAATTGTTCAAGGTCCACACGTGCCATATAAAACTGTTAACAATGAGAAAATTGTTAAGAGCAAAGCTGAGTGGACAGAGGATGACCTCAGGAAATTACAAAATAATGCTTCGGCTATAAATATGCTTCACTGTGCTTTAGATGCTGCAGAATACAATAAGATTTCAGGGTGTGAGTCAGCACATGATATTTGGAAAAAGCTTGAAGTGACCTATGAAGGCACCAGTAAGGTCAAGGAATCCAAAGTCAATCAGCATATGAGACTCTACGAGCTATTTGAGATGAACGAAAACGAAGACATCTCAGAAATGAACTCAAGATTCACCAACATCATAAATGAGCTCAAAAGACTAGGAAAGAACTTCACTGAAGAGGAACAGGTGAAGAAAATCCTGAGAAGTCTACCTAAGAGTTGGCAAGCAAAGAAAACAGCTGTAGAAGAAGCTCAGGACTTGACTACCTACAAATATGATGAGCTAATCGGATCCCTGCTGACCCATGAGATCTCTATGAAAAAATTTGAGGCAAAAGAAAAATCTGAAGATAAGAAACAAAAATCTCTAGTGATGAAAGCTGACTCCACAGAAGCTGAGTCAACTGATGATGAGGAAATAGCCATGTTCACTAGAAAGATGAAGAAGCTGTTCAGAAGAAATGACAGGAACAGCAAAAGGCCATACAAAAGAGGTGACAAATACAAAGCTGAGTCCAGTGACAAATATAAGAAGGACAGCTCCAAGTCTGTCACATGTTTTGAATGCCACCAAACTGGGCACATCAAGTCAAGCTGCCCAAACCTAAAAAGAGATAAGAAGGGAAACAAGAAGGCAATGGTAGCAACATGGAGTGACAGTGACGAGTTAACATCATCCGAAACTGAGCAAAATGAAACTGCCAATATATGCTTCATGGCAGATGATGGAGCTGACCAATCTCAATCTGAGCAAGCTGACATCTCTGATGAAACTGAACAGGAGGAACACAACAATGAGATAACATCCCTACTCTTTCTTAGAAATGAAATGGTAAATGCCTTGAGTGATTTATATGCACTAACTAAAAAGTGTAACAAGAAAATCAAATCACTTAGCAGGCGGTGTGACGAGATTGAAGAGGTCAAGCTAAGTGACCTCCGATATCTTCTCCAGGACAACTCAGATTTACATACCAACATGCAAATAATGCATAATCTTGTCACGGAGGTCCAATCTGAGTCAAAGAAACTTAGAAAGGATGTTACAATCTTACAGAGTCAAATAAAAGGCTCAAACAGGAATAAACCCCATACTGAGTACACAAGTACTAGCCAGCATAAGCAGTTCACTCAATGTGAATGTTGTGGGAAAAGGGGGCACACAAAAAAAGTGTGTTGGCATAACAAGCGAGTTGTCCAATGTGACTTCTGCGGAAGAAAAGGACATTTCACAAAGATATGCTGGCATGCTCAGCACAATAATGCTGACCACACTCAGTATAACCCTCAAAGGGTAAAATTTTGTGACTTTTATGGTAAACCAGGCCACACTATAAATGTATGTCGTCACAAATTAAAGTATGATTTTGCACCTGTTTACACTAACAAGAAAGGACCCAAAAAGAATTGGGTACCTAAAAATGAATAGTTTAAAATGCAGGTTAGCTTGACATGCGTAGAGAAGTCAAAGCTGTGGTATATAGACAGCGCATGCTCAAGGCACATGACAGGTGATGAAACACAATTCATCACACTAGAGCTTAAACGAGGTGGAAGTGTAAGCTTCGGAGACAATAAGAAGGGTAAGATAGTCGGCTCAGGTACTATCGGAGGTAACCCAACTATTGAGTCAGTCTCCCCAGTTAAAGGTCTCAAATACAATCTGCTAAGTGTAGCTCAGCTTTGCATGAGCGGCAGAAAGGTTGTATTCGATAATACTAAGTGTCAAATACTCGAGGGGAACACAAATGAATTGATTTTAACTGCCCCTCGCGTAGATAATGTATACATGCTAAATTTGGAAAAACAGTTTTCCAAAAACATATGCTTAGTGTCTAAAGAGGATAACTCCTGGCTATGGCATAGAAGACTTGGGCATGTCAGCATGGACCTTCTTGCCAAATTAGCTAGAAAGCAATTGGTTGAGGATTACCCAAATTGAAATTTGAGAAAGATCAATTATGTAAAGCTTGTCAGCAAGGGAAACAAACCAAAAAGTCATTTCAAAGTAAAAATATTGTCTCAACCAAGAGACCGTTGGAATTACTACACTTGGATCTTTTCGGACCTATCCAGCCACTCAGTCTGGGAGGTAAGAAATTTTCCTTGGTCATTGTAGATGATTTCTCTCGGTTCACTTGGATCATCTTGCTGAGTAGCAAGGATGAAACTTTTGAGATGTTCACTACACTTATTAGAAAGCTTGAAATTGACAAAGACCTAAAAGTAGCTCATATTAGAAGCGACAATGGTGGAGAATTCAAAAACCAACAGTTTGATGAATTCTGTGAAACCAGTGGTATTGACCACAATTTCTCTGCTCCTAGAACACCTCAACAGAATGGGGTTGTTGAAAGGAAGAACAGAACAATTGTCGAAATTGCTAGAACCATGCTGAGTGAAAATAGGCTTCCAAAGTACTTCTGGGGTGAAGCTGTCCACACAGCATGCTATATACTGAATAGGCCTCTAGTAAGACCTATACTTAAGAAAACCCCATATGAACTTTGGAAAGGACGAAAGCCCAACATTGGTTACTTTCGTGCTTTTGGATGTAAATGTTTCATACTCAATACAAAGGACAATCTTGCAAAATTTGATGCTAAAGCTGACGAAGCGATCTTCTTAGGGTACTCAACAAACAGTAAAGCATACAGAGTCTATAATAAACGAACTCAGGTTGTAGAAGAGTCTGTTCATGTTGAGTTCGATGAAGCTGACCCAACAGGAAAGACAACTCAGCTCACTGAAGATGAACCAAGCTCAGCTTCCGCTGATCAGAATGGAGCCTCTGAATCATCAATACAAGGGCTGACTAAAGGTAAGCAAGAAGTTGAAATAACTTTTATTGACCAATCTATTCCTATAGAGATTGTAGAAACACCTATTCCAAATGATTCAACATTGCCTAAAGAAATAAAAATCCCAAGAGGACATTCAGAAAAGTCCATTCTTGATGCTGCTGACAACAAGCTGATGACCAGAGATCAGCTTAGGAAATACCTCAGCAATATTGCGTTCGTCTCAATACATGAACCAAAGAACTTTGCTGATGCTGAGCACGATGAATATTGGATCAATGCCATGCAAGAAGAGCTTGACCAATTCACCAGAAATGAGGTATGGGATTTAGTGCCTAAACCTAGGGATCAAAAGCCTATAGGAACTAAGTGGGTGTTTAGAAACAAACTAGATGAGCATGGAAATGTGATAAGGAACAAAGCTCGACTTGTAGCCCAAGGCTATAGTCAGCAAGAGGGAATTGACTATGGGGAAACATTTGCACATGTTGCTAAGTTAGAAGCAATACGCATATTGTGTGCTTATGCCAGTTTCATGAACTTTAAGTTATACCAAATGGATGTCAAAAGTGCATTTCTTAATGGTTTCATAAACGAAGAGGTATATGTTAATCAACCTCCTGGGTTTGAAGATCCAAAATTTCCAAACCACGTTTATAAACTCAAAAAGGCCCTGTACGGTCTGAAACAAGCTCCAAGAGCTTGGTATGAGAGGTTGACCAACTTCCTGCTAACCAGGAACTATGTCAGGAGAAAAGCTGACACAACCTTATTCATTAAGAAAAAGGGGAAACATACCCTACTTGCACAAATATATGTAGATGATATAATATTTGGTGCTACTGACGAATCTTTGTGCAAAGAATTTAGCAAACAGATGCAAACTGAGTTCGAGATGTCCATGATGGGGGAACTCAACTTCTTCCTTGGACTCCAAATCAAGCAAGGTAAGAATGGCATCTTCATAAGCCAGTCCAAGTACACCAATGAAATGTTAAAGAAGTTCAATATGATGGACTGCAAACCAATATCAACCCCTATGGGTACTGATACTGTCCTATGCAAAGATGAGAAAAGTAAGTCAATAGACACTAAACTCTATCGAGGTATGATAGGTTCGTTACTTTATCTCACAGCTAGTAGACCAGATATACAGTACTCAGTATGTTATTGTGCGAGATATCAAGCTGACCCCAGAGAATCTCATCTAACAACTGTAAAAAGAATCTTTAGATATTTGCAGAGTTCAGTTGATGCAGGTCTATGGTATCCAACTTCAAATGACTTCACACTCATTGGATATACTGATGCTGACTATGGACGAGATAAGCTAGAACGTAAGAGCACTTCAGGAGGATGTCATTTCCTTGGAAGCTGTCTAGTATCTTGGTTCAGCAAGAAGCAATCATCTGTGGCCCTGTCTACAACTGAAGCTGAGTACGTGGCTGCTGGAAGCTGTGTTGCTCAAGTTCTATGGATAAAGCAACAGCTTGAGGATTATGGAGTAAAGACTGAAACAATAGAGATCAAATGTGACAACAAGAGTGCCATTGATCTGTCCAAAAATCCAATCCAACATAGCAGGATGAAGCATGTCAGCATAAGGCATCACTTCATCAGAGATCACGTACTAAAAGATGAGATCAAGCTGACCTATGTGCCAACAAATGAACAGCTTGCAGATATCTTCACCAAGCCTTTGGCATGTGAACAATTCAACATACTAAGGGAAGCTATCGGTATGTCTAATCCCCTTCAATAAATTCCTAAGTAAATGATGTATGATTGCCATGCTGAGTGAAAAGTTGAACCTTGTGCAAATGCCATGCCGAGTAAAATAACTCCTACTTACTGAACTTGAAATGTAGAAAAATCACATCATACTGAGTTGACATACATGCTGAGTGATTATCCTGAGTAGGTACATATACTGAGCAACTATCATGTACTAAGATAAAAAATTCATCTTGATCGAACTAAGTACTCAGTGTCATAAACGGTTCATTTTCTAGGAAAATTGCACTAGAACCCACCTGCACCATTAAATACCAACACGTGTAATAAAAAGGCACCTAGGAGAGGCAAACAATTATGAGACAACCCATGCGCCGGAAATGTCATAAATGACAGAATCTCTGCCGGTTGAACGCCCCAAGGAAAAACGGCTACTTCAATTAATACGACCGTTTTAGGTATATATAAATAATGGATAAAATACTTCTCAAATCTCCTCACACGTGAATCCTTTGGTATTCAGAATCTCTCTCTCTCAAATCTTCCACCAAAAATATCTGAAAATGACCAACACTCAGAAAATCTCCGGTGAAAATTCTGGAAAACTAATCACCGATGAAAGCCCTAAATCTCCTCCTAAGTCTAACCTAACTCCGAGCAAACGTCGTCAAACGGATCCGGCAAGTTCCTCAAAGTAGAAGAAACCCAAGGCTAGAACCATGGTGAAGGTTCACACAAAAGTCCACAATCTGGAAGTCCTCAAATGCCGCTGGTTCTCTCCCAGCTTCGTTACTGCCAAAAAGCCTTTTTCTGAATGGATTGAGAAGAACGAGTGGACAAGCCTCTTCTCTCTCCCCGGAACCTACTATCCACGATTGGTTAGGGAATTCTACTCCGGTCTCCATGTTGACAAGGATGATGCTGATTATTTAGAGACGCACGTTAAAGGTCACAAAATTGTCATTACTCCATCCTACTTAGCAACCCTACTCAACTTGCCTAATAAAGGAACCGAGTTTAGAACAACAAAAGAAAAGGTATCAACGGAAGTGCTTGACCAGATGAAGGGGTTTTGCAAACCCAAAAATTACAAAGGAGAAATACCCAGCACAAGTATGGGGCAAAACCAGAAGATGGCGCACTACATCTTAACAAACTTCTTCTTCCTTAAACTCAACTCAGCTTCGTCTGCCTCCAATTTCGAGTAGTGCTTCATATGGCACATGCTAACCTATTGTCCGCTGAATATGCCTGTGTTTTTGGTGGGAGCACTTCAACGAGGGGGAAAGAAACTTCGACTAGGATCTCTCATCACCAAGATCCTTGAAGATCACAAGATTGAGACCATCACTGAGACTAAAAGCTTGGGAGCAGAAATAACCGCAGCTCTGCTAACTGGGTTATTGTTCAACCAACCACTACAGGGAGGTGAAGATGTTGAGGAAGATGAGGAAGAAAACAATGCTGAGCAAGAACTTGAAACTGTGCTAGCAGCAGATGATGCTGAGCCAGAAGTTGAACCAGAGGATGTTCCTGCTGATTCCCCCAAAGCAAAGAAGAAGAGAAAGACACTTGCCACTTGTGCAAAGGATATTGAAACTGTGCCCAGGAAGAAGAGGGTCATGACAAGAGGAAAGAATATTGATGCTGACCTACCTCAGGTTACACCTGAGTCAGCAGAGCAAAGGAAAGGGCAAACTGAGCCCGAGGAAGAAAATGAAGAATCCCCAGAACAGCCGCTGAAGAAGAAAAGTAGAAATTCTGGGTTGAAAATAGTTGAGACTGATCCACTTGATTGGGTCGTGACACCCAAATCTCACAGCACTCAGAACATTAGGATTGATCTTGAAAAAACTCCAGTTGAGCAAGCTGATGAAGAAGAAGAACAACGACAAGTTGATACTCAGCTTAATGCTGAAGAAACAGATCATGCTGAGCCAGACAATGTTGAGCAAAATCAGGAAAAACATGTTGAACAAGAAGATGAGGAACTTCAAAGAGAGGATCTAAATGTTGAAGCTGAGGTTGAGGATACAAATGTCCAAACTGACCCGTCTCCTCCAAAAACTAAGTCCCTCAGAAGATTGAAAAAGAAAGCTGTCAAAACTCCTCTCATTGATCTCTTGGCAGATTCTCCCTCTTTGGAGCAAACTACGGATCCATCCGAAATCCAGTTCCAGTATTTTTCCCATTCTGTTGAGTCTCCTCCCAAGGAATCGGAGCAAAATCAAGCCTCTGTTACTCACACTGAGGAACATGCCAAGACTCCACAGAATCTAAATCCTTCCGAGCAAGAGCTCGAAGATCCAGCCACTCAACATGGGGAGAAAGCTATAGATCCACCTGTTCAAACTCAACATCCTGATCAAGACCCAACTGCTCAAGCTAGTAAGCAGCCAACTCCACCACCATCCAGCTCCACCTCCATTCCTGCGTCTGAGCCAACTTCCACTGAGCAACATGCCTATCTTAGTGCAACTCAGTCTAGCCGTCGCATCATCGAAACGGCTCAATCTCTTCTCCAGGAGTTCACCACTTCTGATGCTGCTAGGTCTGCTCATCCTGAGTCCACAAATATCTCTGCCATCACTCAGCTTCTCATGGAAATTAAGGGACTCAAGGATCTTGTCAGTATTGTGACCACCATCCAATCACAGCAACCTAAGCAAGATCACATTGCCAAGCTGACTGAGCTATTCCTTCCGATGATAAATCACATGAACTCACTTGAAGGTAAAATCAATAATCTCTCTGTCCCTACTCCAGGATATGCAACTTCAACTGAGTTAGATCAACAATTTGCCAAACTGAGAGCAGAACTACCCAACCTTGGGCCTACGGCCAATCCTGAGTATGCCACATCTGCTGAGTTGCAGGGATGCTTTGCCAAGCTGACTGCCGATCTTACTTGTACACGCGATCTTGTTTCCTCCACTTCTCAATGTACAATTGATCAACTTAGTGAAGCCGTGAGTCTTCTCAGTGTCAACAAAGCTCAGATGGATATTGACCCCATCAATGATAAACTTTCACAAGGTATTCTACAGGCTGTTCGTTATGACAATGCTCAACGCATCTTCTATGATTCTGCCCTATTGAAGATGTATCATCAATCCTTTGCTCAGATCACCAGCTCCCTTACCTGGCTTAGCAAGTCCCATGAGTGTATTATCAACCTGATCACTGGATCCATCCCCGTTCCTCGAAACGTTCGAGATGATTGCGTTCCTGTAATAGACGGCTTGAGTGAGAGCACGAAGCGTTTACAATGCTATTCGAATGTTCTATCCTCAGCTGCAAGAAATGACACCTTTGTCTACAAACCCGATGCTGGCAAAATGGGGGAGAGAACTCAACCTGGAACTCAACAACAGACAGGTGCATCTGGAAGCAAAGTGAAAGGAAAGGGTAAAGCTGTGTGAAGAAGTGAAACTTAAGTGTTTGTGTGTGAAACTGTTTTTGTGTTTGTTTCGAAATATATTTTGTGGGCACAAGTATTATGTATGTGTATGTTTCATCCAATGAACTGTTTTTTTCTTCCGTTCAAATGCCATGCGTGTCAATATACATCAACATAAACAAATTGAACAAACAAATACTCAGTATACATAATAACGAGTAAACTAAACTGAGCATTCAAGCATTTCTGAAAGCTGACCTAGACTCAAAATAAATTAGAACTAAATATTGTCAGTACACACATCTTTAGTTTATCTCAAATAAATCTTGGTAGGTTTAAGAGGTAAATTAACAGATGCAACCCTTACGGGGGAGAAATTTCAGAAATATGAAAAATAAATCAATCATGGGGAATTTCAAAACTGAGTTCCATAATTATGCATTTTGCCAACATCAAAATGGGGGAGTTTGTTGAAACACCTTTCCACAAGATTTTGATTTGACAAAATCATCCATGATTAAGAGACAATTAAATTTAAGTACTTTATTTTAATTGTACTAATCCGTTTGTTCAATATTGAGTGTAAATATAAATAAAGATAAATATAAGAAGTAAGACAGGAAGAGGTCAACATAGAAGCCTAAAGTATCAAGCTGAGTGGAATCAAACTTAGCATCAAAAGACAAAGACATACACGCCCACAACAACTGTCTCACGAAGCTGAGCTGACTAAACTTACACTCAGATTGGAAACGGCAAATGACAAGGTTTTACGAAGTAGAAGCTGAGTGATTCTTCAGGACAGCATGAAAAAGTCGTTAGCTAAAAGACAATGATTACCGCCCCTCTGTACCAATAATTGAATCCTTGGAAATACGCAGAAGACACATTCCGAGATGTATGGGTCAATGGATTATTGATAAAGGAAAACTGACACAAAAAGACAAGCCAGACGCAAGAAGACAAACCTGATGTCTGAAGGAATGCAGAGGAAGGGAATGGCCGGAACAGTCTGAAGCTGACCAGAATCTGTCCCCTAAAAGAGCCGTTTCAACCTTAACGGCTACATCATTTCAAAATGATCCAATTCCAGATTTTCTCCTATATAAGGACAATCAAAATCCTTGGATCATTGCCGGACTACAAAGAGAAAAATACAAGAGAGAAAAGATACAAAAGCACTTAGTTACAAAAATAGATCTTACACCCATCTTTCATTCTTTGTGTAAATGCTAGAGTGATTACTTGTAATCTTCTAAAGTGTTCTTTACTTGAAAAGAACAAGTGTTTATCAATTGTAAAATTGAAAGTGCTGTGCTGAGTGTTTGGTTGTAAACATTCAGTGGTAGAGAAATCTAGGTGCTGGGTTGTAGCACTTAGTAGGAGTTGAGTAGACGAATAGAGGAAGGTACTCTTGCATATTCAACTGCCTTGTAATTGGTTTGTGCTCTACCTTTAGGGCTCGTTTGGTAAGATGTAATGGGCTTTGTAATGGAATGCCCATTACATTGAAGGATCATTACCATGTTTGGTTGCACTTTAAAATTTTGTTGTAATGGAATGAGAAATACATAGATTAAATTTTGTTTAACAACCATTCATTACATAAAAAAAATGGATTGAATTCTCATTACATCCAACAAGTAATCCTAATTTCTATCTTTAAAGTTCCATCTAACCTCTCATTTGTCAAATCTCACTTCTCATCATTCTCAAAAACGCAAAAACTAGAAAACATAAAAACGAAAAAAAAAGCAAAAAAATAAGAAAAATAAGAAAATGATAGAAAAAAACGGTGAAAATGGAAAACGAAAAACGCGAAAAATGTAAAAAAAAACTATGAAAACACGGGAAATTATATACTAATTTCATGATTTTCATGTTTTTTTTGTTGATTTTAATTATGTAAATAAAAGTTTGCGATTATATTTAACTAACAAACATAAGTAATGTAATGCTATTTACATTTCATCATTTGTTTTAACCAAACATGGTAATGGAATCACCATTCCATTCCATTACATTACAAGTTTGATTACATTACAAGTTTGATTACATTACATTGCATTACGTCATACCAAACGCACCCTTAAAGAGCTCAGTATTGGATTCTAAAAGCCCGGAGGACTCTGGGGACTGGACGTAGGCGGAGAGGCCAAACCAGGATAAGTGATACTGAGTAATTTCTAAACTCTCTCTCAATTTATATATGTGCATGTGTTGTATGTGAAATTTACTCAGCATATAAAATTGTTTAAAGTTAACTCTGAGTAATTTCAAGTGCTGAGTTAGAAGCTGACCTCCAAGAGTGTCAATATCTAACTTATAAATAAAACAACTTTAGTCAATATCCGTCCAAAGCTGTCTTATAGCATAACTGGCCAAGCTGACCAAAAGCTGAGCTGACCAACTTGCAAAATAACTAAGTCAGCATACAATTAAACGAAAAAAGTTATATTAGTTCCTAACCCCCCCTTGGAACTAATCACACGGGACCAACAGTTATATCATAGTCTTCCTTTTTCATTTTACCAAAATTCGATTCCAGAACACCAAAACTGATTTTCTTGCAACACTTTACCATTATCCATTCCGATGTGTAAAACTGATATTCGTGATAAACCGGGATTTCAATTCACTCGCTATTGGCTTGTTAGCTTTTTAAAACAAAATTTTGTTTTGGTTTGAGGTTCTTTTTATATAGATATTTTCCAATTTTGTTCGTATTAACAACCTTAATCTTTCTTAGTTTATTGTGTATGATTGAATTGAAATCCTAATTAGAAAGAATCTGGGTTGGACACGACGGAATGGAGAACGATGAAAAGCAGTTAAGGAAATCAATTTTGTTGTTCTGGAATTGAATTTTCTTAGAAGGAAGAGTATGAGAGAACTAAAATTCCAGTTGGATTCGGCCTGCTTGAATGGAGAACGGTGATGAAAGAAGAAAAAAGATTACTGATAAATCCCCTTTTGTTGCTGTAGCTAGGCACAAGAAGGAAGAAAATCATTAGTAATTCCTTTTGTCTATGCATTTAGGAATTTAGTAAAATAATAACTAGTTTTAATTTGATGGTTTTGAAAAGTTGAAATACCACCTATCAAAATATAATTGGAGGTCCTCAATTGAGGTGGAACACATGGTCCTTTATTAAAATCCCTGTAAGACTAGTTTTACTCTAAATATTGGTAAGTTAGAGTAAATTTCAAATATCATTATTGAGAAATACATATATTTTGTTCTTATATTCTGCACAATTTGCATATCAGTTGACTAAAAAAAATAATTATTTTTAATTTCAAAATAAATTAAGAGATGAATTTTTTTAAACTCGGTAAAATATTTAAATTTTAAATGTTTTTATCCAACATAACGCATTATAATTTTTTTTTCTTTTTTTAAGTGCATACATTAGTTTGTTTTTCATAACTAATGAGTGATAGGATAATTCACATATGGAATGAGATAACAATATTTATTACTAAGAGACAATTTCATGAATAATATTTGAAATTGTGATACCACTTGTCAAGGGACCAGGTCGGAGCTAGGCCAAAGCCTCGTGTGGCGCCAAGATTTTTCCCAGGTCTCAACCAACCAACACCTACCGAAGGGGTTTATCCCCTTAAAACATCAGACATCTCGTCAATTCGTAAATCCGTAGTCCGTCCCAAAGGGGATTCCCGTGGTTAAACCTCGCTTCCTAATGAACCTGTATTATAGGGCATCTCGTGTACCCAAAGTGTCCGTAGGTAATCCACCCTACAGAAATATCTGCCTCCTTTCCCAAAGGCCGGATTCCCGACTCTCCTATTCCCTAATGAACAAAAATGGATTACTTAAACCAATTACGATAACTGGTCCAAGGATTAGCGAAAATCTGATGCTAGAGACCCTATCCCCTTACAATGATCCAACATTATTAATAAAATATTAGACTTTATGAGTAAAATTATATTGTACTAACAAAGTTAAGAATATTTGTATACTTTTCCTGTTTTTAAAATATCAAACATAAATTCCAAGGACTTTTTTTTAAAACAAAGAAGAAATTCCAAGGACTTAAAACAGCTATAGCATCTAGTCCAATAGCATCTAGTCCAAAAAAATCAATTGTCTTAGTATGCTTTAAAAATGTCATATTTACCTTTTTAAGTTACTTAAATTCATCTATTCACTTTTTTAAACTGATATATTGACTCCCTAAACTGACGTAGAGTGTTTAGAGTGGTTTATTGAATCCCTAAATTATAGAAGACTTACTTAGAGTGTTTAGAGTGGTTTATTGAATCCCTAAATTATAGAAGACATCATCCCCCGACCTTTTCAAATGGTCAATTAAATCTCCATCATATGTTAAACTCAACAATTGGAACACCGTCAAATTTGACATAATTGTTTCACGTGCTTGTATCGACGACGGAGCAAGCAACAAGCCATTAGAGCATTTCCGATATAAGGAACTTTAAAACTTATCAAACACCCAAAATATAATATTATTTTGACTTAATACATATTTACACCTTTAACCCTTCGTAAGTTTTGCTTATTGACACTATGAACTTTCAAAATAACTTATATCACATACCTATACTTAGCTTTAAAAACCTATTATACGTCTATAGTGAGCTTTAAAAACCTGTCACACACATATACTTGGCTCATTCAGTCCACCTATACAAAAAAAAAATCATTGATTTGTCA
Source organism: Euphorbia lathyris (assembly GCF_963576675.1). Lineage (NCBI taxonomy): Eukaryota > Viridiplantae > Streptophyta > Magnoliopsida > Malpighiales > Euphorbiaceae > Euphorbia > Euphorbia lathyris. The sequence continues at coordinate 92,368,491 of NC_088912.1, read as the reverse complement.
TATTTGACAAATGATGTAGCATGTGCATACTATAGAGAAAAAAAAAGAGCATGAATTCGTTTTGTATGTCACTCATCTGTCAAATATGATAAATCAACAATTTTATGTGCAAGAGATCTAAATGAGAGTTTAGTATTAAATCAACAATTTTGCGTGCAAGAGATCTAATTGAGGTGTGTGATAGATTTTCAAAACCAACTATAAGTGTGTTATAAGTTTTTAAAATCAACTATAACGGTGTGATAAATTATTTTAAAAGTTCAAAGTGTCAATAGGTAAAACTTGTCAAGTTGAAAGGTGTAAATAAGCATTAAATCATTTTATTTTCTCTTATCCTATAACTTTTAATAACTTCTATTTTTTTAAAAACAAACTCAAATACTATGCAAATTTATGATCAACTCTAATTCGTTTAATTATGGATTACACATCGTTAAATGGATCATTAACCCATTTTGATTTGAATCGAAAAATTGATTCTGATAAGGGTAATTTTATAAAATAAATTTTTAACCCTCTCAAACTCCTGAATTTGAAGATGTTTGTGATCTTTTCATTCAACCCTTCTCAACCCTCCAAAACTCCCCCCTTCCACCAATCACACCCTTAATAATACTAAGCATTGTCAAACACCTAATCCCAGGAAAACCAGAATTACTTCCTAAAAAACCAGTATCATGTTCAACAGTAATTTTGAAGTGCAAGAAAAAGGCAAAAAGAGTTCAACAGTAAATATGACTCTAAAGTCATTAAGTTGCACATCAGAGCCATTAACCCTCTTCTTGAATTTGATTATTCCTGTCACATCTAATTTGTGGTTGCATAATTATTATCTTTGCTTCGCAATGGAAGCTATCTTTTCATTCCATGAAAATATCAAAACACACAAGGTTCACAGACCCTTGAAATTTCAGAAAGTATGGTTCCAAGTTACATAACATAACAGTGAACAGCAAGTTTACATAACATAACAGTGAACAGCAACAACAAGAGCAAATCAAATCACTCTTTCGGAAGTAACAAAACAGCAAGTTATAATCAAACATCAATGGATGAATGAGAAATTACCAAATTCAATGGATGCTCAACGAACAATTATAATCAAACATCATCATCAAATATTATAAATTGATGTTCTCCTCTATCACAAACAACTGATACTTGTAGGTTGTCGGAAGAGATTTTGAAAGAGAACAAACTCATAATTCATTCACAAATTAGTAGATCTAGTGATAATGCTCGAATTCTCCTTGGGGAAGTTCAATTTTACTCTCATAATACAAAATACTCTAATTTCACTCCCCAAATAGAAACTTTAGCTAGAACTGAGCATGGACCAGTTCGATTCATAAACCGAATCAAATAACCGAACTGAACAAAGAAGCATTTTTTGGAAACTAAAACTTTTGTATCAGACTATCAAAGGGTATTGAGCAAACAATAGAATAGAAAACAAATCACTAGCCCGGTCACTGTTCTGAATATTTCTTTACTGTAGTCATGGCAACACAACAACAGAAAGAATCGTGAGAATTGGATAAGTTTTCTAAATGAGAATTCAAAATTTGCAAACTTTGACATGTGTTGAACTGATACTTGAGTTCAGCACCAATTGTCATATATTAAATAAAACAGTGATTATAAAGAGATGAACTATTGACTAGTGATGATGATCATTGCATCTGGTGCACAAACATGATGATGATCATTGCATTTGGTGCACAAAAATCTGATTCTGGTAATTCAACCCAAATATTTATATTTATATTGGAAGAAGCAGATTCTTGATCTTAATCAACTGCTGATGAGTGGATTGTTTCTGCTGCGGAATTATCTCCACCAGCTCCCTTAGTCAATGCCATTTACTCACAATAAAATAAAAGCCAAAACAAGTAAAAGAAGGTAATTTGTCTGGACTCCATTACTCCATACTAGATATACCAAAATTGTAATAGCCATTTACAGAGAAAGATACAGAATCAGCTGTCTGCCTTTTCTAACAAGCAGGGCAAGTGAGAGAGACTTTTAGACTACCTAAGACCAAGACATAGCAATTCTAATATCTAATATGGAAAGAGCTGTTCATACCATCATTCTGCAATTTGCCAGGTTTCACAGTCAATGACCTCAAATATCTAATAATATCCATTGAATTTATCATACAATCAGCAGCATGTTTTCCTTCAATTTTAGTAAGGCTATAAGTACCCAAGGTAGAGTTTCAAATCAGTTCCCAAAATAACATCCATTCGATTCAATACTAATATCATGTGAAAGACAAATTAGCCCACCAAAACCATAATTAGTAAAGTTAAGACTATCCAAAGAACTATTTACCTATTTTAATTGCAAAGGAAAACTTACTTCTTCTCCATCGAGCACCATGCTTTTGCCTTCCTTGATACCAAGATAAAACTCCAACAAACCAGGGACTTCATCTATGAATTTATCAATATATTTCTCCCGAAAATTCTTCTCACTTATCACTAAGTGCTTAAACTCCTTCATTCCTTTTATCAGCTTCTTTGACTCCAAAACCTTCAAAACATGATACCTTGGACGAACTCTTTTTTCAATCGAAAACCCAAGTAGACTGGGATTTACAATTATAGTTTGAGGCTCCAGCTTCATAGTGTTAAAGTAGAAATTCAATGTCTTCCTAATGTTCTCCTCTGAGTAAGCTAAACATTGTGGATGTCGCTTGAAAGCTTTTAGAATATCGTCCTCGCTAAATCCCATACTCTTCATAACCTCAATTTTCTTCTTCCAAGTTGACTCATTCATTTGTAACATCACTCTAAAAGCTTGTATGAACATTGTATCAGTAGTTTCAAAGCCCAGAGTTTTAACAGAATTCACAACATCAATAATCTTTTCAGGATTTTGGAGTATAGATCTTGGGTGTGAAATTAACAACCACTCCACAGCATGAGCAGGCACTCCCTCTTTCACTAAAACATCAACATTTTGTTTCAATAGAATCTTCATATTCTGACTCAATAACCATGGTGCACGCTTAACAGCCATTAGCAATTTCTCATCACTATCTAAAAACAACCTCAAGCACTGGACAGACTGTTTGATTTGAGAAGTTAAAGAGACTCTCGTGATATCAATATTTGACAAAATGAGATGGGGAAGTAGCTCACCTTCAAATCCAATTTTGATGAGGTACTCAAATTTGGGTTTGAGATTGTTGTGAATTCTGCAACTGAGAACTTGAGGCCATTTCGCAACCAATTGGGCAACATGGGTGTCGCTGAAATGATTAGATTTAAGAAGTTGAATTACAGATTCAGGCTTTTCTGGAGTCTTTTCGTTGAGCTGAAACTTGTTGGAGACAGAAAGAGCAGATTTTAATGAAAGGCCACATGAATTGACGAGGAAATCAGCAGTAAACGATGAAGAAGAAGTTGCAGTTGTGGGTAATGGACGAACAGAAGAATGAAGAAAACATAATCGAATGTGAGGAGGGAAGATGATATTTCTAATGAAATGATTAGCCATTTATGCGAATTCAGAAGTGGAGAAGTGAGAATGGATGAGGATCGAATGCAGAAACTAGGGCTCAGCTCACCCAGCCTCTTATTCAATTTCAGAAAGGGGAAAATCTTAAATAGACTTTTTTTTTTTGATAAAAAATCTTAAATATACTTAAAATCTTATTTATCCTGTAGCTTTTTTCAGGATTAGGTGCATACAAAAAAAAATAATAATAATTTTATATTAATAAAAATTTCCATTTATTTTAGGTATAAAAGGACATAAGAAATTTTGGATCTAGATCAATGCACACCTCTTACAACTCGTTTGTTTCCGATGTTACAGTTTGTTGTTTGTTATTAGTAAGTTAGTGAATATTAAGTTGTTCTTTTATGCTAAAAGTAGTTGTTTTAGAATTTTACCAAACACTTTCTATCTTTTGTTCAATAATGATAAACAAAAAACACAGTTCCGAAAAATGGAAACAAACTAACACTTAATTAGTCGAGCCAGCTTCCCCCATCTCCGCTCGAAATAAGTAACTCAATGTGATTATCAGAATAAGATTGAAAGATCCACTTACCTCGAATTTCCACATCATCGCCAATCCATCGCTTCTTCCCCACCGATCAACAGAGAAACATTCATCAAACTTGAACTTCTTACATAGCAGTGAAATACAATTCTGGTTTGTAAGTGTCTCAATCAGGAATACAATAGTAGGTTTGTTAGCTTTAATAACATCCCCCAACACACAAGTTGCTCGGGGATTTCCGAGACCCCGGCAATTCCAACTTAGACAATTCATAGCACTCGGTGTGCCAGAGCTGCAGGTCGCACCCATACTTCTGCTGAAGAGAGCTCCCCATCTTTCTGAGAAACGAAGTCGTCAAGTGTTTGATTGCCTTGGTTCAACGGATTGGAATTTTCATCAATAGCACCCGAGCCTACCAAAAGTGGATTGCTCTTCAGAATTGGTCGGCCCCTCCTTTGCTTGCGATCCTCGGCTAGCTCAATACCATTATCTTCCTCACTATCCATGTCAACATCCACAATGCCATTACTCAGTATTGGCAGACGACCTTGGTTGGGACCTCTAGCGATTTGAGCATGGTTCACTGGTTTCATGACCTGCTGTTCAGGAACGTTGAGGTGATTGGAAATATCCTTGAGAGGAAAGCCTTGCTTCGCACGACCCTGTCCAGCCTGGTGGGATCCACTTACTACCCTAGTACCAAAGGAATTTCATGCCTCCTTCCAGTCAAAACCTCCTTCGCAACCTGGATCCCACAGCCAGCGAGAACTTCCTCTGTCCCCACCACTACGGACATTGGCCTTTTACCATTCTCCCCACTCCGCACTAAGTTCCGCGAGTGTGTAGCAAAAATCTTTTCACAGAATTTGTCTGAATGACCCAAAACACCACACATATAGCAAAAGATTCATAGTCGTTCATACTTAAAATGGATGAACATCGATTCACTCTACGAATTTTAATTTTCTTAAACCGTTTAAGCGACTTGCAAACATCAATCTCCACTAGAATCCTCATATATTTCATCTTGACTCCCAATGTGCTATTACTGTCGAATTCATGAAAGCGGCCAAGAAAATCTCCAATTTGCCTACCCACATGTTCAGACATCAAGCCAATAGGAAAATCATAGACCGGGACCCATATCTCCATTTGAAACAACTCTATTTCCTTAGGATTGACACCTCCAGGCCGGTCAACGAAGGCCCCCGTCTACAACCCAGTTCTTGTCCACCTAGCTAGTGAAAGAACTCGAATGTGAAAAGGTTTGGTGTGAGTTCTTGAATGGCAACACCCCTTCACGGTCGACACAGATTCGCTAGGCAAGTCTTCATTGCCGGAACATTCAGCACTTTATCTGTAACAAAACTCGCTATAAGGATGAGACCATTATCAAAGGTCACAGGCTATACAACTGGCAATCCCAAGTCCAAGCCTTCATTCTCATTGTCCTAGATGTTCAATTGAGCCAAACTTGCTTCCATGAGAAAAACCGCGCATAGAGAAAACAATAGCACAAAAAAAAGCAAAACACACATCTGGTGGTAACCAGAGATCATCAATAAGAAATTGTAGCAAAACGAATCTGAACCAAAATGAATGAGGGTCACCAAATAGGATCGGCGACAAGAAAACAGTGAAACAAAACACAAAAACTCTCACATGGAGAGACCAAAACAACTACTAATTTTATCTAATTACTATTAAGATTTGAAATTGCACCATATGATAAATTTTAGAGTTAAGGTTGCATTGTATTACACTTAGACTAAATATATTTCCCTGATAACTAATATATAGCTAAATTTATAACTTATATTTGTTTAAATTTTTAGTGCATTTTAAAGTGAAAACAAAGGAAAGCTAAAAATAAAAATAAGAAAATAATTTTATATTACTCCCTCCATTTTTAAATAAGTGTCATTTTAGAATTTTCACACAAATTAAGAAACACAATTAATATGCACTTAAATTAATAAATTTATATGGATTAACTAAATAAAAATTATCTCTCCTATAATGATTGGAGAAGAAACTTTGAAAGCTTAAAAAACACATAAATCAAGATAAAATTTAAATGCTTAGATCAAAAAACTATACTAAATTTTATTGAAAAATGAAAACGACACTTAAAAAAGAATAAAAACAATTATCTAAAACGACACTTATTTGAGAATGGAGGGAGTAATAAAAAATTCCATTTATTTTAAGTATAAAATATAAATTTAGGATTGGAGAAATTTTGGATCAGATCAACTTTTAATTATTTGGAACTCAAAAAATAAATTCAACTCATATATGCTGAATTAAAAAAAAAATCAATATACAACTCTTAATTTGCTGAGGGTATAATTAATACTGCTACACGAGACTGGAGGGGTGTGGAATGGAACATAAGAACACCTATAACGGGTGGTTCTTGATGAGTTGAGATAAACTGGCATTCTTATGCCTGCTCTGTCTCACATTTATAGTATTTATATCTACACGTTTCAAAAAATGTTACAAATAAATTAGATAAATTTAGATTGTATCTTTTACTTTACGAATTTAGCAAAAGAAACAAAAAATTATCCAAATACAAATGTTTTAGCAAAATGTAAACAAAAAAAAAAGTGTAATCAATTTCTATAATACCAAACACATAAATTTCAAGAATATAAATTTCCTTAATTTTTTTTATATATACATTGTTATTTTTCATTAAAAAAATGTTAGGATTTAAACTTAAAATCTCAAATTTTCATGTTGAAATTAATAGGGTAAAATTCTACAATAATTAGGTCTTGTTAGGTTAAGAATGAATTATGGATCAAATTGGTTTAAGGTATTTTGGTAAAAAACTAAAATTAATAGTCAAGTATCCACTCGTAACTGAAACGGATAAGGTAAAATTCTACAATAATTAGGTCGGATAAGGCTAAGATTGAATTATGGATTAGGTAAGTTTAAGATATTTCGGTAAAAACCGAAACATCGTTACCCTACCTAAGGTAATATTTAGTAATTAGGATTTGTGCTGCAAATTAACGCTTTAGCCTGATGAAATCTAAGAAAATGATTAACGGTTATCTTTTAAGCCTATAAATAGAGGCTTAAGCTTCCTCCCTTTCAACATTCCTAAAAAAAAAAAAAAAACTCCCTCTCAGCAGACACAAAAGTCTCATTTCATTTTACAAAAACTTTGTGGTTCTGTTGCATCTCCTTCCAAAAGCGATTTAGTATAAGAGTTATAATACGATATTACATTTTGATTTCACGGTTTTTTCTCTATTCTTGTCTAGTGGAAATTTGTTTAAAATGGATATGAAGAAATGAGCCATTTTGTGGTTAGTCTCGTCTATTTGAGTGTATACAACATTAAATTCGGTTAATTGTTGAATTATAGATTGTTTATTTTGCATCAAGTTATAATTGTTGCCGTTTTGTTGCGACTTGTTCATATCTTCTCCACTTGTTCATAGCTTTCCTATTAGGAAGAGGATTTGTCTTTTCTACTTTGTTCCATTATTGTAACAAACAGTTAGAAAAATACTCTTCATTCTCTTCTTCCTATTACGTCAAAATCTATCAGAGTGGAATTAAATATGGAAACCAGTGTTTCAAATGCAATTTGGAAAGTTCTAGATTCTGTTATTTCTGCATAATGTAAAAAAGAAAAAAATTGAGTAAAAGAAGAAGGAGAAAGATGAAAGAGAGAAAAAAATAATAATTTAAAATTAAAATCTCATTTTTGAAATGCCAAAAAGTGTAATTTTATTTTATTTTTGACAAAAATGTCATTTTCTACGCCATCAATCTAACGGTGTCAAGGTTAGAATTCACGATTTTGTTAATTGAGCAAGCCACAGAGTTACTTTTGAGGCAAAAAACCACATGTACTAATTTGCACACATTCGTAAAATCATAGGATTTTTTTAAAAAAAAAAAACCTAAAAATATAATATTTTATTCTTATATTATGTACAATTGGCTCCAAAAAAGATTTTATGTTATTTTTTAATTTTAAAATAGATTCACGAAATATTTTAATTTTTAATTTTTTCTGTGCAACATATAAAGAATATACTGCACAACATATACAATGATGTCTAAAATTACTCCAACTTCCAAACATTAAGACTAAAATAGCCTCGTCTTAGACATTATGAGTAAAATTGCTTTTTAATGTTAACGTCAGGAATATATTTATCAAAAAAAATAAAATAATTGTCTTGGTATACTTTAAAAAAATCCTATTTATCTATTTAACTTACTTAAATTACTTAAATTGATCTATTCACTTTTTTTATTTCGTATTAATTCCCTAAACTTATTTAGATTGATTTATTGGACTAACTATGGATGCCAATAGGAATGGGTTTTGCGAGTACCAACACGAATCTCATTTTTAAGACTTAAACCCTAATTTAGGTCCTATTTTATACTTTAAAAGTGGGTAAATTACACCCATGGCCACTGAATTTTGCTAATTTTCAAAGTATGGCGATTGACATAACATAAAAAAACACTGAACTTTACACTAAATTACATCGATTAAGTAAATTTTATATTACATTTTGAAATTCAATGGCCATGCCGTAAAAATGAGCAAAGTTTAGTGGCCATGGCTATAATTTACCCTTTAAAAGTCAATTAAGTGTCCCCAACCTTCATTTGAAGAAATGATCAATTAAATATCCATAATATATGCTAAAATCAGCAGCTAGAATACCTAGAATACCGTGAAAACGTCAAATTTTATATGTTATTTTAATCAAATCATCCAAGTTGACATAATTATTTCTCGTACTGGTGATGGAGCAAGCAACGGAGCCATCAACCCTCTCCTTGAATTTGATTATTCCCGTCGCATCTAATTTGTAGTCGCTCAGTCCCTGTCCCGACAATGGAGCAGGCAACGACGCTATTAACCATCTTCTTGAATTTGATTATTCCCATCACATCGAATTTGTGGTTCTGTAATTATTATCGTTGCTTCGCAATATAACCTTAAAACACAAAAGGTTCATAGATCCTTGAAATTACATAACATAACAGTGAACAGTAACAACCAACAAGAGCAAATCAAATCACATGCAATGGATGCTCAACGAATCGAACAATTATAATCAAACATCATCATCAAATATTATAACTGGCTTTGGATATAGGAAACGTTACCGGGAAGAACTAAATTGATTTTCTCCTCTCTTCAAACAATTGATACTTGTAGGTTCTCGGAATTATAAATCACCACCAAGCTAGCCCGACTCCACTCGACTCTCTTCTCTTAGGACAGAATCGCAAGTTCCTGTACAGACAAGAGTTTGCTAACACAAGCTTATGCATACAGTCTCGGAATACAAAAACTTTACCTTTGTCGATTGGAGCTTTTAGCTTGTCGATTCTGGTAAGCATGATCATGTGCCTATCTATGGCAATTCAAAACAAAGAACAGAATGAATGATGTATTTCTCACTTCTACCACTATTTGCACAACTATGCTTCCTTCAGAATTTGAAGATTTTTGTTATCTTTCCAAAACCCTTCCATAACCTTATCCTCTGTTATCTTTTCTCCCAAACAAGAATTTTCATCAATCAATCCTTCTAAACCGTTTCATTTACTAACCCTCCAAAATTTCCTCCTTCCAATCACACCCTTAATAATGATTGTCAAACACCTAATCCCAGGAAAACCAGAATTACTTCCTCAAAAACCAGTATCATGTTCAACACTAAATTTGACTCTCTCTGAAAATTAAATAATCTCATTAAGTTGCACAATTGATTTTCAGTATTATCTAAGGAGTGCAGAAGAGAGTTTGAAAGAGAGCAAAATCATAATCCATTCACAAATTGGTTATTGTGGAAGTTCAAAAATCTTACCCTCCTAATACAAAATACTCTAATTTTACCCCAAGATAGAAACTTTAGCTAGAACTGAGCATAGACCGGTTCGATTCATAAACAGAACCAAATAACAGAACTGAACAAAGAGGCATTTTGGAAACCAAAACTTTTGTATCAGACTATCAAAGGGTATTGAGCAAACAATAGAATAGAAAACAAATCACTAGCCCGGTCACTGTTCTGAATATTTCTTTCAGATCTCTTTAGAAGCCTACTCAGAATTTAGATAAAAGGTTACCAAATTATTGTAGCCATGGCAACACAACAACAGAAAGAATCGTGAGAATTGGATAAGTTTTCTAAATGAAAATTCAAAATTTGCACACTTTGACAAAACAAGTAAAAGAAGGTAATTTCTGTTGAGATCATTCATATATATTAAATAAAACAGTGATTACAAACATGAACTATTTACTAGTGATGGGGGGTATGCATCCTACAAAAATCTGATTCATTCTGCACTTTGCCATATTTCACAGTCAATGACCTCAAATAGGTTTTTCTTTTGGTTAGAAAATAAAGAAATCAACACCTAATATCTAATAACATCCATTGAATTTATCATACAATCAGCAGCATGTTTTCCTTCAATTTTAGTTAGAGTTCCAAATCAGTTCCCAAAATAACATCCATTGAATCCAATACTAATATCATGCGAAAGACAAATTAGCCCACCAAAACCATAATTAGTAAAGTTGAGACTATCCAAAGAACTATTTAACTATTTTAATTGCAAAGGAAAACTTACTTCTTCTCCATCAACCACCGAGCTTTTGCCTTCCTTCATACCAAGGTAAAACTCCAATAAACTGGGGACTTCATCTATGAACTGATCAATATATTTCTCCAAAAAATTCTTCTCACCTATCTTTATGAACCCTATCCCCTTGATCCCTTTTATCAGCTTCTTTGACTCCAAAACCTTCAAAACATGATACCTTGGACGGACTTTTTTTTCAATTGAAATACCCAAGTAGATTGGGATTTACAATTATAGTTTGATGCTCCAACTTCATAGTATTAAAGTAGAAATTCAACGTCTTTTTAATGTTCTCCTCAGAGTAAGCTAAACATTGTGGACATCTCTTGAAAGCTTTTAGAATATCGTCCTCACTAAATCCCATACTCTTCATCACCTCAATTTTCTTCTTCCTAGTTGACTCACTCATTTGTATCATCACTCTAAATGCTGGTATGAACATTTTATCAGTAGTTTCAAAGCCTATATTTTTAACATAATTCACAGCATCAATCAACTTTTCAGGGTTTTGGTATATAGATCTTGGCTGCAAAATTAGGAACCTCTCCACAGCATGAGCAGGCAGTCCTCCCTCTTTCATTAAAACATCAGCCTTTTGCTGCAATAGAATCTTCGTATTCTCAATAACCATGGTGCGCGCTTAACAGCCATTAGAAATTTCTCATCACTATCTAAAAACAACCTCAAGCACTGGACAGACGGTTTGATTTGAGAAGCTAAAGAGACTCTCGTGATATCAATATTAGACAAAATTATATGGGGAAGTAGCTCACCTTCAAAGCCAATTTTGACGAGGTAGTCAAATTTGGGTTTGAGATTGTTGTGAATTCTGCAATTGAGAACTTGAGGGCGTTTCACGATCAATTGGGCGATATGGGTGTCGCTGAAATGATGAGATCTAAGAAGTTGCAGCACAGCTTGAGGAATTTGTGGAGTCTTGTCGTTGAGCTGAAACTTGTTGGAGACAGAAAGAGCCGATTTTAACGAAAGGCCGCATGAATTGACGAGGAAATCAACAGTAAACGATGGTGAAGAAGTTGCATTGGTGCTGGGTAATGGAGGAAGAGAAGAATGAAGAAAACGTAATCGAATGTGAGGAGGGAAGATGATATTTCTAAAGAAATGATTAGCCATTTATGCGAATTCAGAAGTGGAGAACTGAGGATGGAATGCAGAAACTAGGGCTCAGCTCAGTCTGCCTCCTATTCAATTTCAGAAAGGGGGTAATTCTTATTTGAATGTACATAAAATATGATTAAAGTTACAAAGTTAGGTGCAAAGAGACCTGGGCATGGGCTGTCGAGCCGGCCCAGGTTCTGACCTATTTAGTTGGGTTTAGACACCTGAAATTAGTATCGGGTCCAGCTTGAGCCCGTATAAACCCGTTAGAAACTGGATGGGTTTGGACAATATGAATTGTATTGGTCCGATCTGATATACTATATATATATTATAATTTATAAATATAAATTAATTATATTTTTTTTTATGAGATGATATATATATTTACCTTACCATTAATAGACACCTTAGTTTATTAGAATTTTTCCAAACTTATTAAATATTGTGTTATGTGTACTTTTTTTTTTAGGGATAAGTATAAAAAAAATGTCTGTGGTTTACCTATTTTGCAAACGCGAATCTGTGGTTTTTTTTTTTTACAAACAGATGTATGTATTAAACGTCGTTAGTAAACAGAGGTCAAATTGACTAACGGTGTTAAAATTCAAAGAGAAAAGAGTTAATTTGGTCCTTATATTTATTTATTTCATAAATTAACCCTCCTAATTTTCTAATTATCACAAATAAATCCCAAAATCAAAAATCAAAATAAAAAATATCATCTTCTCCATCTATTTTTAATTTTTTTATTTTCCTTATTCTTTCTCTCTCTCCGCTCTGTTAATTTCTCCCTCTAAAATCAATCGATTGAAGCTCCCATAGTTGCGAAAGGCGAGCCGAGGCGGTGAGGGCAAAATACCGTCTTGAGGCGAGGCGAGAGGCGAAGCGACAACCTTTCGCATGTGAGGCGACAAAAAATTAGAAAACAACACCAAAAAATAAAATCATTAATATTACTAACTCAAATCTACTACTTTAAGTCTAAAGTTGTAAAACACACACACACACACAAAAAAAAAACACTCCTAATCCTAATAACATCTAATTCCAAAATAAAACCTAATATCAAATGAACTCCATAATCAATCCAAATCCTCATCATCATCAAACTCTATCTCATTGATGTTTTCCTCTTCTTCATCCTTGTATTCTTCATCTTTATATTCATCATCCTCATCCTCCTCCTCCTCATCATCATTTTCTTCCTCCTCATCTCTACTAACTAGAAGAGGATTGACTTTTCTTGCCTGAGATGTGCCTCCTCTCACATATGTTTGTGTAGGCCTAGTAGTAGACACAACACTTTTACCTTTTGCCCTAGTTTTATAGGCATCTTCGTCCACTCTAAGAGCATCCGAAACTAAATCCCACATCCTCTCATCATTATCAAATACTAAATCTTCATCATCATTACCACCATCTTCTTCCATTGTACATGTCAACCACTCATTACTATCATTGATATCTTTCAAAGATATAGGATCAATGTGGTCTCGTTCATCAAATCGACGTTTCAACGCTCGATTATACTTGACATAAACCAAGTCATTCATGCGTGTTTGAGCTAGTCGATTTCTTTTCTTGGTATGAACCTACAAAACAACAATTAAAAAACAAAACAACACTTTTATGATCCTTTGAACTATGTCAAAACCTAAAGTGATCAAATAAGTGACAAAGTTATATTTATAAAACTTACATTCTCAAAAGTACTCCAATTCCGCTCACAACCGGATGCACTACAAGTGAGACCAAGCACTTTCAGTGCAAATTTTTGTAATTGTGGAGTACATGATCCATATGTCTCCCACCATGCAACTAAAGAAAGAAAATTACAAACAAACAAGTATTAAAATGCATTCAAGTTGCTAAATAATAAATACGAAGGTATGAGGGTGTAGGAACTTATATACCTGGGCTCACTGTGTCTCTATGCCTAATTGACATCTTCATTCTGAATAGATCATTACTAGAATTTTGATACAAAATCAGTTGTTCACCGATCTTGTCTTGTTCATCTTCACTTTCTACCAATCTTTCCAACGCTTTCAGATAACCCTTTTTAATCTCACCATTTCGATCGGGTTCACCAAGGAATGATGGATTTAAAAGGAATCCAACTGCATGTAGTGGTTGGTGGAGTTGCTTATCCCATCTATGATCAATGATATCATAGATATTTTGATAAGAAGCCAGCTTATGGTCGAAAGCTTTTGCTATTGCCTCTTTAGCCTTACCCATAGCCTCATAGATATATCCCATGGGTGGCTTTTTCTCACCATCCACCAATCGGAGTACACGGACTAAAGGGCCAAATATCTTCATGATATACAAAACATTTTTCCAAAAGTGTGCGCTTAAGACACATCCCGATGCATTTTTTGCAGCAACTTCTTTTGCCCACTTACTCTTAGTCCACTCATCAGATACAAACATTCTTCGCAAATTAGCCTTCAACCTATGCATACGTTGAAGCGTGAGATAAGTAGTGGCAAATCTTGTGATACCGGGTCGTACAAGCTCTAGGTGCCCAGTGAAACTTCTCAACATATTTACAACCCCTGGACGTGTATAAATATAACCATTCAACTTAATGGCTCTCTTCACCGTCTTACTAACAACCTCCAACTTTTCGATATCTTCCAACATCAAATCAATACAATGAGCTGCACATGGAGTCCAAAACAAGTGTGGCCTCTTTACCTCCAAAAGCTTTCCTGTAAAAAAAGATGATAATAATTCATAAAAGATTACAAACTATTAAAATGTAAATAAGAATTAATAATAATAGTACCTGCAAGCACATTAGATGCTGCACTGTCAGTAATAAACTGAACCACATTCTTCTCCCCAATTTTGAGCACCATCCGGTCAAATAATTCATATAACTTCTCACCGGTCTTTGAATAATCAGAAGCATCAACAAATTTAATAAAAACAGTCCCTTTATGCGAATTAACTAAGAAATTAATCAAAGTTCTTTGCCTCTTATATGTCCAACCATCTGCCATAATTGAGCATCCATGCTTCTCCCATTCTTCTTCATATGATCTCATTCCAACCTTCACTTTCTTAACTTCTTGCCTTAAAAGAGGTAATCGAACTTCATGAATGCTAGGCGGCTTCATTCCAACACCATACTGTCCAATAGACTCAATCATCACAGGAAAACTAGGATACTTTACAGCATTAAAAGGAATTGCCACATCATACATCCACCTAGCAAAATCCGCACAAGCTTTCGCTCGGAGCTCTTTTTTACATGTTTCATTAATGGTGGTTTGCCTCAACTTTCTATCTTTAAGGGCTTTTTCAGCATCAGGAGTAAAAAAAACATCCATTGGACCCTTTAGCTTTGGTTTTTTTCTACGAATTGATTTAATACCTACGCTATTAGGCTCTCCAAGATCATCAACCTCAGTCTCATCATCCCCAAAACTATCTAAATTAGTAAAATCAACATCAATATGCTCATCAACAACCTTACTTGCCTTCTTTGATAGCATATAATCTCAGATTTCTTGGCGCACATGCGGTGGACATCTAACACACTTCTTGACATTAGTGTTTTCTCCAACAATATGATGCTTAGCTCTACATATCCCCCCTTTTGAGATAAAATCACAAAAATTACACCGCAAATCATTTGAATTCCCCGTCTTGACTTCTTTCACATACTTCCAACAAGGATCATTTCTTTTCGTAGTTTTGGATGGATTACTACTCATGATAAACAACCTACAATATTTGGACAACAAAATTAGAAATAAACTTTCTGACCTAAAATCAAACTTTCTGACCTAAACAAAATCTACAACATAACATTTAGAATAAGGACTACTAATTAAGAAATAGAAATAAACAACTAAGAAAAGAGATCATAAAAGAAAAAAATTGGGCAGCATAACATTTAGAAATTAAGGAATTAAAGAAAAAAAAAGAAGAGAAGAGAAGTAAGAAATTAATCAAGTTGTGAAAAGATAAAGGAAGAAGAAGAGAAGAGATGAAGATACATACCTGGAATTATTGGTTGCTGAAGTAGAAGTTGAAGTAGAAGCAGTAGAAGTCGATGATAGGTAAGCAGTCGAAGTCGATGATGAGGAGAGGAATACAACGGCTCTTTCTCTAAATCGTGACCTAAAAGTGTCTGCTTCTTTCTTTTTATAAGTATTAAATATCTATTTAGGTCCTTATTAATTTAAAAAACATTTCAATACAACCCTATAATTTTCCTAATTTTTAATTTCGGCCCAATACTCCTAATTACCGCCCGACCTACCCAAGGCGACCGCCACTCGCCCGGCACCGCCCCTCGCCTGCGTCGAAGAGGCGGCCGCCTCAATGATTTCGCCCACCTTCTGCCACAGAAGGCGGGGCGTCGGTCGCCCGGGTCGCCTCTCGCCTCAGACGACCCGGGCGACCGCCTTTGACAACTATGGAAGCTTGATAAACCTATATATCCTAGTGCCAATAAACCTGAGCAGAATATCAAAATGTTTTGCTACTACTCTCTATAACAATTCAGAGTTCAATAAAATAAAATTTACAGTCAAAACATGAGTACCCAACGAGAAGCAGAAGATGTCACATCTGAAAACACAAAGAAGAAGCAGAAGCAGAAGAAAAGGAGGTTTAGTGAGGAGCAGATCAGATCATTAGAGTCAATTTTCCAATCTGAAACAAAGTAAGAGCCCAGAAAAAAAACTGGAAATAGCTACAGAGCTTGGGCTACAACCCCGCCAGATTGCTATATGGTTTCAAAACAAAAGAGCTACATGGAAGTCTAAGAAGATTGAGCAAGACTACACAACCTTACAAGCTAATTACCAAAAATTAGCTTCCTGCTTCGACTCCTTAAAGAACGAGAGACAATCTTTGATCCGAATTGAAATTAAGAACGGAAATCGAACTGTGCAATCTGTAACTCCGGTCGCTCTCCAAGGTTAACACAAAAACCTTCGAACCTGTGCACTCAAAGTCGAATTCGGGCCCAGTCCAGTCGGGTGTCGCGCGAACGAACGAGCGAGCGCGCGCGTGTGGTATATTTGCTAAAAACCACTTAACACAATTTAAAGGCTTCTAAAGCCCAACTCTATATATACCCACTCAAACCTTTGTAAGTTTCCCACGTGGGATTGTGAAAGTGCTTTTGAAAGCAAAGTCCTTAAAGACAAATATACCCCCACTTCAAATCCATTTTATTCAATCACCAAAGCTAAAGCCATTTATTCTAACATCAATCTCTCTCTCTTTTTAATTTTGTTTCTGTGTCAGCAGTTGCAGAAGCTAAACAAGGATTTGGAAGAGAGTAATAGTAAAGAAGAAGTAGACATAAACGTAGTGGATGAATATAAAGATGGTTCATAGATGGTTCATTAGTATCAAATGATCATGAATTTTATAGATTGGATTGAGGACCAGGTTCCCACTTTGATCTAACTTGTAGTACTTCACAGTGGTTCAATTTCTGGATTTGAAGTTTTTTAAGAAGAAAGGAGAAGAGAGGAAGAAGAAGAAGAAGAAATGAGGAGGAGCTTCAATCGATTGATTGTAGAGGGAGAAATTAACAGAGCGGAGAGAGAGAAGAGAGAGAAAGAATAAGGAAAATAAAAAATTAAAAAGAGACGGAGAAGATGATATTTTTGATTTTGGGGTTTATTTGTGATAATTAGATAATTAGGGGGGTTAATTTATGAAATAAATAAATATAAGGACCAAATTAACTCTTTTCTCTTTGAATTTTAACACTGTTAGTCAATTTGACCTCTGTTTGCTAACGGCGTTTAACACATACCTCTGTTTGTAAAAAAAAAAACCACAGGTTCGCGTTTGCAAAATAGGTAAACCACATGCATCTTTTTTGTACTTATCCCTTTTTTTATTAAGAAAATTTGGTATGACATTTTAATTGTATTTTTTTAATATACAAATGGGCTTGGACGGACGGACTTGGGATTCATATTCTGACTCAATTTACTGCAGGCTGGACTAGGCTTGGATTGGTCAGGTTTTATTAAAAGCCCGAAGGTCCGACTCATGTACATGTCTAGGTGCAAACATGAACCAATTCAATTTTAGTCCAATTGTTGTAATTTTATGTCTCATTAATATGTAATTTCAAATTTTATAGACCGACTAAATTGGTGAAGGGTAGAGAGGATAGACATGAAATTTGAAATAATTATTTTTCCGTTATTAAAATTTGAAATTGCACCGAATGATAGATTTTAGAATTAAGGTTGTATTGTATTACATATAGAGACTAATTTTTTTTTCTAATAACTACATGGTTAAATTTATAAATTATGCCAGACAACCAATAACAATATCAAAATCATCAAAAGAACTGAAAGCCCTTATAATTTGCTCACGGGTTAAGCAATTAGAGCAAAGATACAACAATGTCAATCCATATGAAAGAATATCTCATCTGCCAATATCTTAGAACAGTTGAAACAAACGCATCACATGATACTAAGCACTGTCTTCAGAAAGCATATCTATCCAGGGAAAAAAAATAGCACAAATGGATGAAAAATGAAGAATAGAGTGAATCTATCTTAGAACAGTTGAAACAAACACATCACCGATGATGACAATCGTAAGAGCGATCTATGGAGAGGATCTGTAGAAGGAAAGAAAACAAAACAGATTTAGATGAGAAAGCTTTACTAGTTTTTTTCCTTACAACTATTACTGTTTGTGCAAAGAAGAAGGAGACGATGAAGAAGGAAATGATTGAAAGATTGTTATATACGCATCCCATGATTGAAAAATCGGAACTAAGTTTAAAAGGTAAATGTGGGAGAAATTGGTGTTTTTTTTTTAAATTGACACTGTTAATGTTTTCCACTTTTATAAGTATATATAATTTGTTTAAATTTTCAGTGCATTTGAAATAAAAATAAAGGAACCACTGGAGTGGTAAAGGCTCCTGCTCCCTTAACCAAAAGTCCAAAGTTCGATCCTCCCTTAACCCTTAAATTAATATTAAATATTTATATAATGTGAGACTCATTAAAATAGTGTGTAATTGTTCAACCACTATAGATGATTTTTATTAGAAGTGTTTTATAAGTAGAGAGTGTTTTTTTTTGTATGAGGTGTCATGGTTGGAGAGTTGAAAACCCTCCAACCATTAGAGACGCTCTTAAACTTTTTTATTTATACATTGTATTTTTTTATTACTATTTAAAAAAAGTTAGGATTTAAATTCAAAATTTCAATATTTATGTTGAAATTAATAATCGGGTTAGAATTAGTATCCACTTGTAGCTAAAATGGATAGAGTAAAATTCTATAATAAGTAGATCTTATTAGGTTAAGACCGGATTATGAATCGGGTAGGATTTAATGTATTTTGGTAACCAAAATACCATTACCCCTACCTAAGCTAATTTTTTGTAATTAGAATTTGTGATGCAAATTAACGCTTTCTCTAATGAAATCTAATATGATGAATGGTTAGCGTTTTAAACCTATAAATAAATAGGCTTAACTCCCTCCCAACATTCCTAAGGAAAAAAAGCTCCCTCTCAACATACATAACATTTTACATAAAGTTTGTGGGTGTAGGAGTTATATGACTACGAGATCGCAGTTTGATTTCTTCTACTGCAAAACATGTGAATTGAGGTCACGATTTGAGTTGAGATCACAATTTTCCTCCATACTTGTCCAATGGAAATTTGTTTAAAATTGATATGAAAAAATGAGTCATTGTATGATTAGTTTGGTCTATTTGATTGTTTGCAACATTAAGTTTGGTGACTATAAGTTGTTAGTGTGCATCAAGTTATAATTCTTGTCGTTTTTGGCGACTTGTTCATCTCTTCTCCACTTGTTTGTAGCCTTTTTCTATTATAACTTTTTTCTATTAGAAAGAGGTTAGAGCCCGTTTGGATTACCTTCTGCTTGCTATTACTGTTTGCTTTTTGCTGTTTGAATAAACCGCTTTACTAAAAAACAAGATTATCTGCTTTTATATAAAAAAAACTACTTTTCAGCTACGAAAAACAACATGAAATGGCTAACCACACACCTAAAAATGTTTTTTTTAATGTAAAGGCAAACAAAAGGTGAAAAAAACAGCCAAAAACACCCCCCTTAGGTCCATTATCATCGTATCAAACATTTAGAAAAATATTCTTCGTTCTCTTCCTATTACGTCAAGTTCTACCAGAGTGGAATTCAATCTGTAAACCAGTGTTTCAAATGAAATTTGGAAAATTCTAGACTAGAGAATGTAAAAAGAAATGAGAAGGAGAGAGAACAATAATTTAAAATTAAAATTTCACTTTTGATATGTCAAAAAGTGTAAAAACAATTTCATGCCGAGTCCTAGTGTCCGGCGAGTGCGATACCGCCACTCCGACCCTCTGGAAGAGTGCTTCATAGCTCTCTCCTTATCTACCAAATCATCAAACTGCAAAAGATACTAACCATATCCAAGGTTCATCATGTCCATCGGTACTTATTTTTTACAGAACTTAAGTTTAAATTTTACCAAACACCGCCTACATCTCCATCCTATGTTAAAAATCAGCAACTAGAACAAAATTGTAACTGTCAAATTTTATATGTTCTTTTAATCAATTTTTGGACTTAAAAGACTTATCCAAGTTGACATAATTGTTTCTCGTACTTGTACGGGTGACGGAGCAAGTAACGGAGCTATTAGAGCATCTCAAATGCAAATAACATCAAAAGTTGTCAAAATTTAAAACATGACCCAAAATATAATATTTTATTTTCCCTATCATCCACACAACTTTTAGCAATTTTAATTAAAAAAATTCAAATGCTAAACAATTCCAAAAGTTGTCGCTTTTACTCTCATAAATCATTATTTTATTATTTAAAAGTGTATTTTTTTATTGGAAAAAAAAGATATAGTGCCGCCAAAAAGTCGCAATAAGCAAGCACAATTATCTCTCCCCCAATGCATGACACTACTCCAATCCTCGTTCACCTTATCACACTCATCTAAACACTCCTTGTCCTGTCAACGGAGTAGGCAACAATGCCATTAACTATCTTCTTAAATTTGATTATTCTCGTCATATCTAATTTGCGAACGCTCACCGGTAGTAATTGTTGTATTTGCTTCGCAATAGAACCCTTCTTATTGTATAAGAAACAAAGCCCCCAATCATCTAAACAAAGGAAAAGATCACTTTTGCCCTTATTATCTTTTCTCCCAAACAAGATTTTTGTTATCTTTCCTAAACCCTTCCATAACCTTACCCTCTGTTATCTTTTCTCCCAAACAAGATTTTTGTTATCTTTCCTAAACCCTTCCATAACCTTGCCCTCTGTTATCTTTTCTCCCAAACAAGAATTTTCATTCAACCCTTCTAAACCGTTCATTTACTAACCCTCCAAAATTCCCTCCTTCCAATCACACCCTTAATAATGTTAAGCATTGTCAAACACCTAATCCCAGGAAAACCAGAATTACTTCCTCAAAAACTATATCATGTTCAACAGTAAATTTGAAGTGCAAGAAAAAGGCAAAAAGAGTTCAACAGTAAATTTGACTCTCTCTGAAAATTAAATAAACTCATTAAGTTCCACAATTGATTTTCAGTATTATCTAAGGAATGCGGAAGAGAGTTTGAATGAAAGCAAAATCATAATTCATTCACAAATTGGTACATGTAAGGTTATTGTGGAAGTTCAAAAATTTTACTCTCATAATACAAAATACTCTAATTTTACCCCCAAGATAGAAACTTTAGCTAGAACTGAGCACGGACCAGTTCGATTCATAAACCGAACCAAATAACCGAAGTGAACAAAGAGGCATTTTGGAAACCAAAACTTTTGTATCAGACTATCAAAGGGTATTGAGCAAACAATAGAATAGAAAACAAATCACTAGCCCGGTCACTGTTCTGAATATTTCTTTCAGTTATTCCAGATATCTTTAGAAGCCTACTGAGAATTTAGATAAAAGGTTACCAAATTACTGTAGGCATGGCAACACAACAGCAAGCATCATGAGAATTGGATAAGTTTTGCTAAATGAAAATTCAAAATTTCCAAACTTTGACAAGTGTTGAACTGATACTTTAGTTCACCAGCAATTATCATATATTAAAGGCTAAATACATCAGAAGCCCCCATGAACTTGGCTATAAAAACTAATTGGCACCCTGAATTTTAAGAGTATCTCGTTAGTCCCTCGAGATACTCTTAAAATTCAGAACAATAGAAAGCATCATGAGAATTAGATAAGTTTTCCTAAATGAAAATTCAAAATTTCCACACTTTGACAAGTGTTGAATTGATACTTGAGTTCAGCATCAATTATCATATATTAAATAAAACAGTGATTACAAGCATGAACTATTGGCTAGTGATAGGGGGGTATGCATCAGCATCATACAAAAATCTGATTCTGGTAATTATATTTATATTAGAAGCAGCAAATTCTTGACCTTAATCAACTGCTGATGAGTTTATTATTTCTACTGCGGAATTATCTCCACCAGCTCCATAATCAATGCCATTTACTCACAGTAAAAGAAGGTAATTTGTCTCGACTCCAACAGAATGAGTTGCTTTTTCTAACAAGCAGGGCAAGTGAGAGAGACTTTAAAACGAAGACATAGCAATTCTAATATCTAATATGGAAAGAGGTGTGCATACCAAGACATAGGTTTTGCTTTTGGTTAGAAAATAAAAGAATCGACACCTAATATCTAATAACTTCCATTGAATTTATCATACAATCAGCAGCATGTTTTCCTTCAATTTTAGTTAGAGTTTCAAATCAGTTCCCAAAATTGAATTCAATACTAATATCATGTGAAAGACAAATTAGCCCACAAAACCATAATTAGTAAAGTTAAGACTATCCAAAGAACTATTTACCTATTTTAATTGCAAAGGAAAACTTACTTCTTCTCCATCGAGCACCGAGCTTTTGCCTTCCTTCATACCAAGATAGAACTCCAACAAACCAGGGACTTCATCTATAAACTGATCAATATATTTGTCACGGAAATTCTTCTCACCTATTGCTATCTGCTTTGGCTTCTTGATCCCTTTTATCAGCTTCTTTGACTCCAAAACCTTCAAAACATGATACCTTGGACGAACTCTTTTTTCAATCGAATACCCAAGTAGAGCCGGATGTACAATTATAGTTTGAGGCTCCAACTTCATAGTATTAAAGTAGAAATCCAATGTCTTCCTAAAGTTCTCCTCAGAGTAAGCTAAACATTGTGGACATTTCTTGAAAGCTTTTAGAATTTCGTCCTCACTAAATCCCATACTATTCATAACCTCAATTTTTTTCTTCCAAGTTGACTCACTCATTTGTAACATCACTCTAAAAGCTTGTATGAACATTGTATCAGTAGTTTCAAAGCCCAGAGCTTTAACAGAATTCACAGCATCAATAATCTTTTCAGGATTTTGGAGTATAGATCTTGGGTGTGAAATTAACAACCACTCCACAGCATGAGCAGGCACTCCCTCTTTCACTAAAACATCAACATTTTGTTTCAATAGAATCTTCATATTCTGACTCAATAACCATGGTGCACGCTTAACAGCCATTAGCAATTTCTCATCACTATCTAAAAACAACCTCAAGCACTGGACAGACTGTTTGATTTGAGAAGCTAAAGAGACTCTCGTGATATCAATATTTGACAAAATGATATGGGGAAGTAGCTCACCTTCAAAGCCAATTTTGACGAGGTAATCAAACTTGGGTTTGAGATTGTTGTGAATTCTGGAATTGAGAACTTGAGGGCGTTTCACAATCAATTGGGCGACATGGATGTCGCTGAAATGATGAGATTTAAGGAACTGAATTACAGATTGAGGCTTCTGTGGAGTCTTGTGGTTGAGCTGAAACTTGTTGGAGACAGAAAGAGCAGATTTTAATGAAAGGCCACATGAATTGACGAGGAATTCAACAGTAAACGATGAAGAAGAAATTGCAGTGGTGGATGATGGAGAAACAGAAGAAAGTGTTGAAGAAGAATGAAGAAAACGTAATCGAATGCAAGGGAATATATTTTTAAAGAAATGATTAGCCATTTATGCGAATTCAGAAGTGGAGAACTGAGAATGGATGAGCATCGAATCCAGAAACTAGGGCTCACCTCAGCTCGGAAAGGGAAAATCTCAAAATTGAGAAAAATTGTGACCAACATAAAAACAAGCCTATAAGCTAAAAACATACCATTTGTACGTCAATAATCTCAAAAATCGATAATGATTGGTATCAGAAATTGATGAGGATGAATAGAAGAAGAAGAAGAAGCAGAAGAAGAATAAGGGTAATTTTATCCAAAATGGTTGAAATTGTCTTATTTGGTAAGATGGAAGCAAAGTGGGTTAGATATATAAAATGCCTCTTTTAATTGGGCTAGATTTGTAATTAGCCCATAAAAATATTTAAAAATTAAAATGGTTCAAAATAATATTTATTATAAAGGGAAAAGTACAAAAATAAACCTTGTGATTTGACCCATTTTCGAACTGCACCCATGTGGTTTAAAAGTTTACAAAGTGGTACATTGAGGTTCATTCCGTTAGCAAACACAGGCCAAATTGACTAACGGTGTTAAAAGTCAAAGGGGAAAGAGTTAATTTGGTCCTTATATTTATTTATTTTATAAATTAATCCCCTCTATTATCTAATTATCACAAAAAAACCCCAAAATATAAAATAAAAATCAAATATACTATCTTCTCCATCTCTCTTAATTTTTTATTTTTTTCCTTCTCTACCTCTCCTCTTTTTCTCTCTCTTCTCTCTCTCATCTTTTTTAATTTATCTTTACAATCAATTGAATTAAAGATTGAACATTAAAATTAACCCAATATTCAAAATGGGTTGATTTTAAACTTGACAAACATCTCTTCTTGACCGGATAGCATGAAACTATGCTAGTTGGTGCACCCCAGAGAGAAGCAAGAGCAATTGGGTCGTCGTGTCCAGGAAATTGTCTAGCTACTTTTGAACTAAATCAGCCCATTTACTGGTGATGAAGGAAGAAATCACAGCCATGGCCAACACTGGACTCTGATCCTACCCCTCAGCCCTTCGCCTACTACAGTTTATCACCAAAACCATCTTAAACTTGCAAATTACAAACAATCCCAAATTTCACAGACAAGAACAGACCAAAACAAAATCAGTAATCGGTAATTCCTTCAATAAAATCTGCATGGTCTTGTTCATTGGTATATTCAAAATAATAATTTATAAACACATGCAATAAAAGCCTCTTTTACGAAACCATGAAAAGAAACAAATTACTGAATAACATTTCTAGGATTTTTTCAGCCCTTTTCGTTTTACCTCCAATTTCTGACCCACAAAAAAAACGAAAGAACACATCGGAGCGTAGGAACTCACCGCGAGATTCTGAGTCCAGAAAATGTTGTGTCCGTAGAAGGGAGGAAATTGAAAAAATAAAAAGTAAAATAGAATTATTTATACCAAAGTAATAGGAACTAAATATAGAAAGGCGGAGAGCATGGAGAACAGAAAAGAGGAGAGCAGCAAGGAGAAAGAACAGAAGAGGAGAGAATATTGGGTTGATTTTAATGTCTAATCTTTAAGTCAATTGATTTTGGAGAGAAATTAGAAAAGATGAGAGAGAGAAGAGAGAGAAAAAGAGGAGAGGAAGTGGAGAAGAAAAATTAAAAAAAAAATGGAAAAGATTGTGTAATTGATTTTTATTTTTTATTTTGGGGTTTGTTTGTGATAATTAGATAATAAAAGTGATTAATTTATAAAATAAATAAATATAAGGACCAATTTAACTCTTTTCCCTTTGACTTTTAACACCATTAGCCAATTTGGCCTGTGTTTGCTAACGGAATGAACCTCAATGTACCAGTTTGTAAACTTTTAAACCACAAGGGTGCAGATCGAAAATGGGCCAAACCATAAGGTTTATTTTTGTACTTTTCCCTATTATAAATACACATTTTTTATTTTTTCTAAAGTCGCACTTTTGAAACTTTCTCTCTTTAAAGTCTGTTTTTTTTTCTAACCAAACAACATCTAAATGATCTGAAAATAAAAAATTTTAAGAATTAAAATATCTTAGAATATAATGGGTAAGGAAGAAGAAAATGGGTAAAAGAGAAGAAGATGAAGAGAGAGAGAGAGAGGAGTTAGAGCGATAAATTGAGAAATAGGTAAGGAAGAAGAAGGAGGGTAAAAGAGAAAATTAATATTTTAAGAGTTGAAAAATGATAAAGATGGCGTGTTGACCAGATATTGATAGGTCATTTTTACCTACTGTGTATCAAAGTGAGAAGTCACATATAAGGTTATAAATATAAGTGAGACAAAATGAAAGTTATACATCAAAGAGTAAATGTAAAATGAGGCAAATATTGCATACCATTAATGAAATTTATCCGAAAAATTGATAAAGTCAATGATCATTTATCCTAAATCTTAAACCCTCACTTTTAGTGTAACTGTTGTAATTTTAAGTCTCATCAATGAATTTGTTTTTTCATTAACTTATCCTTTCAAATTTTATTTAGCTTTTTAAAGAAGGTGGGCACAGCATGAAATGTCAAGCGAAAAAAGAATAGTGAATTTTGGATATTAAGATTTGAAATTGTAACGTATCATAAATTTTAGAGTTAAAGACACGTTATTTTTTTCTGCTAAAAAATACGTAAATTGAAATAGTGAATTGAGATATATTTTTCCGCCAACTTATCATTTCAAATAGTGAACTGAAATCATGATTTAATTTGAGATTACGGTTTTTCCTCTATTCTTGTCCAATGGAAATTTGTTTAAAATGGATACGAAAAAGGAGAAGTGTGAAAAAAATAATTGACAAAAAATGTCATTACCTATCAGTGGCGAATACAGAACTGCTCAATGGGGGGAGGGTAATTTAACACCAAGCCGAGCCGCCTAAGTCTGGAGGTGCTAATTCAGCACCCCCAACCTTAAACAATGGAGACAGGGGAGCCGGAAACCACCCCTACTCAGGGTGGTTCCGGCGGTCGGAGGGGCCCGGGCACCCCCAGGCCCCCTGTCTCCGCCCCTGTTTCCTACATTGGCAACCTAATGGTGTCAGTCAAGGGCGGAGACAAGGGGGTCCGGACCCTTTCGGCCACCGGAACCACTATGACCACGAGTAATTTCGATCCTCCTGTTTCCACAAAAAATTGAGGTTGTGGTGGTTCTGGTCCTGTGTTTCCAAAAATTTAGACCAGGTGTTGAATTAGCATCCCAAAATTGGCACAAGTCCTGTTAGGTCATCTTTAAATCTAAAATTCCATTCTTTTTACCTGTTAGTCATCTCGAAATCCAAAATTCTAATTTTTTTTTACCCATTAGGCCCTCCTTAAATCCAATTTTTTATTTTTTTTTTGCCAGTTAAGCCCTTATTAAATCCATTTTTTTTTGTCTATTAAGCCCTCCATAAATCTGATTTTTTCTATTAGACACAACTTTTTTCATATGTTAAGAATCTTAAATACAATATATCTTAATTTTGAAAAGTTTTACATTGGTTCTTGAGCACTCTGATTATAACACGTGTATATATATATAATTGGCTTAATACCTTTACAGCCCCCCTCAAGTTGTCCCAATACTGCAACTGACCTCCCGAACTTAGACTTGTGACAACTAACCCCCTCAACTTGCTTATTTAGAACAAATAACCCCTAAACCTAAAAAAACATTCAACATAATATTACATCAGAAATAAAAAATTTCAAATTATCGATTGCTACATCTAACTAATCTGGTGATACATTAAGTAAAGAGCAAAAAAGACTCCCGAAATAACTTATTTGAGGGGTTATTTGTTCGAAATAAGCAAGTTGAGGAGGTTAATTGTTACAAGTCTAAGTTCAGGGGGCCAGTTGCAGTATTGGGACAACTTGAGGGAGCTGAAAAAGTATTAAGCCAAAAAAAATTGAACAAGTTCAATTTAGTAAAAAAAAATATTTTTTTTACACACTATGTTAAAATTGCCCCTCCAACCAATTCGCCACTAACGTCAGTCTAAAATTCGTGGTTTTCCTAATAGATCAAGCCACTGAGTTATTTTTTAGGCAAAAAAAACACATATATCTATCTACGAATTCGTGAAATCATATGTTTTTTTAAATTAATCTTAAAAATATAATATTTTGTTCTTATATTCTCTATCAATTGCATATCAATTAGCTAAAAAAATACATTTTTCTTAATTTCAAAATAAATTTAGAGATGAAAAGTTTTATAAGTTCGACAAAATATTTAAGTTTTTCATGTTTTTTTGTCCAACATGTATAGAACAAAGTATTTTTTTTTTGATAAATTCCAAAAAAAACCCCTGTGGTTTGATGTTCTTCCAAAAAACCCCTTGTGGTTTGTTATTACAAAAAAAGGACTGTGGTTTGTACCGTTAACCAAAAAACGGAAAATGGCTTAACGGTGTTAAAATGCTGACGTGGCACAGGAGTAAGGTTGGAAATTCGAATTTTTTTTTTATTTTTTTACTTTTTTTTCCCTCTCTCTCTCCTCCTTCTCCTTCTTCCTTCTTCCTCTTCCTATTCCTTATTCTCCTTCTTCTTCTTCTTCTTCTTCCTTCTCCTTCTTCTTCTTCTTTTTCTTTTTCCTTTTTCTTCTTCTTCCTTCTTTTTTTTCTTCAGATTTCTGGAAATTTTCTAGAAATCTGAAAAATTTCCAGATTTCTGGATTTTCCAGATTTCTCGAGAAGGGTCACATAATTATCAGCACTCCTGAAAAGTGGGATGCTTTGTCTCGTCGCTGGAAACAGAGGAAGTATGTGCAGCAGGTTAGTCTATTTATCGTCGATGAACTCCACTTGATTGGGGGTGAAGGTGGTCCTGTATTAGAAGTCATCGTTTCTAGGATGAGGTATATTGCCAGTCAGACTGAGAACAAGATTCGAACCGTGGCTTTATCTTCTTCCCTTGCTAATGCTAAAGATCTTGGAGAATGGATTGGAGCCTCTTCGCATGGCCTTTTTAATTTCCCTCCTGGTGTCCGTCCTGTCCCCTTGGAGATACACATTCAGGGAGTGGATATCGCTAATTTTGAAGCCAGAATGCAGGCCATGACAAAACCAGCATACACTGCTATAGTACAACACACCAAAAACGGAAAAGCCTGCTATCGTATTTGTTCCTACAAGAAAGCATGTGCGACTTACTGCTTTCCAGAAATCCGGAAAATTTCCAGATTTCTGGAAAATTTCAGAGTGTCCGAAATTAAAAAAAAGAATAGAGGAAAAAAAAGAAAAAGGAAGAAGAAAGAAGGAAGAAGGAAGACGAAGGAAGAAGAAGAGAGAAGAAGAAGAAGAAGAGGAGAAGGAGGAAGAAGAGGAGGAAGAAGAAGGAGAAGGAAGAAGGAAGAGAGAGAGGGGGAAAAAAAAAATAAAAAAAAAATGAATTTCCAACCTTACCCTTGTGCAACGTCAGCATTTTAACACCGTTAAGCCATTTTCCGTTTTTTGGTTAACGGCGCAAACCACAGTCTTTTTTTTTTGTAATAACAAACCACAAGGTTTTTTTTGGAAGAACATCAAACCACATGGATTTTTTTGGAATTTTTTTTTGTCTTTTTTCGCATACGTGCATTATATAGTTTGTGATTTGTAAGTGATGAATGATTAGATAATACACATGTGCAATGATACCTAAAATTGCTCAAACTTTCAAACATTAAAGGTAAAATATTTTAGACATTATAAGTAAATCCTTCTCACTCACTAGTAAAAATGACACAGTTTTGTCTGTCCGTTTTTACTAGGCCCTTTGACTCCAAAATCTTAAAAACGTTATACCTGAGTCGAACCCTTTTTTCAATTGAAAGGTTAAATAATACAGGGGTTGCAAGTAGATATTGATGCCCATCTACACTATTCCTCATGTTCTCGTCTGAACAAGCTAAACAATTTGGAGCTCGCTTTAAAGCTTTCAGAATCTCCTCCTTAAATCCCATATCCTTCATCACCTCAATTTTCTTCTTCCAAGTTGACTCACTCATTTGTATCACTACTCTTAAGAGCTTCTATGAACATAGTATCACTAGGTTCAAACCCCAAGTTCTTCAAAAGATCCAAGAACTCAAAAGATGGTTTGATTTGAGAATCTTAAGAGGCTCCTGTAATATTCGGCTTTGACAGGATAATACTATGAAGTAGCTCACCTTGAAATCCCATTTTTGTAAGGTACTCAAATTTGGGCTGGAGATAGTTCTGAACTCTACAATGGAGAATAATAGGGTACTTCCACGATCAATTGGGCCACATGAGTCTCGTTGAAATGATGAGATTTAAGCAATTGGAGTACAGATTGAGGTTTTTGTGGAGTCTTCTCGTTGAGCTGAAACTTCTTGGAGACAGAAAGAGCAGAGTTCAAAGAAAGGCCACATGAATTGACGAGGAATTCAACAGTATACAATGACGAAGAAATTGTAGTAGTGGAGGAACGGAAGAAAGAGTTGCAGAGGATTGAAGAAAACGTTTTTGTATGTGAGATAACATGTTTCTGATCAAATAATTGGCCATTTCGGAAGCTCAAGGCACAACAATGTGAATTCAGAAATGGGAGCAAAGGAGGAGAAATGAGAGTGAAGTGCATAAACTAGGGTTTCGTCCGGCCACCCTCCTATTCAATTTCAGAAAGAAAGGGGAAATCTTAACAAGCGAAGAATTGGGTAAATTACATTGACTGCCGTGAAATTAGGGTTTTTTTTTTATATTTTTTTGTTATAGCCTCTTATTTTTTATTTTTTTATTTTTTTTAAATAATGGGAAGTCTGGCCGTTTTTGCTAGAGCATGGACAACCGAATTCGTTGAACGCTTAATAAAGGAGATAGAGCATAGCTCTAAATCTCGTAATAAATGAATACAATAAAAAAATAATGTCAACTAAATACGAAGAATCATCTAAACCCATTTGAATTACCTACCTTGACTATGACGAGACAATCTAACGGAATTTAAATTTTCTCACTAGGACGATACATCTTAATCCAACTTAAAACATCTTTGATAGTCATAGTCTCATAGCTAGAATGCATTCTCTAAGAATTGAAAAGAAAAGAAAAATTGTAAACCAAAAAAAAGAAAAGAAAAGAAAAAACTCCTTAAAGGACAAAATAAAACCAAACTTGTCAGATGACAAGACTCATATCCGTTGAACAACAGCGGAGATTAAAGAACTCCAAATTCACCTTTTAATCAACATTGTTTAACTCATTTTTTCTGTATTGGGTATTCCTCTGTTTTTTTCTCATCTTCACGTTGCTTCTTAGAGCTTCAAGTAAATAAAGTTGCCCCGGTCAGAACTCCTTCTAGTCAGCAACCTCGTAGCAGTTTATCTAGATTTACTTATTCCTTGTTCCTTCTTGTTCCTCCAAATTGCATTCACACGCTTAATATATGTTTTTAACAAATTTATATCAGTGATTATGAATCCAAACTCATTCTATTTAAAAAAAAAAAAAAACACAAAGTAGTTTGTATAAAAAAATAATACAACTTCGAAGAAATGATATGTTTTATCGAGTTTATCTGTGGTAAGGTCATTTTGGAATTTGCATGATCCATATTTTCTTATCACTTGCTTAAAATTCATTAGCACTGTTGTCAACAAATCTATGTTTTTGAACAACATTGATCTCAAGTATTCATATATCAATAACGGCAAGTTTACACATCAAATACAACAATGTCATCCTTTCCTCAACTTCCTTAAAATCACCTTCCCGCCACCTCGTCTTGCTTAAATTTCCAATGGCATGTAAAGTTCGTGGTACTGCCATATGGAAATAAGGGTTAGCCGTAGCAGTTTAAACGGTTTGAGGTAAGGAAAAAAAGTTTAGGGGGTTATTAGGTATTTATGTGCAAGTTGGAGGAGCTGGATATTATTAAACCGAATCAATACTCTCAAATTGGTCTATGCCTGGAAAGTTGGAGCTCTGGAATCCTGCCTTGGGAATACAGAAAGTTGTTTGCTTGGTAGCTAACAATTTGTTTCCTGTTTCATCTGTGGAAGTCTCAAGACCACAAGCATTGCATAAAATTTCCAAATCTGGTTCCTGAAATCATAATCAGCTTTCAATATAATACATACATTAAATCATCTGCCAGAAAAATGCAGCGGGTTTCTGATTGATGAGTAGAGTTGCAAATGAGGTGGAGATTTCCCATCCTGGCCGGGGTCCGCCCCATCGGGACCAGGAATCCCTGATTACAATCCCCATGGAGCAGGGATAGGGAGTGTTTTATCACCCGTGGTATCCCCGTACTCGTCCCCCATATGCACCCCACGGAAATCCCTGCAGGTTCCCCAATCAATTCACCATCTTTTGTCGTTATACTATATTAAATGCCAAGAAAATGGAGAAAAAATAGAATAAAGTTTTATATATAAACAGAATGAGACAAGGGATGGGGATCTCCCGCGGGGACGGGGATTCCCTGTGGGGTGGAGATGGGGACAAATTGTTCCCTTTTAGGTTTCGGGACGGGGAATTTCCGGCAGCTCGGGGAGCGGGGATGGGGAATGTAATCTCTGTCCCGCCCCGTTTACACCCCTATCGATGAGATTCTCGTACCTTCATTATCAAGAGTTTTGATAGCTTCGTTAATGGATATGGATGAAGCTTGTAGCCGATACTATTTATACACGACAGCGATTTCGCCCTAACCTTCATTGTTAGAAATTGTTTAAACCAAAAATGAGAATGGCAAAATAAGGTAACACAAGGTACTACAGATTTATAAGGTAAAATTAATCTATTGCCCTCTGACTTATTCATATTTCACACATCTGTCACATAGCTTTTGAAATTTTAATAGAAGAGTACCTTCTATCAGAATCTTGCTAGTATGAGCTGCACTGGGCATTACGGAAGCCAAATATATTGTTTATCTTTCTGAATCAATGCGAAATGAAACAATTATCATAGAATTTTTAGGCAAAAATGATATTTTACATTGAGTCAGAAATATAAACTACTAAATGGCTCGAGTAGAACCCAAATGCATGCCGAACTGATCATCAAACCATTGCTATATCATCATTTTCCTACGGTAACCGCAAGAAGTTTTTTTTTTTTTTTCTTACAACTCTAATAAATTTAAGTGTATTTATGTGACAAAGTGACATTCGGTGGCTAAAATAGGAAACGATATTACCTCATTAATGTAAGGTTCAATAATACAGTACTGCAGAAATGATGCCTCGGCAGCTATGATGTCGAAAAACCTCTTGTAATTGCCCATACGAAAACATCTGCATAAAAAGAAGAGTTCAGGGGGGGACCAATTCAATTCAAAAGAAACAATGGCACAAAGATAAGTGTACAAACTGCAAAACTCTTCGAGCAAAGCACATTTGTTTTGATCTGATGATTGTACGAGGCGCACGACGAAACCACAGAGAAAGTGACTCCCCCTAAGCATCATCATACATCCAACCTATTTAAATACCTAGTCCAACCGAGGATGCCTTTTATGTATGAAGAATATGATGAGTCAACAACACCAGTGAAAAAGAGTTCAAACCGTTGGTTGGCGTTTATAATCGAGATGAAGAAGCACGTAAAGTGACTGGAACTCGGCCTCGTTTTCATAAATAGAGTTGGAATCTCGATTGGCATTGTACAGATTATATAGAGATGTCAGAGCCTTTATAAGTTGTTCCATATTGAGGTAATGTGCAGATGAACTATCTGCATTGCTACCGCGACCTCGAAGCTTATGGTGAGATAAAATATGAAATTTAACCTGTGGAAACAAAAACATATATGTTAAAATTTCGTATGTGCTCCTGAAAATCCAAGCAGGAAAATAAAAAGTAAAAGAAACGGTGAAAAAAGATGTAACGAAAAGGTTCTTTGAGAGGAATAACTTTTACAGTTGACAAAAGTACATCTCATGGATTCTTGAAAGTGAAGACTAATAGCTTCTGATAGAAAAGGACACTTTGATACTGCTTATTATGAACAATTATTAATCAGTTGGAAGAGAAAGAGCCGGTATTTGATACTTCTTTATGGCCCTTAAACTTCAGAACCGGACAGAAGTCCTTACAACTTTACTTTTTACTAACATAAATGTCGCTTTTGAAAGTAATGACCCCAAAATGACTAATGACGACCTCAAAATGGAAAATTTCAAGAATTAAAGTTGTTTAGAATCACATTTCCCATGGAACAACCGTTTTCAATTTGTCAAATTACCATTTTCGGATCTTTCTATCTCCTAACCTACAATACCTAAATAAACTCAAAACCAAAAAGTTCAAGAATTAAAGTTGCATAGAATATCGTTTTCATCAGCTCTACAATGGAGGCTTACCTGCTATTGGAGTGAGTGGTCAAAGGTTAAGGAACTTTAATCAAAGCAAAGGCAAAGTTCATGGACTTTTATGTCCGATTTTGAATTTCAGGGGGCCATAAAGTAAGTCAAAGTTGATTGGCCATCGGTGTAATTTGGCCGAGAAAGAGCAATTCAAGTTCATGATGGACGAGTAAAAACGATACGAACATCATGCAAGAGCAGTTCTAGCACTAAAAATATATTTCAGGGACACATATTTGGAGAAGAAAAACAGTTGCTCAAAATAGACAATTGAGAGTTCATGTGAACAAAAACATAATAATACCATTTTCTCATACATGTGGATCGCTTTATCGTTGACTATATTCTGTATGCTAAGATCTTGTCTTACGGACCTCGTCCTGTCAAAGACAAAATCATGAACTACTTCAAAAGGATGGTCTGTAGTATCTACCAAGCTTAGAAGGTAGCTCAAAGTGTCGTCCAATACAGGAAGCGGCCTCACATCAGAAGATTGGGCAGTTGATATAGTTCTGCAAAACTAACAAGTAAAGTAGAAGGTGAATAATGTTTTTGCAGCTAAAATGTCTATTAAAAAGAGCAGAGGACCAAGCTCCAGTTGTCCTTTTAAGCACATAAACATGAAAAAATAAGAAAGTGACATCAAAGTATATAAGAACATATATTCCACGAGCAAGCATGTGACCGAAAGAGAGAACATTAATTGTGATCACTTTCAACATTTGAAATATGCCGTCTCAGAAATTTTATGGAACTATTGAACAAACTGGCACTTTCAGACAGGGATATTATGTTTCAGGTAAAAGTTCAAAGTTTAGATTGCCTCATATGTATTTCTTACATTTAGAAAACAAAACTGAAATGAGACGTGCAGGGAGGCAATGACAACAACATTCTGAAAATTCCCTGTAAGCTTCAAACAAAAACTTCCCAACAAACTCCGAAACACTCAATAATGTATTCAGTGAAAAATGCATTGTCATGAATATATACTCTAAGAGGAAAAACATAGAACCAAGAGAGGAATGCTTATAGGGTGAGACTACCTTCTTGACAGCTAGGCTCGGAGATGTTTTCCCTGGATTTCCATGTAGCCTTTCAAACACAGCTAAGTCTCGCAGCCGTTCTCGTTGGGTCCTTTCACCCTCTATTAGCACAAGATGAACACAATAAACCACAAAATTAGAAAGAGATTAATCGCCAAATCAACAAAATGATCTTCATATCGATGTATGCTACAACTTAAAACCATGAGTTAAGAAAGAATCAAATCCTTCACTTGGCAAGTTGGCAGATTAGCAACTGAAGTCTCTAATGATAAAATGAAATCTCATTCTTCTCCATGTAAAATTCAAGTTTACCGACTGGAAGGAAAATGAATCCAAAGAACAGAAGATAGATTGAGGAAAGCTTGTATGGACAGGCCAAGCATATTAATGTCAACCATTCAGATAAATGGCACAATAACTCTTGGATAGGTAATAGAGCATCTTACACAAGATATGATTGTAAAATTAATGACTAGAACCTTCATGACTTCCAAATTAGTAGGGTGCCAGAAATGGTTGTCAATTTCTAATACGAAAACACGGTTTTTAGAGACAAACCGCCTAACATGGTGTGTTTTCAGAGACAACCCCCCTA
Source organism: Euphorbia lathyris (assembly GCF_963576675.1). NCBI lineage: Eukaryota > Viridiplantae > Streptophyta > Magnoliopsida > Malpighiales > Euphorbiaceae > Euphorbia > Euphorbia lathyris. The sequence goes on along the minus strand of NC_088912.1, from coordinate 92,332,712 downwards.
ACACGGTTATCATTTTTGTTACATTTTAATCAAGTGGAGTATGTATATGTAGATAGCATAACTCGATTAAAACACAACAATCCATCCATTTTCACACCCCTACAAATTAGGCCCTTTGCATAGTATAGCAAAGAAATTCTTAAGTTCAACTACTATCAGAAGTTAAAAAGGCTTTGTTTCTCCATTAATGAACAATTAAAATCATGAAAATCATTTCTGCAATTCACCAAAATCAAGAACAGGTCAAAATCACTAGAGGAAGTAAAAAAAAAAAATCCTTATTATATATTCATTCATATTCCCCGTTAGAGCATAGGCCAAGGGATTCATCAACCATTAAGCTCAAAGGCAAGAATCTTCCAATACAAATATATTGATCAGAAAAAAAAACTAATTTAAGAACAAAATGAAGAAGAGAATTGCAAAAGAGACCTGGGCACATAAATTGGCAAGTTCCAACCAAAATTGGAAAAGTAGAAGACTCGTCCTCTGTTACTTGTTCTTCATCTCCTCCTCTGGTTTTATTAGTAATGCTCGATCTTCTTCTGGGTAAATCGCGCTGATTATTTGGGTTGTTAGGAGCACTGTTGGTTATAGTGCTGTGGTCAAAGCGCGAACCGTTGGTGTTTCTGGAACGATTAGCGGTGAAGGACGACGATTTGGGCAAAGAAGAAGAAGAAGAAGAATTGGAGGAAGAAGGATTTCGACGGGGATAACGATTCTGATGTCCCCTTTCCATAGCTCCTCTCCTACTCAGATCCTTACTTCAGCTTTACACAGAGCACTTACTGTTTTTTTTTTTTTTTTTTGTAGAGAGAGAAAATGATTAGAGGGCGAGCCTTGGCGCAACGGTAAAACGTTGTTGCCGTGTGACCTGAGGTCACGGGTTCGAGTCTTAGGAGCGGCCTCTTGCCAATTAAATTGGCAAGGGAAGGCTTGCCCCCAATACACCCTTGTGGTGGGACCCCTCCCCGGACCCTCGCTCAGCGGGGACGCGTAATGCGACCGGGCCGCCCTTTTTTAGAGAGAGAAAATGATTATTAATGAAGTTTATTGTTTTTAAACTTATTAGGAACAATTATTGATTGAAAGATTCAATTGTATTTTAATCAATTGAAATGTACATTTGTTTCCTAGAAAAAAGGGCCAATACACGAATAACCCCTCAACTTGTCCAAATATTGCAACTACCTTTCCGAACTTTCAATTGTAATAACTTACCCCTCAAACTTATCCATTTATAAAACATAACCCCTCAAACTTGTCCAATTATAAAACATAACCTCAAATTGATGACATGTACTGCAATTGAAGAAACACATTAAATACAAAAGCTATAACGCTCATGAAGTGTGATAATCGGATCTTTGACGTGATACGAATCCGGAAAAACATTTTTACGGTTGCTTTAAGTACGGGATAAAAAAAATTCCCAATTTGGGATTATGTTTTATAATTGAACAAATTTAAGGGGCAAGTTATTATAATTGAAAGTTGAAGAGGACAGTTGCAATATTTAGATAAATTCAGTTGGGTTATTTATGTATTAGGCGTAGAAAAAATAATGCTAGAAAAATTGAGTATATATAATATTTTATAGGTTGATTTTCATCATTTTGAGACTTCATTATACAAAGTATAAAATATATAAAGGATAAAATGATATTTTGAATAATGCTAATACGAAAATAGAATGGGTTGGTACACATATTTGTTGATGTATTTGTTTCTTATAACATATATATCTTGATATCAAATAAACATATAAATGTATTCTTACATTTTTCAAATAACATCAAAAATACCATAATCTAAGAGACTAAGCTTATTTGACTAACGGTGCAACACGGCCAGCCTCCACATCAACTTCAATGTCAACGCCTTCTTCATTACCATTTCCAGAAAATTAAAACATAAAAGAAAGCATACAACTTTTTTTCAAATAAAAATTGTATTTAAAGAACAACAAGCTTCAGGTTAGCATTTTTCGAATATAATTCAGCAATTTGAGATGGTAAAGGGCCGAAGTCCCTTAATTCCAAATTCGATCACCAAAAAGAAAAAGGTGGAACCGATCTCAAAATTAAGCTGAATTTTCCCAACTTATAGCACAGTAACAATTAACCCAAAGAGAAAGTAAAGAAGCAAGAACGATTGACCACAATTTGAGCCGCAAGTATAGATAGAAACACACCTCTGGTAAAATTATGCATCAAGACCGTCATCAGATTGTCTGTATATGTCCAAAATAGAGAGATTCAGTGTAATTTAGCTTGCAATGCAGGGAAAAAATGCAAAGATCCCTTGCTCCATCTTCTTCTTCCTTCTTTTCTGCCTTCAAATTCCAACAATTTCCCCCTTCCTTTTCTTGATCGGTCTCTGTTGATTGCCTTTCATAGTTTCCCTCCACCAAATCTCTCTATTTTGGAGGGAAACTATGAAAGGCAATCAACCGAGAGCGATTAATGAAAGGAATGGGGAAATTGTTGGAATTTGAAGACACAAAAGAAGGAAGAAGAAGATAAAGCAAGAGATCTTAGCATATATATCTTAAAATGACCTTATTTTTCCCCTGCATTGCAAGCTAAATTACACCGAATCTTCCCTCCACCGAATCTCTCTATTTTGGACATATACAAACAATCTGATAACGGTCTTGATGCATAATTTTACCAGATGTGTGTTTTTATCTATACTTTCAACTCAAATTGTGGTCAATTGTTCTTGCTTCTTTACTTTCTCTTTGGGTTAATTGTTATTGTGCTATAAGTTGGGAAAATTCAGCTTAATTTTGATATCGGTTTCGCCTTTTTCTTTTTGGCGATCGGATTGGGAATTAAGGGAATTCAGCCCTTTACCATCTCAAATTGCTGAATTATATTCGAAAAATGCTAACATAGAGCTTGTTGTTCTTTAAATACAATTTTCATTTGAAAAAAAAAATCGTATGCTTTCTTTTATGTCTTAATTTTCTGGAAATGGTAATGAAGAAGGCGTTGGCACTGAAGTTGATGTGGAGGGTGACCATGTTCCACCGTTAGTTAAATAAGCTTAGTCTGTTAGATTAGAGTATTTTTGGTGTTATTTGAAAAATGTAAGGATACATTTGTGTGTTTATTTGATACAAGACCAATCCTGGGATTTTAGAGGTTCAGGATTGGTCTTCAAATTTAACAAACGATCTAATGAAAACATTTCAAATTTAACAAACGATCTAATGAAAACATTTCAAATTTAACAAACGATCTAATGAAAACATTTCAAATTTAATAAATTAGAGTATTTTTGGTGTTATTTGAAAAATGTAAGGATACATTTGTTAAATTTAACAAACGATCTAATGAAAACATTTCAAATTTAATAAATTATAAAATAGTTCTAATAGATTTTATGCTATTCAGGACACAAAGCATGATAACAGAAAAATGAAAAACCAAATCTGAAAATCATCTCACTTAAGGGGCTTTAGGGGCTAAGTTTTTGAAATTGGAAGATTTTGATGCGTTTCTCCTAAATTGCCTCTGAATACCAAGTAAATCAGAACCTGGTAGAGTTTTTCAAAGATAAAAAAACACTATTAGCAATTGAAAGTTTCACAATGAAGTGATTAGAGAACAAAATTGATTATATAGCTCATAAATTGAAGATGAATATTTTTTGGGATTGGAGTATGATTAAAGAATGGAGAAATAAATTAGAAATTTATTAGGATTGATGGGTGAGAAAGATAATTATAAAAAGACTGTGTGATAAATTAGGGAATTGATGACAAATATTTTTATTAGGAAATTTGAAAAGAATTTAAGGTAAATTAGAAAATTTGGTAATTGAGGCCCATGTTTTTAATCAAGTATAATCTTTTTTTTGAATTTAATCTAATGTCAACGTTTTTAATTTGGAAAGAACCTGATCACAATATTTTTAATCAAAGTACATTTTTTTTTACTTTAATTAAGTATAATTTAAAGGGTAAAGTTCAAATAAAACCCTTGTGGTTTCACTAATTTTCAGATAAAGGACTATGGTTTACTTTTTGTCAAAACGAGAATTGAGGTTTTCAACTTTAACAAAATAAGGACTTTTTCGATTGATACTATTAAAATCACCTTTAACGACTTCAAAAATGACATATTTTAAGAACTAATAGTATTCTAAGCAACTTTAATTCTTCAACTTTTTTATTTTGAGATTGTTTAGATGATGTTTGGTAGAGAGAGAGAAAGTTAATGTTTAGAGAGAGAGTTTCAAAAAAGATGATTTTCGAAAATCGAAAATGTAGTTCCATAGAAAATATGACATTGGACAACTTTAATTCTTGAAAATTTTCATTTTCAGGTCGTTAAAGATGGTTTTAATAACATTAATCCAAGTTTGAAACCTCAATCATTGTTTTGACAAAAAGTAAACCACAGTCCTTTATCTGAAAATTAGTGAAACCATAGGGGTTTTATTTGAACTTTACCCTAATTTAAAAGCCTCAGTATTATACATTACTATAATTGGGCACTCTCTCATCCCTCGGCCCTGGGCTAACGCCCCTCTTGTCTAGGCTCAGGGACGGGCATGATTTGATATAGGGATATATGTGTTAAAATGTACAAATACAGAGGCAAATATGTGTATTAACCCAAATAAAATATATGCCATGAAAGATTTTCAATGGTGTATTATACACTCAAAACCGGACAAGTGATAGAATAAAAAACTAAAGCTTAAAGTGAATCACTTAGAATTAATTGCATTTAATTGAAAGATTAATTACATTAACCACTTGGAATTAATTGCATTTAATAAAAAGATTAATTACATTCAATTTCTAAAACATTGAAATTAATTACATTCAATTGACAGATTAATTGCATTCAATTGAAACGGTTATAACATTTTTTCCTAATGCCTTAATATATAAATAAGGATTTAATAGTATTTAATAGTATTTAATTGAAATGGTTGTAACATATGAGCTTGATTGCATTTAATTGATTGATTAATTACATGAATTAATCAATCTATAACATTTTTTCCTAATGCCTTAATATATAAATAAGGATCGAATTATTTTGTTCAATTCGGTCAATAGAGAGAAATCGCAACTTCTCAAACCTTTCTTCCAGCAAATTGTTCTTGTTCTTCTACTTTCTCTTTTTGCCTCCAGTGATAACTTTGCACGTGGTTAGAGTTTGTGACAGAATCTATTGTTTCCTAAGAAATGGCAACCTATTACGGTGCAATCTGTCTTAAGGAAACTGGTTGTTCAAGCCTCAAATTCAATTTTTCTGCTTCAATTTCCAAATTGGTAAAGGTTTTTGTTTCACTGAGTTTTAGTTAACTTCAGCATGTTTCATGTAATCTCACTTCAATCTCAATGAGTTTCAGTTATATCAATATATATTTTGTAATTGTTTTATATATTAATATTATTATATCTCTGTTTACGTTTTTTTATTAATCGTATCATACAATCCTAAGACGGGTCTACTGATTTTTCCAAAAAAGTTTGGGGTCCTTGACTAGAACAGATTAGTTTCTGAATTGTGTGGACAGATTAAATATTCTGTTTTGGACTTCTAAAATTGAAATTCACCTTTTGTGAACAGAAACATACACAAATTTGGGATCATAATTTCGAATTTGAGAAATAATAAATATAAACATAATTTTTTTTTTGTATTTTGTTTATTGTTCTTTGAAACCGTGTTGATTTTGTTTCTAAATTAATATGTTTTCTATTTCAAAAACAATGGCTAACGGGAATGATGCCATTATTGGAGATGGTTCTAGTTCCAAGAATGATTTAGGAAACAATGGGAAGAACACGGAAAATCCATTCAAGATGGTTTTGGTTCTAACAATGGTTTTTGGATTAGGAACATGATAATTACTGTTTCAACATATGTATACAATGCTGTGTTTGAAAAATTCATGGGTGTGAATTTTAAGACATGGCAACAGAAGATGTTTTTCTTCTTAACCATGCTTGAATTGGCTAGCTCTGTCAATGATGATCTTGATAATGTTAAAGCAATCGAACCATGGATGTACTCTGACTTCATTTGTTGTAACTATATTTTAAATGGCTTAACTGATGCACGTTACAATGTTTTTCAAGCTGAGAAACTGACAAAAGAGTTGTGGGAGTCATTGGACCATAAGTATAGAGCAGAAGATGTCAGGGCTAGGAAATTCTGCGGGGCTAAGAAATTCTTAGTTGGGCGGTTTCTGAATTATACTATAGTGGATTCAAAGACTGTTGTAAGTCAAGGGCAAGATTTACATATCATTGTCCATGAAATCCACGAAGAAAGAATGGTAACTAGTGAATCTTTCCAAGTGGCCGCTATAATTGAAAAGTGGCCACTCGGTTGGAGAAACTCCAAAAATTACCTTTAACATAAACGTAAGAAAATGACTGCTGAAGAGCTTATTATGAGTTTTACTCTCAAAACAACAACAACAATAACAAAGCCTTAGTCCCGAAATGATTCGGGGTCGGCTAACATGAACCATCATATAAAACCGTGAAATCAAGTCGTGTCGGCGACATAAATTCTCTCCCTCCACTCCCTCTTATCCACTACCATATTTTCCTCAATCCCCAATAAACTCATATCACTCTCGATCACCCATTTCAAGTTTGCTTAGGTCTTCCTCTACCCCTCACCATTACATCCCTTTGCCACTTTTCCAGTCCTCCTAACCGGCGCATCAGGCGCTCTTCGTCTTACATGGCCAAACCACCTTAGTCGAGTTTCTCTCATTTTATTCTCAATAGATGTAACCCCTAATTTTGTCCTAATTATTTCATTACTCACCTGATCCTTTCTCGTATGACCACACATCCATCTCAACATACGCATCTTCACCGCTGACATCTTATGAATGTGACAGTGTTTCACTGTCCAACACTCTGTACCATATAACAATGTTGGTCTAATTATTGCCGGTAGAATTTTCCCTTCAATCTATTAGGCATGCCGGGGTCACAAAGGAAACCCGTAGCATCTTCCACTTCATCCAACCAAATTTAATCCTATGAGCAACATCTCCATCTACTTCTCCATCCGTTTGGATAATAGACCCTAAATATCGAAAGCAATCCGAGGCCCGAACAACTCTCATATCTAGGATGATTGTCCCCATCTCCCTACTCCTATCACCACTAAACTTACACTCCAAATATTATTTCTTACTTCGGCTCAACTGAAAGCCTCTAGATTCCAAAGTTTGTCTTCATAGTTCCAACTTCCTCTCCACGCCTTCTTTCGTCTCATCAACCAACACAAGATCATCTGCAAACAACATGCACCATGGTATACCATCTAGAAGTGAACTCGTTAGTTCATCCATAATGATGGCAAAAAGAAATGTGCTAAGTGTGGAACCTCGATGCACTCCAATCGTAATAGGGAACTCTTCAGTCTTCCCAACAGTGGTACGTACACTCGTGCACGCTCCCTCATACATGTCCTTTATGATGTCAATTTATTTCCGCAAAATGTCTTTCCTTATTAAGGCCCACCAAAGTACTTCCCTTGGTACCTTGTCATATACCTTCTCCAAGTCAATGAAAACCATATACAAGTCTTTCTTCTTATTTCGATAGTGCTCCATTAATTGTCTCATTAGATGGATGACTTCCATAGTTGATCTTCTCGGCATAAAGCCAAACTGGTTTTCCGAGATCTTCACCGTCCTCCTTAGCCTTTGTTCAATCACTCGCTCTCAAAGTTTCATAGTGTGACTCATTAATTTGATTCCTCGATAGTTGGCACAATCTTGGACATCGTCTTTGTTCTTATACAAAGGGATTAAGATATTTTTCCTCCATTCTGATGACATCTTATTGTTTCTCCAAATTTTGTTGAAGAACGTCATCAACCATTCGATTCCTCTCTCTCCCAAACATCTCCAAATCTCAATAGGGATGTCATCAGGTCCTACTACTTTCTTTAATCTCATCTTATTTAATGTCATTTTGACTTCACCCTTTTAAATCCTCCGCATGCAGTCACGATTTATCATATCGTGAGGGATACTTATATCTCCAACGTCTTGTCCACGATCTCCATTAAATAAGTCATCAAAATAGGACCTCCATCGTTCCTTGACATCCTTATCTCCAACTAGGACTTTTTGGTCTACACCCTTCACACATTTAACTTTTCCGAGATCTCGCGTCTTCATATCTCACTATATATGTCTCTTTCCCTCTCCTCCGTATCCAATCTTGTATACAGATCCCGAAGTAACACCATATTATTCTCCTCAGTCTAATGGAGTAGCGAAGCGCAAAAATCATATCTTAAAGGAAATGATGAACATCGTGCTTAACAGTTTTGAGTTGCCACATAACATGTGGGGAAAGCTGTTTTATAAGCTAATCACTTTTTAAATAAGGTACTGATGTTGTGCGTAGACGGCTAGGTAGAGCTTATGAAATATATATAATGATAAGTGCATTACGACTATGGATGTGATCTTCCTAAATGCTCTATCTCTACTAGACGCTACTACTTAGGGGCTAGTGTACCCCGTCATATCAAGTAATAATCCGGTTATGACCGGGTATCGAATCCATGGGATTTATAACTACAAATATTAAACGACTCGGTTTTATACGTTATCTAAGCGGTGAATACTTTGAGTTGATTTGGGGAACAACTACAAACTACTCCTAACTACGGGTGAGACAAATTTATATAACAAAAACTCTACGAAATTATACGGATGGTGATAAGTTATAAATATGATAAACAATGACTCCCAATACATATACGGTTAATGATTTACTCTTGCAATGATGACTACGTGTAGTGTGACCGACCCGTGAAGTACTTAGACTACATGGTTCCTAGTCAAGGCGTGTCTAATGCTTTGGATCAGAAATTAGGGCCCGTAAGTTCCGTGGTTTGTCAGTTCCTACGGTTTCCGGAACGTCACTTCCGGTAAGGCAACACCTATATGAATCCCTAAAGATAGCCCGAATGGCGTCGGAAATCGTGTTCCCCTACACAATAATCAATTACGAGTATCAAAACAAATAACAAACATCAACACATATATAGAAAAAGAGATTATGAATCATAAATTATAAATATGGAGAATGTAAATATGGAATACAACCAAGCCTAGTACATAAGAAGAGTACAAGCTAATTAGCAAGTGAAAAGGGAAGAATCCACCCTCGGAACTAGCTAACCGGACTCAAGGCCGTCTCTTAGGACTTGGAGGTGGAGCTTTCGAGCTTGGTGAACGGAGTGGAACGGAACTTTGACGGAATGCCGGAATCAACGAACAAGCTCTCAAGGTGATAGAGTTTTGCTATGTAAAATAAAATCCTAAACCAAGTAGCAAGAGCTTAATCTATAACAAGGGTTGTATATCCAAAGCTATCTAAATGAGTGCTAGTCGCTCTTATTTATACACATCAAGCTAGGAGTAAAATTGTAAGTTTACAAGGTGCAAGCATGGAGGAACATGATTTTCTGCAGATTTCCCATGACACGCCTCGCGTATAGTGGAGGACGCCCCGCGTATTTGCCCATTCCGTCAGAAATCTCCTGCATGTGGACCAAATCCAGATCTTGTTGTCTCAACCACGCCCCGCGTAGACTGGGGTACGCCTCGCGTGGTTGAGCTTCTGAGATTTTATTGCTTGAATTGGGTCTTTTACGCCACGCATAGTCTGAAGCACGCCTTGCGTAAGTAAGTCTCTGGTTTTTTGGACTGAAGAACTTCCCATACACGCCCCGCGTGTATGGTTGTACGCCCCGCGTATTGTCAGTTGACTTAGAAGATCTTGCAGTCTGACATTCATGATTGAGACATTATTGCTTATCATTGCTCATACGCCCCGTGTGGTAGTGGGTAAGTTCCACGTGGTGCCTGCGGATTGAGCAATTATTTCTGACAATGTGTTCCACACCCTGCGTGGAGGGTGATACGCCCCGCGTATGTCGGAGTATTTTTGATTCTTTCTCGTACCTGAAATACAATTCTCAAGAGCCGAGTTAGCTTGACGTTTTATTTTCTAAATTAATAAAAAATAAAGACAATTACCCGAAAGTGCGGAATTTATTTTTATTTCGTTATGTTGGGGTTTAGTGTCCTATAGACAATTGTTCTAGGATACAAACTTAATATAAATGAATTGTTCTTTATATCATTTGTTTAATGAGATATATGTTTTATAACTATATAAAGGCAATCCCTTTTAAGCACTAAATAAAGTCTAATAAAAGGAAATCCGTAAGTTTATTTAAAGTGATTATAAAGTGTTCATACAAGCATGAAGTGAGACAAAACTTTATAGTAAACTGATAAACTTAAAACCACCCCAAGTCAAGTGATATGTTTGGGATTGACATATCACTGTTGAGACTTGTATGTAACAATGTCTTCTGTCCGACAGAAAGCTGATCTCACAAGCTTCATATATACAGATATCTGGACAGTTACATAGATCCGATGAAACGTTGTTCATTAGGATTGGGGATCCGATTTGAGATAACAGGATGGGTAGATTCATCCTTGTCACCTGTTCATCTCATTGGTATTAATAGGTATAACTAATCCTCGGACTCAAAGGAATATTAATTGGTATTCTGGATTACGGAATGTGATGCTTTGACTCTGGTGTAACACGATCCTTAACAGAGATGACTCTGGGGTGTGAACAGTAGATGTTGGGTATCACAGGAAGTAATTGCGGAGTCGTTATATATTGGATTGAGCATTTATCACTCCCGATAAATGGGAGATACATCCATGGATCGCTTGTGGAAGACTCGACTCTAAATCCTTGCAAGGTGATAGCTTAAGAGTAAGAAATACAGATTTCACTTAACCTATCTTTTTGAGTTGACTCGGCCTGTACAAGTAAAACGAACGTCTCGCTATATGTGACTTGACATCACCCATAGTCATAAGATTCAGTTCAAGGATGTAGTTGATAAAGGATCGAATTATACTGTAACTAATACGGAAAGGTTAACGACAGAATCAATCTGTCTTCTTATAGCTCTGGGGGAATGATTACGGACTTGCTAATCACATACTCTGTACATCATTCCGTTATGCAAAGATTTAATATAATTTTTTGAAAATTAATTTAATAACATTGCATACGGCTAGAAGCAATAAGAACCTAATGGATCACACATAAGACTTGGAACCTAAAAGAGAGATAGATGTTAATTAATTGATAGAAGCCCAATTGAGCCCAATAAGACCCATGGACATAAGGGGGTCGAAATTCATGTAGTGATACACATGAATAATTAATTTGATTTTGTTAATCCTAATTAGATTAGGAATAGGAATTAAATTAATTAAGAGATAATTAAGTTAGAAGTTTTAATTAGATTAATATACTCCTATTATTATCCAATAAGGTTATTATTATTATCCTTAATATATTAGATATATAATGAGATAATAATTAGGAATTCTATTCCGAATGGAATTCCTATTCAGTAACCTAATTCTATCTAACTAGGGGATACAAGAGATTATAAATATCCATTCCCTTGAGATTTTCGAAATCCAAGCAAGCCATATCCTACTTGTGATTTTCGAAATTCACCTAGTCCAAGAGAGAGAAAATTCGACACCCCTAGTTCGAGGACGAGATTTCTCTACGGCTTCGTTTGATCAATTGATTTTCATCTATTTCTTTTATCCTTGATCTTGTGTTGATTAGTTAGAGGCAATCTACTTTGGTTGCTATTCAACGGTTGATTCCAAATTAATCCTCCCGTGTTTTATTTCGTGTTGGGGAACTCGGAGAAGAGTTATGGGCACTTCATTAACAACGGTAGATTGATCATCAATAGATTGATCATCAAGAGGCAATTCTTCTTATCCATCTTTATATGAAATAACGGTTAACGGATCTTGTGGTTTATGAAAATAGGTTAAAATTTTTATATTTCCGCTGCTATACCTTAGCCTAATTTTCTACACGTTATTTTATTAAAACATTCTATTTTTTCAATTAAACTTATTTATCTCATCTAAAATTAAACCGTAAATCACCCTAAAAGATAGAGACGAAACACCCCTATCAGGTACCCGGAAGAAATTAGATAAAACTTTAAATGAATTATAGAAAGGTCGACACAAATGAGATAATCGAACAAATTAGATATACAAATGTATGGCAACACTCATTTAATATATAAAAAAACAAAATTTTGGTTTTTTCATTTTTGCGGTCAAACGTATATAAGGAAGCAATTTTGTATTTCCTTTATTGTTTAACTTTTCTTTTAAAATTCCATTAAGATAAAAATATGATAGAAAACTTAAGAAAAAGAATGAAGATTTTAAGAATATATTGTTTTTGCGTTTGAAAGGAAAAATAAAAAAAGTACATAGAAAGTGTACAGGAGAAAACTTTTGTTATTTCGAAAGTTATTTTACTTTGTTTTCTTTTGATCCTACAACTTTCATAGTTGTTTTTCTGTTCATTCTATAGTTCTATTCCGGTGATAATTTCTACATACGGTTGAGTTCGTTTATGAATTTGTTGTATCCCGGGAGACGATAGCCAATAACGGCTAAATCTATTTTAAGAAAACTGTTAATACAAGCCTCAAATTACTCCGTCCCATTTTCAATTCGTCAATTCAAGTTTTCCATAACTTCGTTTGCACCCATAATTTCAGTTTAATAATAATTTTATAATGTTATTGTTATTATTCTTGTTTCGATGTCTTTTTGGACTAATATTTTCCTACAGTAACAACTATGTTAAACTGATAAGCTAAAGTTTTATAGCTTAATAATGTTATTGTTATTATTCTTGTTTCGTTCTCAAGTAGTAAACGTTCCTAAGAATGGTATCGATTCCACAAAGACTAGGTTTCAATTCCTTACTCGTATAAAAACTTTATATTATCTAAAGAATAATTAAGATGATTTGAATTGTTGTCACTTTAATGCTAATTTAAACTACAAAGCAATAGATTAATAACCGGTTGTCTAATGAATGAGTGGAAGGCTAAGATATTGGATTCCCGTGTTAACTACTATAGGATAAATTATGTTGTGTTGCAATAAAGATAAGACTCAAGATGGTAGTTTTCCTTAATGAGATAGTAATCCCGGCCTAGAATTGCTAACTCTATTCCTAATTCCTTTAGGTCGATGCTTGGTTAGGCAAAATCCCTAAAGTTACTAAGAAGCATGAATTATAATTAACACCAAAGCTAAGCAGTGACTTAGACAACGAAGCCGCACTATTCGGTTAAGGTATAGGTAAAGTTTAGGTTACTCGGTTGAATCATTTACTTGATTAGGTTTCACAATTCAACCTCTTTTGCTAATTACTTGGTTAGGTTTCTTAGCTTAAGATGAGTAAATAAATCCTAACTGAATCTCTCGTTCAACACGATTTAAACAATAGTTTATTGATCCATATCGTTAAACACGGTTCACCTTTATCTTAGCCCAAAAGTGATTTAGCTTATGTTCAAGCTAAAACACAGGAATTATGGGTAAGATGGATTGAAGGTGAGCCCATGTTTATCGAATACGTTTATTAAACTCAAGATGAATGAATGAAAGACGAGATGAAAAAGAACTTAAATAAACGATAAGATAAATAAGGGATGAAAACAAACGATATTGAAATCTTACAAATAAAAAACGAATGTACCTTGATAGAAAGTATAAAAATCGAACTTGAACTTACTTGAACTAAAAACGAACTAAAACTAAAGCTAAAGCTATAATGTAATTGTACAATGAAAACTAAATGAATTATACATAGCATAAGCCCTCTATTTATAGTGTTTAAATCCTTTCCCTGGTCTATTTAGGTCTCCCAACCACTTTAGAGTCAAATCATAAGGTTTGAAGTCGATTCAGATTAGAACTCCTGAGTTAGAGATGGAATAGGATCTTTCCCTGTCGTTGTTGCTCATCAAGCAACATGTCAACTTCGTGTTTCACTTGGCTTGACTTGCATTCATTATTGATTATTGACTTGGAAAGTTTGACTGTTCGCTTAGTGGATCCTCCCGATGAGCAATGGTGGTACTCGTCGAGCACAAGTGTCAGCTTGTCGGGCAAGTCTTTGACTAAGTCCTGTTTTGATCCGTTTTACCCCATTTTGTGCTTGATTGTTCCTGAAACAACTCCAAATGATCATCAGACAAATAATGGACAGAAGATACTATAAACCAGGATGTAAAAGTGATAAAAACATATAAACGAGGCTTATAATATACCTAAAACTCTATATAAAATGGGGCTAACATAAACCTAGGTTCATTTTTTTTATTTTAAAGATAATAGATTAAATTTGTGTTTGGGTGAAACCTATTATGGTTATGGTTACCTTTCGAATGGTCTAACTATTTTGCATATTGATTACAATGCCAGTTCCTTTTCCTACAATACTACTTATGTTCTTATGTGTAATAAAGATGTTTTTGTTATTGGATTCTAGACTAAACCACATCAGTCAAGATCAAATGAGTCATTTTCCCAAATAAGGTTCAATTATCTCGTTATGAATCATGTTTTAAGGGAAAGATGTTTAGAAACCCGTTTAAAAAAGCTACTAGAGCTGAATATCCTTTGCAATTAATTTATTCAGATGATGCATGTGAAGGATACCCATGGAGCCTACCATTTCTTTGCTTTTATTGATGGCTATACTAGGTATGGTCACGTCTATTTAAATTTTCACAGGTCTGAAGCTTTAAACTGCTTCAGAAAGTTTACGTACCTTATAGAAAATCAATTAGATGACACTATTAAAACTTTGAGAATCGAATGTGGTTGAGAATATCTTTCAGATGAATCTAGAGATTTATATGATGAAAAGCGGATTAACTTTCAATTGTCAATTATGCGCACTCCACAACAATAATGGTGTTGTTGAGAGGAGAAATAGAACTCTTTTCGATATGGTTAGATAACTTGCTCAGATCTACTTATGTCCTTAACTGAGTTCCCTCCAAACTTGTTAACTCCACTCCATATGAGTTACAAATAGGTCACAAACCTAATTTAAGTCATCTTAAACCATAGGGTTGCATCGTTTTCTTTCATGGTACCTCAAGTAAGTTTGAAAAACTAATTCCAAAAGGTGAAAAAGTATCTTTATAAGATGCCCGAATGTATCAAAAAGGTATGTCCTAGTGAGAGAAAATGATAAAGGACGAGTGATAGAATTCGAATCACAAGACATTGTCTTTTTAGAGAACGAGTTCATTAAATTAGGGGAAGTTTACCATGATCTCACTTTATTCGAGGTACTAGATTCGAACAGATCTCTCCATTCGAGTGGGAGAAATATTAAGGAAAACGAACATTAATACCTTATAATGTTATGAACGATCTATATCCTACCTTAAATAGGAGTATGATTTCCTACTCCAACGAGAATATAAAACATGGTCTAGGTGGGAGCATTCCAAATTACGACAAATATATGAGATATGTTTATCAAGATTTGGAACCACGTCGTACTGAAAGTCAAAAAGTCAAACATCATTGATTCAATATTGAAGGCATAACTCTTTTAGTCACTCCACAAGATAGTGTGAAGCTTAACAATATAAAAGAGGCCCTCTCATGTACGAAAAAAATGAATGAATTACGACATTGGAAGAGAAAATGAATTCCATAAGATCCAACCATGTTTGGCAGTTGGTTAATATACTAGAGGGACAAAAAGCTATTGGGAGCAAGTGGATTTTTGAAAGTAAAGCAAAAGAATGATGGTATTAAGCAAAGGTACAGAACTCGTTTGGTCGTTAAGGGCTACAAAAAAAGAGAGTATATTTTCAGGAAACCTTCTTACATATTGTGAGGTTTACATCAGTTAGGCTAATTCTAGATATCGTGGCAAGTTTGGATCTCGATCTACACATTAAATGAATGTTAAGACTGGTTTTCTCAATTGAAAAATGAACGGAGAAATCGACATGGAACAATATGTAGGCTTTATTGTACACAGTATCGAATGAAAAGGTTTGCAAATTGAGTAAACCAATTTGTGGGCTTAAATAGTCTTCTAGACAATAGTACATTCGATTTCACAATGGGATGATATCAAATGACTTAAACCTAATTGAAGCAGACCATTGCGTCTATACAAAACGATCTGGAAGTAAATTTGTTGTTCTATCATTATATGTTGATGACATCCTTATAGCAGGAAATGAGATGGAATGTGAAAACCAAATCAAAGCTTGGTTTAACTCGAGTTTTGAAATTAAAGACATGGGTGAAGCAACGTCTATTCTTGGAGTTAAGATTTTAAGAAATCATTCAAAGAAATTGTTGGATTTGTCTCAAGAAATATGTCAATAAGGTCATCGATAGATTCAATATGTGAAATTACAAGCCCATTGATAGTCAAATATCAAAAGGACATAACCCTTAGAATAAAAATGTGTCCCCGAACACAACAAGAGAAAGAACGTATGGAACATGTTCCCAATGCTAGTACTGTTAATAGTCTAATGTACTCTATATAGACTAGATATATGGCACGCCACTAAGATTATGAGTAGATATCAGTCCAACCTTAAACAAGCATATTGGGCAACTCTGAAAAGAATACTAAGGTATTTTAAAGCAACAATGGATAATTCTTTGTGGTATCAAACTAAGAGGATACACAAATGATGATTGGACATATAGACTTGAATGAGAGGAAGTCCATGCCAAACTACATTTTCTTGTTAAGAAATGATGTTATATTATAGAATTGTAAGAAATAGACTTGTATAGTATTATCCACCATAAAAGAGCGTATATGTTATACTATTTTGCAACCTAAAAAGAGCATGGATTAACAGATTCATAAATTATCTATATATCACTATCTTAAATATTATAATGGATTTTTTTTAATGTTACAGTATTATTATTTTTAGAAATAAATTTCAACAATTTTTATTAAATTAATGAGCAATTTATCATTTTATTTTTTGGAAGAAATTAATTAATTGATTTGATGATTAGTTATTAATGATTTTTCATAAAAAAGAACAACTGGACTATTTCTTTTATGGAAAATAACTTTTTTTTATGAATTTATGAAATATCTTGACTATTATATAAGGTTAATTTAATTTCTCTTGTTCAAACTCTCATGTTATATATATATATATATTACGGGTTTGTCAATTCTTGGACCATGGGTACTCATCCCGTCCAAGTTCTGTCTCATCCCAATTTCTATCAAAAAAATTTCTAATTATCCAAATGTAAATTAATATTAGTACATAACAAATTATAAATTACAAGTTTAATTATTTAAGCAAAATTAGAGAAAAAAACGAAAAACAAAACAATAACAAAGTAAGATCCTTTTTTATGAAACAATTAAAAAAAAAAGATCTTTTTATTGTAAATGTGTGTGTCTTATTACTTATGGGTGTAGTATATATATAGATATAACAGGGGTATAATGGTCATCCATTACATTATTTATAACACTCCCCCTTGGATGTCCATTATACAAAAATAAGTAAATGCGCTTGGGGATGCTGCCTCATTAAAAACCTTACCAGGAAAACCCAGTGGGAAAAACCATGGTCAAGGAAAAGAGTGCAACACGCATTTACTCCCCCTCCTGAATACATAGCTAAAAATCTTTACAACGACGCAATCCAATGCGATAAACTAACTTCTTGAAAGTAGCAGTTGGAAGCGCCTTGGTGAATAAATCCGCCAAATTGTCACTTGAACGAATCTGTTGAACTTTCACATTACCATTCTTTTGTAGATCATGGGTGAAGAAGAATTTTGGTAAGATATGCTTCGTTCTATCTCCTTTAATGTATCCTTCCTTCAGTTGTGCAATGCATGCAGCATTATCTTCATATAAAATTGTTGGAGCTTCTTTTCCGGTAGATAGACCACAATCTTCTCGAATATGTTGAGTTACAGACCGTAACCATACATATTCATGACTAGCTTCATGAATAGCTAAAATTTCTGAATGATTAGAAGAAGTAGCTGCTATGGTTTGCTTCATAGAACGCCAAGAAATTGCAGTATCACCACATGTAAACACATATCCTGTTTGTGATCGAGCAGTATGAGGATCGGACAAATATCCTGCATCAGCAAAACCAATCAAGTCCTCTTTGGACTGGTTAGAAAAGAATAAGCCCATATCTTTCGTACCTTGAAGGTAACGGAATACATGTTTAATCCCATTCCAATGCATTCGGGTTGGACATGAGCTAAACCTTGCTAACAAATTCACAGAAAATGATATGTCGGGTCTTGTATGACTAGCAAGGTACATCAATGCCCCAATTGCACTTAAGTATGGTACTTCTGGACCAAGAACTTCTTCATTGCTTTCCCGAGGACGGAATGGGTCCTTATCTACATCAAGTGATCTTACAACCATTGGGCTACTCAACGGGTGTGCTTGATCAAAATAGAATCTCTTAAGCACCTTTTCTGTGTATGTTGTTTGATGCAGAAGTATTCCATCTTTCAGATGTTCAATTTGCAATCCCAAGCAAAATTTTGTCTTTCCAAGATCTTTCATCTCAAATTCTTTTTTCAAATATTCCACTGTATGTGAAATCTCTTCAGGAGTTCCGATGATATTTAAATCATCAACATACACTGCAATTATGACAAATCCAGACCCAAATCTCTTAATAAAAATGCATGGACTGATAGGGTCATTCTTATAGCCTTCTCTTATCAAATATTCACTAAGGCGATTATACCACATACGCCCTGATTGTTTCAATCCATAAAGAGATCTATTTAACTTTATGCAGTAATGTTCTCGAGAACTAGATCTTGCTGCTTCAGGCAGTTTAAATCCTTCCGGGACTTTCATATAAATTTCATTATCCAGTGGACCATATAAGGAGGCTGTGACTACGTCCATTAAACGTAAATCAAGTCCTTCTCTCATTGCCAGACTCATGAGAAACCTAAAAGTAGTTGCATCCACCACAGGAGAATATGTTTCTTCATAATCAATTCCAGGTCTTTGTGAGAATCCTTGTGCAACTAAGCGTGCTTTATATCTCACAATTTCATCATTTTCATTCCTTTTTCTCACAAAGACCCATTTATGTCCCACTGGTTTTACACCTTTAGGTGTACGGACTACAGGTCCAAATACTTCTCTCTTTGCAAGAGATTTCAATTCTGTCTCAATTGCTTCTTTCCATTTTGGCCAATCATTACTTTGTGTACACTCCTTAATGGATTTTGGTTCATGATCCTCATTTTTATCCATAACATCAACTGCTACATTGCATGCAAAAATTTCATCGACGTCGATTTTATTTCGATTCCATTTTATTCCAGACATGACATAATTAATAGAGATCTCTTCATTCTCAGGTACCTAGATTTCTTTCTTTGTCATGTTTATAGTCTCTTCAGGAGATCCTTCATTGTTCTTTGGTTCCTCGGAAAGGCCATTGTCAATTTCTGCTCCTTTTCTTTTTCGAGGATTCTTATCTTTGGAACAGACAGGTCTACCACGCTTCATACGTGTGTGAGACTCATTAGCAGTTGGATGTTGTCCTTCAGGGACTTTAATTATATTTGGAGCATTTACAGCTGGAATATGTGATTTGGTCACTCTCTTTGGGTCAGAAAATGCGTCTGGCAATTGATTCGCTAAGTTTTATAAATGAATTATCTTTTGAACTTCTATTTCACATTCTTTAGTACGAGGATCAAAATGAGACAGAGATAATTCATTCCAACTAATTTCTTTTTCCAACTGTTTCTTTTCTCCCCCTAATGTTGGAAAAACTGACTCATTAAAATGACAGTCAGCAAATCGAGCCTTAAATAGATTTCCAGTAGCTGGCTCTAGATACTTAATGATTGATGGAGATTCAAATCCAACATATATTCCCATCCTCCTTTGAGGACCCATCTTAGTGCGTTGTGGTGGGGCAATTGGAACATATACCGCACATCCAAAGACTTTCAAATGAGAAATATTTGGTTCCTGACCGAGAACCAATTGTAATGGGGATAATTGTTGATTACTCGTTGGCCTGATGCGAATTAATGTTGCTGCATGTAATATAGCATGTCCCCAAGCTGATATTGGAAGTTTGGACTTCATAAGTAATGGTCTAGCAATCAACTGCAAACGTTTAATTAACGATTCAGCTAGACCATTTTGTGTATGAACATGAGCTACAGGATGTTCAACATTTATCCCAATGGACATACAATAATCATTAAAAGCTTGTGAAGTGAATTCACCAGCATTATCGAGGCGAATTGCTTTCAAAGGAAAATCTGGAAAATGTGCTCTTAATCTAATTAATTGAGCAAGTAATCTCGCAAATGCCAGGTTGCGAGTTGATAATAGGGAGACGTGTGACCATCTAGTCGAGGCATCGATTAAAACCATAAAATATCTAAATTATCCACACGGTGGTTGAATTGGCCCACAAATATCTCCTTGTAAGCGTTCCAGAAAATTGATTGATTCATGTATAACTTTGGCTGGTGAAGGCCTAATTATTAATTTTCCTTGTGAGCAAGCAACACATGTAAAATCATTAGGAAGAATCTGCTGGTTCTTCAATGAATGTCCACATGAATTTTTGATTATTTTTCGCATCATTATTGAACCCGGATGGCCTAATCGGTCATGCCAAACAGTAACATTATCAGTAAACTTCTGGTTTACTATAGCATATGATTCAATTGTACTAATATTAGTGTAGTACAATCCAGTGGAGAATGCAGGTAATTTCTCAACAACATGTTTAGTGCCTTGGGTAATACTCGTGATTTGAAGGTATTCTACATTTCCTTCACTTATTGTCTCAATATGATATCCATTCTGACGGATATCTTTAAAACTCAATAAATTTCTTTGAGACTTGGGAGAGTATAATGCATCCATAATGTCAAATTTCGTTCCCATAGATAATAATATATTTGCTCTTCCGGAGCCTTCAATAATCTTTGAACTACCCGATATAGTATTAACGCAAGTTTCTTTCATTGTCAAATGAGAGAAATATTTCCTACTTCTCAGTATGGTATGAGTAGTTGCACTGTCTGCTAGACATAATTCTTCACTATCCATGTTCTTCAAAATAAATAAATTAATAGTCACATAAATAACTTTAACAACTCAAGTTCAATAATATCTCATGCATATAAAATTCAAAATAAAATCCATAAAATCATAAACTCATAGTTTAACACAAATCCATAAAAACATAATAATAAAGAAATCCTAGTAACATCCAAAAATAATGAAAATAATGTCTACTATTTCTATGTCTAATTTATATCATTGCCAGAGGGGGGAATGAAATCATCAACCTTCAGGGTTGTATTTCTACAATCAAAGTCATCTGCGCCATCTTCATACACAAGATTTGTTTCTTTCTTGTTGTTTTGCTTCAACAATTGTTGATAAAGATCAACAAAACGCTTTGGTGTACGACATGTGCGAGACCAATGGCCTTTTCCTCCACAGCGGTAACATGTATTGGTCACTCCTGCATTGTTATCTTTTCCGTGTCTGTGACCATCTTTATTGTCCCACTTCTGGTGGGATTGTGAGTTCTTAAAATAACCACCTCGACCTCGACCATATCCACATCCACTTCCATGTCCGTGACCACGTCCACGGCCACGTCCTCAACCACTACTATTATGATCCTTTTCTTTCATATTATATGATGTCACATTCGCTTCAGGGAATGGAGCAGAACCAGTTGGACGCAACGCATGATTTTTCATCAATAATTCATTATTTTGCTCAGCCACAAGGAGACAAGATATAAGCTCAGAATATTTCTTAAACCCTTTTTCACGATATTGTGTCTGCAGGACAACATTATTTGCATGAAAAGTAGAGTATGTTCTCTCTAACATTTCTGCATCAGTGATTTTGTCTCCACATAATAGCAATTGTGAAGTAATTCTGAACATGGCTGAGTTATATTCACTTACTGACTTAAAATCTTGTAGTCTTAAATTAGACCATTCATGACGAGCTTTAGGTAATATCACATTTTTCTGGTGGTCATACCTATCCTTTAGATTATTCCAAAGGACTTGTGGATCTTTCACAGTCAGGTACTCAATTTTAAGATCTGCATGGAGGTGATGACGAAGAAATATCATAGCTTTTGCCTTGTTTTGACTGGTAGCTTCATTTCCTGCTTTGATTGTATCACCAAGTTCTTTTGCATCTAGGTGAATTTCAGCATCTAACACCCAAGATAAATAGTTGTCTCCAGTAATATCAAGGGCATCAAATTCAAGTTTCGTAAGGTTCGACATAGTTCACTATATATATATATAAGAAAAACAAATTATCAATTAGGACATACTAATCACATATCAACCGAGATATCCTAAGGCTATATGAACACATAAATGTATCAGCCAGATTCAGAATTACTTCATAGCATTAAGTGAAGAAAGCAAATCAGCATTCAAAGGCAGCAAGAAGATAAGATCAAGAAGTTACAGATTTCTCAACATCAAAATTCTAAGAATATAACTAGAAACATATACTCTTGGCTTGGACTCTTTATTTTGAACCTTAAACAATGAAATCTCCATAAAACGAAATGATTTATGAACCAACAGCAGCCAATGTAAAAATCAAGAGTCTGTTGTCATTAATCATTGTGCAATAGCTCCAAAATAAAAACACTAGGTAGTCACATCCCCAATTTAAGGCAAAAACAGCTCAAATTGCATTATATATTTTAAATAAGATGATATTTTAGCTAATAGATTAACTTTAAACTATGTTTAGCAGGCTCTAATATGTGAGACTAAAACTTCAAATCTTTAAGAACTTCAAAAGCAAATGTATAATACAATATCTTATTGCGTCTTGAGCTATATTGTATCTTTTAAATTTACTATGATTTCATACTCTAGTTCTTCCCCGTTGTCACATCACATTGATGAACATATTCTATATACACGGATTACAGAGTACAACTTAAAATTGTCAGACCATATTGTATGTTATCTTATACAACTCTCTTTGCGAATTTATTATACCTCACTTGAAATACTTTAGTTATCTTATACAACTCTCTTTGCGAATTTATTATACCTCACTTGAAATACTTTATTTCGAGTATCAAGACAGCATATGATTTCTCATAACATGAAAAGTGAACTATTGAAAACATTGCACTACCTAATGAATACTGTGATGTAGGGTAGTACATAGGAGGAGGCAGGGGCTGTTGTGCTGGTGCAGGTGGTGGAGGTGGAGGAGGGAATGAAGATTCTGGAGGTGGTGGAGGGAATGCGGGCTGTGGATGAAACGGCCGGTAGGAGGCCATGCTAAATCAAAGCAAACGCCTAAAGCTCAAGTTCAAATATCCAGTCTTTAATTCCGAATCAAAGACACCCACCGCCCAATTCAGGAAACAAATCAAACAGAGCTAATAACAGATTTTTATGGCCAACTCTTGATTTTGCAAAACTAAATAGCTGCAACCTAAAAGAACAATAAAGACTGAAATTTTACTAGCCGCTTAGTCGCTAACTAATAGAACCCGACTATAAAAATGCAGAAGGAATAAAACCTAGAAGATACAAAACTCACCCCCAAATCCTTACCCAACACCTGCAGAAATCTAGGGCAATAAATCAGGTTTCCGATACCTAATTGGAAAGCATGAATCTATCTATACACGTATTTAAAGGAGGGAGAAGGAGCTGATTATAGAGAAACTATGAGGGCTTTGGTAATTTTTTTTTTCTGCAGATTACAAGTTTTAATTGATCAGACTAGACCTGGATTTATTATCCCTACCTGATACCTTTATACGATTTAACAGAAGACAGAATAATTTTGATATTTTCAGAAAATTAATCTAATAATTCGATTAGAATCAAAATCTAATGAACGAAACTATAAGATGGATCGGAATATGAAAATAACTAAAATTGTAAAACAGAAAGAAAATGGATACCAAATTGACACAAACGACGATGAAGAACACATAGACTCGTAGCTGGAGCGTACCTGAACCGATGGCGCAACAAATTGAATAAAAACGATAGTGGCTAGGATCGTCTACGATTGATGGGAGGCGTGCTCAGACGGCTAGGGTTTCGTACTGATAACGTATTGTAAATGTGTGTGTCACTACAAAAAAAGAATCCTTTACCGACGGATTTTTTCTACTGTAGCGACGGTTTTAACCGTCGGTATAACTATTAGCGACGGTCTTATAAAGCATCGGAAAAGTGTTGTGAATACCACTGTTGCTACATTTAGCGACGGTTTTACACGAGCGTCGGGGTAAGGTTTTTAATAGTGACGCTTTTCTAATGGCGGTTTAAACCGCCCCTAAAATCGATTTAAACAAAAAAAACAAAATTTACCGACAGAAAATTGGTCGGCAATTTAAAAGTTCAATGCTCAGATTAAATTATACCGACGAAATGTTTTGTCGCTAAATCCCTGTTTAGTAATTCCATATAATATTTTTTGGAATGTGCCTCAAAACTGTGATAGTGAACAGCCACTAAAGTTGAACTAGCTAAATCTTTGCTATCTCGTCTTTCGGACAATGTCGTCTCATCTTCACTGCTGCTTCTAGAAAGATTATACCCCTCTTCAATCCCATTCTTCCATGTGTTTCTTTTGTTCTTGAAAGATGAATGCCCATGCTTCTCATCTTGCTAAAAAATCAACACCAAGTCTATGCTGCACATAAATGAACACGGAAACGCTACTCAAGAGAAGTATCACAACACAAAGCATCAAGGAATGTAGAGAATGAGGCTTACATGTGAAGTGAGCATTTTGCAAGAATTTAGAATTCCAATTCAGATTGAATTCTGCTGCTATTTCATCAAGGAGCTCAAGTTTCATCCCTTTGTAGCAGAAACTGGCACAAAACTCTCAGCAAACTGCATGTTTCATTTAACAAGTCAGCTGCAAATGAAACCTGAAACTACTAATCTACATTAGACTAGAGAATCTAATCTAATCTAATCTATTGCACCTGCTTATTAGTAAACGGTTCGAGACTGTTCCCGTATTGTTCAGTGAACACTTTTTGAAGGTCTCGTAGTTCCGGAATCAAAGGAACAGGGAAAAGTAGTAAAAGAATGCAGAAACAGAGGATTGAAAAGCTATGCTTCATTGACTCGTTCTTCTCTTATTTAATACAGCTAATTAATCATGCAAGAAAAGAAGCAAAAAACTCAGAATTAGAAAACCAAACCTTTGTTAATATTTGATAAGCATCAAGTCACCTTGTCTTCCTTGTTTCGCCCTTTCTAATTTGTGTTGTGGCAGACGTGCACTGCATAGATACCCGTAAAAATGAGCTCTAAACTCCTAAAGATCATTAAGCTATTAATTGTATAGATGAAATTGAGAAAGATACAATGAAATTTGCCAGTCTAGAGAATGGAACTTACCAAGCAAATAATAACTTAAAAGCATGAGGTTAAGTGGATCACCTGTGTCCATTTAAGCTGCAGATAAGTTTCCCAAGCATGAGGTCTGATTACGGACCTTGATGACAAAGAACCAAAGTATAAATGAGAGGTCGATATATATATAATAATCGATAAAGTAAAATGGAATACGTGGACATATTGCCAGTTGAACAAGACAACTTAGCTTAGACCAATTGAATGAATACCCTTTGTATTTACAAGAGAAGCTGTCATCCCAAATATCCTAGGAAGATCGGAACCTCCAGATTTGAAGTAGAGGTGATAGAACTCCTAGAAATATAGTGAATTTGCGAAATGAAGTGGATAGTTACTCGAAAAATCAGTATCATAAGAGGAAGAGAAAGACGACTCACTTGCAAAATGAATGCGCAAGGGGCTCTACCTTTGGCATGATGACATTCGTCGAATATCAGAACCAATAAGTTGCAACTCAGTAATTATGCTATACAAAGCATATCAAATTCATGGATTGATACCGTTGATCCAAAATCAGCAATTCAGCCTTCTGATCCATACTTAGTTCTTTAATTTTGATTCCCGAAACAGATATAGCCGCTGCCTTTGCGAATCCTGTCAAAACAGAACTGCCTGACGAAAAAAATTAACTTTCTTGTACAATCAATATGAAAATAAGCAACAAGGTGTTGCATAATTACCCTAAAATGAGAGAATTTTACAAAAATAAGAAACTCAATTCAAGATATGAATTGGACTTTATACTCAAAAAAGTGAACAAAGAAAGAAAGAAACCTGAATCCACAAGTGAGTGAGGTTAAGGAAGCAGTTCGCCATTGCCAAGGCCATCTTTTAAGTATCGACCAGCGTAATCCACTTCCCTAAAACAGATATATACTTATTAATCTCATTTGATACTAGAATTCCGTAGTTAAGAAGAAAAATCTAAATGAGCAATAGCAAACTGAGATTGATGTAAGGATAGTGCAGACCATGATTTGGGTTGAACAGAGATAGAGAAAGGGGAAGATTGAGCCCTTCTGAATATCAATTGGAGCTGCCAGAGATCCATAAAGGAGGTTTGAGTATACATGGTTTGCTGAAAAACAATAAAAAATTCTATAAAAATTATACGGATTTTTAAACTTTTAATGTAAAAAAATAAAAAAATAAAAAAAAAATCAATTTAGCACTCATACATCATGAGAAACTATCACAAACATCCAGTGTCAATGAATTTTGGATCCGTCACTATATACAAGACATAATTGTAACTCTACATGTCAAACAAAACATAGAGAGAAATAAGTGAAGCCAAGCAATAGTACTTTGGTACATGTAATTTCAAGATTGATGTATACTATGTACCTTGCCAAAAGACTTGTTAATGCTCGAAATGGAATGCGAGAGCCGGGCATTCCTTAGATAATATCCTCAACCACCCTTTTGTAGCCCAAGCCGGAACAAGATCACACTGATTGAGAGCATAATAACATTCAGCAAAAGTTACTCAAAGAACAAATAGATGAAGAAAAATCAAAACGTCAAACATAAAAATGTCTGACCTTGTTTAACAGAAGAATCATGTGTTTATGTTTGCAATGCTCTCTCAAATGCTTCTCTAAATGGTAGCATCTAGTGCCTTGGGGATCTCTGGCATCTAAAACACGTAACATATTGAAGAGAAAAAAGTTTCAGAATTATTCTTCCAAACAACCAAATGGATTCTTTAAAAGAGAGAGAGAGTGAGAGAAGAGCCAAAAAACTGAATGTAAATGGCATTTTGATTTCAAACTTTTTTATCAAGATAGAACAGTTATAGCTCCATATGCCTGCAGCTAAAAGCTTTGGGCGCTTCCTCTTTCTCTTTGGTCCAAATGCATCCCCAAAAGGCTCTATATCAAGAAGATGCACTCTGGCTTGCTTCACAGATTAAACATAAAGGTAAGGCATTTCAGAACATAAATCCTAGTAATTGTATGACTATTTATATTGTCTCTGTAGGTTCCCTATAACTACTAAAAAACATCAAATTATCTTAGTTTCAAATATCACCATATGAGAGCTCCACATCTAAAAATGAAATAAGAAATAAAGAGGATAAATAATACCTTCTGATGGTCATTTAAAAGGGACAGTGGCAGCTTTCTCTCCTTCAATATGACATTATAGGGATTTTTCATCCGGTCTTGGAGCTCTTCACGGAAGAATTCAAGCTCTTTCTGATTTACAACCCTCGCATTTCCTGCAATAAATCTAGTAATTAGATATTCCAGGCCATTCAATTCTACAAGATTATGAAAAAAACAAAAATTACATGGTAATAGTGAAACAACTGTCTGTACAAAGTTGTCCAAATAAATAACTATACTTCAATTAACATATTTTCAATATATAAGAAACAATTGGACCAATCAACACAGCAGAAAAAGGGTGAAAAATACATGTCAACAAGTTCTTGTGCTGAGAAAGCTCACCAAACCAGCGACGATCAGGTTGGATGCGCGTGTTTGGCAGCTCCTTGGACTTATAAATCGCTCAATTACACAACGATTATTAATTTACAAATATTGAAACCAACAAATCAACAAGCAGCAAAGACTAACCGAGAATGGAAGCCACCAATCACTCAGTCGGCGAACGCATCTGAACGGTGACATCGTGGTTTACTGAACACCTCAATCCAGCGGCTAGTAGCCATTGCGGCGACACGAACTGAGGCAGGAGGTGAGACGGGTGGAGAGCTGCAAATGGCGTTCAGTTGAGGTGTGAAGAACCGTGAGAAGTCGGCGAAAGAGGAAGTAGAGGGGTGAGGGAGAGAGAACATGGAATTGGCCGGTTAGGTTTAGGGCAAAACAGTTCTCAAATTAAAGGAGGCTATTTCTGGAGTGGGTTGGGCTTCATGAAAATTTAGCCCAAAACAACTCTCTGATTAAAATAAGGTATTTTGCATATTTTGTAGTTACATTTAAATGAAGTGCTGCTATTAAAGTGTTGGAAAAGACCACTTTTTTTTGTAGTGTGTCTTATTACTTATGGGTATAGTATATATACAGATATAACAGGAATATAATGGTCATCCATTATATTATTTATAACACTTTTATGTTTTTTTTTTGAACCTAACCTTTTATTTGCTTAAAAATTTAGATATAAATCTTGTCAAAAAAAAAATTAGACGTATATATTTTTTTTTTTTACTTTTCAGAAAAAAAAAGATATAAATATTTTTTTTTTGAAGAAATATATAGCTTAATACACAAATAACCTTCTAAATTTATCCAAATGTTGTAAATGCCCCCTTCAACTTTCAATTATAACAACTTACCCCTTAAACTTGTCCAATTGTAAAACATAACCCCTTAAACTTGTCCAATTGTAAAACATAACCTCAAATTGCTGACATGGACTGCAATTAAAGAAACACTAAAATACAAAATCTGCAACACTCGTGGAGTGTGATAATCAGATTTTTGGCGTGATACAAATCCCAGGAAACGCTTTTTACGGTTGCTTCAAGTACGGGGTAAAAAAATTCTCAATTTGGGGTTATGTTTTATAATTGAACAAGTTTAAGGGATAAGTTGTTACAATTGAAAGTTGAGGAAGACAGTTGCAACATTTGAATAAAATCAGGGGGTTATTTATATATTAGACCCTTTTTTTTTAAGAATAGATATAAATAATATGTATTGTGTGTTATAATCTATATATAATATAAAACAGTAACGATGGAACTGAGGTGTCACTTCCTCCTTTTTTAGTGATAAAAAATTTAATATTTTAATTTTAATTTTATTATATATATTTATCTATAAAAAGATTATTGTATCCGTACTATATCTAAGAGTTCTACAGAATTTAAATTAATCCCTAAAATCTCTCTAATTCTCTACACATCTATATATCTATATATAATATAAAACAGTAACGATTGAACTGAGGTGTCACTTCCTCCTTTTTTAGTGATAAAAAATTTAATATACTAATTTTAATTTTATTATATATATTTATCTATAAAAAGATTATTGTATCCGTACTATATCTAAGAGTTCTGCAGAATTTAAATTAATCCTTAAAATCTCTCTAATTCTCTACACATCTATATATAATATAAAAACTGAGGTGTCACTTCCTCCTTTTTTAGTGATAAAAAATTTAATATATTAATTTTAATTTTATTATATATATTTATCTATAAAAAGATTATTTTATCCGTAAGAGTTCTACAGAATTTAAATTAATTCCTAAAATCTCTCTAATTCTCTACACATCTATATATAATATAAAACCGTAACGATGGAACTGAGGTGTCACTTCCTCCTTTTTTAGTGATAAAAAATTTAATATATTAATTTTAATTTTATTATATATATTTATCTATAAAAAGATTATTTTATCCGTACTATATCTAAGAGTTCTACAGAATTTAAATTAATCCCTAAAATCTCTCTAATTCTCTACACATCTATCTATATAATATAAAACAGTAACGATGGAACTGAAGTGTCACTTCCTCCTTTTTTAGTGATAAAAAATTTAATATATTAATTTTAATTTTATTATGTATATTTATCTATAAAAAGATTATTTTATCCCATGTATCTAAGATTACTACAGAATTTAAATTAATCCCTAAAATCTCTCTAATTCTCTACATATCTATATATATATATAATATAAAACCGTAACGATGGAACTGAGGTGTCACTTCCTCCTTTTTTAGTGATAAAAATTTAATATATTAATTTTAATTTTATTATATATATTTATCTATAAAAAGATTATTTTATCCGTACTATATCTAAGAGTTCTACAGAATTTAAATTAATCCCTAAAATCTCTCTAATTCTCTACACATCTATCTATATAATATAAAACAGTAACGATGGAATTGAGGTGTCACTTTCTCCTTTTTTAATGATAAAAAATTTAATATATTAATTTTAATTTTATTATGTATATTTATCTCTAAAAAGATTATTTTATCCCATGTATCTAAGATTACTACAGAATTTAAATTAATCCCTAAAATCTCTCTAATTCTCTACATATCTATATCTATATATAATATAAAACAGTAACGATGGAACTGAGGTGTCACTTTCTCCTTTTTTACTGATAAGAAATATAATATAATATATAATATATTAGTTTTTATTTTATTATTATATTTATCTATAAAAATATTATTTAAAATAAATGTGAAAATCAAATAATAATATTTAATTTATATAACACATTTACGTCATTAATTGTAATGATTAGATTGTATTTTTATTAATATTTATATATTAAGATGAATCTGTGTATCGCACGGGCCAAAAACTAGTTATAATCTATTTCGAAAATGAAAAGTTTAACCTAGCTCTGGCCCTTT
Organism: Euphorbia lathyris; assembly: GCF_963576675.1. Lineage (NCBI taxonomy): Eukaryota > Viridiplantae > Streptophyta > Magnoliopsida > Malpighiales > Euphorbiaceae > Euphorbia > Euphorbia lathyris. Next base: position 92,301,925 of record NC_088912.1, on the reverse strand, counting down.
CAACTGTCTCCGTCGTCCGCCATTTGAGTATCTTCCACTCCATGATCAAACTTCCTCCTAAGAAGATGGTCAATTTTTCACTCAGAAGTATATTTTCTCACTTTCAAAAACGTTTTCTTCAATCAACTGAAACTCTTTCTTCCGTTCCTTTATTGCCGACCACCACCGCACCTTCTCCATTACCATTTACAGTTCAGTTTCTCGTCAATTCATGCAGGCTTCCTTTGGAATCTGCTCTTTCTGTCTCTCAAACGTTTCAGCTCAACCAGAATAATTTACAAAAGGCTGAATCAGTAGTTAATTTCCTCAAATCTAACAATTTCAGCGATAGGCAGGTCGAGAGATTGATCGTGAAATGGCCTCAAATTCTACAATGCAGAGTGAAGAACAATCTCCAGCCTAAATTTGATTACCTCGGAACAAACGGGTTTGTAGGTAAGCTACTCCCCCAAATTGTTATTTTAACTCCGCAAATTTTTAGGGTTTCTTTAGATTCTCAAATCAAAGGATGTTTTCAGTTGTTGAGGTCTTTTCTGTATAAAGATGAGAAAATTGTTGCGGCTATTAAATGTTCTCCTTGGTTGTTGGTCTCGAATTTGAAGGGTAGATTACAACCTAATATTGATCTTTTAAAGAAGGAAGGATTGCCTGATAATAATTTGGGGAGATTTCTAATTTTGGAGCCGCGATTTATGTTCCACAAGCCTGAAAGGATGGTTTATGCGGTGAATTCTGTTAAGAATCTAGGGTTTGAACCTGCTGCACCTATGTTCGTACACGCTCTTAGAGTGAAGCTATCAATGCCGGAGTCCACTTGGAAGAAGAAAATTGAGGTGATGAAGAGTATGGGATGGAGTGAAGATGAGATTCTGAAAGCTTTCAAGCGTTTTCCAGCTTGTTTTTCTTATTCAGAGCAGAAACTCAGAAATGCACTGGATTTCTACTTGAATACTGCGAAGTTGGAGCCTCAAACTGTAATTGCACGTCCTATACTACTTGGCTTTTCAATTGAAAAAAGGATGCTTCCTAGGTATAATGCTTTGAAGGTTTTGGAGTCAAAGAAGATAATAGAAGGGATCAACAACACTAGATGGTATGAACTAGATGAGATTAAATTCCGGAAGAAATATGTCGATAAATACAAACATGAAATCCCAGGTTTGTTGGAGAAGTATCTTAGTAGCAAAATAGCTAAAAAGGTTAATGCTTGAAACCGGAGAATTAAATGGTCATTTGCTTTTTGTTTAGTAAATTAGTTTGAGATTTTAGTGAATTTTGCATTTCCATGTAGTATATGGATGAGTTCTTTGAATCTTCACTGCTTTTTGATCTTGATCTCTGCTAATATAGCTTTTCTTCCCCTGCATTTGTAGAATTCGTATTGCCTAATTACACAAATAATATATTGGTAGACTTCTCAAAGCTTGCAAAATTTGAACTTTGGTGTAAGAAACTTTCTGCAGTTCTCATGATACTTCTTTTGTTGCTATGACAAGCTTTGGAAGGATTCCCTATCTTTCACCTTTCTTATTATACCATTCAACAAGAATTTGACATTTATTTATTTGTTGTTATTGTTTTTTAGCTTTGAATTTGATATAAATGAGATGCTACCGAAGTTAGAACTATTTGGCAGAACTGATACTTAATTGAGCTCAATCTCTAATTCTTTTTACTTTTGATATTGAATTTTATATGATTGCCAATGTTAGAAATTTCTAAAATCCTGCATAGCTAGTAGCTCACAATCTCAGGTTAGCTCACAATCTCAGGTACCAGCCTAACTGGACTCTGAAGAATCGAGATTATGAAAATTTTCCTTAAATCTCAATACCAGTCCAACAGGTCATTAGTATTCTTACTCTCTCTCTCTCTCTCTGTATATATTGATTATTACAGTTTATGTGTTTCTTCAATTGAGGAAGGCTTACTAGTGAGTAGGCTAGTGTTTCTTTTCTCAGAAATTTTTTGTTGCATTGCCGGAACCTGCAGATTCTTGCTTCTCTATCAATTTATTTCTTCATAATGCATGAAGCAATTCATCTGACCAGATCAACCATCTGCCTTTTATATATTTGTTTGATTTTGATAATGAGAGAGAGGCCTAGTTAAGTTAAGGAGCTTTGGCTCGAGTTACAGGTCCTTGAACCTGAAAATCAGGAAGTAAATATTCCTTCCCTGCATTTCTATGTTGAAAACTAAGTTGGAGATCGTCAAAGAAAAGTCCGGTATAGAAGAGAAAATCAAGAATGTAATAGTTTTCTACACGAACACTATCATAATGTAATATGAGTGCATTCAAACTTCTTCATAATCTCGGTTGTACAGCCGAAACAATTTCTGTTCTCTACTCCTGTAGGAATGGGGACGGAGTGGTAGAAGTTTTGAGAATTCGACAGAAGGTTGCCTGTATATTCAGGTACTTGGCTATATATGTACAAGGGATGGTAGCCTACTACTTAATTTTACAGCTTTTAAAAGAATAGGACTGTAGCCTCCAAATTTATTGTTTATGTCTTCACCGTGATTTTTAAGTAGACGTGGCAATTACGTGTTTGTACCGTGTCATTTTCAGATTCGTGTTAAAAAGAGTAAACTAAAACTCAATCTAAAAACTTTCGTGTCACAATCATATTAACTTATTCAGATTAGTCTCATGTTTTCGAGTTACATGTAATTTTGTTATGTATATATATTAATGATAACTTTTAAAAATATAAGAAAATATAGTACTATTTTTAAATACTTTATGTCATTTTTAGATTAGTATGTTAACACTACTCACTGAAAAGTTTCCTAATGTCAGGAGGTTATGTAATATGTTGATAACAATTTAGAAAGTTCGAATCATATTTGCAAGTAATAATTATAATTTTATTATTTTTGTTAATAAAGTGACATAAGAAATACGAATATAATAATTTTAAATATTCGTGTCATTTTATGTTTTTTTGGGTTAACATATTAACCTTAATCCAACTCAAAAATTTGCTTATTAGTTTCATGGCAATCCAAAAATTATACATTACCTACATCTAGACCTGGCCATGGGTCGGGTTGGACCGGTTCGAGCTAGATGGGCTTTTCTGTAAAAGTCCTCAATCAAGCCCAGCCCAGCTCACTAGTAATTTAGGCGGGCTCGGGCTGGGTTGGACTCGAATTTAAAAATCAAATCTCAAGCCCAGCCCATATAAACCCAATTAAATATATATACATAATTTTTTAATTATAAAAAGTAAAATTTAATACTTAAAAATAAATATTTAATTATAAAAATAAATTTAATAAATCTCGGGCTGGACCGGTCTGTGCTATTTTTATTAATTCCAAACCTGTCCAAAAAATAGGCGGGCTTTAGCGGACCTAGGCCGGACTGGGCCTAACATCAATTAGCATATTTCAAACCCGGCTCAAGGGACACGGACCTATGCGGGCCGGGCGAGTACCAGGCCCGTGGACAGGTCTACCTACATCTAATAAACATCAATCTACCAATGATTGATGAAATTCATTTCATCAGTTTTCAATATGCAATGTATTCGTTTGAGTTCAGATGCATGCCTGATACATTTGCTGTGGATTTTTGACACAGCACAATTTAAAAAGTAATCCAATTGACACTCATTTGACACAATTATCATTTTTATACAATTATCAATTTTCTACCATTTATATCATATAAAATCATGTAGAATATATTAAGGCAAATGATATATACAACCCTTAGGGTTGTATATAAGCATTAATTATTCACATATAACAATAAAAAAGAATTTTAATTCTAAAATAAGTATTTATTTATATTGGAAATATAACAATTTATTATGAATATATGCATTTAGATATTTAAGTATCAATAAATTTTATGTATTGAAAAACTAAATAAACACTAATAATAGTAATTTTTGGGTTTTATTTACAGCCCTAAGGGCTGTAAATATCGGAACCCATATATTAATGATAAACACATGCTCCCAAATCCTATCTCATGAAAAATGGATCTCAGAAAAAAACATCAAGCATGAACAGGTACAAGTCACGTAGTTCTATCGACGCCTAACATAGTTCAAATAAGCAAATGAAGTCTAAAGACTCATGAGTCATGATGCAGTATTAACAACTTGAAAACAAAAGCCATCATCTCCTCGGGGTGAAAAACATGCTCCCGGATCCTGTCTCCCAATGAATCGTCAAGCACGAACAGGTTCAGGTTACATAGTTCTATCGACACGTAACATAGTTCACATAAGCAAATGAAGTCTAAAGACTCAATAATGCAATATTAACAACTTGAAAACAAAATCCATCACCTCTTACAGGTGAAAAACATGTCCTTATGAATTGGTAAGAATATCAAACTCACAGACAACTGATCAAAGATTAAACAGTGAGAAAATTATGATCAATAGAATAGAGATGGATTGTATTGATATTCCTCTGTAATGTTAAATTGTAGATGGATTGTTCTGCTTTCATGTTCAAACTTTTGAATCCAAAATTTCCACTTTGGGTGAAAGCAAAAGTTAGAATCTCATCTTGTACTCAATCTACATTGTGCTAATCATCTTATCTGTTAAAAGAAATTTATATGTCAGTGAATGCATTTTGTTTGAAACAAATTCTGGCGAAATTGAAAGAAATTAGGAAATTAATGCAAAACCTGGCTGTATAATATGAAAGCGATGTTATGCCGACAGCAATGTGACAGCCAAAAACATGAGGACGGCCAGTCCGAAACAGAATCCAACAATTGTCATGAATGCCTGAAAACAAGAAACCCCCCAAATCTTTTTATGAAGGCAACTAAAAAGATTATAAGAAATACAAACAAACATAAATATACCTTGCCCTGAGATTCAAACTTAAATTTGATAGTGAACCATGACAATCCTCTGTCCACGAAAGGAGCAAGAGCAAGGGCGCTGCATAAAGATAAACTATTTTAAGAAACAAAATCTTCGAAACATATAGTTCCTTCAAAAGTGGCAGATCCGGAGTAGAACACTTGGAGGGTTCATGGACGAAATTGTGTTCAAAATTACAGATTCTTTTACTGCTACAATCAGCGACAGCTATTTGTGCCGCCAATTCTGTCATTAATACTAAACCACTTATAAATTCTGAATAAACTGTAATTACCAACAGAAAACATACATTTAGTGACGAGAATTTCTGTTGTATTAGAAATCCGCCCATGGCCTTCAACATCATAGATTCAGTGTAGCCAAAAGAAAAACATCAATAAAAAAGCAAATAAAAGAGCAAACATGATCATTCAAAATAGAAAATCAGCTTTGGCAACAAAAAATGCACCAAGCAGCTACAATCACAACCGATCAGCATTTAAAGGCTCGATGGTCATACAAGATCAATAGATACCCAACCCAAATGGGCACAGAATACTCCATTTGTCAAGCCACATGGATTGTAATGCATAAAATAGCACAAGTGGACACAATCACATCTAGACTCAGAAAAAAGGAAGATGATTGAGTTTTAGTAGCTTACCCTCCAGCCCTAAAAAGCTTAGTAACTTGGCTCCCAGCCCACACCATAGCCATCAGTTTCAGAAATCTGAAAACCAATACAATGTTTGGATCATTTTACTGTTCTCATTAACATATTAAAAGATCATTAGTGCTTACCTTTCAACAGCTGCAAAGTAACCCATTTTTCCAGGAGCTGGAGCAATATAAAACCTAGCAGACAAGCCAGAGTTTTTACCATCTCAACATAAGACAACACCAGTAAAATCCATGAACAAAATTATCTTTGGACCATCTAACCTCAAAACTGCATGGAATATATATAAACATAAGCAAATAAATCATGCCTAATGATGGAAACCTACACTACCAGATTCGGATACACTAATCCAGGAGTAAAATGCAACCGAGGTCATTAAAGTTTAGATTGTTTCACAAAAAGTTACTGAACTTCATTTTCTTTCAATACAATCACTAAATTTCACATTTTATTTCAATAAAGTCATTCTGACCAATTTGTGTACAAAAACTCAATGGAACGGTGAGGTGAAATAGAAGACAGTTAACTATATGTTAAGCAGCATTCCGAAGATTTCCAACTAGTATGGCTGACGTGGCACATCATAAATCAGAAAAAATGTAAAAAAATCATATCCTTGTCGGACATGGTGCTTAGTTGGCATATACTCAACTGTTTTATGTGTAATGTCAACATTCCGGTGAGTTTTTATATAGCTCAATATTAACTGATCAGAACTACGGTACAATGTTGAATTACATACAGCTCAACCAGAAGAAGAGAAGCCCAAAACAAATAGAGTATTACTTTCTGCACAATCTAAAGCCAGATTGGGTAAAGTACACATGATACTCAGTGAGATATACACCTCCTAAGTTCGCTAATGTTGCAATGCCATTAAAAGTAACATTTGAATATTGATTAATTTGAAAAATTTTATTCACTCACCATGCCAAGAGAAATGCTGTGATGTAGTAAACAGTATTCAAAAGCCCGTAGGACAATATTCCGGAGATCCCATATCTCTTTAGTTTCTTCAGTATCCTGACAGATTAAACAAATAAGAACTTGAGTTGGCAAAAAGAGTATGTGTAAGCCTTCAAAATAACAATGAGAGTTGATTGCAAAACAAAAACAAAGGCAAGCAGTAAGTACTCGCTGGATGTAAGTGATCCTTGAGATTGACTAGCTTCATTTTCTTCCCTTGAACCTGAAAATTTAAATTTAACACACACACAAAAAAAAAAAAAAAAAAGTAAGTAGGCAGACTACATCTTGCATCAAAACATATTTCATTAGGGTTAAAAGCACAAACCCTCACTCAACTTTACTCAATGTTTCAATCAGATCACTATACTTTAGTTTGTGCAAATAATATAACACAAGTTTTAATCACATTCCAATAAACTCACTTTGGCCCTAGGAAGCATCAAAATGGGTACTCGTACGGTGCAGCAAACAACATTTTTAAAAATGTGAGACATGGGTACGGCGGGGACACCCCAAATTTATATATATAACCACACACACTAGATCATAAAACAACATTCATAGTCTTTTATAAACCATAAATAACATCCATAATAAGTCATTAATTCATCAAAAATGAACATTTAGTACTTCAAACTATTTGAACTACCAAGAAACGGGCTGTTGCTATATTCTTTTCTTCAGATTTTTTTGTTAGTGTTTTATTTTATTTTATTTTTATATATCAACCCCTCTTTCTTGTAAAATTATTTGAAAAAAAACCTATATTCTACTTAATTAACTCAAAGGCCGTGTCTCTGAATTAAAAAAAGAAATAAAAAGAGGGGATGCTTATTTTTGGAGTCTCGGGTGTGTGTCTCCGAATCCAACACTCACACGTTAACCTTCTAGAAGTGTCGGTGCTTCGTAGTTTGACTTTTCCGGCATTTTCAATGTCTGAAAGTTGATTAGGATGATGAGTCAACCAACCAAATTGCATTAAGCGTCATGTGTCGAAATTTGTGCCATGTGAAATCCATGAACTGTTTAACTCAACCAAACTCTCAATGTTTATTAACATCAACATTCTCGATGACACGAAAATTTCGACATATGCTGCTTATGTGGCTTTTGATAGACTCAACATTCTAGTTAACTTTCAGGAGTAGAAAATACCAGAAAAATGCTTAAGTGACTTCATTGGAACAAAATTAAGACTTGAATTATTCTATTGTTACAAATTGAAGTTTAATAAACTAATTGAAACATTGGGTAAAGTTGAGAGATTATCTATGCTTTTATCCCTAATTCATAATCAAACTATACAATGAGGAATAACATACTTTCAACATTAGAAGTGATGTTGTCATAATCGGATGAACCATACGCCTGACCTTAAAATCAAACAGAAAACATTATCATTTTGAATAACAGTGTCTACAATAACCCAATGATTATCTTCAGCTAAAATTATTTAAATACAACAAATTTAAGCAACCCAAATTGGGATTTTGTAAATTTAATTGCAAATTATAATTTTTCACTTACATTACTTTCTTCCTTAATTGAAAAGACTCGCCAGGGATGTCTCTTTAGTAAACAGCAATCCTCTAATTTCTGAAAGTATACATGCCTGGGAATGCTAGAAATGGAGGTACAAGGGAGCCGATTTAAGCCCTAAATTGAAAGGAAAAACTTATAAAAATTGATAATTGAAATGAAAAGGGAAACAAGAAGAAGAAAATTTTACCGAATAGTGCGAATAGGGTAGAAGAGGAGAATCAGTGTAGCCGATAATCTTCAGCGGACAAGACATCGAGGAAGAAGGGTGAAGGATGAGCAGAATAGGAGGCGGGAGAGGGTAAAAATGGATATGTTTATTTTATTTTGGGTTAATACACATATTTGCCTCTGTGTTTTCTTGAAAAAACAGATTTGCCCTTGAATCAAACAAATCCACAAAATTATCCCTGAATTTTCCATAAACCTGCAATTATACCCTAATCTGACGGAGCTGCTAAACGGCGATGACATCAAACCTTCTCGTCTCCAAAAAAATTGGATGACGACAATCAAAATTCATTTGGTTTCTTATTGTTTTCTATTACTATTGCTTTTGGATTAATTAGGAGGTTTAGACGTCGTTTTATTAGGTTGATTGAGGTTTTATGAAAATGAATTTTGACCAATCTGAGCTTTTATGAAAATGAATTTTGACCAATCTGTTCTTCTAACTTGCTTTTAATCGAAATTGAATGTGCATATTTTTTTCTGTTTGTGATTGGTTGTTCTTTTCTGAAGTTTTTCTGGAGATAAGAAGGTTTGATGTCATCGCCGTTTAGCAGCTCCGTCAGATTAGGGTATAATTGCAGGTTTATGGAAAATTCAGGAATAGTTTTGTGGGTTTGTTTGATTCAAGGGTAAATCTGTTTTTCCGCGAAAACACAGAGGCAAATATGTGTATTAACCCTTTTATTTTATATAAAATTAGATTTTCCCTTATTTTTTGTTTTGTGAAAATATATTTTCTAATGCAATTTAAAAAAAATACAAAAATATATCTTATAGTTTGATCGGTTTTAATCATAAGCCATGTGGTTTAAAAATTTACAACAAATACCACGTTTTTCAATCTGCTAACAATGACAGGCAAATCACGAAAACGTTGTTTTACGGCGATGATGTGGCAAAAGAAATACATGTGACTGCTTAGGGAATTATTGTTCGCAAAAATTGAGGCATTTCTTATACAAGCCGAAAGTCAAACCACCGGTAATCCTCAAATAATCGAAATCAAATCTCTAAATTATATCAATTTGAATGTGTGAACTTAAACCTTAAATTCCAACTACGCAGTTCATGGCCTCTTCTCAATTCGATTTGGTTCCTGAACTCTTCTCAATTTGTTCGAACCACCTGGTACGTTTGCTTAGTTGTTCGATTGTTCTTATTTAATCTCTAATTCGATTTGGTTCCTGAACTCATCTCAATTTCTTCAAGCCTATTACGTTATATTATTTCTTCGACTTGGTGAGTGAAATCGGCAACGGCAAATTGTGATGACTTAAAATGTCGAGTCGTCTCTAGATAGCAGAACAGAGTCTCAAAATTAGAACAGAGTATGCAAATTGTGATGGTCAAAGGGGCATGTGTGACGTTTACTTGTCTTCCACGAAGTAAACCATCCAAGAGGATTAGATCACCCTATCTGCAATAACCACACATACAGGTTAGACATAAGCTATATATATGAGATATAGTAGCATACATACGATATCATCGTATAGGCAACCAATACAATCATGCATAAGCATGGACAACATATATGGCACACAAAGAATGAATAATACGAGGATGATATTATTCATCTATAAGCAGTAGTGTTACATCCAAAAGATCTTATCCCGTAGTAGTAGTGGGCGACTACTAGAGATGATAGAATGCCGACATATATAGTGACAAGTCCAATACGGCATGTCACTCCTCCCTATGTATACGGTCAATGCCTATTACAATATGTTTGAATGCTACACTAGAGTCACTCTCTCCCTGTTACATAATATGATTACAAGGACCTCCTTACACTCTTCCCTACTCAGAGATTCGACGTCGCCGTTGAACAGGTCTTAATAAAGTCTTCAATCTTGTGATGGAAAGGTTGGAGATTTGTGGCTTTCTCCCAATTGGTTTCTTCTTCTCCTTGGGAACTCCATTTGACAAGATACTCGTTGTAAGAGCGTTGTGATGCTGATGCTATGCGTTCTACAAGGATTTCTTCAAAATCTGTGCTGACGGGTGCTTTCTTTGTGATTTGATGGTCTTTTTGATTTGTTGCGCTGATTACTCTAACAATACTTTTTATATTCACTCCTTATTTATTATTTTATTATTAAAACTATTAATTATTATTATATTTAATTTTTTTTTGGTAGGGAATTATTATTATATTTAATAATAGTGAAGGAAAATATTATTATTAATAAAAAATAAATTAAAAATATACTAAGAGATAAATTAAAGATAAATTAAAGATACACTAAGAGATGGAAAAAGTCTCTTAATTAATAAAGAGATGAAAATATTTTTAATAATTTGACAAGCTATTAAAAAACTGTAGTGGCATAATACATGTAATATCCGTAATTTTTAAAGAGATATTTTAAACAAAATGTCTTATAATAATAGATGAAACTTATTAAGTTATTATTTTTATTATCATTTTATTTTAGTATATTCTTATTTTAATATGTATTATTATTAATAAGTGGACTACGTCATTATTATTATTATTATTATTAGAATTCAACTTAACTACTGCTACTACTATTCTTATTCTTATTGTTATTTATTATTATTATTATTATCAGTTAAGGAAGCAACAGATTTCTGCTGAGAAAATAAAAAACCAGCGATTCCTCTTTTTCGTTTTTTTTTATTTCCTTCGATTTTATTTTCCTTCATAACTCTATATTTCGGCTACCTCTTTAAACGAAAATCATATCATTAAATTCTTTATTTCGTGAGGAACATTTTGAAACCACTGTTGATATTTTTCTGATTGAAAAATATAGTAACCGGAGCGGGTATTTTTCACTGGTAAAGTGTTAGATCCTGACCTTTTAGACAGTTTTAATTATGAAATGGGGTACTTTTAGACTCCCTTGAATGTTGGCTATCTCGTGATAGTCTCGGTTCGTGATTCCGGCATCTCCGGCGAATTTCCGGCAGCCGACCACCGTGCTCCGGCGAACTTCCGGAGAGCCAGTAACGGGTCAATTAGAACCCGAATAATTTGATTAGCTTTTTGGAACGAGAGGTAAACTTAATTGCTTATATTTATATATATGTCTATATATATATATTTATATATTTATGTGAGTGTCTATCTATATTTGTTATAGAATAATTAAATGTATCTTAATGAATGTTGAGTATTTGGTTATCATTTAATTGGTAATTGATTTAAATATACGGTGATTTAAGATGTGGATTCAAATGTTCTCTGTATGATTGAATTTATTGATATAAGGCTTTGTTTTTCCTGAAATCATGTTGTTCATATATTTATCTATTGAGGTATTAGCTGTGAAATTATACCATGATAGAATGAAAATGCCATTTGAGTTCAAAAGATTATGAATTATCAAGTATGAAATTATATTGGATTATGTTTGAGTTAGAACAAAACATAAATAGCTAGCTTGAGTGAGTATATTCAATGGTCTGGAGGTTTGATGATACTGTGATCACAGGCACCTGGGTAGGGTGTTATTTTACTCTAATTGAGTTTGTACTGTGTCCTGAAACTGGGGGCGATAGCAGTACCGTATTATTAAAAAAAAAAGAAAAAGAAATCATTATGACAAGGATACCTATCCCGAAACTAGAGGCGATAGCGTATACGTACGTTGGAATATTGTTAACCATGAGACCATTGAGTATATTTCACTTAGGTCTAGTTGGGCCCTTAAAAAAAATAAAGATGATAAATTATAATTTTGTTGTTTGAAGTAAATCGAGTCATATATGAGATGATATGTTTATATTTTTATCCTTGATTGATTGATTGATTGTCTGATTAATTAAACGTAAGAATGAAATTAATTGTATATATATTTATGTATATAAATATAGGTAATTATGTTTATTGAGTAGGCAGCTCACCCCTTGCCATGTTGAAATTTTCAGGCTAGGTTCAGAGGTTCTCTTATTTGCTAGATTTTCAAGTTTACCCTGCATTCAGACTGGCCAACACAAGCATCTCGTTCCCATTAGAAATTTTGATAGTTGGACTGGATTACTTTGTTTAGATTAAGTGAACTTTTATTGATCGATTACATTGTTTTATTGATTATTGAACCTTTTGAATATTGATTTTTGATAGACAATAATAAATAATGAGGCTTTATTTGATTATATTGCCGTTTGTACGCAATTATGATAATTGCTTGGATTTTTGTGTATTTTCAATGTGACCCGGGACGGGGGTTACAATACATCCTGGACCTGATGGGTTTTCTGGGGTCTTTTTTCAGTCTTTCTGGGATATTGTTGGTGCTGATGTGTTTGCTGTTGTCAAAAGCTTCTTTATGAGTGGCATGATACATCCTGGCCTGTGCTCCAATATTATGGTCCTTATCCTGAAGGTGGAGGATGCGATATCTCTTGATCAGTATATGCCTATTGCAATGAGCAACTTTAGTTATAAAATAATTGCAAAATTTTTGGCTGATAGACTCGCTTCTATTGCATCTCGCATTGTTTCTCAGAATCAATTTGGATTTATTCCTGGACGAAGTATTTACCAATGCATTTCGCTTGCTTCTGAAGGCACTAATTTGCTTCGTAAAAAGTGTTTTGGAGGGAACTTAATCTTGAAGGTTGACATCAGGAAAGCTTTTGACACTTTAAATTGGAATTTTTTACTTGCCGTGATGGACGCTTTTGGTTTCTCTATTCAATTCAGAGACTGGATTTTGAATGTTTTATCTGCATCTCGGATTTCAATTTTGAACAATGGAGCCATTAGTGGATATTTCAGATGTTCAAGAGGGGTTCGACAAGGCGATCCGCTATCTCCTATATTGTTTGGTATTGCCGAGGACTTTCTTAGCCGTTGGTTGCTTCACCTCGTGGATACTGGGCGACTTGCTCCAATGCAATATACTTCTGCAAAGGTGTTCCCGACTCATTTATTTTATGCTGATGTCATTCTTCTCTTCTACAGGGCCTCTTCGGGTAATCTAGCTGTTATTAAGGGTGTATTTGAGTTGTATGGATCTATCTCGGGTCAGTGTGTTAGTTGGAACAAATCTGAATTATTTCTGGGCTCCTTTGTTTCTTCTCGACGTGGCAATCATCTTGCTGATATTATTGGTATTCGTCAAGGGTCTGTTCCATTTCGCTATCTTGGAGTCCCTTTGTTTTTTGGTTTACCAAAGACACGACATCTGATTAGTTTGATGGATAGGGTGCTTGCTCACTTTGCTAAATGGAAAGGGCATTGTTTGTCTATGGCTGGGAGAGTGGCTCTGGTAAATTCTGTAATTACTGGTAGCTTCATTCACTCTTTTAGCACTTATAAGTGGCCCTCTGCGCTGCTTACACGTATGACTAGGCATATGAGGAATTTTATTTGGTCTGGGTCCATTAATTGCAAGAAGCTTGTCATTGTCCCTTGAAAAATTTGTTGTCAAAACTTTGGAATCAAGAATCTGTCTATTCTATACAAGGCATTGAATGGAAAGATGGCTTGGGGTCTTCTTCAAGAAAAGTCTCTCTGCTTTAACTTACTTAGAACTCGTTTTCTCAATAAAGCGGGACAGTCACGACATTATATCATGAATTCTTCTATTTGGGGCTCGATAAAATCCATTTATTCTGAAGTTGAGTATCACTGTTTTTGGTGGATTGGTCAACACTCTGAACTTAATTTTGGGAATGGGGCTTGGATGTGTCCTTCATTGGCTGCACAGGTTGGCCTATCTGCTGGTCAACAGCGCCGTTGTTTTGATTTGGTGGAGGATTATTTGGATGGTAATAATTGGCATAATCTGCCCGTGTTACCTGCGGATGTGGAGAATAGATTGCGAAATATTAGGCGGGGTAGGGACGATGTTGATATTTGTGTTTGGAAGCCTGCTACGAGTGGGGTTTTAACTGTTAAGCTCTCGTACGCTTGGCTTAGATCTCCTCCTACTCAACAGCATTGGAGTCTTTTTTTAAGGTGTCAGAGTGTTCCTCCTACACACTCGCTTATTAGATGGCGGGCTTATCTTGGGTATTTGCCAACATATGATCAACTTCAGTTGCGCGACTATCAAGTTGTTTCTCATTGCAGTTTGTGCTCGTTAGATTCTGAAACGTTGGACCACCTTTTTGTCTCTTGTCGGTTTTCCAAATTTATTTGGCATGGTGTTAGCTCATTGTTTGGAAGACGAATTAACACAGACTCGACTCTTAAGAATCTGGTTGATCATGCTGTTATTCAACGTTTCAGTACTCAAATCGCTGATTTGTGGGCGGCAGCAATTGTTAATACAATTTGGGCTCTATGGCTTGCTCATAATAGGTCCATTTTTGAGGATGAGAGGGTTGATACTTCCGTCACGCTGAGATAGATTTGGGGAGCTGTTCGTGAATCTGCTCACACTGGACGGGGCTCTGTTTGGAATTCGCTAGTTGAACTTCAAATCTTAGGTGAGCTCGGGATTGAAAAGCGTCTTGCTAAGGCTCCGCACATTACTCCGATTTTTTGGCAACCACCTCCGAGGGATTGGATTAAGATCAATACTGATGCGTCTGTCACGGGTGCTCCTGGTCCTGCGGGTTGCGGAGGTATTTATCGCTCGCATACTGGCATGTGCCTTGGTGCGTTTGCCTTTCCGATTAAAAGTTCCTTTGCTTATCTTGCTGAACTATCTGCTGCTATTTACGCCATTGACATGGCTATCAGCAAAGGTTGGCGGAAAATTTGGCTTGAAAGCGACTCAATGTATGTTGTGCAGATGTTCAAATCTAAATCTTGTTCGGTTCCTTGGTTGCTTAGACAAAAATGGTTCAATTGTTTAAATCAGATCGATTCTGTGGCTTTTGTGGTGTCTCATATTTTTTGTGAAGGAAATCATGTTGCAGATTCACTTGCAAATTATGGACGGACGGCAACAGCTTCGACTTGGTGGGATGTTGTCCCAGATTTTTATGGATCAGTCTTTTTTCATGATCGTGTACGTTGCATTTATCGCTTTTCCTAATTCTTTGGCTTCATTTTATTCTTTATTCTTTTTGTATTATGACATTTATTTACTCTTTTAATAAATTTGGTTCGAGAATTTTTTGGGTCTGTGGTGGGGGTGCCAGCATAGCTGGGATGTTCGCCGCTTACCCTTCCTCGTTAACCAATCTTTAATCAATTTTTTTTTTAATTCTATCACTTTAAATTTTAATTTAAAAACCAAATTAAAAGACTATTGGAGATGCTCTTAATATAAATATTTAATTATATTATTTTTAAAGAATACAAAATCATGTATGAAGTAATAATTTATAGAGGAAATTACATATAAAAACAATTTTGAAAAACAATTTTTTTTTTGGTAAGAAAGGAAAGGAAAAAAACAAAACCAACAAAAAACCTACACCGGGATCAGTCTAGGAAGGCTGACTCCAATCCTATCATCTAGGAGAGAAGGCAAAAGAAAAGAAGGAGGAACAGATAGGGTAGAAACACCTAACATTCTCCCATACCCAGCAGCTGCTAAGCGATCCGCCACGCGGTTTTGCTCCCTAAAAATATGGGAGAAATTAAGATACTCAAAGGCAGGACGAAGCCTCAAAATAGCTTTGATGAGATTCTGGCTCTTCAGACAAACAGCCTGGCTATCTGAAATCCTGTTAATAGCCTCCAGATTATCAGATTCCACCGAGAGCTTTTTAACACCCATGCGAATGGCGAGTTTAATACCTGACAAGATACCCCAGAGCTCCGCAGAAAAGGAGGAGCCCGTCCCCAAGTTATGGGTAAACCCCGCCATCCAATTGCCACCAGCATCCCGAAGAACTCCTCCAGCAGCAATTCTGCCATTGCTAAGGCAGGAGCCATCAGTATTCAACTTAGCAAACCCTTCTCTAGGCTTACTCCAGCCAACTAGCAGGATCTCTTTATCCGGGGAGGGGCGAACAAGGGAATCTCTTTCAAAGCTTTTAGTAATAACAAAGAGCTTCTTCGAGAAGAAAAACAGTAAATCAGGAATAAGGACAGCCTTACCCGCAAATAATTCTTCATTCCTCCACTTCCAGATTTGGTGACAAGTAATAGCAAAGAGGATGGCATCGTGCTCCATGTTGGCCAGCAAGTTCCCCTTGGCTCCTTGAGAGAACCAGTCCCCTTCAGAAAAGGCCATGAAGGAAGGGAGGATGTGATGAGGGAGGATGTGATGAGGGAGGATCCCTTCCCAGATCTTCTTACTATTTGGGCAATCCCTCAAGGCATGGCACAAGGTTTCCACATTGCCTCTGCATCTACTACAGGCACTAGACTCAGTCAAGTGCCTTCTGTGCCTATCCGCATTCGTAAGGAGCCTGTCTTTGATACCCAGCCAAAGGAAGCTCCTGATACGGTAAGGGATCTTGAGGGACCATATGGACTTCCAAATCTCCAAGGGAGGATCAGCCCTATTAGGGGTAAAAGCTTCATAGGCCGATTTACATGAATAAGTACCATTATTCGTCAAGGCCCAATAATGTCTATCCTTATCCTCCTCTTGATTGCTAATCTTCACTCCTCTAATGTTAAGAAGGGTCTCCAGACTAAAGAAAGAGTCGAACTTTGACCAGATCCAGTCTCCCTCCGAGTCCACCACATCAGCAATTTTCCAGGAAAGGAGATCAGCCGACGGAGGGGCATTACACACATCAATCAGCGGTTTATCACCAATCCAGGTGTCATACCAGAAGCTAATAGATCTACCATTACCCACCTCCAGGCCAATCCCCGTACAGAATTCAGCAAACACGGCACTGAGCCCTTTCCAGAGGAAGGAACAACTAACAACCCTCTCCTTCGGGCCACCAAAGATTCTATCTTTCCGATACTTCCCGCACAAGAGACGGACCCAAAGAGAGGAGGGGCATTGCCACATTCTCCAAAGAAGTTTCATTAACAGGACTTTATTATTGTCCTTTGCCTGCCTAATACCAAGACCCCCCCCTGTTTTTAGGCTGGCAAGCTTCCTTCCACGGGACCAGGTGAACCTTTCTCCCATCTCCAGACTCACCCCACAGGAAACGCCGATTTATCTTATCCAGGTCACTAAAGACAGGCTCAGGAAGCTTACAGGCCTACATGATGTGGTTCGGAGCAGCGCAGTTAACTGACTGGATCAAGGTAAGGCGACCTGCAAGGGAAAGAGAATTAGCTTTCCAGCTAGCACACAAACCATTAGTATTGTCCAAAATATCCTTGAAAGAGGCTTTGGAAACCCTGTCACTGTGAAGAGGAACCCCAATATACTTCCCCAAAGAGTTCGTCAGAGGTATGCCAGAGAGCTCACTCAGTCTTCTGCACAAGCTATTGTCCATATTTTTGGAACAAAGCATACGGGACTTTTGGATGTTAACCTTCTGGCCAGAAGCCTCGCAAAAACAATCAAGGATATCCATAACTGTTTTAATTTGCTCCTCATTACCCTCAACGAAAAGCATGACGTCATCAGCAAAGAGTAAATGGGTAATAGGGGGGCAATGTCTGTTGATAGAAACAGGGTGGAGAGTCCCTTTGCACACCGCCTCTTGGATCAGGTGAGACAGTCTTTCCATGGCAATAACAAAGAGGAAGGGACTCATAGGATCTCCTTGACGAATTCCTCTGGAGGGAGAAAACTCATCCGACATGTCCCCATTAATCATGACCTGGAAAACAGGAGAGGAGATACACTTCTCAATCAAAATCCTCCAGTTCTCCGGGATGCCAGCTTTGGCTAAACTATCCAGAAGAAAGCTCCAGTTCAATCTATCATAGGCTTTCTCCAGATCCAGTTTGAGGGCCACAATCCATTTCTTACCTTTCTTAATCTTCATAGAATGGACAACCTCCTGGGCAATAACAACGTTATCCATCAATTGTCTACCAGGAACAAAGCTCCCTTGGTTCTGGCTAATTATATCCGGAAGGATCTTCCGGATTCTATTAGCCACAATCTTAGTAATAGCTTTATATAAAACATTACAAAGATTGATGGGTCTCATCTGGAGGAAGGAGGAAGGCTTAACAACCTTAGGAATCAAGACAATGAGGGTTTTATTAACCGACCTGATATCGTTAGAGCCACCAAAAACACCTAACACAAAACTGTATATGCCCTCCTTAACAGTATCCCAGTGTTTATGATAGAAACTAACGGGGATACCATCAATCCCAGGAGCCTTAGTGGACCCTATGCTAGAGAAGGCCAGATCAATCTCTTTAAGGTCAATAGGATGGAAAGCATCTTTAATAGCCTCCTCCCCCAAACGAGGAAAGGAAATACCAGAATGGGCACTCTCCAAGTCCACAGCTTCCTCTCTAAACAGGTCCTTGTAGAAATCAAGGGCTGAGCGACGAATGTCTTCCTCCTCAAAAATCCACTCGCCACTAGCGTCCTTGATAGCATCAATCCTATTCCTCTGTCTCCTAATGATCATAGAGAGATGAAAAAACCTAGTATTTCGATCCCCGTCTTGAATCCAGGCCTTCCTAGACTTCTGGAACCAAAGAAGCTCTTCCTGTCTAAGCACAACTTCCAACTCGTTCTGGAGAGCTCTAAGGTGACCATTTAAGCTATGGTCGAAACGAGCCTCCAAGCAACGCTGAACGCCTTCCATCCTCCTCAAGAGTTTATTCTTCCTCCTGATAATATGGCCAAAGATGTCTTTATTCCAAACAACCACCTTCCTTCTGAATTCCTCAGCAGCGAGGAGAACATCAGAGTGGGGATGCCAATTGGTTTTCACGAAATTCCTAAAGTCGGGATGAGAATCCCAAGCCACAAGATATCTAAAGGGTCTGTTACCTTTCAGCCGGTTACCTTTGACCAAATTAATGAGGATAGGGCAATGGTCAGAGTGACGGAAGGGGAGATTCAGCACCTTGACCTCAGGAAACCTACAGATAGCCGCAACATTAGCATACACCTTATCCAACCTCACAAACAAGCTATTTCTTTTCCAGGTAAATTTGTGGCCAGCAGCACCCAGGTCTGAAAGCCCACACAGATCCATACTACGCTTGTGGTTAAGGCACCGGTTCACATAATGATTACCCCCTCCTCTCTGATCACTTAAAAGGGCAATATCATTAAAATCCCCGGCCACCAACCAAGCCTCCACCATGTTAGAGCTAATAGAATGAAGGATCTCCCACAACCTTGTACGATTAGAAAGAACAGGATCGGCATAAACAAAGGTAACAAAGAAATATTTATTACCAGGGTAGCACACCTTACTATGAATGAACTGACAATCCATACTAACAATATCAATATTAACAAGACCTGGCTTCCAAAAGAGCCAAATCCCCCCAGCCCGGCCAGTAGCCTCCGATCTGACACAATTCCAATTCTTAAACTTTCTAACCACCTCGTCTGCTTTGGCTCCACTGACCTTGGTCTCTAGAAGAACAAAACAGGAGGGGTTAAACTGTTTAATAAGATCATTAACATGAATGCGGGTTGCCTTGCTCGCCGCACCTCTAACATTCCAAACAAAGAAATCCATCAGAAAGGAAGAATACTAACACAAGCCCAAACCCTAGATCAGGTATTTATTCGGGGCTCCTGAGAGCCTAGAGGAAGTCCCAGAAGGTCCCCTTTTAGCCCAAGAGTCTAACCCATTAAGGTTCTTCTTAGGTTTCACTTTAAGTTTCTTCATGTTCATCTTACTCACTCCTATAGCTTTTCCAATAGGAGCATCCACAGGAGGATTCAGAAAAACAGCCTTACTACTCGACCCTTCCCCTGTAGAAAGGTGAGACTGGGAGCTCCCTTTATCCTTAGCATCAGAGACAAAGAGGGGATTAATAGATTTACCCCGACTAGAAACAGGCTCGACCAATTCCAGACCAGGCATGCTCAAATCAATCTGTTCATTGGAAGGGTCCGATTCCCGACCTTCCTCCAGGGACAAGACACCGAACCTAGACCCCGAGCCAGAAGCTGAGACCACACCAGCCTCACTCCTCTTCTTGATATCCGGGGGTCTGACCTTGATCTCAGGGGCAATCTGGAGCGTAGTCATCTTCCGACTAATATCTGGCGGATGAATAGAACTAACATTAGCACTTGGCTTCCTTCTCACTGACCTCTTGGCCAGCATCCATGGCCCAAAACTCCTTTCTTCCCCCTGACTTTTCTCAGCTCCACCTATGATAGGTTGCATCAACTCCTCCGCCTCCTTCCTCTTCTTAGGACATCCCTCAAATATATGGCCAAACATACCACATTCAAAACAGATATTATGTATACCTTCATATTCAATATGAAAAACCTTATTCTGAATACAGAATTGAGAAAGAAGAGGCTTAGCAAGATCAATATCAATACAGACCCTGGCAAACTTGCCTCTTACTGCCCCAATGGTAGTCTTATCGACATGGTGGACCTTACCAACCAGGCTACCAATCTTGTTCAGGAATCTATCACTATATTATTCAAGAGGAATGCCTGGGAACCTAACCCAAGTAAGGATTCTGTTAACAGAGCAGTCATGGGGGTCAAAATTTGGGACCCAAGGTCTCAGAGCCAAAACATGATTGGAGATAATATACGGTCCACCATTGACCACCGCATTGTAATCCTCAGCCCTTGTGAATCTAATGACATAATAGTCATTATCAAGGTCAGTGATGGTAACCTTCCCTTTCTTAGCCCATTGAGCCTGAATCCTCTGGGCAAAGTAGTTGAAACTGATTCTTTTCCCCAAAACAGTGACAATTAATGCCAATTTCCACTTGGATCTCATGACCCGCTTGTCTTCTGAGGAAAGACGGATCCTAGGACACAAAGGGTTCTCAGACTGACCATCCTCAGAATCGGAATCGGAGAGAAAATCCCCATCATCGTTCTCAAAAGTATCCTCCTCCATCATGGGTTCCTCCTCCACCACCCCTAACAACTTATCCCTCCAGGAGGGAGCTCCCCAATCCTTTTGATAACCTTGGGCATGCTGGCCCTGAGTAACCCGAGTGCCTGGGGATGAAACACCTTCCATAGTTTGTCCCGGAAGTAAAAGACTTAAGTCCCCCGGCACAAATGCCTGCGCGGCAAGCACGGCCTGAGCGGCCAGCGCGGCCTGCGCAAGCCGCAAAGAATACCCTGCTTGCACGGCCGGCACTCCCAGAGCACCAAGCGCAGGACGCGTCCCCCCCATCACAACGTTCTGCTCAACCCCACGATCCACAGTCGAAAACATCGGACCTTCTCCTTCCCCAACGCCAAACGCGGCAGCCGCAGAACCCTCCCTTCCTTGATCCAGATCGGCCACCCCAACCACCGAAACAGGCACCGAATTAACCAGATCCGCCTCCCCACCATCAGCCCACTCTGATCTACTACGATCCCTGGACCGATCCTTCGGTCTTTCGTTACTCCGCCGTCTACCCCGAGGAGATCCTTCCGATCTCCCATCATCAACCGCCCAAGCCTCCTCCTGTACCAGATCTGCACCCACCCCGCGCCCCGCAACCGGACTCGCCAGATCCAACACCGGCCTTCCGCCCGCCTTCACCGACCAATCCACCCTTCCCTTCGCAGTCGCCTTCGTCATCGCCACAGAGAGAGAGAGATAGAGAGAGAGAGAGAGAGAAAAGGAAAAAGACTCGTATTTGGAGGAGTCTATTTTATTAGATATAACTAATTGAGAGAGAGAGAGAGATCTGAAAGAGAGGAGATAGATCTAAAAGAGAGAAAAAGATCTAAAAGAGAGAAATAGATCTGAGAGAGAGAATATAGATCTCAAAATTCTCCATCTTCATAAAAATTCTTCACCATGACAACAGATCTGAGAGAGAGAAGATAGATCTGAAAAAGAGAAGATAGATCTAAAAGAGAGAGAAAGATCTAAAAGAGAAGAGATAGATCTCAAAACTCTCAATCTTCATAAAAATTCTTCACCATGACAACAGATCTGAGAGATCTGAAAGATTTTGAAAAACAATTTTACAGTTTAATAAATTTTTTTTCCTGTTTTTTCTTAGATTTTTATTACTCTGTCATATTTTATTTCTGTTTTTATCACATTTCAGTTATTTTTAAATTTTCCAATTAAAAAAAAACTCAGCAATTATAATGTTTAATGATATAATCATTTTTCTTCAAAAAAACACTTAACATTTAAAGAAATTCTTTTTATATTAGTGATTTGTTTTTTTTTTTTTGATAAAAATTGGGACGAGACAGAACAAGGGCGGGGTGAGCACCCATGGCCCATGAACTGTCAAACCCTAAATATATTAAAAAAGAAAACACGAGTGTTTGAACAAGAAGAGAGGAATGAGAACAAACAAAAAGAATGGGGGAGGAGAAAAGTTCAGAGAAATCAAGAGAAACGCAATTGTGAAATAGTTAATTAAATCTGACTAACATGTAACTAATCCTAATTTATAAGCCTATTAGTGATTACTATTAAAATATTTTTAATATAGGTTGCAAAAAGTAACATTCACATTTTAATACAAGTTGCAAAAAGTAATATAGAGAAAGTGATGTTAGAGTATCTCCAAGAGGCTCTTAATTTAACTCTTAAGTTAAAATTTGAGGAGAGAGAATTAAAAATAAGCTCCAAGAGTCTTTTAATGGCTCCTCAAATCACTAAGAGCTTCTTCATCTTCTCTATTAACAGAGAACTTCTTTCCACCTTTTAGTACCTCCTAACTTCATTTTATAATAATTTGTTATTAAAGAATCTCTCTCATTTCACTATTGGTAAATATAACAATTATTAATAATTTTAATTATAAAATTATAAAGAATGCGGAAATATAAAGAGTATTGTTGGAGATGATATATCTTAATCACTTTTAAATTACTAAGAGTCAATTATTTATATTATTTTTAAAAAATATACTAAGGGCCCGTTTGTTTTACCTACTGTTTGCTGTTGCTGTTTGCTGTTACTGTTACTGTTACTGTTACGGTTTGCTGTTTGAAAAGGCTGTTTTTTCAAAAAGCAGAGATTCTCTACTTTTATAAAAGACTGTTTTTCGGATGTGAAAGGCAAATAGGATATCATTAACCAAACACCTAATTCTGCTTTTCAGATGTAAAAAGCAAACAGGAGGTCACTAACCAAACACTTAAAGCTCTCCATTTTGAAATGAAAATGCAAAAAAGAGCATGAAAAGGAGCAACCAAACACCCCTAAAAGTGCCTTGAATAAAATAAAATAGGCTTAAAGCACTATTTGGCCTATGATCTATCTAAAATTTTATCATTTGGCCTCTGACCTATTATTTGCTCACAGTTGGCCCATAGTCTATTCCAAATTGGTGAACTTTCACCCAATTTGGATTCAAACTTAACCGAATCATTATCTCATTGATAAATAACGATATTTTGACACTTGAACTTTATAGATTTTAGTTTAGGATTCGTTTTTTGTTTTTTTTTTTTTTGTTTTTTAATCTAATTAATTATTTCCACAT
The DNA here is from genome assembly GCF_963576675.1 of Euphorbia lathyris. Lineage (NCBI taxonomy): Eukaryota > Viridiplantae > Streptophyta > Magnoliopsida > Malpighiales > Euphorbiaceae > Euphorbia > Euphorbia lathyris. The sequence continues at coordinate 92,278,278 of NC_088912.1, read as the reverse complement.
AATGTGGAAAAAAAACTTTAAGAAATACCACGTTTCAAGTTTAAGTGTCAAAATATCGTTACTTATCAATGAGATAACGATTTCGTTAAGTATTCATACAAATTGGGTCAAATTTCACCAAATTTGATAGATCAATGGCTAAATGTGACCAAATAATAGGTCAGGGGCCAGATGACACAATTTTGAATAGGTCGGAGGCCAAATAATGCTTTAAGCCAATAAAATATTATATTTTAACAAGTTTAAAGCAAAGCTTAAGACCGCTCATTGCTTAAGCCTTCTACCCAACGCCACCCACCCACTCCAGATTCTGGATCGTTACAGAGAGAAAGTGATACTAATGAAATAAAATATTATATTTTAACACGATTTAAAGCAATACTCTTATGAAATCATCGATCATCATTTCTTTAATTTGGACCTGGGATTTATGTGTTGAATCTGGGATTTATGTTTTTTTCTCAGGTTGAACCTGACCTGAACCCGAACTACTGGATTAGGCCTAGACATAGCATTTATATGTTGAGTCCGATTGAACCTGGCCTTACCCAGTTCATTCATGAACATATCTAGTCTTGATGATAATGAAATTATAAAGATGGTGCAAAAATAGAATAGATTGGCTGCATTTGATGAAATAGGCAGAAGAATGTATTTTATTTTATTTTTTGTTAAAAGGAAAATAAAACAGGAAATTTATTAAGATAAATGTTTATTACATAATTATTTAATCAACTGCATGAGTAAATCTGCAGGGTGATGCATATAATATGATAATTAATTAACATTGTCTTGTACAAAAGCATCTGCGACGGAATCCACGGCAAACACCGCCAGTAAAGCCCTCTGTGAGGCAGACCGTAGCACAGTTATGATCACCCATACAAGGACCTTTAAACTTGTGACTCTGAGACTCGCATACCCTTCCATGGCTAGGCTTCACCATCACTTCTGCATTCCAATATTCATAAATTGTAAAAATATATTAAAATATAAACAGTGACAGATTCAGAATTCACAGTGACCGATCCAGAATTCACATTCTGGCATAAAAAAATTTAAAAATCCCACACATCACAAGTAATTTTTAATATTTTCTAACAACCAGTAGATGCTCGACCCCGAACCCCCTTTAGATCTGTCCCCCTGAATTGAAAGAAAGATAATTAGAAAGAGAAAAAGAGAAACTTACCAGAACACAGAACAAAAATCACAAAAAGTAAGAAAACCCCAACTGATATCTTCATTCCCTCTCACTCATGTGACAGTGACAGTGACAGTGACAGACAGTCATATATATAGAGGAAAACGACCAAGTATAATTGGACAGGTAGTATGCATGCACTCACATCTTCCACTCACTTGTCTCTCATGCACCATATAATAAAACAATTATGATTACGTTTTTTTTTTTTTTTAAATCTAGGGGTAAAGTATCAAAACGGGTGCATGGTTTTTGGAGATGTATCTAACTTCAAGTACAAAATAGCATCAATATAGGTTTAATGTTTAAAAAATGGTAACAATTTAGGTATTGATAACAGAACGTGACATGTCATTCATATTACTCCGTTAAATTCTTTTAATTGTACGTGGAGAGAGAAATCAGAACTTAACGGAATAATATGAATGATATTGAAGCCTAAATTGGTACTTTTTTTAAACGTTAAGCCTATATTGGTACTAATTTGTACGTAGAGCCCATATTGATACTTTACCAAAAACATTAGGCTTTTTTTTTTGAGATAAACATTAGGCCTATTTTGATATTTTTTTTTTAAATTACATGCTTTTAATTTTGTTGGTATAAATGTAAATTACCTCTAACGTTTACTGGTAGCAATAATTTTATCCTTAACATTGACAGTCAAGAGCAATTTTATCTTTAATGTTGATAAGTTGGATCAATTTGAGAAATTATTTATCAAATTGTCTTCTCGATCATGAATATTGTCATCTTCACTTCACATATGCGTCATTTTATTACTTATTAGTAACAGATCATAAACATATGATTAAACATGAATTTTTATTTTAAAAAAATTAAAAATATTGTATTTTGTACGAATTGGACAAAAAAAATCAAATATTTCACTGAATTTAAAAATATTAATCTCGAATTATATTATTAAATTACAAAAAATGTGAAATCTTTTTTTAGAATCAATTTACATGCAATTGATACAAAATAAAGAATAAAATATTTATGTTCTATAATAATATCTAAATAATTGGACATGCACGCACTTGTCTCTCATGCACCATATAATAAAATAATTATGGTTACGCTTATTTATTTATTTATGGGTAAACCACCAAAACGGATTTGTGGTTTTTGGGAAAGTATCAATTTAGGCTCCAGGTGCAAAATAGCATCAGTATAGATATAATATTTAAAAAATGGTACCAATTTAGGCCTCGGTAACAGAATGACACGTCATTCATATTACTCCGTTAAGTTCTCTCAATTGTACATGGAGAGAGAAATCAGAACTTAACGGAGTAATATGAATGATATCGAATCCTAAATTGATACTCTTTTTTAAACGTTAAGTCTATTTTGGTACTAATTTATACGTGGAGCCCATATTGATACTTTTTCAAAAACGTTATGCCTATTTTGGTACCTTATCTCTTTTTTTAAAAAAATTACATGCTTTTAGTTTTTTTGGTATAAATGTAAAAAAAAAAATTACCTCTAACATTTACAGGTAGGAGCAATTTTATCCTTAACATTGGCAGCCAAGAGCAATTTTATCTTTAATGTTGATAAGTTATGTGAATTTGAGAAATTATTCATCAAATTGTCTTCTCGGCCATGATATTGTCATCTGTACTTCATATGTCCGTCATTTTATTACTCATTAGTAACATATCACAAACATATAATTAAATATGAATTTTAAAAAAATATACTGTATTTTGTACAAGTTTGACAAAAAAAATTCAAATATTTTGCCGAATTTAAAAATATTAATCTCCAATTATATTATTAAATCACAAAAAATGTGAAATATTTTTTTAGAATCAATTTACATGCAATTGGTGCAGAATACTACTGTCTGAAATTGACCTAACTTGCCAATATTAGGGTTGAAATTGCTCTTGACTGACAACATTAGAGGTAAAATTGCATTATTTTAGACGTTAAGAGTAAAATTGCTCCTACCTGTAAATTTTATGGGTATTTTTGCACATTATCCCTAGTTTTTGATAGGATTAATATATCAGTTTGATTTTGAACTTGTCCAAAAAGCTCAATTGGGCCCTTGAATTTATATAGTATCCTATTAGCCTCCTAAACTTACTTAAAGTGTCATTATCAAGTTTCTAAATCTATAAAAATGTCATAAAATGTACAAAACAGAAGTTAATTTGTTTTAAGAACTTAGAATCACGAATTAGTCCTTTATTTTTGAAGTTTTGATTTTTTTTAAAGATATAGACAAATTGCAATGTGTATCACTATAAACAAGTTCAAGGGGCAAATGGATCACTCTAAGCAAGTTCAAGGAGTTAATAGATCGGTTTAAAAAAATTCAGGTCTCATATATGTTATTTTATGCAAGTTGAGGGAGCTAATAAGACATCACCGTGTAAGTTCAGATACCAATCAAAGTTTTTGGATAAGTTGAAGCGGCTTTTGATGTATTAAGCCTTTTTTTTAATGGAAAATTTGAGATTTTTTTTCACGATCAAGAGAACTGAGATTTTTAGTTTTGTTAAAAAAAAGGTTTTTTTAATGACTATTGACGATTTTAAAATTGAAAAATTCCACGAATTGGTGATATTCTAAATAACTTTAATTCTTCAATTTTATAATTTTGAGGTCACTTAGGGTATCTCCTACAGCCTTTTAATTTGGTTTTAAGTTAAAATTTGAGGAGAGAGCGTTAAAATTTAACTCCAACAGCTTTTTAGTGGCTCCTCAAATCACTAAGAGTCTGTCATCCTTCCTTTCTACTAATAGAGAGTCACTCTCTACTTTTAATGACTCATTATTTTATTTTTTATTAATAATTTTTTATTATAGAGTTGCTCTCCTCTAACTGTTGGTAAGTATAACAATAACTAATAATTTTAATGATAAAATAATAAATAAGGAGTGAATATAAAGAGTATTGTTGGAGATGATATGTATTAGTCACTTTTAAATCATTAAGAATCAATTATTTATATTATTTTTAGAAAGTAGACAAATAGTCTTTTGGAGATGCTCTTAAATGTTTTTTTGGTGAGCAGAGTGAAACTGAATGTCTAGAGAAAGAAAATTCTGAAATTAATGATTTTGAAATTTCACATATATATGAAGTTGTTAATCTTTCTTGCTATTTGGGATTCCTTTTACATTAGTTAAAACCTTTAATTTTATGAAAATAAGGTTTTTTTTTCTAGATTCATGTTTGAACCAAAATTGATAGGTCCATTTTAGAAGAGAAGATAACAAATGGAATGATCCAATAACTTTTTCAGCCTCAGCTGTAACTTAAGAAAATTGGCTATCGGTCCGTTTTTTTTTCAGTTGTTTGTTGTTGATGTTTACTATTTACTGTTTGTTGTTGCTGATAGGAGGTAGATATTAGTTGTTTTTTATCTGCAAAAAGCAGATGTTATAAAATTTTACCAAACACTTTCTATCTCTTGTTTAGTATTTAAAGACAAAAAGCAGTTCCGAAAAAGATAAATAAACAGACACTATAATACTATTTCACAAATCATATGAAATATTTTCTTTTTATTTGTTAATGCGTGCCTTGAAATCAATCAAGGGTAAATTAGAAAGAAAAAAAAAACTGATGTGGTTACAATCTTTTAAAAAAAAAAAATACTTGTGGTTGTTTTCCAAAACTAGTGTCTATTGTTGATGTCGTTAATATAGTTGGGAAATTTACCCTCACAACAATAAATAGTTGACGTGACACAAGGACATTTTTATCCAAAAAAATTCCTCTCGTTTTCTCTCTCTTTTATTCTTCTTCAATTTTGGAAATTCCAAAACAATTTTGGATTTGCAATCGCTCTAGAAGTTCCGAAATTCTGAAAATTCCAAAAGAAGAAGAAGAAGAACAGAGAGAAAGAGAAAAAAAGAGGAGAGAGAAGAAAATTAGACAAAAATATCTTTGTGTCATGTCAGCTATTTAAAATTGTGAGGGTAAATTTTCTAATTTTATTCAGGCAACAACCACAGACACTGATTTCGGAAAAAAAAAATACAAGTACCTCTTTGTAAAATAGTGTCACCACATGGATTTTTTTTTTATATAATGTACCCTAAAACAGGGACGGAATCAGCCCAGGGCTGGGGGGAGGGGGCCCGGTTGCCGGCTCCACCCTTGAATAGTATGCCTTCGTTAATGGACAGCCCTCGTAAGTTTAATTCATATTGGTGTATTTGTAGTGTTATTATAATATTTTAGATAGATGAGTTGGTTAAGACATAATTTTTAATACAATAAATCAAGGGTTCAAACCCCATAAAGCTCATTTTCTTAAACCTTATTAGTCTTAATTATTTTGATATTCTCTTTATCTTCTTAACCCCTTTTGAATTAATTTTTTTTTCTAAATCAATTTTTTACTTTTAAAACTCAAAAACTTAATTTTTGAATTAAAGTTTACTTAATAAACATTATAAGAAATTCATCCAACACGATAACATTTTAGGAGATTGAGACCAAAAAAATTTTGCCCAGCCCTTACAGGCTGGATTTCGAAAAAATTCAACAACACTGCCCGCAAAGCTAAAATTAGCCCCCCCCCCCCCCCAAATACAAAATCCTGGCTCCGCCACTGCCCTAAAATCAATTATCTTTATGGTACAGAAACAAAAAAACTATAAAATAAAAAAAAAACACTTGAAAGCGGAGACGTCTCATTCTTAAATTCGTTAGTCAGCCATGGCAGTCCGAGATTGTTACAGCTACGGGGTACGATTGGGGCCAATGAAGTTCATGTGCTTATTGATAGTGGGAGTGCACATAATTTTATGCAGCCAAGCATAGTAGAAAATTTAAAGCTTCCGATAGAGCCCACCCGAGCATTCAAAGTTTATATTGGGAACGGTGACACGTTACTCTGTGAGAATGTGTGCCCAAAGGTCACTACAACCATACAAGGACTCCAATTTCAGATAGATTTGTATGTTTTACCCATGAAAGGAGCTGAAGTCGTCTTGGGAATCCAGTGGTTGCAATATTTAGGGAAAGTTACTCATGACTATTCCAATCAGTCAATGGAGTTCATGTTAAAGGGTAAATGGGTAAGACTAAAGGGTGATGCAGATTTGAAATTCAGGAAAATTAGCTTTAAGCAAATGCAGACCCTCATGATAGATGAAGATGCATATGGGGTATATGAGTTGTATGCATTACAACACCAAACGGCTAAGGAAGACAAAGAAATTAGCCCCCTCCTGCATCAGTATAGTAGTCTCTTCAAAACTCCCAATGCACTACCGCCACATCGAGTCATTGATCACAAAATTCACCTCCTTCCAAATACAAAGCCAGTCAATGTGCGGCCCTACCGATACCCGCATTATCAAAAGGGTGAGATGGAGAAGTTAGTTGCTGAAATGTTAGAGCAGGGGATCATACAATTCAGTCAAAGTCCATTCTCTTCACCAGTATTGTTGGTTAAGAAGAAGGATAGGACATATCGGTTTTGTGTGGATTACATGGCTCTAAATGCAGTGACTATTAAAGATAAATTCCCCATTCCAACACCAGATGAGACGTTTGATGAATTAGGGGGTGCTTGTGTATTCAGTAAGCTGGATTTACGGGCTGGATATCATCAGATACGGGTACACATGAGAGATATTTACAAAACGACGTTTCACACCCATTAGGGACATTATGAGTTTCTTGTAATGCCATTTGGGCTAACGAATGCACCTTCCACTTTCGAGGCTATCCTGAACAGGCTTTTTTCTAATTATTTGCGCAAATTCGTTATTGAATTCTTTGATGATATATTGGTTTATAGCTCTTCCATGGAGTCTCATGTGGATCACTTGCGACAGGTTTTTCAGTGTTTGTGGGATAATCACTTTTATGTTAAATTATCAAAATGTGCTTTTGGGATGGATTCATTGAAATATTTGGGCCACATTATCTCAGGAGAGGGAGTGGCTATGGATCCCAGAAAAGTGGAGGCAGTCGGGGCATGGCCGACGCCTACAAACCAGAAGCAAACTCGAGGGTTCTTAGGTTTGTCAGGATACTATCGTCGCTTCATTGGAGGGTATGCCACTTTGGCCGCCCCACTGACAGATTTGCTATGTCGAGAGGGATTTCTCTGGGGTAACAAATAGGAGGAAGCTTTTCAAAAGTTGAAGGAGCTCTTGTCCAGTGCTCCCATACTGCGGTCGCCACATTTTGATGAACTCTTTATCGTTGAAACAGACGCTTCCGGTATAAGAATTGGGGCAGTATTGCTACAAGGAGGGAAACCAACAAGTTATTTTAGCAAGAAATTGGGCCCCCGGATGCAAGCTGCATCTACTTATCAACGAGAGCTATTTGCGATTGTTGAATTTGTGTATAAATGGTGCCAATATCTTCTGGGAAGAAAATTTGTAGTACGAACGGACCACAAGAGTATTAAGGAGCTTATGCAACAGGTGATACAAACTCCCATGCAACAACTGTATGTGCGAAAGCTTCTAGGGTTCGACTTTATGATTGAGTACAAGACTGTGTCTGCGAATATGGCGGAAGATGCTTTATCTCGTATTCATGAGGATGAAGAAGACATTTTATCCGCATTTATGGCTCTCAGTCGGCCTATAATTGGGTTACTTGATGCGCTCCGATAAGAGAACAACACTTTAGAGGAACTTCGAAACTTAAATGCTCGCTTAAGTTAGGGAGAATTAGTTCGTGGATTTCAGCTGAAGAATGGATTGTTGTGTTTTCAAAATCGATATTTTTTAGGTACGCAATCACAGTTGAAGAATGCAGTTCTTAAGGAATTTCATTCTACCCTGAGTGTCGGACATTGTGGTATGAAGAAAATGTTGGTCAGTTTGTCCGCTCTTTTCTATTGGAAAAATATGAGGTCATCCGTTGAGGCCTTTGTCCGCCAATGCTTGGTGTGTCAACAAACAAAATATTCGACGGAAGCTCCGGGTGGACTACTACAGCCTTTACCGACTCCAGAAGGGGTTTGGGAGGATGTGACTATGGATTTCATCACGGGTTACCATCCAGTAAAGGGTGTTCGGTCATTCTTGTTGTTGTGGACCGTTTGTCCAAATATGCTCATTTTGGTGCTCTTCCTACTTCTTACACGGCAGCAAAGGTGGCAGAATTATTTATGGACATTGTTGTTAAGCATCATAGATTTCCTAAGTCCATTGTATCCGACCGGGATGCTGTTTTTCTCAGCAAATTTTAGAAGCAATTGTTTACTTTGAGTGGTACTCAGTTAAAGCACAATGCCTCTTATCATCCGCAAACAGATGGTCAGTCTGAGGTGGTTAACAGAGGATTGGAACAATATTTGCGGGCTATGGTATTGGATCGACCGCAACAATGGCTTTCTATGTTGGGTTGGGCGGAGTATTGCTATAATTCGGGCTACCACAGTAGTATCAAGATGTCGCCTTATGGAGCTTTATATGGCAAATTGCCCCCGTCGCTAGTTCCTTATGTTCATGGGTCCACCAAGATTGCAGTAGTTGTAGAAGTATTAGAAGAGCGTGATGAGTTATTGTGGAGATTAAAGTTGAATTTGGCAGCTTTGCGTCATCGATGGAGATGGTAGCAAACAGGAAACGCCGAGAAGTTGAATTTGAAGTGGGAGATCAAGTCTTGGTTAAGCTACAACCCTATCGACAGATTATTATGGCTAGGTGATCGTCCAATAAACTTGCTAAAAGATTCTATGGGCCATTCACGGTGGTGGAAAGGATTGGACCGGTGGCCTATCGCTTAGACTTACCCCCGGAGAGCCGTATTCATCCTGTGTTCCACGTATCCCTTCTTAAGCTCTTCAAGGGATCTGTGATGTCGATTGCTCGAGATTTTCCTACCAACGTTGAGTTTGGGAGTCCAATTGAGCAGCCTCTGCAATTTGTGATGCTCGTCGGGTGTGGCATAATGGTAAGGCTGAAGAGCAAATTCTAGTTGTATGGACTGGTAGTGGGCCTGAAGATGCAACATGGGAATGGCTGGCTGATTTCCGTACCACTTATCCTCATTTTCACCTTGAGGACAAGGTGCTTTTCAAAGACGGAGGGAGTGTTACGCCTGAATCTATTGGGACTAATTTGGAATCGCAAGCTCAACCGCGATGGACTCAGAATACTCCAGCATGGCACACAGACTATGTGATGTGATGCAAGTGAAAAGAGCAGACTTTTGAAGACAAGCATTCATGGAAAAGAGCCTTAAAAGTACCAGTTTTCAACCAGTAATGGAAGAAACAGCCAGAAATTACAGTTCAAGCATGAATCTTTATGAACAGCCTCTCAGTAGACAAAACAGCTTAACATGCAGCGTTATCGAGTTAGTTAGAAGAAAATGGATAACAGCACGGGTCGAGCAAGTCATAGGAGAGAGAAAGGGAGAAAGACGTGGAAGGCAAGACAGTCCTCCATCTCGCGCCAAGTGTATGAAGATTACATTGTCCTTGTTTTGTACCTTTTTGTGACTCTTTGCCCTTGTAATTAGGGTTGATGTAAGAGTATAAATAGGAAGAATGTTTTAGGAAGAAGGATCTCTCGGCTTTAGCGCCACCTTTAGTTTTCAGTATTTCTGTTTTTATTTTGGAACGATGATGTTTTTGGGAAGAAGTTGTTCACTCATAGTCATGGGTGAGTAGTTCTTCAGCAGGCCTAGCCAGCCATTTAACGGCGACTGTAAGTATCATTTTCTAAATGAATGAAGTGTTTTATCCATGATTGAGTGTTATTAATTTGCTTAAAGAATAGATGATGATCAAGTCTATTTGGTAGTTATTGAAGATGACACGAGAGTGCTCCGATATGATAGAAATAGTTAATCGGCATATGTTGTGGTAGCCAGAGATGAAAACCACCACATATTGGGGTTTCTTCGTGAATGTTCCCCTAAGCCTAATGCTTGTTCTTGAATTAGCGCAAGGAGACTTGATTAATATCAATTACTTAGGAACTTAGGAACTTTGGAAATGGGATACCTGACCTTAGTGACCAAAGAGGGAAAGACCCAACTCAGGAATATTAATTCACTTCTTCATATAAAAAGGATAGGAACAGTTGTTCGTTAGGCACATGGTTAGGCCTGTGTTTGTTTATTTTGATTGCATCTTTTACTTGCCTGTTTGATATCTCTGTTTATGAATTAAGTCATTATCACACTTCAGAATTTACATCTAACACTTAAGGTAACTTATTCTTCCTGTTCGAGTGCAATCCCTGTGGAATACGACACTTGGTCTTGCCAATATTACACACGATCTAGTACACTTGCTAGCGTCCCTATTCCATACACCAAGTTTTTCGCGCCGTTGCCGGGATTGTTTAAACTGAGATATCGAAGAATTTGTATGCTTATTTTGTTACCTGTTAACCCCCTGTGTCCAGATCAGGGTATTTCGATTCTTAGTTTTGTATGTGAAGAGCAGGTATTCCTATCCTTCCTATAGACATTAAGATAGAAAGAACGTACAAAAGAAGGAGAAGATTGTTTAGACAAGCTCAACGCAACAGAATGGACCGTGAAGTTGAGATACATGGCCCAGGACATGAGGAAGGTCGTGGTGAAAATGAAAATAACAACAATAATGTCAACCCGAGGTTAAGGATGAAGGATTACTCCAGACCATCCACTGAAGGACATTCGTCATGCATTATCATACCAAACGATGGAAATCGCATGTTCGAAGTGAAAGCCCCAATGATTCAGATGTTACAAACAGCTATTCAGTTTGGGGGATACCCAAATGAAGATCCTAATGCTCATATTCAAGATTTCATCACAATGTGCAACACGTTTCGATCCCATAGGAATGACGATGACGAGGTCATGCGACTCAAGCTGTTTCCCTTCTCTTTGAAAGACAAGGCAAAGAACTGGTTAAAGAACTTACAACCAGGATCTATCACAAGCTGGGAGGAAATGGCTACTCTCTTTCTGATGAAATATTTTCCGCCTAGACAAGCAATTAAGTTAAGGAATGAGGTTTCGCACTTTGTTCAAGAAGAGGATGAATCACTATCTGAAGCTTGGGAGAGATATAAAGAATTATTGCGAAGAGTGCCGAATCATGGCATACCCATGTGGATGCAAGTGCAGAACTTTTATAATGGGGTGACCAATGCCTACAAGATACAAATTGAATCAGTTGCCAATGGAAATCCGGAGGAACTGGAATCTCAAGCCCTATACGAATTAATAGAAAGAGTGGTCAACACTAGTTACAACTGGCATTCGGTAAGAGCCGACAACAAGAGAGTCACGAATACCGCAAACAGCGAGGCAATCAGCAAGTTATCCTCACAAATGGAACAGTTGGTCAAAACAATGGGAAAGATGAATGTTTCAGCAATGAACACGCAACCCTCTGCTCTAATGGAAACCTTATCACCTGATGGCTATGATTTTTGTAGTGGACCTCATCGACCAATAGATTGTCCCGAAACTAAACTAGGAGCATCAATGCAAGAACAGTGTGATTTTATTGCTCGCCAACCGCCGAATCTCGATTCGAACACATATAATCCAGGGTGGAGAAGTCATCTGAATTTTTCCTGGCAAGAAAATCCAAGGCAACCAGTGATGCAACAGCCTTATAGGCAGGAGAATTCACGACCAGCATATCCGCCACAACGAAGCAATTCATCTAATCAACAATATCAACGCCCATCAAACTCTCCACAAGAAGGAAAGCCGGATTTAGAATCCATGATGATGCAATTTATGAAGCAGACACAATCATCCATCAAGAATCTTGAGACTCAAATGCAACAATTTGCTACCGCCATAGCTTCAAAAGAAAAAGGCGCACTTCCAAGCAACACAGTAACCAATCCAAAAGAAGGAGTCAATGCCATTATCTTGAGGGGAGGAAAGGAAGTATCGGACCACACGGTGAAACCTACTACCGAAAGAGCAAGCTCCAATGATCAACCAGATATTTCCCAACACAAGAAAGATAAACAGTTAATGGAACATGAACCAGGTGCATCTCAATATGAACCAAGAGTTCCATACCCTGACAGGCTGAAGCAGCAGAATTGCGAGAAGAGACATAAGAGCTTCCTTGACCAATTGACGAAACTGCACATCAACATACCATTCATCGAAGCTTTGTCTGAAATGCCCATGTACATCAAATTCCTAAAGGATCTACTGACCAGCAAGAAGAAACTGGAGAGCGTAGCTATGATACAATTGAACAGGGACAGCTCATCCATGCTACAAGCCAAACAACAAATTCCAAAGAAGCTCAAAGATCCATGGAGTTTTTCTATACCCTGTTCAATAGGAACACTTACTATCCAAAATGCTTTGTGTGATTTGGGAGCCAGCATTAACCTTATGCCATACTCAATATACATGCAATTGGGCCTAGGAGAACCAAGACCAACTAAGGTTACGGTTCAACTAGCAGATCGATCGATTCGATACCCCAAAGGTATAATCGAAGATGTTCTGGTTAAGGTGGGAAATTTCATTTTACCTGTTGACTTTCTCATAATGGATATTGCTGAGGATCTGGAAGTTCCAATAATTTTGGGACGACCCTTCCTAGCCACTGACAGAGCTGTTATTGATGTGCATAAGGGACATCTCATTCTGAAAATAAATAATGAAGAAGTAGTGTTTAAAATGCATGAAGCTATTCACCATGCAACTGTATCTGACGGCTCATGCTATTTCATGGATACAAAGGATGATGATTTTTTCTTATAGGAACATATTGATGCGCAGAAGCGTAAAAAAGAGGACTAGTTGTTCGATTCTGAACCAGAACCCAACAACAATGAAGAAAAGCAAGATAACCCTCCTGGGATAGGCATCGACAAGGGAAACAAAGAAAAACATCATGAACCGAAACAACTGCCTGAGCATCTGGAATACGCATTCCTCGATCCACCAAACGGTAGACCAGTGATTATCTCAGCAACACTGACAAAAGATCAGAAGGAACAACTGCTCACCATCTTAAGAAGACATAAGACGGCTATAGCATGGAAAATAGAAGATATAAAGGGGATCAGTCCAACCATCTATATGCATAAGATTTTGACGGAAGAGAATCATCGACCAACTGTACAACCGCAAAGGAGACTTAATCCACACATGAAAAAGGTCGTAAAAGCAGAAGTGATTAAGCTCATCGAAGCAGGAATCATTTATTCTATTTCAGATAGTGTGTGGACCAGCCCTGTTCAAGTTGTTCCCAAGAAAGGGGGAACCACCGTGGTCAAAAATGATAAGGATGAACTCATCCCTACCAGAACAATCACAGGATGGCGAGTGTGCATTGACTACAGGAAGCTGAATGAAGCAACAAGGAAAGATCACTTCCCCTTGCCTTTCATCGATCAGATGCTAGAAAGACTAGCTGGTTATCAATTCTATTGCTTCTTGGATGGGTATTCAGGTTACAACCAGATTCATATCTGTACCAAAGATCAAGAAAAGACCACGTTTACTTGTCCATACGGGACTTTTGCGTATAAACGCATGCCATTTGGATTATGCAATGCTCCAACGACATTTCAGAGATGTATGATGGCCATTTTTCATGATATGATTGAAAAGACTGTGGAAATATTCATGGATGCTTTTTCTATGTACGGAGCATCATTCGACGCCTGTTTGCAGAACCTGGAAGTTGTTCTAAAAAGATGCACGGAGACACAGTTGGTCTTAAATTGGGAGAAATGCCATTTCATGGTAACAGAAGGCATTGTACTCGGACATAAAATATCAAGCAAGGGGCTGGAAGTCGATCAAGCTAAAGTGGAAGTAATCAAGAAACTACCCGCGCCCAAAACAGTCAAGGATATTCGAAGCTTCCTGGGACATGCTGGTTTCTACAGAAGATTCATCAAGGACTTTTCAAAAATTGCACAACCACTCTCCGCATTGTTACACAAGGAAGCTGAGTTCAACTTCACCAACGAGTGCAACCAGGCATTCGAACATATCAAAAATTTACTGACACATGCACCCATACTCATTGTACCAGACTGGGACGCACCATTCGAACTCATGTGCGATGCAAGTGATCTCAGTGTAGGGGATGTTCTTGGACAACGGATTCACAAGCAGTTTAAGCCCATACACTACGCTAGCAAAACTCTGAATGAAGCTCAACAGAATTACACAACCACAGAAAATGAGCTGCTAGCCGTAGTCTATGCATTCGATAAATTTTGCCCTGATCTTATGCTCTCCAGAGTAACTGTATATACTGATCATTCTGCATTGAAATACCTGTTTGCCAAGAAGGACGCCAAACCAAGACTAATACGATGGCTGCTACATTTACAAGAGTTCGACTTAGAAATCAAGGATAAAAAGGGATCATAAAATTTAGCTGCTGATCACCTATCTAGAATCCAAGCCACTATCGAAATTGAACAACCAGACATTATCGACCAGTTCCCTGACGAGCAACTATTTGTGATTTCCATGATCCCCTGGTTTGCCGATATCGCAAATTTCTTGGCTTGCAAAATAAAACCTTTTCGATACTCCACTAATAAAAAGCGAAAGTTTTATTCTGATTTAAAATATTATATTTGGGAGGAACCTTATCTGTTTAAGTTATGTGCAGACCAGCTCCTGTGAAGATGCGTAACCAACGAAGAAGGAATGGACATCTTACAACAATGCCACACCGCATAATATGGTGGCCACTTTGGGGCTAATTGAACAGCTGCAAAAGTATTCCAAGCCGGTTTCTTTTGGCCCACCATATATAAGGATGCGTAACAGTATGTTCAACGCTGTGATGACTGTCAACAAACAGGCAAAATCTCTGCCCGAAACGCCATGCCTTTAAACAACATTGTTGTCTGCGAGATCTTTGATGTATGGGGAATCGATTTCATGGGACCATTCCCCATGTCTTTCGGAAATCAATACATCCTGGTCGTTGTAGATTATGTGAGTAAGTGGGTGGAGGCCTATGCATGTCCCTCGAATGATGCCAAGGTAGTGCTAAAATTTTTAAAGAAATTGTTTACAAGATTTGGAGTGCCGGCAATCATAAGCGATCAAGGTACTCACTTTTGTAACAAAATATTTGAGAAACTACTTCGGAAATATGGCATCACGCATTATATAGCTACACCATACCACCCTCAGACGAGTGGTCAAGTGGAATTATCCAACAGAGAGTTGAAGCGAATTTTAGAGAAAACAGTCAATTCTTCAAGAAAAGACGGGTCTCTAAAACTCGATGATGCACTGTGGGCATACCGAACAGCCTATAAAACACCTATAGGAATGTCTCCTTTCCGACTCCTGTTCGGAAAAGCATGCCACCTCCCTGTTGAATTAGAACATCGAGCATACTGGGCACTAACATTTCTAAATTTTGATGAACAGGATGTCAAGCTAAACAGGTGCGCCCAGTTAAATGAAATGGATGAATTCCGCTTATTCAGTCCAAAAATTTGAAAGAAGGTGATCATGTACTCATGTATAACTCACGTTTACACTTGTTCCCTGGTAAACTTCACTCACGCTGGTCTGGCCCATTCACGGTATGCCGAATCTTTCCGCATGGGGCAATCGAAATTCAGAACACCAAGGACGACATATTCAAAGTTAATGGGCAATGTTTGAAACCCTATCTGGCCCATGAACCCCCCAACACTGCGGGCACAACCCACCGTTTAATCAACCCACAATGATTCCAAGATGGGGGTCAATAAATTTAATTTTTTTCTTTTCTGCTTTTAGTTTTGCAATATAATTAGTATTCATTTACCACGTTCACCGTTATTTTATTTTCGTTCTTTAACTTCCTAAATTTTTAAATTTTTTTTCCTATGATATTTTCTTTTATCTTGAATAGACGGATGACAAAGCGCATAGAACCATATGAACAATCATTTCTCTCACCACCTACGAGACACTCACCGCCTATGGCCGACTTGTCCTTTAATGACACATTGTCAGACGGCAGACCTACGCCTCCAACGGTCACAAGAATTGATGTGGTTATCTATTTTCCCCAAACACGACAATTTCATACGCTATTCTTACAGTGGAATAAGGAATTTGATTGGTTCAAATGGTTACTCTCATCTCCGACGGTTCAATTGGCTGCCATTTTGTATAAAGGAGTCACATTTCCCTTATCACGCTTAGTTCTTCATTTCTGAAACCTCCTTTCACCTCTTCAAAATGGCAAGAAAGAATACAAGGTCGGCTACTGCCACCAAGGGCAAAGAAAAGAAAACCGACGGGAGCTCTAGCATCCACACTTCCAGTGCCATTTCCAAACACATCCTGACTTTCTCCGATGAAACAGAGCAGAACAACTACGAGACCTTTAAAAATATGGAGATGTGTGCAACAAGGCAAATCTGCTGGGACAGTCTACAAGAAGTTGGTTTGGCTGCAGAGGTCAAGAAAATGATAGTCGGTGCCAATCTAGAGAAATTTCTGGCCATCGATGAGTGCACTTATAATGAACTCGCACTGGAGTTCATTTCCACATTCCAACGGGATGTAAAGTACACCGACCCCAACCACCATAAATGCTACCAATTTCGTCTTATGGGGAACCACATGAACTGCTCCATCAACAAAATTAACATCTTCCTTGGCTTGGTTGACCAAACCAAACTCGAAGAGGAGCCCTACTTGTCGGCCCACCGGGAGATTCCTGAGGACTTTGACGCCGGCGCTTTCTGGCATGCCATCACAGGTCATCTTGAGTACAATCCGAGTTCCTCCAAGGCCTCAGGTATCGAGAGCTATTCATTGAAATATTTACACCATATTTTGGCTGGCTCACTCTTTGGCAGGGTTCATCAAGCCACGGTTCCATCCGCTGATCTATTTGCCCTGGCGTGTTTGCGTGACAAGAAACCATTAAATGTTGGGTACTATTTTGCTGAATATATTGCCTCTCTCCAACAGAAGAAGAATGTTGATGGCCTATTCTGTGGCCCGTTCATCACAACCATTGCTCAAAATTTGGGATTTTTCGATCCTAAAATAACTACATCACTCACCCTTGGTCCAGCAATGGATCCTTTGAATTTGCAGGTAATGAAGCAGATTGAGATATGTTGCGATATCAAAGGAGTCTGGTATCTCTGGCGGGAGGCAGAACACCTGCGGAAAAAGGACAAAGACCCAGTTGGTCCCTCCAAGCGACGCAGAAGCGAAGAACCTGTCCCAGAACATGTGCACATTACACCTATTCACTCCGTCCCAACACAATCACCACCAGCTGATGATGAACAAATCCACCGCCTTGCCGCTAAGATGAGCATGGAGACCATTCTTCGCAATATGCGTATCATGGAGCAACGAATCAATACATATGAGCAAGAAATGGAGATTCTACGTGCCAGAATAGCTACTCTGGAAGGACACACCCGGTCTGCAGCCAAACCCCATCAATCAGATGCATCCCAGAAGTTGCAAAATACCCCGTCCATAATGAACCAGTTGAAACAGGCACCACTGCCTCTGTCCCAAAACACGCTGCCGGAGTGGAGGCGGAGTCCTCCCAATCCCCTACAGTGTAAATGTGTATCTCCCTCTCTCTCTATTCTTTGTTCGACATGCTACTGCTGCTGTTTTGCTTGTTTTTGTTGATGTCTGGCTCTTCCCCCATTATTTTCCATTGAGGACAATGTGTTCGTTAAATTGGGGGTAGGAAACTAGCGTTTTAACACTGTTAGGCTGTTCACTACTATTTTACCATGCTCATTCATTTTATCCCCACTTTAAGTTTTGCTTAGTCCTCGCTTCACCTCAGCACCACCCCACAAAAAGAAAAACAAAGCACAAACACCACAATCACCCTATGCGCCTCACCCGCAACTCTACCATCCATTTTCACATTGGGATGTTTTTACTAAACTTAGCATAGCTGAGTTCCATGTTTTTGGTGTACTCTTGTGGTGAACTGACGATTTTTTTGATGAGAAGTCTAGGCTGGTCAATTAATTTGTGATATCCCTGATTAGGTCAAATATTATCCTAAGTACAAACAACCGGTGAGACTTGCGCCTAAATTATGCATAAATGTATGCAATTAATTTTTCTGAGTGAGCTTTGTATGCTTTAGTTAAGTGAGATTTTGCCTCGTCTGCCCTCCAGTTGAAAGAATCGAATCTTGACACGTTAGACGTTAGGATGAACATTCACATACTCAAACACCAAACACCAATAGCCGAGAGCTGGTTTCAAA